>NC_030812.1:107398620-108722969 GCF_001704415.2 Capra hircus | reverse complement strand
AGTGGGTAGCCTTTCCCTTCTCTAGAGGAAGAAGGAATCTCCAACCCAGGGATCGACCCCAGGTCTCCCATCCAGGTCGTGCTGGAAGTAGAGCTTAATTTCCATCTCCTCAACTGTCAGCCAGACTTAGTGACGCACATCTAACAGATGGAGTAAGAAAAGGGAAAGCAGTATCCTTATAATGGAAGAGCCTGGCAAACACAACCTTAACCAAGGAGTCAGAGTTGACATTGCCAGTAACAAGCCATATCAATATCATGTTATCCCTAATGCAAGGGGCTTTCCAGGTGGCGCTAGTGGTAAAGAAGCCACCTGCCAGTGCAAGAGATATGAGAGACGAGGGTTTGATCACGGGGTCGGGAAGATCCTCTAGAGAAGGACATGGAAACCCTCTCCGGTGTTCTTGCCTGGAGAATTCCATGGACAGAGGAGTCTGGGGGGCCACAGTCCATAGAGTCACAAAGAGTCAGACACAACAGAAGTGACTTAGCATGCACATATGCCTAATATGATGTGATGAGAAGGGGACCTCCCCATGTAGTGTTTTTCCCCAAAATTCATACTTTCAGATTAATAACGAGAAAATATCAGAAATAGCCAAATTGAGGGACATTCTACAAATGTCTGACCAGTATCCTTCAAAAATGTTGAGGTCATGAAAGGAAAGATTCCTGAGAAGTTGTCACAGATGGGAGAAGACTAAGGAGACATGACAATTAAATGCAATGTGGGATCCTGACTTGGATCTTGGAGAAAAAACAGGCATTAGCAAAAACTGGATGAAGGATATATACAGGGGCTCTTTGTACTGTCTTCACAACTCTTCTGTAAGTTTAAAATTATTTCAAACTAAAAAGTTTTTTATCATATCATTTAATATAGCATAAAATACAAAATGCTTAGGGATAAATTGGACAAAATGTGAAATCTATAAAACATTGTTGAGAGAAATTAGAGAAGACATAAATGGAGAAATATAACACATTCATGGATTAAAAATCTCAGTATTATTATGACATCAGTTCCCCCACCCCCCACCGCCAAAATTGCTCTATAGATTTGTTTAAATCCTAACAAAAATCCCAACAAGCTATTTTGGAGAAATTAACAAGCCGATTCTAAAATTTATATGGAAATTCAAAGAATCTAGAATAGTCAAAACAATTTGAAAAAGAACAAAGTCAGAAGAATTATACAGCTTGATCTCAAGACTTATTATAAGGCTACAGTAGTCAAGACAGTGTGGTATTAGCATAAAGAAAAACATGAACGGGAAAAATAGAAAGCTCAAGAACAGACCCAAACATATGGTCAACTGATTTTCAACAAAGGTGCAAAAGATGAACCCTCAGGGAAAGGACAGTCTTTTCCACAAATGGCAATGAAACAATTGAATAGCCATTTGCAGAAGAAAAACAAAAACCTCACTACCTCCAAACAGATCACTGTAAAACTTCTAGAAGAAAATATAGGAGAAAATCTTGGGGACTCTAGCCAGGCAAAGATTTCCTAGATACAGCTTTAAATGCACAACCCATAAGAAAAAAATGATAAATTGGATTTCTTCAAAATTTAAAAAGGTTGCCCTTCTAAAGACAACTTTACAGGCCAAAAACTTGGAGAAAAATATTTGCGAGTTGTATAACTAACAAAGAACTGTAATCAGAATAAATGAAGAGCACTCCAAACTCAATAATAAAAAAATTAACCCCTTTTTTTAAATGGGCAAAAGATTTGAAGAGACACTTCACCAAAGAAGATATACAGATGGCAAATAAGTACAGGAAAAGAAGTTCATGATTCATCACGAGGGAAATGCAAATTAAAGTCACTACACATTTATTAGATGGCTAAAATTATCATTTGAAAAACTGACCAGGGGGACTTCCCTCCCTGGTGGTCTAGTGGCTAAGACTCCCATGCTCCCAGAGCAGGGGGCCCAGGTTCAATTTTTGGTCAAGGAACTAGATCCGAAATGCCCCAACTAAGACCTGGCGTGGCCGATAAATAAATAATTTTTTCAGAAAAACTGACCAGGGACTTCCCTGGTGGTCCAGTGGTTAAGAATCTGCCTTCCAAGGCAGGGGACGCAGGTTTGATCCAATGCAGAGGACGCAAGTCAGGATACTAAGATCCCACATGCCTTAGGGCAACTAAACTTCATGTCACTACTATGGAGTCCAGGCACTCTGGAGCCTGTGATCTGCAACTAGAGAAACCCCACGTGCATTACAATGAAGACCCAGAGCAGCCAACTTTTTTAATTTTTTTAATTAAAAAAAAAAGGTTGACCATACCAAGTCTGTGGAGGAAGTCAAACTCTCATACTCTGCCAGGGAGAATGTAAAATGGTACAACCACCTTGGAAAATGGTTTGATGGTTTCTTAACAAGTTAAATATACTCCTTGCACACAACCCAGACATTCCGCTCCTAGTATTTACCTACTAGAAATGGAAACATATGTACACAACGACTTTACATGAATGTTCACAGTAGCTTTATTTGTAATAGACAAAATCTGGAAACAGCTCAAACGTCCATCAACGGGTGAACAGATAAACAAATTGTGGTCTATCCATACAATGGAATATTCTTCAGTAATAAAAAGGATAAGCTGTCGATACACACGGTGACATGGATAAACTCAAAACAATTAAGTTGAGTTAATGAAGCCAAGCCAAAAAAAAAAAAAAAAAAAGTACATACTGTATGACTCCATTTACATACCACTCTAAAAAATACAAATTACTCTACAGGGACAGAAGCAGATCGTGGTTGCCTGGGGATGGGGTGGAAGTGGAGGAAAGGATAACCAAGGGACAGAAAGAAAGTTTTGCAGGTGATGAATATATTATTTTCTTTCTTTAAGGGACAGGGACACATTTTTATTTTGCTACATCAGGTCTTCACGGCACAAGGGCTCGTCCCTGGAGCACTCGGGCTTAGTTGCCGGGCAGAAGGAGTAGGCAGGGCACAGGCCCTCAGGTGGGGAGTGCTGAGCACTGGAGGGACAGGAGCAGGGAGTGAGGAGGGCTGAGACCGGCCTGAGCGGCCAGGCAGAAGCAGGGGACCAGTGAGGAAGCCGCTGAGGTAAGGCTGAGGAGAGGTGGTGGACCCAGTGAGGCTGACCAGGGATCGGACCTAGGCCCACTGTGCTGGAAGGCGAGTCCCCAAATATGTTATATTCTTGACCGTGGTGATGGTTTCACATGTGTATATGAATGTGTCAAAACTCATCAAAGTGCACATTTTAAACACGTACAGTTTATTGTATGTTAGCGTTAGTTGCTCAGTTGTGTCCGACTCTTTGCAATCCCATAGACTGTAGCCCACCAGGCTCCCCTGTCCATGAGATTCTCCAGGCAAGAATACTGGAGCGGGTTGCCATGCCCACCTCCAGGGGATCTTCCCAACCCAGGGATCGAACCCAGGTCTCTCGCATTGCAGGTGGATTCTTTACCCTCTGAGCCACCAGGGAAGCCCATTGTATGTTAACTACACCTCAATAAAGATGTTAAAACACAGTGATTTTTAAAAAGGGAAAACAAACAGCCAGGAATCTGCCTGTCCTCTGAATTCACCTGTGCCCTGACTGCTCCTTCTGTCTGGAATGTTCTTTCCAGAGACCCCTATGTTCAACTACCCCAAAAACCTAGGTCTTCTCTCAGTGAGGCCTGCATTAATGGCCCTGCTTAAAGCTGAGGGCCACCCTTCCCCCTGCTTGTGACACCCCTTTCGCCTCATCAAACCATATAGAATTCACTTATTTGGGGCTTTGTTTGTTTCCCTCAATTGGAGTTTGTGCTTTTGTTACAGTTAACTGATTTAATCTGAGGATCCCAAGTAGGTGCTCCATAGATGTTTGGTAAAGGAATGTTTATTGCATTCCAGGAGTTCTAAGTGCTTTTCATAGATCCTAGTGACCACCAGAAGTGGTGCTATAATTCTCCCCACTTTACAGATGGGAAAACTGAGGCACAGGGAGGTGAAGCATGCCCAGAGTTACTCCAGAGTAACTTGCTGTTAAGCCAGTACTCTGTCAACTCCTCCCCAGTGGCCAGCTCACCAGGTCACAGCTTCTGGTCACACCCGACAGCTACAACCTGATTCCTCCAAACCACGCCAGTGGCCCCGCCCCCACCCCAATTCCAGAGGTTGAACCAGATCTTATAACAACAACAATCAGAACCCTTCCTGGTTTCCTCTTGGTGTTCTCTCTGCCTTGGTCCAAGAGGAACGTGAGGGAGAGTAGAAGGGTCCAGAAAATATAAATGGCTTGGGATTTTTCTGGTGGTCTAGGAGTTAAGGCTTTGTGCTTCTACTTCAGTAGGTGGGAGTTCGATCCCTGGTCGGGGAACGAAGATCCTGTATGCCTCATGGTATGGCAAATAAATTAGCAAATAAATAATTACAAGCTCTTTATAAGATTTTAAACAACAACAACAACAACAAACGTCTTCATTAGAAAGGGGGCAGGGCCCTGCAGGTAAGTGGGCAGCATGCAGGCCACACTCTGAGTGGGGCTCAATCCTGCCCACGGGTCACGGGGAGCCAACAGGGCTGTAATTCTCAAAGTCCTCAGGACAGAAATTGGCCTCGGCTAGAACTAGTTTCCCTCTGCCCCTCATTCGGGCAGTTGTGGGTTCACGCTTCACTATTCAGCAAGTATTTACAGGCTTCATATACACGGTCCCTGGGAGGCGCAGAGGGCCTCGGGCTCACCTTCTTGGGAATCAGAGGACCCATGGCAGCAGCTCTGCCCTTTGTCCCCAACCAGGACCCCCAGGAGGCATCACCCCCACCCTCATCTTGCGGTTGTGGAAGCAGGGTTGGGAGGCACCGGGGCCGCCCCACAGTTTGAGCTGGGTCTGACCCCCTCCTCTGACCACCGGGTTCTCTGGCTTCCTCCTCTGCTACCCTGGCCCCTGCACCTCTCCCGCCTCGTCTGAGCCCCGGGCCTTCCTCTTTCCGGCTCATCCTCATGAGTCAGGACTCCAGTCCCTACTGCTGGGTGCCCCTCCTGCCTGGCAGCCACCCTGCCCACTCCTCGGGGTCTGCCCTGTCCCCGCGCCTGCTCCCCTCCACCTGCCACCCCCTCAGGAGGTGCTCCCCACCCAGGTGCAGTTCAGGATAGGTGCTGTCAGGGGACCCTGTGAGGAAGAGGTCGGGGGGCCTACCAAAGACACAGTCCCTGCTGCGATATTGCTCCGGGTTCCGGGGTGCCTGGTGCTGGGTGCTGGACCTCAAGTCAGGATTCAGGTTCAAGGACCCAAGCTACTGCTTCCCACTGGTGACCTCAGACATATCCTTGGCCCTCTCCGAACCACTCTGTTTAATTCACTGAAAAATGGAGTGCTTGTAACTGGTAAAATCCAAGTTCCTTCCAGATTTTTCGAGCCCTTGGTCTTCCCCGAAGACCTTTAGGGTGCCTGCCTCCATCCTCTGTGCTCCACCAGCCCTTCCCCTGGCCACTCCTGCAGAAAACAGGTGCCCCACCTGGCACTGTGATCAGTTCTGCTAGTGAATATGCTCGTGCCCCATGGGCCCCGGGAGTGGCTACTTAGAAACTCCTGCACTGCCCTCAGCACAAGGCCCTGAGCCTGCGGGTGCCCACTCATGACCATCTTTTATTTTTAATGCTGGACTTTTCTCCTTCAGTCACAACAACCCCTGTGTAGTTGTTATGAGTCTCTTTCATAAAAGATGAAGATTTGGGGACATCCCTGGTGGTCCAGTGGCTAAGGCTGTGCATTCCCAGTGCAGGTGGCTAGGTTCGATCCCTGGTCTGGGATCTAGATCCTGCATGCTTCAGCTAAGACCCAGCTCAGCCAAATAAGTAAATTACTTTAAAAAAATTTTTTTAATGAAGATTTAGGGACTTCCCTGATAGTCCAGTGGTTAAGAATCTGCCTTCCAATGCAGGGGACACAGGTTCGATCTCTGGGCAGGGAGCTAAGATCCTACATGCCGCGGTGCAGCTAAACCTGCCCACGACAACTAGACAGAAGGCCACGCTCTGCAGCTACTGAGCCCGTGCACTACAGTGAAAGATCTTGAGTGATGGTAACTATTAGTCAATGCAGTCAAATAAGTAAATAAATTTTTTAAAAATTTTAAATAAAGATTTGAAACTTTAAGGGACTCAGTCACACGTCCAACAAGTATCAGAATCAGGATTCCAATTCAGTTCTATTGGCCTCTGGAGTTCAAACGTTTAAATATCTATAGTGTATATTTGTTTGCTGATGGTGAAGGCATACCAAGAAGACACAGATGACCAGGGTTTGCAACCTTATGATCTGACAAAGTTAAATTTAGGTCAAAGACCATTAAAAATGATGAGAAAGTAGACTTTACAAAGCTAAAACTAAATGCAATAAAGATATAAAAATATAAATATTTATGCACCAAATAACATAGTGTCAACATCTGTAAAATGGAACCTACAGAAGATTCAAGGAGAAATTGAAGTATGCTACGAATAAGGGGGACTTCCCTGGCAGGTCCAGTTAAGACTCCATATTTCCACTGCAGTGGGCACAGGTCTGACCCCTGGTTCAGTTCAGTTCAGTCGCTCAGTCGTGTCCGACTCTTTGCGACCCCATGAATCGCAGCACGCCAGGCCTCCCTGTCTATCACCAACTCCTGGAGTTCACTTAGACTCACGTCCATCAAGTCGGTGATGCCATCCAGCCATCTCATCCTCTGTCATCCCCTTCTCCTCCTGGTAGGGGAATTAAAATCCCAAGTGCTATGCAGCCAAAAAATAATTTATAAATTAAATTGAAAAATAAAGTGGCAGGGTAAATGTATATTAAAAAAACAAACCAAAAAGAGTATAGGGAACTTGACCCAGCTTCTCTCAGTCCCTGACAGATGCAGTGAGCAAAAAGTTGTTTTTCTAGAACAGCTTGCTGTCCGTGAAGCTGATGGAAACCCAAACACTCAGAGCCTCGTGGTACAGAGATGAACCCCAAACATCGACCTTGTCCTCCACCTAGAGACAAGCCCATCCACCGTGCACTGAACTGCTGAGGCAGGCAGACACACAGGAACGCTCGGATGCACACTTAGTTGCACACATTTATACCAAACTGTCACCCCTCTCCGAAGGATGGAATTAAGAGTGAGTTTTACTTTCTTATTTTTGCTTCTCTGTATTTTCTAGTTTGTCTGGATATCATTTACATGTGGGCTTTTTTTTTTTTCCTTATTGACATTTTTTAAAATGCAGGCACATAGGACTATGGTTAGTTGAAGGATCACATAATGCAAATTTCCATGAAGAGAAGCCCGCCTCCTCTTATGGGGATTCAGCCAGGAGATACACCATGAAAATGTCAGACCCACAGAAGTCTGGGAGACTAGCAGGTGCTGGTATACCACCTGTTTCCAGCATCTTTCCTTCCATTCACTGCCTGATTACTCCTCAAATCTCTCCTCCTCTTCTCTCCCCATCTTGACCCTGCCCAGCACAAGTCCTCATCTTTCACTGGGATTAACACTCAGCCTTCCAACTGGCCTTCCTGCCTCTCTTCTCTTCTAGCACCTCCCTCTCCTCCACACAGCATGCATCTTTCATGATGCTTTGAGAGTGAACTTTAAAAACACTCTAGGGACTTCTCTGATGGTCCAGTGATTAAGAATCTGCCTGCCAATGTAGGGGACTCAGGTTTGATCCCTGGTCCAGGAACTGAGATCCCATATGCTGCAGGGCAACTAACCCATGGGCCAAAACTATTTAGCCCAAGCACTGCAACTACTGAGCCTGCGTATGCCAACTGCTGAAGCCCATGTGCCCTGGAGCCCATGCTCTGTAACAGGAGAAGCCACCACAGTAAGCAGCCCACGCACCATAACTAGAGAAGGCCTGTGCACAGCAACAAGACCCAACACAGCCAAAAAGAGAAGTCTGACCACGTCACCGCCCCCTCTCCTTCCTAAACATTCTTCTTGGCTCCCCATTGTCCTCGAGATGGAGTGTCCTGCCAACCTTGCTAGTGTCACTCTGGACCTTCGCTGGTTCACCACACCCTAAAACCTAAACATCCCGCTCTTCTCCCAAATTCTTCACGTGCTTTCCTTTGTACCTTTGCTCACGCGGCTCCTTCAATTACCATTAGGCTGCTTTTCCCTCTGTTCAACCCCTCCTCTCTCTTTCAGCTTTGCCCCAAATATCACTTCCACTGAGAAGCCCTCTTTGATTGCCCCAGACAATCAGACAGCTCCCTTTGCTGAGCACCCTCAATTCCTGGCGTGTAGAATCATTTCATCACACCCTCGTAGGTACCAGACTGATCCCACAGCATAATCAAACACATTAAAATGTATTCATGTTACATACTAAATATAATCATTTGGCTTTAAACAAGTTTTTAAAGGATGTTTGTAATTCTTCATTTGAAATTTTGATTAATTTCCCTATTTTTTTGGTTCTTTGCATACTTTGAAGCTAGTGATGTTTTTCTTTAGCTCTCAAACATTTTATGTGTCGATAAAAAGCCTTCCGGGGCCTCCCCTGGCCATCCAGTGGTTAAGACTCCACACTGCCAATGCAGGGGGCGTGGGTTTGAGCCCTGGTCAGGGAAGTAGGGTGCCAATGATGCAGAGTGCAGCGAAAAAAAAAAAAAAAAAAAACTAGAAAGAAAAAAAGCCTCTCCTCCCAAAAGTTAACATGATTCCCTTGGTGCTGTTACCCCGCCCAGTGCTGCCCATGTATTGGGTGCAGTGAATTAGGTGTTTATCTATGTCCTTCTCAGGACCGTGAACCTCAGTGTCAACACAGTGCCTAATTTCTCTCTGTATGGCCAGCAGCCAGCCAGTACAGAGCAGGCACTCAGGCACTGTCCACAGAATGGGTAAATTAATGAATTCCCCTAAAAATCTATCTTTCATCTCTAAGAATCTAAGACAGCGCGACTTGCATTTACTTCTGTACTTGTCGACTATAATTTTATAGCATATTTCTGTAATTTATATCCATCCACTCCAAAGACCTCTGTTCACATCACACCATGTGAGTTCCAGCGTGCATGCCCTTGAGAGCCTGCACGTGTTACCTCTCTGGAGCCTCAGGACGACTCTGTGACATAGATCCTATTATCCCCATTTGACAGATAAAGAAACTGAGGCTCAGAGCAGGGTGCTGGTTTGCAAGTAGGAGCTCGCAGACTGAGGCCATGAACTCAGGACTGTCTGACTCACTGTCCTCAGCATCCCTCCCCACCCCTCCCTCACCGGTAACAGGGCCCACCATCGCTCCTCACTCACTCCATGTCCATCACTGTGCTCCCAGACAAGCTGCAGACCTTGCCTCCACCTATACACTCCATTCCACCACTGGAGAGGTTGTCTCAACTATCACCCGCTTCAATCCCATAGACCTTTCCTGAGTACCATGAGCTGAGCACCAGGCTGAGAACCTGAACTAAAATAATCAATGCCATTAGTACTCACACCATGCCTAATGCTCAGGAAAGATCTATGGGATTGAATGAGTGATAGTCAAGGAGCTGTAAGCTCCTCAAGGGCAGGGACTGAGCCCAGAGCAGAGACAGTGGGACGTTATCTGCCTGCCCTTCCCTTTGAGGATGTTGGAGAATGTCACCTTCAAACACCGGGCCCACCTCCCAGGCTGGGCAGGGAACTCCTGGGTTGCCCCACCTGCCCTACCAGTCGAGTCTGTCCCTCTGGGAGGGGCCTCAGTGCAGCAGCCTCTGGACCCTAGACCACTACACGGAGTTTGCAGAAGAGCATAGGGACAGGCCTGGCCACCTGCTGCCCTCCTCCCTGGACCTCTAGGCCAGCGGGGCCCCAAAGGGGCCCTCCTGAGAACCTCCCAAATATGGGGCACTTTACAGTTTGCAAAAAGCTCCCCCTTCTTTCTTTCAGTTGACCCTCTCTCCATCCCAGCTAGGGATAAGGAATTTTCCAGGCCCCCTTGGCTCCTCAAGGCTGAGTTGGGGCCGGGACCCGGGAGTCCAGACTCTAGCCCAACACAGAGGGGCCTGGGAGCTCTGTTCAGCTCTCTGTCCCTCAGAAAGACCTCTTTCCTGAACCTCCATTTCCCATCTCAACCATAAGAAGATCCGACCGGACAACTTCTAAGATCCCTTCAGCTTCAACATGCCCAGAGGCTACCACGGTGAGGACGCTGGCCCTGTTACGAGGAGAGACAGAGGCCCAGAACTTTCCAGAGCTCCCACGGCGGCCACACACTCTGTCCCCGCACCTGGCTATCAGGTGGAGAGGCACCAAGTTCCAGCAGGACCCACGGGGTGAGTCACCAGGTGTGGAAATGATGCTGGCACCAGGAGGCTCGGGGGCTGGGAATCTCACCCCCACTGAAACCACAGCCCAGGAGCGGCGACCATAGGATTCCTAAGACTAGCCCACGAAGATGCACGCAGCCTGCCTGGAGCGGATTTCAGCCAAGGGCAGTGGATGTCGCCCAGACCGCCAAAAATAACGATAATCACAATACAAACAACAACAGCACTCAGCAGCCTCTATTGTGTCAGGCTCTGCACACCTGTCACCTTCTCTCACTTCACAACAGAGCTGTCAGGTGAGTGTTACGGGACCCGTTTACAGACGAGACCCCCCCAGGCTCAAGAGACTAAGGAGCTCTGCCCCCACCACACAAGGAGGAAGCAGGTCCCCTACTCTGATGGCCCCGAAGCCCACAACTGCTGCCCAGTGGCCGGGAGGCCCCGGCGGGATGGGGTCAGGGCACTGGGCTGAGAGGTATGTGACCCAGGGGCCAGGCGGTGTCTTCTTGGGCCTCAGCCTGCAGGTCTGCAAAACCAGGGGTCTGACCTGGAGCTTCCCTGAGGCCCTTCCTCAGGCCGTGACACTCAGGATGCCTCGGAGGCCTGCAGGCCCACGGGCCATGGGCTGAGGCTGGCAGAGAGCGGGGAGGCTGCAGCCTTGTGGTGACTTAAGTGCCCCGGTGCCCGCCACAAGCACGCGGCCAAAGGAGCTGCTGTCACCAGGCAGGAATGTGTCCGAACGGGACCCGGAGCCAGGCCACAGGACCCCGGGACAGAGGTGACCACTCGGGAGCCCAGGCTGGCACTCCACGGCACCGGCCACGAGGCTGTTCCCAGATGGAAGGCCGCACCAGGGACCCTCAGGCGGACGTGGGCGTGGACCAGGGCCGCCCGGAGAGCAGGCCCGAAGGCCCGCCCCGACAGGCCCATGGCCCGGGCTGAGCTCCAGGGCTCGAGGGAGACAGTCACGTGGAGGTACGGGGTACAGCCATTCTGGGAGAGAGGGAAGACAGAGGAGACGCTTGGCGAGGGAAGGTGGAGCGGGGTGGAGGGGGGAGGTCTCCAGGCTGAGGGGCACATCTGTGACGAAAAGCAGGACTTGATCTTAGGGCGGCAGACCCTCCCGCCAGGGCCGGCTCCAGTTCCCAGCCGGACCCTGCTGCCCTTCCTCTGACATCTCTGCCTCAGGCCTCATCTCCACACCCCCCCCACCCACCCCAACTCTTTACTCTCTCTCTCCCTTGCATTCCTCTGGGAGCCGATCAGGGCTTGAATGACACCCCAGATGACTCTTTGCTATTAATTCCCACACACAGAATGGGCCCCTTGTTCTCCTCTCCCGGAGGAATAGCCGTGGCCAAAGCCATCCCAAGAGTCTCTGACTTAACCCTTCTCCTGGCTGCTCCTCTGCATGTCCCCACATCCAGGGCCAGGGGGCCGGCAGGGGGTGGGCTGCAGAAAGGGTGTCAAAGAGAAACAAGGGCTCCTACAGCTCACAGCTCCTGGAAAGACATCCCCACGATGGGATAGCAGGGCCACCTCAACCTTCCCGGAGGAGCTTGACCCCAGCCCCTAACCTGAGGGCTCTTGCCAGACCCTGGTGGCCAGAAGGCCTTTCCACCGAAGTGTGGGAGGTCCAGGGTCTACGGCCTCCACCCCGGGGCCAGACTGACGTCTTGGTCCCCAGAGAGGCTCCTTCAAGGGGCAGCTGGAAGGCATGTGCCCTTGGCCCCGCCCCGGGCCTCGAGGGGGTTAACAGGACTGGAGCCCAGATGCCACCTGTCCTGGCAGGTCACTGAGGAGAGACAAGAGGTGCCCGTGGCCTCTTTTGATCCTCCAAGCCTGGAGGACAGGGAGGAACTGGTCTGTTGAGTTAAAACCCACCATCTCTTCCTTCCCTGTTCCTACCCTACCCTCACCCCTACCAGTTTAGACATGAGAGTGGAAATATTGTGCCAGCCATCGAGGCCAGCCCTCACTGCTCAGATGGGGAAACTAAGGCCCAGAGGGAGGAGAGCATGGTCCCATCCCTCTGCAAGTCCGTGGCACAGCCTTGTCCCCAAGTTCCTGGCTTCTGGACCAAGACACTGTTCCCTTCCCCATTCCCCTCCATTTCTGCCTTCCACCATCCCACTGCAGCTGTCCCAATTCGACAGGCCTGCTGCGTGACCTTGAGCAAATCAGCTTGACTCTCTGGGCGCTGGAAAACTAACACACGAAGGGATCCAGACACCAGCTCTGCCACCAGTATCTGCAAACTTTGCCCCCTGCCCCAGGATCAGGTACAAATCCTTGGGTCTGACTCAATGAGGACTGCCCCAGGAAGGCCCGAACTCATCAACTCATCCTCCAGCCCCATCTCCCGCCAGTCCACCTCCCAGACCCAGTGCGGTGGGGGCAAGGGAGAAGGGCCCTAGAGGCAGCAGCGGTAACTCTGGAAACAAGACGGAAACAGTCCTAGCACAGGCCTGAGGGAGCAGCAAGGGGCCCAGGGCATGGCGGTGGACTGGGCGAGGTGGTGTGGAGCCAGGTAGGGAGGACCCTGAAGGTCGGGACAGGAGGCCCTGCACCCTCGGCCTCAAGAGCTGCTCTGTACAAATCTCAGCCTCTCTAAGTCACTTCTCCCCATCTTTCTCATTTTCCCAGGACCCTCCACCCCTTGGCAGCAACCCCCTACCCCCCCCACCCCACACACACACACCTCCTGGTACACAGGGACAGAGCAGGTGAGGGATGGTGGGGAAAAAGGAGAAACAGAGAGAAAGATGAGCGCCTGAGAGCAGGGCCAGGTGCTGGAGAGAAAGAGCCATCCAGCTGAGGACAGACAAGATGCCAGCGGGGCAGAGAGAGCCAGAAAGGCAAGGACACTTAGACACAACCACCACCTTTGGGGTCAAAACGATGGAGCCTCCCAGAGAGGGGCCTGCAGATGGAAAGAGGAAAAACTGGAAGTAATGGAGGAAGACAAGGAAATCCAGGCAGACTGTGGTGCTGGAGAAGACTCTGGAGAGTCCCTTGGACAGCTACGAAATCCAACCAGTCCATCCTAAAGGAAATCAGTCCTGAATATTCATTGAAAGGACTGATGCTGAAGCTGAAGCTCCAATACTTTGGCCACCTGATACGAAGAACTGACTCCTTGGAAAAGACTCTGATGCTGGGAAAGATTGAAGGCAGGAGGAGAAGGGGACGACAGAGGATGAGATGGTTGGATGGCATTACCTACTCAATGGACATGAGTTTGAATAAACTCTGGGAGTTGGTGATGGACAGGGAGGCCTGGCGTGCTGCAGTCCATTGGGTCACAAGGAGTCAGACACGACTGAGTGACTGAACTGAACTGAAATGAATGGAGGGAGAGAAGGAAATCCAGGCAGACAGAAAAATAGGGCCGTGAATGAGGCAGTAACAGAAGAGGAAAAGGGGAAAAGCGAAGGTCAGGAGGAAACAGAGGGGCTGAGGGGTGGGGAGATGGGCTGCCCTGGTTGTACTGCTCAGGCCCCTCCCAGGCTCCTCTGCGTTTCCCCCAGGCCCACGAAGCCCCCTCGGGCCACTGTAGCCTGCACACCTCCAGTGCTCCAGCTCCACAAAGGAGGACTCAGCCCTTGGCTTCCAAGGGCCCAAGCCATGCCTGCTGAGGACACAGCAGGGAGGAGGGCACCATGGAAGTCCAGGGGCCCAGCCTGCCCAAGAGGCAGGAGCTTTGAGGCTGAGTATGGCGGCCTCTGAGACCCTTTATTCTAATAGTTCGCCCACCAGCTGCAGCATAATCACAGTGGAGCTTTGAAAAAGAAATCCACCCAAATCTACCGCTCAAATTAGGACCTGGGAATCAGTATTTAGAACAAGCTTGCCGATGAGCTTTGGGCCACACTGACAGATGTGGGTGAGGCTGGTGGTCAGAGGTGGGCTGTGCCCCACCCAAGGTCACACCACAGTTCCCTGCAGAGCCGGGGCTCACAGTGAGGCCTCTCAGGTCCCAGCCCAGGGGCTGGAGGGTGGTCCACACGGTGCCAGGCACACAGGAAGGGCTTAAAGTGGGCAGTGCCGTCTCCCTTTCCCTCTGTCCCTCTACTCTCAGGGCCCCGGATCCAGCTCTCCAGGGGCAGCCGGGGCAGCCGAAGAGCCAGAAATCAAATGGGGAGAGGGAAGGAAGGCTTTGGGCCAGAGTGGGATTTCTCTCCCCCATTTCCCCACCCCCATCCCCCTAGTGCCAAGGCCTGGGGCTGCCAGCTCCAGCCAGAGATGGGGGTGGAGGGTGGGGCAGGAGGGAGGAGGGGAAGACCCGGGGCTTCCTGTCCCCCCGCACACACACACACCCCTGGTTTTTTCCCTCAGCCTCCTTGGGCTCAGGGCTGGGTCCCCTGGGGCGGTGGTGTCTGAAGCTGACAGAGCTGCCCTGTCCTTCCTGCCTGCTGGGGGAAGGGGTGGAGCTGGCAGGGGAGCTGGCTCAGATGCCCCGTTCCCTCCTCCCCTTCCCTAGTTCCTCAGGGGCTTTGTGTCCGACTATCCCTGACAGTCTATCCCTGATAGATCTTTCCCTGATAGATAGGTGTCTAGACTACCCAGCCTATCCCTCCAGGTGCCCTGCATCCTGAAAAGAGGAAGAACACTGGACGGGAATCAGGACACACGCTTACATTGCTCGAGAGACCCTGGGCAGGGCTCCCGCTCTGATCCTCGGCCTCCCTCCTCTCCTCTAATCCTCCCCCTTCCCGTCTTCTCCATGAGGCTGTGTGTTCATTCATTCATTCATTCATCAGGCACCTCTGGTGTGCCTGGCAGAGGTTCGTGAAGCTGACCTCCTTGTGGGAGGAGAAACAATACCAGGGGTTTCCTGGAGATCTGGTGGTTAGGGCTCCTCGCTCTCACTGCAGAGGGCCCAGGTTCGATCCCTGGTCGGGGAACTAAAAATCCCACAAGCCACAAAGGGCAGACAAAAAAAAAAAAGAATGACTAATCCCACAATAAATATATCATCATAAGTTGTCGTGAATAGTATAAAGGAAAAGGCCGAGAGGTTGTCAGAGAGAACAGCGGACCCTGGAGGATCGGGGCAGGGACTCTGCAGACTTCAGCTTGAGCCCAAAGAAGCCAACAAGGTGCTGGTGGAAGTGAGTCCAGTGAAGGAAGAGCATTTGTGGGCACTTGGAGGCCTGAGTCGAAGAAAGCAGAGGAGGGACGCTCTGGCTGGAGTCTCGGGGTGAGAGTGGGGCAGGTCATGCCGGACCAGGCTAAAGATTTGGGATTTTCTCAGAGCCATGAGAAGAAAATACTCATTTGATCTGTCTGTAATCTAAGATTTTATTTCCCTACGTGCATGTGTGTCTGCAGCATTTGTGTGTTTTAGAACAGATGAGTGAGGGACTTCCCTAGTGGTCTGGTGGCTAAGACTCCACACTCCCAAAGGGGCCCAGGTTCGATCTTTGATCCAGGAACTAGATCCCACATGCTGCAGATAAGGATTCGAATGCTACAACTGAAGATCCCAAGGGCCGAAACTAAGACCCAGCACAGCCTAATAAATACATTAAAATAAATATTTTTTAAACCATTAGTCATAAAAGAAAAATAAGTAAATTGGGATTCCTCAATAATTTAAAAAAAAAAAATTAAGAGGAACAAATGAACAAACTGCTAACTGTGGAGAGTGAACCATGGGTCCTGCCCCCAAAGGGCTAACGGGATGCTATGACTAGTCCAGTGGACCAGGTCTCTGGGGAAAGGAGAAGCAGGGCAGGGCTCTCCATGGATTCTCTCTCTTGTCAACGAGATTCAACCAGCACACTCTGAGCACCCTCTGTGTGCTCACATGCCCAGCCCTTAGCAGCTGCCTCAGGGAGAAAAAAATTAAAAAACGGATGTGGGCATTTTCCTATACAACCCCCATATCCCTGAATGTAAATCTGAAAGTCCCTCCAGAGATCTTAGAGGTCAGCTCTCTCATTGGACAGATGAAGTAATGAGAGAGCCCAGAGAGGGAGACTGACCTGCCCCAGGTCACACAGCAAGAGTCAAGACCGGAGCGGAGTTGGGAGCAGCTTCTCCCACAGCCCCTGCTAAAGGTGCTGAGGTACTAAGACTTCTGCTCAGGGTTCTAGCCCCAAACAGGAGACTTTCAAAGTCTGACTTCTCAGCCTGCAACCTGGATACAAAATCCCCATGCCTGGCAGCCTTAAGGATATATTATACTTCCTGCTTGAATCAATGTACCCCAGGGCTGTGCCAAGTCCTTTGCTCTTATTGCAGTAAGTGCAACTCTTGACCCTAGGAAGGGAAGAGATTTTCCTCGGTGCATTATATCCAAGACATTATTCCACCCAGCATGACTGTGAAACTTCTGGACATCAACTGACAGTGGAGATAGGACTCGAGACGGCAATGCCCACGCCTGCCTTTGTTCCCAAGTGCTGTGTGAAACACCTGCCAGTCCTCGTCACTCTCATTTTTGCATTCCCATGAGGCAGGTGGTGCTACGCTCACTTGGGGGCTTCCCTGGTGGCTCAGATGGTAAAGAGTCTGCTTGAAATGCAGGAGACCTGGGTTCGATCCCAGAGTTGGGAAGATCCCCCAGTTTACAGAAGTACGAATTGAGGCACAGGAAGATAATGTGACTGGCCTGATCCCACAGCTGGTTAGCAGTGGATTTGAACTCCGGTCTCTTTGGTTCTGAGTCTCAATCTTATTGGGCTTTCCTGGTGGCTCAGCAGTAAAGAATCCACCTGCAACTCAGGAGACCCAGGAGACGCGGGTTTGATCCCTGGGTCAAGAAGATCCCCTGGTTAGGAAATGGCAACACACTCCAGTATTCTTGGCTGGGAAATCCCACGGACAGAGGAGGCTGGTGGGCTACAGTCCATACGGTCGCAAAGAGTTGGACGCAACTGAGCGGCTAAGCCCACACATACCCTCACGATCATCATCACTCAGCTCCATTTCTCGTTATAAAGTGACATCAACAGAGAAGGCATGATAGGAAGGCAATCTTATCATGGGGAGGCCCCTTAGAGCGCACACATGAACACTAAAATCCCACTGGCTCATCCATTTTCACTTTCAGGGGCCAGAGATAAACTCGCCAGATGAGAGATACACTCACAGCACAAACCTCCAATGGGCATCTGGCTCCATTCACACCCAATCCAGTCCCCTGCTCTTTGGCAGCCACAGCCTTGGACCTGGGAAATTTCCTAGATGACAGAGTGAAACGACAGGGAGTCCAGAATGGGAAGACCTAGTTATTCCAGTCACCTCCTAAACTGGGAAACCTGGATAAGTCCCTCCCCTCAAGCTGTCCAGAGCATCAGCCCCCTCCAGGGACAACACCAAGGGTCCCACATAATAAGGCCAGCTTCGGTACCCGCCCCCACCCATCCTTTCTTTCCTCCATCATCACCACTCTCTTCAGCCTTACACAAACCTGCACCACATCTTCTAAAAGGTGTGTGGGAAAGTCTGCACGAGTGAACAACTCCCAGCTTGTTCACAAGCTCCCTGAACACAAGCTGAGCACTCACCCCACTTTACCACCCCACCGACAGCAGAGGGTGGGTCCTCAGGAAACCTGGGGCCAAAAGTCCTGACCAAGCAGTCAGGTTCCAAGACCAAATAGTCCTGCGATCTAGGCCAATCACTTCCCTTTCTGCTTTTGTTCAATGGGATGACGATCCTGCCAATGGGAGGACATCAGAAAACTGCACTTGGGCAGGACAAGAAGCGGTGACTCCTGTCAAACCCAAGGTCAACCGACAGCCACCTTCTGAGGCAGAGCCCGAGATGCTAATAACAATAGCGGCCATTTACTGAGCCCCGTCATGTGCCAGGCACTGTCCTAAATGTTTACATACATTAACTGGTTTAATCCTCACCCTGACCTGGAAGGAAACAGATTCAAGACATTAAGTCACTTGCCAAGGACACACCGCTAGTAAGTGGGGGCGGGGAGGGGCAGGATTTGAACTCACACCTGCCTGACTCAACAGCACCACACCAGTGCCCCCGTGTCTGTTCATCAAGTCATCACTTGCATCACTCTGCACCTCTGTGCACCAGGCATCCTGGAGGAAGGTGAGAAAGCCTCCCCACAGGTCTACACCCCGCAGGGACGATGTCCTGCTGGCAAGGTGACCAAGGCAGGACACAGGGGAGGCTCCAGGCCTTAGCCAACAGGCAAGGTGCTCTGTGGGAGGACTTGGCCCGCTGGGTTCAGGTCACACGGGGGACGGCGAGGGGGTGGAGAGTGGATAAAGCTGCAGCTTAGGTCAAGTGCAGGGGCAGGGAGACAGGGGGCGGTGGAGCTCTGTGGGATTGAGGACTGTGCCCTAAGGGGTGCCCAGGCTCCTCACGGGGGCACCTGCACCTTCTTCTTGACTCTTAAGAGAAAGGAAGGAAGAGAGAAAAGGCCCAGAGTCAGAGGAAAGGGCTCAGGAGAATGAAGGAATGAATCTCCATCTCATCCGCAAGGAGAAGGGTGAGGAGGAAGAGGAGTTGGGGTAAGAATTTTAAAAGTTCCATCTCTTCATTATAGCAGTTAGAGCTCTTCACACCCTCTAAGGCCCTGCCTCTCTACAAAGAAAAAGTGGAAAGCAGTGTTTCCCAAACTCAGTTGCCCACAAAACTTGTCTTTTCAAGAGAAGCTGATCAGTGCCTGAGGAACACGGAGCGCCCTGAAGCACCACCTTGGAAACGCTGGGTCAGGCATTGGTCTCTGGTTTTGAAATATAATTCATGGGCTACTGAATCTGGAAATAGCCTTGGAGATAAGCGAGCTGCCCCCACATTCTATAGGTGGGGAAACTGAGGCCTAGAGAGGGTAGAAAGTGGCCGAGGCATTCCCGCGCCCCACCGCCCTGCTGGGATTTGACTGCCCCACCCCCGCTTGGCCGTGGAGGACCTTGGCCATGCCAGGGTTCCGGGTTTCTATGCAGGTCTCTCATCAAATTCTGAGCTCCTCAAAGCCAGGTCTGGCCTCCACCACCACCTCCCTACCCCAGCTCCTGGCCCAGGGCCCTGCACAGAGGGTACGTTCACAAAAGTTCACCACCGCGTGAGAGGTTCGGGGAGACACCAGGAAGGGCTTTCCGGCAGCTGGGCTTGGATGACAGGAACAAGCAGCTCTGAGGGCTTCTAAGAAGAGGGCAGAGGCCAACTGCCCCGAGGCAGCCCTGGGCACTGGCCCCAGCTTCCTTGTTCCCGGAGTGGGCGGGCTTGGGAGGGCAAGGAGGACACAGGCCCCAGGAGCCGCCTTCCTGGCCCAGGTCCGCGACCCTCAGCTTGGACCAAAAACAAGGGCCAGCGAGAACCCTTGTCAGGACAGGCCTGGAATGCCATCCTCCCCTCCGCCACCCCCACCCATGCTCAGGCTGCCACCTCCAGGTAGCCGCTCCGGTCCACCCCAGCCTTCCCCGTCTTTTTCTCTCAACTCGGGTGACACAGCCACTCAGGGAAGATTCCCTGAAGTTATGCTGGGGCCTGGAGGAGCCGAGACCAAGAGGAAGGCGTGTCCCTGCCCTCAGGGGGGCCTCCCAGGAGGAGGTGGAGATTGGCCTGGATGCCAGGCTGTGCAGTGAGGGGGTGAGGCAGCTATGGAGCCATCAACCTCTCCTCCACGGGAAAGGAATACAGGAAAAGAATTCCAAGTGAGGCGTGTCCCGAAGAGAGGGCCTCTGAGCTGGGCTGCCAGCAGCGACGAGGGGGAGGGAAAGCACAGAGCCAGTGCAAAGGCCTCGGGGAGGGGTGGGGGGTGCAGGTGGCAGGAAGCTATGCCTGGGGTCTGGTGGTGGCAGAGCAGAGTGGTCAGAGGCTGGGCTGGAGGGGGGAACTATGGGTACCAGGCCAGGCCCTCCCATCATTAGCTGCGTGAGCTCGGGCTCATCACTGAACGTCTTTGAGCCTCAGTTTCCTTTCCAGAAGGAGAATAAGGATGGCACCTGAGTAGGGAGAGCTGTTGAGGCTCCCAGGACAGGGGTGTCCGGGGTGGGGCCGGCCCAGGGGGCTCTGGAAGTGTGGTCTTCACTGTCGAGGGGCCACCGGCAGGGAAGGCCCACCCAGGAAGCACTTGTCACACCGCTCTGGTCTGACTCTGGGATTCAACAGGCAGATTACAAACCCCTGACTCTAATCCACGGTTGCTGCTCTGTAAACACCTGTGCACCTGAACTGAAGTCAACAGCACCCCCACCTCGCAGTCTCTAAACTATTTTTTCTAGTTATCATTTATTGAGCACTTACTCTGCACCTTGGACAGCAAGGAGATCAAACCAGCCAATCCTAAAGGAAATCAACCCTGAATATTCATTGGAAGGACTGATGCTGAAGCTGAAGCTCCAATACTTTGGCCACCTGATGTGAAGAGCTGACTCATTGGAAAAGACCCTGATGCTGGGAAAGATTGAAAGCAGGAGAAGGGGACGACAGAGGATGAGATACTTGGATGGCATCACCGACTTGATGGACATGAGTTTGAGCAAGCTCTAGGAGATGGCGATGGACAGGGAAGCCAGGCTTTCATGGGGTTGCAAAGAGTCGGACACGACTCAGCGACTCAACAACAACAGCTCTGCACCAAACACTCAGAGTGTGTATATTCTTTTCGTTTGTTTTTTATTTTGGCCGCGCAGCGTGACTTGCGGAATCTTAGTTCCTCAAACAGGGTTTGAACCCAAGACTTCGACAGTGAAATAGCCACGTTCTAACCACTGACCCACCAGGGAATTCCTTGCATACTCTTTTTTTTTTTTTCTAACACTTTTTCTATTTATTTAATTTTGTATCTTAAAAGATGATGAATATTCACAAGGCTTAACTGTAATAATAATTTCCTGATGTATGTAAGTCAAATCATTATGCTATACACCTTAAACTTATACAGCGCTGCATGTCAATTAGATTTCAGTAAAACTGGAAGAAAAAAATTTTTTTAATGAACATTTAACCTAGTCAAAAAGTTCTGTGCCTGTGTATTCTTATTTAATTCTCCCATCCACTTGGGATATAGTGATATATAAAATGCTCAGCATCTTATACAAGCAGAAACCAAGTGTGAGAGGTTAACAGCATAATCTGCCCAAGGCCATATGATACGAGTAGCAGGGTTTCCTGACTCCAAGACCAGTGCTCTTTCCAATGTACACGAACCCAGGAAGAACATGTCTGGCCAGAGATAAGGGACCTCCCACCACCCGCCTCCCTCCCCATCAAACACTCTCCCAGACTGAGCTTCTGTCTGTGAGTATTGTACCCTTGACCCTGACCTGTGCCCCTCAGCCTTTCCCCTTCCCAAGCACAGCCCCTCCCCCACCACACCCCACAGCTCCCCAAACACCCCAGGGTCACTGCGGCTCTGGCCTCCAGCTCAGGGGTCCAGAGCCCAGCCCCCTCCCTTCTCTGGGGAGATTTTGGGTTCTGCAGGGGGTCACCACAGCCTCGGGGTTCCAAAAACCCCAGTCAGGGAGAGCAAGGCCTCCCAGGGTGCTGCAAGAAGCAAACACTTCTGAACCCCGTGCCCAGAAATTCAGAATTAGCCAGTCTGTAGGGGACCCAGGCTTCAGTGTTTTTTTAAGACGCCACAGTGACCCTAAAGTGCAGCAAGATTTAGAAGCGATGCTCGAGGTAATTGCTGGGAGCTGGTCAGAAAGTGGGAGCAGGGCACAGGCCTGAGGAAGGAGTGAGAGGACAAGCTGAACCATGCGGGTCTCATCCTCACGCCTGGAGGTGCTGAAGGGCCTTGCGGCTTGGCCCTGGCTCAGCTGAACAGCAGATTTCCCGATCACATCTTACCTGGGGATCTGGGAGGCAGGTGGGGGGATGTAACCAATGCCCCAGGGGACAGATGAGGGACGGGGACCTTCCACAAAGCTGGACCAGTGCCCCCCAGAAGAGGACTCAGGAGCTAAAGGGTTAAGGGTCACGGCAGACCCAAAGCAGCTCCACCAGGCAGAGTCGTCAGTGGGCTTTACATCTGATGGACAGAATTTCATTTGCTCTCTTCCTCTCAGGGGCCCATCTCAGGAGTAAATCTGGGACCAGCTCCACAGAACCCAGGTTGGATCCCAGAAAAACCCTGCCGGTCCTGAAAGGCCTCCGCCCAGGGTAGCCAGCCTGAACCTTACCATTATACCCTCCCTTCTGGGGAAAGAGAACAGGCTCCAGAGTTGCCCAGCACCACACCTCTCCCAGGATGGGTATACGTGGGATTGGGGGGTGGGGTATGGTAAGGGGTCACCAGCATTCCTGCGGGAGGGTCAGGAATGAGAGGGCAAGGACCCCTCCCATCTCCAGCGGAGAAAAGAGCAGAAGGGGGCGCTGGCCACCAGGCTGGTTCTGCCAAGGACATTGGCCCCGTGTCCTCGTCGTCCTCCTCCAGGAACCCTCCCCATCTCCAAACCCCCTGCTCTCCAGGGATGAACCTTCCCCTGCTGGAGAAAGCTGGGCCCCAGGGACCTGGAACAGATGGAGGGGATCAAGACTTGCCAGCATGGTGGGCAACGTATTCCCAGCACAGTGTGCACGCCCATCCACAGCCCTGGGCATCTGACAGCACTCGCCCCCCTGCCCCACACCCCTGCAGGCCCACCTTCCTCACCCAGCACCTCTCAGCAGAGAGCCCAGCACAGCACTTGGAAACAGGAAGAGAGGGAGAGACAGAGACAGAGGGAGGGGAAGAGAGAAGACTCTTCTGTCCAGCCTGGCTTCTCTGCAGACCCAGAGCGCCCACCGCCACCCCCACCCCCATCCTGGCACAGCTGGGCCAAGGAGGGGGGAGCGGTAAGGGAGGAGGCAGGCAGTCAAAAGGGGAGTCATGGGACCCCACACCTGGCTTCTTACCCTCTGTAACTACCCCTCCCCGCCCCAGGGGGGGGGGTCTCAGGCCGAGTCAGGGATGCCACAGATACCACACCTCCTCAAGAGGAGGAACCAAGGGCTGGAAGGATGAGCAGGGACCCACCGGGATCGAGGGATGCCAGGCAAGCAGGCGGCGGACGGGCCGCAGCGGGTGTCGGAGACTGCCGCGGGCAGCCGGACACGACCAACGGGATGCTTGTCCCTCCGTCCCTCTGTCCGTCCAGGGCGGCTCCTCTCTGGGCGGCTCTGAGGCCGGGCGGGCGCTGTTAAAAAGCTTTTTATGTGTGTGTGTGTTAATCACATGATTGCCGTTCACCTGTATTTCGAACAAAGACAGCTCACTGTTTCAAGGCCCCGAACAAGAGTCTGGGCACAGGGAAGAGAAGGGAGGCGGGGGGAGGAGGGTTGGCAGCGCCGGGGGTGGCGTCGAGGAAAACTGGGGGGAGATTGTCCAAGGCCGGCGAGCGAGAGAAAGAGAAAACCCTTATCAAACTCCTAATTCACTGGGCTCCGAGGCCCCAGACACACTGGCCCGATTGTCTGGCTGGTTGTGTGTGCGAGCGTGTGTGTGTGTGTGTTCCAGTGTCCGCTCCCCCCACCCCCAACATGCCTTCGCCTCGTGTGACTACCTCATTGTGTCCCATTACCCACCCCCTCCAACCCCCTTGGCCTTTCCCAAGCAGAAGGCCTTTCCTGGACCCCCTTTCCAGCCCCGCTCCAGACGCGACTCCCTTGGGCTGGGCCCGGGGCCTCGCCCAGCCGCTGAGGAGCTCAGAACCGTCCATGGTCATCATCGCGGCCCTGGCTCCATCTGTCCTCCTCACATACCCGCACCTCTGCCTCAGCACCCACCTTTAGAGACGAGAGAGGGGCTGTGGTCTTAGAGGCCTGTGAAAGCCTTAGATGATGGGCAGGACAAAAAAATGACGGAGTCACCCCGCTGCGGGGAGTGGGGTTGAGTGGAGAAGTGGGCAGAGAGGAGGAAGACTCCTCACCCTTTCTCCGGGTGGGGGAGTGGGGGGTGTCTTGACAACCAGGACTGGGACTCCCCCTACCAGGGTGGAGGGAGTTGGGTCCCAGGAAATGGGGCCCCAGAAGCTTTTCAGATCTGCTTGAAGAGGACCCCAGCCCAGCGCGGGCCCAGCCTCCCGCACACTTTAGTCTGTCTCTCTTGAGCCAGCCCAGGCCTTGTGGTGCTGGGTGTCCAGTGAGAGGAGACTGGGGGTGAAGCCGGGGCATCTGCACCGGGCAGGGGGTATCCAGCTGCACCCCGCTTCACCAGGTATGGACCTGTAATCTTCCTCTCTTGCTGTCTGAGAAAGAGGACAGCTGGGTGGGGGGTAGGAGGCGGGGTGAGACAGGCTGGCACGCAATAAGAGGTCTTAAGTGAAGCAACACTGGCCAGTGCCACCCCCCATGTGACAGAACCGTCACCTGCCTTCTCCTCTGCCAGCTGCCCATTCCGACACCTGAGACAGAGGTTGGGGGTCCCAGGTGGGCCCAATTTTCCCCCAAGGGTGACATTGTGACCCTGCCCACCTGCCTCCACTGGCTTTCCTGGCCTGACCACCCCCACTCCTACACCTTCCCAGGATGGGCCTGGGGGCAGCCAGCAGTGCAGGGAGCTGGGGTGGGGGCGGCTGGCGGAGGAGCCCAGAGTGTTGGGGATGAAGGAAAGCGCTGGAGGCTCCACCTTCTGCCCTCCCCTCCCTCCCCTCCCCCTTCCCCTCTCCCCCCTCCTTCCTTCCCCAGCCCTCGGCAGCAGCTCAGCGCTCAGTCAGTCTCAGGCTGTCCGGCCAGGGTGGTTGGTGGTGAGGATTCGGGCTCCGTCCTGACAAGGCCCGTGGCCTGTGGCTTGGGGGCCCCCAGCCCCTCCCAACCAGCCCACCAGCGTCCCCCACCCCCAGCCCCCGAGCTGGACCGCACACCTTGGGACACGGTTTTCCACTTCCTCAGGACGAGCCCTAGACTGGAGGAGAGGTCCGAGGAGGTGAGTGAGTGCGCAGCCCGCTCCTCCCTTCCTGGGGCCCAGGCCTGGGACCCTGCGGTGGGGCGTGGGGCGGAGAGAAGCTGACACCGCGTGCCCCCAGCCCAGTTCCTCTTCTAGTCCCCCCGTCGGGGGGCAGGCGGAAGGGAAGAAGGAAAGGTGAGCGAAAAGGTGGGAAATTCCAGGAGCCAGGATTAGAGCAGAAGAAAGAGTCCGTTTTTCTTCCTTTCCATCAACAAACCTCCACCCAAGAGGAGGTTTTTAAAAAAAAGAAAAGAAAAAAAAAAAAAAAAAACCCCGAACCCACCCACAGCAAGAGGCGGTTGGGACCAGGTGGGGGTAAGACATGGAGGCGGGAGCTAAGAGGCCGAGCCCCGGTCTGGCATGTGCGGGGGCCCAAGGGGCTGCGGTGGGTTTAGGGGCAGCCTGCCGGCCCCACCTTGGGACTGTGCCTGAGTCGCGTGCCGGGCCGCCGTCGGGGCTGCGCGCACGCCGCCCATCACGCCCTCCTTCCCATCGTCCAGGTGAGCGTTGGACTCTTCGCCAGGACCCCGGCGGCGGGCCCCGGGGAGGCGGCCGAGGCGGCGGCGGCGGCGGCGGCCGGGGGCGACATGGCAGAGGAGCAGGACCTGTCCGAGGTGGAGCTGAGCCCCGTGGGCTCCGAGGAGCCGCGCTGCCTGTCCCCGGGGAGCGCGCCCTCGCTGGGGCCCGACGGCGGCGGCGGCGGCGGCGGCGGCTCGGGCCTGCGAGCTAGCCCGGGGCCCGGAGAGCTGGGCAAGGTCAAGAAGGAACAGCAGGACGGCGAGGCGGACGATGACAAATTCCCCGTGTGCATCCGCGAGGCCGTCAGCCAGGTGCTCAGCGGCTACGACTGGACTCTGGTGCCCATGCCGGTGCGCGTCAACGGCGCCAGCAAGAGCAAGCCCCACGTCAAGCGGCCCATGAACGCCTTCATGGTGTGGGCGCAGGCGGCGCGCAGGAAGCTGGCCGACCAGTACCCGCACCTGCACAACGCCGAGCTCAGCAAGACGCTGGGCAAGCTCTGGAGGTGAGCGCCCCCGACCCGCCTCCGGGGAGCTCCCGCCGGGCCCTCTACCCGGGCCCTCTACCCGCGGGTGGAATGGGGAGAGGCGCTCAGGGCCTGGGCCCTTCTCTTGGGGCAGCCGTCTCCTTGATGGGACTGGATGGCCAGCTGAGGGCATCGGGCCCGCCCTTCCCGCAGTACCCCCTTGGGGTTGCGCTCGCGCTGGTCTGCCGCGGCCTAGGCCCCGCTCCCGAGCCGGGGCACTGGGCTGGAAGGCGCCCCCTCGCGGTTGGAATTCTGCCGGTGGCAGGAGCTGGGGCCTGGGCTTCTGGGCCGCGTGGGCGAGAGTGAAGGTGGAAGGGAGGGAAGGCTGGTGGAGGCATCCACACCATAGTCGTCCACTAACCCCATTTCCGCAGGTGCCACTCAAGGGTGCCACTGCCCCGGGGTCAAGGGGGATGCGAGGGAAACGTCTGGGAAAGAACTGAAAGCCTAGCTGGAGAGTCAGGGAAACTGAGGCAGGCAGTGGAGAACTGCAAGGCTGAGATGGGGGCAGACAAGGAATTCAGGTCCAGGTCTTTGAAAGGGTGAGGGATGGAGGCCAAGCCGACTGCTGCAGGCCCTTGTCCTACCCCAGCCGCCTCCTCTGCACCCTTCTGAGCTCTTTCAGACCCAGGGCTTCTTCATCTCCCCAGGAAAGGGGACCCATGGAGAGGAGACTCCCCCTCCCACCAGGTCCCAGAGCTGCCAGGCTGGTCTCTTCCCCTCCCTCCCTCTCCCAGTCCAGGCGCCATCTTCCTTTCCAGGGCCCCACCCAGGATTGAGTAACCTCCTACCCCTCCAGCCCTGGCCAGGAGGAAAGGCTGGCCCCTTTCCTACCCAGAGTCCCTCAGAGTCCCAGGTTCTCTGGAAGCAGCTCAGACTTTGGGGGGAAAACATGCCCCTGAGAAGGAAGTCGGCCTCACCTCTGGTCTGGGGTTTAGGCTGCTCCCTTTTGAATACGTTGTTGACCAGGGCAACGCCACCCCCGCCCCCCAAGAAGTCCTGGGCGGCTCAGAAAGAGAACAGGGGCTCCAGAAGGTGAGAGTCTGCAGAGGTTACCTGATTCCCCGCTAGATTGTCCATGAGATAGGCCCAGGAAGGCAGAGGGCCCGCCCAGGCCATGTAACAGCTGGTGGTAGAGCCAGGGCCAGAACCAGGTCTCCTGACGCTTCAGCCAGTGGTCTTCCCACACACTATCCTCGGTGACAGAAGTGGGTCACCCCTGCCCTCTAAGACACGATCAGGAGGTTGTGGGGTGAGGGCAGAGGAGAGCAGGAATGAGGAGCATCCAAGCTGCAGAAAGTGTCAGGGGAGCCTGCCACCCCTCCCCTTGCCAGCCCCAACACAGTGGAGCTTGGCCTAGAAGACCAAAGACTCAAGGTGGTGGAAGGAGCAGGAAAGCCCCCAAGAGACCAAGAGGAATTCGCATCCAGCCTCCTGGGCCTGGCCCTGGCCATGTGTTTGCCAAAGGCCTGGTGCTTCTTCCCCTCCCCCCTCAACACTCGGCTCACCCCAGCAGGCCCTGGGCTCAGTGGTCAAACTGCTGCGTGGACTCAGAGGGTCTGGCCTTGCCTAGGATCAGAGGTCAAAGCCAGCTCCTCTGCCCAAGGTCCATCCACATCGTGGCAGGGTTCAGCCCAAGCCAGGACCCTTGGTGCCATGGGACAGAGACGAGCAAGTGCAAGACAGACAACCAGGAGGGAGGCAGACAGGCAGACAGAACGGGCCTTGGGGACCATGAGCAGACCACAGTGTAAGCCCAGTAAGAGCATCAAAGCAAGGATGGACCGCCCCCCTCCCACCTCTCCCCCACGCTGTTACCAAGGATTTAAGGTTGGACCCTCCATTGTCCCTGTCTGTCCCTGCTCCCCCAGCCCAGAACCCCACGTTGGGCTCCCTCAAAGGGACTTGTTCCTGACTGCCCCTCACCTCAGGCTGTGTGCACAGGGGCCCAAGGTGACCCGCAGGGGCCAACCTGAGTGGCAGGGCAGGCAACCAGGAAAGCAGGCATTGCTTACTCAGGACCACCCCAGCAGTGGGAGGGTGACCAGACAGTGACAAGGGTCAAAGGCTATGCCAACAGGGAGTGGGCTGCTCGGATCCTGGGTGGGGACCCCGCAGACCTCTGGACTGGGTTAAGCTAGCCCGCCTCTCTAGGGGCTTCTCCTGAAATCTGCGCGCCCCGCCTCTCCACCGTCTCATGAATCTCAGGCTATCAAGAAGGGGGATGGCTAGCTGGGCAGAACTGGCAATCAGAGGCCCTATACCTGAAAAGAGAAAGACATGCAGATAGTGTGGGACGCTGGAAGGGGGTCAGACCACACCAGCGTCCAGGCCCTGGCTTGCAAGTGGCTAGGGGAGTGTGCCAACTGCCAACCTTCAGTGCCCGCCCAGGAAAGGCCTGTTAGATGTTGAGCTCATCATGCTGGAGGGTCAGTGTATTGATTGACCCTCCTGGGGAGGATAATTAGAGCCAAGAGACAGGAAAGGTGGGGTCACAGGCTGGAACCTCCCAGGACCCTTAGGTGAGCCCCCAGGGGAGCAGGGGTAGTGGAGCCAGTGTGCCCTAGCGTGGAAGCCCCCCGCCCCCGCCAGTTGGGGATTTCAGTTCGGGTGGGGAGTCAGCCCACCCCTTCCCTCTCCATTTCAGACCTTGGAGACCCAGAGGTGAAAAGCAAACAAGGTTTGTAGTTAGAGCTGTGGTGACCGAGGGCTAGCGCTGGAGTCAAGATGAAATTTGGAGTTGGGTTTCTGTGGTGGGGGAGGACGGGTTTGGGGTCAGGAAAGAGCCTTAACAGAGCTGAAGCTGAAGGTCTGGGTGAGGCTGGGGTTGGGTTTGTGGGTAAGGTTGGTGTTGGGCTCAAGTTAGGACTGGGGTTGGGGCTGGCAGACCCCACCCCCACCCCCAGGTAGTTTTCTCTCCAAGTTAGGGTGCTGGTGGGAACTAGCGCTGGGAGGCACCGATGGGTGCAAGTTGGAGTCTTCCCTCTCTTCTAGCCTGTGCCCCTGCTTACACTCCGTGCCCCCTGCCATTTTCTTGCGGATTCACATCCGGTTGCCAGTGGGCAGAGGGCACAGGGAAGGTCTGGGGTGGGAGTGCAGGGTCCCCTGCCATTCTAGGAGCCTCTGTGCCGGGGCTATGGCTGGTTGAGGCACCCCCACGTGCCACCTCCCCTCCTCACCAGACACCCACCTTTGGGCCTGCCCCACCTACCCTGGGCTGGCTGGGGGCGGGGGAGAGGGCGCAGCTAGGGTGGGAAGGGCTGCATCCACTCCCTGCCCCTGATGGTCTGGGGTCCCCATCCCGTCACTCAGCTAGAGGGGCCCTTGGAGAGAGCTGGGCTGGGCTGGGCTGGGCCACGGCCTGGGGGGAGGGCAGCCGAGCAGGCTAAGCTGGAGAGGAATGCTGCTGCCCGCTAGGAGGTGCCTGGTATGACCACCCCCTCCCATCCTGGGCAGGGAGGGCCCTGCCTTCTCCTGACTGGGTGAAGAGGGCACCCACGGGGAAGGGGGGTATAGGGGGCAGCTGGAGAGAGAGGCCCTTTGGGCTAAAGGACAGAGCTGCTTCTGGAGAGTCCCTTATGTCTGGGGATCTGGGAATCTGTTTCTTCCCCCTGAGCCCCTCTTTGAGGCATCCTTCCTGTCTTCCTCACCAGCGACAGCCCAGCCCTGAACTTCCCTGCGGCCCCAGCCCTGGCTGGAGTCAGGTGGGTGGGCCTACGGTCTGCAGGGGCTGCGTCCCACTGGCTGGGCTCAGACTGGGAAGAGGGTCTGAATGCCCCCATCCAGGGTCTTAGAAGACAGGAGCTTCCTTTACATTCTTTCACTCCCTCAACAAGGAGATACGATCGCCCCTTGAGGTGGGGGTCTGTGCGTAGTGAGGGGCACACGCATCCTGCCCCCCTCGGCCCCACCACGCTGGAATTCACAAAAATGACTCCAGAGTTGAGGGGTTCCACTGCAGGTCCTCTTGCCCACCACCCCGCAGGCAGCATTAGAATTGCACCTGTTTCTTGAGGTGCTGCCCCCCCACCGCCCAATCCCTAGGTCCCAGGTCCCATGCACAGGGCTTCACAGCCATTCTCTTGGCCACTCCCACACCTGGAAGTAGGTGTTACCCTTGTTCTATAGGTAAAAAACTAAAGCTCAGAGAAATGACTTGCCCACGGTCACACAGCTAGGAAGTAGCAGACACTGGGCTCTTCCCCCTCACCGTGCCGCTCCTATTTGCACATCTCCAGTCCCAAGGGAGCTCACCCCCTAACGAGGCAGCCAGCTCTACTTGCAGACAGCTTTGAAGAAGGAGTTTTTGGTGGCTCAGACGGTAAAGCGTCTGCCTGCAATGTGGGAGACCCAGGTTCAATCCCTGGGTCGAGAAGATCTCCAGGAGAAGGAAATGGCAACCCACTCCAGTATTCTTGCTTGGAAAATCCCGTGGACGGAGGAACTTGGTAGGCTACAGCCCATGGGGTCTCAAAGAGTCGGACACGACTGAGCGACTTCACTTTCACTTTTCAAACTGAAGGAAGCTCTGTTGTAAGCTCTATTCTAACCCCATCCTCAGGGGCTGCCTGGAGCGGCAGGCTGGTTCTTCTCTCACACTCCAGCCCCTGAGAGGTTTGGGGGCAGAGATGGCTGCCCTCGGAGGCTGTGGTGCCTTGGGCTCACATCCTCCAGTCCCTAGGCCAGGCAGCACGACTGCCACCCGGGACCCTGCCCGCCAGGCTCCCCCAGCCCCCAGGCCTCATTTCTTCCAGGGCAGGCGCTCATGGTGACCCTTCTGCTGTCTCCCCCACCCCAACCACCCCACCCCAGGCTGCTGAATGAGAGCGACAAGCGCCCCTTCATTGAGGAGGCAGAGCGGCTGCGGATGCAGCACAAGAAGGACCACCCAGATTACAAGTACCAGCCGCGGAGACGGAAGAACGGGAAGGCGGCCCAGGGAGAGTCGGAGTGCCCAGGCGGGGAGGCTGAGCAGGGCGGCGCGGCCGCCATTCAGGCCCACTACAAGAGCGCCCACCTGGACCACCGGCACCCGGGCGAGGGCTCCCCGATGTCAGATGGAAACCCTGAGCACCCCTCGGGTGAGCCTGGGGCTGGGAGCTCGGGTGGGAGGAGGCTGTGAGCAGCGGGGAGAGGCAAAGGCTGGAGGAGGACTTGAGACCCGAGGCTCTGGGAAGGGCTGGCTGGGCTGAGTTGTGGCTCAGCTGGGCTGCAGGGGCCCAGTGGCAGTTCAGAGGGGGTTCAGGGGTCAGGGGAGGCGGCTGGGCAAGAGGGCTGCGGCCAGGACTGCTAGGAGGGGCATTGGTTTGGGGTGAAGAGACTCGTGAAGGAGGCCAGTGGGCCAGTTACACCAGAGAAAGGTGGGACAGGACGATTCTGAGAAACAGGAGGGCAGACAGAGGACAGCGCGTGGCCTCTCCTCCACCTCCAGTCTGACGGGGGAGACACGGCATGTGACATTGAGCACGTGGCACGGAGGAGCCGGACGCAGGGCGTCCTGTTTCATTCTCATTGGCGATGAGCGCAGCTGACGGTAACTGAGCGCTTGCGCCGGGCACTGCGCTGCTCGCTTTGTGTGTGTGAGCTCGTTCGATCGTCTTCGCTGTGATGAGGCAGCCGCTGCCTGCACGCAGACCTCAGCTGGGTGGCGAATCACTCCCATGCTACAGAGCAGACCGTACAGAAAACTGAGGGTAACTTGCCGTGTAGCTGAGGGCTCCAGGGCCTCTGCTGGCACCATAGCTACGTCCCTTGTGCTTGTAGCTTACAGGACACCGTGCTTGGGGCCAGGCTCCTGGCCAGTGTCGGTGAGCAGAGCTCTGCCTTCAGAAGACACACTCCGAGTCCTTTGTGCCAGACCTGGAAGCAGACACCAGGCGTCCAAACGAGACGCCACGGTCCCTGGAGCCTCCTGTCGCCTCCCATGGTCCCTGGTCCCTCAGGAGCCCACATTCTATAGAGGGATGAGCAGTGATGAAAGCACGTGAATTAAGTACAGGAAGAATCAAGGGCATGTGAAGCCCATGCGAGACCCAGAGGGAGCGTGACCTCTGGGCAGGAGTCACCCCCCTGTCCACCCAGTCAGTCTCCAAAAATATCCAGCTGCCCACCAGTCTCTGGTCAAGGAAAGGAAGGAAGCCATGTTCTCAACTGCTTGGTATCATCTCTGCTTTACTGATAAGGAAGCTGATAAGAGAAGATAGGGGTCTGCCCAGGGTCACACAGTAAGTGACAGAGCGAGAATTCAAACTCAGAGCCCGGACGCGTTGGCCAGCACAGGACTCAGTGCTGCCTCTGGTCTGATGGAGGAGGCACAGGCCTGCCCTCAAGGAGCGCCTGGCTTGCTAGACCATGAACATGGTCTCTGTCCAAAGGGATCCCCCATCCAGCCATCCCTCCCTCACACTCCTTCGGAGATTCAGGAGTACACACACACAAGACCCTGGATCATGTACAGAGCCAGCTCACTCTATTACTGTGGACCTGGCTTTCTCTTCCCCATAAACAGCCCAGCTACTCCTCCTCCCCAAGCCCTTCCCCACGTCCCCAGGGCAGGGCAAGCGGCATCCTCCATTGGTCTCCTGAGCCCTTCACCCATCCCTCACCATAGCACCTGTGATGCTGCCCTCCAGCCCAGGGTGGATCCCTGGATCCCCCACCCCAAGACCAGGAGCTTGTGCAGACAGGAACCATTTGACTTGTTTGTATTCCCCTATGCCTGGCAACCGTGCCTGGAGCTTAGCGGTGCCCTCTAAGTGTTTGCTGAATGGACCTGGGAAGGGGCAAACGGACAGACGAAGGAACGGGGTAGCACAGGTCACTCACGTCAGTACTTTCCTGGACGGGCAGGGAGAAGGCAGCTGGAGGGATAGTGGGGCCGCGTGGTGCGTGATGGGAGCTGAGAGCATGGTCGGGGGCGCTGGGTGGGAGGGAAGGTTTCCTTGAATAAAGGGCACTTGAGGTGGCCTTGGGTGGAGGGATGGGGTGGGAGGTGATGCATCGCCATTCGGGGTCTGGGGTGGTGGAGGTGTGCAGACGAGCCAGCCAAAGTGATAAGGGCTTGAGAGGTGAGCAGGGCAGGCAACCAGCAGAGGCCGAGTGTGCTTAAGAGAGAGCAGACGAGCCGGGGCCTACAGGCCAGACCGCATCGGGCTGCACAGCTGAGGAGCGCCGGGAGGGCAGCCGACTTCAGCTGGTGTGAGGAAGAACCTTCCAATGGGGACAATGGAAACTTGCTCAAAATGAAGCAGGCCTCTCCGGGAGGGGGCGGGGGCGAGAGAGGGGAGTCCTATCCTGGTAGAAGAAAAGACTCATTCCTAGGACTGAGGAATTTCATAAATGACTGGACATCAACCTAAGATCATTATATAGCCAAACGCCACCGCAGGCCACCCCAAACACGTTAAAACGAACAAGGCCGTGCCGTGATGGGTCCTCAGCCTCCCGGAGGCATCGCATCTGAAAAATGAACCATCAGCCTCTGACCTTAGTTCCTGCTTCCTCTCTCTCTGTCTGTGTCTCCCTTCGCCCTCTAGGCCAGAGCCATGGCCCGCCCACCCCTCCGACCACCCCAAAGACAGAGCTGCAGTCGGGCAAGGCAGACCCCAAGCGGGATGGGCGCTCCCTGGGGGAGGGCGGGAAGCCTCACATCGACTTCGGCAACGTAGACATCGGCGAGATCAGCCATGAGGTAATGTCCAACATGGAGACCTTCGATGTGGCCGAGTTGGACCAGTACCTGCCGCCCAACGGGCACCCAGGCCACGTGGGCGGCTACTCAGCAGCTGGCTACGGGCTGGGCAGCGCCCTGGCTGTGGCCAGCGGACACTCTGCCTGGATCTCCAAGCCTCCAGGTGTGGCTCTGCCCACGGTCTCGCCGCCTGGCGTGGACGCCAAAGCCCAGGTGAAGACGGAGACCGCGGGGCCCCAGGGGCCCCCACACTACGCTGACCAGCCGTCCACCTCGCAGATCGCCTACACCTCCCTCAGTCTGCCCCACTACGGCTCTGCCTTCCCCTCTATCTCCCGCCCCCAGTTTGACTACTCTGACCATCAGCCCTCAGGACCCTATTACGGCCACTCGGGCCAGACCTCTGGCCTCTACTCGGCCTTCTCCTACATGGGGCCCTCACAGCGGCCCCTCTACACGGCCATCTCTGACCCCAGCCCCTCAGGGCCCCAGTCCCACAGCCCCACACACTGGGAGCAGCCGGTATATACGACGCTGTCCCGGCCATAGGGGGGGCCCCCGGACCCCCGTCACCACCCGTCTTGCCCTGCCCCTTCCCCCAGCCCTCGCGCCCTGTTCCTCGCCCATCTCAGGCCCGGTGGCGGCAGAGGAGGAGGCTGCAGAGGCTGACAGCTGAGGGGAAGGCCTTCTGTCTGGCTCACTGCCTTTGATGACCCCACCCCGTCCTACCCAGGCTCTGGCCCAGGCACAGCCCTGGGCTACTCGGCTGGGCAGAGGAGAAGGAGGTAGCTTGTTGCCCCTAAACTGAAAAATGAGGGGCTGTACCTTCCCCCCCAGGAATGACCCTCGATCCCAGGATCTGAGCAGGCCCCGCCTACCCTCCTCTGGGAGGGTGAAGCACCCAGGGTCGGTCGGATGGGAATCGGAGGCCTAGCCACCCCTGTGCCTGTGTTTCCTCTTCCGTGAGGAATAGGGGGTCTGACCTAACCCGTGCACCCAGGCCACGTGTCTTAAGAGCAGGGCCAACCAGAAACCTGCGTCAGGGACTACTGGGGCTCCGTCTGCCCCTGGGTGCGGGGCACTGAGGACAGCTTTGAATCGCCTCAAGGGAGTAGGGGTGGGATGGGAGCTCAGAGGGAAGTCTCCTCAACCCTTCAGTGCCCCTGCCCTCCTGAACACAGGAAGGAATTGGCACAGAGGCCCTCAGATCCATTTCGATGCCAATAACCTCGTTCTTTGTCTAACGGAGCGAAAGGGCCCAGGTCCCACTCCAGGACAACCTCCCAACTTTGAGGTACACCCAGGACGTGAGGAGGCCGGGGCCCCAGGAAAGGATTCGGAGACAATTCACAGAGCCTTTCTCCCGGCTCCCACCAGCTCCCTGCCCTCCAACCTCGCCAGGCTCTGTGGTCCGTGCGCTCTCAGCCCCAACTCCTTGGGCTTCCCAGAGAGTTAGAGCTGCTCAGGCCCAAACCCTTGGCTCCAGGGGGAGACCCAGGGCCCAGCACCCTGGTTGCTGGCAGCAGGCTGAAGACACTAAACTCCTGACATGTACATGCTGCCCTGGCCTTTTGCCCTTTGCCTCCCAGTGGTATTTGAATAAAGTATGTAGCTCTCTTCTGCCCCCATTTTCCTATTCTGCATCCCTCCACCCCCAAGTCCACATGTAACTCATTACTGCCCCCCCTCTTATTTATCTCAGTAGCTCCCTCTGCCCACCCTCCCCTCTGCTAGGTACTCCAGCCCTTATTAACTCTGCATTAAGCATTCCACATAATAAAATTAAAGGTTCCGGTTACCTGCTTGGTGGGCCTGACCTGGTCTCTTATCCCTGCACCTCTGCTTCCTTAAATGCTTTCTGGAAGTAGCTAGAGGGTACAATGCAAAGGATAGATAATCCAAAGGTCCCCTCTCTCACCCAGTGCAGTAGCTCAGGACAGCCGGCATCACAGTGGCGTCAGTGGGTGCTCAGAACTGAGGCCTCAGACTGGAGCTCTGCCCCCAGCCCAGCTATGTCCACACTGCAGGTGAGCCACTTGCCGGCTCAGCTGGAACTCTGCATGAATGCCTTCCAAGCAGCCCATTCTCACCCAGCAGAGAAGGGGCCTTGCAAAGACTTCAAGGAACAAGTATGTGAAAGGTAGATCAGGTCTGTCTTGCTGTCTGCAGTCAGTAGGCCTGGTCCTTTAGGACGAGTGAGTGGGCACTCTCTCACTGTACCTTCCACTTGCCACCTCCCCCAGCAAGACACACACACAGGTCCACACCAGGATCTAGCAGCTGCCCATGTCTAAGTATAAACTGGGATGGCAGACATAATAACCATCTAATCCTTGGGGTTTCCTCCCCAAAAGCTCTTTGCTCAGCAGAATTCCAACCTGCACTCTGGGACCTGGGGCTCCTCCACCTCAGAGACAGGGGAAATTTCTTCTCCACGCTCCATCGATGAACAGCTCTGATGGCTGAAGTTTCCCCTTCCACCCAGTTCATAGTGACATTAATAGCTCCCATGTACTGGCTGCTCCCTGGCTGAGTGCTTTACATCCTTCTGGCCTATGAGGGAGTGTTCTAATCGTTATCCCCATTTCCCAGACGGGGTCTTGATGCTTTGAGAGGTGGGTGCTAAGAAGTACTGGTACACAATCTGAAACCAGCTGACTCCAAACCTTGCACCCTTAACCATCGTCTCTTCCACCTGACTTATTGCCACTTGTAATCTGAGGCCATGCTTCCGTCTCGGCTCCAGACCAGCATCCCTAGATCCAGTATCTGTTTCTATCTATGGGCTCCAGCCCCTCACGACCTCGGGTTGGGAAGGGGGCACCAAGAACTAGCCCAGTCCTCCAGGGTGGCCAGACTGCCACCTGGAAGCTGCCATGCAAGCTCTTCAGGCCACTTCACCAAAACTGCTGGCTCCCATGAAGTGTAGTGGTAACTACAAATCCTACCTCTTGCAGATAAAACCTGCGGCCAAGTTGGACCACCCTGAACTGTATACAAGCGGTTTTCTGCTGCTTGGCTGATGTGTTGTAGATAAATGCAGGATTTTTTTTACTGGTCTTGAACAGATTTCATCTTTTTGCACTTGACCATTTTCCCACCTATATTAGATCCTTTGGAATTCTGAATCCAATTTATAGCTCTCCTGAGCTTCATGTCTGAAACTTGAATATCCTCATTCAGGTTACTAATGAAAAAAGATTGGAATGAGAGGGACAGACCCTGTGTCCACCACTGAAAACCTCTCCATCCATTCTATCATCTATACTCGTAAACCTGTCCAGTCAATTCTGAATCTAGTTGTCACCTTGAAGTACCTGCTTCTCTATCACAGCCATACAGACTGCCTAATGCCTTGTTCAAATCAAGGTTCCCTGTATCTGTGGCATTCCTCCAACCTACCAGGCCGGTAACCATTGGAAAATAGAAAATTCGGTTCCCTTGGTGATATTCTTAGAAACCCTATGCTAGCTCCAGAATCTTTATTATTATCCGAGTGTTTTCAAATATGCAATAGCGTATTCTAGAATTTCATTAGGGGGTCAGTTATGCGCTCCTACTTCTTACAACCTCCCTTTCCCTCTGTTGAGAAGCAGGACATTAGTCCATTTCTAGCCTGGCCAGTGTCTCCTATGTGCTCCCGTGCTCACTGGGATTGTGCCTGTGGAGCGGGCAGGGCAGGTGGGAGGGGCTACATCAAGATGAAATCACCACCTGCATGACCTCAACGAGAATGGAGAGTCACTGGGGATACAGGGGAGGGAATGGCCCGCAGAAGTCAGAAGACCTGGCTTACGCTCATGCCTTAGACCTGAGATTCGTGATGAGCTCGGGCCTCAGTCAAGTAGTGGCTCTGCAGTCAACAGAGAAGGGGCAGGTGGATCTGGACAGGGTCGAGGAGATGGTGCCCTGGCCAGGCCAGCTGAGTAGCGAGGGCCTGACTCCGTGAAAGCGGAGCAGGATGGAGGGGGCAGGTGGGAGGGTAAACACCCCTTTCTCCATCTCCTCTGCACCCTATCCCCTAAGGGTTAACCCCCTCCCTCCCCCAGTCCCTCTCTCCTCTGCCACCCCAGCCCCATCTCCCTTTAATCACATCTGATACTGAGCGGCCCAGCAGGAACAAAGAGACCATTTAGAGAAACGGGGCCGAGAAAGTGACCCCCGCACTCTGGGGCGGCCGCCTGGATGCCAGCACAAAGGCGGCATTTCAGAGCTGAAATTTCAGCACCCAACTTGATTAAAGGATTCCACAGGCTTGGAGGAGGGTGGAAGGGGGTGCGAAGTCCACTGCTCCCTGAATTAACCCTTCTCCAGAGCAGCGAACACCCCTCCCACTCCTGGGGATGCTCATCACTTCCCCCCTGTCCAGGCTGCACCCACCCCGGGGGCCTCACCTCTTGCAGAGGTCAGGCAGGCCTGGCTCTTCCTCTTCCTAGAAGCGAGGGCTGGCAGCACACTGAAGGTCAAGGCTGGAATATTCAGAGAGATGGGTTTCCTTCCCATGCCTATCGGTGTCAGTATACACCCTCTCCTTGCTGTCTGCCCCCGCACCCCAAGGGAGGGAAGAACCAGTGTGATCGACTGGATTTAACGTCACGCCTTGAACCCAGAAGCCCTGCTGCCCTGCCCACCATCACCCTAGCACCCATCCTTAGAGGGATCAGGGGCTCCGCACAGAAGGGAAAGGACACCTTCCAGAGCCTGGGGAAGGAGAGAGTATGGGTGTGGCAGACCAGACGGGTGGGTCGTGGAGAACAGACTGGTGTATGGGGAGTGGTCTGACAGGTGGGGAATGGGAGGGGCAGTGTGGCTGGGATGGGCAGGTGTTCAGCCCTTGCTCCAGCTGCTGACTTGCCCAGCGGGGCTCTCTCGGGGAGGGCAGATCACTGCGTCCCCAAGCTTCCTGCTGGGGGCACTGGCTCCTGAAAGGGGATCCCAGCCCACGATAAGAGGCTCGAGGCAGGTCCTCAGGAGAACAATGGGTGGCTTGATGAGACCTGCTCTGTGATACTCCTGAGAAGGGAGAAGCCCCTGCAGCCAGTCCACACGGGAAAGGAAATTGGGGGTTTCCGTGGCAACCAGCTCCCTGGGCACAAAGGCGCGTCTGTCTGCTAGGAAGGCAGCCGAGGTGTCTCCTGCAGCAGCCTCTGCTCTGGTGGACTGTGAGACGGAGGGGGGCACGCAGGGGAGCCCAGGGGGTCAGGGCTCTGGTGCTTCTTAAAGAGCTGATGGTCCCAGGGCCACTGGGATGCGCACAGCCTCCAGGCAGCAGGATGGTAACAGTGAAGACGCAGGTGGGCCTCACAGGCAGCAGGAGGCAGAGGGGGTTGAAAGGTTGAAGAATTTACTATTTACACGTATAAAGACTATAAAAAGACTATGAGATGAGCCACGGGTGGAGGCCCAGTCCAGAGGCTGACTCCAGCTCAGTCGGTGATGATGAGCTCGTCGACGCCCCAGTCTTCGTAGCTCCCGTCGGGCAGGTAGCGGCGAATGATGATGGGGATCTTCCGGGCCCTGTGACCGGGGGGAGATCGAGGTACATGGGTGCTGACCCTGGCTCTGCAGCAGAGGGACAGCAGGCGCAGAAGGCAAGGGAGGAGAAGCCTTAGGAGCATCCTCTTTTTTTTTTTCATAAGGAGCATCCTCTTGAGACCACGGATGTACTTTGTAGGTGAGGAATTTCAGCAAAAAAAAAAGTTCCTGCTTCTCTGAGTGTGGGACCAAAATCTACAAACGGCCTGCCATCCCACAGCGAAGGGCGAGGCAGAAAGCAGAGGGATGTTGGTAAGGCCAACTGCAGCAGGAAAAAGGGACGATGGGACAGACAGGGACGGTCCATGTCTCATCAGTGTCCTCCCCTCCCCCTTGGCCCGTCCCCTCCTCCCCGGTGAAGGGCTGACTCCCAAACTAAGGGTCTACAGGAACAAGACCACACGTCCCCAGCAGGGAAGTGCGGGAAGGCGTGCAGCAGAGCACCCGAGGGATGCCCCCAGGGCTCTGGAGCCACAAACCAGGATCTGGGTGACTTACTTGAGCTCCTTCATGGCGATCAGTAAAGGATCTGTCTCCCCCTCCAGCTCCACCATCACAGGGGCGCACATCCTGCAGGTGTAAGGACAGGTGTGGGGAGATTACACACACAGGGAGAGGGCCCAGCATGAAGCTGGGCAGTTTCACAAACAGGATCGGATCAGCGCCCCAGAGCTCACCTAGAAAGGGCTCCAAGAAAGGGCACCTCGCAAAAGCGGCAGGTGCGGAGCAGCGGTCCAGGGCTGCTGACAGTGAGGGTACTTGAGTGGCAGCCAGTAGACTAGGCTTAAACTGGGCCTGAAAGACCCTGAATTTCTCTCCAAATCTCAGCATCCTCATTTGAAAATGAAGACAAAAAGCCCTGCCACGACTACACAACAATAATGCTAAAACGCTACTGGCTACAAGCAAAGCCTCACTAGGCGCCATAGCTGCTCTCCACCCACCACGTGGATGTCTCATTTGTAGTAAGCACTACTGCTACTTCCGTTTTACTGAGGAGGAAACTGAGGCACAGGGAGGTCAGTAATTTCCTCAAGGTCACACAGCCAGTGAGTGGTAGAACCAAGATTTGAACCCTGAAGACTCCTCTCTACTATTCTGTAACACCTCCCATTAAAAAACTGGTGATCCACAAACTGAAACCAGGTACTGTGAAAGGGACAAGCGTGAGCTTTCATTACTAGGTCGTGTGACATTCATCACGTCCACTACCCCGGCCAAGGACCTTCCCCAGGGCCTGTCACAGACTCCTGAGCCCACGGCCACAGCAGAATATTCCCACACAAAGGACCCACATGTGCAAGAGCTCACCCTCTGACCACTCTACTCAACCCCCAGCCCTGCCTCAGGGCCTAGCTCGCCTCGTTTTCCTTCTCTGTCTTGGCAACACCCCCTGCAGTGGTCCTGCTCCTCTAGCCCCTACACAAGGCCTGTGGTCAGGCTCTCCCCTGCTTACCTCTCTTCCTTGATACCCCATGGCCATCAGGCAGGCAAGACCTCCTCTGGCCCCCGCTCACCTCTGCAGTACTTTCTCATGCTCCCTGCCTCTATTCACCCCACATTCCAGCCGCATCAAACCCCTGCAGCTTCTTATGCAGGCCCTGTTGTTTCCCTTCTGCATCCTCACACGAGTGCTTCCTCTTCTTACAGGCCTGAGAGAGGCTCAGATGTCTCCACCCTGGAAAGCACGTGCTGAAGCCTCAGGGCCCGGACTCATTTTACACACACTTCTCTCAACACCACTGTCACTAAACTGCGACTTCCCGTTTGAAGTTTTCCAAACAAGACCTGGTGGTCCAGGACCCCAAGTTCTATTCTAGTGCAACACCTGGCCCACAGCAGAGGGTCTAAAAGCAGACAAACCAGTTCCAGGCCCATCTCTTCTACGAAGTCACCCTTATTGATTCCAACTCAAGTTTACACTAATGGACCCCAAACCTGATAGGAGAGCGTGCTAAAAATACAGGTTCCCAGGTCCTTCCCCAGACCCGCTGAACAGATTCTCTAGTGAAGGAGCCTGAGAACCTACATTAGCAAAGCTCCCCTGGTGATTCAGATAACCAGCCAGTCTGAGAGCCACCAGTTTACACTAAATGATCTACTAATTTTATTGCTAAATATTCTGATGTCTGTTACTCCCCAAAGCCTGAAAATTCCCCAGGGGCAGAAACCAAGTATTTAACTTTCTCTATATCTTCTCTCAATAATTATTTAAACTTCCCCCAACGTTTAAGAATGTGGCAAACTGCTTTCCCTGATATGCATATGCCTTATTTCTTTCAAGATATGAATAATTCAAGAGCAGTCATTCATCCAGCCCTGCTACATTCACAGGAAATGTGAGAGTGTGCCCTCAATGTCTCCACCAGGGTTTCCAAGTGGCAACCTTCCTTGGGAAGCAGCCATGGGGTCGCAAAGAGTCAGCCACGACTCAGCGGCTGAGCACAGCACAGCACAGTTGCAACCATTCAGCCACCAGATGGGGCTAATGAGCTGGAGTGAGACTTCATCCACAAATACCCAAGAAAACATTGTTCAGCTTCTACTACTAAGCACAGGCTTCCCATGTAGCTCAGTTGGTAAAGAATCTGCCTGCAGTTCAGGAGACCCGGGTTCGATCCCTGGGTTGGGAAGATCCCCTGGTGAAGGAAATGGCAACCCACTCCAGTATCCTTGCCTGGAAAATCTCATGGACACAGGAGCCTGGTGGGCCCCAGTCCATGGGGTCGCAAAGAGTCGGGCACGACTGAACAACTAACACTTACTAAGTGCAGGATTGCAGGCCCATAACTCAAGACAAGATCCAGCCCTGACTGTCCAAGGGCTTACAGCAGCTGGGAAACCACCAGACAGCCTCTGAGCTCTTAATCTGAAGGAGTGTTACAGCCCCAAAGGGTTGGACAAGAGTCTTAACCTCCAAAGGAAGGCAGGACCCTGGGCCTTGTTTGGAATGCCTGCTCGACTGTCCACCCAACGCATGCCCATCTTCTAAACTTGTCACTCAAGGGACCAGTAGCATCTTTTCCAGTCTTGTGCCCCAAGCGCTTACCATTCCTCCACCACAATCCACACATGTCTGCCTTCATTTTCCTAGTGCTATTTCTGGCACCTAGGAGACCTTCAAAACCACGTCGCTTTATTCTCTTCTCTCCTTTTGTTTCTCTTGTAAAGCATCAGCCTCGTCTGCCTTGGGTTCTGAGTATTTAGAACGGGCTCCCGTTCCCTACTAGACAGTAAACATCTAGAGGACTAGGGAATTGTGTCTTTAATCCTCTTTACACCTCCAAAAGGCATGAGCACAATATCTTATTTGGTGCTGAAAGACTTTAACTTGCATACACTTTATCTGTTTAAAAAACAGATTATGAATTATTCTTCCTGCTGGGTGGCGTTCAGCAGACATGAATACCACCCCTCTAGCACTCTACAAGGATGGAAATGTCCTCTATCTGTGCTACCTATCACGGTAGCCACAGAGGCTACTGGGCACGTGAAATGTGACTAAGGAGACAGAAACACTGAACTCCTATCTGCTGCTGTTGCTAAGTCGCTTCAGTCGTGTCTGACTCTGTGCGACCCCATAGACGGCAGCCCACCAGGCTCCCCCATTCCTGGGTTTCTCCAGGCAAGAACACTGGAGTGGGTTGCCATTTCCTTCTCCAGTGAACTCCTATCCAGTTTTACTTAATTTAAATGGCCAAATGTAGGCAGCAGTGACCATACCTGTGGTGCAGGCCTAGAGGATCCTGACCCCAGCAACACTGAAATCATCATACGGGGTGCGGCTCTCAACTCACCCAGACCAGCAAGGGGTGCAACCAGGCTGGCAGGAGGCCTCCTGCTGCCAAGTGAGTGAAGAACAACAGTTTCCCGCCCCAATAAGACACTCCACCGAGTGGTCACCTTCACTCCACAGATAAAGTCCAACACTGTTTGAAAACTTTGGGCAGGGAGCACACAGATTGAGCATCACCACTCCCCTAGCATATTTATCGCCCCACAACTCTGACCCCAGCTTTTCTTTCAAGCCTGTTTCCCACTCCTCTCTTCTCGAAGCACCCCTCCTCCAGGTGTCCACCATTTCGCCCAGCAGCTGGTAAGAAGTCTGAGATAGGGCTCCTTTCCGCAGCCTCCTGTTTCCCTGGGCAGGACCTGCCATGAGAGCAACAGTAACACGCCTGCCCTCTGTGTCCTCCCACTTAACTCTCGCCAGAACAGAGGAGGAGCTCATCTGACAGGGGAGCCTGGCAGGGAAAGCCAGCAGCTGTGGCCCAGCCTCTTCAAGAGCCCTTGCTTCCTCAAAGCCACCTGCCCTCAGGGGGCTGCTTTTGATCTGTTCTGCACGAGGCCCATGCCCCTGCAGACACGGCCTCCGACCCCTGCAATGCCTGTGGCTGATGGGTGGACATGTGAGCACCGCACATTTTGACCTGACCTGACTTGGCTACTGGCTGGCTCCCAAATCATGTTGTTCTTCAACAAGTTCCCAACTTGGGAGAGAAAGGAAGGGTTGCTAATTTCAACCCCCCACACCCCCGACCACTGCTCTGTGCTTCCACATTCCTAGTGCAGCCTCAACGTGGAGGGCTCTCTCACTCCCCTGGGCTGGCCCCAGTCTACTCAAGAACCACCTTAAGCCCAGCGGGAGCTGTGGCGGCACCCCAACTACCCAGCCCACAAGGGTCTAGGTCTGATCTTATTGCGTTCATTTTCACTTCCCCACCTGATGGGCGGTCATCATGCTCTGTACACTCACGGTTACTCTCTGCTGTTTATGTCCTATTCCCCCAACAATCTCCCCGAGAACAGGGGTCTAGCACAGCGCCTGGCACATGGGGATGGCGCCGCCTCTGTTCAGCCTGTGAGAAAGGGACGGGTGTGCTGCCAGGCCGGGCCATTATCAACAGCTCGGAGGCTCTCTGTGGCCTGATCAAAGGACACGATGGTGAGGGGGCTCATACTCACGCAATCTGAAGAGCTCGGGTGCCCAGCACACGGGCTCGCTCATACTTGGTCATATATGGTGTGGTGATTCGTTTCTGGTTGGCCTGCGGTCGCTCTCCAGAAGGGAGAATCTCAACGTTCTCCTGGCCCTCCTGGACACAAAGGCAGAAAAGAGGGGAAAATCTCAGGCTGCATCACTGGGGGTGAGGGGCAGGACAACGACAACAGTGACTGTGAGTGCCTCCACGCTGCTGCTTGTTACGCGCCAGTGACCACGCAACTGCCTTATTAACACCTCACCTAATCCTCACAAAAACCTTATCAAGTGGGGATTACAATGCTCATTTTAAAGGGCTGGACAGTTAGCCAACGTGGCCAAAGTCTCAGAGCTAGTGAAAGAGGAATCGTGATCAGGAGTCCAAAGCCAGCCGCCTCATCCAGCGGAGAGAGTTGGTCCCATACAAAGAAGTCCTTGAGCACAGACAACCTCACCCAAACCAGGAAGAGGAAGAAGCACCCCATCTTTACACATGTATATATTTAATAACCACTTATTAAGCATCTGTCATGTGCCAGACATGATAAAGGTGCTGAGACGGAGTCTCTGCTCGCCAAGAATTCACAGTCCAGCGAAAAGGCAAGAGTAAACAAAACATCAAGTGCTATGAAAGCGTGGCAGTGTGCCACAAACTCCACGAGAAAGCGAGGGGCATCTACCTCATCCTGGGGGTTAGGAATACAGTCCAGAGATGAGACTTGGGCTAGTCTCCAAGGATGAGTACGAGCTGCCAAGCTAACAAGGAAAGAAAGAAAGGGCATTCCAGGCAGGCTGAACTGCATATGTGCAAAGACACAGGAGGGAAGAGAGTGCACTCAGCCTGGTGCCTAATCATGGGGTGTGATAAGCCCAAAAGGCGCACACAGGGCAGACAGGAGAATAAATTCTGTAACGTAAAATTAAGCCGACAAATATTTACTGAGTGCTTACTCTTTGTCAGATAGCATCCTAAGTGCTTGACACAGAGCAGTAAGACAGATGAAAGTTCTTTCTCCCATACAGCTTTACATTATAATACAGTGAAAGTGAAAGTCACTCAGTCCTGTACGACTCCTTGTGACCCCACGGACTATACAGTTCATGGAATTCTCCAGGCCAGAATACTGGAGTGGGCAGCCATTCCGTTCTCCAGCGGATCTTCCCAACCCAGGGATCAAACCCAGGCAGGTCTCCTGCGTTGCAGGTGGATTCTTTACCAGCTGAGCCACCAGGGAAGCCCAAGAACACTGGAGTGGGTAGCCTATCCCTTCTCCAGTGGATCTTCCAACCCAGGAATACAGTGAGATGAACGATAATAAAATTAGTAGTAGAATGTGCAGTATAAAAACAGAGAGAAAAGACAGGGAGAGTCCGAGTGGTGATGTTGGAGGAAGGAGCAAATGCAGTGATTTGAAACAGAATGGTCAGGGAAGGCCTCATTGAGGTGACATGTAACACAGACCTGAAGGAGGCTGAGGAGCAGGTTGTGTGCATAACTAAGGGAAAAGGAAGAGGGAACAGCACGGTCAAAGGTCCTGACCTGGAACTTCCCTGGCATGACAGCGATACCAAGAAGAGATACGGGCACAGAGGGAGCAGGCGGTCGGATCACGGAGGACCTTGTGCATGTTCTTGGCTTTTATTCGGAATGAGATGAGAAGGGACCAGACGCAGGTTCTGAGCAGAGGAGAGACAGAGTGACTGAAGATTTAAAAGGATCACTCTGGATACTCTGTTACGAATGTTCTGTAGAGGCTAAGGGCTGAAGCAGAGAGAACACTGAGCAAGACCAATAGTAACCAATCATGTGGGTAGGAGAAAAAGTCGACTCTGCCAGCAGAAAGGCCAACAGCAGACTCAAGGCAGGAAAACCGGTAACAAGTTTCTGCAGTAATACGGATGAAAACCAATAAAGATCTAAACCAGGCTGAGGCACTAGGAATAGAGAAACGGGAACAGGACTGAACTACATGGAGGAGGCAGAATCAAGAGGAGAGAGATGGAAAGGCATCAGAAGAACCGAGAAGAAGGCTTCTGACTCAGTGAACAGATAACCTCAGAGTGTTAGGCAGACAGGAAAACCCACACAAAAAAGGGCCTTCACCTTACCAATCTAAAAAAAATCAAAGGATCCCTCGCTCCAGAAGACATAAAGCACTTCTTCCTCCACCAGTCACACAGCACAGAAGACCCTATTTTATCTATGACGCCAGTAACTCATCCACCAAGCTGCTCAAGCTAGCGACATGGGAGTCATTCCCGTCATCTCCCACTTTCTCAGCCCCACATCCAATCCACCAAAATCTCTCATCTGTTTTCTCATCACAAACACTACCAGCACCCAAGTGCAAGCTACAGATGTCACCTGGATTGCGCTCTAATTGGGCTCTCTTTGACTCTTGGTTCACCCAACTCATTCCTCACTGGATCATGCCACTCCCCAGATCCCCAAAACTTATCAGCAGCTTCCCGCTACCCCTAGGCTACAAAATCTTGGCTGATCTTGGCCCTCACCTCTCCAGCCTTATCCCAGGTCACTCTCCCCCTTGCTCTTTATTTAGCCCCACCCTGCTGAGCTCCTGGTACATAATTAACATTCACCACATGTCTGCACAATGAATGAAGGGACTATTTCAACTGAGTAAACTAACTGCCCCAGAAGTCATGCTCTGTGGTCCAAGAGGACAAAAGCCTTTGGGCCAACCCTGTAGGACTCCTCCACTACCCAGGGCTAGATCTCCCCTTTCTAACTGGCAGTACCCTGACCACAAACGGGAGACAGAGGCATGCAGTCGGCCATCACTGGCCGGGCTATCTGGCAGCTTGGGCTGCAGAGAGGGGAGCCCAAGGCTCAGTACTGACCTCCTCGGCATTCTCCAAGTCATCGAGCCCTTCATCCTCCTCCACGTCATCAAAGTCGTCTCCATCAAAACTGAACAAGTGTAAGAAGCCCGTTAGTTAGAGCATCACTTACTAGAATCAAAGTGGGCAGAAATCTGAGTCTCCCGTGATACGTAGGAGGCTCTCAATAAATATCCACCTAACCAGTGAATCATTCAATAAATCAGTCATCTGATGTCCTCATCTTAACTATGGGCCTCTTCTAGAAAGAGACCCCAGCTGAATCAACATTTGGTACAGACATAGAGCCCGACTCAGTGGAAGTTTGCTGAAAGATACTTTTTCACTGATCCTCTCTGGATCCTCGAGTCGGAGCCTTTTCCGCGCCCAGCCTCTGGCCGGGTCTATGCTTCCAGTTCCCAGCCTTTCCCTTCTCCGGCTCTGCGGACCCCTCACCACCCCCAGTCCTAAACCTCTGGCTCAACTTCCTTCGATCCTGGCTCCCGCTTCATCCGCCCCTTCTGAGTCTTCGAAAAAGTCACTTCGCCCCCTCACTCACTTGTCCTCGTTGTCTGACATGACGCCCGCGCAGCAGCCACCGGGTTCCGCGACACAAACCCGCGCGGAGACCGGCGAACAGAATACCTCCGCCTCGCGCGATGCCAAGAGTACTCGGCGCCTGCGCCGTGACCTAGCGGTAATCACTTCCGGGAGGCAGGCGGGGCGAGAAATAGGTACATGCGCGGAGCAGTTTGTCTTCGTTACCATGGTAGCCGGAGCCGCGCTCGCTGCAAGCTCTAGTGGCTGAGATCTCAAAAGTATTTCTGGGAGGGACCAGGCGCGGCTGCTGCTTCAGAGCCTTGGTTACGATCTCCGGAGCCCAGCCGCCGCTCTCTGTGGGGAGAGAGGCCACCCAGCCGGGGTCTTACTTTAGGGTGAGGTTTCCCGTTTGGGCGTATCACACAACGGGCACGGCTACCCTCACTCCCCTTTCCTCCCGAGGGGGCTTCCCTGCCACAGGCGCCAGGTCAGGATGAGGTCTCTGTTCGCGTGTATATATCTGCCAGTGGATCTGTTCGAGGTGGGAGGATCGGGCACTGTCGCGATGTTGACAGGCGGCATCACGATCTCTTGAGACCCGACACCCGCTCCCAAACTTTGGGTGGTGTTGAGGGTGTGAGAAGAGATTGGATCTGGGAGACCGGGAATGTTTCATTGGATTTTTCCCTCTTCAGAGCCCTCCCATGGCTTCCCAGGAGAGGGTGGAAACGGTGACCAAAGGAACAGGGTTCTGGCGCTGTCCCAAGCCGACCACTTACACCCCAGGGACCTGCGAGCTGCTCAGAGGTCAGTGCATTAAAGGGCACAAGAAGAGCAGTGGTCACAGTTACCCTCTGTTTCTCAGTTCTCCCCTACTTGACTTATGGCTTAGTAATTGTATTTTCAGTTTACAGATAAGAAGCCTGGAGTTCAGAAAGGTTTCAGGCGTCCAGGTCCTACAACATGGAAGTGACCCAAAGTCAAAGAACTAAGAATTTCAGAGTGGTTAACTCCCATGAACCCCTTAGATCACACTTTCAGTTTCCCCAGGGAAGACTTATTTCCTCTCCACCCATCATCACCGCAGTGGAACCAACTGTTATGCGTCTGCACACTGATGCTACTGCTACCGCTAAGTCGCGTCAGTCGTGTCCAACTCTGTGTGACCCCATAGACAGCAGCCCAACAGGCTCCTCTGTCCCTGGGATTCTCCAGGCAAGAACACTAGAGTGGGTTGCCATTTCCTTCTCCAGTGCATGAAAGTGAAAAGTGAAAGTGAAGTCGCTCAGTCGTGTCCAACTTTTAGGGACCCCATGGGCAGCAGCAGCCCAACAGGCTCCTCTGCCCATGGGATTCTCCAGGCAAGAGTACTGGAGTGGGTTGCCATTGCCTTCTCCTAATAGTCTGCACACTACCAAATACCTTTTCCTTCACTGGGCTTAGTGCAACCTGTACTCAGATACCTAGTGTGTTCCGTTGAATTAACATTGAATTAACATTCAGTTCATGAACGCCATAAGGGCATGATGCCTGTTTTGGCTCACATTTGTAGCTCCAGCCCCTGGCACGTGCTCAATGAATACTTGTTCGTTCACTGTTTCATTCACTCAACAAAAATAGTTTTAAAGCCCACTGTGTGCTTTAGACATTATCCCGGGTGCTGAAAACACAGTGGTAAAGAAAAGAAATAAGCAAAAATTATTGTTCCCTTGGAGCTAATATTCTAGGAGGAAAGTAACAAATAATAAATAAGGTATATAGAACTTAGATGGTGATGAGTGGTATAGGGGGAAAAAAAGGAAGAAAAGGAAGGGAATTCCCTTGTGGTCCAGTGGTTAGGGCTCAGTATTTTCAGTGCTGGGAGGCCCAGGTTCAATCCCTGTTCAAGGAACTCAAATCCCACAAGCCAAGTACGCAGGCACCCAGAATGGGAGCAGGAGGCGATACAGTATTAAGTTTCAGTGGGGTGAGATGAGGCGTCTGCTTGCAGCCCAGGAAGCCTCACCAAGGTGCTTTGTTTTGCAGTGATGATGAAGGAATCCAAACTGACTAACTTCCAACAGCGCCACATCATGGACACCATGAAACGTAAGAGGCTGACCACAGAGGCTTCCCGGGGAGAGGAATTCTGGGTCACATTTTAATGCTCTCTCCATGTTGAGGAGTAGGGGACCTAATTTTAAACACACACACACACACACACACAAACAAAATTTGAATAGTATTTCTGACCCTTGCTCTTGGGGAATTGACCTTGCAGGGTCTTGGTCTTTGCTTCTTCACAAGACATGGGTCCCAGCCCATGAGCCTCTCCCACAGTCCAGCTCTAGCCAGCCTTCCCAACAGGGCATCAGCCCATTTGGGACTTCCTGCCCAGTCAGACAGTCTGAATGCTGTCAAGTCCGCAATCTCTCCCACCCTCTTACACACATAACATACGAGCTCTCCAGACGAGAGGCCTGTGTGTGTCTTATGCATAGTTTTATTCATTCTAGCTTAGCTGGCAGAAACACGATTACTGGCAGGCTTCCAACTTAGGAAAACTATGCAAAACCTTTCCATCTTTCACCTCTGACCACACACTGTATTATTTATTTTTAAGGAAAAAAAAAAACCTGAATGTAACAAGGTGCCCTCTAAGATCTTGAGAACAACTTTGCTTTCTGAGATTTAACTGAATCAGCTTTTAGGGGATCAGAACAGAGATCTGTAAAGTTACCTTTAAGAGGATACCAGAAGGTTCAAGCCTGCCAGGTTTCACGCAAATCTACCAATAGCTATTGCCTTCTTTCAAGAAAGAAGGTATCTATCAGGAGGCATCTGGTCAACCACAGAAACTGGAATGGGAGAGTCAGGGAGACGAATACTGACTGCCCAGCACTGGCTGGGGGAGGGAGGCTCCATCAGGTCAGTTCAGAAGTCAGAGCTCCTTCCTTTTTGTGGACAAGGACAACTCAGGCTGCCAGAGCCTAACACCACAACACAGCTGAGTCACATAACTCAATTTCCAAACTCAAGTCATCTGCTAATCATCTGATGTCCCTTACAGATCCCCTGGAGAAGGGAATGGCAACCCATTCCAATATTCTTGCCTGGAGAATCCCATGGACAGAGGAGCCTGGCAGGCTATAGTCCATGGGTCGCATAGAGTCAGACATGACTGAGCAACTAACCCTTCCTTCCTTACAACATGACCATAAAGAGAATGTGCTAGAAATTCCATTAAAAGTAAACACCAGGAGACCAAGGATTGAGCCTGCCTTGTTCACCATTGTACCTTGACTCCAAGAGAAAGTGAAGCTGCTCAGTCGTGTCCAACTCTTTGCGACCCCATGGACTGTAGCCTATCAGGCTCCTCCGTCCATGGGATTTTCCAGGTAAGAATACTGGAGTGGGTTGCCATTTCCTTCTTCAGGAGATCTTCCCGACCCAGGGATTGAACCTGGGTCTCCCGCCTTGGTAGGCAGACACGTTACCATCTGAGCCACCAGGGAAGTCCTTGACTCCGAGGTGCTGAATATTTATTGAAAAACTAATTGGATTAGTGATTAGGTCAACACAAGTCACAGTTTGCCAGTTTTTTTTTCTCCTTAGATGTTTTCTTTTTAAAATATTGCCTCCAAGCATTGGTGTTGAGTCTACTTTCTTCTCCCAGATTCCCCTCTCTACTCTCTTCTTAACCAAGTCCTGCTTCTTTGAGGCTTAAATTCTTTTGCAAGCCACAAATTCCTCTCCTTCACCTGAACTCCCAGAATTGCTGGGGCTCTAATTATTTGCTGAGACTGAGCCAAAAGAAAAGGTGGCATTTGGCACTGGACAAGTAGAAATAGCAGACACAGTAAGAGGAAGCATAGCATCTCTTCAAAGGAGAGAGAAAAACTGTGGCTGGCCCTAGATAGAGGGCACGAGAAAGGAAAGGCAGCGGGAAACAATGGCTGCTCCATTCTTCTGGTTCTTCCAGGCAGACACATCAGAGTCATCCTGTCCCCTCTTCCCCTTTCTCCTAGACCCCACATCCAACCCACCAGCAGTCCTGTCTGCTTGACCTTCAAACCATATCCTGACTGTGACTACCTCTGCCCATGACCCCCGTGCGTGCTCAGTGGCTTCAATTGTGTCTGACTTTTTGTGACACCATGGACTATAGCCCACCAGGCTCCTCTGTCCATGGGATTCTCCAGGCAAGAACACTGGAGTGGGTAGCCATGCTCTCCTCCGGGGGATCTTCCCAACTCAGGGATCGAACCCACATCATTTATGTCTCCTGAATTGGCAGGCAGGTTCTTTACCACTAGCACCACCTGGGAAGCTCTTGACCTCCAACTCTGTATTTTCTATTTTTATGGGTTTTTTTTTGTTTTTTTCACTTGCGCATCTTGAGGGATCTTAGTTCCCAGCCCAGGTATCAAACCTGTGGTCCCTGCAGTGGAAGCAGGGACCACCAGGAAATTCCCAACAATGTATTTTCAATGGCAGCTAAAGGGCTGACTCCTAGGCTCAGAACCCTCGATGGCTTCCCACCTCACACACAGTAAAAGCCAGTCTTTCCAGAGGCCTATGAGGCCCAGTCCGTCTCTTGCCCTCCCTGACCTCTGACCTGTACTCCCACTCCACCCCACCCCTGGTTCAGTCCATTCCCAGCACCCTAGCCTGCTGTCTGTTCTCAGATGCTCTGGGCACATTCCCACCTCAGGACCTTCACTTGAGCCATCCTGTCTAGAATGCTCTTCCCTAAAATATCACCTTGGCTGGCCTCTTACCGCTTATGGATCCTTTCTCAAATGCCATCATGTCCGTGAGGCCTTCCCGGGCTACCCCATTTATAACCGTGAATCCCGCCCTAACACACCCTGTGGCCCATCCCTGTATTGGCACTGGTGCTCTGCTGTCAACATCACTGCTGTTCTCTTCATCTAAACCCCAGATTAAGTACTGTGAGGGCAGGGCTTTGTCTGACCACTTTACCCCCAGAGTCCCGGGCCTGGCTCAGAGTACATGCTCAATACTACCTGCTGGGTGAGGACAGAGAAGGCTGGAACGGTACGGGAGGTAGACAGGAGCCAAATCAAAACAGCGGTTGGGGGGCATTCCCTGATGGCCCAGTGGTCAGGACTCCGAGCTTTCACTGCCGAGGGCGCAGTTTCAATCCCTGGTCAGGGAGCTAAGATCCACGTGGCACGGCCGAAAATATAAAGACGTTATAGATAAATGGAGTGATCTGGAAAGATGTTCATGGTAGATTGTTAGCTCAGTTCAGTCACTCAGTTGTGTCTGACTCTGCGAACCCATGGAAGATTGTTAGTCTATTACTGAATGGAATGCAGTGTGATCCAATCTTTGAAAAAGGAATCTTATAGATGCCCATATATCTTTGAACATGTTTAGGTAAGCATCGAAAAGAAGCAGCTGAGACCACCACATTGTTACCACGGCTCATTGTAGAGGGGAGGGTGTGGAGGGGAGAAGGGAAGACTCTTCCATACCGTTTGACTTAACAGGTAGGGACCACTTAGGTGGGCCCCCTGACCCTGACCCTTCCCTCCCTAGGAGGAGACACTCTCCCCCTGCAGTGCAACCCAACTTCCAGCCAGAGGGTCTTGCCTTCCAAGCAGCCAAGCTCAGCCATCTACCTGCCTCCCATCCTGGCAGCCCGGTCCCACCTCCGGCCTGCCAGGAGATGCCAAGCCAACGGGGCCTACAGCCGGGAGCAGTTCAAGCCTCAAGCCACCCGTGAGTAAGGAGCCTCGACCACAGCCCCTCTTCTATTCTCCGAGGCGGGTTAAGGAGGGCAGGGAGACAAACAGCCCACAGGGTGCTGAGTAGGCAGCTAATCAGATTTTCAGGCCATTTATACCAGTGCTCTCGAGCCTCAGCACATGTTAGCTTGGAGGCATTCAGGGTGCGTGGGAAACCAGTTAGCTGGTTACTTTTTATACATTTTCCCAGAATTCTCTTTAACAGTTAACTGGTTCCCCCCCCACCACCCCCAACTCTGATGAATGTTTGGAGGTCAGGTATCACAGCTCTTGCTCTCTCAAACTCATATGGTGCCTGGAAGCCCGGGTTCCTCTGTGCCCAGCCTGTTTCAGAGAGCCATTACATCCCCCCACTTTCCACTTGGCACGTGACTCTTGGCCCCTCCACACAGCCTCCCCATCCAGGCTATACTACACAGTCATTGAGTTTCCTTAGCCTTGCCCTGCACCCGGGCAGTCTGTGCATTTTTTTAAAAAAATTTTATTTATTTATTTTTGGCCCTGCTGGGTCTTCGTGCTGGCTTTTCTCTAGTTGAGCAAGCAGCAGCTAGTCTCTACAGCAGCGGGCAGGCTTCTCGTTGCGGCGGCTTTTCTTGAGGAGCACCTGGGCTTCAGGAGTTGCGGCTCCCAGGCTCTGAAGCACGGGCTCAGTAGTTGTGGGCATGGGCTTAGTTGCTCCGTGGCACGTGGGAGCTTCCCAGATCAGGGATCGAACCCCATGGCTCCTGCATGTAAGAATCTGCTTGCAATGCAGGAGACCCGGGTTCGATTCCTGGGTCAGGAAGATCCCCTGGAGAAGGAAATGGCAATCCACTCCAGTATTCTTGCCTGAAAAATCCCATGGACAGAGGAGCCTGGCCGGCTACAGTCCATGGGGTCGCCAAGAGTCGGACACGACTTAGCAACTAAACCACCACATTTACCACTGAGCCACCGGGGAAGCCCAGTGTGTGGACTTTGATGACACTCTCTTCCGGGTTCTTTCAACACCTTCTGGCCTACTGTGACTTGACCAGCGCAAAAGCGGCCCAGGGTAGGAGGTGCTGGGTTTGCACAAGCCCTACCAGGTTCCCAGGCCCCCTGGAGCAAGCATGCTCCAGGAATTGAGGGTGCCCCGCCCACCTTAACTAAGCCTTGTCTGGGCCCGACAGGGGATCTGGAGAAGGAGAAGCGAAGACTCCAGAATATCTTTGCCACCGGGAAGGAGCCGGAGGAACGGAAAAGAAAGCCCCATCCTGTGCGACAAGAGGACCCAGCCCCTAAGTTGGACCGCTTTGAAGAATGTGAGCCCCTGAGGGGCCAGTTATGCTGGGGAGGGGAAGGCGGAGTGTGTGTGGAAGGGTCCTGGGAGCAGGGGAAGGGGGGAATGCCTGAGGGCCATCGAGTGAGAAACGGACCACAGAACTGCTTCCCGTTCCCGGGAGGCAACCTGCCGCCCCACCACCCCTGCCAGGAGCGCGGGGTCCCCTGCTGCCCTGTACACAGACGGCCCTTTCCCTGTGCAGTGGTGAAAGAAATTCAGGAGAGGAAAGAATTCCTGGCTGACATGGAGGCCCTGGGGCAGGGCAGACAGTACCGCGGGATCATCCTTACTGAAATCTCCCAGGTAGGAGAAGCACCAGGGAAGGCGGATGGGACGTGAGCCGAAGTGAAGGTCCACTGGGGCCGTTTCGGGGGGTCCCGCTCTAGCCTCACATCTGCCCTGACACCCAGCTTTCCCCAATGCCCTTTGCAGAAACTACAGGAAATGGAAGACATTGACCACAGGAGGAGTGAGGACCTTAGGAAGGCTCTTGCCACCACTTAATCACCACCTGTGCTCCACCCCCTGGAGGGCCGGGGAGCCCACCCCCTCGCCGAGCAGGGTCACCCCCAGGTCAGCCCACCCACCCTGCCCTTCAGCCATGGAAACGGTTGTATAGCACTGCCTCCACCTACGGTACCCTGGACACAGCACCCTAGAAAATGGACCACATCTCAGAAAGTGAGCTGATTCTCCTCCAGACGCTGCCCAGGGATCTGGGGTCAGCTGGGCCTCTGAGACCAGTCACAGATCCAGACACCCACATACAGACAGGCACACATGTGCACGCATACACAGTGAAACCAAGTCCAGGTCTTAACCATCTTGGGTGTGTGTCTAAGGGTGTCCACCAGGGCCTCTTCCCAACACCTCGCCCACTGTGTTGTCCCTGTGTCCCGCAAATTAGGTTTTCTGAACTTAGTAATGAATATGATTCCTTTCTTCCTACCCGTCTCAGGACCTACTTGACTTCTTACAGCCTTGGACAAATATTTAACCACTATGATTAACTGGCTAATAAAACACATTTGCCGTAGGTCATTACACACACCATTTTGTTTTCAGAGGGATAAGGCTTATTTGTTCGAGGAGTTAGAATTTTTCAAGCCCAGTTGGTTTCTAGCTGTTTTTTTCCAGTAAAAATGGAACCAAGGCTCCCGGAGCAGCCCATGGGCGGGTGCTCTGCTAGGCACCGGTGTGGCTCCTGGCTGATTCCCTCCGTAAACACCCGCAATGGTTCATCAGCCCTGCTGAAAACCAGGACTCACCCAGAGACTCCAACCAGAGGCATTCAACCAGCAAGTGGCCTCCTCGGGATTCCAAGTTAGCTTTCGGTCTTTCCACCACCAAACCCACAACCCGTAGAAAGAAACCCAAAGGGTGGGCGGGATGATGTCCGCCCACAGGAGTTGCATCCCAGGCCTGGCACACAGGGTGCAGCAGTCCCCACAACTCTGACAACCACAGGCCTCACGCTCTCCAGTATCCTGTCATTTTCCCGTCCCCGTAAATCAAAGTATTTCAGAAATTTCAACCAAGCCTCCCACTTGGAGGGATTCATATAATCCTCTCAGGCCACATGACCCCAGTTGGGGTTTGCAGAATCAACATGGTCCTGCAGCCACAAACAAAACAGAGAGGACCAGCTCAAGGGCTGGGGCTCCGGAACATTCCACGGGGAGCCTGTGTCCACACTCCCTCAAGAAGCCAAGGGCTCAGGGCGCAACCTGAGAAGGACGGCCGTCCTCTACCTTGAAGGCCGCAGCACGAGGCCCAGAGGCAGCGAACCGGAGAACCCAGGCCAGAGTCAGCCCACTCTGACACGGTAGGATGTACCCTTGATTTCAGTTCAAGTCAGTTTTACAAAGTACACACACGCTCCACTGGATTTCCAGTTTCTTTTGAAAAATGCAAAGATCTGGTCCCACTGGGCCCACATCCCACAGGCTACAGTTGACTTGGGTGAGGGACAACCTCCCCCGTGGTTGCGGTGTGTCCATCCCAGTTCACCCCAGTCCCTGCCACCCAGGTGTCCTGACACCAGGGCAGCCTGACGGGGCCGCCCCGCAGGACGCACCCAGCCAGGGCTCACGTGTGTCACCCGCCTGGCCCCCGAAAGGCGCTGGAGCTGGTGACCCCCATGGCAGGCCAACAGGCCCGTCAGCAAGGGGACGGTCGGAGGCAGCACTGGTCCCGGCAGAGGAAGGCGTCCTGCCCAGCGGCAGGGAGAGAGGGGCCAGGGCCCCCGGCGGTGGACAGCCCCTCCACGCCCTCCTGGGCCAGCAGAGATGCCGGCCAGGAGGCATGGCAGAGGCAGGCAAGAAGGGAGGCCTGGCAAGCGGAGGGCGGCCCAGGGCTGCAAGGCACTGGCAGCTGAGGTGGTCTCTGTTTATTGTCGGTGAGGAAAACCCTCTCAAGTTAATACAGTGTGATCTTTCCCTGGAGGTGTGCTGAGGGAAGGGCCCTAAAGGCACCCCGGAAATAGCTTATAGCAACAGTGCTTTGCCCCAAGAGCTGCTGGGCACGTCCCCTGGGGCGAAGGTGCTGGTCCCCATCGGCTCCTCCTCTCCCACAGCCGTCCCAGGGGGTGAGCGGCCATCAGTCCTTTGGAGGCGACAGAGTCGGGAGGGAACAGACAACAGGCGCGTGTGAGGAGACAGGCTGGCGCTGACCACCAGGGGCGGGTCTGCCGCACCCCGGCCCTGGGGTGGCGGGGAGAGCCCACGGGAGGGGCCGGGGCCACGGTGTGGGGTGAAGGGCCAGGGTTAGCACCTACAGGCAGCACGCCCGCCTGCTGCTGGCCTGGGGCCCGCCCGCCTCCCCCGGGGCCCGCCCTTGGGGGGCTCAGCTCCCGGGCACCCCACCCGCCCCAGCACCCTGTCTCGGGCAGGGAGACTTCCTGCAGAATGAGGGGAGGTGAGGGAAGCACCTCCTAAGACTTCGAGGAACAAAGGGAGGGGTCTGTCCATGAGGCCCCTTCAGGTCTTGAGGACACAGTAACTACCTCCAACTTTAATTAAGAGACTTCATAAATAGAGCTCCTGAGTGCGGAGAGAGAGAGGCAAGGCTGCCTGCCCTGCCAGGATGACAGGGACTCAGACCCAGGACGGCGGGGAGTGGGAAGGGGCCGCTGTGGCCGAGTCTGGCTTGCCGACCTGCCCAGAGGGCAGGAGACCCAGGCCAGAGGGTCCACCACAGGCAGACCCTCATAGGCAGACAGACCCTCTGCTCCCCTCCACACGTGGTACAGGAGTGAAGCGGGACCAAGGGCAGGGGCTCGTGGGACGAGACCCTGCTCGCTCCTGGGGTCGGTCACAGCATCTGGAGTCAGGAGAGCCAGGCAGGGGGCTCAGAGGAGAGGGAAGAAAAACTCTTTGGCCCAGACCAGCCAGAAGGCCCTGAGGAGGGAGAGGCCATCACCCAGAGGCTCCCTCCCCTAAGTCATCTTTCCTCTTGACTGATCCTGAAGGGACACAGAAGCTCCCCCCCCGCCCCGCAGAGCACAGCCAGTGCGGGGGTGGTGTCCCCAGCTGGCAGTCTGCACCGTTAGCTCCTGTCTCCAGGGCACTTGCTCTTGGTATCACGCTTGTTTCCTAGCAGCTTCAGCACCTTCATGGTCTTGAACTTGCCCTTCTTCTTGCTCTCGGACTCAGCCTCCTTCTGGAACTCTGCAGAAGGGAAAGGGCAGTTGATTGGGGCGGGCCAGGGAGTGGCAGCCAACAGTCTCAGCCCACCACCACCCCCACGTCGCCTGGAACCGTGGACATGTCCCTTCATCCTTTTGCATCTCCAGTTCTTCACCTCTAGGATGGGACCCCACCCCTTCCCAGCATTTCGGCAGGGATCGGGACACGAAGGCAGTGGGGGAGCCCTAGAGCACGACTGATGTTTTATCTCGAAAAGCCTCTATTCCCCTACAGCTCTGTGGCTCACAACACAAACACTGACTGTCAGAGCTAGAAGAAACCGCAGTCATCTGGCCCAGTCCCTCACTTATTATGGACAAGGAAAATGTGAGTTTGAAACAGATTACCACCAGCCAAGCTTTTTGTGGGTGCCAGGCCATGCCTAAATGCTTTATACAGGTTATCTCAGTCATCCTCAGCACCTGCCCAGGAGGTGGGTGCCTCTGTTCACCCCCATCCTGCAGACAAGGAGAGTGAGGCCTGAAGGGGTGAAGCGCTGGCACAAAGCCACCCAGCTGGGACGCGTCACAGCTGGGACCAGAATCCAGTCTAACTGGAGCCCAGACGGAACCGCAAGGCCACAAAATGAATCACTGAGGGAACCAAGATTAGGCCCAGGCCTCCTGACTCCCAGTCCAGTGCTCTCTCATCTTCTCCAAGGGCGGGAGTTGGGGGACTGCTCTTTGAACCCACAGACCGCTCCTGAACCAGCTATGGATCTCAAGGAGGAATGCACAGCTCAAGGCAGACATACCCTGGGAAAGGGCCCCATACGCCACCACCCTCCCTGTTGGTACCACAGCATTCCACACCCATCTTCCTGGCCATAGGTTGGCTTGCCTTGCTACACATGGCCTTCTTGGCAAAAGAAAGGCTTGCACACACTGTCCCTGTGGGTACCCCTTCCAACGCTGTGTTCAACCGGCCCCCCACCCTGCAGGAGTTCAAGCGGGCCAGAGCCCCAGGAGGGGCCTCACCTTTCTTCTTGATCATGGCTTCCAACATCTTATCTTCCTCTTCCTCCCTGAAATGAGACAGGGAAGCTGAGTGTCCCACAGGAGGAAGGGCCAGATAATCTCTCAGGCCCCTCCAGAGCCTCCACACAGGCTGAGCAAGGGGGAGCTGAGATGGTTGGTGGTGAAGGTCTCATCCCCAAGGAAGCCCCGGGAGCCCCGCCCCTAGCCAAGTCACCTCTGCCGGTCCTCGTCCAGGCAGTTGACGATGGCGTTGCGCTGCTCGATGAGGGTCACGAGCTCTTGCATCAGCACCTTCTCTCGGCCCCGGTCCTCCTCTGTCCAGTCCTTTTCTGCTCAAGGAGAAAAGCTGGGGACATGAGGCCCAGGAAGCAAGGAACCAACACCTAAGTGCTAAGGGTGACTGCCGATCAGCCCCACGCTGGACACCATGAGGATAAGGAGAAGCCCAGATGGGTGGGGATTACAGTTTTTGGAGAAACAGAGGTTGTTGCAGAAGAGACCAAGAATACCAGTCTGCCTACCAAAGAGACTCTCCCAGGGGGCTCTGAGAGGACCAGTACAACGCAGGCTCTGCGAACAGAGACCAGCGCGGCCCAAAGCGTTTCCTGTTTATGTTCACACATTCATGCAACCAGTGTTCACTAGGTGGTTTCTTGGGAGAGGCGGGATTAGGGCTGGGCCTGCTAAGAGTTTCCAATGGCGGGCTGGCAGGAGTGGGGAGATACCAGGGAACCCCAGGGAGCACATACAGGAGGAGCAACGTGACCCAAGAGGCATCCTCGGACACCCATCTAATGCCAGGAAGGAGGGGGGACTAGAACGGACCCTGGGGGTTGGGAGACCTGCCAGGAAGTGTCCCTGATATCTCAGACACCTGCTGCCCTCCCCCACCCCGTCTCCTGATTTCAAGAACGCAGGCCATCCCACAGAACCACACCCTCAGAGACCCACCTGCTCCTTGGTATTCCTCTAACCCAGCCTGCAGACTTCCAGGGGACAGATGCCCCCACATATGACCTTCCTAATACAACATCTGCCACTACAGGCTTCCTCACCCCTCAGCCATGGCACAAACCCGTACCGCCTCCTCTTGCCAAAACTGGACCAATGGCCCAGCACAGTTCCAGGGGACAATGTGGGTTTCAGAGTCATCACTCCAGTTCAAAGCCTACTCTGCTGTTTCTCGAATCTGGGGCCTGGGTAAGCTATGTCCGCAGCCTACACGGGGGAAAGCTGAGGCTCAGGGAAGCTAAGTCCCTGACCAGTGTCCCACGGCAAGGGTGGAGCCAGTGCCTGTTTCCGGGCAGCCCCATGTCCCCAAGCTACAGCCTTAATCTCCGGCCTACCTGGGGCCTTTAAACCAGTATCACCTTCCAAAGGCAACAACCAGGACAGGAAGACAAGCCCAGAATGCACTGCCATCTCACACAGGACTGGAGAAGTAACACACACAAGGCCCAGGGCCAGGCTGGCCTGGAGAACAGAGGTGCGGGCCCCTCTCTGGCCACAAGGTGTCGCTGCGGCTCCCTCGGCATGGTGGCCACGCCCCAGCCTCCGGAGATTTGGGAGTGACTCATAGAGGGCAGTGGAGGGCTGGGACATTCTGTGACTTCCCCAGGGGCATTCCTGACTCTGGGTCTCATCCAGCCTCCCAAGCTGCCCAGTCAATGGGAAAGCAGGGCCACCATCCCAGCCAGGAGGAGGGACTGTGTGTGTGCAGGCACACGGCCAAGTCAGAGACTCGGAAAGAAGCCCAGCTCCCCCACCAAGAGGCAAGTCTCAACCTCTCTGGCTCTCCGTTTCCTCATCTGTTCAATGGGAAACAACGATTCCTAACCACCTGGGCCAGAGGAAGTGGTCAAAAGCCCTGGCTCCTGCCTCTGGACGTGCCACAGTCCCGCAGTCTCTCTCAGCCCACAGCTGTGCTTCACCCCACGTCGTGGGCAGACCCCAACTTGGTCACGTAGTAAGCATCAGCCCCTCCAAGGGCACAGCACATTTCCACATCCCATCTCCTGTTCCTGAGAACGCCCTCCCAGGTGGGCACCTCCGTTCCTGTGTCACACACGGAGCCACTGAGACTGCGTGCCAAGCCCGGGATGTGCAGCCAACACACATCCTAAGGGCACCAGCAAGTTCCCGCAGCGCACAGGACGGTGTGGCTCCATGCCCAGCCCCTCCCAGTTGCTCCCCTCCATCCTCAGCACACCCCATCCCTCCCTCCCAGAGTCGCTCTGAGCCATGCCGTGCAGGGGGCCCTCCCACTGGCCGTCCCTGCACCAGCAGAGTCCTGCCACGCTCTGACCTAATGGCCATGAGCCCAGAGCTGCCCCAGGACAGAAACATGCTCTCCCTCACTCATCGAGGCAGCCCAGGGCCCTGGAGACTGACTGCCCCCAACCCTACACCCCAGGACCTACCCACCCACACCTTCCGGGGGAGGAGGGGGCCAAAAAAGGTCAGTCTGCTCCTGGCCTTGGAGAGGTCTCTGCAGGCCTGTCATCCGACACACAGATGTCACAGCCCCACGCGGGTCCCCTCTCCCATCTTGGCTTGAGTCTATTAACCCCCTGTTAGGACCAAGACAGCACCTCCCGCCATGTCCTCTGGCCCTGCTCCCACAGTCTGCTCAGGCCTCCCCATCAGGGCTCTGTCCGTCCTTCCCCAGCCCACTCCTCCGTGTCACCAGGCCCCAGGGCAGGTGACCGGGGACGGGGCGTGGCCACCATCACCTGGCTTGTTGAGAAGGCACCGGAGCTCGTACTCCACGTCGGCCTGCCGCTGCTCCAGGTTCTGCTGCTTGAAGCTGGAAAGTGGGAAGTAGGTGACTGTTATTTCTGCCCCGGCTGCCTGCCCTGCCCTGAGCTGATGCGGGAAGAAGGTGAAGATTCTCAGTCCTGAGCTCTGTGGATTCAGGGCAGGGGGGAGCCAGGCGGGGACGGAGGGGAGGCAGGACTCACACATAGATGAGCTCGGACTCCCGCCGAACCAGCAGGTGCTTCTCGTGAATAAGCTTGAACCAGTCCACCAGCATGTCGTCTTCACGGCCCTCTGCAAGCCAGGTGCTCACTGAGGCCAGGGCTGGCAAGGATGCCATGGCGGCTCCCACCCTGGGGAAGAGGCTTCCCCCACCTGAGTCCCCCCGACCCCCTGCCAAGCCCCCCACAGCCCCCACACCGTTCACTCCGCCACGCAGCTTCTCCTCCAGCAGGACCCCACGGTGTTCCAGGGCATCCAGCTGGCGCTCGATGGTGTCTATTTCTCCGTGGATATCCTCCTCGGGGATGTACTGGTCGGACTGGACCTGCCCAACAGCACCCAGTCACCTGCGATCAGCCCGCCCTCCCATCTGTCTGCCGCCAGGAGCTTCCCTCTGGCCAGTGCTGGCCTCCCAGGCTCTGTCCCACACCCCATGCCCTGGGTCCCAGTGCCGTCAGGCATGCCCAGAGGGTGACACAACTTTCTGCCTCTCTTGGCAACTTCCTCCCCTCCTCTGGCACTCCAGAAAGGACATCATAATATGAGAAAGAGACCCAAAGGAGAGAGAAACCAAGAACACTCTTAAGCTGTTTAAGTAGAAGTATGTCATGTGAAGGCTTTGATCCTTGCACTATTATTAGCAACAATTTAAATGCATCACCCAGTGCTTTTGGTCAGAGCAGCTGATCTGCTCAAAATTCCCCCTGGCTGCAAGTCAGATCTCCCACCTGGGCCTCCCAGGCACGCCCCCTCCCACATCTCAGGGAAGGTGCCCAGACGGACCTCCCTGTCGCAGGGTCCCACAGGAAGCCTGAGGCCGCCAAGGCACGGGGCCGGAGCCCAGGTAGCCAGGTATCTGGGGCTCCCAGCAGATACCTTGCGTTTGATGAGTGGGAAGCCATGTCCTGGGGCAGGTGGTCTCGCTGGCTTCGAGCCCCTGGTGGCCTTCTTTACACTTGGGGATGCTGTGGGTGATGGCTTCCGGTTAAAAGGGTTCTCCTTGCAAGAAGACTAAAGGCAGGGAAACATGACAGAAGATATTAAAAGTCAGGAAGGGGCAGTGGGACCCTGGGAGCTTGATCACGTGGATCCACGGAAAGCAGGGTGGGTGGGACTCAGGCAGAATCTCCCAGCATCCAGTCTGAGGCACCCAGTCATTCAACAAAGACTTCCACCTCCCAGCACCCCTCATGTGCAGCTGCCACACTCGGTGCTGTTCTACACGCTTGTCTAATCCTCACAACCACTCCACAAAGTGGGTCGTGTCTGCCCATCTTACCGGTGAGGAAACTCAAGTTTTGAGGGGTTAAGTAATTGGCCCAAGGTCATGTTCTTCCCAAGGGCCCAAGCTGGAGTGTGACTTGGTCTGTTTCAGGCCGGGCAGCCCTCCGGCGCTGGGGGCAGTGGTCAGGACGTGCAGTTTAGGGCAGGACGAAGCAATGGTAGCTCACCCAGGCCTCACCAACACCGCTTTCCCAGCAGGGATTACAGGGCTCAGCACTTTGCCCAGGGTCTCCCAGCCAGGAAGTACAAAAGCGGGATCCCGCTTTCAGTAGAGGGAGGCAGCCCCTGCCCTACCCAGGAAAGGCCCCCATCCTACACTGCTCCTCCCCAGGGAGATCTCTGTCCTCTCTGAGGCCAGCAGAGCGGGCAGGCCCAGCACGGGAATAGACCCTGCCTGCCACGAGGGCAGTGCCAGCATCTTCCCACACTTCCCCCAGCTCATCGGAAACAGGCATCCCTGAGGCCATGGAGTGCTCCCAGGAGTGAGGACCTGGCTTTCCAAGAGCTGGGGGAGGAAGGGGGAGGGGAGAGCTGCTCACCTCACCTGTGCCAGCTGCTCAGGTGGGGGAGGGGGAGTTCTTTGAGGCTGCAAGTTGCTCTGGGAGCTGACGTAGGAGTCCAGGCGCGGCTGGGAGACAGTCTGGTCCCCGCAGAGCAGCACCTACCCAAGGGCCTTGTCTCCCGCCCTCAATGTCTCAGATTCCCTCTGAATCCTAGGGTGAAGGTAAGGGATGGGGCACCCCAGGAGGAAGCCCCCTTGGGGCTCTGCCCTCACCCTCCACAATCACACCTGGAGCACCTCAACAGGGTCAGACAGCCCGAAGGCCCCAAGTCCCTCAAGGGTTCTCAGCAACAGAACTTCAAACCAACCCTTCACACATCTCAAGGCAGGAAACGGCCAGCTGCCTGTAGTGGGGATGGGGGGGATTCACAATCAGCTCTCTCCTCCACCCACTCAGCAAGGAACCCTGGGACCCCTAAGAGCATCCGGAGGCCCAGAGAAAAGGCGGGACCTTGTCCAAGACACACAGCAGGTGGTGACAGCTGGGCTGGGGGTGGTCACCCAGACCAAAGAAGGTTAGACGGCATTTGAAAGTTGCACAAACCAACAGCTCCGGCTCCTCTGCAGACTTATCCTCTGTCAGGCTGGTCAGATCAGGACTACAGCCGGCCTGGGGCCAGCCTCCACCCAGGGCGGGTAAGCCCGGGCCCTCAGAGGACTGCAGAGTGCAGCACAAAGTGCAGGATCAGAACCTGCTGGTGGACTTCCCTGGTGGCCCAGTGGTTAAGAATCCGTTTACCAACGCAGGGGACTCGGGCTCGATCCCTGGTCCGGGAAGATTCCACATGCCTCGAAGCCACTGAGCCTGCACACAACTACCGAAGCCCACGCTCTCGGGCCCGCGTGCTGCAACACCCGAAGCCCGTGCGCCGAGAGCCTGCGCTTGGCCACAAGAGAGGCCCCCGCAATGAGCAGCCGGCACATTGCAACAGAGCAGCCCCCGCGCCTGCAGCTAGAGAAAGCCCACGTGCTACAGGACCCAATACAACCAAAAATAATCAATTAATAATTTTTTAAAAAAGAAGCTGGTGGCTCCAGGACTTCCATATTGGTTCAATGGCTAAGACTCTGCAGGGGGGCCCAGGCGCGATCTCTGGTCAGAGAACTCAATCCCACATGAAGCAACTAAGAGTTTGCATGGCACAACTAAACACCCCACGTGTTGCAGCTAAGACCTGGCACAGCCAAATAAATAAATATTAATAAAAAAAAAAAGACCCTGGTGGCACAAAGGGACTCTGGTCCTTTAATTAAAAAAAAAAAAAGAAACCCTGGTGGTGCAAAGGGACTCTGGTCCTTTAATAAATATTAAAAAAAAAAAAAAAAGAAAAGATGCTGGTGGCGCAAAGGAGAGACCTCTTGGTAAACTAGGTGCCCAGAGGAGTGTCCTGCCCCCGGTGACCTCTGGTTCTTGGCAGGGCCCTGAGAAACAGGTGCTCCACCAATCACAAAGGTCATCTGGAAAACGAGCTGCCGGGGGCGGGTGCCCACTGCAGCCCCCGGAGGGGACGGAGTGTGGGGCCAGCTTGGGAGGGGGCCTGGGAAGGCAGCAGGGGCTGTCTGTACCCCCACAGTGGCCACAACAGAAGCACCCAGTAGAGCTGTGTCCTGGGCCCTCTGCCTGTTGAGAGCTGACTCCTCCTCTACAAGTCCACCCCACTACAAACTCCATACAAGGCACAGTCGTCTCGGTACCCCACCCTCAACTTGGCTGTGAGCACCTGGGGACAAGGACCACCACAGCCATCACCCTGGGAGCCCAGGCCAGCCTGTGCACACAGGAGCGACTCCATGGACACCATCAGCCCCGTTCTATAGGAGGGGAGACTGAGGTCTCTGGAGAAGGATCACGACCCCAAGAAGGGCACCATCCCCTCCCCTCTGTGCTCTCTACCCCAGGTGAAAGGACAATCATCTAGGCCTGTCTCCCTAAGCAGAGGGTGAGCCCTTGGAGGGCAAGGATAGGGTCTCAATGATGCTGTGCCAGGTTCTGGCACAAATAGGGCTTCAGTGAATGGAAAGCGGATGGAAGATGTGTGGGTGAGTGGTGGCTGGTGTGTGTGTCTCCAACAGGCAAGTGCATGGGCTCGGCAGGTAAATAAGAGCTGGATGCCTCAAGACATGGAAGGTCGGGCAAGTGGACAGGTAAACAGATGGACAGGAGGTCTGGCCAGCGGATAAAAGGATGTTGTGAGGGAGCTGTACCTCAGTGCATGGAGTGATGAATGGCCAGACGGGCAGAGCCAAGGTCACCCCACAAGTCAGGGACAGCAATGATGGCCAGCCCTGGACATTCCTGCCCCGAGACCAGGCCCACGTCTGCTAGACAGGACAGCAGACACTCACCTTCACCTGCAGCTGCGGGGATGAGGCTCCAGGAGAAGGCACAGGGCTCTTGTCTCCAACCAACACAAGGGGGCTGGGGGCAGTGTCACCGCAGGGCTTGGCTGGCGGGGGACCCGGGCTGCCCCTGGCATTGGGGGCAAGCCCAGGGCTGGCTTGAGGCATCCGGTCCACGCTGGCCTGCACCAGCTCCCCGGAAGAGGACAGGGAGGAGTTGGCAGAGAGGCTGGCAGAGGTCCCAGGGGTGCCAGGGGCGTGGACGGCAGGCTCTGAGGAGCTCTTGGGCACGACGGGTGGTTCCAGGAGCTCCTCACCGGGGGGCTGGCTGGAGCTCTCGGACGACAGGCTCTCCACGCTGAGGGCTGGCGATGGGGTAGCTGAAGGCGGCTCCGAGCGGGACAGGCGGGAGGCATGGAGAGCTGCACAAACCAAACCGCGAATGGGTGCCGAGCGAGGGGCCAGAGACAGGCCCTCTGGCCTCGCCTGACACTTCGCTCTCTACAGTGAAGTAAGAGGTGGCCCAGGAAACCCAAGTCCTCCACATCCAGGCAGGCAGGCAGGAGCCTCAAGGAGAGCAAAGGTGAGACAGGACCAAGGTCACGGGCAGGCAGATCACCCAAATTCATGCCGCACATTCTGGGCTCTGGCCTGCGCCTCGTGGTGCGGCGGTAGCCCTCATTTCCTTATGGCTCTTGCTTCCTCCTCTAGTGTGCTACAGCCTCCGCTTCCCCTCCCATGACTGACTGATCTGACCCAAAGAAAGCCGAATTGAAAAGGCAAAAAGGCCTCGCACTGAGCAGAGGTGGAGGGAAAGCAACAGGGGAGGAGCAGCAGGCAGCTCCCGGCCAGACACTTTCAGCCTCATGGACGACGGCTGCCACGCTTCAAAGTATCCTCTGTGCTTTCCAGGTGAGACGACAGACTTGGAGAGCAGGGCTGGGATTGGACCCAGCTGTGTCTGACTCAGAGCTCATCCCATTGGCTGCCTCCACCGCCCACCACCTCCAACCAGCCGACCCACGCACGACCCACGCACGACCCACCACGCTCAGCTGGAGGGTCCCAGGGCCCTAGCAGGGGTTGGAGGAACCTGGACCACTTGAGCACTGGCCTCCTGTCATTTCTAGTGTGCTCTCGGTCTCACTGTCTGAGGGACTCCCACTGAGGTCTCCGAGGCAGCTGGAGCCCCGCCGTGATGGAAGGGGACCGGGCATTGGGCCCAAGAAGACTGCAGGATGAGAGGGAGGGCCGGGCGGAGGGAGGCGCAGCGCCCAGGACCTGGCCCACCACCTCCATCTTCCGGGGAGACTGAGGACACACACAGGGGACGAGCTGCTCAGAGTCACTGGCGCCCGCGTCCCACAGCTGGGTCAGAGCCTCAGGCGCCTGGAACTGGAGGGCAGTGACTGGGTGGGCAGGACTGGAGCTAACCCTGTCGCGCACCTTCCTCAAGCCTGACTCTGTGTTAATAAGCACATCAATGGATAACACATTTAATTCTCACAACCGTCCTGCAAGGTGGGTTATGAAGGGTTGAGAGTAGAGTCGGAGAGCCTGGGTTCAAATTCTGCCTCCACCGCTTAAGTGCTGTGCGGCTTTGAGCAAATCACTCGCCCTCTCTGTGCCTCAGTTTCCTCACCCGCAAAACAAGAGTGCCCGACCTACCCCAAGGGTTTGCTCCGATTAACTGAGGGCACACACGGCGCCTGACCTGGAGGGGCGTCCCACGGCACCCCTGCCCTTCCCGGGCCCTGGGCTCACCCAGGTGCCCAACCCCAGGGCCCCTCTCCGGGGAGCTCCCAGGAACGGCACTCACCGAGGGGGGATGTGCTGGGTGCTCGGGGGGCGGGGCGCTTCTTCGTCTTGGGGCTGCTCGTGGGGGTGATGCCGTACCAGGGGTGCAGCGACTTGGGTGTGGACTCCGGTGGGGTCGAGGCAGGGCCGGGGGCTGGGCTGGGTGCAGCGGGGGGCTCCTCCTCCTCTTCCTCAAAGGGGTTGTAGGGCTTGGGCTCTGGGCCCTGTGGGGCCGCTTTGTCCACACCTCCGTTCTCCACCTGCCTGCCTTCCTGGCCCGGCGGTGGCCCAGGGCTGCTGCTCGGGGGCAGGGGGGCTGGCTTCTTCTTTGGCTCTGCCTGCACCAGGGTGATCCACGGCGGGTCTTTCCTGGGGGCTGGCGTCCTGGACGGAGGCCAAGAAGAGGTAGCACCCATAAGCAGGCAAGGAAGGGGAGTGTCCTTCTCTCCCCAGACAGTGCGTCCCACAGCGGGTAGGTGGGACACGGCACCCTTCCCCTCTCCCACCCCAGCCTGGTGGGGCTCGTCTGGGCCCAAAGCCCAAATGGAGAGAGTGGGGGGCCCTCTCTCTTGCCCTCCCTCTGCCTCTCTTTGTCTCTCTCCACCCCCCGCCCCCTTGTTCAGGGACCATACAGGGAAAGCACAGCTCCCAAAGAAGAACTGGAAATCGAGGTTCCTCGCCTGTGATGTGGGGTTCCAGGGGGTGGAGGCTCTGAGTCTGGCATACTGTGGAGCTCTGCTGGGTCTTTCTATACTCTGCTACTGATTCTTAAAACTACTCTAGGAGGCCTAGGCCTCCCACACTCCAGAGGCTTGGGGAGATTAAGGGACTCCGGAGGCAGCCTGCTACCAGGCCCTGCCACCCGTGGGGAGAGGGGTCCCGGGGGAGCCACACAGGAAGGGGGTGTGGCCACAGGCTCCTGCCCACCAGAGAGGAGCTCCCCCTTTTCGGGAGGGGGCGCTGGTGGGTCACATGGCCTTGTTGCCGACCCAGACCCCCAAGGGGTACTCCCTTTTCCCCCCACCCCGCCAGGGCCCTGAAAGCCCTCGGAGCCAGCGTACCTCTCCGACAGCTTGGGGGTCCCTCTGGGCTTGGGGATGGGGGGTTCTTGCAGCTTCCCTAGGTGGGAAAGGAGAGTGAGCCAGATGGTGGAGTGGAGCAGTCAGGGAGCCAACCCCAGTGCCTGCCTCACCTAGGAGTGCCCTTCCATACCACCCGGTAGGTCGTGGACTCCAGGTGGCCATGGCAACCTCCCCTGCACCCTGCACCTCCCCAGTCCAGCGCTCAGGGAGATTAGATAAAACACCAGAGGTAACAGGTAGAGAAGGTCAAAGCCACGAGGCCAGGACACCTGGAGACCACCACCCCCTGACCTCATGCCTTTCAGTTAAGGAGGGGGAACCCAAGTGCCCCTCTGACACTTTCCCGAAGTGGACAGGAGGTCACCTCCTCCTGAAAGCCTCCCCTGACTCCCCAGTGTCCTACGTGAATTCCACAGTAGCCTCTGCTCCTCTGTTGTTTTTTTCAGGAATGTTTTGACTCTTTATTCCTTCATATAAATTTAGAATCAACTTGTCAATTTCCTCAAAAAAAGAAAAAGTCTACCAAAAACCTCAAACTTAAACAAAAGGGTAAAATATACCCTGAAGTGGAACAGGATTACACAGTGCATGTAACTTCTTTAAGTAAAGTATACAGTTCTGTGGCATTGAGCACATTCATCTTACACTTGTGTGATTCTTTTAATATTTTCTCACTAGACGATTTTATTACCTGAAAACCACGCTTTATTTCTTTCTCATTCTTTTTTCTCGCGTTTCCCAGCTGACGAGGGCCTCCAGTACAACGAGGGACAGAAGTACTGACACTGGGCCTGCCACCCAGGTCCCAGACACTGCTTCCTCCTGTCTCCCACTCCTTCCTAGTTCCTGGGACCTTCATCAGTGAAACAAATCCCTGGTATCCTGAACGCTCCCTTCACATTCTGGCGCTAACAACCTCACTGTCCCTGAAGACACAGTTTTCCCTGCAGCCTCTCAAGTCAGGCTGTCTTCCCCCATGGCCCTAGTGCCACTGAGTGTGGGGACGGCGCAGGGTCCTCCCTGACCCCCACTGCTTCTTTCTGTGCACCCCCTTTTCTCCCCTCAAGTGTCAGCTCTGAATCTCCTTTCATCAGATGATACCACCGCCCACTACCCCTTATTACTGCTGCTGCTTAGTCGCTAAGTTGTGTCCGACTCTTTGCGACACCACGCACTGTAGCCTGCTAGGCTCCTCTGCCCATGGGATTTCCCAGGCGAGAGTACTGGAGTGGGTTGCCATTTCCTTCTCCATGCCCCTCCATCTAAATAGACTTCTTACATTCTACCAAAATCCGTGTGTGTGTGTGTGTGTGTGTGTGTGCGTGTGCGTGTGTGTGTGCGTGTGTGTGCGTGTGTGCCTGTCTCTCCCTTGAGACCAGCAGCGCCTCCAAGGCACAAATAGGTCTGAACGCCCAACTCAGGAACCAGTCTCCATGAGCGTGGAACAGAACAAATCCCAGAGGGAGGAAACCAGGGAGCCTCCCTCCCCCAGGCCTCTACAGATAAGAGTTGCCCAGCACGTCTCGGGTTGCAGAGAACCTTGTTCCTATGAGCTCATGAAGCCCAGGGAGGTCACGTGGGAAGAGTCTAAGGGGCGGGGTGGTGAGGCAGAAATCTCTACTGCAGGGCAGGAGGTCAGGCTGGGGAGCACCCCAGGGTACACCTCACCAGGGACACAGCTTCCCCAGCCCCTGAGCAGTCCTTGCCAGACACCCAGATGTAGACAAACACACAGGCTGGGCATGGGGGGAGGTCACCTGAGTGTGGACACACAGAGTCCCAGACACACTGGGGACACAGGCACCTGTGGTGTGCACTCGCTACACACCCCGAAACCAAAGCTCACAATACAGACACATAAGAACACACACCTGGGACACATAGAAGGGGGCGGTCCAGGCCGCAGACGGGGGTCTACATCCCATCCCCTCAACATGCAGAACAGAGCATGCACAGAGGGGCCTCGGTAACAACTTGCTGCATGAATTAATAACCTCAGTGCCACAGCTGTCCCCAGCATATCCACCACACATAGGCACAGACAGCGTGGCCCCATGGATACCCCCCGGTACAGGTACGTTTAAACAGCAGCCACACCCCAGGGAGCGCCCAGCCCCAACAGGACCCCTGCTCACCGTTCACCAGGCCACTGCCGCCTCCCTGCTCCACCAAGTTCTCCTGCTGCAGACTGGACCGGGGCCGGGGCGTGGGGGGCGTCGGGGCTGTGCTCTCGGAGGCCTTCCTGGGGGCGGGTGTGGGGCGGCTGGCCGGGGGGCTGGCCAGCTCCTGTGGTCTGCCGGGAACCCGGGGCTTGGTGGGGACCTGGGGTCGGCCCTCGGGGCTGGCCTTGGGCACGTCCACCTCGGCCCCTGCAGTTGCCTTAGGGCTGGGGCTGCCGCCCTCCACCTCCTTGGTTTCTTCTGTAAGTTGCTGCTGCTTTGGCTGCAGCGGGGTTCCAGGCCTGGCCCCTGATCGCCCACTGGGGCCCAGTCTGGCACAGTGCTCTGCACACACGAAGGTGCCCTCCTCTGGCCCATTCCTGTAAGCTCCAGGGAGCAGCGTGCTGGAACACCGCCGACACCTGCCAGCGAGAAGAGAGGTTGCGGAGGGGGTCAACTTAACCAGCCCAGGGTGCTGGCTACCCCTTCTCCAGCAGCCAAAGCTGTACCTTCCCCTCCTCCCGGCTGCCAGCCCGGAGGAGTCCTGTCTCAGTACTCATAACTTGCCAGCGGAAAAGGAAAATGGTAACTGTCAGAATCATAGTAGAACAAAAAAACTACATGAAAGCGACACCATAGTTGTGAAACATGCCTTCAGTTTCTGCTGCAAGAGGAAGCAAAGGTTCCCCCCTCAAGGTTCCATCCAGTACGCAAGCCACCACTCATTAGTGGCTCAAAAAATCACTTTAGTGGTTTGCAACCAACCAGGTTTGTTTTGTTTTTCTATGAAATAGAATAAAGTACAATGTATCAGAGTGTATCACACTTGTTTTATGAACCTAATTCCAGTTGTATATCGATTTACGCAAATTTGATTTCATGGATGTACCTACAACTGGTGTCAAACATGCCTTACTGGTGGTTACCATAAAAAGATTTTAAAACACTGTCCTGACAGCCAGACATGACAGCATCAATGCAGTGTTTGCTTTTCTCGAGATTTTGGCCCTCATGACACCTCAGTTCTGCAATCAGGCTGGTCCCACCAGCACTACATCTGAACGTGCACGCGCACGCGCGCACACACACACACACCCATAGCTGAATACATGCTATAACTCCCATTCACTGGTTCTCATTGACTATTCAGTTGTAAAACAGTTTCCATACATTCTCTAAGCTATTTATATATTCCCTGCCTCTTACTCAAGTTTCTTTAAACGGTCACTTCCCCCGGGAACCACACATTCAAAGCAAGTTGTTACTATGATTTTTTTAACTGCTTTCTTTTTAGAAAACACAAAAGCAAAATAAAACAGAAGGAAAAACTAAAATAAAAATTTTTAAAGTGCTTTCTTTTCTCCGGGCTTTTAAAGCATATTCTGTGCCTTGATCCTCATCAGGTACTTAGCCTCAAGGAGCTCTGGCCCCGTTTCTGTTTCTATTTCTGGGACTGAGCCAGTAACGTTCTCCCTTCGCTAGTCTGTTTGTCCGTCAGTAAAATGGCGATAAGAAAGATGCTCCAACACGCAGAGCGGGGCAAGGGGCCTGGCAGCCCGCGGTGTTGAATCTCGGGGCGCTCCCGCCCTGCCCGCTCACCGGAAGCAGTGCCGGTGGTACAGCTTGCCGTCGGCCAGGTAACGCTGCACCAGGTGTACGTGCTGCTGGCAGGCAGCGCACGTGCTGCTGGGGGTCCGGTGGGAGCCCTGCTTCGACAGGCTGCCTGGGGAGCACTCCTCACCCTGCAGGGAATGGGGTGAGGTTAGGGTCGCCGGCCCTTTGGTTCAAGAATGTGCCCCGTTTCCCCGCTCTAATGGTGGCCATCCCCCGAGTATGCATGGTGCTAACTGCTCCACCAGAACCCCGGAGAGGCAGAGGGTAGGAGACTGTCACTGTTTCACCCTGAGGAAGCCCAGAAAGGGAAAGACTTGCTCAAGCTCACTGAGTCAGGATGGAACAAAAAAAGCCTGGCTTCCAGTTTCTGGGGCTCTCTCTGCAAGAAGGCAGCTTCTGGCTACATGAGCCTTTCTCCTGTCCCTGCAGGTGAACCTTCCCTCACAGATGACTGTCCTCTGAGGCCCACCTCGACTGCCTTCTGTCTCCCCAACCGGAGCCAAGATTTACATCTGTTTCTCAGCTTCTAAGCACCGTGACCTTGAGCAAGCTGCTTCCATCTCTGGGCCTTGGGTCTGTACCTGCCCAGTGGAATTCTATAACCCCGCCTGTCTCAGCCCCACCCATGCTCACTGGGCACCCACCCTGGGCCAGGCTCCCAGCCCCTCAGGAGCTCTTCCAGCAAGGAGCAGATGGGAGCAGGTGGGGAAAGCCCTTTGCATACTGGGAAGTGCTGTCCAGATATGAAAGGCTGGGGTCATCCAATGAGATCTCGGAACTGACAGCGTGACCCTCACTTCCCAGCTGAGAGATCCTGAACAAGTGGCCAAACCTCTCAGGGCTTCAGTCTCTTCTCGTTATATCAGGACACACAATACCCACCTCCCAGGGTTGTCGGGAGGAGTAAGCAGAATCAGGTTAAGAGGTTGACAGTCCAGTCTCATGAGAATCAAGGGGAGAATCTGCTGTATTGTATGTGTGAGTCTTGCCAGTCCCATGATGGAGGGTCAGTGCCCTGGATGCTCTTGCCCCTCTGGGGTTGGCCTTCCCCTGCCCCTGCCCTCTGCCCTCTGCCCTGGCCTATGAACCTCTACTTCCAAAGCCAGCGGGAAAGGGACTGAGAACACTCCCTGAACCCGGCAGTGGCAGCTGTCCCCCCCGACCACCCCCACTTCCCTAGCCCCCAGCAACTGCCTACCTGAGCCCTGTCTCCTGGGTCCGCAGGAGTAGATGCTTCGGATGGCGGGGAGGACAGCGCCAGGCCCTTTCTGGGTGATGAGACACCGGCTGCTGAGAGACCAGAGAGGGGCCCTGAGGCAGCTAGAGATTCTGGAGGCCCAACCTGGCCTGAGCTTTGGGCTCCCCAGCCACCACTTGATGGTGAGCCACCCGAGGCAGGCTCCCACTTCACACAGACACAGGGGACACCTCCACTGCCAAACTAAGTGCGAAGGGCAAGGTACCCAACCTCGCTGGGCCTCCACAGAGTGGGACAGTGAGTCCCACCACCCAGAGCAGTGTGAACAGTAAGGCACGAGGACAATCACAGAACCAGCGGCACCCAGTACATGAAAGGACGGGTGGCTTCCTTCCCACCAAGTTTAGCGGGTGAAGGAAAGGAGAGGGGAGGAACCACATGGTGCTAGCCTGAAGCTTCAGGAAGATGGGCTGGCTCCCTGGGAGCTCCTGAGGAGCTGCCCTGCCCCTGCCCATGTGGCCAGTTGCAGCCCTGAACCCTGCCTTCGTGCCCTCCAACCAGAAGAAGCCCAGCCCTTTACCCCACCTGCCTCCTCCAAGACTGCCCCGTCATTGCTTCAGCAAATCTCCACTGAACACCTACTCTGTACTCAGGGATTAAAATAACCCCCACAAATTCAGAGAACTGTATACAAAAAGAAAAAAAGTCAATGCTGCTATACGATAATTCTTAAAAATAAAATCCAGGGAGTTTCCTGGTGGCCCAGTGGTTAGGACTCTGCGCTTCCACTGCACAGGGCACAAAATCCATCCCTGGTTGGGGAGCTAAGATCCCGCAAGCTGTCAACCAAAAAAAAAAAAAAAAACCCCACTTCCTTACTGGGGTCATAATCCATTAACGGACCCTGAAATCAACTGAGGGGACTGTAACCAGCATATTGTAAAGATGAATTAGAAGAAAATATCCGTAGGCATCTCGTATTCTAAGGGGAGAATTGTTTCCTGAACCTTGTTTCAGCGACACATGTATACATGAACATGGATTATAACGGGAAACACATTGTTCACCATGAGTCATGGTCAAAAATTTGGGGCCCACTCTATACCCCACCATCCTCACCTCCTCCTTCTCCCTCACTCCCCTGGGACACACAGGCCCCTTGCTTCCCCCTTGCCTGGAATATTCCTCTCCAGATCTTCACACAGCCTCCTTCTCCTCCTTATTCAAAGCTGAGCTCAACTGTTACCTCCTCAGAGAGGCCCTCCATGACTGCTCGCCAAAAATAGCCACTTCCTCCTCTCATTGCTTTTTATACCATTACCTTATGTTGTTTCCTTATCCAGCTCACCTGAAATTACATTCACTACTTTGTTCTCGCTCTCCCTCGCCCATCCTTTAGACTGCAAGCTCTGAGTCTGTGTCATTCTCAGCTCTCTCCCTAGCACCTCCCACGGTGCCTGGCACACAGTAGAAGCGAAAGAAATATTTGTTCAATGAATGAGTAAGTGCCAGGTACTGGAGTCAGGCAGCTGTAGACTCAACAGAGATGGTCTACAGGGGAAAGAAGAGTAATCAAGATGCTGTGACCAGAGTCTTATGCGTTCACCATGGGGTATGAAGCTACAAGAGCACCTGGAGTACATCAGGGCAGGCTGCTTGGAGGAGGCAAAATGTGGAGATGAGAGGATGAGTAGGAAAGAATGTGCCAGGGCACGGGAGGCAGGGAACAGGGACTAGAGGATCACCAAGAGGAAAGACTTTAGCAGTAAAGGAATGTGATATCTTCAGAGCAGCACAAGAAATTCAGTATGACTACAACCCGGGGCAGTGAGCGGCTTAAGCTAAGTGGGGAGAGGTCCTCAGGAGCCTGGCTAAGAAGCTGGGCTTCATGCTGATGACACCACCCTTGTCACCCTGGGGTGGGGTGGGGCGGGGTACCCCTCCTCTGATTCCCTCAGCCACTGGGCTTCCTTCCCTCACACACTGGTTCCAGATTCCACGGCGGCTCCTGGAGGTCAGGGGTCGGCTGATGTGCCCAAGGTCACCGGCCCCCACAGAGCGCTCGCACAAGATGAACAGGCATGGCACGGTGGTATCTCAGCCACAGCCAGCTTCCCAAGGTACCCACTGCAGAGACAGTCAAGCCTGGGCAAATTTATCCTTGAAGTCCCTCCCCTGGCCCAGAGTACAGAACACGACCATCTGGGGGAGGCCAAATGCCAGCTTCGCCTCCAGGGCTGGAACAACCTCCCTGCGCCTCCTCTGGTTGAGCAGCAGGTGGGATAAAAATGGTCTGCATTTAGGGACCAAGCTGCATGGAAAGTACAAGCTGTGCCTTTAGTGACAAGAAATCCCTGCAGGCCCACAGGGTGCTTTCACCCAGGTACAGCCGGGGGAACTAGGTCACCTGAGTGATACCACCCCCAGGATGCCTGGTGAGGCATAGTATTACCAAGGGTCCTGCCCACCCGCCTACCCACCCACAGGGTCCCAGGAGGTGGCCCTCCAGAGAAAAGCTTAGTAGAGAGAGACTGGGGTTCGGCCACCAGGAACACTCCAGAAGAAAAGACTGAACTGTGATTCTAGGTGAGCAAGCTAAACTCTAACCAATGGATTAAAAAATAATAATAATAATAGTAACCCTGGGTCCTAAACAAGGGCCAGACACAGGTTCATGCTTCCTCGCTTACTCCCATCAACCCTGTGAGGTGGACGCTGTTCTTTTCTCTTTTTTTTAATTTATTATTTACTTTTTTGTCTGTGCCAGGTCCCAGGTGGCTCAGTGGGTAAAGAATCTACCTGCAATGCAGGAGAGGCGAGTTTGATCCCTGGATTGGGAAGATCCCCTGGAGGAGGAAATGGCAACCCATTCCAGTATTCTTGTCTGGAGGATTCTGTGGACAGAGGAGCCTGGTAGGCTACAGTCCATGGGCTCGCAATGAACCGGACACGACTAAAGTGACTGAGCACACAGATCTTAGCTGTGGTACGCGGGATCTTTAGCTAGTGACATGCAAACTCTTAGCTGTGGGAGCGTAGAGTCGTAGCCACTGAATCACCAGGGGAGTCCCCTGGGCGCCATTCTGTCCTCACTGCAAAGGGGACCCTAAGCTGAGAGGTGACCGCGTGACCCACTATCACCCAGACAGTAAAAGGCACCATGCTGCCTCTCATCAAAGACTCAGCAGTTGAAAAATACTTTCATTTTGATTTCTAGTCAAATATACATAATGTTATTTGTTCAATTATAATATTAATCCCTAGCATTATGGGAAAGATGGGGAGTAACAGAGTATTTTAATTTTTAAATTGTTACGCTTTTTTCTACGTTCTAAATTTTCTACAGTAAGCATGTGTTACTCCAAACAAACAAAAAAAAATCCTGACTTTTTTTTTTTTTAAGAGATGAGATAAGATTGTCCACACGGAGAGCAGAGGCAGGAGGAAGGAATGACATGGCAGGGTCCACAGGTCCCGTGACAGCCGTGACGCAGCGCAGGAGTCAGGACACCCGGATTCAGTTTTCCGGCTGTATGACCTTAAATTCCTCGCTTCCCCTCTCTGAGCCCATGTCCTCGCTATGGAAGGTTGGGGTCTAGGAGATTCTTGCATGGGGACGCTCCAGGCAGGAGATTCAGTAGCCACCTGACTCAGGGCAGAGAAATACCCTTATACCCCCACCCCCATTCCTTTACCCCACCTCCCACAATTCCCCAGGTTCTCAGTTCTCAGGCCTTGAAGGTCACTGCTGGGAAAGATGAAGCCAAATAGCCCAATAGGATCACTGCCTGGCTGGAGAGAAAAAAACCCAGGGAAGTGTCTGTAAACAGGAAGTGAGGGTAGGAGCCAGCGAGGTGAGCTCCCAGACAACGGATAAACTTGCCCTGCTTTGTCTCCTCTGACACTAATTGTTTTGTTTTTTACTGTTTTGCCAAGACCACATGGCTTGCAGGATCTTAACTCTCCGACCCAGGAAGGAACCCAAGCCTCCAGCAGTGGAAACGCGGGGCCCTAACCACTGGCCCGCCAGGGAAGTCCCTCTTCTGCCATTATTTTGCTCAGTAACTAGTTCACGTGTTTGTGGTCTGTCTCCCCCACCAGACTGTGAGCTCCTTGAGGGGAGTGATCTCCTTCACAGCTGTAATCCCTGGGGTCCCAGCCCAGCGTTACTTTACTCATAAACATGTGAGTAGATGGATGATGTGGTGAATGAATGATGGGCTGCCTGCCTGCACCCTGTCTGCAGCTCAGAAAACAGGCGCCACACTCCCAGGGCCCCGCCCCTAAGGATGGCACCCTCTCACCTGGGCCGGAGCCGGCGAAGTGGTTGTAATACTGGGACACGTAGGTCATGATGCTGAGGCAATCGGGGACACTCATGGAGACCATGTCATTGGGATCCAGGAGGGCAGGGATGCCCAGCTCCTTCTCGGCCACTTCAAAGGCCTGGGGTGGGGGCAGATGTCAGGGTGGGGGAAGGTTTGGGGTTGGGGGGGTAGGGATGGGGGCAGGTGTAGGGGAGGGAGAAGTTGGGCGGGGTGGGAAACAGAAGCAGCCACAGCAGGAAGAGGAAGAGGAGGCAGGGTCAGGGGGTGCTACCCTGCATAGGCCCAGCCTCATTCCGAGGGATAAGGGGGCCAGAGCAGGGGTGACTGGGCTCCCCGCAGCTCTGGCCCCATACTGTGACCTGGAGTGGGGAAGGGCTGGTGTTCCAGCCACAAGCCGGCCAGAGGGGAGCAGGGGGTGGGGAGAGGAGCAGCCAGGGCCCCAGGGCAGGACAGCTGCTCCAGGAGCCCCTCGATCGGTTCCTGTTCTGCAAGACCCCTGCCCTCTGATACACACCCCACCCCCCCGCACAACACACAGCCTCATCGTGGGCTTCCATCTGCCTGGGGGACTCACCAAACGGTTATTCTCGAAGACATTGTCCTTGGAAAGTGAATCAAAATCTCTGCAAAAGAAAAGGGGTCGGCAGGGAGGAGCACTGAGCAGAGGGCAGGGCCATGGGTATAGCGTGACCAGGGGAGGTGACCTTATCCCAACCAGCCTGGGCCTCAGCAGGGTTTGGGGAGGCATCTGTGGGCTGTCAAGGAGGAAACTGGGGGAATAAGCACAGGCTAAAAGAGTAGGGGTAGTCAGGTGGGAGAGAGGAAGAGCTCATTGTCCCAGGAGGCCTCCAAGTAGAGGCTGGAAACCCACTCAGAAGGGGCGGGGCTGAAAAAGTCCCAGCTTCAAGTTTATCTCCCAAGAAGCCATGTCCTGACTCAGTGGCAAACGTAAAAACTAAGACCAAGTCCAAGGCTGGTCACGAGAGGGACAGCCATGGATTGCTGACCTCACTCTGGGCACTGGGCTGAGCTCCTGCATTCAATTTGTTTTCAGCTCTACTTGGCAGGTATTCACCCCACTTTACAGATGGGGACACTGAAGTCCAGAGAGAGAAAGCCACTGTGGGGAGAGGTAGCCACTGTGGGAATCTGCATTTCTTGTCCTTCCACTGCATGTTACAAACCTGGAGAAGCCACCCCAGCTTCCTGAATCCCTAACCCAGCCCAAAGACAAATGTTGTTTTAATGGGGCCAGGAATAGAACAAGTCTGAACCAGCCTAGAAATGGTATATTCTCCAGAGCTGCCAGCACTAAATGGCTGGCTGACCCAGCTGGGCCACTCCTGGGGGAACCCTCAGTGGCGGAGCAGCGAAGGGTGTCCTAGTTTCTCAGCTGGGACAGGTGAGAAGTGGCAGGGCCTGCCAGGGGACCCCGACTGTGGGTATCCCCCCTCCCCACCTGCCCGCTCCAGCTGCTGGAGCAGCTGAAACCGGCGGAGGAGGCCCAGCCTGCTTGCTCAGCAGCCTCCTGGGTCTTGTCCTTCTATGGCTGAAAACTGCAGCCTGACTGCTTGAGAGACGTGGGCCCAGAGGCCGCAGCAGGCCAGCGCAGCCTCCCAAGTCTGGGTCCCAGGCTCTGCTCTTCCAGGCCAGGCCTTGTGATCTGGGGCAAGTCAACAGTCCTTGCGGCCTTTGTGTTCCCATCTGCAAACTGGGGGAAGCCTCGTACCACCTCCCAGGTTGGTGGGGAGGACCGAGATGGGTGGAGGCAGGCCTTGCAGACGCAAGAGAGCCCTCCTCCTCCTGCTCACCTGCAGGCAGAGTCCAAGGTGCCGTGAACCCTGGGCCGAGATAGGAGGGGGTCGCTTGCAAGCTGTCCCAAGGCCCAGGGTCGGGTGGGCTGGGAGGTGGAGGGGCTGTGTATGCACTTCAGCTCCGTTTCCCACCTCTGGCCAGGCTGCTTCCCCCTCCCCTCAACTGGGTCCCTACCTCCTCCCTCTGCTTCGCCACTGACTCAGAGTGTGACCCTGAGCAAGCTACACACAACCTCTCTAAACCTCGGGGTGAGGGTTAGGATTAGGGTTGTGACACCACCCCAGCTCCCAACAAAAGCCTGTTCTGAGACCAAATGAGACAAAAGCAACTTGTCAGGGCCCTGGACTGCAGTCTCCCTAGTCCTTCAAGGCTAGGGTCACATTTTTGTTCACCCCGTGCACCCAACACCCTCCACACTGCCTGGTACTTAGTAGGCGCTCCATTAATGTCTACTGAATGCATACATGATGGCAACAGCGTGAAAACTGTAAAGGTCCCCAGGATGCTAACAATTTTTCCTCTGCTTCTTCTCCCTCCCCCACCTTGGCCCCTAATCAACACCTGGGGTTGGGAAGCCTATTTTCTGAGAGTTTTCAAAGGCCTGGGAAGTTCTATTTGGCCATGGGGGAGATGAGGAGCACAAAAATGAAACCCACATGGTCCTGCCCGCAAGGCAGCTTAAAGATGCCTGAATTGGGAAAGGCGGGATGGGCCAGCCCCCTCACCCACCTCCAGCAGAGGCCTGGGCCCAACGCTCCAGCAGCCTGAACCACTTAAGAAGAGAGTGCTTGTCCTCACCCCTACCCCAGCCCTACTCTCACGGAGATCTTCCCCTACCTATCACTGAGGTCGTCTCTGTGCCTCATGTAGGACCTGGGCCTCAAGTTTTCATCCTGTGCAATGGGCTGGCAGCCCAGATGCTGGCCTGCTTTGCAAATGAATGATCGGACCTGATTCCGGATCTCTTCTCAGAGGGAAGCCCCTCTCTGCTCCACACTAATGCCACGTCCCTCCCTGTGGCCCCACCCACCCTCCTTGGCCTGCTGGAGGCCCTAAGCACTCTGGCCCAGCCACATGTCCCGGTTTTCCCCGCCCTGTGCTACGGGCTCCAACAGCGCTGCCTGTATCTCTGCTCCTGATATCCTCTGCCTGGAAGGCCCTTCCCTGACCTGGCTCCTGCGATCTCCTTGAAGATGAGGTGACCAGGCCACCCCAGCCTGGTCCTCTGACACAGCACTTCCCACGTGGATTTCTCAGCACTGCTTATACATCTATCACCCCCACAGGCCATAGGAGACTGTGTAGGGTTTGTCTCTTGGTTGATTGGAAGCTATTTCCATCAGCAGGTTGAGTGCCCAGCACAGAGTATAACTCTGCAGACACTTTTGGGAATAAATGAAGGAATAAGACACTTGCATCATCCCTTCCTGCCTAATAACACTACTTACGATCACTAATGTTAACTGAATGTTCATCATCTTATTTAATCCTCACAACAATCCTGGGAGGTTAGGTCTTATTGTCAAACCCACTTTACAGGTGAAGAAACTGATGCCGGATGGGATCTACTAGTTTTCCCACACCTAGGACACAGAGGAGCTGACCACAAACCAAGCAGCCTGCATTTTGTGGCTGGCAGGCTCAAGTCCACGATGTAGCTTAGCTTGACACTTGAGACCTTTCACACCCTGGCCCTGTCTCACCACCTGCCCTCCAGCCAAAACAGAAGATCCCTGCAGGCCTCCACTCTAATTTGTGGGTCCAGTCCGGGTACCCTTCTCCATCCTTCAAGCCCTGGCTCCTAAGCCCCCTTACCCCATGTCACATGCCCCACGGCAGACAGTGGCCCACCTACATCTCCACCCCATCTCGTTCACTTCTACACCCACACCCTCTCCTCCAGGGCGCACCCGAGGGCCTGACCCACCACCCACAGACATGGTACCACATGGTACAAAATAAACTAAGAGCATCTACACTATCGAATCCTTGAGGTCATCCTTCCCTTCCTTGATGAAGGATCAAATCCTTCATCCTTCCCTTCCTTCTCTCCTTCATCAAAGCCGCCCAGGTGATGTCTTTGGGGAGCACAGGTCTGAAGGTGGAACAGACACACAGAAGGTTCCAGACCCTGCCAGGGAAGCCCCATCCGAGGGGCTGTAAGCAAGATGGGCAAGGACCATGACTCTTGTCCCCAAAACAGCAGGTGCCAGATAAGCATGTATTGTTTTATGAATGAATGAGTGGAGAGGGTTCCAGGGCCCCAGGTAGGGGGAGCAGAAACCCCAAGTCAACTGGGGGCTCTGGATAAAATCTCTGACGGAGCCTGGAAACTGGGCAGCTGAGGGCAAGAAAGAGCCATTTCACACCCTGGAGCAGCCCTTTAGGGCTGTAGGTCCAACCCTGGCAGTCTTCATTCAGCCCCCCTGCCCCATGGAGGACAGCTGGGTCGTGAGGCACACACCTGGGAGGCAGGGCTGTGTCCTGGGGGGAGGGGTGTTCCATCCATTCATCTGACCTCTGCTAAAGTAGGGACTCCTCTGTGCCAGGCACTGTGCTAGTGCCTTGGAGAAGAGATGGCCCAGGGGAATCAAAGCAAGGGGGCCCCACAAAGAGAACGGGAACCTCAATGCCGAACGGGGAGGGGGCTGCTCAGAGCTCCTGTTTAGTGTAAGAAAGGCCCAGGGTCCCGGAGGAGGGCGCGGGTGCCTTTTCAAAGAGTCCATGCCTTGGGGGCTTCGGTGTCCCTTTGGCGGAAATCAGAGCCCTGTGGGCGGGGCCAGGCCCCCGGTAGAGGGACCAGCACGCGGGGCGGGTTCAGTGTTCCAGTGGGCGGGGTCAGGGGCCAAGTGGGGGAGGGGTGCCCTGGATCGGAGGGTCTCGGCGTCCCGCGAGGCGCTGGGGGTCCGCCGAAGGGTGGGCGTCTCGGCCTCTGGGGGCGGCGTCTGCCACCGCCCCGGCTCCGCGTCACTGAGGGGGGCGGGGGTCCCCAGCAACGAGCCCGCGCCGCCCTGCGCCCCGGCCGCCCGCCCTCCCGGCACTCACAGCAGGTCGGGCCGGTGCCGGTGCAGGATGGCGCAGAAGGCCAGGCCGTCCCGGAAGGAGCTGCTAAGGTCGCGGATGTCCACGCCGCGGTAGCCCTCGCACTGGCGGCGGCACCAGGCCAGCAGCGCGCCCCGCGGCCCCGCCATGAGCAGCGCGGGGCTCGGGCCCGGGGACTTCACCCGCAGGCTCGGCTCGGGCCGGTTTCCGGCTGCGGCTACGGCTCGGCTCTGCCCCGGCGCCGCTAGGAGCTCGGGGCGCGACCCGCGGGCGGCGGGCGCTAAGGCGGGGAGGAGGCGGGGCCGCGGCCTGGGAGTCCTCGCTCGGGCTCCCGGCGCAGGGTCCTGGCTCGGCTGCCGGCTGCCCGTCCGGACCTGCCCAAGCAGCCGCCGCCCGCGTGGCCCGGCCCGGCCGGCCGCCGCCGCCTACTCACCGCCGCCCACTCCCCTAGCTGTGGGCCGGCCCCGGGCGTCCCGCTGATCTCGGTCCCCGCCCGCCGCCGCCCGGGAGCGGGGAGGGGGCGGTGGCCTGGCGCCCCACCCAGCTGCGGCTCCGCCCCCAGACGCGGACCCCCGCCCCCAGGCCCCCCCTTCCCACATACATGGGCCAGCACCCCACCGCCCCTCTCCTTGAAGATCCCGGTCACCCACCACCCCCACCGTAGGTGCCGCCCTCTTAAAGAGCTCTGAGATGGCCCCTGAACCCTTCACCCACCGCAAACTAGCCCCTCCCCACAATGACTTCTTCCACCTCCACCACGCTGCCCACTGGGAACCCTCTTTCCCCCATCCTGAGTGCTTCCCACTCTTTGGCCTAAAAACCTGAAAATCCTTCACATTCCCCTGGCCTGAAGTTCGGGGGGAGGCATTCCCTCCACCTCCAGTCAATCAGGCAGTTCCTCTGCAGCCCCCAAAGCACCCCCGGCTGACCACTAGCTTTGTTCACCGTGTCTCACCACTCCAAAGCACCCTTGACTTCAGGTAGTTCTACCCCATCTTCCCCAGAGCCTGAGCGGGAGACTCCCCCGCCCCACCCCACCCGCCATCACCGCTGTCAGTCCAGCTGTCTACCCAGTGATGTACTGAGCCTCACAATGGGTCCTGCAGAGTTTTCTTTGCCCCCTGTGTAGGCTCAGGGATCTCACCCCTCCCCACTGGGGCATCCTGATTGGAGTGGTGGAGGATTGGGGTCCCATGGGAAGGACCTATGGGAAGCAGGCCCTTGTCTGGTGGGGCCTTGGGTGTCTGGCCTTGGAACCTCTGAAGCCTCATTCTCCTGCTCCCTCATCAAAACCTGGGTCCACCCTCCCCAAAAGCCTCTAATGACCTCCAGGAGAGATGAATCAGCTTCCATTAGGCTGCCGTGGCAGTGACATCACTTTGAAGCCGGGATGAGTCTGTCTCACCGCTCCCCATAGGAAGGAGCAGGGCCCTAGTCATTTCTGTCAGCCATCAGCCCTGGGAAGAATGGAGAGAACAGGGGCTTGGGAGTCATATCCACTCAGGCTTGAATCCTGGCTTTTCCTGCTCACTCAGCTGTGTGATTTTGTGTCTCCATGAACCTTAGCTTCCGCATCTTAAAAATGAGGTAATTCCTGCTTTACACAGTGGCTGAGAGGAGTAAGAGGTGCCTCACCATTAGTCATCACTCATAAATTCTAACTTGATACCCAGCGCCTGATAACAATGCGGTAAAATGGATTGAAAACGTTTTGTTACCCAGCTTGTCCCCTGGACCTTTTTGAGTAAACTATGGAGGAAAGAGGCTGACCTGGGGAATCCTTCCCCCTCTGGACTTCCCTGGTGGCTCAGACGGTAAAGCGTCTGTCTACAATGTGAGAGACCCGGGTTCAATCCCTGGGCTGGGAAGATCCCCTGGAGAAGGAAATGGCAACCCACTCCAGTATTCTTGTCTTGAAAATACCATGGACGGAGGAGCCTGACGCAGGCTACTATCCACGGGGTCACAAAGAGTCGGATACCACTGAGTGACTTCACTTTCTTTCACTTTCCTCCTCAAAGGTTCACTGAGTTCCAGCCCAGAATACAATTATGACTCAGGGTGGGGCACCCCAGGTTGCCACCTGGGGGAACCTCACACCCTAGATCTGTAACAAGACTGGAAGGCCCAGAACACAGACTCTTAGGTTACCTAGGAAAGGGCCGCCATGAGCCAGGCTGCCTGGCCAGCCCTCTTGGCCCCTCACCAGCCTTTCCCTGCCACCTCCGGCCCTGTCGCTGTGGGAAAGCAACTCTAAGAAAGGAGGGTTCCAGGTGTTCTCACTAAATCAGAGACTTGGGCTCAGGACTCTGATACCAGCATCCACCTTGGCCTTCAAAGACCACCAGTATTCTTCATTAAAACCCAGGAGGGATTATATCCTGTCCTCACCGGCCTAAAGGGCTCCCTTCAGGTCCCTGAAGACAGCTTCAGATCCAGCCTTGATCCCATTGCCATGATAATAGCTCACCCAGCCCAGACTCGGTCCAAATTAGCCTTTGTAGGGTTTATAAACTCATCATCTGAGTCAGCTCACCATGATGGGAAGTAAGGGCCTGCATGACCACAGCCCAGACAACTCACCCCTCTGAACCCCAATTTCTTACCCTATAAAATTGACATAATAATCTTTGCCTTGCCTGCATCCCAGGGTTGTGGGTAATCAGGTGAGATAATGAATGTAAAAATGCTGTGTAGACTGTCAATCCAGGATTCGAGTGAGAGGTGGGACTGTGCTTACAGGTGAGGTCAGAAGCCACAGATAGTTACACAAGTCAGGTCATGGGCCCAAATCATGCCACAATTTCAGGATTAGGATTGAGGGATTTGGGCTCTTCATCTGGTGTATTTATTTTTTTAACTATCCATTAAGTAAATACATTCTCCTTATCAAAAACTTAAAAACAAAATAAAGCTAGAGTTCCTATTTGACTGACTCCCTCAACCCCAGTCCCCTCCTATGATGTAGTCACGGTTGTCAGTTTGAAGCCAAGCCTTCCAGACCTTGTGCATGCTTTTATATTCAAACATGGATGCTACAGATTTTGACCCAGCACCTACTTCTTGGCTGGGGAGCTCAAGGGGAGATGAGGTGTGAACAGAACAGGATCCCTGCCCTCATGGAACTAACGTTCTAGCGGTGCAGGCAGGCAGGGAGCAAGTAAATCAGCGAAGATCATTTCAGATGGTGAAAGGGGCTTAGAAGAAAGTAAAGCAAGACAGTGTGGCTGAGAACCATGGGAACAGTCAGGGCAGCCAGGGACATCCTCCTTGTGGTGGGGACATTTGAGCCGAGTGATACCCATCCCCCTAAGAAAGCAAGTCAAATGCAAGCCAGTGAGAGATGACACTGCAGGTAGTTTGACTTCTAAAAATTCCCAGTAACAGCGCCAGGCAGGATCTAGGCAGGGAAGCGCTGACTGGTGTGGTGAGTGAGACAGACTAGTGAATACTCTTTGTCCAGCATAAGGGGCAAGGGAAAAGGAAGCCCTAAGGAAGAACAGGCGTCTAAAGGAGGACCCTGACTAGTCTGGGAAAGGGTGCAAGGCTTTTTACTTCCCATTCTTCCTTCCAGCCTGCTTTGCAGGAGGGCTGTGAAGGCTCGAGTATAAAGGGAGGATGAAAAAAAAGCCCAAGGGGTAGGGAGCTAATGTAGAATGAGCTCGGACGGGGATGGCTGAGTGAATGCATGACCAGGGCCTATAGTTCATATTTTAATCTATATTCATTCATTTCATGTATCTGTCTATTTGGCTGCTCTGGGTCTTAGTTGGAGCACTCAGGACCTCCCCGGCAGCTTGCGGACTCTTTCATTGTGGCAGGTGAACTCTTGGTTGCAGCATGAGGGATCTCATTCCCTGACAAGGAATCAAACTCTGCCCCCCTGCATTGGGAACTTGAAATCTTAGCCACCAGGATCACCAGGGAAGTCCCCCAGCTTACATTTATTTTCACATGCAAATCTCAGGGTACATTTCAGAAAGATGGAGGGGAGAGGAACGGCCATGGAGGGGACCTGGAGCGGCTGAGGGGAAAGAATATCATTGCCTCTGGGGACTCTCTTGTGCTGTGCTTAGTCACTCAGTCGTGTCCGACTCTTTGTGACCCCGTGGACTTTATCCCCCCAGCTCCTCTTGTCCACCGGGATTCTCCAGGCAAGAATACTGGAGTGGGTTGCCATGCCCTCCTCCAGGGGATCTTCCCAACCCAGGGATCGAACCCAGGTCTCCCCCTTTGGAGGCGGATTCTTTACCAACTGAGCCCCCAGGAAAGCCCATATAAAACATATAAATCATGTATATTTATGTATATAAACATTTACATGTGCAGATACATGGAATTTTAAAACATCAAGAAGAAAGGGAAAAAAATCTAACCAAATGCTGTCAGTGGTTCATTCTGGGAGTGAGATAGGAGTGTGGTAGACTCACTTTTTACAAGTCATTATGGTTTGAATTTGTAACAAGAGCAGGCTTAACTTCAAAATGACAGCTTAGAGCTTATAATTTTCATACCATAAAATTCACTTTTGTGAACTGTACAATTCAGCGAGTTTAAGTATATTCACAGAGTTGTGCAACCATTATCATTATTTTATTTAGAATATTTTCATCACCCCAAAACTCTGTACCCATTTAGTACTGACTCCCAATGCCCTTCCCCCAAGCCCCCTGCCCAGCCCCTGGCGACCAATATTCACTTTCTGTGTATTCACCTCCTCCTCCTTGTTGTTCAGTCACTAAGTTGGGTCTGACTCTTTTTGCAACACCATGGCATGAACTGCCAGGTCTGCCAGGCTCCTTCTGTCCATGGGATTTCCAAGGCAAGAATACTGGAGTAGGTTTTCATTTCCTTTCCTAAGGGATCTTCCCAATCCAGGAACCGAACTCAAGTCACCTGCGTTGGCAGGCAGCTTCTTTACCACTGAGCCACCAGGGAAGCCCTCAAATCCTCTGAAAATGAAAGTGAAAGTCGCTCAGTCATGTTCGACTCTTTGTGACCCCATGGACTGTCCATGGAATTCTCCAGGCCAGAACACTGGACTGGGTAGCCTTTCCCTTCTCCAGGGGATCTTCCCAACCCAGAGATCGAACCCAGGTCTCCCACATTGCAGGTGCATTCTTTAGCAGCTGAGCCACAAGGGCAGCCCTCCACTCCTCTAGGTACCTCCTGTAAGTGGAATCATTCAATATTTGTTGTTGAGTAATGTTTAGATTCTTGCTCTGGTCATAATCTTAACCAGTCACTTGAAAAAACAGAGAACTTTCCCATACCAACACAACATTATTTGCAGTTTAATTAATGGTGCTAGAAACAAATGGGGCTCTAATTTTAAAATAAAATCGGCCCCAAATGAGCAACAGGAAATTTGTTCACACAGCACCAGGGCCGCAGAAGATCACTGGAAGACAAGAAATCCAGGTAAGTCAGGTAGAACAAGCATAACTTCATCATGAAAAAGTGAACAGATGACAGGCAGGACTTTAGGAACCGGGCCATCCTTCCAGCCTAGGCAGCCCAGAGCCCCAGCACCTGTGAGCTTCCAGTTCTAGGATTTCGTTTTTCTAAGCTTCTCCGACTCCAAGATCCATGTGGGTCTGACCACACTGCTTTTCCTTCCAGACTGTACCCCAGGCATCAGGCCCCCTGCCCGGCCCCTTGGCTCTGAGCTGCTCTCCAGGGGGCAGCCTGGCAGAGCTGTGGACAATAGGAGCATTGTGGAAACTTGGAAGCCGGGGCCTGGGGGCAGCGAGAGGCATGTGGGAAGCTCGGGAGACAGGAGTGGCAGCCGCTTCATAGCTCTCCTCATCCTCGGTGGGCCAGAGGCATGCCCTGAGCACGTCAGGACAGCACCCTGCGTCCCCGCCCCAGCCAACCTGGATGAGTCGAGATTCCCGGCAATGTCTAGGATAGGCAGTTATTCCAAGCCACTCTCCATAGGCCCTACTGCTCCCCACACAGACACATTCTGGAAAATCTGTCTGGGATTGCGCAAGTAGGTTTGCATCCTTACTCCAAAATGAAGAAACTCTGCAGCTGAACGTTTCAGAGTAGAGAGAACCACAGCTGCCCAGCACTGGGAGGGTTCTCTCTGAGCTGGGAAATACTTTGCCTTCTGAGTCTGTCCCAGGAAGGAAGGCAGGCCAAAGAAGCCACTGAAATATCCAGGCTGGAAAGGACCCCTAGGGAGTATCTAGCAAAGCCCTTCCGGGTATGGGAGACTGGAGCCAAGGAGGGAAGGTGTTTACCTAAGGTGGTACAGGCCATTGAGGAGAGGCTGGGGCTGAACCCCCTCCCCCTGACCCTTGCTCTCCAAGCTACAGGCTGCCTGCGAGGTCTCAGCCTGCCACACTGTCCCTCACCCCTTTTGGCTTCCCCTGAAATGCCTGTTGCTGCTTTTCCAAATCCTACACAGCCATCAAGGTCCAACCTAGATGTCACCTCCTCCCTGAAGCCTTCCCTGATAGACCCAGGTAGAAACCACAACTCCAGGTCTTCTTACCGAATCCCACCCTTGAATTAGATGGAAACTAAAGGGGATATCCTTGCCAGTATCAGAGAGGACTTTCCACAGGCCTACCCTGGAGAGACTGGCAGGCCAGTGTGGGAGACAGAATGTAAATAATCACAATAAACAGTCACAGAAAGACAAGACAAGGGAGGTGATATAGAAATGGACAAAGCGCCACAGTACTTCCACAGGGAGCCTCTCCTCTCCTGGCTGGGGGTTGAGGGCACATCCCTGAAGGCTGTGTGGAGAAAGTGGCATTTGGACAGTGGCTCCCATTATGTGGCATTTATTTGTGTATATGTATCTCTCCCTATTGGACTGTGAGATCCTTAAGAATCAGTTCAGTTTAGTTCAGTAGCTCAGTCATGTCCGATTCTTTGCAACCCCATGAATCGAAGCACACCAGGCCTCCCTGTCCATCACCAACTCCCGGAGTTCACTCAAACTCACGTCTATCGAGTCAGTGATGCCATCCAGCCATCTCATCCTCTGTCATCCCCTTCTCCTCCTGCCCCCAATCCCTCCCAGCATCAGGGTCTTTTCCAATGAGTCAACTCTTCGCATGAGGTGGCCAAAGTACTGGAGTTTCAGCTTTAGCATCATTCCTTCCAAAGAAATCCCAGGGCTGATCTCCTTCAGAATGGACTGGTTGGATCTCCTTGCAGTCCAAGGGACTCTCAAGAGTGTTCTCCAACACCACAGTTCAAAAGCACCAATTCTTCGGTGCTCAGCTTTCCTCACAGTCCAACTCTCACATCCATACATGACCACTGGAAAAACCATAGCCTTGACTAGATGGACCTTTGTTGGCAAAGTAATGTCTCTGCTTTTGAATATACTATCTAGGTTGGTCATAACTTTTCTTCCAAGGAGTAAGCGTCTTTTAATTTCATGGCTTCAGTTACCATCTGCAGTGATTTTGGAGCCCCCCAAAATAAAGTCTGACACTGTTTCCACTGTTTCCCCATCTATTTCCCATGAAGTGATGGGACCAGATGCCATGATCTTCGTTTTCTGAATATTGAAAATATTCAATATTCCTTAAGAATATTGATAGCTAATCTTTATTGAGCAGTAACCTTATGCTGAGTCAGGCACGACTGAGCGACTTCCCTTTCACTTTTCAATTTCATGCACTGGAGAAGGAAATGGCAACCCACTCCAGTGTTCTTGTCTGGAGAATCCCAGGGACAGGGGAGCCTGGTGGGCTGCCGTCTATGGGGTCGCACAGAGTCGGACACGACTGAAGCGACTTAGCAGCAGCAGCAGCAGCAGCAACCTTATGCTAGACATTGTGTGTGTGTGTGTGTGTTGTTGGGGGTGGGTGTTTTCTTATTGATGTACACCCCCTCTTTGATTTCTCACCACTCTGTGAGCGTCACGTGATCCCCATTTACAATGAGGGTAAGACTCTGAGAGGTAATTCCTGCTCGAAGCCACACAGCTGTCAAAAGGTGGTCAGGACTCTATCTGGTTCTGACTTCAAAAAAAACTTTCACCACAAGGATGTGCCGCTGGTGGACTGAGGCCTGCCTTGTGTCAGGTTCGCCTCTGCACACAGTATTGTCACTGAAAGTTCATTCGCTGTTATGTACCAGTGAGCTTTTTGAGCAAGAACCCTCCCAGGGACCCCAGGTCCACAGCCCCCAGCAGCTGTTCCAACTCACTTCTGACAGCAATAAACGGAACTGGTACTGGGGTTCTTCCTGAAGGCTAATAAGTTTGGTGCTTGGATGCAAATGGAATGTTCTAGGCCCTAAGAGTTGGGCTCCTGTGGCTCTGCAGTGGGGCTTGGCAACAGAAATTTGGCAGGAAGGAGGGGGTGGGAGATCAGAGGGCCTGATTATAGTTGGGTCTGCAAAGCCAGTCCCCTTTTAGGTTTGGACTCTTTAGGGGTGACTGGGGGTTACAGTAGAGGTCACAGGCGCTGGAGCCCTCTCAACTACCCCTCAGAATCAACCCGGCCAGCTTTGCTAGTGAAAAGCAGGCAGGGTGGGAAATGGTTTCTGAGACTTCCTGACCCTGGAAGGTCATCTCGCCTCTGAGGACCGAGTGACAAGGAAGGGGCTGTCAGGCTGGAGAGATTTCAGTCAGCCAGAAGGTCAGATCCCCTGCCAAGGCTGTCAGACACTAGAAAAGGACGGTTTGTCTCCAGCTTACCTGACTGTCTACACCAAACTGTGAGCAAGGCAGCTCTTCCCGTCTGAAACAGAAAGTGAGACTTTTCTGCAGAAGCTCTGAGCAACTTGTTTTTCCTGTAAGTAGAACAGATGTTAGCAAGAGCACACCTCATCTCCAGATGATGCAACACAACAGAGCTGGGACGGACAGGAGTTAACAGCAAACACTGGTGTCGGCTCCAGCTCCATGTGCTGAGACTTAGAGGGGCCCGGGGAGGCAGGTGGAGGGGAACTATTCTCTCCATTGACAGATGAGGAGGCAGAGGCCCGGAGAAGTTAAGCAACCTGCCTGAAATCTCCCGGCTTCTAAGAGGGCAGTGTCAGGACATGTTTAGCTGGGCTGCCTGCCTGACCAGAGAGGGGAGAAGTCCACCCGCTAGGTCCATAGCCCCAGGGAGAGAGATAGGAGTGGGGGTAGGAACAGCAGGGAGGTATCCTAATCAAGGGCGAGGCCAGAAATACAGAAAGCTGGGTTTTTCAGCTGCAGATTTGACGGGAATGTGTGAAGCCATAGGAACCAAGCAGACTTGCTGCTTTCCTTATCCACTCCCTTCTGGAAAAATCAGGAAACTTGCTGGTCAGACTTTGGATTCTTGACTAAAAAGAAAGTACAACTTCAGAGTTGCAAGTTAAGTTTTATTTGGGGCGAAATGAGCACTGCATCCCAGGAGACAGCACCTCAGATAGCTCTGAGAGACTGCTCCAAAGAGGCAGTGGGGCAAGGTCAATATGTAAGATTTTGGTGAAGGGGGAGTTCAATGCAATCAAGTGCTTATTTCACAAGGGGTTTTTTTTGCCAGTCACCATTCTGCGGATGTCATCATGAAGGGATTTAATGCTTTTCTAGGTATGAAGAGATTGGGATCATGAAATAGTCCTGAAAATATCTGTCCACCTGAAAATGTCTCACTCCACCCTGAACTCCCTCAGGGGATCTTGAAGGTCAGCAGCTGCAGCAGCAAAAGGTTCAGTCTCTGCAGAGGCAGATGGCAAATGCTCTTGTTGTTGTTGAGTTGCTGGAAAATTCTCTCGGCCAGCGCCAATTTGTAGTTGATAGGGCCCCCTCATGGTCATAAATCCAGCTATACTTTAGGAGGCATTTCGTGACTATTTTGTCCCATGTTGCTGGGAAGGCCCACTCCTAGTTCTGGAGAAGATTTTGCTGGTGGACTGCTCAATGTGCTATTCCTTGACTAGGTCTTAACAGTCAAAGATCTCTGGACACCTGTCTCCTAGTTACGGCTCAGGAAAGTATTCCCTCTCAATGCATCTTCCTGTATCTAGAGTTACACTATTACCATTGATCACATATCAAGCTATGCGTTTGTCTAGTTATCGTTATTTTCATGGGAGGCTCCGTTATACACTTGATAAAACAGGAAACAATAATCTTGTAAATCAGGCAAAATACAAACAGTGTAGTTAATAACATTAGTGGACTTATAAGTAAATATTTCAGCTATGAGCCTCCCATACCAAGCCAGTTCTTTTTGGTTTTTTGTTTGTTTTTAAAGATCTTCTAGACTAGGGAATGGGTCACTTAAGGCAGAAATCTGATTTTTCATATGGTTCATCAAACGTGTTATATTAGAGGATGACTCAAGTATGAAAACACCACATTCAGTTTGAATTATGGCACAGGCACCTCCCTGAGATGCTGTAAGGTGTCAAGGGCCTTGCGCTTCTGTAGCACCACCTTCCTTATCATAGAGACCTCAGAGTTCAATAAGCTGATAGCCGGGCTACTACCATGTAAAGCTTGTTGAGTGAAAGTTCTTAAGACTTCAATATGGCCAATTATATCCTCTAATCTTAGTGAAGGCACAAAAATAGCTGCTGAATGGTCATACCAGTAGAATACAGACCTCTTGACTCATCAAGCTCACATCAATGTTAGATTGGCTGGAGTTTCCTCTAATTTGTTGCGTACACGACCTTGAGTTCATAGGACTCCCAGGCTATGCCTTCCTATCCATCCCAGTAAAAGCCAAGGCCATAAATTAGTACCACAAATGTACTGAGTTCCATTAGATGCTATCCAGTGAATCTCTCATCATCTGACCTAGTCAGTTCCATACCAATCACTGTCCCTAAGGGTAATAATAAGCATAGTTCATAAGGCACCTAGCCTCATTTCCTAATGTAACTAGGTTGATTGTCCTTAGTATGATTTAATTGTTCCCAACATAGAGAAGCTTTTGAACTTAAATGATCGTAGCCTGGTGTTAACCATAGAGATCCATCCCATAATTGTGGAAGTTTTCCTTTTAATAGATGACAGGTTACAGTATTTGATTGACTTAGTTCATTGCTCTCATTGAGTCTGAGTGATCCTAAGAGAAAACTTAAATTTGTGGCCAGGGTCAGAGCAGATGTTGTTAATTTGCCAGATGACAGCATCCCATCTAGTAATATCATGAGTACACAGAACAGGACCTAACTCTCTTCTAAAATAAATTTCCTAGGGGGCATCCAATCAGAGCCTTAGAGGGGATAACACCACCAAGCCTTGGGTAGTTCTGGTACCCAGAAGAAATCAGTTCAGTTCAGTTCAGTCACTCAGTCGAGTCCGACTCTTTGTGACCCCGTGGACTGCAGCATGCCTGGCTTCCCAGTCCATCACCAATTCCCAGAGCTTACTCAGACTCATGTCCATCAAATCGGTGTTGCAGTCAAACCATCTCACCCTCTGTCGTCCCCTTCTCCTCCCACCTTCAATCTTTCCCAGCATTAGGATTTTTTCCAATGATTTGGTTCTTCACACAAAGTGGCCAAGGTATTGGAGCTTCAGCTTCAGCATCAGTCCTTCCAATGAATTTTCAGGGTTGATTTCCTCTAGGATTGACTGGTTTGATCTCCTTGCTGTTCAAGGGACTCTCAAGAGTCTTCTCCAACACCACAGGTCAAAAGTACCAAGTCTTTGGTGCTCAGCCTTCTTTATGGTGCAACTCTCACATCCATACATGACTACTGGAAAAACTATAGCTCTGACTATACAGACTTTTGTTGGCAAACTGATGTCTCTGCTTTTGAATATGCTGTCTAGGTTGGTCACAACTTTCCTTCCAAGGAGCAAGTGTCTTTTAATTTCATAGGTGCAGTCACCGTCTGCAGTGATTTTGGAGCCCAAGAAAATAAAGTCTGTCACAGTTTCTATTGTTTACCCGTCTATTTGCCGTGAAGTGATGGGACCAGATGCCATGATCTTCAGTTTTTGAATGTTGAGTTTTAAGTCAGTTTTTTCATTCTCCTCTTTCACTTTCATCAAGAGGCTCTTTAGTTCCTCTTCACTTTCTGCCATAAGGGTGGTGTTATCTGTGTATCTGAGATTATTGATATTTCTCCTGGCAATCTTGATTCCAGCTTGTGCTTCATCCAGCCTGGCATTTTGCATAATACATTCTGCATATAAGTTAAATAAACAGGGTGACAATATACAGCCCTGACATACCCCTTTCCCAATTCTGAACTAGTCTGCTGTTCTATGTCCAGTTCTAACTGTTGCTTATTGACCTACATACAGGTTTCTCAAGAGGCCAGTAAAGTGGTCTGGTATTCCTATCTCTTTAAGAATTTGTTGATTCACACAGCTGAAGGCTTTAAGATTCATACAGTGGAAAGCTTTAGCGTAGTCAGTGAAGCAGAAGTAGATGTTTTTCCAGAATTCTCTTGCTTTTTCTATGATCCCACAGATTTTGGCAATTTGATCTCTGGTTCCTCTGCCTTTTTTAAATCCAGCTTGAACATCTGGAAGTTCTCAGTTCATGTACGTACTGTTGAAGCTTAGCTTGGAAGATTTTGAGTATGACCTTGCTAGCATGTGAAATGACGGCAGTTGTGCAGTAGTTTGAACATTTTTTGGCATTGCCCTTCTTTGGGATTGCAATGAAAACTGACCTTGTCTAGGTGGGATTATAGGTCACTGTGAAACAATAGCTTATTCACTAAGCCAAAGTAACAAAAAAGGATTTCAAAGACAAATATAGAATAGATCATTTAAGAGGTAAAGAAACTTAAATCTATTATCAAAAGCAGTCCAGCATCTGAAGAAAATGTGTTCCCTTAACAGAGAGAAAAGCCGAATTCAAGTTTTAAATTCATTTAAAAGTAAGCTTAACTAAATTTATATTAAATTTAGTCAGTCCTAACCATACACAAAACTCTTTTGCAGGGTCCACTTTCCACAAAACTTGTTACTTTCTGTACCCATTACTTTGTTTTCCCATCCTGAAACAGCCACCTGTAAGTCAGACCTACTTCCTTTTCCCTTCATAAAATGCAATTCCATTCCTCATACCTTTACTGAAAACCACATCCTACTTTCCTTAAGCAGGGAGAACTGACCTTTATATTAGCATTCTATAGATTGGTGGGCGAAACTACCAGGGATAATTTCTTAAAAACCTTTGCTTTCTTAAAGAAAGCATCTCAGGATGGCACCAAACATTATTCATTAATAGTCAAAAATCTCTTTCATTTCTCTTTAAGAGGAAATTAGTTTTCAGTAATCAGTGTTTCAGAATCTTATTTCATTTGGAAATGACCTAGCTATTCAATAAACTTTCATCACTTCATTTAGCACAATGCTAAAGATTCAGGTTACCAAAATCTGGAGAGACTATTTTAGACATTCCTAAAGTATAATTTTTAATAGAGTCTTTCTAAAAGCTTCATTTACATTTTCTTTCCTTAAAAATTTCTTCACTTGAGTTACTTTCCTTGCTGACAAACTTGTAACAGATAAAATAATATATAATATTATACATATATAATAATATTTAACTTACATTAAATATAATGTAATATATTAATATATAATAATATTTAACTTACATTAAACCTAGGCACAATGAAAATATTATGCTTAATGTTAATAACTCTTAGACTTGTCTATATTATATCACAAAGATTAACACCAGGTATTTAACACTGAGTATTTCCCAGTTCTCGTGAACCTGAAATTCGTTTAGGTTGACTTCTCTTGTATTTAGAATTGTTTGATTTGTAAGCACTTAACTTTTCTTTCTAATGACAGAGCTCCTCTTCTCGGGCTCCACAATCACTGCGGGTGGCAACTGCACCTATGAAAGTAGCAGACGGCTGCTTCCTGGCAGGAAAGCAGTCAGACGGGACCAGGCAACTGAGCAGCAACTCTTCTTTAGGCCAATTAGATTAGAGCCCATTACAAACTGATCTCAGCAATCAGCAACATTATCCAAAGACAAAAACACGTACTGAGACATACATGTATTCAAATAGACACAAGAGATCTCAGCTTTGCTTTCCCAACTTAGCTATGAATCAGACTTCACAATATAAAGCTCACTAATTGTAAATAACACTTGGAGTAACAAATATTAAAAAGGCTTCTTTCCCTTTTTTCCCTCTTCAGTTTCAGGAATTAGAGATCATCTAAATAAGTGATTCAGAGAGCTCTGGTCTCAAGGCCAAGGTATAAGAGGAGCTATTCCCACAGGGGAAGAGTACTAAAGAGATCAGTTCTTCCAAAATTTAGACCAGATAGTGCTCAATGCAGAGTTCCAAAGAATAGCAAGGAGAGATAATAAAGCCTTCCTCAGGGATCAATGCAAAGAAATAGAGGAAAACAATAGAATGGGAAAGACTAGAGATCTCTTCAAGAAAATTAGAAATACCAAGGGAACATTTCACGAAGGATGGGCTCAATAAAGGACAGAAATGGTATGGCCCTAACAGAAGCAGAAGATATTAAGAAGAGGTGGCAAGAATACACAGAAGAACTATACAAAAAAGATCTTCAAGACCCAGATAATCACGATGGTGGGATCACTCACCTAGAGCCAGACACCCTGGAATGTGAAGTCAACTGGGCCTTAGAAAGCATCACTACAAACAAAGCTCGTGGAGGTGATGGAATTCCAGTTGAGCTATTTCAAATCCTGAAAGATGATGCTGTGAAAGTGCTGCACTCAATATGCCAGCAAATTTGGAAAACTCAGCAGTGGCCACAGGACTGGAAAAGGTGAGTTTTCATTCCAATCCCAAAGAAAGGCAATGCCAAACAAAGAATGCTCAAACTACTACACAACTGCACTCATTCACATGCTAGTAAAGTAATGCTTAAAATTCTCCAAGTCAGGCTTCAGCGATACGTGAACTTCCAGATGTTCAAGCTGGTTTTAGAAAAGGCAGAGGAACCAGAGATCAAATTGCCAACATCTGCTGGATCATGGAAAAAGCAAGAGAGTTCCAGAAAAACATCTATTTCTGCTTTATTGACTATGCCAAAGCCTTTGACTGTATGGATCACAATAAATGGTGGAAAATTCTGAAAGAGATGGGCATACCAGACCACCTGACCTGCCTCTTGAGAAACCTGTATGCTGGTCAAGAAGCAACAGTTAGAACTGGACATGGAACAACAGACTGGTTCCAAATAGGAAAAGGAGCACATCAAGGCTGTATATTGTCACCCTGCTTATTTAACTTATATGTAGAGTACATGATGAGAAATGCTGGGCTGGAAGAAACACAAGCTAGAATCAAGATTGCTGGGAGAAATATCAATAACCTCAGATATGCAGATGACACCACCCTTATGGCGGAAAGTGAAGAAGAACTAAAGAGCCTCTTGATGAAAGTGAAAGAGGAGAGTGAAAAAGTTGGCTTAAAGCTCAACATTCAGAAAACGAAGATCATGGCATCTGGTCCCATCACTTCATGGGAAATAGATGGGGAAACTGTGGCTGACTTTATTTTTTGGGGCTCCAAAATCACTGCAGTTGGTGATTGCAGCCACGAAATGAAAAGACACTTACTCCTTGGAAGGAAAGTTACGACCAACCTAGACAGCATATTAAAAAGCAGAGACATTGCTTTGTCAACAAGGGTACATCTAGTCAAGGCTATGATTTTTCCAGTAGTCATGTATGCATGTGAGAGTTGGACTATAAAGAAAGCTGAGCGCCGAAGAATTGATGCTTTTGAACTGTGGTGTTGGAGAAGACTCTTGAGCGTCCCTTGGACTGCAAGGAGATCAGTCCTGGGTGTTCACTGGAAGGACTGATGTTGAAGCTGAAACTCCAATACTTTGACCATCTGATGTGAAGAGCTGACTCATTTGAAACGACCCTGACACTGCGAAAGATTGAGGGCAGAAGGAGAAGAGGGCGACAGAGGATAAGATGGTTGGATGGCATCACCAATTCAATGGACATAAGTTTGGGTGAAATCCTGGAGTTGGTGATGGACAGGGAGGCCTGGCATGCTGCGGTTCATGGGGTCACAAAGAGTTGGACATGACTGAGCAACTGAACTGAACTGAACTGAGTGCTCAAATTGGCCCTGATAACCAGGGCAGATTAGTCCCAGCAGGGATTGTCCCTCTGGGGAAATGGGGGTCTTAGTTTGATCAGCCCCAAGCTGTTGATTATAGGAGAAAAGTCCCGGACATCAGGGAACTTCAGTTCATTTTCCCATCCGGTGGCAATAGAGATCTAATATTTTTAGGCCACTTTCCTTTGTTATTGGATCGTAGCTATAGGTTGACCAGTCATTTAAAAATTTGTTGCAAGGGATTCCCAGGTGTGGTGTGGAACCTTAAAAGAAGCGCTTCCCATTTTCACTTGAGCAGTTTGGACCAGATGTCTGTGCACTCAAACCAAACCAGAGTCTCACCAGCCAGAAGTCACATTCCAAATAAAACAAAAGGCAGAGATGCCCAGAAACTAAAAGCCAAATGGCAAAAATGTCAAACGTGACTTCCCGGTCCCACTAGACCTATAACCTGGCAGAGTCAGTGCTAGCAGCCTTGTTTGGTTCTGATATACTTCAAGCAATTTCTTGCTGGCTTCCTGCAAAGAAGTTACCCTATCGCTTCCTCTTTTAGAACCTCCTAGGTACCAAAGTAAGCATTCCATTCAATCTGCTTGATCTTACACCTGGCTTTTTCTAATGGTGCATGCAAAAATATCAATTTTGGAATATCAAAAGAACTCCAATTTGGACACTTTTGTTAAGATCTTCTTGAGCATAATTTCCCCAGTTAACTGAATACTTGCAAATATGAACTCCATACATATTGTACATGAATCTGGCTGGAGTGTTAGTCAGAGGTTGGCTTTCTGACACCCCTCGTTTCTGTTTTTGAGATGTTTCCCATTTTAAGCTGAATCTGTCAGGGATAAAAATCACTAGTGAAATTGTGCGATGGGCCTGTGTGCTGTTTGTGAGCTTAACTCCTCCAGGAGTCACCCCAGAGTCATTTCAGCTCCTCTTATGTGTCTCAGATTCTGCCTCCAGCAATCTAAGACCACCATGGCTACTCAGGTCACTGAATGGCCAGTACTTATTGTGACCCCGGACAAGCAAGTATTTTAATTAATGAGTGAGACTTCCCTGGTTGCTCAGACTGTCAAGCGTCTGCCTACAATGTGGGAAACCCAGGTTCGATTCTTGGGTTGGGAGGATCCCCTGGAGAAGGAAATGGCAAGCCACTCCAGTACTCTTGCCTGGAAAATCCCATGGACTGAGGATCCTGGTAGGCTACAGTCCATGGGGTCGCAAAGAGTCAGACACAACTGAGGGATTTAACTAACTTCCCTATGGAAAGAAGAAAGAAACTCGCTCAGTCGTGTCCGACTCTTTGCGACCCCATGGACTGTAGCCTACCAGGCTTCTCCGTCCATAGGATTTTCCAAGCAAGAATACTGGAGTGGATTACCATTTCCTTCTCCAGGGGATCTTCCCAACCCAGGGATCGAACCCGGGTCTCCCGCATTGGAGGCAGGCGCTTTAATCTCTGAGCCAACAGGGAAGCCCAACTTCCCTATGGGTGGAGAAGGAAATGGCAACCAACTCCAGTATTCTTTCCTGGAAAATCCCATGGACAGAGGAGCCTAGCAGGCTACAGTTCATGGGGTCACAAGCAGTAGGACATGACTTAAGCAACTTAGCATGCATGCATTCTCCATGGGACCACTGCACCGTACGAGGACTTTGCCTCCATCACTCCTGTAAATTTCTCAGTCACCTGAGAAAACCATAACTGGCTGGGAGGAATCCTCCCTTTTCTTTGGAGCAAGGCTCTCATGTAATCTCCTCGCTTTTATCCTGACAAGTTCTATAAAGAACTGAGTGTCAGATCAGCTCTTACCTAACCACTCAGCCAAAACCACTCAGTCCCCTACAAAAGAGCAACAGGTATCTTTCAGCCAAGCCCCGGGTATTCCTGGATTTCTTTAGGTCGAGCCCTGCCCACCCAGTACCTTTCCATTGGGTGGGCATTGTTGCCCTGCTATCTTTTAGCTGAGCCCCACTCAGTGTCTAGTGAGTGGGGTATGCCCCAGTTTATTTCAATCGCCCCCCCCCCCCCAGTATCATGTTTCAACTGGGAACAGGCAAGTAACCTGCTCCACCACCAAATAAAACCCACAATCACAACCAATACAGGAGATCCGAGAACCAGGACCGACTTACCCAAATTCATCTGCACGCCCCAAGAGGGCGGATGGGCACACCACTGCTGGTATCAAAGCTCTGGTTCCTCACGGAGTTCAGGCGAAGGAGGGAAGTCCACTGGGTCACTTCGTCAATCGCCATAACTGTCTAAACTGACAAAAAAGATGCACAACTTGAGAGCTGCGAGTTAAATTTTATTTGGGGCAAAATGAGCACTGCATCCCAGGAGACAGCGCCTCAGATAGCTCTGAGAGACTGCTCCAAAGAGGCATTAGGGGAAGGTCAGTATAAAAGATTTTGGTAAAGAAGGAGTTCAATGCAATCAAGCACTTACTTTACAAGAGGTTTTCTGCTAGTCACCGGGAGCTGATATCATCATGACGGGATTTAGTGCTTTTCTAGATAGGAAGTTACTGACTGTGGGGCAAACTGAGTCTTGCTCTGGTGGGCGGGGCTGTGCTCAGTAAATCTTTATCCAATTTTCCGTTGATGGGTGGGGTTGTGTTCCCTCCCTGTAGTTCCCTCCCTGAGGCCAAACTATGGTCAGGGTAATGGCAGTAATGGTGAGCTCCTTCAAAAGGACTTAAGCCAGCACTCTGGGGCTCCCAGGACTGTTGTATTCAGTGCCCCGACCCTGTGGCAGGCCACTGTTGACCCACGCCTCTGCCAGAGACGCTGGGACCCTCACGGGCAAGTCTGGCTCAGCCTCTTGTGGGAACCCTCTCCTTCCTCCTGGGTCCTGGTGCACACAAGGCTCTGTTTGTGCCCTCCGAGTGTCTCTGGCAGGTAAGAGGTTTGATTCTAAGTGTGATTTCTGTGTGGATCACAACAAACTGTGGAAAATTCTTAAAGAAATGGAAATACCAGACCACCGGACCTGCCTCCTGAGAAACCTGTATGCAGGTCAAAAAGCAAGAGTTAGAACTGGACATGGAACAATGGACTGGTTCCAAATTGGGACAGAATTACATCAAGGCTGTATATTGTCACTCTGCTTATTTAACTTATATGCAGAGTATATCATGAGAAATGCTGGGCTGGATGAAGGACAAACTGGAATCAAGATTGCCGGGAGAAATATCAATAATCTCAAATATGCAGATGACACCACCCTTATGGCACAAAGTGAGGAGGAACTAAAGAGCCTCTTGATGAAAGTGAAAGAGAAGAGTGAAAAGGCTGACTTAAAACTCAACATTCAAAAAACAAAGATCATGGCATCCCGTCCCATCACTTCATGGTAAATAGATGGGGAAACAGTGGAAACAGTGTCAGACTTTATTTTGGGGGGCTCCAAAATCACTGCAGATGATGATTGCAGCCATGAAATTAAAAGATGCTTACTCCTTGGAAGAAAAGTTATGACCAACCTAGATAGCATATTGAAAAGCAGAGACATTACTTTGCCAACAAAGGTCCATCTAGTCAAGGCTATGGTTTTTCCAGTAGTCATGTATGGATGTGAGAGTTGGACTGTGAAGAAAGTTGAGCACCGAAGAATGGATGCTTTTGAACTGTGGTGTTAGAGAAGACTCTTGAGAGTCCCTTGGACTGCAAGGAGATCTAACCAGTCCATTCTAAAGGAGATCAGTCCTGGGTGTTCATTGGAAGGACTGATGCTGAAGCTGAAACTCCAATACTTTGGCCACCTCATGCGAAGAGTTGACTCATTGGAAAAGACTCTGATGCTGGAAGGGATTGGGGGCAGGAGGAGAAGGGGACGACAGAGGATGAGGTGGCTCGATGGCATCACCGACTCGATGGACATGAGTTTGAATAAACTCCTAAACTCCGGGAGTTGGTGATGGACAGGGAGGCCTGGCGTGCTGAGATTCACGGGGTCGCAGAGTCGGACATGACTGAGCAACTGAAGTGAACAGTATGGTTGTGAGAGTTGGACCATAAAGAAGGCTGAGCGCCGAAGAACTGGTGCTTTTGAACTGTGGTGTTGGAGAAGATGCTTGAGAGTCCCTTGGACACCAAGGAGATCAAACCAGTCAATCCTAAAGGAAATCAGTCCTGAAAATTCACTGGAAGGACTGATGCTGAAACTGAAGCTGCAGTTCTAGTACTTTGGCCACCTGATGCACAGAGATGCATTAGAAAAAACCCTGATGCTGGGAAAGATTGAGGGCAGGAGGAGAAGGGGACGACAGAGGATGAGATGGTTGGATGGCATCACCAACTCAATGGGCATGAGTTTGAGCAAACTCCGAGAGATGGTGAAGAACAGGGAAGCCTGGCGTGCTGCAGTCCATGGGGTCACAAAGAGTCGGGCATGACTGAGCGACTGAACAACAACAATAGATATGAAGAAATGCAAAGATTGGGGTCACGAAATCAGTTCCTGAAAACATCTATCTAAAGACCCGACCCACCAGATTCCCTGGAACACAGAGGGCCTCACTCCACCCTGAACTCCCTCAGCGGGTATTGAAAGCCATCAGCTGCAGCAGCACAGGGTTCAGTCTCCTCTAGGCAGACGGCAAATGCCCTTATTGTTCTTGTTCATTTGCTGGCAAATTCTCTTGGCCAGTGTCAATTTGTAGTTGACGGGATCTTCAAATTGGCCGCCCTCTGCCTCCCTCACAGCTTCTTCCTGATGCCCTTCCTCCATCCCAAATCCTGGCTCCTGACTCCAAGCAACAGCCCATGCCAGGCCCTCTCCAGTGCGCAGGGCAGGTGGGGGTGGGGCGGAAAGGTCGCAGAGAATAGGAGACAGCGCAGGCCCACCCACACTCTCCGTTTGCTGGAGAGGGTGAATACATTCAGCATTTATTCATCCTATGTCTCTGCCTTCTAGAAAGGACTTAAAGCACGCCACTTACTGACACACTCACATTGTTTCGTTTGATAAGCCTCATTCACTCACTTCCTCGTGTATTCATCGTTCGTTCATTCATCCAACTATTTCTCCTTACTGCAGAGCGCATTGCTGCCCCCTTTTCTCTGGTGTTCAGGGGAGGTCTTGGCCCATTAGATCCCACAGTCTTACCCAGCACTCTAAAACTGCAGGGCTGCAGCCTTTGGACAACAGCCGGTCCCACTGACTTTGCAGATGAGGAAATGGTTAGCATCCACCCGAGGTCAAGGCCATTCTGGGAAGAGCAGCCCCATCTCAGGCTTGCGGTCCAGTCCACGCTGTGGACAGGGAGCCAAGGCCACCAGAGGCTGGTCTATGTGGTGAGGAACCAGCTGCAGCCTTGGGATCTGACAATCAGGGTTCCAGCCCCAGCTGTTCAGGGCCGCTGCCCAAGTTCTTACGCCCTGGGCATGTCCACCTAAACATCTCACAGGGCCTTGAGTGCATGTCTGAACCCAGTTCTCTACCCACCTGCACATGCTTCCTGTTTCAAGCTGCCCCATCTGCCCCCATCTCATGGGAGGTTCCACTGTCTCCTCAGCTGCAAAAGCCAGAGGACTGGTCGTCTCTTTCCCTTCCCCTGCCAGCACCCTGCAAGAGCTCCTCTATGGCTGGGCTACTCTAGACAAGCACCTCAGCCTCTCTGTGAATTGGCCTCTACCCTGTCTCGACACAGACTTGCCTTGGGTCCACCCAGGAATAGGGAATAGAGAAAGCCCTTGGGTGAGTCAGTAGGCCCTGAGTCTGAGCTCCACCAGCAAACAGCCTTGCTTATCCATATAATCTATGACTCTGAATTCCAAGGTCATGGCCAGCTAATAACAATGGACTTCATTCTTTCATTGCACATGATGGCCAGGTGCTGTGCTAAGTACTTCATATAATTTAATTGAGGGAAATGCTACTACCCTCCGAGTTATAGATGAACAAATAAAGCATTGAGAAGCTAAGTAACTTGGCCCACGGTTACACAGCTAGTGTGTGGAGCCGGGATTCAAACCCAGGTCTGACCAAGCCCGAGCCCACACACTTTGCTGGGCTGCTTTCTGTTTCTGGCACAGGAAGGTTTGGTAAGGGGCACCACCCAGAGCTCCCCATTCCCAGCTAATAAAACCGTAAAACGGGACCATCAGGACTTCCCTGGTGGTCCGGTGGCTAAGACTCCACGTTCCCAATGCAGGGGGCCAGGGTTCAATGCCTGGTCGAGGAACTAGATCCCACATGCCCACAACAGAAAACAGATTGTGTGCGCTACAACTAAGACCCGGTGCAGTCAATTAAACCTAAAAACAAACAAAAAAATCCTCACTCCCATTACACGTGGGAGGATCATGAGCCTGCTTCTTCCACTCCAGACAAGCTGGAATAAAAGTCTTGCGAGCTGACTGCAGCTGCTCGGTGCCCTGCATTCCTCAAGCGGTACCAGGCGGAGTTCAGCTGTGCCTGCCCCCTCACTAGGCCTGCCGGCTGCCCAGCACTGTGACTGGACATGTGCCAAGACACTGGGAAGCGGCCCAAGCCAGGCGCTTACACAGTGGTTCTGTGTGACCTTGGGTTCCTGAAATGGCCTGTCTCCTGTTAAGAAGAGTGCTGAGGGGCTGGGTCAGACACGGCACACCTTGAGCTGGCATAATTTCAGTGGTGGAGACAGGAGACTCCGACATGAACTATGCATCTCTGATGGTGAATTCAAAACAAGTTAACACCAGGGGCGCCCAGGTGCGTCTGTATCCTGTGAGCCACCATTGCCCAGTGTCAGGACGGGTGGTGGGCGCAGGAGAGATGACACTGCACGAGCCCTCCTTAAGAAGGCCAGGAACCAGAGAATGGACAGGCCCCGGGGAGGGGGTGGTAAGGAGGCCTGGCTGGCACTGGATCCCAACTCTGCCACTTGTTAGAATCCAGCAAGCTAACAGATGAAGTATTTGGAAAACTACCAAGAGCTCTCTGAATGTTTGGACTTATTACATATTAACAAAGAGCCTGCCTTTGGCTTTCCTTGCGTCTCAGAGACAGCACAGGCTTTCGAACTGGGCTGACCTGCATTCTGTCCTCGGTCCTCTTTAGCTCCTGGGACTTGGACAAGTCATGTAACTTCCCTGGCGGAGAAAGGCCTCCCAGCTCGGACTCAGGCACAGCCCTAATAGTCTCCACAAGGCCTATATATGACCCAGAACCTCTTCCTTCCCTCCCGCTTGCTGGCTCTGCTCCAGCTGGCCTTCTCACTACGTTCTCTCAACATATAAAACATGCTCTGGCCTCAGGGCCTTTGCACTTGCAAGTTTTCTCTCCCTAACACATTCTCCAGGTATCTGCAACGTTGCCTCCTTGCCTCTCTGCCCAAATGATGCCAATTAGGGTGATGACCATACAGTTCAAAACAGTAACTCCTATCCTTGATTTTTCTCTATAATATACATCACCACCCAACATGCTCTGCGTGGTTTATAACCTGCCTCCACGCGTTAGAATTTAAGATGAGGCCAGGGACTTTATTTTTTTCTTTTTAATTAAAAGTAATTATTTGTTTTTTATGGGTTTTGCTTTTTTACCCACTTCCTTTCTTTCATGCCTAGCAACACCTGGTTGGCTCACCAGGTGAAAAAAGGATCCAATCTTCTGTGCATGAAATCCTACAATGGGCCTGAAACACAGCAGGCATTGTTAGACTCCTAGAGCTGCTGTAACAAATTACCACGAAGTTGGTGGTTAGAACAGAAACTTATTCTCACAGCTTTGGAGGCTGAAAATCCAAAATCAAGGTACCAGCTCTGGTGGAGAGCACTCCCTCGGCCCTTGCAGCTTCCGGGGGCTCCAGGTGCCCCTTAGCTTGTGGCTGCCTTTCTCTAATTTCTACCTTTCTGTGGCCCTCTTCCTCCCTGTGTGTCTCTGAGTCTAAGGACACATGTCATTGGACTTAAGGGCCACTTGGATAATCCAGGATAAGTCATGTTGAGATACTTAACTCACATCTGTGAAGACCTTTTTCCAAACATCAGTGATAGGTTCCAGGGGTTAGGACATGGGCGTATCTTTTCGGGGACCAGCATTCAGTAACTACCGAATGAACTACCAGCATTCATATCAATAGGAAGCAAGGACACAGAAGAGTTTATGAATTAAAAGTGTTGGGGGTGGGAAAAATAACAGCATCTCATTTAGTCCTGCTGCTGCTGCTGCTAAGTCACTTCAGTCATGTCTGACTCTGTGTGACCCCATAGTTGGCAGCCCACCAGGCTCCGCTGTCCCTGGGATTCTCCAGGCAAGAACACTGGGGTGGGGTGCCATTTCCTTGTCCACCTTTAGTCCTGACTCCCCATTAGCAGACTCTATCATTTACTTTACTGGTGACTCGGATGGTAAAGTATCTGCCTGCAACGCAGGAGACTCAGGTTCAATCCCTGGGTCAGGAAAATCCCCTGGAGAAGGGAATGGCAACACACTCCAGGATTCTTGCCTGGAGAATCCATGGACAGAGGAGCCTGGTGGGCTACAACCCCAGGCCATGGGGTTGCAAAGAATCAGACACGACTGAGCAATATCAGACAACATCCTCATTTACAAGCAAAGAACAGTGCGCAGTGATGAACTGACCTGAGAGCAGGAGCTTCCGCCCCAAGAGCCATACAGGTATCCACCCCAGGGTGACAGGCGACATCCCAGATAAGGAAGCCAGATGACCAGTTCCAGCCACCGCTGCCCCAACACGGAGGCCGTGGACCCGGCCCAGATCTGCCCAGCTGCAGACTCTAGGGATCCTCAAGTGGGCTGCACAGCAGTGAGCAACACGGCCAATCATCCTCATTTCATCTCTCAACAGAGGGCAGGCAGATCTCAATTTTCGTCTACCAGCCCAGAGGTTGCACAGTAAATTAGTGACACAATTCAGACTTGAATCCAGGTGTGATGCCTTCCAAACAGTGGCTCTTCCATGTTCTCGAGCCTCCTTATAACCAAACTTAAAAGAAACCAGCCATGTACCAAGTGAGCACAAAGCCTAGCTTCAGAATTCACAACCACCTTGTCACCGGGTGGCAGGCAGGAGCCTCACCAGCCACCCCCTCCCAAGTTCCAGGAAATTGCTTTGGAGGGGATATATAGACCCTGCAGATCTTGATGGTATAGCTACTATTTAACCTCTTGCCACCAGTCTTTTTAAAGGATGTGATGCTCTGTAATTAATTATCATTGATGGTGCTGGGTCTTCGTTGCTGCACAGGCTTTCCTCTAGCTGCAGTGAGTAGGGGCTGTTCTCCAGTTGCAATGCAAGGGCTTCTCACTGCAGCGGCCTCTCTCGTCGCAGAGCACAAGCTCTAGGTTGCTCAGGCTTCAGCAGTTGCGGTTCCCGGGCTCTAGAGCACAGGCTCAGTAGTTGTGGGGCACTGCCTTAGTTGCTCTGTGGCATGTGGAATCTTCCTGGACCAGGGATCAAACCCACATCTCGTGCACTGGCAGGCGGACTACCCATGAGCCACCAGCGAAGCTCTTCTTGCTACCAGTCTTAGGGTAGGACTTTCTAAGATAAAAACACAAGTTTGGGAAATGAAAGACCAGTCTTCACTACCTACCATCTTTGACTTGGGCAAGCTAATTAAGCCTCTTTCCTTGAGTTTCCCTGGTGGCTCAGACGGCAATGAATCTGCCCGCAGTGCAGGAGACCTGAGTTTGATCCCTGGGTTGGGAAGATTCCCTGGAGGGCATGGCAACCCGCCAGTATTCTTGCCTGGAGAATCCCCATGGACAAAGAAGCCTCATCAGTAAGTTCAGGATTCCACATCTTTGGAGTGAGATCATGCATAAATGGTGTGCAGACCATTCTGAGGGCTTATCTCTGAATACAAGATTTCTACAGATCCAGGAACACTTGATCTTTGTTGTGTAGGTTAGGTGAGCTACCTGAGACAACTTCAATGAAGCTTTCACAGATCTATATGATCTGTGCTTTAACTGTTAGAAAAGATAAGATTAGAAATCAGCTCTGATAATAGTGTAGGCTGCTAGGTTTTGAGGTGAAGGTGCCATCTCAAAGAAGTCTCCAAGATGGCAGATCCCATACAGTCATTTACAGGAGGGATGGGAAAGAATGTGAAAAGCAGACACAGCTTCGTAGTGACTGGCTATGATGGTTCTGGCAGACAAGCAGTAGTTTCAAACTCACTGCAGGTGGGAGAAGCTGCCTACTGCATAAGTTTGTTGTTGTTTTTTAACAGAAGTTTTCAGTGTGAAGAATCACAAGACCTTAGCAGCATAACACAGTAGAATTTGGAGCCATCTTATAGAAAAAGCCAAACAAACCTTTTGCTCAACCCAATATAACTGCATGACCTTGATTATGTCACTTAACTCCCCAGGTCTGTTTCAACAAAATGGGGCCCCTACTACCAAACCCGAGCTGTACAGTACAGGAAGTGTACCTGGACTCCTCAGCACAGTCCTGGCAGTAGGTGTTCAGTGAAGAAGTGAAGTGAAGTCGCTCAGTCGTGTCCGACTCTTTACGACCCCACGGACTGTAGCCTACCAGGCTCCTTCCTCCATGGGATTCTCCAGGCAAGAATACTGGAGTGGGTTGCCATTTCCTTCTCCAGGGGATCTTCCCGACCCAGGGATCGAACTGGGGTCTCCCGCATTGCGGGCAGACGCTTTAACCTCTGAGCCATCAAACACCCAGCACTTGCACAAATATGCATGCAAATTTCGGCAGGTCATTAATGCTCACAGGATTTCTTTGAGATGCAGATAAGACACTAAATATGAAACTGTCCTGTATACTGTATAATGCTTTATGAATATAGGAAGTAATTCAATTTAAACATCAATAACTAATGCATCAGGAAATAATATCTCATGACACATGGGAAATTACATATAGTATTCTTGTTCACAGACGCTCCCCAACAAGAAGACAAATCTGACTCCAAAGAAGATCCTTTATTAAGAACAACTTAAAACACTTCAGTCCTTGATTCAAAAAACTTCAACTCAGGTGACTGGCCAATGGCTGAGCTGGGTAAAGGCTTCATGGTGGCAGAACATGTCCTACAATGACATCAAGATAAGCCCCTACTCTGAGTAGTGTCAAGTGTGAATATACTCAGGGTCTCTGTCCCATCTTTTTCAGGGTTCGGTTAAGCTGGAAGGGAAGGAAAAGCAAAGTCAGATATTGGCTTTTTCCCCAAACCTTTTCCTACGGTGTGCATGATCACAAGGCCACACCCCCGAGCCACCCCTCTGATGCAGACACGTCACAGCGTCTACTATCACGGCATCACTACTAACACAGCGTCTACCATCACAGTGTTGGGTCCTCCACCCGACATTCTCATAGTGCCGCACAGTTCATGCAGCTTGTTCTATCTGCCTTTCACACTGGACACACACCTTATACTGCTCTAATCATTTTATAGATAGGAAAGGGCCTCAGGGTGGCTAGACTTGCCAGGACTGTGTTACTGTCCTGCAGGAGTCATCCAGTAGCATGGCCCACAGCACAGCAGTGACCTCTGCTGGAGGACTCAAAGCACCAGGATGCTGTGGCTCCAGCTATGGGCGCAAAGAGCGACCCGCAAGGCCTCTCTGAAGGCAGGGCGTGGAATGCACCAAGTCTGTCAAAACAGAGCTTCAAGGTATCTGCCTGTAAAGACTGGCCAGACCTGTCTAAGTTGTAGAGTAACCAACTGCCAGATGGGGAGGGACGGGTAAGAGCAGGCACTGAATCCACCCATATTAGGAAATAACAGGGAGGGAAGTGAGAGCCGGCCACCCGCAGAGAGAGATCTTGGGAAGAGATGCTCCAAAGAAGGCTGATGCAGCAACTCCTACAGGCCCAGCCCCACCCTCCGGACCCCAGGGAGCCAGCCAGTCTAGCTCAGAAACTTCAAAGGCCAATCTCAGGCTTTCTTGAAAACAGAAATGAGAAATAAAACACTTAAAAGCTCCCCACTCCATTCCCAACTCCTGTCTCCAGCCCCCACACCACTCTCCACACCTCTCACCTCTTCAAATTTGTGAATCTGCCGAATGAAGAAATCCCCATAGCGCCGGGCGACCTTGGTGTCTGCGATGTGGATCATGTCCTGTGGGAAAAGCAACCACAGAGGAGCAGTGAGGAGGAGTCACTGACGGACTCTGCAGATACCAGTGGTGCTAAGTGCCAGATAAACCCCTATCTATGGGGGAGCATTAACAGCTAGGCGCTGCTCTTTGTAGATGCTGAGTTTTACTTCACGTTAACTCATTTATTTCCTGGTCTTTTTAATGAACATGAATCTGTTGGCAATAGTAACATTTAAAACATACCATTTTATTCTCATATACTGTTTATAAGTTCCAAATTAGTTTAGATTTTAAATGATTTTTTAGCTCAAAATATTTTGTTGAGCACTGTTTATCTGTAAATTCCTACATAATCTAGTTTAGGACCCAAGAACTTCCTGAATCTCTTGATTTTTTTCAAGTCAAGAATGAAGAAAAAAAAAAAAAAGAAGAACTTGCTAACTCTTGGAAGAAGACAATCCAGAGATGGCTGGGACTAGTTCGTCTGCTCACTAAAAGGAATGTAGCAGGTAACTGATATGGCCCAAGAGTGTCAGGCATTGGGAATAAATTCAAACAGAATTTTAGGTAGCTGATGCAACACTGCAGGGGGCAGGCGGTTTTGATTTTTAAAAACATGACTTGGGAACTAAGATCCATCAAGCTGCGTGACAAAAAACACAAACAAAAAAAACCCCCAAATTTCCCACCACCACCACCACCAAAAAACAAAACCCACACAACTTAAAACTTTCACTACTGACACATCTCTACTTTTGGTGCTTCTGTTCATGGCAGGGATAGCCAAGAACTGAACACCAATCCTCCCAAAAGCCATGAAGTCTAAAATGAGAGGATGGAACATAAACCCAAGAGAACAGGTTCACAAAAATTCATAGCAGTGTTACCCATAATGACCAAAATGTGAAAACAGCTCAACTGTCCACCAACTAATGAATGGATAACCAAAGTGTGGTGTGTCCAAAACGTGAGATGCTATTCAGCCATAAATAGGAATAAAGCACCAATACCTGCTACAACCTGGATGAAATTTGAAAAGACACTCAATAAAAGAAGTTAAACACAAAAATCCACACATTTCATGATTCTAGTTTTCAGACAATATTAAGAAGAGACCAATCCAGAGGCAGAAAGAAAGCAAATTACTGATCTGCCAGAGGCTGTGGGGGCAGGGGAACTGGGAATGCTGCTAATGGACAGGGATTCCTTTTCGGGATGTCAGAAATGTTGTGGAATTAAAGCAGAGATGGCTGCCCAACATGGTGAATATACTAATTAATCATGGAATTTTACCCAGTAAAGTTTGTTATTAATTTTAGCTTTAAAAACTGCCAGCAAAAAGGAATATGTTTAGAACAACACACTTTCTTCCCTTTTTCACCCCTCAAGCCCCGCCTCAGCTGTGCTGAGCTGATTTTCTGCCTTTTATAAGGGTGAGTATCACAATATCCACAAAGGTGAATGGGTCAAATGACATATTAGTTTTCTGAACATGATTACTTTTTTAATCTGATAGTTTCAAAGTAAGTTTTGTGTTGATTGGTTATTTTTGTTGGAACATGGGTCTAAGAATTAATTTTAAAAAGCAGTTGTTACATTCACAGATGTAGAAAACAGACTTGTGGTTGCCAAGGGAGAGGGGGGTATGGGAGGGATGGATGGGGAGTTTGGAATTAGCAGAAGTAAACTATTATATCCAGGATGGATAAACAACAAGGTCCTACTGGGCAGCACAGGGAACTATATTCAACATTCCGCAATAAACTATAATGGAAAAGAATATGAACAACAATATACACGTATGCGTAACTGAATCACTCTGCTGTACAGCACAGATTAACACAACATCACAACACTGGAAATCAACTACACTTAAATACATTATACTTTCTGAAAGCAACCAAAAACGTAGGATATTTTTAAAAAACTGCCTCATAGCAGCAAAGAGCTGACAAGAGAATGAAGAATCATTTAAGAGAAAACAAACCATTCTGTGAGCAAAACACAGAAGTCCCTTCTGCACTGAGGGGATTTGCTAATCCTAGAAAACCTGGGTGGAAGACCATCCTTGTAACGCTGAGATCCTAAAGAGCTGCATCCTCAGCTACAGGTGATCCAGAAGTGAACTGCCATCCCACTCCTGACACCAAGCAAAGCTTTCCAAGGGTGGGGGAAGAAGCATAAAAGAGACTCCTCTCTGAGACATATTCTTTTGACAGTCTACCGCCTGGCCTTGCCACCCAGCTGCTCCCAGGAACCTCAGTCTGCTGAGTTCAGTCTACAGTGGTCCCAGACCAAGAATATTCCCAGGCACCTTGTGGAGGCAAAAACAAATTCCCTTCACAGGAACAGATGTTCATCCTTGGCTTCAAAGAATATCAACAAATATTTTTTCAAGGACAACGAATCATATGTAGTAAAAAAGAACAATAATAACCAAGCACATATGGAAACACTGCACCATTAGTTTTTTTTAATCTTTTTAAAAGAGAAAGCTAGAAACAGAACTGGAGAGAGAGATGGAAGAGGTACAGGATGTTTTTAATCAAAAGTATCCAGAAGAGAGGAGACAAAAAGATGGAAGAAAGGTTTAAGAGACATGAAGGATAGAGGTCTAACATAGATTAAAGAATTCCAGAAGGAGAACAGAACAGAAACAATACCTAAGACTTACTGGCTAAGAATATTCCAGAAGAGATGAAAGATACTGATCTACTAACTTTTAACAGCTTCTTTAAGTCTTTATCAGGGTTCTAAACATGTCTGAATACAACGTTTTCTTGGGAGTTCCCTGGTGGCCTAGTGGTTAGGATTCTGGGTTTTCACTGTCATGACTCAGGTTCAATCCCTGGTTAGAGAACTGAGATACCGTGAGCCCAAAAAGAAAAGAGGAGGGGAAAAAAGAATGTTTCATTCATTTTTGAGTATTATGTACATGGTGCAAACAAACAGGGGAAAGGTGATATTTCATGCAAAGAACAACCGGAGAAGTCCAGCATATTTTAAGTCTGGAAAAACTCACTTAAAACAAAACAACTTAGAAAAAAAAAAAAAAAACTTACAAGCACATTAAAATGTTCAGCTTGAAGGTAAACTCTAACAGGGAGGGACGACCCTGGTGTCCAGTGGTTAAGAATGTGCGTTGCAGGGCCGGGCACACAGGTTTGATTCCCGGTCTGGGAATTAAGATCCCGCAACCCGCAGAGCAGCTGGGCCCACACACCACAACTACTGAGCCTGTGTGTTCCAGAGCGCCCCACACCACAGCTAGAAAGAGGCCCACAAGCCACAACAAAAGATCCTACATGATGCAAGGAAGGTCCTATGGTCTGCAACTAAGACCTGCAGTAGCCCAATAAATTAATAAATATTAAAAACCAAACACTAACAATATTCCTCAAACTGCCTTTCGCTATGCACTATATTGCTTCTGCATCTTTCCAGAAATGACTCTTTGCATATACAAGCATATATATCATTAAAAAAAAAACAAACTTAAATGGACGATCGACAGCCACTCTATAAAATCATACCACCACCCAAATGTCCACCAGCAGAAGAATGGAAACGCTGCAGTCAATAACTGCAGTAGATGTCAGACCACCACAGAACAGGCATGACTGAACTACTGCGCCGTATGACAACGCTGGATGGTGATTTCTCTCAATTTTAATGTCGAGCCAAAGAAGTCAGCCAGAAAAGAGCACATCCTGCGTAATTCCCTTAAAAGAAGTTCAAAATCAGCTAGCACCAAGCTAGGGTGGTACAAGTCAGGACAATGGCTTCCTAGCCAGTAAGGTACTTCCAACAGTCTACAAAGCACATCCCCCTTTCTTCTCCCACCCCAGCCTCCTCTCTGGCCACTCCAACCGCACTGTCCTTGTCTGGGCTCGCTCTGGCCTCAGGGCTTTTGCTCTAATTGCTCCCTCTGCCTGGAATGCTCTTCCTCCAGGTATCTGCTTGCTAATTTCTGCACCTCTTTCAAGGCTCCGCTGCCAGTTCACTTTCCCAACAAAGTCTATCTTCATCATCCTATTTAATACTGCAACCTGTGGCTTCTACTACCACCAATCTGACTTACTCCACAGCCAAGTGGCAACATCTAAACTATTACACGGTTTGATTAATGATAATGTTTACCACCTACTTTTTAAACACTAGAATACCAGCACAAGGGCAGAAATCTTTGTTGATTTTGTTCAATATGTCCCAGATGCATAGAACAGTGAGCAGCATCCTGAGAACCTAGCCTGGCGGGGTGGGGCGGGGGGCCAGCCATACCTTATCAATGTAGAAGTCAACCTCGGAGGCTGACTGAAATTCTCCATCTAGGGCGGAGATACCACTGGTCCACACCAGGTTCTTCATTTTGTGTTTGAAGACAAGAAGCTGGATTCGGAACTCCTGCTCGGTGAGGTCCAGGAAGCCGGCCAGCTTGGCCACGGGCATGGTGGTGTAGAGTTTGAGGAAGCTGCGGATGGTCGAGAGCTGGGCCTGCTGCTGCACCTCATCAGAAAACACCTTCAGCTGCTGCAGGAAGGGCTCCTTGTGGTAATTGGGGTGCACGTTGTCATAGTTGGGCACTACCGGCGACAGGAATTTGGGGCAGGAGTAGCTGAAAAGTTCCTCGTAGACCTGTGGATCACCTTTCTGCATGCGCAGCATCTTGTCTCCGTATTTCTCACGCAGCTGGAGGTGAATGCTCTCGTCGATACGCATGGGGTACATGGTGAGGGCGATGGCCAGCAGCGCGTGCATCTGCTCATTCTGCTTGTTGATCTGGGGGTGGGGGGACAGACTGCTGCAGGGTCCCATGAAAAGGACCCTGTACCCTCCCAAACACTCTCTGTTCAGACCTCCTGACTTTTCCCTTTGTCTTACATCCAGCAGCTGAGTTTCCCAATGTCTCTCCCAATCCTCCCTCTAGCTCCACCGAACTTCTGGTCTGGTTCCAGGTCCTCCCTGTCTCCTGGATTCTTTACTGGTACCCGTCTCTGTCTCACAGTCCACTCTATGAACCAAGGCAGGTCAATCCTACACCAATTACGATCAAGTCATCTAGAAATAACTTTTTTTTGAAAAATATTTTAATTGTTTCTTATAATATCTAGAAATCTTTGATGGTACTTAACACGTGTAGAATACAGATTAAATACTTTATCTGACTAGTAAAGGTTATCACAAAATCTAACACCCCGGTCTGGTTCTTCTGCCTTTCAGTCCAGCTGGTTTACTGTGCTGCTACATGGTCACACTTCCAAGTCTCAACACCGCTGCTTTAGTTAGAAACCTCCCCCCAATTCTGGCTTCCCAGGTGGCTCAGCGTCAAGAATCTGCCTGCCGACGTGGGTTTGATCCCTGGATCGGGAAGATCCTCTGGAGAAGGAAATGGCACCCTACTCCAGTACTCTTGCCTGGAAAATCCCACAGACAGAGGAGCCTGGCAGGCTACAGTCCATGGGGTCGCAAAGAGTCGGCCATGACTGAGTGGCTGAGCACACACACCTGTGTTTCAATCATTCACATCATCATTCCAATCCTAGGCCTATTCTGGATCCATCGTCCTCCAGGCAAACGGCTCGAGTGCAGTACCCATATCTAACTGATTTTAAGTACCCACAGCCCAATGAACACCCTAGATACTGCTGGGGATAAAAGTAAAAGAAAAGATACTACTGTCCTGATCATCAAGGTGTTAAGGATCCAAAGTAATGTGTGTAACAAAAGAAACTCAGCATAGGCTAGCCATTAAGAAATCATCCTATTGAAAAAGCAAGCAAAATAGCAAAATTTTGGTTTACCCAAAAACTGTTGGCACTGGTGTGTCAGCTGGTCAGAGGCCTCCTTACCATCTCATATTTGTATGTTGTCCTCTGGAACATGCTCTTGGTCCTCTGGATGTAGAGGAGGATGTTGGCAAAGACCCGGATGGCATCCTGGTAGCGACGCATCATCAAATATGCAAAACCGACATAATAGTATGTGGTGACCTGGCACTCGGGCACGCGGGAATACATGCTCTGTGGAAGGGGGCAGAAGCAGCATCCACGAGTCTTAAGACCAACTCACCCCAGCTAGGATTGGCAGAGCCTAGTGTTAACCAAAGCAAAAGCATCAAGAGATCCCTGCAGAGTCCCTGAACTACTCAGAGGAAGCCCTGGCTCTGGAGTTGGAGGCTCCGAGTAGATGGTACCACTAACTGATTATGTGACCTGAAGACTCCATTTCCTTGGCTGTAAGAGAAAAAGACTGGACCAGGTGACCCTAAAATTTCTTTCAACTCTGAAATCCTCTACACCTCACTTATACATTCTTTCTTGCTTTTCCAAATAAGCTCTATAAAGGAACAGACTGATAAGATACATACATCAAACAAAAAACGTATCATGTTTCTAGTTGCTAACATACCTTATCTCTCCCACCTCAGAACTTTTTAAGTATTTTGTTAATTCTTTGGTGAAAGCTGAAAGGTAAAAATCTGCCTAATCATTCTGATTTGAAAATAGTATCAGAAGGAGTGGTGAATATCCGAGGCGTTATTAAGCATCAAAGAGAAAACTACCCTGTCCAGCTTCAGGTTTTCCCTGCAGTAGTTTTCCAATTTCTTGTCTCAATGTTCCCTAGGGAGGATTCCTCATTTTTTCTCCTTGAAATCTGTCCTAATAGATCAGATGTTCTAAGGCCCTGCAAATGTGGGCCTGAGGAAACAGGGAGTTACCTTCTTGTTCAGTTCGATGTTCTCTAGCACCTTGATGGCCTGGTAGTAATCCCCCAACAGCGAGTGCAGTCGCAGGAGGCCCACCAGGCTGAAGTAGCCGAGCATCTTGTAGAGGGAATGCCGTCCATACTCCCCGGCCACACTCTCTGGGTCGCCTGAGGGACAGACAGACAGTGTACACTTTAGGGGAGGCTGGGAACAAGGGCAGGCCTGAACCTTCAATGTCACTCAGTGAACTCTTAACCTACTGCCAGTCTCCAAAGCTTTCTGCAAAAGGAAATAACTCTGCCTTTGAATGAACAGGAAGAAGCAGCACGCCTGCTGTGCTAATCTTACATTCACCAGTTATGTCACCTGGGGGGGGGCAGTCCCCTCACACACCTGAGAACACAAAAGGACCCCTCTCATCAATAAGAGCACCTCACTAAGGCCCCTGCTTTCAGGATGTCCATGAGATCAAAGCTATCTTCCTAATAACACTAGGATACCACGCGCCTTTCTCACTGAGTTGACATTTGCACTGATGGAGCAGAAACAATGTAGGTAAAACCACCGACAACTTAGCATCAATCAGACAGTGGCACCGAACTCTACTATCATCACTGTATTCTTTACCACCGCTCACCTGCAATGAAGGACCCAGCCGCTCTTTTTTCACAAAACCCTATTGTTACTTAAAAGAATAACTGATATACAAACTATGACTATTCAGACATGGGTATTTAGCAGACATTTTCTCAAAAATGAGTGCAGTGAACTTGTTAAGATACCAATGTCTGTTAAGTATCAATGAACTGATTTATCAACTTTTAAGTAAAGATTAGAATTTCATAAAACTTCTACCTGCTACTATGAAAAATAGCTTCCCAAAATAAGGACTTATCTGATGAGGTTGATGGTCAAAGTAACAGATATGGTTTCAAAAAACTGTATAATAAAATGTGTCAACTTTCAGAAAATCTTGCTAGCTCATTTTACAAAATCATGCATGGATAAAAAAATTCACTCAGGCTGCAGGAGAAACTAGTAAACCTTAACATGACAAAGTAAAAGTTTACAGATAAGGTTTCAGATTCCACACTGCAACTAACCTATAGAAACTACCATGGTCAAGTTCTGATGTAGAATCAAAGAAGAGCTGGGCTATGAGAAAAGGCTGTTAAACAAAGTTTCTCTTCCCTGTCCCAATTAAATATCTGTGTGAGGCCAGAGTCCCCTCAGATACATCAACCAGAGCAGTGTCTTGCCACACACTGAGGGAAGAGGCAGAAGACTCCTCCAGCACTCTTCCCCAAAGCCACATTTAAAGAGGTCTGCAAAACCACCATTCTTCTCATTGGAACAAAATGCTTATAGAGATAAACTTTGGGATTCTTAATCTAAATTTTAGAGTGTCAAGTGGTCCTCACACCAAAATGTCTGAGAAGTGCTTATCTAAACAAAGGCCCTGGAGAGGCAGCAGCAGAAGTGTTCACAAACGCAGCTCTCAGGAAGTACTGGTTCACTCTGTCAGCCAACAGAAGGCCAAGCCCAGCAGCCTCCAAATCAGCACTCAGCTCCTATTCGCCCCCAGACACCAGAGGAGCAGCCCGTCACCCGAGAGGCGGCGGCTCCTCCTACCCGCGCCACAATGCCTGGGGAACCGACAGCGGGCAGTGCTCACCTCCGCTCGTGTACACCTCCAGCTGCCGGTTGATGTTGGACTTGTCCACTAGGGAGTGAAGGACATTGAGGACGCTGTGGACATTCCAGATTTTGGGATTGGAGCGAAGGAAGTCGATCTCTTCCTCTGACTTCTTGGCGGTCTTACAGCGGTACTGACTGAACGACTGAAACTGTTGAGGAAGAGGGAGAGATGTGGCAGGGGCATCAAACCCAGAGGGACAGCACAGCGCTCCTGCCACCACTTCCGCGACAGCAATCTGCGTGCTCACTGCTGGCTCTGTGAAAGCCGTCGGTGATTAAGCTGTGAATTTTGTTCGTTACTATATTACTTATTCCACAGTGAAATAAATATCTCTAAAATGACAAGTAGTGGGAAAAAGAAAACATTCAATTTGGAGTCAAACACAGTCTAGTTACTCAATGTCTCTGGACATCACAGTGCTGGCCGCTAGAAGCTAAGTTCTAGATGACCTAAGATCACTCTTCAACTTCAAAACATCATCTTCCTCTAAGAAGGCAGGAGAAAACGTTTCTAAACTAACAATAAACAAAGACTAGTATCCAGAATGTAGAAGGAATTCTCATTAAGCCAAAGAGGAAGATTATCCAACAGAAAAACAGGCAAAGAATACTGATAATTACTTTGAACAGGCTTGGTCAGTTAGTAGAGAAAATGCTCAATCTTTTCAGAGAAATGTAAATTAAAATGATTACCATTTCTTTCCTATCAAATTGACAAAAATTAGACCAATAACATCCAATACAGAAATCTTGCTTTCTAATGCTGATAGTAGTAGTATAATTTGACACAGCCTTTTGAGGGTAGTAATTACTACTTATTAAAATTTGAAAAAATAAATAAATAAATAAAATAAAATTCGAAGTGACAAAAATGTTTTATTTCTTGATTGTGGTTGTGTACATATTCGTCAGATCTCAACTATATTCTTAAAATTGGTATATTTTATTGCGTGCAATTTATGACTCTATAAACCTGATTTAAAACAATTTAAGAAGCAAATATCCTTCAGCCAACAACTCTACTTCCAGTCATCTCCAGAAACAGACTTATGTGTAGCACATAGATCAGAAGAGTGGTACATCACATGGATGGCACAAAAAAATACGGCAGGCCTTTATACGCTGATTGTCTTTGCAGATCCTAATTGATATCTCTGCAAAGGCAAGGCAGGAAGACACTTTCACTTAATCTGCAGTTAAAAAAAGTCAGTAAGAACAAATTCATATATTACTATATCAACACAAATAAACAAAAGTGGTGGGGAATAAAAAGAAAAAAAGAAAACATTTCTTTTTAAAAGGAACAAGTGGTGGGGAGGAGCCACTCACCCCATGAGGTATATAGCCGGCATTTTCTTAAGCGGCTTAACAGCACTCTCACTTCTCACAAAGACTGGCTGGAGGAATCATACCTAGCCCATAGTGGGAGTCTTTGTTAGAAGTGAGAGCACTTAAACCCGTTAACAGAGCACCACTTAAGCCTAGGGAATTAGGATTATCTTTAGTCGGATGAAGAACCTTAGCACAGACTCTTGACTTGCTGTGAGCCAACAGGATGGCCAACCTTCTAAAATTATGCCAAGTAACAAGCCAAGGGACGGAGTTCCCTTGTGGTCCAGTGGCTAAGATTCCATGCTCCCAAAGCAGGGGACCTGGATTTGATCCTTGGTCAGAGAACTAGATCCCACGTGCCTCAACTAAGAGTTTGCATACCACACTGAAGATCCCATGAACTGCAACTAACAGCAGGTAAAGCCAAATAAATAAATTACAAACAACAACAAAACAAGACAAGGAGCCAGAGAAGGCGAATAGGGCCGGTGTGCTCTGTGGCCCTCACTGGCCACAGGCACTGAAGCCTGTCTTGAGCAAGAAGCCTCTTTCTCACCGGGCCCTAGGAAGGTTTCCTCAGCTCTCCGATCACAATGCATCAGCACTTTGTATTTAGAGTCTCTTTGATCCATGGAGTTCAAATGAGCTTTATTAACAAACCGATTTTTCCTGAAATACCCAGTAAGAGCTATGTTATCTCAGTAAAACACCAGAAAAATATTTTTCCCCAAGTTCAACTTCCTTTTTTTAGTAATAGTACTCTTAGGTAATATTTCCCCTTTGGTAAAAATGTCCTGTTTTACTCTAATCCAGAATATATTCACATCACCAACACCACAATCAAGATATAAAAACTTCCTGATCCGTAGGTGATCCAAGTGAGGCTCAGAAAGCTGAAAAAACATGTCACTACTACAGAGCCACCAGCTGGCCACACTCCACAAGACCCCACTTCTAGCTGACTCCAAAGCCTAGGAAACCTGTATTCTTCCTATCAGACAGACCACCTCTCCAGGTCAGGCAAGAAAGTGTTAGAAGTCTGGAGCTCAACTCTCCTGACTTCCAAGTTCAGAATGGAGCTCTCAGACCTCACTGAATTCTTCAGAAAACCACGACAAAGAGTTCAGTGTGACAGGGTTATTTCTCACTATGCTGGGATGGTTTTATATTATGTATCTTTTTCTGTGTGTGTGTATAGCAGAGTTTTATTAACGTGAAAAAGGACAGAAAAAGCTTCTGACACAGACATCAGAAGGGGGACGGAGAGTGCCCCTATATCTTTTTAATAACACAAACAACTGTTAACAGCTGTTCTTTGTTTGGACGAGTTATTGACTATTTCAAATTAAGCCCAGGCTGACCAGCTACCTGGTAGATGAACTCATCGATGATGTCCCAGAGCCACTGGTTGGGAAGTTCAAGGGGAGCAGGACCATCAGCATCTGTGCAGAAGACGACAGAAAAGTCAGACTCCAGTCAATGACTATGCCCATTCAGCAAGGCTGCAGAACACAATTTTTAATTCCTCTCTTAAAAGGACCATGAATCTCAAGACCTCCTCTCTTCCCACCTGCATGTTAAAATCCTGTTAAAAAGAGATGAAGACAAATATTAGGTTTCATCATAACCTCAGACTCACTAAGAATGTAGTTGAAGAGATTGCAGTAGTTGTAATACGATTCAAACCTCTGCTCCAAGGAGGGTCCTCCCTGTAAAGAAAGCAGAAGACAGAAGGACACATTTAACCTGATGGACTCCACTCACGGCCTGCCACTGACAGCTGAAGACAAATACAGCTGACCTTTGAAAACACGCGGGTCAGGGGTGCCAACCCTCCGGTCAAACATCTATGTATAACAGAGTCGGCCCTCCATACACGTGGTTTTTCCATTATCTGCAAAGTCAACTCTGTAGTATATTTACTGAAAATATCTGCATGTAAGTGGACCCATACAGTTCCAACTTGTGTTGTTCAAGGGTCAAACATACATGAGAACTGTGTCTGCTCCCCCCTTCTTAGCATGCAAAGAGCACTCCAGTGATAGGGAAGACAGTAAGTGCTACAGCAGTTCAAAGCGATCCTGAGTATCTGACCCTAAGGGTCAAATTTTATGCCAAAAACCTTAACTGACCTTTAGACACCAGGCATGCACATCTGACAAGCAGAGGAGCAAGGGGAAGGAAAAACAGGACTAACAGAGGCAAAGAGATAAAACTGTGTATGGTGCTTGAGGGCTGGGGAGTAAGGCAGACAATGCTACACTGGGCTTCAACGGGCCAGAAATGCAGAGGTCTTTTAGGGCCAAACAAGAATTATGCCAGGGGTTCAGTAAATCCACCATCACCTGTTTTGGTAAATAAAAAGCTCAACTGGAACACAGCTATGCACACTCACTGTCCAGGGCTACTACAGAGGTGAACAGATTCTGAATGAGGCCCAGAATACTTACTAACTGCTTCTGTACATAGAAGGCTGCTGACCCCTGAGCTAGACTTCACACTGTTGGTAAATGAGAACCACTGGAGATGTCTAAGCAGGGGAACAACATGACGAACGGTGTATTTTTGATGGACTGGAAAGAACACTGCCTTGGAGTCTCAGTCCCACAGCTTACTAACCATGGGGTCTGACAAAGTATTTAATCTCTCTGAAAAATGAGATTATGAAGGTAAAGTGCCTAATACAGTAAACGCTCTTTCAGTGAAACCACCACCTGCCCGAGCCCAGTCAAAGAGAACTATTAGAGGTGGAGAAATTAAACTAGCAATTGTGTTCCAGGGACAAAAATGGCATAGAGTTTAAAAACTGCCAGCAACATTTAGATACTCACACTGACTTTGGCATATATGTGCCTGTAGTATAATTCTTTGTACAAAATCAGGAAGACAGCATCTGAAAGAGATGGCAGAGGGGTGCTTTAGGAATCCACTGAACAACTAGTCAGTTTTACCCTTGGTGGGAAGTAACAGGGTAAATATGATTTCAGAGATTAAACAACATCAAACGTCCAATACTCATACTCCAAGAATACATGCAACAAGAAAATTCATTTCCCATTTTACTCTTTCAAATTCATCTTAACCTCATTCAGGCCCATATCCCTTCACCGTTTAGTTATTACTGCCATCCAGCTGCTTAACCAGGACATAATAATAGCTCCAAGGAAGATAACATGACATTTAACTATTGAAATTGCACATGCAAGGGGATCTTTGACTCAGACATCCTATTTTAAGGAATTTATCCTGTTGATATGATGCAACCTGAAAAAGAAAGATGTGGGGAAGCTCTTCAGATACTGATGCTGTGCAGAGTTCACATACAGGTCTGAGACTATTATCCTTAGGCCTGCTAGTAAAGCTGCTCCTTGACCATCATCTGGGAACCCAGGTTTCAGAAGGGTTCCCACCAACCTGATAAGATTGGTGTCCTTAAACTGTTTGTGCAAACCACATGTTTTATACTGAATACCTGCTTTCCTTCTGGGAGTCTGGAATTTCAGTACATGTTGTGTTTGTAATGAGCTGCTATGGTAGACAACTATGGTCACACATGGTATCACAGCTCCTTGCTCAAGGAATGAAGTACAATCCATGTGACTCCACTGGAGAGGACTGTTAAAATCTCAAACTGAGGTTCTCTCAAACTGATACTCAGATACGACACAATCTCTATCAGAATACAAGCTGATCCCAAAACTGAAAAGCTAACCCTAAAATTAATATGGAAATTCAAGGGACACAGAAGACCCAAAGCAATTCTGAAAAACAACAAAGTTGGAGGACTTATACTTCCCAATTTCAAAACTGTCCAAAGCCACAGCCACAGTGTGGTTGGCACAGTCATAAAAGATCCATGGAGTCAAGTTGAGAGTCCAGAAATAAACCTCTACATTAACACGAGTACTAATTTCCAAAAAGGGTGTCAAGACAATTTAATGGAAAAAAAAGTCTTTCCAAAAACTGGTACTGGAAAAATTGGGTATCCACATGCAAAAGAATGAGGCTGACTCTTCCTACTTTCAGTTCAGTTCAGTTCAGTTCAGTCGCTCAGTCGTGTCCAACTCTGCGACCCCATGAATCGCAGCCCGCCAGGCCTCCCTGTCCCTCACCAACTCCCGGAGTTCACTCAAACTCACGTCCATCAAGTCAGTGATGCCATCCAGCCATCTCATCCTCTGTCGTCCCCTTCTCCTCCTGCCCTCAATCCCTCTCAGCATCAGAGTCTTTCCCAATAAGTCAACTCTTTGCATGAGGTGGCCAAAGTACTAGAGTTTCAGCTTTAGCATCATTCCTTCCAAAGAACACCCAGGGCTGATCTCCTTCAGAATGGACTGGTTGGATCTCCTTGCAGTCCAAGGGACTCTCAAGAGTCTTCTCCAACACCACAGTTCAAATGCATCAATTCTTCGGCACTCAACCTTCTTCACAGTCCAACTCTCACATCCATACATGACCACAGGAAAAACCATAGCCTTGACTAGACGGACCTTTGTTGACAAAGTAATGTCTCTGCTTTTGAATATGCTATCTAGGTTGGTCATAACTTTTCTTTTAAGGAGTAAGCGTCTTTTAATTTCGTGGCTGCAATCACCATCTGCAGTGATTTTGGAGACCCCCAAAATAAAGTCTGACACTGTTTCCACTATTTCCCCATCTATTTCCCATGAAGTGATGGGACCAGATGCCATGATCTTCCTAATTTACACCATATGTAAAAGACTCCATCAGAAAGTGAAATCTGAGGAGGTCAGAAAGCCCACTCTGGAGCAACTGTAATGACCCCAAAAATTACACAGGGAAAAAGAAATCAGTCAAGGCAAAAATCTCACTTTCAGCATTCACCACATATGAAAAATCTGTCCTCTTTTCATTTATTCAGCTTTCATTCAACAAGTTACATCTACTATGCACCAAACCCTGGGGAAATAAAATGAAGAACAAAATAGATACAGACCATTCTGAACTTTCTAATGACTTCCAGTCATAGGATCCCATCCAGCACCCAGGACACCTACCATTGCCAACCTGTGGAGCAATGGTTTCAGCCTCAGGCCAAGGTGTATTCTTGAAGAATCTTTCAGTCAACTTGGTCCAGCTGAAAACCAAACAGAAATACTCCGTAAGTCCAAAACAGGAAGGATCTGTTTTAGAGATCTGTCACATTTTATAGATAAGTACCCAAGCTCAGTAAAGGGAAGAAGTCACAGAATCAGAGCCAGGGCCAGAGCCTCCAACTCTATAACTTTCCTCAACCCAACTCTGCACCCCAACCTTTCGTAATACAGTGAAACGTTTCTTTTACATCAATTAGGCAACCACCAAGCTCTTCAAGATCATCTCCTACCCTTGTATCATGAACTCCGGAGTTGTATTTCCCTGCTTACTGTTCCCTGACTTGAGAACTACCTTTCAGACACCCCAACACACCTCCCTCAGTTTCCCCTCTTTCCACTTCCGAGAGTGCTCTTCTTCAAACATGGTAGGAACGGTATTTGTTGTAGTTTGATGCTGCAACAGCCCTAGAGCATCCAACCCAAACACTGATGCCCAAGATGCTTCACGACCCTATGTCCTCCTGAAGTCTTTTCTGAGTATCCAGCCCTGACTGACCTGTCTCACTTCTAAAGCCCTTTACACAAGGGCAGTGCCCTCAAAACTAGGATGCAATCAGGAATTCGCTGGTGGCCCAGTGGTTATGACTTAGCACTTTCACTGCCATGGCCGGGGTTTGATCCCTGGTCAGGGAACTGAGACCCCACAAGTCACACAGCATGAACAAAGCGGGGAGGAGGACGACTAAGACAGCAGGACTGAGAGGCAGCCACGCTAGAGCCCTGCTCATCCCATCATGTGCTGAGAAGCTGCACAGCACAACTGAGAAACTAGGCTCTGGTGACAGACTGTGCAGGTTCAAAGCTCAGAACACCCACTATGTGACTTAACCCTTCTGCGCTTTGTTTACTCAACGATAAAATGAGGAAAACAATGGTATCTGCTTCACAAGGTTGCTGTGAAGAGTACATGAGTAAATACAAGAAAAGCACTCATGACACTGTCTAATTTATGCTGATCATATATGTACTTACTACTATAATTAATACTGATGGTATTATTTTAGGCCTTGTACAAGTTCTGGATATAGAGCCCAATAAAATAATGTCTGCAACCCCCAAAGAATCACAGAAAACCCTAGGGCACTCTCTTTACAGAATAATGATTAAATATCACCCCCTTCTACAGACTGCATTACTCAGCCAGTCTCACCCAGTAGGAGATCATTTCAGCCACTGGCCCATACCTGTTCTCATAGATGTCCTGAATCTCATACACCTTCTGGTCAATGACATCGCTGGAGACACGACTGGCCTGTAGCTCATACACCTTCTGGTCAATTAGGTCCGAGACAGTTTTGTGGAAGTACTGGATGAAGTTTTTGATCACTTCAGGGATCACTTGATAGGTCTGCTGTTCATACTGACGCTCATAAGCCAGATCCTGCTTCGGATCTCCTAGAGATCAGATATGATAAACACTTCCAACCCGTATGTATGACATAACAGGAGGGCAAGGTCACTCGTGAAACTAAACTCATGTCTATAAAACTAGGTGTAATGCCTTTTTAAACACTCTCCATGTCACTCCCAATCCCCACTGGTCTCTTTCTTCACAACATTTTCCACTACTCATTTTATTATTAAAGTAATTTATTTGCTTACTGATTCCCCCACCAGAATCTAAAGTCTATGACAGCAAGAACCTTATCTGTCTTGTACCCAGGTCTACCCTCAGAACTTGGGATGGTTATCAGGAAGGGGGTGGAACTGTGGTTAAGAGGAAGTAAGTAGTAGGCACTATTTTTTAAATAACTAACCAACTGCCATTCTGTATCAATATGACAGTATAAGCAACTAAACTTTAATTTTTCACAACAAGATTTTTTTTTTCAGGTAATAGTTTAAACAAGGAAAACCTCAGCCAGGACAACCATCCTTCCTTTGTAAGATTTTGAGGTGGACCATGAAAAAAGCCTAGTTTAATAGGCTCTGTACCACCCTTTGCCTGAGAGCTAATAACTGACTCCAAACCTGGATTATCAACACCTAGTTTTATACAGGTGCCCATCAAGGCAGCTGTGAGACATTCAAAAAGGTGCCAATCCTCAGAAGCCCCCAGCTAGCCAAACCCATAGACTCACCTGTGTGCATATCATAGTCGCCGGGATAAGCATAGGGATCGTAAGCAGCCTATTAACAAAAGAGACACAGATAAACAGTCACCAGTCTGTGAATCCAACATGCTCGTTCTAGGTTCCTAAAGACACAAAGGCGAGTAAGACAGAAGCAGAAAATATTAAGAAGAGGTGGCAAGAATACAGAGAAGAACTATACAAGAAAGATCTTCGCGACCCAGATAACCACGATGGTGTGATCACCCACCTAGAGCAAGACATCTTGGAATACAAAGTCAAGTGGGCCTTAGGAAGCATCACTAGGAACAAAGCTAGTGGAGGTGATGGAATTCCAGTTGAGCTATTTCAAATCCTGAAAGATGATGCTGCGAAAGTGCTGCACTCAATATGCCAGCAAATTTGGAAAACTCAGCAGTGGCCACAGGACTGGAAAAGGTCAATCTTCATTCCAATCCCAAAGAAAGGCAATGCCAAAGAATGCTCAAACTACTACACAATTGTACTCATCTCACACGCTAGCAAAGTAATGCTCAAAATTCTCCAACCCAGGCTTCAACAGTATGTGAACCATGAAGATGTTCAAGCTAGATTTAGAAAAGGCAGAGAAACCAGAGATCAGATTGCCAACATCCACTGGATCATCAAAAAAGGAAGAGAATTCCAGAAAAACATCTACTGCTTTATTGACTACGCCAAAGCCTTTGACTGCATGAATCACAACAAGCTGCGGAAAATTCTGAAACAGATGGGAATACCAGACCACCTTACCTGTCTCCTGAGAAATCTGTATGCAGTCATGAAGCAACAGTTAGAACTGGACATGGAACAACAGACTGGTTCCAAATAGGAAAAGGAGCACATCAAGGCTGTATATTGTCACCCTGCTTATTTAACTTATATGTAGAGTACATGATGTGAAATGCCAGGCTGGATGAAGCACAAGCTGGAATCAAGATTGCCAGAAGAAATATCAATAACCTCAGATACGCAGATGACACCACCCTTATGACAGAAAGTGAAGAACTAAAGAGCCTCTTGATGAAAGAGGAGAATGGAAAAAACTGGCTTCAAAGTCAACATTCAGAAAACAAAGATCATGGCCTCTAGTCCCATCACTTCATGGCGAACAGATCGGGAAAGGAAATATTGAGAGACTTTTATTTTTTTGAGCTCCAAAATCACTGCAGATGGTGACTGAAGCCATGAAATTAAAAGACACTTTCTTCTTGGAAGAAAAGCTATGACCAACCTAGACAGCATATTAAAAAGCAGAGACATTACTTTGCCAACAAAGGTACGTCTAGTTAAAGCTATGGTTTTTCCAGTAGTTATGTGTGGATATGAGTGCTGGACTATAAAGAAAGCTGAGCCCAGAAGAATTGATGCTTTCAAACTGTGGTGTTGGAGAAGACTCTTGAGAGTCCCTTGGACTTCAAGGAGGTCAAACTAGTCCATCCTAAAGGAAATCAGTCCTAAAAATTCACTGGAAGGACTGACGCTGAAGCTGCAATATTTTGGCCACCTGATGAGAAAAACTGACTCATTGGAAAAGATCCGGATGCTGGGAAAGATTGAAGACAGGAGAACGGGACGTCGGAGGATGAGACAGTTGGATGGCATCACGGACTCGAGGCACATGAGTTTGAGCAAGCTCCGGGAACTAGTGACGGACAAGGAGGCCTAGCGTGCTGCAGTCCATGGGGTCGCAGAGTCGGACACGACTGAGCGACTGAACTGAACTGAAAAGACACAAAGACGAACAAGACGCAGTCCCTGCTCTGGAGCGACTCATGCGCCTCTGAGAAAAGGGAGAATAAATAGACAATGACAATACCTCGTTACGGCCGCAATAAGGAAGAGCACAGCACAAGAGGCTGTGGCAATCAGCGCGGTTCGACGGAACTGAGTCCAAATGATAAGAAAACAGAGTTCAGTTACAGAACCCTTTATCTCCAGCCTCGGCCCCCGGGCTTGAAAAGGAGAGGACGAGGGGACCGGACACACGAGGTGGGCGGCCGAGACCCGGCAGATCTGGAGTCCGGAGCTGTGAGTGGCAGCAGCGTTGAGTACGCGCACGCGGCGAGGCCGGCGGGGGCTCCCACAGAGGCGCAGACACCATTCCCCCTTCGGGGTCAGTATCCTAAAAGCCCTGCCCCTGTGGCGGAGACTGGCACACGTCAAGGACAAGTTACCTCAGACTCGTAATCATCAGCGGGGTACGACATGGCTGCGGCGGCCGCGAGCCCAGCCTGGAGAGAGCAGAAAAATCAGGCCTCGCCTCAGTCAGGGCGCCGGAAGTCTAACCTCCCTGGAGGCCGCCGGGAAACCGGAAGCTTTTGTGGGGCCGCCGGCAAGCTGAGGTAGCCATGTTGGGAAGGGCGCAAGTAAACACCATTAGTCTTCCTTCTTCAAATAGAGGCTCTACAAGGAAGGCGATTCTACAGTACTAGCAAAATTTTATAAATAGTAACGTTAAGTATTTTAGGGTAATAAAGAATGGGCAAAGTAAGAGAAACCAGAAGTAATCCCCCTCAAAGGATGGTTGACCACTTCCTCGGCCGTCCTCTCGCGAGATGGGTTATTTGGCTATGGGGGCCTGAATATGGATTTAGGTGCTAGAGGTTTGCCTGAAGCGAAAAAAGGTCTTCAAATGTTCTTTTCTCCAAAGTCTAAACTTACCGAGTGTAAAAAATGGAGGTTTAGTCCAATGCAGTGGGAAGGTATTGAGAAAAGCCCCACCCCCAACTTTGGACATTAAAGTTGGAGCAGGCAAAGATGAAGCCAGCTGTTGGGGGAGGAGGAAGTCCTAGGACCCACCCTCGCCTGCAGCGCAGCACGCTGTGAGGGGTGTTCACAACCTGGCGTTTGAATGAGTTCAAGTCCTGATGAAACCCTAGAGTTAGGGACAGGGTTATAAAACAAACCAACACAAACCGGTGTGTGGGTGAAGAACTTTAGTTTAGCCATTACTACAGCAGTGCCTCGCCCCAGCTCCTTGTGCCGCGTTCTTGCTTTGCGTCGTCGGTTACCGAAAGGTGATGCCATCATAGAACTAAGCTTAAGCTTAAGGGCCCGTCGAGTCCAGTGACTCTTCGTTGGCTTAAGGAGGGTACCCAGCACCGTGCTCACATATGGTTTTGAAAATTTTTTAAGAGTAATGTTTTTATTGCAGTCGGTTAGAACCTCTTTCTATTCCGATCTATCCTCCCATCACTTTTCCCCTTGTGTCTAGTGGCTTTTGGGATTCAGTTAGAGGAAATCCTGTTGGGAGCGTTTGAGCTTAATAGGATATGTTTATGTGATACTCTTTTGTGAATAGTTAGTGTTGACCCTCCGTGTGTAACGTACACCTACCACCCGCTGTGGTAGGTGTGGTAGGACCACTGTGGGTCCTCAATGAAATAAGTATTTAAGGGTAATCAGGGCAACTAGAAAGCTTCAAATTTCCCAAAATCTTACAGTTAGTATATGACAAAAATTTGATACAGGTTGCCCTGAACTTTGACAACTCTCAAAATGTTGAGGACGTTCCCTTCAGTTCAGTTCAGTCGCTCAGTCGTGTCCGACTTGTGACCCAATGAATCGCAGCACGCCAGGCCTCTCTGTCCCTCACCAACACCCAGAGTCCACCCAAACCCATATCCGTTGAGTCAGTGATGCCATCCAGCCATCTCATCCTCTGTCGTCCCCTTCTCCTGCCCCCAATCACTCCCATAATCAGGGTCTTTTCCAATGAGTCAACTCTGCATGAGGTGGCCAAAGTATTGGAGTTTCAGCTTCAGCATCAGTCCTTCCAATGAACACTCTGGACTGATCTCCTTTAGCATGGACTGGCTGGATCTCCTTGCAGTCCAAGGGACTCTCAAGAGTCTTATCCAACACTACAGTTCAAAAGCATCAATTCTTCAGCACTCAGCTTTTTTTCACAGCCCAACACTCACATCCATACATGACCACTGGAAAAACCATAGCCTTGACTAGATGGACCTTTGTTGGCAAGGTAATATCTCTGCTTTTGAATATGCTATCTAGGTTGGTCATAACTTTCCTTCCAAAGCGTAAGCGTCTTAATTTCATGGCTGCAGTCACCATATGCAGTGATTTTGGAGCCCAAAAAAATAAAGTGACACTGTTTCCCCATCTATTTCCCATGAAGTGATGGGACCAGATGCCATGATCTTCGTTTTCTGAATGTTGAGCTTTAAGCCAGTTCTTTCACTCTCCTCTTTCACTTTCATCAAGAGGCTTTTTAGTTGCTCTTCACTTTCTGTCATAAGGGTGGTGTCATCTGCATATCTGAGGTTATTGGTATTTCTCCCGGCAATCTTGATTCCAGCTTGTGCTTCTCCTAGCCCAGCGTTTCTCATGATGTACTCTGCATATAAGATAAATAAGCAGGGTGACAATATACAGCCTTGATGTACTCCATTTCCTATTTGGAACCAGTCTGTTCCATGTCCAGTTCTAACTGTTGCTTCTTGACCTGCATATAGGTTTCTCAAGAGGCAGGTCAGGTGGTCTGATATTCCCATCTCTCTCAGAATTTTCAGTTGTGATCACAGTTGTGATCCACACAGTCATAGGCTTTGGCATAGTCAATAAAGCAGAAATAGATGTTTTTCTGGAACTCTCTTGCTTTTTCAGTGATCCAGCGCATGTTGGCAATTTGATCTCTGGTTCCTCTGCCTGTTCTAAGACCAGCTTGAACATCTGGAAGTTCACGGTTCATGTACTGCTGAAGCCTGGCTTGGAGAATTTTGAGCATTACTTTACCAGCATGTGAGATGACTGCAATTGTGTGGTAGTTTGAGCATTCTTTGGCATTGTCTTTCCTTGGGATTGGAATGAAAACTGACCTTTTCCACGTCAGTTCATGACGTTACTAAAAAAGAATTGCGAAGTCTGAAGGAACTTTTCTAAATTATAATAAAAAATTTTTGGTTTGACATGCTGGAGGAAAAACTAAATTGTCTTTCCATTGAAATTGTGGAAAATGATACAAAATTGTTATATAAAGATGTGATCAAAATCAATTAAGCCTTTAAAAAGAAAAAATAGAGGTGTTTAAGAAAATTAGGGCTTCATTTCTGGATTTCATGATGTTTGTGTTGTTAGCTTTTTAAAATTACAAATTGTAATTGCAAGATTTCTCCCACAATTTTCATTGTGATCCTTCTTTCTAAATAAATAAATCTCTTTCCTCTCTTGTTTTTGGTTTGTTATTTACTGTTCTTTATTCTTTGTGTAAGGTGAAGAATCTGCCTTGTAATGCAGGGAACATGGGTTCCATCCCTGATGGAAACTAAGATCCCACGTGCCACAACTTATGGAGCCCAGGTGCCCCGTAAACTAGAATCCATACACTCAAACGATGATCCCACACGCCGCAATTAAGATCCAAGGAAGACAATTTTTTTAGAAAAGAAAGAAATCCAACTTTGACCTGAGAGGAGCTGGGCCCCCACTGTAGACTATGAAATGTCTGATCACGGAGTGTTTGATTTTGCAAGGCTCCCTTGTTAATGGAAAACCAATACTTCAAAGGGAAAGAAACTGGGGGCAGACCAAAGCTCCTGGAATAATTTTACCTGAGAGAGGTACTGAGAGAATTTAGCAGTTGAAAAGCTAGCCTGTTTCTCTTGATCTTCTTTGGCTTGGGATTTGAGGCAGGAAATTCTGACACAGAAAAGCCGTTAGTTATATTTAATAGTCATCCTGGGCTCTTCAGCTCTGTTCATGTCAAGCCCCACTTCCCAAGAATCTTGAGTTTGTTTGTAGTTGATGTATTATCTTGTTTGTTTCACTCTCCTGAAATGATCTCAGAAGCCTCTGCTCACTGCCCTTTGGGGCAGTAGTATGTAGGCCTTGTGAGACAAGTAGCTGAGTCTTCATACATTCGAAGTAGAAGTATATTTAGGGATCATCTGGTACAGGAGTCCACTAGATAGGAAAAAAAAAGTAGCAGGCTGTTTCTGAATGTATGTTAAATTGTAGCCTTCTTTGATAGAGCCTGCAAATAAATATTTACCTACTTTTCTGAAAAGGGTGTGGCCCTCTTTCTACAATCTAAAATAGGAATTCTCAAATTGTTAAAAATATAATTGTCATGCTCATATATATATTTCTTTGTCATGCCACATGTCTTGATTGAGGTGATAGTCACCTGAGTGTATACATTTATCAGAAATCAGTGGCCTTGTGTTAAACCGTGGAATTTTCTTGTATATACTTTAAACCTCAGTACGTTGAAGGTCAGGAACAGTGGCGGTAAGGAGATACCCCTCGTCCAAGGTAAGGAACAGCGGCTGTGCTTTGCTGGAGCAGCCGTGAAGGGATACCCCACGCCAAGGTAAGAGAAACCCAAGTAAGATGATAAGTGTTACAAGAGGGCATCAGAGGGCAGACACACTGAAATCATACTCACAGAAAACTAGTCAATCTAATCACACTAGGACCACAGCCTTGTCTAACTCAATGAAACCAAGCCATGCCTGTGGGGCAGCTCAAGACGGGCGGGTCATGGTGGAGAGGCCTGACAGAATGTGGTCCACTGGGGTAGGGAATGGCAAGCCACTTCAGTATTCTTGCCTTGAGAACCCCATGAACAGTATGAAAAGGCAAAATGATAGGATACCAAAAGAGGAACTCCCCAGGTCATTAGGTGCCCAATATGCTACTGGAGATCAGTGGAGAAATAACTCCACAAAGAATGAAGGGATGGAGCCAAAGCAAAAACAATACTCAGCTGTGGATGTGATAGAAGCAAGATCCGATGCTGTAAAGAGCAATATTGCATAGGAACCTGGAATGTCAGGTCCATGAATCAAGGCAAATTGGAAGTGGTCAAACAAGAGATGGCAAGGGTGAACGTCGACATTCTAGGAGTCAGCGAACTAAAATGGACTGAAATGGGTGAATTTAACTCAGATGACCATTATATCTACTACTGCGGGCAGGAATCCCTCAGAAGAAATGGAGTAGCCATCATGGTCAACAAAAGAGTCCGAAATGCAGTACTTGGATGCAATCTCAAAAATGACAGAATGATCTCTGTTTGTCTCCAAGGCAAACCATTCAATATCACAGTTATCCAAGGCTATGCCTCAACCAGTAATGCTGAAGAAGCTGAAGTTGAACGGTTTTATTAAGACCTACAAGACCTTTTAGAACTAGCACCCAAAAAAGATGTCTTTTTCATTATAGGGGACTGGAATGCAAAAGTAGGAAGTCAAGAAACACCTGGTTAACAGGCAAATTTGGTCTTGGAATGCGGAATGAGGCAGGGCAAAGACTAATAGAGTTTTGCCAAGAAAATCCACTGGTCATAGCAAACACCCTCTTCCAACAACACAAAAGAAGACTCTACGCATGGACATCACCAGATGGTCAACACCGAAATCAGATGGATTATATTCTTTGCAGCAAAAGATGGAGAAGCTCTATACAGTCAACAAAAACAAGACCGGGAGCTGACTGTGGCTCAGATCGTGAACTCCTTATTGCCAAATTCAGACTTAAATTGAAGAAAGTAGGGAAAACCACTAGACCATTCAGGTATGACCTAAATCAAATCCCTTATGATTATACAGTGGAAGTGAGAAATAGATTTAAGGGTCTAGATCTGATAGATAGAGTGCCTGATGAACTATGGACTGAGGTTCATGACATTGCACAGAAGACAGGGATCAAGACCATCCCCATGGAAAAGAAATGCAAAAAAGCAAAATGGCTGTCTGGGGAGGCCTTACAAATAGCTGTGAAAAGAAGAGAGTTGAAAAGCAAAGGAGAAAAGGAAAGATATAAGCATCTGAATGCAGAGTTCCAGAGAATAGCAAGAAGAGATAAGAAAGCCTTCCTGAGTGATCAGTGCAAAGAAATAGAGGAAAACAACAGAATGGGAAAGACTAGAGATCTCTTCAAGAAAATTAGAGATACCAAGGGAACATTTCATACAAAGATGGGCTCGATAAAGGACAGAAATGGTATGGACCTAACAGAAGCAGAAGATATTAAGAAGAGGTGGCAAGAATACATGGAAGAACTGTACAAAAAAGATCTTCACGACCCAGATAATCATGATGATGTGATCACTAATCTAGAGCTAGGCATCCTGGAATGTGAAGTCAAGTGGGCCTTAGAAAGCATCACTACGAACAAAGCTAGTGGAGGTGATGGAATTCCAGTTGAGCTGTTTCAAATCCTGAAAGATGATGCTGTGAAAGTGCTGCACTCAATATGCCAGCAAATTTGGGAAACTCAGCAGTGGCCACAGGACTGGAAAAGGTCCGTTTTCATTCCAATCCAATAGAAAGGCAATGCCAAAGAATGCTCAAACTACCACACAATTGCACTCATCTCACATGCTAGTAAAGTAATGCTCAAAATTCTCCAAGCCAGGCTTCAGCAATACGTGAACCGTGAACTCCCTGATGTTCAAGCTGGTTTTAGAAAAGGCAGAGGAACCAGAGATCAAATTGCCAACATCTGCTGGATCGTGGAAAACGCAAGAGAGTTCCAGAAAAACATCTATTTCTGCTTTATTGACTATGCCAAAGCCTTTGACTGTGTGGATCACAATAAACTGTGGAAAATTCTGAAAGAGATGGGAATACCAGACCACCTAACCTGCCTCTTGAGAAATCTGTATGCAGGTCAGGAAGCAACAGTTAGAACTGGACATGGAACAACAGACTGGTTCCAAATAGGAAAAGGAGTACGTCAAGGCTGTATATTGTCACCCTGCTTATTTAACTTATATGCAGAGTACATCATGAGAAACGCTGGACCGGAAGAAACACAAGCTGGAATCAAGATTGCCTGGAGAAATATCAGTACCCTCATATATGCAGATGAAAGTGAAAGAGGAGAGGGAAAGAGTTGGCTTAAAGCTCAACATTCAGCAAATGAAGATCATGGCATCTAGTCCTGTCATTTCATGGGAAATGATGGGGAAACAATGGAAACAGTGTCAGACTTTATTTTTTGGGGCTCCAAAATCACTGCAGATGGTGACTGCAGCCATGAAATTGAAAGACGCTTACTCCTTGGAAGAAAAGTTATGACCAACCTAGATAGTGTATTCAAAAGCAGAGACATTACTTTGCCGACTAAGGTCCGTCTAGTCAAGGTTATGGTTTTCCCTGTGGTAATGTATGGATGTGAGAGTTGGACTGTGAAGAAGGCTGAGTGCTGAAGAATTGATGAGTTAAAACTGTGGTGTTGGAGAAGACTCTTGAGAGTCCCTTGGACCGCAAGGAGATCCAACCAGTCCATCCTAAAGGAGATCAACCCTGGGATTTCTTTGGAAGAAATGATGCTAAAGCTGAAGCTCCAATACTTTGGACACCTCATGCGAAGAGTTGACTTATTGGAAAAGACTCTGATGCTGGGAGAGATTAGGGGCAGGAGGAGAAGGGGACGACAGAGGATGAGATGGCTGGATGGCATCACGGACTCAATGGATGTGAGTCTGAGTGAACTCCGGGAGATGGTGATGGACAGGGAGGCCTGGCGTGCCGCGATTCATGGGGTCGCAAAGAGTCGGACACGACTGAGCGACTAAACTGAACTGAGCTTAACTGAAATTTCATTTAAAAATTATAAGTAAAGTTAACAACAAATGACTAATGAAAACTCTTTGGAACTTCCACAGTAGATACAAGATTAATACCACTAAGAGATTAAAAACATAATTCTCATACCAGTAAAGAGTGAGCTTATTTATTCGTTAATGAAGGAAACAACAGTATGACAGACGTGGCCTGAAAAGAATTTGAGAAGAGTTGATGGGCAGAGAAAGTGTCGGACACAACTGAGCACACATGTGCTAGAATGGGCAAAGAGATGCTGAGATATGATTGCTAGGGACTTGCTTGGTGGGCCAGTGGTTAACAATCCACCTTCCAATGCAGAGGACCTGGGTTCAATCCCTGGTCAGGGAACTAAGAGCCCACATCTGCAACTAGAGAAACTCGCACACCACAACAAAGATCCTGTGCAGCCAAAAAATAGAAAGAAATATGATTGCTAAATTAGATCCAAATCTGTGTCTTGCCCTCCAGAGTAACAAAACCATAACTCTGGTGTTACGCTCTTTACTGGATGTACAAAAATCACTCTACCTTATCAGTTTCCTACAAGCTAACCTCTAACTTTACAGAGTTATAAAAAAAATCACTGAGTCCTAGTCAATTGTTAGTCAAAGTTAAATTTCCCCAGAAAGTCAGATGTCCCTTATGTAGGTTTATCAGAAATTCTCTAGAATGGCGTTAAGAAGTCACAAAATCACTGGACATCATGCTTTTTCATATTAAATAATTTTCCTCCACACTAGTTTTTATTATTCCACATTTGATGGAGACAAGTGATATTTTAATTTCCAGTTAGCTCCATTAAAAAAAAAATCACAGGTATGAGGACAAGTGGCAACTGCCTTTAGTCCTCAAATGGAGGTAACAGATAGTGGTGGGGACTGTGGCAAACCAGAATACTATGCCCCATCTAATGGGGAAAGTTGCTATGCAGCTCCAGCCAATCATTGCCATGTGGGAGAGTTGGTCATGTATTGCTATACTGTCTTATTTTTAAAAGAATCTGGAAATAAAAAGTTTTATGGGAAAGATCTAAATTTTTAAATGTTGGAAACCGGTTCAAATTGCTCTAAAATACAACAAAGCAGAAATAGATGGCCAACAGGATGAAGGAATGAATGAAGGGAAAGCCAAGCAGGTGTCAATATCTGACCTAGAACAATACTTCTGATGTTAAGACTGAAGCCCAAAGAAAGGAAACACTCGTCGCCAGATTATGAAGTGAGTCCTGGCAGAGTAGGTCTTAGAACACAAGCCCCTGGATTCCCAAGCAGAAGCGTTTCCCACATGGCAACATTAGAGGTACTTTCTTTGTCTCCCATTACGTGCTTCATGTTCTATTCGCTAACTGATCAAACAGAATGACTTGCATATGGATGCTTGCTGCACCCTTAGATCAAGTTCATGCCAGTGTGATATGCCCACAATTGCATACGATTTGCACTGGCATCACCAACTCGACAGACACGAGTTTGAGCAGGCTCCAGAAGTTGGTGATGGACAGGGAAGTCTGGCATGCTACAGTCCATGGGGTCACAAAGAGTCAGACACAACTGAGCAGCTGAACTGAACTGACCTGCATCCTAAGCTTCTTTATAAGAACAACAACTATCATACTTTGAGCAATAACTGTTCCACACTCTGTACTAGGTTCTTTTATCATTGGCTTTGATCACTGGTTTGGGAAGATCACTGAAACAAGAAATGGCAACCCACTCCAGTACTCTCGCCTGGAAAATTTCATGGGCAGAGCAGCCTGGTGGGCTACAGTTCATGGGGTCCCAAAGATTTGGACATGACTGAGTGACTGAGCATGCACAAACATGATACAGGGACCACTCTTACTTTTATTTTGTGGCTAAGGAAATCGATGATACGAAAAGGAAAGTCACTTGCTCAGAGCCATAACACTACATACTTATGGTCCAGTGTTGATGGTCTTAACCACCGGGACATGCTATCTTTACTCATGCATTCATTCATTCAACCAGTCAGCTAGTCAAATAGTTACAGTAGGCTGGCTCCAGTTGCTGAGCCAGGCATTATGAGGGAATACTGCCAGGGTCCAGCCCCGGTGGATCCACGGTAATTCGAAGGGGAGACGGAATCAGTGTCCTAGGAAAAAACTTATTTAATTACAGATATATAGAGAGATTAGAAATGGATAGTGTAGCAGGAAATATTAGTGGAGAAAAAGATGCTGAATAACTTGGTTTACGTGGAATACCAATAAAACTCCAAGACAAGGAATTTGCACCATCTACGTTGGGCCACCGGCACCCGTTTGAATATTGGAGGGTGCCCCGCCTTGGGCTCCCTCTCTCACGGATCTTAGAAGCTAGGGCAAGTAAGTAGATGTGATGTGTACCCATGCTCCAGATGGGAATTCAGCCAGAGGGGAAAGAAAGAACAACACGGGGGAATCAGTCTTTCCAGAAACTGATCCGATTTTTTTTTATTTTTAGATTTGCTTATATACCTTTGTTATACATAGAGACAAATGGAAATGTTAAAGTCACGCGGGGGTCAGCAGTCCTGACATTTATCAAAATCAGGTGCTTCACATAAATGTATATAAAAAAAGGTCTTAGGGTTTTACATCATCTTATGGCCATGAGGCCTGCTGACATTTTACTATCCTTTCTTTCTGATAACCAAAAAACTTATTTTTTCCAAGGGTGTTTCTTCTTAAACCAGGCGCCACCCTCTGAAGGTAGCAGATAAAGTTGCATTCCTATAGGGAGAGGGTGTAGTGGGTTACAGCTAAGAAAGGAATTTATTTAACCTAAGGTTAACATGATTAATCTTAAAGGTTAATACTTATTTCTCCTATATGCTAGTTATATTCATTATAAGGGCAGGGAATATGGAGATTTAGCAGCAAACATCAGCCCAACAAATGAAAACCCTTCACCAATGTTCCCCTTAAGATCTATTTAGACTTAAGATAGTGACAAAGTTATATTTTTACATAGCAAGGACACAGTGATTTATAACAAGGTACAGTGATCTATAACAAAAGATAAAATTCATTAACTCAAAAAGTCTAGTATTGCTAACATCAAAAACTATTATATTTCCTTTTCTATATTCCAAATACATTAATATATTCCCAGGTGCCTAAGGATATGGAGGCCTGGAAGCAATCATTGACTCAACAATGAGAAAAGCCCTATGCTAATTAAGATTTTCAAAATACTCCAAACTCTGTGCTGTTTATGGTTCAGTTCAGTTCAGTTGCTGAGTCGTCTCCGACTCTTTGCAACCCCATGAATCGCAGCATGCCAGGCCTCCCTGTCCATCACCATCTCCCGGAGTTCACTCAGACTCACGTCCATCGAGTCCGTGATGCCATCCAGCCATCTCATCCTTGGTCATCCCCTTCTCCTCCTGCCCTCAATCATTCCCGCATCAGAGTCTTTTCCAATAAGTCAACTCTTTGCATGAGGTGGCCAAACTACTGGAGCTTCAGCTTTAGCATCATTCCTTCCAAGGAAATCCCAGGGTTGATCTCCTTCAGATTGGACTGGTTGGATCTCCTTGCAGTCCAAAGGACTCTCAAGAGTCTTCTCCAACACAACAGTTCAAAAGCATCAATTGTTCGGCGCTCAGCCTTCTTCACAGTCCAACTCTCACATCCATACATGACCACAGGAAAAACCATAACCTTGACCAGATGGACCTTAGTCGGCAAAGCAATGTCTCTGCTTTTGAATATACTATCTAGGTTGGTCATAACTTTCCTTCCAAGGAGTAAGCATCTTTTCATTTCATGGCTGCAGTCACCATCTGCAGTGATTTTGGAGCCCAGAAAAATAAAGTCTGACACTGTTTCCACTGTTTCCCCATCTATTTCCCATGAAGTGATGGGACCAGATGCCATGATCTTCGTTTTCTGAATGTTGAGCTTTAAGCCAACTCTTTCCCTCTCCTCTTTCACTTTCATCAAGAGGCTTTTTAGCTCCTCTTCACTTTCTACCATAAGGGTGGTGTCATCTGCATATATGAGGGTATTGATATTTCTCCCAGCAATCTCGATTCCAGCTTGTGTTTCTTCCGGTCCAGCGTTTCTCATGATGTACTCTGCATATAAGTTAAATAAGCAGGGTGACAATATACAGCCTTGACGTACTCCTTTTCCTATTTGGAACCAGTCTGTTGTTCCATGTCCAGTTCTAACTGTTGCTTCCTGATCGGCATACAGATTTCTCAACAGGCAGGTTAGGTATTCCCATCTGGTATTCCCATCTCTTTCAGAATTTTCCACAGTTTATTGTGATCCACACAGTCAAAGGCTTTGGCATAGTCAATAAAGCAGAAATAGATGTTTTTCTGGAACTCTCTTGCGTTTTCCACGATCCAGCAGATGTTGGCAATTTGATCTCTGGTTCCTCTGCCTTTTCTAAAACCAGCTTGAACATCAGGGAGTTCACGGTTCACGTATTGCTGAAGCCTGGCTTGGAGAATTTTGAGCATTACTTTACTAGCATGTGAGATGAGTGCAATTGTGTGGTAGTTTGAGCATTCTTTGGCATTGCCTTTCTATTGGATTGGAATGAAAACGGACCTTTTCCAGTCCTGTGGCCACTGCTGAGTTTCCCAAATTTGCTGGCATATTGAGTGCAGCACTTTCACAGCATCATCTTTCAGGATTTGAAACAGCTCAACTGGAATTCCATCACCTCCACTAGCTTTGTTCGTAGTGATGCTTTCTAAGGCTCGCTTGACTTCACATTCCAAGATGCCTAGCTCTAGATTAGTGATCACATCATCATGATTATCTGGGTCGTGAAGATCTTTTTTGTACAGTTCTTCCATGTATTCTTGCCACCTCTTCTTAATATCTTCTGCTTCTGTTAGGTCCATACCATTTCTGTCCTTTATCGAGCCCATCTTTGTATGAAATGTTCCCTTGGTATCTCTAATTTTCTTGAAGAGATCTCTAGTCTTTCCCATTCTGTTGTTTTCCTCTATTTCTTTGCATTGGTCGCTGAAGAAGGCTTCATTATCTCCCCTTGCTATTCTTTGGAACTCTCCATTCAGATGCTTATATCTTTCCTTTTCTCCTTTGCTTTTCGCCTCTCTTCTCATAGCTATTTGTAAGGCCTCCCCAGACAGCCATTTTGCTTTTTTGCATTTCTTTTCCATGGGGATGGTCTTGATCCCTGTCTCCTGTACAAAGTCATGAACCTCAGTCCATAGTTCATCAGACACTCTGCATATCAGATCTAGGCCCTTAAATCTATTTCTCACTTCCACTGTATAATCATAAGGGATTTGATTTAGGTCATACCTGAATGGTCTAGCGGTTTTCCCTACTTTCTTCAATCTGAGTCTGAATTTAGTAATAAGGAGTTCATGATCTGAGCCACAGTCAGCTCCTGGTCTTATTTTTGTTGACTGTATAGAGCTTCTCCATCTTTTGCTGCAAAGAATATAATCCATCTGATTTCGGTGTTGACCATCTGGTGATGTCCATATGTAGAGTCTTCTCTTGTGCTGTTGGAAGAGGGTGTTTGCTATGACCAGTGGATTTTCTTGGCAAAACTCTATTAGTCTTTGCCCTGCTTCATTCCGCATTCCAAGGCTAAATTTGCCTGTTACTCCAGGTGTTTCTTGACTTCCTACTTTTGCATTCCAGTCCCCTATAATGAAAAAGACATCTTTTTTGGGTGTTAGTTCTAAAAGGTCTTGTAGGTCTTCATAAAACCGTTCAACTTCAGCTTCTTCAGCATTACTGGTTGAGGCATAAACTCGGATAACTGTGATATTGAATGGTTTGCCTTGGAGACAAACAGAGATCATTCTGTCATTTTTGAGATTGCATCCAAGTACTGCATTTCGGACTCTTTTGTTGACCGTGATGACTACTCCATTTCTTCTGAGGCATTCCTGCCCGCAGTAGTAGATATAATGGTCATCTGAGTTAAATTCACCCATTTCGGTCCATTTTAGTCACTCATTCCTAGAATGTCGACGTTCACCCTTGCCATCTCCTGTTTGACCACTTCCAATTTGCCTTGATTCATGGACCTGACATTCCAGGTTCCTATGCAATATTGCTCTTTACAGCATCGGATCTTGCTTCTATCACCAGTCACATTCACAACTGGGTATTGTTTTTGCTTTGGCTCCCTCCCTTCATTCTTTGTGGAGTTATTTCTCCACTGATCTCCAGTAGCATATTGGGCACCTACTGACCTGGGGAGTTCCTCTTTTGGTTCCTATCATTTTGCCTGTTTATTGTTGTGTGTAGTGTAGTTGCTCAGTCATGTCCGACTCTTTGTGACCCCACAGACTGTAGCCTACCAGGCTACTCTGTCCATGGGATTTTCCAGGCAATAGTACTGGAGTGGATTGCCATTTCCTACACAATCATGTGCATAGTGGCAGGAGTGTGGATAATCCTGTCACACAAGCTAGTCTGCCAGCAGAGAGGTTTGACCTGAGACACCCTTGGCACGCCCAGGAATTTTTATTGACTGGAGCTGCAAGTTTACTCCTTCTCCGAGAGAACCGGTGGGGAACAGCCCCCCATAAAGTCAGAAGTGTAGGTGAGAGCATGAAACAGTAAAGTAGGTAGACTCTGGTTTTGAGGGTAGATGCTCGGGAACAGGGGGTTTCCTGAGGCTCGATCCAGCCTTTGCGTATGCTAAAGCCTCTGTCTGCATGACCTTTGCCATGGGCAGAGTTCCTCACGCTGGCTCCCGGCAGAATGCAATTTCAGAGTCCCAAGTTCTGCTCTAAAACTCAGCTGGTTAGGCTAACTGGGTCCACATCCAAACCCACATCCCATTCTTCCAGTCCTAAATAACAAGTGGTTCTTGCAGTACACAAAGGGTTGGGCTATGCACTTCAACAAAGCTGACTTAAAATTTAAAAGTAACAGCAACCTCTAGATGTTTAGGGATCCTGTGTAAATTAAAAGATTTCTGACAATGCAAACATCTTGGGAGACCAGATGGCTTGAAGACCAGACCCACTAGTAGGAGATGAAGAGAATTGTGCTTTAGACACCTTGATTCTTCAAAGAGAGACTGAAGGGATGAAGATTATTTTGGAGGTTATTACACGGAAAAAGTTGAGGAATGAGTAATAAAGTTAATTCAGCGTACACTTGGCAGAAGTGAGGTATAAACACCCAGAAGTCACTTATATTCTCCGGAGGCAGGTTTCCAGTAGGCTCTTTATTAAAGAGAGCAGTGTGATGGAAAGAGAGGATTTTCTATGTTCAAATCCCAGTCCTCCAACTTTTTAGTCTCATACCCTTGGTTGATTCATATGACATTTCAAGACTACAGTTTCCTATTCTGCTAAGTCAATATAATAATATCTACCTGCTAAGGCTCTTGTGAAGGAGAACTAATATAATATATGTTAAGCACTTGGTAAATGGTACCCATTCAATGTTTCTTTCTAGATACAAATGAAGTTGGCATATGCCCTTCTCCTGCATGGGGCAGAGGAGGAGAAGAAGAAACATTTTTCTCCATATGTTACAATGATAAGCTTTATAGTGGTGTTCTGAGAACACTGCAAAATCTGAAAGTGCTTTTCAACTGTCAGAAAAAGATTGCATTTTCACTGCGCTGAATAACAAGGAACAACTTTTGCCAGGACAGTCTTCCTCTCAAGAGAGCTGGGCATCCGTAAACAAGTCCGTTCTCTCTCTGGTTTCAGCCCTTCGTCTAAGAAGTAGCGGTGGTCCTCTTTCTCACTTTACAGAAGTGCATGTGGAATTCAGGGTTGTGAAAATTCTTACAAAGCAGGGTACCTGGGAGAGGTTGCTAAGCTCACCGTTAGCCGTTTGCGGAACACTTCCTTGTTTCCGGCTCTGACTTCTCCCATTCGACGTGTGCCTCTCAGAGCGTACTCAGTCTGATTCTGTGTCCGGGACTTAGCACAGAGAATCTGCTGGCTCAGTGATTGCCTATCGGACTCAAATGTTGATCACTCTCGTGTAACGATGTTGAGTTACAGTGTTAGTCGCTCAGTCGTGTCTGACTCTTCGCGACCCTATGGACTGGAACCCGCCAGACTCATCTGTCCATGGGGTTTTCCAAGCAAGAATATTGGAGTAGGTTGCCATTTCCTTCTCCAGGGGATCTTCCCGATCCAGGGATCGAACCCGGGTCTCCTATATAGCAGGCGTATTCTTTAACGTCTGAGCCGCAGGAAAGTCCTTGAATTACAGAATTCGTTTCTTTGTAAATTAGTGATCAACGCCAGGGTTACGGAGAGAACGAACGGAATTTATCGCCTTTAAAAGCTATTACTACACGGTTCGTGTTGCTAGCCCCGCATTTTAACGTATTCTCGTTTCCTACTTAACACTGTGTATTTGTAGGAAGTTCTTTGGTTTTTTTTACGTTCATTGATTTAAACATTTTCTTCCTCTCCTTTTCTCCGGCTTCTTCACTTTTCTTTGTGATTGGCTGCAAATCATCTTAACGTGATTGGCTAGGTCATCTGCCCGTTATCTTTTCTTTGCTCCGACGGGAGAAATAAGAAAAAAAAATGTCTTAAACTCAGCTATTTTATTGGCTCCGGTAAGGACGTACGGCGAGGGGATTGGGCAGCTCAAATTTGTGATTGGTTCTTATACCCATCAGTCACATTGCCGGAAACCAAGTCTATTGCGGCTGGAAGGGTTTTCATTGGTCCGGAACTGCCCCGCTCGCTCGCCCGCTCCCCGAGCCCGCCCCCCCACCCGGTTGCCGTGGTTGCAGGCCCGGCCCGCCAGCTCGTCCGCTGACAGCGAGCCTTTAGGGTGGAGGGAAGCGGGTCCGTTGGTCCGCCAGGCACGAGGCTCAGCCGGCGGCCAGGCCCGAGCGGAGCCGTTGCCATGGCAGCCGCCGCCGGAGGCGCGGACGACGAGTCGCGCTCCGGCCGCTCGAGCTCCGACGGCGAGTGCGCGGTGGCGCCGGAGCCGCTGACAGGTCCCGAGGGCCTCTTCTCCTTCGCCGACTTTGGGTCTGCGCTGGGCGGCGGCGCGGGCCTCCCGGGCCGGGCGTCCGGCGGGGCCCAGTCCCCGTTGCGCTACCTGCACGTCCTGTGGCAGCAGGACACGGAGCCCCGCGATGAGCTGCGCTGTAAAATCCCCGCGAGCAGGCTGAGGCGCGCCGCCAGGCCCCACCGCCGGCTCGGGCCCACTGGCAAGGAGGTGCACGGTGAGGAGCGCGGCGGGAGGCGGGGCTGGCCCTCGGCTGATCTCCCCAGCCCGCTCAGGATGGAGTCCTCCGACATCTGCGCTACGGACCTGGAGTGACCCCTGAGTCCCCTTCCAGTAGGAATAGTAGTCGTATGACTGCTAAGGATCATGAGTGTAAAAAAAAGAAAAAAAATAGTCTTCCTGCTCAGAAACAGTCCCGGAGGCTTTTCACATTGGGTAGTTCCTGAGTAGAAACGGATTCCTCGCCCCAGGTGTAGATAATACTTGGGGTAGTGGAGAATATTTTCGTATCAGAGCCAAGTCGTACCAGCTTCTTTAAATGCACAGGCCTGGGTTGGACTTTTCTAGCTCATGGTGGCCTTAGGCAAACTACAGACCCTTTCAGTTGTAGTTTTCTTATCTGTAAAATGGGAATGGTATGCTTTACAGGAATGTTGACAAGAGTTAGGTAAAGTAGGGAATGTATAGTCAATATTTGGCCTTCAACGTGTGCAGACACTGTTGGGTGACAATGTGGTCATTTTCTTTTCTTTTTAAGATTTATTTATTTATTTTTGGCTCTGCTGGGCCGTCTTTGCTGAGCGCAGGCTTTCTCTAGTTACGGTGAGTGGGGGCTGTTCCTTGCTGCCGGTTCCCAGGCTTCTCATCGCCATGGCTTCCCTTGATGCAGAGCATGGGCTCTAGGTACACAGGCTTCAGTAGCTGCAGCTTCTGGGCTCTAGAACTCAGGTTGAATAGTTGTGGCGCATGAGCTTAGTTGCTCAGAGGCATGTGGGATCTTCCTGGACCAGGGATCAAACTCGTGTCCCCTGTATTGGCAGGCAGATTCTTAACCATTAGACCACCAGGGAAGCCCTGTGCCGGTTTTTGATCCTCATAATAATTCATCAAGATCCAGATACCCGTTCCCACTTTACTGAAGATAAAACTGAGGCCTGGAGAAATTGTCTTGCTCTAAGTCACATCAGTAGAAATTGGTTGTGTTGGTATTAGAACTCCTGCTCTGATACTTCTTCCATATTGTCTTTTACATTTTATGGATGCCGTGGAAACCAACACCCTGAAAGACTTAAGAATGGAGACTTTTAGATTCCCTCTAGGACCTACTCATCTTAGTGGTGTTATGAGGATTGAGAATTTGAAAGTGCTATATGAATATAAGGAATCATTATATATCTGAGTTGTAATTTTTGTCCATTTCTCTGATGATAAAAGTATTGCTTTCTGTTACCCTCTAATATAGAGGTAGTGTCATTGAGGAGAAAAAAGTTTCTGTGTGGGAATTATCAGATTTAAATATGCCATTTAGGAGAGGCCTGTTTTGAAGGAGAATATAAGATTATATGTGTAATCAGCTCACAAAGAGCTTTGTGTAAATCATCTCATTTGATTTTTGCAACAACTCAGGACTGTCAGGACAGAGCTCAACCTTGTTTGTACTTGATAGATCTGAAGCCCAGGGGCTTAACTAACTTGTTCAAGGTCTCCAAGTGGCAGAGCCAAGATCTGGCTGCAAAGGCCTTGGAGGATTTGCTACAAAATGTGACTTTTGCACGAGCTGTGCCACATTTCAGGTTTCTCCTGGTTGTGTCCTGGCACCTCTCTTTCCTTTTAGATGCTTTTTTTTTTTTTTCCCCATTTGGCAGTGCTGTGCGACATGTGGGATCTTAGTTCCCCAATCAGGGATCAAACTCGTGACCCCAGCAGTGGAAGTGCATGGGTCCTTAACCACTGGACTGCCAAGAAGTTCCCAGGAAGCCATTACTTTCTGCTTCATCATGGCCGTTGCTGGGGTTTTTTTGTTTGTTTTTTTTTAACTGGCACTCTTATTCTCTTCACAGCTCTGAAAAGGCTGAGGGACTCAGCCAATGCCAACGATGTGGAAACAGGTGAGTGTGCAGAGTGAGTCCGCTCCATGGTCTGGTTAGGGAAGGAAAAGTCCACGTAACCAGTACCTGGGAAGACAGCGCCTGAATTCTGCCAGCTCAGCCCTGGGACCACTGTATCTATTGTATAACTGCTGTCACCTTACAGATGACAAGTCTGGTTCAGATGCTTACTCTTCCCACGCTTGCCTGCCACTCCTTCCTGATGTCAGAGTGTTTATTACCCTGTGAGCCCCCTCATGGCGGGAGCTTTTGTATCCCTGGCACCCAGCTGCAGAGTAGGAGTTTTTGGGAACTTCTGGCTAAAAGGAGTGAATCGTCAACTTGAACTGCCAGGAGAGCCACCATCTGCATAGAACCCTTCAGCTGCTCCCCTGAGGCTTGGTGGTAGTGGGGTTCATGGTTCTCAAACTTCAGTTGACAGAACATCTGAAAGGCAGGGGTGGGGCTCCTAGCAGGACACGGCTCTGTTTTTTGTTGTTGTTGTTGTTGCTCTTCATCCTTTACTAGCTGACAGGGCAGTAGCAGCATCAAAGGTACAAGACAAGTTATAGGAAAAAAAAAGATTTAATTTTATCCACTGACTTAATTCATTCTGTGAATCAGGGAAAAGTGGTATATTGGTTTTCTGTAACTGCTGTAACAAATTAGCACAGATATTCTTGTGTGAAACAGCCCCAGTTTGTCATCATACAACTATGAAGGTCAGAAGTCCAGCTTAGGTCTCATCAGGCTGAAATCAGAGTGTCAGTGGGGCTGTATTTCTTGCCAGAGGCTCCAGGAAGAATCTGTTTCCCTGCCTTTCCCAGCTCCTGAGGTTGCCCACATTCCTTGGCTCATAGTCCTCTCCCTTCATCTTCAGAGCCAGCGATAGTAGACTGAGTCTGCACACTGGTTCTACCAATGGGAAAAGGTTCTCTGATGTTAAAGACTCCTGTGTTAGATTGGGCCTGCAAACTCCAGGATAATCTAGCTGCTGCTGAGTCGCCTCAGTCGTGTCCAACTCTGTGCGACCCCATAGACGGCAGCCCACCAGGCTCCCCCGTCCCTGGGATTCTCCAGGCAAGAACACTGGAGTGGGTTTCCATTTCCTTCTCCAGTGCACGAAAGTGAAAAGTGAAAGTGAAGTCGCTCAGTCGTGTCCGACTCTTCTCAACCCCATGGACTGCAGCCCACCAGGCTCCTCCGTCTATGGGATTTTCCAGGCAAGGGTGCCATCGCCTTCTCCAATAATTTAGCTAGAGGTTGCTAACCTTAATCCTGTCTGCGAGGTCCCTTTTGCCATGTAAGGTAGCCTATCCATAAATTCTGGCTATTTAGCCATAGGCATCTTTGGGCATTGTGATTCTGCCTATCTCACGTGGCCATTATTCTATTTTGAGATAAAATGAACAGATAAAATGTAAGTGTGGATAAAGGGCCGTGGAGAGGAGGTTGTTCCCCTCAGGAGGGTGTTTTCTTGAGTGGGTCACTTATCCCTGGCAAATCATAGTGAGCAGGCCTAGAAACTGGAGGGGTTTTCAGCGTTCTCCAATTTCATCTCTTCCATGAACTTTAATATTGTGGAATATTTGGGTAGTAACCAATATGGCTTTTCAAGGAAAAATGATATATTCTCTTTTTAATACTTCTGGTGTGTGGCCTTGGCACCCCACTCCAGTACTCTTGCCTGGAAAATCCCATGGATGGAGGAGCCTGGTAGGCTGCGGTCCATGGGATCGCTAAGAGTCGGATACGACTGAGTGTCTTCACTTTCTCTTTTCACTTTCCTGCATTAGAGAAGGAAATGGCAACCCACTCCAGTGTTCTTGCCTGGAGAATATCGGGGACGAGGGAGCCTGATGGGCTGCCGTCTATGGGGTCGCACAGAGTTGGACACGACTGAAGCGACTTAGCAGCAGCAGCAGCAGTGTGTGGCCAGAGAATATTTTAATTATATTTCCCTTCCACAGAAAGTCTAGTTTACCTTTTTTTAATAGGTTTACTTACACTCTCTTTTAAATCCAAGTATAGTTGATGTACAATATTATGTAAGTTACAAGTTTACAGTATAGTGATTCACAAGTTTTACAGGTTATACTTCATTTATAGTTGTTACAAAATATTGGCTATATTCCCCCTGTTGTATAATATATCCTTGTAGCTTGTTTTATACCTAGCAGTTTGCCCCTAATAGTTACTTCCCCACCGCTATACTGCCTCCCCTCTTCCCAGTGGTAACCACTGGTTGGTTCTCTGTGCCTGTGAGTTTATGTCTAGCTTATCTGTTCTTTTTCACAACAGTAAAAGATGTTTATCAGCTTTCACAATCATTAGCCAGTGTCTAGCTTATGTTGAATCAGGTGTCCACATGGTGGTTTTATTGTTTTGGTGGAAATGCTGTAATTTCCCATTCAGAGTCTGTGACACACCCATCTTCAAATCTAAGTAGCTCATGGCTGTTAGATTTACCAGGCTCTTGCAGGACTCTGATAGCGAAACTGGCTGTAGTTTAGCTTTTTCACTCCTTTTTACTGTATGGTTAGCATTCTGTTTTCTTGCTTCATGTTTGTTGGGTCTTTTGGTGTAGGTTAGCAGTTATAGTGGATGTAACATTTCTACCCTCCTATGGTTAAATTGTAAGTACCTTTCTATGAATTCACAATCATTTGAAAGATTATTTTTTTGGCTGCACCAGGTCTTAGTTGCAGGATGGGGATCTTTAGCTGCAGGATGTCTTAGTTGTGGCATGTTAACTCTTGGTTACAGCATGTGAAATCTAGTTCCCTGACCAGGGAGCAAACCTGGGCACCCTCTGTTGGGAGCTCAGAGTCTTAGCCACTGAACTGCCAGGGAAGTCCCACTGAAAAGATTTTAAATGTGAAAATGATATATGCATTTAAAATGTTTTAAAAATTAGAAAAATATACAAGAAAAACATTTTTAATGTCAGCAAAGGACCTAATCTTTGTTAATATTTTGGTGAATATCCTTCCTGTCCTTTTTCCTGTGCAGAGGAATTTTCTTGAGCTTGTAGACTGTGCTGTATACACAGTTTTACAGCCTGCTTAATGCTTTATGTATCATAAACATTTCCCATAGTCTTCATAACCATTTTTTTTTTCAAAACAGAAGTGTCATTTTTCCTATTTATAGAATAAATACATAGCTGTACAATTTTTGTAAAGGTTGTAAAAAGCAGAAGTTACCTTGTAATTGCATTCCACAGCTAAAACCACAGTTTGTAATGGATGCACACGATGCCTTCAAAGGGCCAAAGCAAGAGTTACTCAGTCGCATATTTGCACACTGGTGTGTCACTATTAAGATAAGTTCCTAGGAATGGGGTTTCTACATCAAAGAATATGTGTATCTTGATGGCTTCTGATAGGTGTTGCTAAAGTGCCTTCCAAAAGGACTGTTAGCTGTACAGATCACAAAAATAGAACCATTTACTTTATCTCGGGGATGCTGGCTCTCCTTTGGTGACTGCACTGATGAACACCGAGGTGACCTGAAGCTCTTCCTTCTTCTCCAGTCTTGTAAACCTTTCCCATTCATTCATTCCCAAACCATTCATTCATTTATCCAGTCAGTTGGCAACATTTGTGGAACAGGTCAAGTCATATCTCCGTCCAGGATATTAAGAAACAAAATAAAAACCTACAGTATAGCTGGAGAAGAAGAGTATAAAGTGACACCATTTCTAAAAACAAACAAAAAACCCAAAGAAAGGGAAGTCATGTGTTTAGTGGGAGAGGTAAAAGTCCTTGAACAGGAGAAACTTGGGTTCCTATCCCAGCCCTCCTGTCGGCTTGATCTGGAGTCTGTCTCCTAGCCTGTAGCACGGACATGGTACCATGCTGAGTGTTTGATGGCAGGCAGGCACCTGATGCCTGGCTGGCCCTTGGTGTACAGGCAGTTGCTCTGAAAGAGCTCAGCATGTTATTGTGAGAATAGCAGGATGACAAGGGCACTACAGAGACGTGGGGGTCAGGGGGCTCATTCACCTTAAGGAGACGGGAGAGATTCATGGAGCAGGAGATTATCTGGGCTTCGCCTGGAAGGACTCGGGTCCTTGAGAGGTTCGCTGGGGGATTGCTAGGGCATTTCACTGCTTGCTCTAAAATGATGTTTGGCAGCAATTTCTACATTTCAGTTTGGACATGGGCATGCAATACATAATGCCTCACATTTTATAATGGCTCCAGACTTTTCAGAAAAGGACTTTCATATCCATTATTCTCATCATGGCAGCTCTAGAAGTTGACTGGGCAGAAATTACTCCCATTGGCTGGTGAATGGGGGCCCAAATCTTGGCCTTCCTGGTCCCAGCCCAGCTTTTCCCACTGCCGCACACTGTTGGCAATGAACTCCTTTCCTTTTTGCTCAGCTCAGTCTGGGACTTGGACTGCATGGCAGAGCCCAGGCTCTGTCCACTCTAAAGGGCTGCCTCATGGGAGCTAAGTGAGCTCACAGATGTGTCCCAGTTGGATGGATGTGTAGCCAGACTCAGGTAGAGGGGCAGGACCAAAATCAGTACTGGGGATATCCATGACTCCAGAATTCCTGACCCTGAGGGCCGAGATCCTTCTGTGATGCTCTGTCCCAAGACACGTACTTGAGCACCCAGCACCCGTGGTGCTCAGTTGTGCCCTCAGGAGAACAAGTCCCCGGGGGGGGCTACATCCTGGAGGGACTAGCTCTCCCACACATTATGGATGCCTTGCTGGAAGGGGCCCTAAGCACCCTTGCCCACCCCCAGGGCTGCAGCTTGGCTAAGCCGCCACTCTCCCTGCTTGCTCCCTCTGCCTTGGCGGTGCCAGTGCAGCAGCTCCTGGAGGATGGCGCGGACCCCTGTGCAGCTGACGACAAGGGCCGCACTGCCCTGCACTTTGCCTCCTGCAATGGCAACGACCAGATTGGTGAGTCCTGGGGAGGTAGGGGAGGGGGGCTGGGTGAGTATTCTCCCCCAAGGGGCACTGGGGAACAGCACACAGAGGGTGGGGGGCTGCTGGAGCTGAGGAAGGCTGGGCCCTCCCACGCCTCCGGCCTGTGGAACTGGCACTGCCAGGCTAAGGTGGGGCTCACCTGGGGAAAGAACAAGATCGACCCCAAGGTTGGACCGGACATTCCAGACATCCAGACATTCAGGCAACATTTACTCAGTGCTAAGGGCAGCAGTGGGACAGCCCGCCCCCAAACCCAATTTTTTTTTTCCCCAGAGGTCTTTTTAGGATGTGGTATAACTGGCAAACAGTGAAGTCTCTGTGTACATACACTGCTGTGTCCACCTCCTGGATCAAAATATAGAATCTTTTCAGTGCCCAGCATTCTGTCTCATGCCCCTTAAGAACCTTCACTAGCAGCCACAGCTGTTGGGAGAACTTTCTTTAACCCTAAAATCTCAGTCCCATAATACCTGCACGGGCTCAGGGACCCTCCCAGAAGCCCTAGTTCACAGTGCCCAGCGTCATGCACACAGGCCTCACGAGTGGGCAAGGGAGTGAAGCTGCACAGGGCAGCGTACTGGCTCTCAGTGTTCCATGGAGGGGTGGAGGCTAGGATGCTGTCAGTAGACGCCCCCAGCGGCTCCTCTGGGGCTTTCCTGTTTCCAGTGCAGCTGCTTCTGGACCACGGAGCCGACCCCAACCAGCGAGATGGGCTGGGGAACACACCACTGCACCTGGGTGAGTGCCTGGCAAGCTGCCAAGACAGGCTCCTTTAATGGAGAGCCCGGGGTCCTGCAGGCCCCCAGCAGGCTCTCCTGTCCCCTGGGGAGAACCTGAGTCCCCAGGGCCACACTCCCCTTGGGCCGTGTCCATGGCTGACCCCATCCACTATTGGTCGGCTGTGCCCCAAGCAGGGCTGATTTCACAACCTGAACTGGCTCAGCAGCTCTGCCAGGGGAGGTTCCCGCCCTGTGACCAACTCTCACCATGGCTTGTGGCGAGGCGGGTCCCACCTCCCAGCCTCAGTTTCCCCAGATGTGTAGGGAGGGAGTTGGGTTTGATCGCTGAATCCCCTCAGTTGCTGCCTCAGTGATGCCTCTTGGGGCTTGATCTGGCACCGGAACCCTGAGAGACACAGTCCTGCTCCCTCCCGCGGGCACCCAGGGCCAAGCCCCCTGCGGTCCTGAGCTCTCAGTCCCTGTTCTCCTTCCTCAGCGGCCTGCACCAACCACGCCCCCGTCATCACCACGCTGCTGCGAGGAGGTGAGTGCTCCCCTCCCCGTCCTTCCTCCTCCTCCCCCTGCTCAGCATGCTCACCGCTGCCTGTCCCCCCAGGGGCCCGGGTGGACGCCCTGGACCGAGCAGGCCGCACACCCCTGCACCTGGCTAAGTCCAAGCTCAACATCCTGCAGGAAGGCCACTCCCAATGCCTGGATGCTGTGCGGCTGGAGGTGAAGCAGGTGAGCGCCCCACTCGGCTGAGCCTGCAGCACTGAGCAGGTGACTTCATTCATGGTTCATGTGGACCCCAGCTGACACCTGGTCCAGCGCACCCCTGGGCACTGCTCTGTGCCTGTGGGCACAGCCTCAGCCTGCCCTCTGGTTTCAGATCATCCAGATGCTGAGGGAGTACCTGGAGCGCCTAGGGCGGCATGAGCAGCGGGAGCGGCTAGATGACCTCTGCACCCGCCTCCAGATGACAAGCACCCGCGAGCAGGTGAGCGCGGCTGCGGTCCAAACCCCAGCCTGGCAGGAGCCTCAGGGCAAGCTGGTCGCCGCTCTGAGGCTGGAGAGAGAGGCATGGCTGCTGGTTGCCGTCCTCTGTGGGCCTCAAAGCCTCTGTCCACCTCCTTGGAAGCAGCCTGGGTCCTTCTCTCTGGGGCAGCGAGGATTCACCGTTGGACAGCTGCTCCATAGTCCAGGGTGAAGCCCTCACAGGCCCTGGGAGAAGAGACAGTGCCTGCCTCTGCACCTGTGGTGCTGTTGGGGGAGACCCGGGGCACCCCACCACAGAGCCTTGGTTTCCTCCCGCAGGTGGACGAAGTGACTGACCTGCTGGCCAGCTTCACCTCCCTCAGCTTGCAGATGCAGAACATGGAGAAGAGGTAGCGAGAGCCGCTCCCCGCCGTCCCTCCTGCTGCCCGCCCCGCCCCGCCCGCTGCCCTCTTGCTACAAAGAAAAGGCCTGGCACCTGGGACCCCGTCTGCCGAGGCCTCATCCCAGCTGCTGGGAGGCAGAGGCGTTCTCTCACTGACCTCAGCGCCACTCCCAGCCACAGTCTGTCGTGTCCATGGGCCGAGACCACAGCCCCCAGCTTCTTCCTTTGGCTCCCGCAGCAGCACAGCCATGCCTCTGCCCTGGCTGACTTGACACGCGCTCTCCTCACAGGCCTCGCTCATCCCACAGCCTCCCTGGTGCCCTCAGCGGGCCCCAGACCCTCCTCTGAGTCCCCTCCCGGCCGTGGGCTTGTTGCAGCCAGCCGGGTGGGCTTAGGGCAGGCACCCTCTGGCCTAGGGGGCTTCTTGGCTGGCCCTGCACCTCTCACCAGCACTTAGATCAGGCTTGTCACCAGACTTGCAAGGAGACATGGCAGCTACTTTCTTTGGTTTGGAAGGGGCCAGGGGGTTGGTGAAGCCTAGACCTTAGAAATACAAGGTTAGGGAGGACCTAGCTGAACCCAAAGCAGAAAATCCCTGGCCCTTTTTTCCCCAATCACTGAAACACCGGGAGGGTGTAACCTTTCTGCAGCCTAGTTGTAGTAGGTGAGGAGAGGTCCTCAAGATGGCCACGTTCTAGTCCCAGGAACCAGTGAACACCATCTTATATGATGAAAGGGACTTTCAGATGTCATTAAGCTAAGGTCTTTAGACAGGGCAATTATCCTGGATTATCCAGGCAAGCCTGATGTAATCACATGGATCCTTATTAGAAGGAAGCAGGAGCTCAGAGAGGACGTAGGGGACAGGGTGACCAAATCAAGAAACGAGTAATGCAAGGTAGGGGTCACAAGGCAAGGAATGAGGTGGCCTCCAGTAGCTGGAAAAGACAAGGAGGGCTTCCCTGGTGGGCCAGTGGTTAAGAATCCACCTGCCAATGCAAGGGACACAGGTTTGATCCCTGGTCTGGGAAAATCCCACATGCCTCCAGGCAACTAAGCCTGTGTGCCGCAACTACTGAAGCCCGTGCACAGCAGTGAAGACCCAGTGCAGCCAAAAAATAAATTAAAAAATAATAATAATAAGGCAAGGAAATGGATTCTTCCTTCATAACTTCCAGAAGGAACCAACCTGCTGACACCTTGATTTTAGCTCAGAGACAGGTTTCAAATTCTGACTGCCAGAACTGTAAGAGAATAAATTTGTGTTGTTTTAAGATACTAGATTTGTGGTAATTTGTTGCAGTAGTGAAGGGAAACTAATACTCTGGTGAAGGCTCAAAAACCCACAACCCGGCAACTTCTACCCTGGCAGAAGCTGACATTCCCCTTGGGGCTCAGAGATGCAAAAGGCAGCGCCCCCTTCTGGCAGGGATCTGCCACAGCGGGGAAGCCTGAAGGGAAGGCTTGCGAGACCCAGCTGTCTCTCAGAAACATTTGACTAAGGAGTTAAGATAGACTTTTCCCAAATTATCAGTCCCGGTTCTGCTCTGGCTCGGCCCCGCTTTCCCTCTCGCCAGACTTGAGTCCTGGCTGCTTTTCAGGAGGAGGGGAGTTTGTCTCCCAAATCCCAGTTTGATCAGATCTGAATTGAACTCATGGGACCTAGCTGTTCCCCAGACCCTAAAGAAGAAAGGACCTCTGGGGAGGCAGGGGGTGAGATTCAGGCCAGGGGCTGCCTCCTGGGCCCTGGGAGAAGGGAAGCTGCAAGCCCCATCGGGTTGCCAGGGTTAGGGAGAGAGGAGGGCAGAGGATGCAGTGTTATCCTGCATGCCACAGCCGAATGAATAAGTAAACATTTTAAAAAAGAGCAAACACGCACGTGGGCCCTGAGTGGGCTGGGCTGGGCAGGGCGAGATGGAGAACCCGACAGGTTGCCCACACAGGAGTCAGCTCTCTCACTAGCTGCTCCAGGAATTAACTGCGTTTGTGGGGGAAGCAGTGGGGAGCGCAGTGGTGGCAGGAAGGAAAAAATCCACGTCTGTTGATTTCACCTTCTGGGTAGGGTTCTTTTCTCTACACCTCCCATTTCATTCACGTTGGAAGTACCTCTCGGGCACTTGCTTTACACTCACCAGGGTTCCAGGTGGGAGCACAGCAGGGGAAGAAAACACAAAATCCCTGCCACGCAGTTGGTGGTGATGCTTGGAGAAGGGTATTCATGGGTTCTCACAGCCATCCTGTGAGACAGCTGGCCTTCCTGCTGCTTTGGATGGATAAGAGAAGACAGGTTTGCCAGAGTGACCCAATGGGGCAGCTGGGCTGGAACCTGGACTCATCCCCAAAGCTCATGCTTCCACCAAGCCTGAAGTCCGAGTCTTCTCAGAAGCAGTTTCCTAAAACTGAGGGCCACAACATTTGTTGAGCTCCTGTTACGTGCCAGCAGGCCCATTATACAAGCCCTTTGATTTAGTGTTTGCAGTCAAAGGGTAGCCAGCGCCCTTGCTCACTATATTATAGATGCACAAGATTGAGGCTCAGAGAGAGAGTAACTTGCTTAAGGTCAGATAGCAGCACGTGACCCAGCCCAGCCCAGGAATCTCTGCCAAGATTCCCAAAGTGCCGATCTCCCCAGTATTCATAAGACACAGTAGACACCCATGGACCTTACTGAGTAAGTCTCTCTCCCCATGTGGAGAGGGGCGGGCCCTTTCCTTGCTGAGCACGTGGTGCAGTGTGCCTGGTGTGTGAGGCCTGCACCTGGCCACCAAGGGCGGAGTCATGGGACTGAGCTGGGTCTGGAGTGGTCTTTGCCCATCTTTGGTGGCTGCCCATACTATTATAGGCCTTCTGAAGTGGTCAGAGAGCTGGGAGCAGCAAGAGCCAGGCCTGGCAGACAGACGGCCACAGGCTGACTGCGGGGCCAGGAGATGGCATGGGAAACGGCCCCAGGAGCATGAGGGGCTGGCCAGAGAGGGAGGTGAGACCAGGCCACAGAGATCCTGCGCAGAGATCAGATTTGCCCTGGTGACAGAAAGCAGGTGAGGCAGACTCACCTCCACCCTCAAGGTCATATGCGTCCTTACCCAGAGCAATCACCTTGAGCTCCGGGGAAAAGACCACCTCCCACCAGATCCTTGGGCTCAGAGGCTGAGCCCAAGCCAGGGTCAGGAGGACAGGATGCTGGACTGATACATACCTGGGTAATCCAGCAAAGTCCCCATCTCACTCCAGCTATAGGGAATGAAAGCCCAAAGCCCCTGATGCTAACTCTCCAGTGAACACTGAGGCCTCGGTACATGCAGGGAGATATGATCAGTTCACTTGACAGTTGAGGAAACAAACTCAGGGAAGCAAAGAAGTCTTGCCCAAAGCCCCAGACCAGGGCCCAGAGTGGTCCCTTGTCTCTGTGACTGGCCCATGCCAGCCTGGTGACGTTCTCCCACTTTGGAAGCTGGGGAGGATGGCACGTTTATTAAATGCCCTAGGCCATCAGAATGCCCAGAGGGGGCATAGGCAGGTGAACTGAACCTCCTCCACAATTGAGTTGGATTGTGAGGGTTCTCGGGGTTTTGTTTTCTTTTTTTTTGGCCACATCATGCAGCTTGTGGGATCTTAGTTCCCCAACCAGGGATTGAACCTTGGCCCCTGCAGTGGAAACTCGGAATCCTAACCTCTGGACAGCCAGGGAAGTCTCAGATTGTGAGGGTTTTTAGGGTTCTGATGGAGGCAAGGATCTTTCTGGGAGAGCCCTGGAAACCTCTCATATAGGTAGCAGCAGCCAGGAAGCAGCCTGTGGCGGTGTGCCTACCTTGCAGCCTGGCTCAGGCAGCTCAGTTCCACAGTCCTAAGACGTCAGCTGCAAAGTGCAGGAGCCAGGATTCAAACCCGGTGATGTGGCTCACAGTCCGTGCCTTGACCCCTGCACTGTGCCACCTCTCTGAGTTGACCTGGCAGGCCCACCAGATGCCCAGCCCAGCACCCTCCCCAGAACCACAGCCATCCAGAGCACCCCCAGGAACTCCCAGCTGGCACCCCTTTCCCCCTCAAACCCCTCCTCACAACCCTTCCTCCTGCTTCAGTCTCACCGCTACACAGAGCCCAGGCTGCTAAAGCAAGGTGGCACCAAGCAGATTCCTCAATAAATCAGTCTTGTCCTCTTAAGCCAGAAACAATTCCACCCCCACAGCCAGTCCTTCTGGCCTCATGACATCTTGAATCCAGCCAGCAACTTGCAAATGAGCCCTGCATCCAGGCTGAGGACTAATGTTCATTCATAGGGAAACTCAGGGTGGTTAATTGGTATTTATGTCCCCAGGTACATACCTTGAAGTTGATAGATGGTGCTGTTCCTGTCAGCCAGAGGCAGGGAGAGAGACTGGTTAACACAGTGTGCCAAGGTCCTCACCTCACCCACCCTCCCCGAGGCTGAGTTTCACCTCAGCTACATTTGCTACCTGGGGTGGGCTGGCGGTGGGGGTCACCATTGCACATTCGAATTCCTCCCTCCCCTTAAAAAAACAAAAACAAAACTATCTGCCTCTTCTCTTCCCTTAAAACCATGAAACTGAAATCAGACCAACTTGAATTAGACCCCAGCTCTGTCTGGGACTACCTCTGTGATCTTGGGCCAGTGACTTAATCTCTCTTTGCCTCAGTTTCTCCAAATTCAAACTCTAAAGCAGATGAGACACACCTTCCAGGGCCAAGTACAAGGTCTGAAATACAGCAGGTGCCCATTTCACCACTGCCCCACGGACACCCTCACCATGTCCCCCAGGCCCCTCGTCTCAATGGGTTCCCACCGAGCTCAACATCCCCCCAACTGCCACCCCCAGTAGCCTAAGCCAGAAGACTGGGCGTTATCTAGGACATCGCTCTCCCCCACCCCATAACATTTAATCACTATTTAGCCCCAACAATTGTACCTCGTATGTGGTTGTCCCATCTGTCCATGTCTCTCTAGCCACTGCCATGTCTTGGACACCTTCATCTCTCTGGGTTCTCACACCAGCCTCTTAACTAGTCTGCCTACCCTCAGCCTCATTCTGCTCTCCCTCCCCAGGTATAGTCTGCCTTGCAGCCAGAAAGAGTTCCCTCTAGAGTATATCTGATCCGGTCACTCTTTTGTTCAAAATCTTTCCATGGCTCCCCTTGCCCTTGAGACAAAGTATAGTCTTGGTTACAGATAGGATTTAGAGAATCCTTTGCAGCTGCCTCCCCCAACCTCTCCCACCTCACCTCCTGCTGGGGCTCCCCTGTACCCTGTCCCAGGCCCTGGGCTCGTCGTGCCGTGCCTGAGTCCAGGTGGAGGACTCCAGGTGATCTGTGCACATGTTCTCCTGTCTCTCCCTTCCACATCTGCCCTGACTTGCTCTTCAGGGCTTGGCTTGGGCATCAGCTCCTCCCAGAAATCTTCTCTGCCTCTCCAAGCTGAGTAGGACCCTCCTCTGGGCTCCCACAGTCCCCCATGCTTCTGTCTTGCTTTCCTGCAGGAGAACTCTGTACTGAGTAGGTGTTCAGACTTGAATGCTGCAGGATCATCCCTAAGAGGTTGGTACAAACGGGAGGGTGAGAAGGTTACATAATTCAAATCTCCTTTCAAATAAGAGGAGCTCCCTCCTGACCCCCAGGCTGGCCCGAGACCTCGTAGGAGGCTCAGGTCAGGTGGATTCTCCTGGGCCCTTGGGGCAGTGGCTGGGGCTCATTCAGCCTCTGGACAGCCCGATTGCCTGCCTGTGGTCCTCCAGGACTCAACTCTCTCCACCAAAGTACTACAATCATCTGCTCTTCCACACATTTCATTAGCCTCCTGAAGCAGACCCAGGAGCCTCAGGGGCTGAGCCTAAGCCCAGCATCAGGCCATCAATCTTCCTGCCAAATCCATGGCAAAAATAATCTCCCAGCTCCAGGCCAGGCCCTTGGTGGTAGCTTTCCTGGCCCAGGGCTCACAGAGCAGCCTCTGGGTTGGATCCTTGCTGCCAGCCTGGCACCTCCAACCCAGCCTCTACACAGCAACTGTGGGCCCCTCCCTTCCTGAAAACCTTCAGGGGCATCACTGCCTACCTGAGAGGATGGAGTTCCTGCCCCCCCAGCTGACCTAGGAGGCACACGTGACCTCACTGCACCCACCCTCCCTGCCTCCCCAGACCCTACGCTACCCTATCCAATCCTGCTTCAGCTACACAAATCCACATACTGCTCCCACCTGTACCTGCCCTGGCCTTTGCTCTGCCTGGCAAGCCCATCCCACCTTTTCCCAGGAAAAATGCCTATTAAATGTCACCTCCTCTGGGTATCCCGCTTGGACTGGCCAAGGAACGGAGGCCTTTCCTCCTCTGGGCCCTGTGAGCTCTTCTGTCATGGCCCCATGACGCAGTGCTGTCCTTTCTTCTTTTGGTTTCTGGCTCTCCAGCTAGGCTAAGCACTCCCGCAAGGCAGGGGCCAGGCCAGATTCACGTCATCACTGACTTCCTCTCGAGGGCTAGATTAAGGCAAGCACTCAAATGTTTGAGGGATAAAGAAGGAAGAAAGGGTCACGCTTTGCCTTCCCTGGCACCTCTGTCCTCATGTATCATATGTCAGCCATGCGCCTACTCTGGGCCAGGCTGTATGGCCCTCCATTAGTCGGGGTGTCTGGGCTTCTTTATCTAGCTCCATGGGCCAGGGAGACCCATTCAGAAGCAGGAGTCAGAAGCACGTGGCCTCGGGGTCCAGCCAGGGCCCCTCTGCCAGGCCACTGTGCAGGGCTTCTGCTGATGGACCCCTCCCCCAGGCCTGGCTCTGTCACTCCCTGGCTGGGCGCTTGTCTCCTGCCCATTCTCTTTACAGTCGGTCACCTGTCCGTGCCCACAGAGGTGACTGGAGGAGCACCAGCCCACCTGGGTGGCTGGACCAAGCACGGCAGAGGCCACCCTGAGAGATTTTATTCTGCGCTTTGACTTTGCAGGCTCTCACCATTGTCGTGTGTAGCAACCTTGTCAGATGCTCTTAGATGTTTTTCCAACACTTCCTGGGCTGCCCCGAGAGCCAATCCTCTCGCCCAGTTAGGATCCTGGCTCTTCCTCAATTTTGCCACTTGGCTATGATCAAGTACCTCATCTTGAGCCTCAGTTTTCGCTTCTGCAAATGGAGGTTATATCCCTTGCCTGTTGGTGCAAGGCACGGATGAGGCAGGGGAGGTGTGAGTGATGGCCGTGGGAGACAGAGGCCACTCTAGGGGCTGCAGAAGTGGCAGCATCACAGCCCCTGCGCTCCAGGAAACTTTCCCACTGCTGCAGCCTGCGTCAGTTGGGGACATCTTGGCAGAGACCGGGAAGAAAGAGCCTGGGACCAGGTGTCAGCCCTGGTGCTGGGCTCTGGCAGCACTGGCTCCCCAGCTGGCTCTCAGCCTCCCCCTGAGAAGGCTGACTGCCGCTCTGATCTCTGGGTCTGTGGCAGGTGGCAGGCAGTGAGGAGGTCTCAGCAGCTGCCCAGTGTCAAGGAGGGCCTTTCCAGGGTGCCCAGCAGCTGGGGTATGTGTGCCGGGGGAACAGAGAATTGGAAGGTCTCAGCCAGAAGCTAATAAACAATATTGGCTTACGGTGAAGGAGGAAGTGGGCAGCTCCACAACCATCGAGACTGATCTATTGGTTAATTAGGAGGTTTCCACAGCCACAGACTATGCCTGCTGTGTGTAGGGCCAGGTAGGGAGGGGGCCACAGGGTAATCAGGGCTGCTGGAAGGCCAGCTGGGGTCTGAGTGCAGCTCAATGTCTCCCCTGAGCCAGGAGCCTTAAATGGCTGAGGAATAATGCAAGAGGTTGGGGTCAGGCAATGGACCTAGGACTTGATGCCTGGGGCCTGCCCATCAGGACCCGCTGTCCTGAATATCTAAACAGAATTCTGCTATAGCAGGGGCTGGGTGCCCTCTGCGGTTTCCAGGGCAGCCAGTTGAGTATGGGGAGCTATAGGTTTGGGGAAGAGAGCTGATGCAGAATCAGGAAGAACCAAGAAAAACACTGGAAACCATGGGATCTGAGAACAGAGGTCCCAGAGGTGGAGAAGTTGGTTCTTCTAAGTAGAAAAAGGTAAACAGCAGTAGGTTTGAATCCAGACTCTCCCAAACACTAGTTGTGTGGCAAATCGCGAAACCCCTCTGATTCCTGATGTCTACATTTTTAAAGAGGAACAAATTATATCTACCTTGCAAAACTGTAATTAGATTGAAGAATGTAATACCACAGTAGCTGTTCCCTTCGCCAGGGAATCTTCCCAGCCAAGGAAACGAACCCAGGTCTCCCGCATTGCAGGATTCTTTACCAGCTGAGCCATCAGGGAAGCCCCATGGGATACATATGAAGTGCTTAATAAATATTTGCTATATTTATTTTGTATCTGTTAGTATTAAGTTACCCTGACTTCCCTGATGGCTCAGATGGTAAAGAAATTGCCTGCAATGCAGGAGACCCAGCTTCCATCCCTGGGTTGGGAAGATCCCCTGGAGAAGGGAAGGGCGATCCACTCCAGTATTCTTGTCTGGGAAATCCCAAAGGCAGAGAGGCCTGACGGACTACAGTCCTTGGGGTCGCAAAGAACGGACACGACTGAGCGACCAAGACTACCACTACGCTATTAAGTTACTCAGGACAGCGCTTCGAAGGGAGAAGGAGCTTGGTAGAGGAAGCAGGGCTTCCAAGATGCTAACAGAGTTGGCAGAATGGGCAGAGGGATTACCCTCCTTCCTGCCAGATTTGCTATGGACACAGTCTGGGGGATTCCTGGCCTGGGGGCCTGCGCCTGGCTGCCTGGAATCATTTTCACCGTCTAGGGGTGTCCACTCCGTGGACTGAGTATCCACTGCTCCTCAGAGGGCTCCTGGCTTTGGCCCCATCCCCTAGTACTGTCCGGCCCTGGAGGAAGAGGAAGGAGAGACAGACGGACAGCCGGCAGAGCGGAGGCACACAAAGTTTATTCTGGTCCTTTGACAGGTAGGGCCCTGCACGCCTCTCCACCACCTGCGGGCTCCGGACTTCGCTCCCCGCCCCAGTCGCCGCCCGCCGGCAGCCTCCCTCGAGGCCGGGCGTTCCCGGAGCAGCCGTCGGGGCCCGGGGACCCCGGGAGGACGCGACGGAGGGCGCGGCGGGCACCACCCGCGGGGCAGCGGGCGCGGGGGCGGCGGCGGCCGCAGGGCCACAGGCGGCGGAGGCGCGCGCGGAAGTGGCGGGAGGCGAGCGCGTAGACGAGCGGGTTGAGGCAGGAGTTGGCGTAGGCGAGGCAGTGCGAGGCCAGGCGGCAGGCGTAGGTGGCCGGGCTGAAGGCGAAGCGGCCGTACCAGAAGCAGAGGATGAGCGCGTGGTGCGGGCCCCAGCAGAGGGCGTAGAGCGCCGCCACCGCCAGCATGACGCGCCCCGCGCGGCCCGTGGCTCTGCGCCGGGCCTCGGCCGCCGCCGCACCCGCGGGGCCCACGGCGGCCCACAGGAAGCGCAGCGTGCGCCCGTAGGCCAGGCTCACCACTGCCACGGGCAGCAGGTAGCCGGCGGCGAAGGTGGCCACGTCGAGGGCGCGGCGGCGCGCGTCCTCCCAGGCGGGCACGCAGAGCTCAAGCGCGCCGTAGCGCACTGTGCCGTAGTAGCTGAGGTAGGGCGCCGAGAAGAGCGCCGCCAGCAGCCAGACCAGGCCCACGGCGGCGCGGGCGTTGCGCGGCGTGCGCAGGGCCCGCGAGCGCAGCGGGTGCCGCACGGCCAGGTACCTGCGGGCGGGCGCGGAGTCAGACCCGCGGCGGGCGGGTGGCCTGGATATCGCCCGGGTCTGAACCGCCGCCGCGGTGACCGCGCGCCGGGCCTCGCTCGCAAGGTTGTGGGGATGAAGGGAGTTAGCGTGCAAAGCGCTTGGAGTAGCGCCTGGCACCTAGCGAGGCTCGGTCGGAGCTCAGCGAGAAGTGACCAACCGGCCCAAGGTCATCAACGAGTCAACTAGAGAGTGAGCCTGGGCTTGACCCCAAGTTTCAACCCCTGAGAGCCGGTCTGACCACAACTCGGGCCAGATGTGGGCGGTAATAAAATAGCTGATGAATTTCATTCGTGTGTTCCTTTTGCCATTCATTTCACGCTTTCAGAGCACGGACTAAGTGCCAGGCCCTGAGCTGACACTTGGAACACAGAGATGTTCTCTGGATTCTCCCAGTGAAGATGGGGTGAGGGCAGGATGACCCCCTCAAGTATGCCCTGCAGGTGCCCCGAGACTGGGTGGTGGGGGCCAGACAGCTGTTCTTTTTCTCCCTCCCCCTCCCTTTTTGGTCCCCCATTCCCTCCTTCCCCTCCTCCAGACCGGGCCACATTCCCAGCCCAGCGCACCTGTCCACTGAGACAGCCGCCAGGGTGAAGCTGCTGGCGTACATGGTGAGGTAGATGAGCAGGTGCACAGCCTTACAAACCAGGGCCCCGAAGAGCCAGTCGTCCAGCGTGTAGATGGCGGCCTGGAAAGGCACGCAGCACAGGATGAAGCAGAGGTCAGCTGCCGCCAGGTTGAGGATGAATAGATCCGTCGTGCTGCCCGGCTCCTGCCAGGCACTCGGGCCAGGCTGCAGCAGCACTGCCAGCACCAGCCCGTTGCCCACAGTGCCCAGCAGGAAGATGAGGGCAAAGACCACGGGCACTGCCACAGCCCCCATACTCTCCGGGCTGTCTAGCGAAATGTTCTGGATATCAGCCATCTTCCCAACAGATGGGCACCTAAGGAAGAAAAGCTGGAGTCCTCAGCTCTGGTCACTCAATTCAGGGGTCTAGTTCCCCCACCATAGGCCTGGCCAAGTCTCCTGGGGTGGAAGCTTGTGGGGGATAGGGGTGCTGGGCAGACAGAGACAAAAGTTATCCCTGAGACCCACTGTGCAAGCTCCTGGCAATCTCATCGGTGTCTAAGGTGGGTTTCTCAGTTTCCTAGGAAACATCCCAAGGCCTGAAGGACTGATTAGGTAGTTGATGGACACCTTCAACCAATGATGCAGGTAAAGACACAGCAAAGTGAGTGCGGGGAGGGGCAGTTCCAACCCCAGGATCTCGTGTATTTTCCTCACTTTTCAATGGGGATCTGAAATACAGGGAAGACTTTTGGATATGTCAAATTCAACCAAACATGGGTGACACCCCTGAGTCACTGGATAGTCCAGCTTAGTGAGAGTACCACATGGCACAGCTGGGAGCACCATATAGGTCTCTGCCTCCTTTGCAGATGAGAAAACTGAGGCTCAGAGAGGGGACTTGGGAAGCTAATATCACACTCTGAGTGGTAGATCTGAGGTTGTTGCCACCCTGGTACCGACTCCCAGGCTGGAGCACTCATCTGAGAGCTGTTATAGGCGGTGCCCCTGACAACCTGCATGTGTGCGTGTGTGTGTGTTACATCTATGTAAGCCGTGATCACCTGACCCGTCGCACCCCGTGGCCCACATCAGCTGCTACCTGTGGGTCTCTGTACATGCTTGGACCTCTGGGGTGTCTGGATGAATGAAGGGTAAGGGGGCCAAGCAGGGAGGAGGAAAGAAAGGTGGTATCTTTGAGACCCCCCCATCCCAGCATGCAGGAGCACCCCCCCGCCCCGCTCCCCTCCCCAACGGCAAGCCCAGATGGGCGACACAGACCTCAACCCTGGGCACTGGGCTCCTGCTCTCCCTGGGTGAACTGCCCAGGCTGAAGCTGCCTCCTGGCTCAGTGGCTGCCTCTTGGTGCCTACCTGCAGGTACAGCTCTGCCTCCCACTGCTCCCTCTTCTCCTTTAAGGCCTCTCCTCTCCCTCCAAAGAAGTAGCCGCCGCCTCCTCAGCCCCTGATTTTCCCCGGGTGGCATGCTCTTCTGCCTGGCTCTCCTCTCCTCCGCCTCTCTGCGTTGCTTCTGCCTTTCTGCAGCGAGTAACCCATTGATCTCGCTCTCTGAGATTCTCGCTTTGTGGTTAACCCCTCTGTGCCCAAGGCCCAGTCCATTACTGGCCCTCTCACCTCCTATGGTCCTGCCTGCTCACTCCACTCCACATCCTCTCTGCTCCCTGCTCCAAGAAGGGCTCCAACCCAAGTTCAGAAAGGACTTCTAGTCTTTTTTTTTTTTTTTTGCCACATGGCCTGTGGGATCTTAGTTCCCCAACCAGGGATCAAACCAGAGCCGTCTGCATTGGAAGTGCAGAGTCTTGACCACTGAACGGTCGAGGAAGTCCCAGGACTTCTAGTCTTGAATGGAGTGTCCAGCGCTAGGAAACCAGGTTAAAAAGTCTCTTTTTTCTTCAGACTAGGATTCCTCCTGGCCTGAGAATTTCGAGACCCATCAGGTTCCCTAAGCTGATTCCAGGGCTTCAGTCTGCCTGAAGCCTGGAGGGTCTATGTGCATGTCTGGAGTCTGATTTTTAGTCTTAGGGCAGTGGGAAACTACAGAAGATTCTAGGGCAGAGACGTGACCTGCTCATTTATTTTGTAATTAGCTTATTATGGCCTGGGGTTAAAAGAATGGCTAGAGGGGGGAGTGATTTAATGAGAGACCCATTAAGAGCCTCTCCTCCAGGCAAACAGGTTACCAGTCTTGGTGAATGACGGGTGATTCGGTCATGAGGTTCTGGTCTGGACCTCCTCTTGGAAGGACCACATGGCCACATCTTCCAGAGGGTTAGAGGCCAGTGGAACAAGATGCATTGGATTTAACAACAAGGTGGTTGTTGGTACTAGACCAGTGTAGTGGGGGCAGAAGGCAGTCTGCAGTGAATGGGGAGGAGAGGTGGTAGGGGTTGTGTGGTCTTTCTAGAAGCTGGGAGGGTGGGGTGAATGTCAAGAAGTCTGTGCAACGGGAAAGAAAACAGTCTGAGAGGATGATGATGAAGCCAGGACTTGCAACCAAGGTCTGAGGAGCTGGGAAGAGACTCTTCAGAACTGGCTTCCCGAGGCCCTGGGATGCTCACCAGTGCTCAGGCTCCTTTAAAGCCTGATGCCACCCATCCCAGATGTGGAATATCCCCGAACTTTTAGAAGCAGAAACTCATTGAATTGAAGATATTAGGGATCATCCCTAGATTCTGCAAAGCCGAATTCAGAACTATCAAAACTGCATTAAGGAGTTAGAATTGTAGAATCTTGTGATCTCTAAAGAGCAGAACTGTAGGATCTAGACTTAGAGTGGTGGCATTTGAGAACCTGGGGGTCCACAACCATCTTGTATGGAAGGAATGCACTGTGAGATGGCCAGAAGCCTGGCCTCACAAATGTGGCAGGCCTGGCCCCTGAAAGTCCCTGAAAGTCCCTGAAACACTGCCCTCCCTCCCTTTGGGAACCCCAAGCCAGCTATGCCCAGTCTGGGCTCTGGATGGGTTGGAGCAGTTTTAGGGCAAAGAGCTCCCAGGAGCAGCAGTGCTGAGCTATGATATGACAGCAGAGGAGAGGAAGATGGTGGCAACCAGAAGGGGACCACCTATGAGGCAGGCAGGACAGGCACCTCGCCACGGCCTGAGCCCCAGCGGGCCCTGGGCACCCACACCTCCCCTTGTTCCAACTGCTGCTTCTGGCGGCTGTGGCCCTGAACCAATGCAGAGGGCAGATGGTGCGCCCTGAGAGCAGTCCCTGGAGATCTGGGGCCTGCAAGACATGGAACTGTGACTTTGTAGCTGGCCCTCAGCCCCATAGCCTGTCTTGGCCTCTGGCAATGACCCAGGGTATGTGCTGAGCCCAAGCATATGTGCCCAGAGGTGCCCCATGCCTGCTGGCACGTCCTCTGACCCCTCGGGACAGTTGCAGAAGACCTGCGCCAGTACAGGTCACATGCTGAGCCATGAGCTGGCTGAAAACTTGGCGCCCTACTGCGACGAGCTGGCCCACAGTGTCACAGTGCTGGGCTGTCCCCAGGCACACAATGTCAGCAGCTGGTGGTGCCGGGAAACTGTAGGAGGAAGAAGCATGCACTCTGTGCCACTGGTGGGTGGACCTCACCTACTGCTGTCTTGTCTTGGCATCACCGACTGTGACCCGTCATCCCGTGGCTGCTCATGGCCATGCCATGACCTGCCAGCCTGAGCAGACCACACACATCAAGCTGCTGGCCTGGCCAGGGGCTGGGCACCAGGCGGTGGGTACTTGCTGCTGAAGTACACCTGGTGCTGGATGCCCTACCCCGTGTGTGTGCCCCTGACGTGGCCACAGCAGCCCCCTTCCCTGAGGCTGTATCCTCCAGTAACCCAAACTCCTGGACCCCTAGCTTCAAGCTGCCCAGGATCACAGGCTAGGAGTCTCAGAATCCCAGCGTTAAGACCCTGCTGGCTGGGGCCAGAGCTCACCAGGCTGTCCCTCTCTAGATATCCAGGCTGAAGGGAGGGCTGGGGGTGTGGGGCACCAGAGCCCTGGTCCCCACCTTTCATGAAAAAGGGCCTTTTCATCCTCCCTGCCCCCTCGCCAGCAGACTATCAGCTCCCAAGGCCACACCATACTGAGGCTGGTGACTCAGACCCATCCTTTACCCTACCAGGAGCCCATAAGGCTGAGTGGGGAGGCTATGGACAGAGAAGGGCTGCGACTGTGGGAAGGGACTGTCACCTCCAGCAGGGGAGCAGTGAGCTGTTGTCGGGGGGCAAGGGAGAATGGGGTCTTGCTGTGGGGCTGCAAAAACATCCTGTCCAAGGCCTGAAGTCTAGAGGGGGCTGGAAAATAGCAGCCAGAACCCGAGCTCACTGTGCCCCCTGGCGGTTCCTCTGACCAGGCCAGTGAGCCCTGGGAATATGGAGATGGAAGGGCCCCAGATACCAATGTAACAGCCAGTCTTGGTATAGCAGGGAAGACCGAGGCACACATGGGGGAAGGGGCTGCCTAAGGCCACAAGAACGGAACGGAAGGTCGCTCAGTCGTGTCCGACTCTTTGCCACCCCATGGACTGTAGCCTACCAGGCTCCTCTGTCCATGGGATTTTCCAGGCAATAGTACTGGAGTGGATTGCCATTTCCTTCTCCAGTGGATCTTCCCAACCCAGGGATCGAACCCAGGTCTCCCACATTGTAGACAGACACTTTACCATCTGAGCCACCAAAAGGCAGGGATAAAGTGGGGATAGAATATAGGGTTCCAGACTCTCGGGGCCTCTCCAATAGTGACAGACATTCTTTCATCTGGGGCACAATCTTCTGCTTCTCCCAAACATGGGCTTGGGTGTCCAGCCCCTTCTTATCTGGGCAGCTGTAGGCCATCCTTGGGGTGGGGAGCAGAGGACAAGGGGTTCACCAGGGCTAGACTCTGGAGGCTGCAGAATAGGGGGGCGGGTGGCATGGGAAGGGGCCTGTAGGGCTGGTGCTCAGCTTCTCTCTACATCAGGAAAGCATCCAACTGAGCCAAATGGTGGCTCCGGCCTCTGTCATCCCACCTGCCTGGGTCCCCTCTTAATTTGGGAGAGGTGGTTAACTCTGAGAGCCCAAAGCCCTCAAAGCCCCATCTCCTGCCTGATCCTTTGACCAGCTGCAGGACTGGGGCTGCTCTGAGAGAATAAAGCAGACTAACACGTCACAGCTGATTTCCACACTGTTGCATTAACCTCACACCCACAAGCACAGGCCTCATCCCAGCCTGGCGCCAAGACTGACAGAGCTCAGAGCCTCTGGCCTGGGCTGATCAAAGGCCCTCCTTTTCACTGTGTTGGGAGGGGGACCTCGGCTCTGCTTGTCACTACCCAGAACTCAAGGCAGTGCCCCGTGCAGTCGCCCCACCTCCACGAAGGCCTCCACACAGCGGTCAATGTCCTCCTCGCTGTGCACTGCTGAGATCTGGACTCGGATCCGGGCCTTGCCCTTGGGGACCACAGGGTAGCTGAACCCAATGACAAAGATGCCTGTGAGGGTAGAGAGGGTCAAGCTGGGGCTCACCAGAGCCAGGCAGGTTCTGGGGGCATGACAGATAGCTCCTACTTTTCTGGGGGCTACAGAGGGCAAGGGAGCTGCCAAAGGTCTCTCAAAACTGGCACTGCCTCACAGCCGAGGGTTTTCAAGCTTGGACAGACATCTGATCTAAGAAGGGTAGTAGGGCTGGGGGAAGAGGGGATATTCACAGTCTAAGGGTTCCCTCCTTTTCTTTTAGGACCCACAGCCACATCTCAAGCCCCGTCTCCTTACCTCTCTTAAGCATGTCATCCGCTATGTTTAAGGCCAGCCGAGCGTCACCCAGCATCACAGGGCAGATGGGGTGATTGGCTCCTGAGATGGTGAAGCCAGCAGCCTCCATCTGACTGCGGAATCTGTGGGCATGAGCTGGGTGTCACTGGGAGTTGGGGGACTGTGGAGCAATCACACCCACTCCTGATGGACATGGATGTGACCCAAGGCTTGTGGCCAAGTCTGCAGGAGGAACCAACAAAGACAGAGATGGCAGATGGGGAAAGAGGCAGAGGAACAGGAAGACCAATTAGGAAGGCAGAAAGACAGGACTGTACAAGAAGGGGGAATGCAAGATCATTTGCAAAGAAATGCACCGGGGAGACTTCCCTGGGAGTCCAGTGATTAATACTCCATACTTCCAATGCAGGGGGCGTGGGTTCGATCCTTGGTTGGGGAACTAAGATCCCACAGGCAATAGGGCCAAAAAATAAAAAAAATAAAAATACATGAAATGCACCAAGAAATGGAAGGAAAAGACAGAGAGAAGAGGGCAGGGGCAAGCAGGTAGCCCCTGGTTAAGAGAGCCAAGTCCCAGTGCAACCCACTGGGGACACGGAGGTGGGCAGAGGCAGGACGCAAAGGCAGGGAGTTATGGGCCCGTGCAGCCACACAGGGCAGGCCCTCACCAGCTCCCTCGCCCCAGCGGGCCCCACCCTGCCCAGGACCGCACCGCAGGGTCTTGGCTGCCATAGACTGGACGATGGCGTTGCTCTCCATGAGCAGGTCCAGGGCTTTGGAGGCACAGCCAACAGCAGCAGGTGGCAGGCTGTTGGAGAAGAGGTAGGGCCGGGCACGCTGCCGTAGCAGGGACACCAGGGCCCCAGGCCCGGTTGTGTAGCCCCCTGTGAACAAGGGTGAGAAAAGGAGCCAGAGCTTACCCCATGGCCCTCCTGAGAGGACCGTCCATGCTGTCTTCTTCCCTGCAGCCCCAGGTCTCCCCTTCCCACCTCCCCCAAGACCCCTCCAGGGCTGTGCGTGCAGATAAAGGGAGCCCAGGGACCCAAGCCTGCAGACACCTGATGCTCCGCCCAGGGCCTTCCCCAGTGTGGAGTTGATGATGGTGACTTGGTCCATCACGCCCAGCAGCTCATCTGTGCCCCTGCAAGGGAAGCTGCCACTACCACCATGGCCACCTGAGCACCCAGGCTCATGGGTTGGGCGTGGGGGCTGGCCTGGTGGTTTCCCACCCACCCTGACGAGTCCAACCCAAGGCCTCAGGGGCCATGTGCTCCCACCGTCCTGTAGGCCCCAGGAAGCCAGTGGCGTGGCTTTCGTCCACAAAGACCAAGGCACCGTATTGAGAGGCAAGGTGGCAGATCTTCTGCAGGGGTGCGATGTCACCGTCCATGGAAAAGGCCCCATCAGTGGCCACCAGGCGCAGCCGATGCTTCTGCAGGCAAGATACGGAAGGCAGTGGCTGGTATCACGATTTGGACCTAGTCACTTCCTTTCTGTGCTGCTTGGCGCTCTAAAGGCTCACTCTGCCTAGTGCCCAGAACAGAGGGGAGCACACATGTACCCTCGTGCTGAGGCTGGCACATCCTCTCCCTCCTCTGGGCCTCTCTGGGCCTTCCCCATCTCTTCCAGGGCAGTCTGGAGACATGCTTAGCCACTGGGCAGTGAGAATGCTCCCAGTCTCCTCTCCAGAGGGCTGGGCGGGGTGGCGTCAGTTCTGTCCATAAGCTTATCCCACTCTGATGCTGGGCAGGGGCCTGCCACACATAAGGTGCTTCCTGGAATTCAAAACAGCTTTGTGCCATGGGATAAAGTTTTGGGTCTGAGATTGTTGATGTTGTTTAGTTGCTAAGTCATGTTGGGTCTGAGGATCTGGGTTCAGATCTTGGCTGTTTCGAACTTTCAGGCTATTTGCCTGTGAGCGAGGAGACGGCTTCTGCAAGCCTCTTTCCCTTCACCAGGGTAGGGGGCAGTTTGCGGGGGAGGCTGAATATAAGACCAGTCCTTGGCCCTGGAAGTGTGAGGCCCTGCCACACCTGGGCCTCCTGCAGCTTGGCCTCCAGATCAGCCATATCCAGGTGGCGGTAGCGGTATTTGTGGGCCTTGCACAGACGGATGCCATCAATGATGGAGGCATGGTTCAGCTCATCTGACAGGACTGCGTCCTCAGAGGTCAGCAGGGCCTGGTGGAAGGCAATCAGAAGTAGGGCCATCACCCAACCACCATGGGGTTCCCTCATGACTCCCCCTGAATCAATATTTCACTGCCAACCAGGGCATTCTTCTGGGCAGGGAGGCAAGGAGCCCTCTGCCTCTCTCTTGATCCCCAGGCGTTCCAGGACTGGGCTGAATCAGGGGCCCTGCTCTAGCAAAAGCAGGTGAGAACATGTTTGGTGAATGCCCGGCCCCTAACACCCTCAGCCTTCCAGCTGATGTAGGTTACCTCCCAAACACCCTGGAAGCTGGCCTCCTAGTAAGCCCCAGGATTCCTCCTGGAGACCTGCTAGCCCAACCTTGACCTCCAAAGAAATGGGCACTGGAGCCTCTCTACACGGCCCTGGCATCCTGCCAAGTTCTCTGGAGTGCACACTCCCAAGCCCTGCTCAGCCTGGCAGGCCTCACCAACTCCCACCCATGGAGTCACATACCTCAAAGAGGCCAGCGTTGGCATCAAAACAGCTGGGATAGAGGATGGCATCCTCCCTTTGGTGGAAGCGGGCTATCTTTGCTTCTAGATCTTTGTGGATGCTCTGAAGTAAAGGAACGAAATACATATTAATGCCTTTGGGGCCACATGGGACAAGTCCTGGGGACAGAGGCTTAGAGGGCCACAAACAGATCCTCCCCCTTCTTTTTGCACCCCTCTGTTCTGGGCACAAGGGTTCACCCGGAGCTAACACAGGAATCTGAAGCAGTAGGGGTCCACTGGGTGCCCCTCTTCCTCGTTGGGTTTTCATTTTACAGTGGGGGTCTGATGGTAGAATTATGATGCTAATGGCAGAGGAATATATTTTCTCTATCAAACTGAATACCCTTTTTTTCTATTTTTTCTTTATTTTCCTTTTATTTACTTTTTTTTTTTTGCCACACCACACAGCATGCAGGATCTTAGTTCCCTGACCAGGGATCAAAGATCAAATCTGCGCCCCCTGCAGTGGAAGCACAGAGTCTTAAGCACTGGATCATGACAGAAATCCCTAAGTGCCTTTTTCTGTTGTTTAATGGCAAAAAGGAGGATTACGTAAGTATGCTAGGTTCATTTGGGCCTCCAATTGTTAGATTTGGAAGCTGTCCAGCCTAACCTGCCCTGGTTGGAAGTCAAAAGTTCCGTTCATTTCCCCTTCACCTTTCTGAGAGAACAAGTAATGATAATCACAAGGACTCAGAAGCACTGACTCTTGAGTGAGGCCATATGGGTTCAAGTTCCACCACAACAGGCTGCATGCTCTGGGCAAGACAATTAACTTCTTGGGGCCTCAGTGTCCTCATCTCTAGAACAGGGGCAAGAATAGCACTTAGAACTTGGGATTATTATCTGCATTAAGGAGTAATTTGCAATGTTCTTAAAATAGCACATGATACATAGTCAGCACTGTAAGTTTCATGTATAAAGGGTTCATTTTGTAACATTTACAAAATAAAATTATTAAGCAACATTTATTGAGCACTGCTGTGTGCCAGGCCTTGTTCTAAGCATTTTTACATGTATTGGGTTGGCCAGAAAGTTCATTCAGGGTTTTCCATAAGAAGTTATGGAAAAACTTGAACACACTTTTTTGCCAACCCACTAATAACTCTTTAATTTGGGATAATCTTATTAATTATTATTTCCACTTTACCAATGAAGGCATTGATGCTCATACCAGTTAAGACACTTGCCCATGGTAACAGAACCAATATATGGTGGTACTAGAAACCAAACTCAGGCAGAATAGCTCCAGAATCCTTTATCTCAATCCCTGCCTTCTATTCTTCCTTTCTTGAAGAGGAACAGGTAAGAAGCTCTGTTCTGTGGGTGGGGAAATGGATGCTCTGAGAGGTTAAATTTCTTGCCCAAGGCTTCACAGCAAAACAGAAGCTTGAACCCAGTTTTTCCAGTGAACAGCCCTTAGGCTAAGCATGGGCCCAGAGTTCTGGGATGAGCTGAATTGCCTAAACCAGCCCTTCTGACTGCAGAAGCAGACATCTGAGGTCAGTGCCCAACACTGGGGACCACCCCGTCCTCCCCCGCCCCAGCCTGGGCCATACCCTCGGTGTACCTGGGTGCCACAGATGAAACGGACAGAGCTAAGGCCGGCTCCAAACTCCTTTAGGGTCTGCAGACCTGCCTGGATGACCTCCGGGTGGCTGCTCAGGCCCAGGTAGTTGTTGGCACAGAAGTTAATAATTCCTGAGATGGAGTACAGGGGATGGACACAGGAGCTCAGGACAATTAGGGCCTGTAAAGGTGCCAAACCCTGGGGACTCAAGAGAGGAAATGAACCTGGAATCGCCCTTGAAGAGGCAACAACCACACAGTAGGATCTGTTCCAGGGCAGAGGCCAGGCTGGGGAGTGGGGAGCCCCTAGAAGGCACTGAATTCAACAGCTATAGGAGAGGGAGGGGCAGAAATGGACTCCCAGAGCAGCACTTTGGAGAATGAGAAGGTTTGGATCACATTCACCCACAGCCCTTCCTCTCTGGCTTCTCCTACCTCTGAAGACAACCAGTAACCCCTAATCTGGCACTTGGCTCTTTCTGGGTAAAAGAAGAGGGCATCACAGAGCCCTGCTATGGTCTCCAAACTCCACACAGTTGACTTTGCTGCCTGGTCAGAACTGTATGCCCAGCAGGGTGGCCTCTCTGAGACCTTGACCCTTGCATTTTAAAGACCAAGGTGGATACAGCTGACCCAGGGAGGAAACTAAGGCTCCAAGAGGGCAAGGTTTACTCAGTTTGGGAGAAGCAAAACAGGATGGGAACCTGGGTCTCCTAATTTCCCACTGTTTGATCTGCTCCAAGGTTCCCTGGAGGAGGATAGAGACCTCTGTTTTACAAATAAGCACAACAGCACCAAATATTCCAGGCCTATTTCCTGGGCAGAAGACAGGTTTGGAGGCCTGTTGGTAACCAGCACCCCCCTGGGTCCTGGCACAGACAAGATGAGCAGTGACCACAGATAAGACAGAAACCAGGGCGGCCTGGTGGGCCAGTTCACAGTATGACTTGTGGGGCAGCCCTCAAGCCCCTTGCTCAAACAGTGATTTTGGCCAGAAAGTTGGTCTCTATGGACAGTTACATGACCTTCCAGCTCCAATATACCAGAAGAACTACACTAAAAGCCTAGCTCTTCCTGCAGCTAGCTGGGGGTTTATAGGCAAGACACTTCAAATCTATGAGCATCAGCGTCTCTTCGTTTGTAAATGGGACCAGTCATGCCCATGTTTTGAGATTTGCAGGAGTGCAGGCGCAGCAATTAGCAGAAATCTGAACAAAGCAGCAGCTCCTATGCGGGATTTCTTGCTGCTGCCTCCCCATCACCCTTTCTTGAATCCGTATGGTGGGAGCCAACTGGCTGTCTCTCTTTCTTCCTTACGTTCTCACAGGCTGGATCTCGGATCGAGCCCTGGCATCTAAATAAAAATGGTGCTCAAAGGGCAAATTACCTTCTTTCTGGAGGAACGGATCTAATCAGGTTAGAATTAACTGTGGGAAAAGGCAAGTCGGCCTGACAGATGGGAAGCGGTCCAGCAGCGGCTACGTGTGCCTGTGCTCCGGCCCGCTCACTGCCTCCAGGACCTCCACTTCAGCGAAACCCTCAGGACACCCCGAACACCCGGCCAGGTCTGGCTATTCCCAGGAGGGGGTTGTTACCTCCCGGGGCGCCGTCCACGTGGATATGCGGCCCCTGACAGGACGTGATGACTCGCTCGCTCTTCCAGGTGCCAGCTCCGCGGATGCTTTCCAGCTCCTCCTCCAGAATGCCACGCAGCTGAGCCAGCGCTGACTGCGCCCGGCTGCCGCGGGGGGCCCGAGACAGCGCAGCATGTAAGACGCGACCAGCCCACATTTTGCCCACCTCGCGGCAGCTAGACTGCCCGCTCAGGTCCTTGCGCACCGAGGCCGCGGCGTGATCACGTGCGGGGGCTGGGCCCCGGCAGCCAATCGGAGAGAGAAGGGCTCTGCTCTAGGGCAGGGGAGGCGGACCTAGGAATAGGAGGGCGGGACCTGGCGGGATCAGCAGAGGACGAAAGTGGAATGACTTGTAAGTTGAGACTGGAGCTGTCCGTGTTGGGGGAGAGGAGGCGACGGGGATTGGAAAGCACATCAGGGCCAGACCCACCAGACCCCCACCCCATTCCCATGCCGTGCCTACACACACATCTCCCGGAAGGTAGGGACGCCCTCTGGACGCGGGCGCCTAGAAGCAGGCTGAGGCACTTTCCATATGCTCCGGCCCTAAGGTTTCCTGGGTTCTCTCTTGCTCTTGGAACTCTCCCCAGCGCTTAGGTGCAAAAGCCCCCAGGTTTCGCCCACCATATTGCTCGGCATTCTCCTTCAGTTTTTAGAAGTATGGAAAAAACACACCGCTCAGATTTTTCCCTTTTTTTTTAAATTTTATTTTAAAGTTTGAAAATTACAAAGACAGCAAATTCTTCCAGGCACAAATAACACTTATTTTAAAATAAAAAGGGGCGAGGGGGGTGGGTAGACCGCAAGCGCGCCTATTTAAAAAAAAAAAAAAAGGAAAGACTGTACAGGGTTTTTTTCTCCCAGCTCCCGGGTATGAAACGTTAAGTACTACCCCTAGATATGTATATATACATAATACATACACACCCACATACACACCCACACCCACACCCACACACAAGACCTAGCTCTGTAAAACTACTTAGCAATTCAAAGTCGACTGCAGTATGTCTTACTGTCCACTCCACTCCCCGCCCTCCCCTCCTCCCCCCGTCTACTACTACATATAAAAAAAGTAAAGAGGTCTGGAGGTTTTTAAGTGGTGGGTGGTAGGGCTGAAGCCCCACTGGACTGCCAAGCAAAGCCACCTCTTATACAAGAACCAAAAATCAGGGGGGAAAGGAAAAAGGTCCTCCTAGGAAACAATACAATTGTGGGAAAAACTCAAGTTTCAACAGGGGCACACTGAGGCACTTGGCTGACTGACTTCTCACCCTTCCCCTAAAGTTTCCACTCCCATTTAACAGGAGACTTTCTGAATCCACAGAAACCTCCACAGTGGCTAGTTTCTAGCTGACTGAAAGAACCTACAGTCTCTAGGACCAGCTGTCACTTTAACCCTCCCTCCCATTCCCTAGGACAATAGAGAGGCTACCGGGACAGACTAACAGAAGTGAGAAGGAAACTGGGTTTGGACGTCCCACTCTCACCACGGGAAGGTGGCATACAGCCAAGAGAGGGCTTCCCCCCACCCCCATCTACCTCCTTTGCCGTCCAGCTGCCGCCATCCCTCTCTCCTCCCCACCAAGGTTCTGAAACTCTCACAAGGAGTGCTCAACTTAAAGCTTGATGGTCTCTGAGAAACTCCTACAAATCTTACAGTTCCTGGGCTCCCTGTCACCTAGCCCCAACAAACTACCTTCCTCCCCCCAACCCGCCCCACCCCCCACCCCCCACCCCCCACCCCCCGCCCCGCGACTTTTACCTTCAGAGTGAACCAACCACCCAACTAAAGAAAACACACAAACCCACCCAAATTCCCAAACCCACAAGCAGATTAGTAACAAATAAAACAAATATAAGTACATTCTCATCATTACAGAGATATTTGTTGTTGCTGTCCTTGCATGATTGGTTAAGGAAAAATGAATTATTCCCTAATTTCTGAGGAATACAAATTCTGTCTCTTTACAAAGTCAGAAGGGAAAGGGGCAAAGGATGGCAGATGAGACCGAGAGAGAAGGAGAGAAAGTATTTACAGAAAATAGGCAGGAGTGTCCACAAGAAAAGCCTCATTGTCACTTCTTCTTGCCGGTCCTCTTGGCACTGGACTTGGCTTTGGGCTTCACTGGTTTGGTTTTCTTAGGCTTGGATGCCTTGACTGGCTTGGCTTTGACAGTCTTAGGTTTTTTGGTTTTCTTGGGCGTGGCAGCAGGCTTCTTCTTGGCCTTCTTTACTGGGGTGGCTTTGGGCTTCTTGCTTGGGGTTTTGGAGGCAGCCTTCTTGGGCTTGGCTGCCTTCTTTGGCGTGGCCACCTTCTTGACTTCCTTCTTCGTCTTCTTGAAGGCCACGGACCTTTTGGGCTCGTCGCTCTTGGCCAGGCGGAAAGACCCTGAGGCACCCACCCCTTTGGTCTGCTTGAGGACTCCAGTGGTGACCAAGCGCTTGATGGACAACTTGATCTGGGAGTCCGCGTTCTCACCCACCTTGTAGTGGCTCTTGATGTACTTCTGGATGGACTGGCGCGAGGAACCAGCGCGGTTCTTCTCTGCTTGGATGGCAGCCACGATCATGTCTGAATACTTGGGGTGGTCTGTGGACTTCTTGGAGGCCTTGGCCCGCTTGGGCTTGGCCGCAGGGGTGGACGTGGAGTTCTCGGTCATGGTGGCCTGCCTGGTCCTGCTGTTGAAGAAGGGACCTTCCAAAGGGCCAGCCCTCGTCGGAAGCCAAGGAAAGCCTGATTCGGGATCTGCTCTAGAGCCTCTGGCTCCCAGGCCAGTCCAGAGGCCGGCTCTCGGGGCCCCGGCTCGGGTCGCGGGGAGGGCTCACTGGGCCGTGTCTGCGTGGCCCAGCCCCGCCAGTCTGTCGGTCGGTCTCGGCGCCCGGCTCTGCCTCCGCCTCCTCCTCTTCTGCCTCCCTTTTCCCAGCTCCGCGTCTGGCGCTCGGGCGGCGCATCCGGGTATTTAGCGGCGGCGGGCGGACCGCGGTGAGGACAGGGCTGCTGGCTGCCTGCTCCCGGCCCAGAATGGCGCCGCGCCGCCGCCATCTGTGTTTCTTCCGCCGAGCAAATCCGACCTTTCCCCCCAGCCCGGGCCTTCCTGCTCCCCGCCGCCGCGCCGGGCCGCTGCCTGGCTCTCTGAGCTCCTCCGCCAGGCGTCCAGCTGCCTCGGCCGCCGCCCCCCGCGCCCGCCACGCGCCCCAAACAGCGCTGAGGACCGCTGGCGCGCCGGCACATTTCCCCTTTGCGGGGGGCTGGCTCTGCGGGGCCTGGGAGTCCCGCTGCTTGAAAACCCCCGTAGGAAAGCTCCCCCCTGGGGCTACCGGAGACCCCACTCCCGGCCCGCGGCGGGACCCCCCAGCCCAGCAGAGGAGCCCGAAAGCGGCCCCAACTAACACACGCGGCCCCGAGACGGGCGACTCCCAGCCGGGCCGAGCTGGGACAGGGGGGAGGGGTCGCTCCCCCGGGGTCCGGTCACCTCTCGGGGGTCATCCTGCCACTGGGCCCCCCGCACCTCTACCATCTCTCAGTCCATGGGACCCCTAAGTAAACTTTCCCTGGAAGAGTTGGAAGGGCACTTTCAAACTTTGTCCCTTCCCCCTCCTCTTTGATCGCTCCCCCAGCGCGCCCCCGACATCTGCATCAAGGATCTCTCCTGAGGTCGAACCCCGAATGCTGCATGGGTCCCTGAGGGAATGAAGAGGGGTCTCCCAGGTCTCCTTCTCTCCTCAAAGCGCCCCCCCCCCATCCTCCATGTATCCTAACTGGTAATTCATATATAGTCCTTCCTCAGCCTAGTTTTGGGATGTCAGAGACAGAGCTTGCTGCCCCCACTCCTAGGACCCAGCCTGGGGGTCTAGTCCCCCTCCCAGAGCTCCCTGAAGACAATGAGCGGGGAGGTCCACAATGAAGGCATTGCTCAGAAGGCTCTAAATCAAAGACTGTCTTGGGGACCCCTGGGATGAGGAGAAGCCCGGAGAGCTTTGGGAGTTTGGGAAAACGGGGCTCTGGCGGGGAGGTCGAGGAGAGGGTCATATTGCTTGAGTCCTGAGTGATCTTCAGAAAGTGCGAGTTGTTCAGGGAGCCCCGGCCGGGACCACCTCCATTTTGCTGGGAAGATGCGATGTCTTTGTTAAAATGTACGTATCTTTTCCCTTGCTGCTTGGCAGGTACAGATAAGGAAAACAAGGGGCACCACCGTCTGTAGGGAGCCTCGGAGGCTCAGAGGGCCTTTAGTGGTCAGAGGCTCAGTTCAGCGTTCCTAGGACCCCTCATCTGCCATAGACGTCCTATATTCACATGCAGGGTCCCTCTTGGCAGGGGTCCTAGGTTGAGATTCTATAATGCTCCCTCTCTGAGCCGCCTCCCGCAACAACCCGCTTTTATTCTCCAAGCAAAAAAGCCGACACTCTTAGCTTAAACAATACCCTGGTGGTGGGGGTTTATAGCTAGTCAAAGTGATGAAGGCATCTGGGTAGTAAGGTCCAGGAGCTGTTTGCAGACACCAGCTGTAGAGGGGGAAGGGTTGGAAGGTTTAGATGGGGGAAGAAGGGGGAAACTGGTCGCAATTGGGAGGTGTGTATATGTGGGGAAAGGCTCCTACTGGACTTGGGAGTCTCTGAGGACAGGGAAATTAATGGGTTCCCCCCCCCTCATACACACACCAAGGGTTGGATTAATCCAGATGATTGGGAACGGGGAGGGGGAGTCTTGAGACTCTATCGGTATGGGATACCTTCTCCGGGGCTTATCTTGGTGGCACAGATGAGGAAGAGAAACCAGGAAGGGCCAGGTTAGTTCAAAAGCTCAACTTTCTTATTTGAATATTGTCAATTACTCCGAAGTCTCCTGGCTTGAAAACACAACATTCTGATGGGTTTGCTTTGGTTATTGTCAAAGACAGTTCTTCCGGTTCCCACTAAGATCTGGATGGGAAAATAGGCATCCACGTGACAGCCACAGGTCCGAGATGTTGTTTCACTCAGCGATCCTATAGACATGTCATCCCCTTATCCCAGGTCCCCGCGTGTCTAAAAATAAGGCCTGAATGAATTCAGTGGCACCATGATGAAATAATTTTATTTGCACAGCCCTCTCCAGCTGCTTCTTGATCCTTCGCGCCTCCTGCCTAGGGAAGCAGGTAACGCGATCACTCTCCTGCATCACTCGCATTTCACGGTGAAGGTCACGGGACTAGGAAGGATGGACGTGGAGGCGCTTTGTGAGGCTCAGCTCCCCACGCCCCCATGCCTGCACTTCATTTTGTAGTTCTCACATCTCGAATCCCCGCCCATCCCAGCAACCGGTAAATTCTCTCCCGGCCCTGAAGCCAGAAATGGAGGGAGGTGTCACCTCGGAGTTTCGGGGGCTTTACCGCCGGCGGACATCCTTTCTCCCTGCAGGCGCCGAGATTCTCTGCCCCTCCCCTTGTAAGGGAGAACTGGATAAGAAGGTGGGGCGCGGGGGTGGGGGTTGGCAGGGGTTTCCCCGGAGTTAGCCATAGAGTCCCAGACCGAGGTGGGCACGAAGAGAACAGGGTGCCTCCAGATTGGCTTGGGCTCACCTCGCCTCGCAGACCCTGCAGAGTCTGGGGGGGTCTTCTAGACCGCGACCCGGCCCCACCCGCCTACCCTGGCAGGGTACCAAGCTTCGAGTCGTTTAGTGGCCGGCAGAAGGCGGAACTCCCTCCGCCTCATTTAACGCGAGCCCTTTAAAAACCAGGGAGCCGCAGAGCTGCGGGCAATTCCTCCTGGGAAATGTAGTCCCCGGGTGGCAGCCCCGCACTGCGACCCGCCGGGGACCTCCCGAGCCTCAGAACTGCGGAGCCGCCCCAAGCATGGGGAGGGGGTCAGACCTCGCCTGTCCATTCATGTAGGGAGGGGCCCAGACCTCCTTGCAGTTTTTCGGTTGTCAAAAGAGGCCCTTGGTGTTTTCATTAATCATAAAGGGGCTCTACCTACCTCTGGGGTTGGTGTGAAGGTGAAATGAAATCCTGTATGGAAAAGGGTAAATCGAGCTAGAATGCGGGGGTCTTCTAACATGCCTGGGTGAATGTGCCCGTAAATTTACTGAGTACATTCAAGTCATACTTAACATCTCCATTTTTCAAAGAGGAGGTCTGTGATGGCTAAATGATTTGTCCAAGGTGGGTGAACCAGGAGGGTGACGGGTGACAGACTCTCAAGCCAATGACTTTCCCGCTCCAGATGTGAACTCATTCTGGTCTTTGGAAAACTAAGGTATTCATTTGATATGTGCCAGGCCCTGGGATAGGGCTGTGAACAAGAGACCTCTGCTCTTGTGGAACTGCTTTCTAGTGGAGAAACTAGGTAAGCAAAGAAGTCTGTTGTATGGTATCTCGGAAAGCCTTGATTGCAAAGACAAAAATTAGAGCAGGGGGACTCCCCAGGTGGTCCAGTGGTTAACAATTCACCTTCCAATCAGGGGGAAACTAGTTCAGTCTCTCCCTGGTTGGGGTACTAAGGTCTCACATGCTGTGGGGCAGCAAAGCCCAGGTGCAGCAACTACTGAGCCCAGAGCCAGTGGAGCAGGTGCTTCACAACAAGAGAAGCCCTCGCACCGCGTGAGAAGACCATGTGCCACCACAAAGACCCAGTGCGGTAATTTAAAAAAAAAAAAAAAAAAAAGGCAGGGTAAGGGGGAGCTAAGAATGCTGAGAGAAGAATGTTTGCAAGTTTAAATAGGGTGGTCAGAGAAGGACTCATTAAGAAGCACACTTGTGAGCAGATTCAAAGGAGATGAGAAAGGGAGCCATTTTTATTCTTGGAGGAAGAATCTTTCAAGCAGAGGGAATACCCAGTGCAAAGGCTCTGTGGCAGGAATGTACAGAGTGGGTGAATTAAGGACACTAAGGGGAGATGAGGGTTTAAAAAAAAAAAAGATCTGGGGAACAAAGGAGGCACAGGTCACATAGCTCGGGATACCATTGTAGGGACTTTGGCTTTTACTCTGAGGGAGATGGGAGCCACTGGACAGTTTTGAGCAGAGGAGGGACATGATGGGACCCAGGCAGTAGCCAACCAGTCACCTGTTGCAGCTGTGTGGAGAAGCCGCAGACGGCAAGGACAGAAGCAGGGTAGGGAGTCTGTTGCAGTAATCTAGGTGAGGGATTATGGCAATTTGGTCCATAGGGCAGCAGTGGAGGGGACGGAAAGTGGTCAGGTCCCAGTAGGGCACTGCGGATTTTGGCTTGAGCAAGCAAAGATGGAGTTGTCATTAAGTGAGGCAGGCAAGACTGAGGGGTTTCAGAGTTCTGGCTGGGTTAGGTTTGAAATGCCTCCCAGATGTGTGAGTAGAAATGCTGAGAAGGCAGATAAATAGAAGAACCTCAATCTGGAGTTCAGGGAGAGAGATCTACCTTCCTTTTCTCCTATTTAAAGACCCTCTACTTTGGCCAGGTGGGAACAAAACAAACTTGGTTTGGTCATACTGGGCTCAGAGGCCACTGGGGAGATGCCACTGATATCATTGCAAACTGTGATTGTGTCAAGCACAGATAAGGCTGAGAACCAGGACCTGAGAAGGAGGTCACAGGTGGGCTTTTGCAGATCAAGCACCAGGGGAGGCCATGTGGTTAGAGGGGGGCAGGATGGGGAGTGTGATGGGAGATGTCCTCAGGTTGAAGTGCCAGCTGGAGCATATGAGGCTTTAAGCCACGGCAACAGGTGTAGATTTTGCTTTGAGTGCAGTCAGAAGCTGCTATAGAATTTTAAGCTTAAAATTTTGTCTCTTAAAATAATTAACCCAGTTATTTTAAAATAAAAAATGTAAATCATGACGTACATCACCCATGCAAGAGAGTATGCAACGTATATTCAGTTCTAAAACCAATGTGGAGACAACTGTTTCTTTTGCTCACGTTAGCATAAGAAACATCATCAGTCCATTGGAAACCCTGTTTATTGCTCTCCCTGATCACATCTCCGTGACCTTTACCCTGAAATTCTGTAAGCAGTTCTCTTGTGTTTCTTTTTTTATGGTTTCCCCACATGTGTACTTAACCCTGTACCCTACTGTATAACTTAGTTTTGCCTGTTTTTGGACCATAGACAAATGGAATCATATCATGAGTATTTTCTTCTGTGACTTGTTTCTTTTATTCAGTGTGTTTTTGAGAGTCATCCCATTGGTGCAGGCAGCTGTAGCTCAGTGGTCAGAGCACATACTGGTTGTGTAGGACCTGACATTTATACAATTTTTAGAGTCCTTTAAAAAATACAAAATTGTAATAGAATATTAGGTAACAAGTGAATTTATATTTAGAGTGAGAAAACTCACAACAAATCCTAGATTAAAAAAAAACCTGGTAAATATCACAAAGATCATAAAATCCAGAAATACATCTTTTCTGATGCACTGTTTGACCCACATTGCTAGGATCCTTCTCACAGCCATACAAGGGGCTTGTGCAAGGGAGAGAACTTTCACTGAGGCAGCTTCACAGTGAATCCATCCCAGAAAGTGGTATGTTCCACTGTAGGAAGAAGCTGCAGTTTCGCTTCATGCTACTTGTGATAAATGGCTCCCAGACCTGTCCACATCCTCTTTCCTGGAACCCGGGCATATGTTCTGTCACATGGCAAGTTTGCAGATGGAGTAAAGTTTGCCAACCTTGAGATGGAGGATTACCCTCGATCATCCAGGGGGACTCCAGTGTAGTAACAAAGGTCCTCAAGTGGGGGAAGAGGGAGGCTGAAGAGTAATAACCATAGAGATGGCATCATGAAAGAACTGACCATTGTGGGCTTTTAAGATGGAAAGAGCCCACAAGCCAAGAGGCCGGCTGCCTCTTGAAGGTGGAAAAGGCAGAATCCAGATCTTCCCTACAGCCTCCAGAAAGAACACACACCTGCTGACAGCTTGATTTTAGCTTAGTGAGACCCTATTTGGACTTCTGACGTCTAAAACTGTAAGGTAATAAATTTGTGTTGTTTCAAGCCACCAAATTTGAGACCATTTGTTTCAGCAGCCTTAGGAAATTAATATACTACTGTTTGGGTTGATATTTAGGTTGTTCCAGTTTCTTACTTTCCAGATAACATTGCTGTTTGTGCAGCCTCAGCTTTACCAGGTCGAGGCAACTGCTTCTCATAGGCTACAGTTTGGCTGATTTGGGGAACGGCAGGATGAAGGTGGTGAGACCATTAGGGGCCATCTCAGTGAGCTAGAGGTGAGAACTGACAGTGGAGGTGGGAAGAAGGGTCAAATGTGAGAAATATTAAGGAGGGCTAGTCCACAGGACTCCCTAAAGGGTTCCCTGTTGGAGGTGAGGGAGCAACCAGAAAGAGTCCCGAGTTCTGGAGCAGAAGCAAGGATGGTGGTGGAACCAGAGATGCTGATGGCTGGAAGTCTGATACCAGGACCCGTCCTCAAGGGCATCCCCATTCCCACCCTCGCTGGTGGCTCTCCTGGTCCCTTCTCATCCTTTACAACCTCATGCCTTGGAAGCTGACCTCTCACCCACTTCTCTCAAGTTAGGGAAATGATCGAAATCCCATGTGAATTCAGAGCCAAATGATGGACAGAAAGATAAACACACACTCCCAGGACAAAGGAATGAAAATGCAGGTGATAGCTTCACCATTAAACTTTAACTAATCTAGCTGAACTAAACTTTAACTAGTTTCCTAAGATTTAAAGCAGCAAAGACATCAGCAAGGCAAAGACGGAGAGTTTTAATTCTTAAAAACAGTTTAATCTCCTGCATTGGCACCATCCTTTGGGAACACATGTGACTCTTCCACAGGAGAGGAGGCTCTATGTGCAGATTTGGGAGGTGTCTCTAGTATACCAATTCAGAAAAGCAGACTGAGAACAATTTATGTGGGGATCTAATTTTTATAAAATAGGGCACTTCATCCAGGTATATAGTAATAGTTCACATGGAGCTATTACTGTGTGCCCAGCATTGTGCTGAGGCCTATCTGCTCTGTTGATAGGTAGTAATATGACAGAGGGTGAGATGGTTGGATGGCATCACTGACTCAATGGACATGAGTTTGAGGAAACTGGGAGACAGTGAAGGACAGGGAAGCCTGGGAGTGCTACAGTCCATGGGGTCACAAAGGGTCGGACACGACTTAGCAACTGAACAACAACAACAATGCATTTGGACCTTTTTCTGTTATTGTCACTTCCTCTGACAGATGGGGAAGGAACCTGTCCAAAGGGGTCTGACTCCATGCTCTAACCAGTTCTCAAAGCTTCCCCTCCCTTGGAATTCCCTGGTGGTCTAGTGGCTAAGATTCTGTGCTCCCAATGCAGGGGGCCCCAGGTTTGACCCCTGGTTGAGGAACTAGACCCCGAACTACACCCGTTCGGGTGTCACAAGTAGAAGATCCTGCATGCTGCAACTAAAAAGATCCTGCATGCCACTGCTAGGACCTGACACAGCCAAAGAAATGAATAAGGAAAAACAAATGCGTATTAAACAAACAAACAAACTTCCCCTCTCTTAATCTGGGGACTAGGAGGGCAAATTTGTGCCTGTCCCTGGGAGCCCCAGGAGGAAAAAGGTCCGAGCACCAAGCCCTCTCTTATACAGGTCATTGAGATTGGCTGCCATCTGACCCATTGAAACAGTCCTGACCAAGGTCATCTGGCAAAGAAGACACCTATGCCCCTGAAGAGGGAAGTCACTCTGTGGGAAGGCAGACATCACATGTGGGTGGGAAGCCATGCTCTCCCCCAACTGTGCCCCCACCTCCTGGCATCATTCCCATTTCAGGGATCAAGAACTGAGCTCCTGGTATGAACCTTGGGGCCAGCAGCAGCCAGGCTGGGAGCTATGGACGTGGGATTGGCCTTAGAATCCAGTGAGCTCTGGGAATCTCAGGCTATTCTGGAAGAGACCTCAAGAGGGAGACACTGGGCCTCTTTACCAATAAATGCATGCGTGTGCATGACAGATGGTTTTTAAAAAAGCAACCACAGGACTTCCCTGGCAGTCCAGTGATTACGACATTACCTTCCAATGCAAGGAGTGTGGGTTCGATCCCTGGTCGGGGGCTAAGATCCTAAATACCTTGCAGCAAAAATGAACATAAAATAGAAGCAGTATTGTAACAAATGTAATAAAAACTTTAAAAAAATAAAACATGCTAAGCTGTGACCAGTAGGTCATTCTCCAGGCTGGACAAGTGGGCTATGGATATGTGTGTGTACATCTATGTTATTATTGCCAGTTTTCTCTGAGGAGTAGAATTAGGTAATGGCAGGCTTTTTAAAATTTTATACTTCTGTTTTGTTTTAATTTTTGAAACAATAAACATGCATTACTTTTGTAATGAACCTTCAGAATGTCAGAAACATGCATATGAAGAAAAGGCAAAACATAATATGAAAAAACTGCTTCAGAGTAAATATGATGAACATTAAATGTTCAAAGCATATAGAATAATGTTACAAGCCCTTGGAAGAACAATGGTCACACCACAGTGGGAAATAGTACATAAACAGATAAATTACAGACAAGTAAAAACAAATAGCTCATTTGATCTCATATATAAGCTAAGATGTGCAGCATTAAACAGTAGCAATGTCAGATTTTCCACCTTTCAGGATTTTTTTTTTTTGGTCCACAGCTTGCAGGATCTTAGGTCCCCTTAGTTCCCTGACCAGGGATTGAACCCAGGACCTTGGAAGTGAAAACATAGTGTTAACCCTGAAGGAATTCCCTAAGATTTTTACAAATGGTAACAGGACTGGGAGTGAGTCAGGCACACCCTTCCCCTGCTTGCAGGAGAGGACATTAGATCAACATGTTTGGATAACAATTTGCTGCTAGGGCTCAAGGACCTTGAATTGTTCAAGGATCTAATCATGAGAAGAGAACCAGACAAATGCAAACCAAGGGATGTTTACAAATGTCCCTGGAACATTTACAAATGTCCTGGAACCTCCAAAACCATTGAAGTCATGAAAACCTACAAAGTCAGAGACATGTCCCAGATTACAGAAGACAAAAGAGACCCAACTAAATGCCGTACGTGCTTCTGGATGGACCTTGGATCTGAAAGAGAATAACTTCTAACAGACATTATTGAAACAGTTGAGGTAGTTTGAATGCGGGCTCTGTAATAGATAACATTGCACCTGTGTTCCATTTCCTAAATACGATCTTTGGATTGTGCTCTTGTGAGTGAATGTCTTTTTACTTAAGAGATGGATGCTGAAGGGCTGAGAGAGTGTTGTGATGTCTGCAACTCAGATCACTGAGCAAAATATATGTATATATTTAGACAGAGATATAGAATATATATAGACAGAGATGTCAACAGAGAACATGAGAGACCAAGCAAGGATGGCAGAATCTCGACAGTTGGTGAGTCTGGGCAAAGGATACACGGGAATTTAATTGGACTATTTTGGGGATAAAATTTTATTTATTTATTTTTGGCTGCGCAGCATGGCATACGAAGATCTTAGTTTTTGTTTGTTTGTTTACTTTTTGGCCATGCCCCCGGCATGAGGGATCTCAGTGTCCTGACCAGGGATCGAATTCATGCTCTCTGCATTGGAAGCACAGAGGCTTAACCACTGGACCATTAGGGAAGTCCCAGCAAGGATTTTAGTTTTCATATGGGGATCTTAGTTCCCTGACCGGGGATCAAACCTACATTCCCAGCACTGGAAAGCGAAGTCTTAACCACTGGATACCCCAGGAAAGTCTCCCTGTTGAACTTTTCTTGCAGCTCGTCTTTAGGCTTGAAAATGCACAGAATAAGTTGGAGGAGAAATGTTTAAGGTCAAGTGAGTCCAGTGGCACAGCCCATTCTCAGCTCAGGCTTCTGAGTGACAGGCAGGATGTACAACCTGGTGGGGCTGTCCCTGGCACTGGTTCCAGCACCCCCCAGCTTGCTCCTGTTCTCCTCTGTCCTTTGGGTCCCAGCCCTCAGCACTTCCAGGCTGGGGACCCTTTGCAGACCTGTCTGGGGGGTTCATGCCACGTGCTGCTACTGCGCCCTGGTTTCACTCCAGACCCCAAGCCAGTCCTTTCTCCTCAACCCCTCATCCCACGGCCAGGATGAGGCCAAACTGGGACTTTAATCTCAGCTCTCCCTCTGCCTGTGGTCTTTTGCCCTCGTCTACCCCTCCGTGCTGCCCTGGGACCACTTCCTCACTGGACTTGCCTGTCCGTCCTCCCTAACACTGGAGGCTTGTGTCTTTTCCGGCAAGTGTATGGGCAGCCACAGCCTGGAAGATCATGGAAGCCCCCAGAGGTGGGGGTCTCCTGGGAGAAGCTGGGAGCACCTCATCCCAAATCTGAGGCCCTGCTTCTGCCACCCCAGTGCAGGCCCTGTGGAAGCCCAGGGCATGTGGAAGGTCTGTTTGATTTTATTTTTTCAAAAACCAGCAACGCCCAACGCCAGCAGCGGCTGTTCTCCTTAACCTCGGGCCACACGCTCTGCTATTGAAGTGGTCAGCTGAGCTTGACCTTGGGGCCCTCCAGTGAGTAAGAGCCTGCCTGGATGAGGAAATAAAGTGGGGTCCCTGGGCAGGGGGACCAGGGCGTCTTGCAAACAACACTCAACACAAACAAAACCAGAGTTTCTGGGAAAAGATGGCAGAGTACACAGGTCGTGGCCCTTTCCCTCTGAGAGATCGAAACCAGCTGCCTGTCAGCTCTGATGTTTTCCAGGCAGCCACTCCCTGACTGCCCAAAGGAGGGACCGTTGGCATTCCTTGGCCCTAGCTTTTGGGAGTGAAGGTCAAAGATTCTAGAATCAAAGAATTCAGAGAAATCATGGAAGCCAAGAATTCGGTCCTCATATTAGAATCCTCACTTTCGTTGGAATTCTTAAATATTAGATTCAGAATCTCCAATAGCTGGACTTCCCTGGCGGTTCAGTGGTTAAGACTTTACACTTCCATTACAGGGGTTCAATCCCTGGTCGGAGAACTAAGATTCCAAGTGCTACATGGAAAACAAAAAACAAAACCAACAACATAAATCACCAACCTCTTATGGCTGGAAAGTGATTAGACAGACGGGCAAATACAATTTTTCTACTCCATGCACCACACTCTGAGATACCCTAACTAGTACTCTGACCAGCGCCAGCGGCTAAAGGAACCTGGAAGCGAGGCTGGGATGCCCAGGATGGCGAGGAGGCCTACATACGGGGTCTAGCTGCTCTCTGGTGAAAGCCATGCCCAGCTGGAGCCCGCACCTATCTGGCATCACTCCCTGCAAGTGTTCAAAACATGCTTTGGTGCTAGCTGGGGTGGAGAGCAAAATGCTGCTCCCAGGAAGGGGTGGGCAAAAACTCCAGGTCTCTGCGGCATCTCTGCAAAGGTTCAGGCCTCTCCCCATGGGCACTGAAGGTGTTTAAACACACCTGAGGAGGCAACATGGGTGGGAGAAACACCCGAATCTGCTATGTGACCTAAAATAGCTTGCTAACCCTCTCTGGGCTCGTGTGCTCTCTCCTATAAAAATTAGCATTAGGAAGGCCTCACTGACCCACTAGACATCTACAAAGTCTAGCCTGGTGATGAGGTCCAAGCACCATAGATTTATGTTATCTGGGTTCAGATCCCAGCTTTACCACTTACGGGTATGCGGTCTGGGCAAGCTGACACTTCGGTGTCTCGATTTCCTCCCCCTGTAAACTGGGGACAATAGTGGCACATCCCTGGTAGAGTTTCCACAAAGACTAAATGTGTGTATATGTGTATAGATAAATGTGTGTGTGGGCTTCCCAGGTGGCTCAGTGGGAAAGCATTTATCTGCCAGTGTGGAAGACTCCAGTTCCATCCCTGGGTCGGGAAGATCCCCTGGAGAAAGAAATGGCAACCCACTCCAGTGTTCTTGCCTGGAGAATCCCATGGACAGAGAAGCCTGGTGGGCTACAGTCCATGGTGTTGCCAAGAGTCAGACAAGACAGCACCTGAGCACGCATGCATATGTGCATATGTAATATGTTTATGGTAAATTATATGTCATTTACCTAACATCTATAATATTATTATAATATGATATGATTACATCTATATCACTTAGAAGAGTGCCTGACACATACTCAGCACACTTTAAGCATTAGCTGTTATCATCATTGTTGGTATTTCATCACCTGAACGGAAATGATGTGTTTACCCACAGTAAGACAGGAGAGATTCACAGATGTGTTAAGTGTCTTTCGTTTTGGCTGAGATGTGTGTCAGTTCAGTGTGGAAACAGGGGATTTGCTCCTGCTGATCCAAACCTCTGACTGGCAGTTCCATATGGCTTTCCTTAAATGTTTTTTTTTTTTTTAATGTAGAGATCTATTTCTGAATGTAGGTTGTTTGAGAGACCAGAATTTTTCAAACGTGAAAGAGGGCCACTTAGAGGAATCCAACCTAATGAGATGACCCTTAAATTCACACAAATATTTCTGCATGAGGATGTTCACTGTAGCGTAATTTTTAACCCTAGAAAAATGGAAAGCATTTTATTCTGAAACAGAATAATAGTGGAGTAAATCTTGGTCTTATCTCATGCCAGTAAGAATAATGGTGGAGCTCTCCAGTTTGTTGTCATGAAAAGATGTTGATGTGTCAGGAGGTTAAAAGAGTTCAACAGAGCATTTTTAGCGTTTTGCGGTTTTTGAGTAGCCTATGTGTCGTGTGATTCCATGAAAAGTATATACGTTTTACATTAAAAGAAGTATACAAATGCGCGTGGTCATGTGTATACATAGGCTTGCAAAACAGTCTGACAGGATATTCAACATCTTCGTAAAGTTTTGCTTCTAAGTGGTGGGTTTACTGCTGATTCTTCTTTTAGCTCATCTGGTTTTGCTCACTTTCAAAAATTCACAAACTTCACTTGTACAGTAAATGTTTTTAACATGTAGGGGACAAAATAAAAGTGACCAAAAAGCTGGTTCCTGCTGTACCTGAAGAACTCCAGGCCCCTTGGTGGCTGAGCCCCAGTCCCATCCCAGTTCCCCTAGATCTTTGCCGGTCAGGTGATCTCATTCCTCTCCTCTCAGGGCTGGTTTTCTAAGGATCTCCCCAGGGCACTGTGCTGAGTGTCTTGTGTTCATGATACCATCATATCTTTAAGATCTTCCTTTGAGGCAGGAGTGATTTTTCCCATTTTATAGATGAGGAAGCTGAGAGTCACAGAAGTTAAGCTACGTGCCCAGGGTCACACAGCTGAAAGGCACTGGAGCCAAAACCAAACGTACTGGACTCTAAAGCACTTGCCTGTAATGATTGAGTGCACCTCTGGGTAAAATTCAACATCTTTTCTTTTCTCTCTGCCTTGTGCCTCCAGAAATTAGAGACACTTGGGTTCTGAGCAGCTTTATCAGGTAAATGAAAAAGACCGTCTCCTGACACGTACAGTCTCAAGAGAGGGGAACTTTAGAAGAGAGGAAAATCCACTTAGGCAGAATCTGATGCAGGGCCTTTGCATGACTTTCTTGGTCTTGAGAGGCCTTTGGGGAATTTTAGTCCAAGACTCCTGAGGAATTACAGCAGAGACCGTGTAAAGAAGCCGTGTGGTCAGTACACCCAACTTACTTTTAAAACAACTTAGTCTTTGGCCTAGTTTAATAAAAATGGGGGTAATTTTAGAAAAAAGCTTGTTTCATTAAATGTTAAAATTCTAGTTTTGAAGGTCTGTGTTTACTAAGACTTTTTCGTCTTAGTAGACGTAGGACCTGGATTACACCGGCTACACTTCGTACAGGTTCTCAGATTCTTGCTTGTGACCACTAGTACTGCGAGCTGTGTTTCTTTTTCTCCTGCTTTCGAGTTGCTTCTTGCATTACCAAATATACGACTGAACCTCTGATAACACAATGATATCATATAATTCCTCATGAGCTCAGCGATGGTAGTGGTTTAACTGTAAATATGGGAAGAAGCTCCAAATGGGAATATTTTCATGGACCACAGAGGCTGGAGAGACAAGTGGTCCAGCGGCTCCTGGCTACTGCTGTATGGCCTTGTCCAGTAACGCCACACTGAGTGGCCTGTCCAGCAGAATCTTTGCCAGACCGGGGAATGAGCGTGCCTAGCACCATGGCTCAAAACGGATGTGAGTGCCACCAAAACCGTGGTCAAACTGACGGCCATGAGGGGCCACGCTGACAGGAGACGGGCACCGCCCTCTGCTCCTGTGAAGACTGATCAGGGCCACTGTCGCTCCTGGCCTTCAGCAGCAGCCTGAACAGCACGGAGGCGGCGGTCTGGAACAAGGCCTTGCGCTCTGAGGAAGCTGGCAGAGCAAGCCTTCAGACGGTTAGACGTCTTCAGGGAAGATTTTCATGAGCCCAGATTCTTGCCTCTTCTCACGCCTTGAGAAGCACTAAAGTCAGTAACTGTAACAACAGCTTTGGGTTTTGTGATTTTTTTGTGTTGATAATACCACATCAGAGGTTAAAGTCTATTTAGATAAATCTAGACAACTGGCTACCAGGCTAAAGGGCTCTTTGAAGTGTCAGGTCTAGACTGGAACTCAGGCTTAGTCTCCTGGAGAAAAAAAAGAGAGATCTATTTTGCTTATTAATGTTCAGGTTGTCACTCCTCCAACTACTTCAAACTGAGTCTGTCACACCTACATCAGTCACTCTGGGAGGGGGGAGGCGGGAGGGGAATTGAGGGGTGGGGGTGGGGGATCCTGGGGAGGAGAGGGTGGAGCGGGGTGGGAGACCTTGGGGAGTGTGGGATGGGGGGGTGCAACAGGGTGGTGGTGGTGGTGGTGGTGAGAGTGGGGGAGGGGAGGGTTGGGACCCCCTGGGGAGGAGAGTGGAGGGGTGGGGATGGGTAGGGTGCCTCCTGTGGAGAAGCAGGGTGGGGTGGGCCCTGTAAGTACCAGAGTCAGGCCTTATGTGGACAGGAGTCTCCCTGAGTATGCACCAGAGTCAGTCCTGATTGTGGACCAGAGTGAGGCCTTAGCCTGGTCCAAAGTCAGGCCTGAGTGTGCACCAGAGTCAGGCCTGAGTGTGGACCAGAGTCAGACCTGAGTGTCCACCAGGGTCAGGGCCTGAGCGTGGACCAGAGTAGGCCTGAGTGTGGAACAGAGTCAGGCTTGAGTGTGGACCAGAGTCAGGCCTGAGTGTGGACCAGAGTAGGCCTGAGTGTCCACCAGGGTCAGTCCTGAGTGTCCACCAGGGTCAGGCCTGAGCGTGGACCAGAGTAGGCCTGAGTGTGGAACAGAGTCAGGCCTGAGTGTCCACCAGGGTCAGGCCTGAGTGTCCACCACGGTCAGGCCTGAGCATGGACCAGAGTCAGGCATGAGTGTGGACCAGAATCAGGCCTGACTGTCCACCAGAGTCAGACCTGAGTGTTTACCAGCGTCAGGTATGAGTGTGGACCAGAGTCAGGCCTGAGTGTGACCAGAGTCACACCTGAGTGTCCACCACAGTCAGGCCTGAGTGTGACCAGCGTCAGGCCTGAGGGTTTACAAAATCAGGCCTGAGTGTGCACCAGAGTCAGGCCTGAGTGTGGACCAGTCAAGGCTGATTGTGCATCAGAGTCAGGCCTCAGTGTGACCAGAGTCACACCTGAGTGTGCACCAGAGTCAGGCCTGAGTGTGGACCAGTCAGGGCTGAGTGTGCACCAGAGTCAGGCCTGAGTGTGACCAGCGTCAGGCCTGAGTGTTTTCCAGAGTCACACCTGAGTGTGCACCAGAATCAGGCCTGAGTGTGGAACCGAGTCTTCCTGATGCATGACTGTTACTCACTTAGGCCTCACTCTGGTCTACACCAAGGCCTGACTCTTGTACCCACTCAGGCCAGACTGGGGTCCACACTAAGGCATGGTTATGGTCCACTCTCAGGCCTGACTCTAAACCACTTAAGACCTGACTCTCGTCCACTTAAAGGGCTGACTGGTCCACATTAAATCTGACTCTAGTTCACACTTAGGCCTGACAGTGGCCCACTTTCAGGCCTGACTGTGGTTCTCACTGAAGCCTCATACTATTCCCCACCACAGCCAGACTCTAGTCCACACTTAGGCCTGAGTCTGGTCCTCAATTAGGCCTGACTCTAGTCAAGGCTAAGGCCTGGTTCCACACTAGGGCCTGAATCTGCTGTGCAGTAAGGCCCGTACATCATAAATCAGTTCAACCCCAAATAAGTTATCATTACAGCTGGCATGAGCTTAGTCAGAAACTGACAGAAAATTTCAGAGCTATTATCCAGCAATAAAAAATAAATTAAAAAATCATATATGTGTATAAATTTTCAGTGATTGGGCTCCATGCCTGCAGAGAGAGCTGGAGAAAAAGTAATATTTTAGAAGACAGCCACACCCCAGCGATATCGGCAGCTCTAGGTTCAATAACCAAGGCAGCGAAGCAACGTACGCTTAGAAGGAGAGATGACAGACAGCAGAGACGCAGCACAGACCCACAGGGTGATATTACTCTACACAGCATGCGACGAAGTAGCGCCTCTTCCAGCCACGGTGACAGAACACGTACGGCCGTGATCTCGGGGAGACAGCCGTGAGCGGGCCTGGAGAGAGATCTCGGCTCCCTGCCCGGAGCTGAACCAGGGTGCCCTGGATGAGAAGCAGGACTGCCAGCCCCGAGACCGCCCGTGGCCAGAGTGTAGAAGCAAAGTGACCCTCGGTCGTTCCCTGCTTTGAACCCAAGAATATTTTAAGGAGGCAAGAAGCATAAATACACATAGAAGTCCATTATTATCGACACAGCGTAACATCTCAGAGAGCACAGAGAAACACAGGGTGTTTAAGAGAGAAGCAGCTCAGAGATAAAGGACCTAGAGAAGTGTGCAGGTCCTGCGGAGAAGCCCAGGGAGAGCTGACGTAAATCCCGCATTGAGGACCGTCCTTCCGGGTCTTTGGTTACCTTTCACCAATTACCTTCTCTCTTTTTCACACCTGAAAGGTCCCTGCACCCTCCCCAAGATGTGGGCACGACATTTGTTAAGATTGATCCCCCCACAGAGGCCTGTGGGTGCATGTCCACACTTATTATGGGATGGGGCCCCCTCCCTTTTCAGCCATCAGGGAGGCTTCCTGCCCTTGTACAGAGAAGTCTTCCTTGACCTCAGGAGTGGGCCTCTTATCTCTTTACTCTCGCAGACTTCAGCTTCTGCCACTAGATTTGTCCTTGGAGTGTGTGAGTGAGAACAAAGCTTCAGTTTCACTCCACTTGGCAAATACCAGCTGTCCAGCCCAGAGGCCCCTCTATCTCCTATGTCAAATCCTGCTGAGACGTGAACCCCAAAAATCTTTATTGGGAGGCTGAAGGGCGAAGGTCTGTCTTCTGTAGCTTCTGCAGGCTGGCACGGAGCTCATAGACCCTACCTAGCTGGGGTCATGGAGCTCTCGTTCTGCCTCATTCAGGGGCCCCAGGGTGACTTCTGTTGTTATCCCCACAGGATCTGTTCCGAAGAGTAGTTGGAACCATTATCTTGATATGAAACCATCGTAATCTGAAAGGGTCAAACATAAGAAGTGGATTTAAAAAGTCAGGGGCCAAAGATCTGTGATTAATGATCACAAATTATTGTGAGCAGGAGCTATAGCAGGAGTAAGAACCAGGTTACATTTTTTAGCCGTTTTGATCCTGTTCCAGATAGAGTCAGCACTGGTGGTACCCTCTCCAAAGGAATGGAGCCTTGTACTGTGGTCTTACACACTTTGGATGTCTTCTGTATTAGCCCAGAGTGACTGACGTAGGTGTGACAGACTCAGTTTCAAGTCGTTGGAGGAGTGACAACCTGAACAGTACTGTAAAAAATCAACCACAATTTTTTCCCAGGAGAATAAGCTGGATTCCCAGGCCAGACCTGGCACTTCAAGGAGACCGGTAGCCAGTTGTCCAGTTTTGCCTAAGTAGGTTCAGGCCGCTGACGTGGTATTCACACATTAATTCACATATTAGAGCAGTTGTCACTGTTTCTGACTCTAGTGCTCCTCTAGGCATGAGAAGAGGCAAGAATCTGGGCTCATGAGAACCTTTACTGAGAGCATCTGACTGTCTGAAGGCCTGTTCTGCCAGCTTCCCCAGAGCACAGATGCCCTGTTCCCGATCTCCCCGCTCAGTGCCTTTCAGGGCTGCTGAAGGGCAGCCGCTGCAGTGGGTCCTGATTGAGTCCTAGCAGAGGCAGAAGTGCCACTTTTCAGCTGGCACAGCCCCTTCGTGGCAATCTGACCATGGTTTCTGGGGGCGCTTCATGTCCATTTTCTCCCATGGTGCTAGGAATGCTCATGCCTAGATCTGGCAAAGATTCTGCTGACAGGCCACTCAGTGCGCTGTTACGGGACTAACCCCAAACACAGGAGCCAAGAGACGCTGGATCACCTGTCTCACCAGCCTCTATGGTCTGGGACAACGTTCCTCTTGTTGCTTCTTCCCATAGCTAGAGTTTCACCGTTACCCTCACTGATTGTATATCATCATTTTATCAGAGATTCAGTGACAAATTTGGCAACGCAAGAAACAATTGTCGCAAAGCAGGCAGAAGAGGAAATAATGCAGCTAGCAGTATCAGCAGGACCACAAGCAGGAATCTGAGGACCTGCTTTAAGCACAGTCAGTATGTCCCAGGTGCTCTGACTTAGTTTGTTAAATAACTGTAGCCTGGGGTTAGTCTCCTGGTTGCAGACCATGGAGATCCTGACCCTTATCCAAAGACTGATTACTGAGATAAGTTTTAGAAATACACTTAGGGAGCCCCTTACTAATTCAATTAACTCTCATCAGCATTATATCATAAACGCCAAGGAACTATGTCATAAGACTTTCTTAGTAAACATAAACCTTAATTAACAAAACCAGAATTTAATATTTAGTGAAACATATTTTTTTTTTCTAAAGTTGCCTCTATTTTCACTAAACTCGGCCAAGACTAATTTTAAGAAATAAGTTTGGTGTGCTGACCACATAGACTTCTTCTACACTGACTCTGCTGTAATTCCTCAGGAGTCTTAGACTAAATTCCCAAAAGGCCGCTCAAGGCCAAGATTTATTAATTGGTTCTACTTTCCTCCATTTATAAATGACTGACTGGAGAATAGAATTATCATTACTTTTTACAACAAAAATATTTCCAGTCTTTATATCTTCTTCTCATTGACAACACATATCCGACTTGCCATACACACTGAAACATTTTCCCTTGTCACTTTAGTAGATCTTGAGTCCATAATTTTTAATCTTTAAAAAATTAACCCCTAGTGAAAATCAAGAAGAAAGCGATTGTGAACTATTTGCTGCATTGGCAGTCTCTGATTAGCAAACTCAAGAACATATTTTAGAACCTCTAAAAACATGTATTTTTCAAAAGTACAGTTTTTCTCCAGGTAATACAAGGCACGTGTCTAATAGATATACGTCTATGTATAACTGAATGAAGTTCCTGAAAACCAAAAAAAAAAAAAAAACCAAGAAACACAAAAACACCCCACACATCGGAAATCGCGTCTACTCTAATAGAATATAAATTTTTAAATTACCATAATAAGAAAGAGTGGGGCATGAAGAAATGTTGCCACCTTGTGGCCACTTTGGGTAGCAACAATTTAAAACTTGTGAGGATAGGCACGTAATATCCCCAGGCCTTCAGGGATGCAAGGGAAAAAAAGCCTGTGGTCAACGAACCACCTTAGGTAGATCCTGGAAAAAGAATTCAAAACCTGGCAATTGGTCAAGAAGCCAACCTTGGGAGGTAAGTTTTACTCACACTCTTTCAAAATAATCACACGAAAAGATTTCGGTATCACTAAAACTTCCTGGTGCTGCTGCTAAGTCGCTTCAGTCGTGTCCGACTCTGTGCGACCCCATAGACGGCAGCCTACCAGGCTCCCCCGCCCTTGGGATTCTCCAGCCAAGAATACTGCAGTGGGTTGCCATTGCCTTCTCCACACGAAAACTTACAGAAATTCAAATCAAAACTACAATGAAGGTATCACCTCACTCTGATCAGAATGGCCATTGGTAAAAAGTCTGCAAACAAGAAATGCTGGAGAGGATGTGGGAAAACGGGAACCCTCCTACACCGATGCTGGCAAGGTAAGCTGTTAACCGTCAGCACGGAGGAACAGGGTGGAGGTTCCTCAAAGAAGGGAAAAGGCGACGAAATTACTACACTGCTTAACCCCATGCAGAAAAACATACGCCAAAGCAGAGATCTAAACAGACGGATGGATACTATAAAGCCTTCTGAGGAAAATATACAGAACATCCCTTGATATAAATCGCAGCTAGTTCTTTTTGGATTCATTCTTAGAATAATACAATAAAATCAACAAATGGGACTTCATTAACCTTAAGAGCATTTGAGCAGCAGGGTAAACTATAAACGAAAGAAAAAGACAACCCTCAGAATGGGTGGGGAAAAAAAGTGTTTGCAAATGGAGATACAAGGAATTCATCTCCCAAAACATGCAAACAGTCCATGGAGCTCAATTTATTTAAAAAAAAAAAAAAGAAAAAAAGGAAAAGTGGGCCAAAGTTCGAAATGGGTGTTTCTCCATAGAAGGCATCCAGGTGGATATAAAGTATGCAAAAAGATGCTCAGTGTCTGTAATCATTAGAGAAATGCACATCAAAAGTTTCAGTGAGATATCACTTGACACCAGTCAGCATGGCCATCTCAAAAATTCGACAACAATAAATGCTGGAGCGGGTGTGGAGAGAAGGGAACCCTCCTACCCCAGATGGGAATGTAAGTCAGTGCATCCACTCTGGAGAACAGTACGGAGGGGCTTTCAGACACTCAGCAACAAAGTACCATGTGACCCAGCCATCCCATGCTTGGGCATGGATCCTGGGAAAACCAAAATTTCAAGATACTGCACGCCAACCATCATGGCAGCACTGGATACACTCGCCAAGATACAAAAGAAACCTGAGTGTCAGAAGGACAGGTGAATGGTTAAAGCAAGCCGGGGTACAGATACACAAACCCAGACAGAAAAGGATGAAAGGAAGCCACTTCCAGCCACAGGGAAGAGCCAGAGACCGATCACACTAGATGAACTAAGTGAGACAAAGTATCACCTGTTATCACTTCTAGGTCGGAATCCAAACATGGAAACAAGTGAGCTTCTTTACAAAACAGTAACAGCTTCATACACTTAGTAAAGAAACGATGTTACCTAAAAAGGAAAGGCCAGGGTGCAGGGAGAAATATATGTTTGAAAATAACATATACACACTGCTAGTTATAAAGATATCCATAAGGATCCCACTGTCAGAGGCACAAGGAACCCTGCTTTGACTGTATATAACCTATATGAGATAAAAGAACCCAAAAGAGCATATATACATCTATGTATCAATGAATAACTGTTGCCTTTACGACATTAAAAAACAAACAAACAAACAAACCCAGCAACAGTGCAAATCACCTATATACTCAAATTCAAAATAAACGGAAACAGGAAAGAAAGAAAGACAAAAGAACTGCTGACTCTGTTCCCCTCGGGCCTTGGGGACCTGGGCTGGCATCACGTCCCTGGGGCCTAGAGCAGGCTGGGTCCCCAGGCGGGGCTGTCCTGGGGCTGAGGGCGCTGGGGAGGGATATGCCAGCCAATCAGCCCCCCAGCCCGGTGGACATGGCTTCCTGTTCCCTCTGCATGAGTCACAATCTCCAGATCCTGTGGGACCCTCCTGCAGCAGCACCTAATCTAGTGCCCCCAAAGGATGGTCGAGGTCTCTGGGACTGGAAGAGCTTTGCAAAGTGCCCCGGGCCCCGTGTCTCCTGGTGGTGGGGTTGCCACCTCCAGCCTCCTTCCTTAGGGTCACCCCACTGAGAGGACAGGTCCCTCTGCAGAGTGGTGTTGCAATCATTGGGACCGCCTGGGGGATGAAGGGGAAGGGGGAAGAAGTAAGGAGACACAAGCCTTAGGGCTTCCCAGGTGGCGCTGGTGGTAAAGAATCCATCTGCCAATGCAGGAGATGTGGGAGAAGCGGGTTCAATCCCTGGGTCGGGAAGATCCCGGGATGCGTTCTTATTGACAACCCAGAAACCAGATTTGCCCTAAGGCTCTGGTTGCCCAGGTAACCAGACGGGGCATGAAGAAATGCTGCCACCTTGTGGTTCATTCCCCTGTAACAAGCACTTGAAAACCGGGGCTATTGAGCTCGGCCCTAAATAGACACCAGCCCTAAAGAAATCTTCCGGGGTAAATCACATGAAGAGAACTCAAAACAGGGCTGACTTTCAAGAAGCCACTTTCCGGAGGTTAAGCTGTACTCCCCCGTAGAAGGTAAAAAGCCCGTGGATAGATACTCATCATCAGTAAGTAGTGAAAGAAATGCAAATTAAAACTACCCATGAGCCATCTTCTCACACGGCTCAGAACGGCCATCCTCAAAAGATCTTCGAAGCTTAAGTGCTGCTGAGGCGAGGGGAACAGGGAACCCTCCTATGCCGTGGGCAGGGTTGTAAATGGGTGGGTGCAGCCACGAAGGGAAATATCTGGAGGCTCCTTTGAAACACGAAATAGAGAGTTACCACGTTTTCCAGCAATACTACTCGCCTTGCTTTGATCTGGAAAAAAATCCTAATTCCAAAAGAATATGTACATTTCTATTTTCAGGGCAGCACTGTTCACAATAGCCAAGGTCAGAGCATTAACCAAAAATCGACAGAAAAATGAAGACTAACTGGCCCATCTAGACAGTGGAATACACTCAGACAAAGAACAAAAAAACAAAAAACAACAACAACAACAAAAAAAAAAACACTACCATGAGCAGCAGCATGGATGTACTGAGAGATTATCACCTGAGGTATGAGACCAAAGGCAAACATCCTAAAATAGTACTGAAAGGTGGAAGCCAGAAATTCATGCAAATAAAATAATTTGCAAATAGAAACAGCACTCAGAGTTAAAAAATCAACTCATGATTATTTTTTAAAAACGTTGCAGGAGGGATACACTAAGAGGGATTAAAATGCTCACATCACTACATATCAAACAGGTCATCTAAAAGGACCAACTGAACAGCACAGCAAGCTGAAGGAAACACACTGTGATAACCTTCATGGGAAAAGATCCCCCGAAAGAACAGCGGTACATCTATTTATGACTGAATCAAGTTCCTGTACACCTAAAACGTAGTCGGAAATCAACTCCATGTGAGAAAAAAATAAATTACCCAAAAAAGTGGAGGATGAAAAATGATGCCGCCTTGTGGTTGCTTTTGGTAACAACAACTGAAAAACCTGCGCTGACCAAAATACACCTGTTCTCAACAAATGTCCGTGGGATAGGTCCTGGAAAAAGAATTCAAAACAGGGCAGATGGTCAAGAGGCCAACGTAACTTGTTAATAGCCAGGACAGAGGACAGGGAGGAGGGTCCTTAAACAAGCAAAAAGAGAATGAAATTGCAACACTCCCTACCCATTTAAAGAAAAACTCCAAATTAGTTAAAGAACTAAATGGAGAGACAATTACTCCCTACCATTAGAGGAAAGCATAGGAAAAACAGGCTTTGACATAAATCACAGCAAATTCCCTCTTGGATCCACCTCTTAGTATAATGAAAAATAGAAATAAGAAAAACTCAGCAAGGGATTCATTAACCTTAGAAGCACTTACACAGCAAGGGAAACCATAACGAAAGAAAATGGCAACCCTCAGAGTGGAAAAAAAGTTGGCAAGAAAATATATCAACAAGTAATTCATCTGCAAAACAAGCAAACGGCGCATGCAGCTCAAAACACACACACACACACACACTCACACACTCACACACACTCTCACACACACACACACTCACACACACCACAGAAATGGGCCAAAGATCTAAATGGATATTTTTTCAAAAAATGTATCCAGATCGCTATAAGGCACATGAAAAGATGCTCAGCGTCCCTAATGATTGGAGAAATGGAAATCAAAACGACAATGAGGTATCAGCTAAAATCACTGAGAGTGAGGATCCTCCAAAAGATCTACAAAGATTAAACTCTGCCAGGAGCAGGGGAAAAGGAATCCTTCTACCCTGGGGGCAGGGATGTAAATGGGTAAGTGCGACCAAGAAGGAAAAACATGGAGATTCTAACCTAAACTGCCCTGGAAGCCAACTCCTTGCCATAGATCCAGAAAAACTAAACAATTTAAATGATATGTGCATGTACCCTTATTTTTAGGACAGCACTATTGACTATATTGAAGACAGAGTGTCAAACAAAATGTCCATCGATACAGAAATGAAGGTAACTGGTCCATCTAGACACCGGAATACATTCAACCAGTAACAGAAGGAGAAAGTGGCATTGGTAGTAGCAGGATGGACCAAGGGGTCGTAATGGAAAACACACCTCTCCTCAACTCGAGTCCTCGGGTGGGTCTGGGGAAAAGAATTCAAAACAGGGCAGACGGTCAAGAGGCCAATCTTGAGAGGCTGGATTTAATCACACTGTTTTTGTTTTTGTTTTTAAATCAAATGGAAACCTTTCAACATGAAGTAATTTTAGAGAAATTCAAATAAAAACGACAACTAGGAATGAGCTAGTCTCAGTCAGAATGGCTAGTGTGAAAAACTCTACAAACAGTAAATGCTGGAGAGGTTTTGGAAAAAAAGAAATTCTCCTACCTTGAGGCTAGTAACCTCCAATTATTAGCAGCCAGAGCAGAGGATCCTGTGGAGGCTCCTGAAACAAGTGAAAAGTCAATGAAATTGCATCTCTCCCTAACCTCAGCCAGAAAAGAAGCTCCAAATCAATTAAAGAACTAAATGGAGGCAATGGATACTCTAAACTTCTTGAGGAAAATATGGGCAAGACAGGTTTTGAAATAAATCACAGCAAGTTCTTGCTTTCCCTCTTAGGATAACAACAACAAAAAAAAAACCCTCAACAAAAGTAACCTCATTAACCTCAAAAGCTTTAGCACAGCAAGGGGAACTCTAAATGAAAGAAAAAGACAACACTTAAATTGGGAAAAATGGTTACACTTAATTGGGAACACGTGTACACCTATGGTGTATTCATTTTGATGTATGGCAAAACCAATACAGCATTGTAATTAGCTGCCAATTAAAATAAATAAATTTATATTAAAAACAAAAATAAAAAACAATTTACTCATCTCCAAAAACATGCAAACAGTTCATTCAGCTCAACATCAAAAATCAATCAATAGAAAAATAGGCCAAAGGTCTAAATAGGCCTTTGTCTTCAGCTGGCATCCAGATGGCCATAGCACATGAAAAGATGATTCCCATCAGTGTTGGAGAAATGCCCATCAAAGCTGCAGCGTGGTATCAATGCACACCCCTCAGAATGGCCATCTTTCAAAAGCTCTACGAAGTTTAAATGATGCGGAAGGCGAGGCAAATAAGAAGTCTTCCTACACTGTGGGCGGGGATGTAAAGGGGCGGGAGCGGCAGTGAAAGAAAGAAACGTGAAGATTGCTGCTGCTGCTGCTGCTGCTACTGGCTAGGTGACTTCAGTCGTGTCCGACTCTGGTCATAGCAAACACCCTCTTCCAACAACACAAAAGAAGACTCTACACATGGATATCACCAGATGGTCAACACTGAAATCAGAGTGATTATATTCTATGCAGCCAAAGATGGAGAAGCTCTATACTGTCAACAAAAACAAGACCAGGAGCTGACTGTGGCTCAGATCATGAACTCCTTATTACCAAATTCAGACTTAAATTGAAGAAAGTAGGGAAAACCGCTAGACCATTCATGTATGACCTAAATCAAATCCCTTATGATTTTACAGTGGAAGTGAGAAATAGATTTAAGGGCCTAGATCTGATAGATAGAGTGCCTGATGAACTATGGAATGAGGTTCGTGACATTGTACAGGAGACAGGGATCAAGACCATCCCCATGCAAAAGAAATGCAAAAAAGCAAAATGGCTGTCTGGGGAGGCCTTACAAATAGCTGTGAAAAGAAGAGAGGTGAAAAGCAAAGGAGAAAAGGAAAGATATAAGCATCTGAATACAGAGTTCCAAAGAATAGCAAGAAGAGATAAGAAAGCCTTCTTCAGCGATCAATGCAAAGAAATAGAGGAAAACAACAGAATGGGAAAGACTAGAGATCTCTTCAAGAAAATGAGAGATGCCATGGGAACATTTCATGCAAAGATGGGCTCGATAAAGGACAGAAATAGTATGCACCTAACAGAAGCAGAAGATATTAAGAAGAGGTGGCAAGAATACATGGAAGATCTGTACAAAAAAGATCTTCACGACCCAGATAATCATGATGATGTGATCACTCATCTAGAGCCAGACATCTTGGAATGTGAAGTCAAGTGGGCCTTAGAAAGCATCTCTACAAACAAAGCTAGTGGAGGTGATGGAATTCCAGTTGATCTCTTTCAAATCCTGAAAGATGATGATGTGAAAGTGCTGTACTCAATATGCCAGCAAATTTGGAAAACTCAGCAGTGGCCACAGGACTGGAAAAGGTCAGTTTTCATTCAAATTCCAAAGAAAGGCAATGCCAAAGAATGCTTGAACTACCGCACAATTGCACTCATCTCACATGCTAGTACAGTAATGCTCAAAATTCTCCAAGCCAGGCTTCAACAATACATGAGCCGTGAACTCCCTGATGTTCAAGCTGGTTTTAGAAAAGGCAGAGAAACCAGAGATTAAATTGCCAACATCCGCTGGATCATGGGAAAATCAAGAGAGTTCCAGAAAAACATCTATTTCTGCTTTATTGACTATGCCAAAGCCTTTGACTGTGTGGATCACAAGAAACTGTGGAAAATTCTGAAAGAGATGGGAATACCAGACCACCTGACCTGCCTCTTGAGAAATCTGTATGCAGGTCAGGAGGCAACAGTTAGAACTGGACATAGAACAACAGACTGGTTCCAAATAGGAAAAGGAGTACGTCAAGGCTGTATATTGTCACCCTGCTTATTTAACTTCTATGCAGAGTACATCATGAGAAACGCTGGACTGGAAGAAACACAAGCTGGAATCAAGATTGCTGGGAGAAATGTCAATAACCTCAGAGACGCAGATGACACCACCCTTATGGCAGAAAGTGAAGAGGAGCTAAAAAGCCTCTTGATGAAAGTGAAAGAGGACAGTGAAAAAGTTGGCTTAAAGCTCAACATTCAGAAAACGAAGATCATAGCATCCGGTCCCATCACTTCATGGGAAATAGATGGAGAAACAGTGGAAACAGTGTCAGACTTTATTTTTGGGGGCTCCATAATGACTGCAGATGGTGACTGCAGCCATGAAATTAAAAGACGCTTACTCCTTGGAAGAAACGTTATGACCAACATAGACAGCATATTCAAAAGCAGGGACATTATTTTGCCGACTAAGCTTTGTCTAGTCAAGGCTATGGTTTTTCCAGTGGTCATGTATGGTTGTGAGAGTTGGACTGTGAAGAAGGCTGAGCGCCTAAGAATTGATGCTTTTGAACTGTGGTGTTGGAGAAGACTCCTGAGAGTCCCTTGGACTGCAAGGAGATCCAACCAGTCCATTCTGAAGGAGATCAGCCCTGGGATTGCTTTGGAAGCAATGATGCTAAAGCTGAAACTCCAGTACTTTGACCTCCTCATGCTAAGAGTTGACTCACTGGAGAAGACTCTGATGCTGGGAGGGATTGGGGGCAGGCGAAGAAGGGGACGACTGAGGATGATATGGCTGGATGGCATCATTGACTCGATGGATGCAAGTCTGAGTGAACTCCGGGAGTTGGTGATGGACAGGGAGGCCTGGCGTGCTGAGATTCATGGCGTCGCAAAGAGTCGGACATGACTGAGCGACTGAACTGAACTGAACTGAACTGAAGATAACCATCATGGTGTGATCACTCACCTAGAGCCAGACGTCCTGGAATGCAAAGTCAAGTGGGCCTTAGGAAGCATCACTATGAACAAACTAGTGAAGATGATGAAATTCCAGCTGAGCTATTGCAAATCCTAAAAGACAATGCTGTTTAAATGCTACACTCAATATGCAGGGAAATTTGGAAAACTCAGCAGTGGCCACAGGACTGGAAAAGGTCAGTGTTCATTCCAATCTGAAAGAAAGGCAATGCCAAAGGATGCTCAACTACTGCACAATTGCACTCATCTCACACACCAATAAAGTAATCCTCAAAATTCTCCAAGCGAGGCTTTAAGAGTATATGAACTGAGAGCTTCCAGATGTTCTAGTTGGATTTAGAAAAGGCAGAGGAACCAGAGATCAAAAGGAGGGGAAACCTGAAGGAAAAACAAAATAACCCTCAGGAGAAAAAAATGTTACAACCAAGGTGAAAATAAGGAATTCATCCCCAAAACACGCAAACCACCCATGCTGTTCAGTTAAAAAAGTGGCGGAGGGCAAAGATCTAAATGGATATTTCTCCCCAGAAGACATCTAGGTGGCTATGAAACCCAAGAAAAGATGCTCACATTGCCAGTTATTAAAGAAATTAAAATCAAAACTACAAGAACATCTCACCTCACCCAGCTCAGAGTGGCCTATGTCCTAAGGTTTACTAACAAAATGGCAGAGAGGACGTGGAGACATGGGAAGTCTCCTCCACTGATGCTGGCAATGTAAGCTGTTAACAGTCAGGATGGACAGGGAGAAGCTTCCTTAAACAAGGGGAAAGGGAAAGAATTACATCTCTCCCTAACTGCTTACAGAAGAAAAAATCCAGATAGCTTGAAGAGTTAAATGGACAGAAGATTACTCTAATCCTCTTGAGGAAAATATAGGCAAACACACTTTGACATGAATCACAAGAAGTTCTTTTTCAATCTATGCTTAGAATAATTAAAACTAAAACAAAACTTTAAAAAGGCACCTCATCATCTAAAAAGCTTTGCACTGCAAGGGCAACCTAAAGGAAAGAAAAAGACAGCCTTCAGAATGGGAAAATAAATGTTTGCATCAGATGTTTAAAATAATGAATTCATCTCCCAACATGCAAACTGCTCATGCAGCTCATGATAAAGCTGCAAAAAAAAAACAAAAAAAAACCCTATCAATCCAATAGAAAAACCACAAACATCTAAATGGATATGTCTCCAAGGAAGGCATGCAGATGGCCATAAAACACATGAAAAGATGCTTAGGATCACTTTTAGAGAAATGCTAATCAAAACTGCAATGAGGTATCACCTCACACCTCACAGAATATCCATCTTCCAAAAGGTCTACAAAGGAATCCTCTGTGTCCTACAAAGGTTAATTGCTGCTCAGGGAAAGGGTCACAGAGAATTCTCCTATACTGTGGGCGGGAGTGTAATTGAGTGGGTGCAGCCACAAGGAAAAGAGTATGGAAATTCCTTAAAACACTAAATATAGACATACCACATGATCTGGCAAGCCCACTCCTTGCCTTACACCCAGAGAAAATCATGATTTAAGATGATAGTTGCACCTCAATTTTCAGGGCAGTGCTATTGACAATATCTAAGACAGAGCATCCACCGAAGTTCCATCTATAGAGAAATGAAGAGTCAGGTGTCCTTCTAAACACTGGCATGCACTCAGCCATCCAAAAGGATGAATGAATGAATGACATTTTCAGGAGCATGGGTGGACTGAGAATTCATCATACTCAGTGAAGTCAGAGATGAAAGAAGAAGTATCTCTTAGAGGGGGAATCTATACATTTATACAGATTGACTAACTATAAACAGAAACAGACTCACAGGCTTAGAAACCCAACTTATGACTTAAAAAAAAAAATGTAGTGGCAGGGAGACCTTGAGAGGTTGCGATGAACAAAAACACACTATTTATTACCATATAGATAATGCCAGTGGACCTACCAAATAGCACAGGGAAGTCGACTGGATACACAGAATAGACATACATCTGTGTATAACTGAATCATGTTCTCATAAACCTAAAACAAACAAAACAGAAATCAACTCTACTCCGATAGAAAATAAAAATTAACCAAAAAAGGGAAAAACAGAAAGAGAAATACCAAGGGAACATTTCATGCAAAGATGGGCACAATAAAGGACAGAAACAGTATGGACCTAACAAAAGCAGAAGATAATAAGAGAGGTGGTGAAAATACACAGACGAACTGTACTGAGTTTCCCCTGTGGCTCAGCTGGTAAAGAATCCGCCTGCAATGCAGGAGACCTAGGTTCGAACCCTAGGAAGGTTGGGAAGATCCCCTGGAGAGGGAAAGGTTACCCACTCCAGTATTCTGGCCTCGAGAATTCGACAGACTGTATAGTCCATGGGGTCACAAAGCGTTGGACATGACTATTAAGGAGAGGTGGTGAAAATACACAGATGAACTATACTAAAAAGATCTTATCACACCAGATAATCCCGATGGTGTGACCACTCACCTAGAGCCAGAAATCCTGGAGTGAGAAGTCAAGTGGGTCTTAGGAAGCATCACTATAAACAGAGCTAGTAGAGATGATGGAATTCCAGCTGACCTATTTTAAATTACAAAGGATGATGCTGTTAAAGTGCTTCATTCAATATGCCAGCAAATTTGGAAAACTCAGCAGTGGCTACAGGTTGGAAAAGGTCAGTTTTCATTCCAATCCCAAAGAAGATCAATGCCAAAGAATGTTCAAACTTCTGCACAATTGCACTCATTGTACATGCCAGCAAGGTAATGCTCAAAATCCTTCAAGCTAGGCTTCAACAGTATGTGAACTGAGAACATCCAGAAGTATAAGCTGGATTTAGAAAAAACATGAACAATAGATCAAATTGCCAACATCCGCTGGATCAGAGAAAAAGTAAGAGAATTCCAGAAAACATCTACTTCTGCTTCATTGGCTATGCTAAAGGCTTTCTGTGGAACACAATGAACTGTGGAAAATTGTGAGAGATGGGACTACCAGACCACCTGACCTGCCTCCTGAGAAATCTGTATGCAGGTCAGGAAGCAACAGTTAGAACTGGACATGGAACAATCAACTGGTTCCAAAGTGGGAAAGGAGTACATCAAGGCTGTATATTGTCACCTGCTTATTTAACTTACACGCAGATAACATCATGCAAAATGCCAGATTGGATGAAGCTCAACCTGGAATCAAGATTGCCAGGAGAAATATCAATGATCTCAGATATGCAGATGACACCACCCTGATGGCAGAAAGCAAAGAGGAACTAAAGAGCCTCTTGAAGAAAGTGAAAGAGGAGAGTGAAAAAGCTGGCTTAATACTCAAAATTCAAAAAGCTAAGATCATGGCATCCAGTCCCATCTCTTCATGGCAAATAAAAGGGGAAACAGTTGTAACAGGGAGAGACTTTATTTCCTTGGACTCCAAAATCAATGCAGAGGGTTACTGCAGCCATGAAATTAAAAGGTGCTTCCTCCTTGGAAGATAAGCAATGACAAACGTAAACAGCATGTTAAAAAGCAGAGACATTACTTTGCCAACAAAGGCCCATCTAGTCAAAGCTATGGTTTTTCCAGTAGTTATGTATGGATGTAAGAGTTGGACCATAAAGAAGGCTGAGTGCCAAAGAATTCACGCTTTTGAAATGTGGTGCTGGAGAAGACTCTTGAGAGTCCCTTGGACAGCAAGGAGATCAAACCAGTCCACCCTAAAGGAAATCAGTCCTGAATATTCACTGGAAGAACTAATGCTGAAGCTGAAACTCCAATACTTTGGCCACTTGATGGGAAAAGCCGACTCATTGGAAAAATCCCTGATGCTGGGAAAGATTGAGGAAAGGAGGAGAAGGAGGTGACAGAGGCTGAGATGCTTTGTTGGCATCATCAACTCAATGGACATGAGTTTGAGCAAGCTCTGGGAGTTGGTGAGGGAAGCCTGACATGCTGCAGTCCATGGGGTCACAAAGAGTCGGACATGACTGAGCGACTGAACAACATTGTGGTCTCGGGAGAGAGGAAGGCATTGTAGAATGTGAAGAGAGTCCAGGACGTGACTTCCCAAAAAACTGTATAGAAAGCACATTTACTGTAGTAGGCAATAGTTAAAACCCAGATCCTAAGATCTCCATCAGAATAACACTCAGTCAAAAGTAAGAGTTGACCTCTGTCTTGATGAGGAAGGCAGCATGATTTTATACCAGTAAACTGAGAGAGTGACCTCTAGTCTAGAGCAAAGGAGGCAGAGAGCTCAAGAAAGAGGAAGGTTAGAATCATGTGAGTCATCAGGAAGCTTTCTGCCTATTCTCACCAACTCCCATTTATTCCTCAAAAGCAGAGATAGAAAACTCTTTCGTAGGACACAGACAATTCCAGGAGACCGTCTACAAGTGAAGGAACCAAAATCCTGAGGGTTGATAAGGGATTCTGGAAGGCAGCTGTTCTCACCGAGAAAGCCATGTTCCCATAGTTCTCTAACATCAGGTCCCTGTACAATTCCGGCTGACCGAGGTCCAGGCACTCCCACTCCTCTTGAAAGGCTGTTGCTGAACCACAGAAGACACCGGGATTCTTGGCCTCTGAAGGAGAAGAATTCGATTCGAGGCCAGAGACCAAGCTTGATCAGTCAGAGCTTTTGTGTAATAGAATTTTATTAATCTCTTCAAGAAAATTAGAGATACCATGGGAACATTTCATGCAAAGATGGGCTCGATAATGGACAGAAATGGTCTGGACCTAACAGAAGCAGAAGATATTAAGAAGAGGTGGAAGGAATACATGGAAGAACTGTACAAAAAAGATCTTCACGACCCAGATAATCATGTTGATGTGATCACTCATCTAGAGCCGGACATCCTGGAATGTGAAGTCAAGTGGGCCTTAGAAAGCATCACTACGAACAAAGCTAGTGGAGGTAATGGAATTCCAATTGAGCTGTTTGAAATCCTGAAAGATGATGATGTGAAAGCGCTGCACTCAATATGCCAGCAAATTTGGAAAACTCAGCAGTGGACACAGACTGGAAAAAGTCAGTTTTCATTCAAATTCCAAAGAAAGGCAATGCCAGAGAATGCTCCAACTACCGCACATATGCACTCATCTCACATGCTAGTAGAGTAATGCTCAAAATTCTCCAAGCCAGGCTTCAGCAATATGTGAACCGTGAACTCCCTGATGTTCAAGCAGGTTTTAGAAAAAGGCAGAGGAATGAGAGATCAAATTGCCAACATCCGCTGGATCACGGAAAAAGCCAGAGAGTTCCAGAAAAACATCTATTTCTGCTTTATTGACTATGCCAAAGCCTTTGACTGTGTGAATCACAAGAAACTGTGGAAAATTCTGAAAGAGATGGGAGTACCAGACCACCTGACCTGCCTCTTCAGAAATCTGTATGCAGGTCAGGAAGCAAAGGTTAGAACTGGACATGGAACAACAGACTGGTTCCAAATAGGAAAAGGAGTACGTCAAGGCTGTATATTGTCACCCTGCTTATTTAACTTCTATGCAGAGTACATCATGAGAAACGCTGGACTGGAAGAAACACAAGCTGGAATCAAGATTGCCGGGAGAAATGTCAATAACCTCAGAGACGCAGATGACACCACCCTTATGGCAGAAAGTGAAGAGGGGCTAAAAAACCTCTTGATGAAAGTGAAAGAGGAGAGTGAAAAAGTTGCCTTACTGCTCCACATTCAGAAAACGAAGATCGTAGCATCCGGTCCCATCACTTCATGGGAAATAGATGGAGAAACAGTGGAAACAGTGTCAGACTTTATTTTTCTGGGCTCCAGAATCACTGCAGATGCTGACTGCAGCCATGAAATTAAAAGACGCTTACTCCTTGGAAGAAAAGTTATGACCAACCTAGACAGCATATTCAAAAGCAGAGACATTACTTTGCTGACTAAGGTTTGTCTAGTCAAGGCTGTGGTTTTTCCTGTGGTCATGTATGGATGTGAGAGTTGGGCTGTGAAGAAAGCTGAGTGCCAAAGAATTGATGCGTTTGAACTGTGGTGTTGGAGAAGACTCTTGAGGGTCCCTTGGATTGCAAGGAGATCCAACCAGTCTATTCTGAAGGAGATCAACCCTGGGATTTCTTTTGAAGGAATGATGCTAAACCTGAAACTCCAGTAGTTTGGCCACCTCATGTGAAGAGCTGACTCATTGGAAAAGACTCTGATGCTGGGAGGGATTGGGGGCAGGAGGAGAAGGGGACGACAGAGGATGAGATGGCTGGATGCTATCACGGATTTGACGGACTTGAGTCTGAGTGAACTCAGGGAGATGGTGTTGGACAGGGAGGCCTGGTGTGCTGCGATTCATGGGGTCGCACAGAGTCGGACACGACTGAGGGACTGAACTGAACTGAACTGAAAGTAGAAAAGAGATAGAGAAAGCTTCTGACGTAGACATCAGAAGGGGGCAGAAAGAGCGCCCACTCACTAGTGTTAGCAAGGGAGTTATATACCTTTTAATTAGTTATCCCAATGAAACAAAAGAATGTCTGGAGTTTGTAAAGATCTTACTAGACCCACTCCCATAATTTACATTTTAAAATAACAGGATTAACCAGAAGGTTTTCAGGAAGGAGAAACTGTCTTCAAGCAGGATACATTGTTGTTGTATAATCCCTAGTACAGGGGCTTCCCTGGTGGCTCAGAGGTTAAAGCGTCTGCCTTTGATGCAGAAGACCCAGGTTTGAACCCTGGGTCGGGAAGATCCCCTGGAAAAGGAAATGGCAATCCACTCCAGTATTGTTGCCTGGAGAATCCTGTGGACAGTGAAGCCTAGTAGGTTACAGTCCACGGGGTTGCAAAGAGTCAGACACGACTGAGCGACTTCACCTTCAGCTTCAATCCCTAGTACAGAGTTTAAACTGACTTGTGTAATTGACTAAGACTAAGGAATGCAGACAAAAATGTCTTTCCTTTCCTTCTCCTTGAGAATTCCAGACCCCTCCCTCCTTGGGGACCCCCAGACTTCTTATCAACCTGCTTAGGAATTGACTCTCTAACTCTTGAGTGAAGTCTATGGCCACAGCCCAGAATGTCAGCCGTCCCTGGAATACAATGGACAGATGCCATGTGACTGTGGGAAGACTTCCTAATGTGACCCAAGTTGAAAACAGCAAGTACAGAGTTAATTTTTCAATGAGAAGAGTGTCTGATGGTATACAATAATATACTTTTTTACATAGTAATATGCTCTAGCGCTTTTTACAGCATCAGACCTTGCTTCTATCACCAGTCACATCCACAGCTGGGTTTTGTTTTTGCTTTGGCTCCATCCCTTCATTCTTTCTGGAGTTATTTCTCCACTGATGTCCGGTAGCATATTGGGCACCTACTGACCTGGGGAGTTCCTCTTTCAGTATCCTATCAATTTGCCTTTTCATACTGTTCATGTGGTTCTCTAGGCAAGAATACTGAAGTGGTTTGCCATTCCCTTCTCCAGCGGACCACATTCTGTCAGACCTCTCCACCATGACCCGCCCATCTTGGGTTGCCCCACAGGCATGGCTTAGTTTCATTGACTTAGACAAGGGTGTGATCCTAGTGTGAGTACACTGACTTGTTTTCTGTGAATATGGTTTCGGTGTGTCTGCCCTCTTATGCCCTCTTGCAACATCTACCATTTTACTTGGGTTTCTCTTACCTTGGGAGTGGGGTATCTCTTCACAGCTGGTCCAGCAAAGTGCAGCTGCTGCTCCTTACCTTCGATGAGGGGTATCTCCACACCACTGCCCTTCCTGACATTCCACGTGAGATAGCTCCTCTAGGCCTTCCTGCGCCCACTCAGCCACAGCCCCTTGGACTTTGGGTTGCTCCTCCTGGCCACTGCCCCTGGTCTCAGGCGCCGCCTCTGGCCTCGGGCATAGGGTGGCTCCTCCTGGCCGTTGCCCCTGGCCTCAGATGTGGGGTGGCTCCTCCCGGCTGCTGCCAGTTGCACTCAATATGCCAGCAAATTTGGAAAACTCAGCAGTGGCCATAGGACTGGAAAAGGTCAGTTTTCATTCCAATCCCAAAGAAAGGCAATGCAAAAGAATGCTCTAACTACCGCACAATTGCACTCATCTCACATGCTAGTAAAGTAATGCTCAAAATTCTCCAAGCCAGGCTTCAGCAATACGTGAACCATGAACTTCCTGATGTTCAAGCTGGTTTTAGAAAAGGCAGAGGAATAAGAGATCAAATTGCCAACATCTGCTGGATCATGGAAAAAGCAAGAGTGTTCCACAAAAACACCTATTTCTGCTTTACTTACTATGCCAAAGCCTTTGACTGTGTGGATCACAAGAAACTGTGGAAAATTCTGAAAGAGATGGGAATACCAGACCACCTGACCTGCCTCTTGAGAAATCTGTATGCAGGTCAGGAAGTAACAGTTAGAACTGGACATGGAACAACAGACTGGTTCCAAATAGGAAAAAGAGTACGTCAAGGCTGTATATTGTCACCTTGCTTATTTAACTTCTATGCAGAGTATTTCATGAGAAACGCTGGACTGGAAGAAACACAAGCTGGAATCAAGATTGCTGGGAGAAATATCAATAACCTCAGATATGCAGATGATACCACTCTTATGGCAGAAAGTGAAGAGGAACTGAAAAGCCTCTTGATGAAAGTGAAAGAGGAGATTGAAAAAGTTGGCTTAAAGCTCAACATTCAGAAAACGAAGATCATGGCATCCAGTCCCATCACTATATGGGAAATAGAGAGGGAAACAGTGGAAACAGTGTCAGACTTTATTTTTCTGGGCTCCAAATTCACTGCAGATGGTGACTGCAGCCATGAAATTAAAAGATGCTTACTCCTTGGAAGAAAAGTTATGACCAACCTAGATAGCATATTCAAAAGCAGAGACATTACTTTGCCGACTAAGGTCCGTCTAGTCAAGGCTATGGTTTTTCCTGTGGTCATGTATGGATGTGAGAGTTGGAGTGTGAAGAAGGATGAGCGCCTAAGAATCGAAGGTTTTGAACTGTGGTGTTGGAGAAGACTCTTGAGAGTCCCTTGAACTGCAAGAAGAGCCAACCAGTCCATCCTAAAGGAAATTTGTCCTGAATATTCATTGGAAGGACTGATGCTGAAGCTGAAACTCCAATCCTTTGGCCACCTGATGCCAAGAACTGACTCATTGGAAAAGAGCCTGATGCTGGGAAAGATTGAAGGCGGGAGGAGAAGGGGACAACAAAGGTTGAGATGGTTGGATGGTGTCACGGACTGAATGGATACATGGTTGAGTAAGCTCTGGGAGTTGGTGATTGTCAGATGTGCTGCAGTCCATGGGGTGGCAAAGAGTTGGACACAACTGAGTGACTGAACTGAACTGAAAAGAGCCAGGTACAAATCCATAGTTATTGAACTTTATGCGCTGTACAGATTTTACAGGTTTACTAGATTAGTAAGCAGAGAGAACAACCCTTTTGACCAGTTCTGAACCATTTCTGACCATTTCTATATAACTTTCTAAGTTTTTCCTTTGTAATCTTGAATGAGCCACATAAATAATTTTAGATTAAACAATATTGCTGTTCAAAATTGTTTGGAATATTTGATCAAATATTCAGAAAATGTAGAGCTTGGGATTTACTTCATTGGATCTGAGCTCGATTTTATGTAAAAAGAATTAAGTCAACACAGAGACCTTACTGAGCAACTGGATTGAACTGAACGCAGAGACCACTCTAATGGATGTTTTACCAGTAGAGGTAACTGGCAAAAGTATCAAAAACAGAAAAAATGTCATATACTGTTAACATTTTCATGCACACAAACATATACTAGTTGGGAGAAAAATGATTCATGTTTATAAAATCAGGAATAGATTTCTGTGCTTAAATCTTATAATTTATTTGTGGCAATATTCTGTATCTTTAAAATACACTAGGGTGTAAAAACACATAATGACAAAATTAGAGCTCTTGGTTCTGAATCTTTTAGTCCTTTCAAAATCTCTATCATTTGTGTTGCATTATATTTTAGATATAACATTTAAAGATTCATAAGTAATAACATTCTTGTAAATATTGTAGAAAATACAAAGATGTGATAAGAATTCTGTCTGGAAAATGAGTGTGGAGTGTATTACCAATGGAAATGATCAGACCTGGGCTTGAGTGATGAAAACCTCCATTCTCAAAATGCAAGAACCTTACTAAACAGAGGTGAGTGTTCATTTTCCAAAGCAAAGGGAACTAAGAAGGCGCAGTTTGCTACATTAATTTTGGCAGCTTATACACATCCCTCACTAAATCTTTCAAAAATCCTTATGAAAGTCAAAAAGCAGGAACATCACAGTTCACAATATCACAATATTGCAGAAGCACCTGAACCACGGAACGTGAGGTGTAGTGGGATAAATGTTAGCAGTGATCTGAATCCTGAAAAATATCAGTTTTATACAAAATTCACTTCTTATACAACTTCCATGTTCTGTATCCTAAGACTGCACTTAAGAGTGTGTCCTTTCTACCAATATAGACAAAGGTCTCATACTTTTCTCCTTCTATTCCCCAAACTTTCTGTGGAATTTTGGGCCACTGAGGTAATTCTGTTCATGAGGACAATTTCTCAATCCTGTTCTAAATGTGTCAAGTTGCATATATATGTAAATTGATCCCTAATTTCCCCTGCTTCTCTAAGGTCCCAAACTGAACCACATGCCAATGAGAATCTCAGAACCTATGCCTCCCCATGTTGATCTCTCACAAAGGGAATATTTTCACCAGTTGAACGTCACTCATTCAGCTTGAGAATTCATCATGCTCTAAAGAAAGCCAGGACACAGACAAGGGAGACAAAGTTCTCAGACACAAGGGAGAAGTGATCTAAAGAGCTGGTCCTCACTATGACAAGAAAAGGAAAAAATAAGAAGTTGATAACCAACTCCCCAGGCAGAAAAATTAGAAGCAGAGAACTAAAGGTTTGCAGGTTCCCTCAGTTCAAGCATTTTAGGGGGAAAAGCAGACGCAGCCCCAGACCCAGGACAGAACTGTCATTTCCTCCTCTTCTTCCTCCTGCTCTGTCTTCTCTGAGGATGTGATGTAGCAAACACATCTCTGCATATTGAAAATATACCTTCAAAGGCAACTGCACAGCTCTTTAACCTGCAACTACTTCACCTACAGACAGAAGAACCTTGAAAAGCTGAAAAGACCCACCTCTCCTGTCCTGTCTCAGGAGAGATTCAGGAACAATTACTTCCTACCTGGAGACCAGCCTTTCAACTTATTTCTTGATTTTTCTCCTCAGAGAGAGCTCCTAACCCTCTGCTCACACAGGTGATGTAAGCTGACTGATTTCCCTGGTCCAAATCCAGCTAGACCATTCCTGCAGCCTCTCCTCAGACTGAAGCCAGGCCTCAGCTCTCACAGATGGACCAGGAGCCACGTCCTTAACCCGGGCCTCCCCTTAGAGTCCCCTGGGGCACTTCCTACACACCACACTGATGCTCCCACAGGACCAAGACAGAACTTTGTGGGGAGGTTATCGCTTAACACTGGTCAGGTGATCTTGATAGGAAACCGGGTTGAAACCACTTACAAGGTTCTTTCTGAACCATTTCAGTGAATATGAACCCCTCGAGGTCAAGTCCCCACTCTAAGAAGTTATAAATCTGCAGGTCTGAAGAGGGGCCATGAAATGAGTCTTCAGCAAGTTCCCTGTTTATTTTGATGCTTCTCCCCAAAGACCCACACTCAGGATCCCTGAGCTTCAGCCCTCACACTCAGCACACCTGAGACCTCTCAGGAGAGGAGGTTCTAGGGCAGGAATTTCTTAGGTCAAGGGTAGGACCAAGCAGAGAAAGCTCCAGTACTTGTGGTTCAGGTCTTTATGAGTCCTTGGGTGAAGTGCTGTGGGCTCCCCAGGCTGAGTGTGGATTGGTCCATTCAAACCAAGAGGAGCAGGAATCTGGTGAGCTCTGAGGGTGTCACTGAAGTGGGGCCTGTGCAGTAGACCCTGGGGTTCAGCAAGACTGCTGGTCTCAAGGTGGGTAGTCATCTAGTAGAGGTGCTCACAGGACTGGCTGGTGTGAGTTCAAGGACCTGCAGGCTGCCTGCTCCCCAGACAGACGCTGAGGCAGCAACAGCATGGAGTAGTTCAGGTCTGTATGATCCTTCTTAGAACCATCACAATGTCCCAGCAGTTCCAGAGAGGGGGAAAAGTACAATGGAGAAATGATGGGGAATATCCAATTAGTTGAGGCTTAAAGGCAGTATGGAAACTAATTGTTACAGATATCATCCCTCTGTGCTAACAAAGAGTTTATTGTTAGGTATTTTCCCTTCAACCTTAAATCGGTAGGTTCACAATTCATTACACACCAACTTCATCACAAGAAATCATCCAGTTTTATTAACATGTCATATCACACAGTCAGAATAAAATCTTTTCCAGCTCACTGTATAACTGAATAAAATACAGATTACAAGCATAAACAACAATATTCATTCCTCTGATACAAGGATCTGAGAACTGTGATTCCTATGGTTACAAAATGGAGGTTAATCATTTACGAAACAAGACATACACTAACTACATGACTTTTCTGGGAGGGGTTTCCATACATTTCTAGGAAATCAGAGATGTCTTTATCTGAAACATGTCAACTAATATTCATGACTTCTGTTGATATTATAAAGATACATCAAGATTTCGGTGAACTGTCATTGTATTTTACTTAAAAAACAAGTGACATAACTATTGAAAATGTACATCTTACTTAAATATGTGGAATTACTCCCTGAACACTTACGTCATGGTGACCTATAGGGATGTTTGACCTGAATGAGTAACACCTCCATTTAGATGTACATGTTACATTACTGTGTCCTTAATCTTCTAATAGAGAATAAATATAAATGATTTCTTCCTAGGATAGAAGGCCTTGTCTCATTTTTGAGACAGCAACCATCGAAAACATAACTTTGCATACACCCTAGAAATGAAGCATAGCAGCATGGAGTAATTTGAGAGTTGAATAACATTTATTTTGGTTTTCAAAATATTGACATGACAAATCATGTCAATATAAACAAAGACATATTGCTAATAATTGTACATTTCTAAATACCAACCTTCATGTTCTAAGCCATACTGACATATCAATTTTCTATCTATTTTAACTATGGATTACTATCTACAATACTCCTGAAGAGGAACTTCAAAAAACAGGATTCATGAAATGCTTTCTATTGTGCGGGCTTCCCTGATAGCTCAGTTGGTAAAGAATCTGCCTCCCACTCCACTATTCTGGCCTGGAGAATTCCATGGACACAGTCCATGGGGATGCAAAGAGTTGGACACAACTGAGCAACTTTCACTTTTTCTAGTGCGCAATTTCTGATATTTATTTACATTTCATTTTTATTAAATACTTTTCTACATTTTCTTTATGTCATTCCTTCTCTTTCTTAAATAAATGGTCTTGTATTTTCTGAAGTGTATGTTTAGGACAAACCTCTTCCATCACTTATTACTAGGGTTTCTCTCTAGAACGTGCTATCTGATGTCTAGTAAGGTGAGAGCTCTGATTAAAGCCTTTGCCACTTTCCTTACATTTGTAAGGTTTTTCCTCCAGTATGAATTCTCTGATGTTGAGTAAGACGTGAGTGCTTGATGTAGGCTTTTCCACATTCTTTGCACTTGTAAGGTTTCTCTCCAGTATGAATTCGCTGGTGTTGAGCAAGAGTTGACTGGTCCCTGAAGGCTTTTCCACATTCTTTACATTTATAAGGTTTTTCTCCAGTATGAATTCTCTGATGGTAAGTAAGACCTGAGTGCCTGCTAAAGTCTTTGCCACAATCCTTACATTTATAAGGCCTCTCCCCAGTATGAATTCGCTGGTGTTGAGTAAGAGTTGACTGGTGTCTGAAGTCGTTTCCACATTCCTTACATTTATAAGGTTTTTCTCCAGTATGAATTCTCCGATGGTAAGTAAGACCTGAGTGCCTGATAAAGTCTTTGCCACAATCCTTACATTTATAAGGTTTTTCTCCAGTATGAATTCTCTGATGGTAAGTAAGACCTGAGTGCCTGCTAAAGTCTTTGCCACAATCCTTACATTTATAAGGCTTCTCCCCAGTATGAATTCTCTGGTGTTGAATAAGATGTGACTTCTGATTAAAAGCTTTGCCACACTTTGTACATTTATAATGCTTCTCCCTAGTGTTAATTCGCTGGGGTTGAATAAGACTTGAGTGGTGACTGAAGGCTTTTCTGCATTCTTTACATTTATAAAGCTTCTCTCCAGTGTGAATTCTCTGATGGCAAGTAAGCCCTGAGCGCCTGTTAAATTCTTTGCCACAATCCTTACATTTATAAGGCTTCTCCCCAGTATGAATTCTCTGGTGTTCAGTAAGACGTGACTTCTGATTAAAGGCTTTGCCACACTTTGTACATTTATAAGGCTTCTCCCCAGTGTGAATTCGCTGGTGTCGACTAAGGTTTGAGGAAGACATAAATGCTTTTCCACATTCTTTACATTCATAAAGTTTCTTGCCAGTGTGGACTTGCTGATCTTGACTAAGCTCTGAATTCTGATTAAGGGTGTTGCCACACTCTGTACATTTGAAAGGTTTCCATCCTGAATGAATTTTCCTGTGTCTACTTAGACTGGTTGAGTTAGTAAAGGCTTTCTCATATTGCTTACACTTGTAACTTTCTTGCGGATTCTGAATACTCTGCTGTTGAGTGAGATTTGAAGACTGAATAGAAACATCACCATATTCACAATTGTAAGTCTTCTCTCCAGTATGTGTACTCTCATTTAGTGGAAAACCTGATGTTTGATAAAAGATATTCCTCCATGTACTATTTTCAGAATCTTTGTCTGAAGATTGAGGTCCCTGATATTTCATAGGGTGAGAGTCTTGTTCAGTTTTACACTCACTTTCATTGCATGAATGGCTTCTCACTCCATCATAAATATTCTTGTAATTATTGGGTGTAGAGCTCTTACTTAAGGCCTGACTTCTGTTATTACACGTGAGAAGTTGTTCCATATTAACCATATCATGATGTGTATTGAAAAATGATGGTAGGATTAACTCTCTTCCATTATTATCAACATTACACATTTTGGAACAGAGAGAAACTGTTTGTTGGTGGAAGAATAATGACCCCTTGCTCACAGATCCCTCAGACTGATTATATTGTGAGTTTTCCCCATCATTTTTAAATTTCTGGTTTTCAGACGTGCTTGAATGAATGTGTAATCGAAGCCTGTGTTCCGAGAGGTTTGCAGGAGTACTTGGAGTAGAGACTGGATGACTTTCCAGATTTTCCACATTTCCCTTCAGAGAACGTGTATGTTTCAAAAAATGATTTAAGCCTTTGCTTGAAGAGATACACTTCTCTGCACATGTTGATAACTGAAATGGGTGTTTTCTGCAGTTTGACTCACATTGCTGATTTCTTTTGGCAGTAATGTCCGCATGGTGTGATACTGTCTCAGTTTCTTTCTGTCCATATAAACATCTTCTAGGTCTTTCACATACCCCTGTATATTCCTGGTCTTTTATTAAACATTCGTTTCCAAGGTGAGCTCTTTCATATATTCCTAGGTTTACTTTTTGCATTAAATTTTCTAATCTTGGATTCTTTGACATCAAACCATGGGTGTTGTGAGAAGACAGAGCTGAAAGATACCAAATGAAAGTTTTCTTAACTACTATTCTTATCTACTGGGGCCTGTGTGAGCTCAGCTGAGACAGAAGGGGAGCCTCATTCTCTGCAGGAAGAGAACACGGCAACAGTCTTGGCAGCAGGACAGAGTGAGACCTGTACGCAGGGTACTGATCCCAGCCCTGCCCACCCAGCCTGAGAGTGTCCACTGCTGCAGACAAAGGCTGGGTGCTGAAATGTGGGGTCTGGAAAGCAGACCCAAGCAGAGGACTGCTGTGGGCTGTGAGGAGACATCCTGAGGGGACGGGGTAAGGGAGGAGCTATATAAATAAGAATGCTTGTAGAGGAAGCCTGAATCACCAGAGAGCAGAGCGCCGTTGTTGAGTGATGCCCAAAGGGAAGACCTACCATTGCAGCCCCTCTCCCCCTGCGCTGGCTCCTCCTCCCCCAGCATTAAGAAGGGCCACCACCGGGTGAGCTCTATTGAGCTCCAGCCACAGCCTCCCCCCATGCACCTCCTCCACAATCAGCAGACTCCTGTGCTCTGGGGCAGCCTCTGGAGCAGACACCTGTGGGTGGCCCACACACAGAGAAGGAGCTGAAAGCTCAGCTGAGCCCCAGGGTTAAGGAAGAAAACCTGAAGTCTCTCCTCACGGTTACACAAACCATGCTTTTATACCTGCAACTGGCTTTGTCAACTCAGCCCCTACAGAACATCCAAATGGACAACCAGGGCTCCCCCAGTCACGGGAGGTGCAGCTTTAGCAGCTGTGGACTTTGTGGGGAGGTATACTAGGGGGTGGGGCCAGGCCAGAGTCTGAGTTGCCCCCATAGCGCCACAGCAGGTCCAGCTCCTGAACACAATTCTGGGACCTTAGTTCACTGGATCTGTGCTGGTGTTCCAGTGAAAACAACATCTGAGAGACACCAGAGCAATGTGCCAGCATGCCCATGATTGAAGGGGAACCAAGAGCAGTGCCAACATGGGATCAGATGAGACTCACAGAGCACATGAGCACACCCAAGGTGAACATCCCCAGAGGAGCAATCCTTAGTGGCTTCTCTCCCAGTGGGTGTCCTCCAATCCTACCTCCCTTGACCACAGATCAGAATCACAGCGAAGAAACAGATCTGGGGGCTCTTCTCCACCAACCAGGGAGCAGACCCCACCCCTGACAGGGCAGTGACAACCACAGAGCCAAGGGGAAGCTCCCCTCAATATCCAGGGGAGGCTCACGTCACAATAACAGCAATCAAAGCCCAGATCAAGGGGATAAGGGTACAAGCCTGTGGACCAACCTCACCCCCTAGGGGGAAGACAACAGAGCTAGAGGAGCTAGGATCCTGAAGCCTGCAGAACAGACCACAAACCCAGAAAATGTGACAAAATGAGAGGACAAAGAAGTATGGTGTAGAGGAAAGAGCAAGACAAAAAGCTACAAGAACCACTAAATGAAGGGACCAGCAGGCTAATGATTACTCTTCGACTTAAGTCATCTTAAATGCAGATACCACTAGGTGCCCTCTAATTCTTTCACCCACTTTTTATTTTAGCGTGTTCTATATGATGTTTCAATATAAAAATCATAAATGATACTGACATAGGTCTAATCAGAAAGCGAGGACATGTAGGACAAAGTCTGGGGAAGCTGATAACAAGATTAATTAAATAAAGAAGCAGTTCTTGAGGAATTAAGAAATGAGACTTTGAAAATATGGTGTGAACACTATCAATGCTCTGTGGAGATCGAATTGGGAAGGAAATCTTAAAAAGAGTAGATATCTATACGTAAAATGGATGCTCTTTGCTGTACAACATTGTAAACCAGTTATATTCCAATGACAATGTTTTAAAAAGATTCTATTATCTAAACATTGCAATAGTTTGAAACCATTAACAAATATGTTGGAAAATGTTTTAAGCTCTTATGCCAATTTATTTGAAAATTATTTCAGTTAATTGAATATATTTAAGTCTTTTAGCATTGAGGAATTGAGGCAAATACACTTAACATTTCATATGAGTTCATATGAAGAAACCAGAAACTTTGAAGTAACCCTGAGATTGGCATTCTTTCTCTTTAGGGAGGTTTTGGTTTATGCAGTGAAGAAATTACTTGAATTCAAAATTTACAAGATCCTATTTGAAGCTTCCAGTGTTTTAGAAATTAAAGTCAGGAAAAACACACACACACACACAAAACCTCTGTCCCCAATATTCTTAAAAGTTTGGCAGCATGTCTACAATTCCACTCACACACTGCCATCTAGAGGTACAAACCTTAATAGGAGCGTCGTACAGTTTTTCAGAAATGTGCAGTTTTCCTAGGACCCCAACCCCCACCCAAGAAATGGAATAGTAATCGATTCATGCAGGTTGTCACTGGCTAAGAGAAGGATGTCTGTTCTCACTGTGATTGAGAAAAGTAATCACTGGAGATGACTTCAGGAATGATTTAAAGAGACAGAATGGGGCAGGTGATATCCGCCTATGACAGCAACAGAAAGAAACCCAGGCTTCTCTAAAATCATTTCCACTGAAGCAGATCTTCCCAAACCACATGGCAAAGGATGAATTCCTCACTAATCCTTGGACCCGTCGTTGACTCATCGGCTCCATCCATTCACACCTACCTGTGTATATGGCTGGCGTCTCCAGTCTCCTTTCATCCCAGGGAGTCTTCATTTGCTCCAGAAAGGTGACCAGGTCTGGCTTAGAGACCACAAGACCTGCTATCAGGAAAAGGAATATTTGTTTTGCTAGAGATTCATCAGTTTCCAATCTCATATGTATTCAAGTGAGAAGAGAAGACACATGTGCTAAATTGCTCCAGTCATGTCTGACTCTTTGTCACCCTGTGGACTGTAGCCCCCAGGCTCTTCTGTCCATGGGAGTGTCCAGGCAAAAATACTGAGTGGGTTGCCATGTCCTCCTCCAGGAGTGTGTCCCAACCCAGGGATCGAACCCATTTCTCTTTACATCTTGTGCATTGGCAGGCAGGTTCATTACCACTAGTGCCACCTGGGAAGCCCAGAGAAGGCATGGTAGAATGTAATACAGCCTAGAAATAAAGTATTTGAGGACATAATTTCCTAAGCTGTATGAACATTCCCTGGTGGCTCAGCTGGTAAAGAAGCCACCTGCACTGTGGGAGACCTGTATTTGATGCCTGGGTTAGGAAGATCCTCTGGAGAAGGGAACAGCCACCCACTCCACTATTCTGCCCTCGAGAATTCCATGGACTACTCCATAGGCTCGCAAAGAGTCAGACATGACTGGAATCTTGCTCATTACATTATTACATTATTAACATTCTAGAGAAGGCATGGTTGAATGTTAATAGGTGGGAGGCTAGGAAGGGTCACTGGCGGGATGCCCGGCCTTGTTGTGTGAGCCTGGAGCCCAGCCACCAGGGGGCTGGCAAGCAGGCAGCGGGTTCAGAAGGTTGTGGGCTAGAGGGAATAAAACATGTGGGTAGGGAATACAATGAGATTCCCTTTGGCTCCAAGCCCTCCATGGCATGCGGGCTGCATGCAGACCCAAGCTGCGGGCGCATGCAGGACCCGGGCAGGGAGACGTCCCCTCCCAGGCTGGGTGGGCAGGAGGCCAGCTCCACCTCCAGCCTGGCAGCCAGAAGGGTAGAATGGTGAAAAGCTACTGTCCCTTCTGGCTCTAAGGATGCACACAGTAGAGAAAGGGAAGGGCGATTAGCTGAGGCCCAAGCGGGCACTGGGGGCTCTGTGGAACATCTTATGTGCTTGACCTCTGTGACTCTGTTATCCAGCCTGGAAAGAATTCTCACTACCCAGCATGCCCATTTCACAGATGAGGCCACTGAGGCTGGAAGAAGCTGTGACTCACTCAATGGGGCCCCTGGTTGGTGAGACTTCAAGGAATGTCCTCTGAGCCCCCGACCCAGGGTTGGGGGGAGCTGCTGCATGGCTGAGCCTTTGGGAATCTGTATACATTTCAGGCTGGATGATCTCTGTGAACCCTGCCATTCCAGACCCTCAGATACCCAGCCATGGTCATCAAGAGGTGGGAGGGCCGAGGGGCTCTTAGTGAGGAGAGAGAACGGGGTGCAGGGCATGAAGGGCCAAGAGCCCGCCATCCTGGTGACCTTTACACACTGCAGGCTGCTTCACAAAGCTGAGATGACTAGCAGCCTCTGGCCTCCCACCTCACAGCCCAAGGCCTTTCCTTTCCAGCAGGACAAGAAACATCCCCCTCAGGGTTCCCACTCTGGCCCTCACCCTCTAACCCCTCCACCCAGAAGCCAGGGTCTCTAAATGGCTGGACAGGCCAGGGAAGCTGCTCAGCCACCTGGGCAGCCCCTAGGACCCTACAGGGCCCTGCAGCAACCCCACTTCCCACCCCCTACCCCGCACCTCACCCCACCCCACCACAGCCCTCCTACCTCTCCAGGCTCATCCAAGATAGACATCCATCCCTTCTTGAAGTTTAGCAGATCGGGCTATGGGGAGAGGGGGTTGCAGGTGAGTCAGGCCCAGCGAGAACCAAAGGGGCTCATCCTACCTGCTCTAAGTCCTATAAGAGTCCTGGGAAGCCAGGGAGGAGGGTTGAGGACCCAGATAACCCCCTAAATCCAGGCAGGCTCCCAGCCACTGAAGCAGCCTTGGTCCCTTTCCTGAACATCTGGCAACCTCTGAGAGGTGGGCTGGGTGACTGGCCGTCCACCACAGACCTCCGAGCTCCCCTCCCGCCAGCCTGCTTCCTCACCTGAGTGTGGAGGAGAGGGAGAGAGAGGGGGGAGGAAACTCTGCCTGAAACAAGGAACCCTTACAGAGCTCAGAGGACAGGCCAGACAGCAGGGCTGAGTGAACTGTCCAGTTCCTCTCACTGAGGCCCAGGCAGATAATGCCCTAATGGTCTTACCCACCCCCAACCCACTAACCCTCCCATGGTCCAACCAGTCCTGCCCTTCCTCGTCTCCTGGAGACCCTGAAAGATGGAGCCAGGCCCAGGGTGTGGTCTGAGACCCCCCGGCGCCCCCCAGCTCTTGGAAGGGCTAGAGAGAAGGTACCTCAGTTCTGGCAAGTCCTACCTGCTGAGTGCTGCCCAGGGGGACACGGCCCTGGGGTCTGGGGGCTCCCAGCTGTAGCATGTTCCATAGGGACCTGGAGCTAGGTCCCCCCCACCTAGCCCCTAGAGGACAAAACTGCTCATCTGGGCATTTTCTCTGGCCAGGCCAATCCTCAGGCCCTCCTGGCCTGCTGGGGAGACCTCTCTCTCTCGTCTAAGTCCCGGTCCCCCTGCCGTCTCAGCTCCTGCTCGCTGGTGGGCCAAGCTGGCCGGCAGGGAGGAGGCTGCCACCTGTTGCCATGGCTCTGAGCCCACCTATCAGCACCTGCATCACAGCTCCACCAGGCCAAGGTGTCTGGTTGCGTGGAGGGAGCGGGTGGCATGGCTCAGTGGGGTGGACGGTGACAACGGTTGGAAACCTGGAAACTGGAGCCACCTGACCTGGCCACCTGCCCTGACCCGCCTTCCTCCGAGGAAGCCCCATTCTCCTCTTCCTCCACCGGAGGAAGAGGCCTGAGAGGGGCTTGAGCCAGCAGCCTGGACCTCCTGAGCCATCCCCAGCCATGGCCTTGGGACCAGGGCCCCTGGATTTCAGCAGGCTGGCGGCCCAACCCCTGCATCATGCCCCTCCCCGCAGACCTGTCTGACAGAAGGGACACGGGCTCTGCTCAGACCTGGGAAATCCCAGGCGTGTACGCCCTGTCTGCTTTCTTTTCTTCCCCGCCCTGTTCCCCATGTGGGCCAGAAGCTACCCAGGGTGGTTCCAAGCTCAGACTGAAGACCAATAGCCATGTTCAGGGCCACCAAGTCATCTGGGTCCATGTGCAGACAGGGGCCTTCCATGGCGTCAGGGCCTGGCATGCTGTGACCCCAGGGGAAACCTGCTGATTAAATATCCACCCTCCTCTACCTCCCTGATCTAAATTCCTGTGCTTTGGGGGATGTTCCCACCCCACCTCCTGGCAGCTGAGGAGCCAGGCTTTTTAGGATGGACCACAGAGCTGGCATCACTGTGCAGACCTGGGGAGAGTTCCCCGGGAAGGACCAGCTGACCACCCAGCTAATCAAGACAGCCAAGCTGGGGCTGGGAGAGGCATGGGCTTCCAGGGGCTGAGGAAGGGCAGGAATGACAGGTTGGGACCCCGAGGGCTGCCTGGGAAGCAGAGTGACCTTCCTAAGTCACATCCCCTCCCTGAGCCTGGATGTTTGATGTGGCAAATGATTGTGGGGGGGGGGGTTCCTGCCCTCCCCCAAGTTCCATGAGAGAACTGAATGGGCTACACACAGAGACACTGGTACCCACATACCACACACACACCATTAGGCATGAGATGGCATGGTGACCTTGGGGTGAGAAGGCCACCAGTGTGAGTTTTTAAACCTGCTGGCGGGCGAGGTCCTGCAGTTACCTGGGAAGCCCCCAAGGTCAAAAGGTCAGAAAACCTAACTCTCTGCCTCTTGTAACTTCACACATGGCTCCTCAGCCCCAGATACCTTCCCTCCACCTGCAGGAAGCTCCCTTTCCCCTTTTTTTCCTTCCGGAACACTAATAGGACCTTACAGCAGCCCTCCCTCCTTTGACCACAGGTCAACTCTGCCTCAAGCCAGCCTGGACCACGGACACAGACCCCTGTACGCACGCTCTGGCAGGGGACCCACTCCAAAAGGCCTAGTGTCACAGGCCCGCCTCAAACCCTCAGGGACGGCTTCAGAACAAGGTCCGGCTGCCTCAGGACAGAACGAAAGCCTCAGCCTGGCCTCACCCCTGTTTAGGGGGCCCCATGTTTTACGTCATCACACTTCCCCTCTGATCCCCAGCACACCAGGACTGGGGCCCTCCACACACACCTATGTCCTCTGCTTGAAATACAAGGCCTCCTCCAGCTCCTTCACCCGGCAAACCCCTTCTCATGCCTCGAGACCTGGATTCATTGCCACCTCTGAGGTGCCTTTCCCAGTACACACACCAGACTTCCCAGGGCTTCTGTGGCATCTGTGATTATCCTGAAGCCACTCACTTATCCCTCACAGACTAGACCAGAAGCAACTCCATCAGGGACACACGCTGTTCACCCCTCTCCAAGATCTCAGGCCTCAGGGGACATTCATACAAATTTCTTTCTTCCCTTCTTTCATCTCTCTCTTATTTTTTTGAACCAGGCCCTGTTCTACACCAGGAAATCATCGGTGAACAAGAGATGCAGCCTCTGCCCTGGTGGAACTCTGGAGACAATAAACAAGTGAGCAGGTATATAATTTGATGCCAGGCAGTGGCTGGGGATGAAGCTCCAGGGGCAAGGCTGCACTCGGCTAAGGCAAAAGGAGGTGGAGCAGAGCCTGACTCCAGGCCCAGCTTCCTGAAGCCTCTAAGCATTTACGCGTTCATAGTACCTTTGCCACTTGCTCGTTCAGATTTCTGAGGTCGAAGTCAGGGAGATGGGGCCAGGAGAGAGAAGAGGATGTGAAGAAGCAATGGGCAGGACACCAGCCTGGAATGGGCTCAGGTCTGAGAGCAGCCAGGATGAATCCAGTAAACACTGTCAAAGGTCATTATGAACCTCCTCTCTGCTCCATAACCTTTCATGGCTCCCCAGTGCCCCTGAACAAGCCCAAGCTGCTCTTCCTGGCCTCTAAGGCCCTCCTTCCCAAGTCCTTTTTTCTATGTTTTCACCATTTCATTCCCCAAATACGGCCACCAGCCTTGGTCCACACTGTACCCCCACCTTCCCTCCCACCCCTCTCCATCTGACAAAGTCCTATAGTCCCAGGAGGTCATTTCCCTCAGGGAGCCTCTTCCCACCAGCAGGGACGGGCCCCCACATGTTGCTTCTGGCAGCCTTACCCAAGTTCAGCATGTGCTTCCCCAGGAAAGGCAACTATGTACATTTATCTGATCCTGAGACAAAACTGGGACAGACCAAGTTACACATTCTGGCTCAGCCAGGGCCAGCCGTGTCACCCAGGGCATGTAAGTTCACTACCTACAGTGTGAACTCATCGGAGTCCTCATCGGTTAGACCGGGAGTTACCATCAACCTGCAGGGATCGAAGCTGGTAATGTGGCAGCACCCAGTTTCAGGGCCTGGCAGGCACCCCGTAGGCAATGCAACCATTCTCCACTAGCCTAAGGCGGGGATGGGGGGGGTGGGGTGGAAGACACTGACTCAGCTCCTCCCCCCACATCCCTCTCTACTCCCTGACAGGGGAGGGGAGGCTGCTGACAACAGGAAGGGCCAGTAGAGAGGTGGCAGGATGTGCAGAGGCTGAGGAAGTCCAGGCAGTGAGCAGGTCATCGCACTTAGGAGGCAGGGGCCCTGCGCACACCCACGCTGCTCAACTCCCCCCAACTCTCCTCACCAGGCTGTCAGAGACTCCCTAAGGCGCCTGCCAGAAACCAAAAGCAGTCCTGCCCCTCCCTTCCAGAACATCACAGTCAAGGGGCCAGAGTGACCTGGAAAAGGGCTACTCCTTCCCTTACACTCAGGGTAACCTCTGGCAACTCACGGACGCCCCTCCCCAAGCCTCAGTTTATTACACTGCGGAACGGGGCTATTGGTGAACTCAGCTAAGAGACGCAATATGATAATTAAGGTTACAAGTACTGATAGAGCTTGGGTATGGCTCATCCCCAAGAGAATCCCTGCCACCGTGTTCCTCACTCCCAATCGCTGGTCTGCCCCACCCAAGGTCCCAGAGCCACTGCGAAGTGGCAAGTCCAGGAAGCACGGTATCCTGCTACTTCAGAAGTCCCAGGATGGGCTCCAGAGGCCCCTTTTCACCCAGCCAACCTGCGCCCAGCGCCCACAAGGGCGGACAGGCTTCCCAGACCCGCACCAGCGAGACCCAGACCCAGGCCAGGCCCATCTCCGCTCCTCCCGCCACCCAGAACCCTGAGAGACCCTTAAGGACCTGGCGCAACTTGGGGGAATCAGATCAGGTTTTCACTAAGGGGAGCTGGAGAAGAGAAGGGGAAAGGGCCACCCCGAATCTGTCCATGATTGGACCCGCAAAAGTTAGGGGGTGGTGCCTGAGAGCGAGAGTTCCCATCTTCTCTGGGTGGGGGTTGCCGAGGCTCCTGGCTCGGAAAGGTGAGGCCGGGAGAAGGTGAGGCAGGACAGCCGGCCCGTGCAGCCGGGATCGCCCTTCTTCCGGCCGAGACCTCTTCGCGCCTCCGGGAAGTGAGGAGGGGGTTGCCCAGAGGGGAGCGGCGCGGCTCCGGCTCTGGCTGTCGCTCTCCTCCCGGCCTGGGGGTGCAGAAGGGCTGCACCCCCGGCGGCAGGGGGAGCACTCACCGTCATGTCGGCACCCAGGGGCGGCGAGAGCAGGAGGCAGGAAGGTGGAAAAGGCTCTCGGGCCGGGCTCAGCGGAGCGGGAATCCCGCCGCCGCCGCCGCCGCCCCTCTCGGCCGCCAGCCGCCGCTCCTCCCGGCCCTTCCCTTCCCCGGCGCTGCCCCGGCCCCTTCCATCCGCCCATAAAACTTTTTTTTTTTTTTCAAACTTCCTGGGAGGATCCGGAATGGCCAATGGGCGGCGGGATAGCCGGGACAAACAGCGGCGGGGGCCGCGGGCGGGCCAATGGGAGGGCGGGAGAGGCCCGGAGGCGGGGCCTCTTGCGACGGGACGGGCGAGCGGGGGCGGTCCCCGGCGGGGCTGATGGGGGCGGAGGGAGCGGAGGGGGCGGAGAGAGCGGAAGGCGGGCCGGGCTCTGGCCCCGGGGGCGCGCTGGGAGGAAGGAAGGGCCCAGCGTGCAGGTGACTCCGTCCGGCCGCTGCGCGGGAGTGCGGGGTGGGGGCAACGGGGTGTGGCACCCTCGTCGCCCAGCAACGGTTCCCCCGACCCAGTCGCCAGGCGCCAGACGGGAGCGATGGGTCCATTAGGGCTCTGCCTCTCGATTTGGTGACGACGCGGGCAAAGCACCCAATACTACCAACTCAGCGTGTCCCACTCGCCCAGCCCGGCTCATTACCTATGTAATGGACTTTCGTCCTTAACCACAGACCCAACAAAGGGGTGTCCTTGCCTCCATTTTACTAATGAGAAAATGAAGGCTGAGAGAGGTGAGCCAACTTGCCCAAGATCACACAGGAAGAAGAGGCGGGGATTCGTAACAAGTAAGAGTGGGCGCTAGTGGTAAAGAACCCGCTTGCCAACGCAGGAGACGCTAGAGACACGGGTTCCATTCCTGGTTGGGACGATCCCCTGGAGGAGGGCATGGCAACCCACTCCAGTATTCTTGCCTGGAGGATTCCATGAACAGAAGAGCCTGAAAGGTTACAGTTCATAGCGTCACAAAGAGTCAAGCAACTTAGCACAATCTAAGCGCAAAGTAAGTTCTAGAATCATGGGGCCTTCCCATTTAAATGCCCCCGCCTCACAGGGAGTCTTTCTCTGCTTAAGAACCTCATTTTGTGTTCTTGGGTGTGGACTATACAGTTTCTCTTTCCCAAAGCACTTGGTGGTTTTTAAGAGGTTCTTTGCCTGCAGGAGCTCCTCTAAGCCTACAGCTGAGGAGGGACTGTGATGGAATTTGTTGCTAAGTGCATGGAATGGCTTATGGAGCGTTGTGACTCAAGCCCTGTGTTACCTTAAGCAAAGTACTTAACCTCTCTGTGCCTCAACTTCACCTTCTGTAAAATGAGAGGATGCTATGATCTCACAGGCTGCTGTAAGGATTAAGTGTTTAAGTAAAGCACCTAGAACACCCCCTTTATCCCTAGTTAGTTCTCCTTAGATAGGGGCATAGGGGGATTAGAATAACTACCATCTCAGTGATTCTGCCATCTCACTTTGGGGTTCAGAAATTATTTCTGTCATGATTATAATTACTATCCCCATTTCACAGATAAAGAAGTGGAGGTCCAGGGAGCTGAAGTTTTCGAAGCATTTCCCACTGGAATTCTCTCCACCCTGAGAAATGAGACCATGGATAAGCCCTCCTAGACACTGGCCTTCTGGCATTGCTGAGCAGTGTTCTCACCCTACCCCTGTACCTCACGCAGGCATTTATTTGGTCCTTGGGAGAGTGAGTGAACAAACAGAAGACCTCAGCTACCACCCATGCCCAGTGGCATGGGCACTGGGCACCTGACAGTACCAGCCTCCTTGCTGGTTTCCTGGCCCCCCGGGACTCTCTTCCAGTACCCTCAACACAGTGATTAGAACACTCCCCTGCCCAAAGTTCTTCAACACTTCTCCACTGCTGAGAGGCGCATTCTTGTACTCAGTGTTCATTATCATATGGCCCCTGCCTGCTGTCCATCATTAGACACGCACACATTTCACGTGCTAGGGCTGCACAAGCACCAGGACGTCCCAGGATAAGCCAGGTCCCCTGTGCCTCCCTACTGGCACATGTTGTTCTGTGCTGTGTCTGGAACACGTCCCTTCCTGTCCTCTTATGCCCCAACACACACACACACTCACTCTCCCTCCCCTCCCTCCAAATGTTTGTTTGCCTGGAAAATTCCTCCTCACCCTTCAAGTCTCAATCCAAAGGAAGCCAGAGTGCCCCCAGCACAGACTTAGAATTTCCTTGTCCGGAGCTCCCTGCATCTGTATACTCTACAACTCAAGTGATGACCACACTGTGTCCTGACCAGGTCTATGTCAGTATCCTTACAAACTGTGAGCTCCCTGTGGGCAGGAAGAGTGGTTTTCGTCTATATCATGTAAAGCCCAGGGCCTCAGCCCATATCAGGTTTTTCACAAATGTTGGTCCAGTGAGGGAATGAACAAGTGAAGCAACAATGACTCCCTTACTGCAGCTTGCCCTGGTAAGAGGGATGGTACAGCTTTAGGGACGCAGGAGTGACTTCTTAAACAGAGCCACCAAACTTTGGGGTTATCCAGTTTCAGACCATTCTTCTATTGAGGATAACAATATGAGGCTCAGAGAAGGGAGACAACGGCCCAAAGCCACACCAGTTAGGAGCAGAGACCAGAGCTCAAGCCTTAGGTTTCCTGGCTCTTGACCTTGGACTAATTTCATTATCCAGCCTGAGAGATGTTTAAAGCTGCTCTGAGTAACTGGATGGTTCCACTAGCAGTTCTGTCTCTCAGCTCCTGATTTTCCTCATCCCTGGATGAGAGAAGAGTTCATTGAGCCAGTTCATTGAGCCTCAATTGCCGTATCTGTCCAATGGGGAAAATCTGCAGAGCCTCTCAGAGCTGCAAGGACTCTGCAAGGAGACATGGATGCACGGAGGTGGTAGGGACAGGGTGGGCTCTGAGGTTGGCTAGAGCAAGCTTCAAATCCTAGCTCTCCCCTATGTGTGACCTAGAACAAGTGAGTTTCATTCCTTCATCTATGAAATGGACAATGTGAACCATACCTGTTAGACCCAAGGGCGAGGATTCAATGCAATCAGGTGTGCCACTCACTGAACGCAGAGCCGAGCACATAGTAGGTGCACAATAAATGCTGGTTATCATCACCAGCAGCATCCCAGAGTCCATTTCCCCATTTCTCTTCCCCTTCTCTCCCACCAAGGACTTACCTGCTCCCTCCCGCTGGAACTACTGTGTGTTAGTGACCTTTAGTTAAGCTGATAAGGTAATTCCCGCCCCTGGCTTAAAGATACCACCCTGCCTCGATAACCACGTTTGCTTCGTTATCTTTGTGCCTTAACCCCCATAGAGCAGCAGAGAGGAAATTAAGAAGTGGATGGGGGACTTCCCCAGTGGTCCAGTAGTTATGACTCCACACTTCCCCTGCAGGGGGCAGAGGTTTGATCCCCAGTTGGGAAACTAAGATCCCACATGCCATGTGGCAAAAAAATAAACAAAAATAAATAAACTGAGCCAAGATATATATATTTTAAATACTAAAAATAAAAAGAAGCAGCAGATGGGAAAGTTAGTGTTTGGACACTGCCCCCCACCCCACCTCCTCACACCTCTGTACATCCTGATCTCTCTGAGCCAGTCCTCCCCGCAGCCCTGATCATCGGCATATATTTTTTTTTTCCCATTAGACAGATGAGGCAACTGAGGCTTAGTGAGTTTGGCTGCAGCCATGCTCTCATCAAGAAATGAGGAAAATCAGCAAGTGGCTGGCTCCTCTAAACCCTAGCCATGCACCCTTGGGCAAGTCCACCTCACCTCCCTGAGTTTACACTCTGTCTAATTACAGCATCTAATGTGCCCAGCTTAGAGCTAGACCCCAAGCTTATCAGAGTACAAGAACCAGCCTGTCACTGAGAGAAGAGAGCCCACAAGCCAGCCTGTGGCCCCTGGAGGTGGCCAGGCCTGCTCCCTCCACCACGATGCAGGGGCCAGAGAGAGCAAGTCTCAGCTGCCTCCCCTCCCCTCTCCTCGCTCTTGAGGAAACTCCGAACCAGAGGCCTGAGTGTTTACAGCCCTCTCTGGGTAGAGGATGGGTTACGTAATGCCAGATGTTTGTGCAACTGGCTCAGGCCCAGGTCTGAGACACACTTTGCAATCCCAGAGCCCCTCGCAGGCCCTCTCTCCCTCTCCCCCTTCCCCCCTCCCAGCCTGGCTCCCCTTGGCCTATATACTGATTGGGATCTTCAGCTGTGTGGATTATTCCATCACCCTTCACCCTGCAAGCTGAAAGCGGCCCCAGCCCGGTCCTACAGGTGGGACAGGCCCCTCATCGCAGAGACCACGGGAGCTCAGGGCTCTGCTTCCAGCTCTCCTTTCTCAAGTGCGGGTCCCACATCACTCCCTCTCAGCCCCTACTGGTTTTTCTCTGCCTAACATCAGCCTCCTCCCTCCCCTCCCCCTCTCTCTCCCACCCTCGCCCCTCCCACCCCACTGGAGCCAGCCTACCCTTTGCCACCTGAGGACCCCCAGAGACAGCAGGAACGGATTGAACAGCGTGGGACGGTCCCCGGGCATCCGCCATGAAGTCACCAGTCGGCCCTTGAGTGGGCTCCCAGCCTTGCCCTCCGCTGGCCTCTTGTCTGCCTGTCAAACAGGGTCCAGTGTTGGCCCCCAGGTCCCTTTGGTGGGATGGGGGAGTCCCTGATGACAGCCTCCCTTGCCCATGCTGCCACGCCCACCTCAAAGGCCCAGAGTTGCCATCTTCCTCCATCCCAGAACTGCCGAGAAAAGAGCTTGTGAACTCGCTCACCCGTGCGGTATTGGCAGGGCTCTGGGGGCTCAGCACCCTTGGGAATGTGCACCTCTCCACCCTCAAGTTGGACCCCAGGGAGCCAGCGGGAGGTGAATGCAGACCACAGATGTGTGTTCAGCCCACATAGGGTTTTCAGATTATTTTGCATTAAGTTCCAGTGTTAAATAATCAAGAGGTTAACACATAACTACATATTTCCAGCTTCTCTTGAAATATCTAAAGATGGAAAAACTCTGGGTCCCTGTTCCCCATGGCAACAATCCTCTGGAGCCAAGGGGTCACCCAAGTGTCCTCTAATCCCAAGTCCCCCGTCTGCCTACTCTCCTCAGCTTTGTAAGAGGAATGAGTCCCAGACATCTACAGTCATACCCAGCAGAGCCCCCAAGTGCACCCTCTTTGGAGTCATCCTTGTTTGGGGATTCCCTGGTGGCTCAGCTGATAAAGAATCCACCAGCAATGCAGGAGACCTGGGTTCGATCGCTGGGTTGGGAAGATCCCCTGGAGAAGGGAATGGCTACCCATTCCAGTATTCTGGCCTGGAGAATTCCATGGACTGTATAGTCCATGGGGGTCTCAAAGAGTTGGACACGAGTGAACGACTTTCACCTTCACTTGTTGGGGAAAATGAGGCCTCCATGAAGCAGAGGCATTTGCCCAAAGTCACAGAGGAGGTTACTGGCACAGGCAGGACAGAACCCGGGTGACCCAAGTCCCCAGCATCCAGAGAGTCTCTGGATGTGGGACATGAAGCATCAAAGCACAGGTCCAAAGGATGCTGGGGGTAAGGACGGCCCCGACCCTGCACCACATCCCCGTCACAGCCCTGACCACTAGACCATGGGCTCCATAATGGCACTCCAGCTCACCTCTGGCCTACACCCAGGCATACAGAAGGTGCTCACTAAGTGTGTGAGTGAATGAATGAATGAATGACGCAGTCATCATTCTGTCCAGTCTACGCTTCCTGGGGGTGGACTGAGAGGTTTTCTGGGTTGCTGGGGCAGGCCCATTTCATGGAGCGTCGAAGGGGACCCCTGTATTTCTATTTCCTCTTTGTTCGCAAAACCCTGGCCCCAGGAAATGTGAAGAAATAACACAGAAAGAGGAAGAGCAAAGCTGCCAGAGTCCCTGGGAGAACTGGAAGCACCTTTAGTGACCAGTCGCCATCACCTCCCATTTCACAGATGGCCCACTCAGCAGTTAGCATGCTGCCTCTACTCTGCGAGGCCATGAAGACAATCAGGGCAGAGCTGGGAAGCGGTGTTGCGGGGGGAGCAGGGAGAGGCCTGGGTGAGGGGTTCTGAGTCCCGGGTCCTAATTTGAGCCCCTCCACCAGTGAGCTATATGATCTAGGATGACTGCCCTGCCCCTCGTTTCCTCCTCTGCCCAACAGTCAGAGGTCGGGCAGAATCCCCCCAGCTCAGGCTAGGAGCAAGGCCAGACAGACAACCCCTCACCCCGTCACACCCGGCTTTTCAGGAGGCAGCATGAGAAACAGCAGAACAACAGGATTAGAGAAGCACTGGCCCCAAGCAGCCTGGTCTCCCTCTCCCGCCTCCCCCTGCCCCAGGCCCTCGGCTCTGACCTCACTGCTCTGGAGGCTGAGGGTGATGAGAACAGTCTGTTTGGCAGGTCGTGGGGAGGGGCGGGGCAGAGCGTGTGCTCCAGCTGCAGCCAGGCTTCCCAGCAGCCTTGGCGGGTCCCACCACTTGCATACATCTCTCCCGCCCAGGACCCTGGAGATCCTCCAGGCCCAGCTGACTTCTGCACCTCCCTGGCCCTCCTCAGTGCCTCTCTGGCTCCAGCTCCTGGGAGTCTACCCTTTCTCCCAGGGTGGCCAGCCCTCCAGACCCAGGAGGACCTTGCCTTCCGAGACTATCAGAGTCAAACTGCCATTTGCCCAGGGAAGGGCAGTGACATTTTCAGGGCATCCTAGCAAGTTGAAAGCAGAGGCCTGGGCTTCTGACCCCAGGACTGTCCACCCACCCAGATCTCCAAGCCAGAAGGTAGCCCTGCTGCCCAGCTCCTCTAGAGCCCCTCTTCTCAGTGACCCCAGGACAGAGCCAGCCTTGGTCTGGATGACTCCAGAGCTTATCTCAGGACCTCAGCCCACCTCCTACCTGATTTCCCTTCCCTTCCCCTCCCTATGACCCACACCCATGACCCAATGACCCAACTACCGAGTCGGCCTGCTTCTGATCAGTCAGTGAGTCTTGGCCTCTGCTTCGTTCTGATTCCTCAGGCTCCTTTGATTGGAACTGGAGATAAGAAAGAACACAGCTGCGATTATGGTATTTCCCTTCCCAGGTTCTATCCATCTATCCAACTTCTTATCCATCCATTCATCATCCATTCATCTAACGTCCATCTAGAATCCAACATCAATTGGTCCATATATCCATCCACCATCCAAAATCTATTCTACATCATCTACCTACTCATCTATCCAACATCTATCATCCCAATATATCCATCCTCAATTAACTCATCATCTATTCATCCATCCTATATCTGTGTATCTTTCCTTAATCCATCCAACATCCATCTACCCATCTGCCAACATTCATTCACCATCCTTCATGCATATTCTACAACATTGACCCATCCATGCGATGTCTATCCTGAACCCATCATCTGTTCCATTTATCACCCATCCATCCAACCACCCACCCACCTGTCATCCATCTGACATCTCTTTCTCATTTGTCCAGCACATATCATTTATCCGTTATCCTTTCACACATCTGTCATCCATCATTCATTCATCATCTACCCGCTGACCTACCCACCCTCCACATGTTTCTTGTAGGCCCTCAAGCATCCATATATCCACTGGTCAACCAGCCACTGAGCTGAGCTCCTCCTTTGTGTCAGGCCCTGGGCTAGGGGCTGGAGGTATGGAGATAAAGTAGGTGCATCTCCTGCCTGCAAGAAGCTCATGTTTTTTAAGGGAAGATGGCAACAACTGAGCATGACCCAATGAAGAGTAGCAGAACGACCAAGCCCAGAAAGGAAACATCACCAACCCAGGGGTGGGGCGAGTATTTAGGAAAAGCATCTCAGACAGAGCACCTGATCTGAGACTTGAACAAGGAACATACACGTACATACACACAATGGAATATTGCTGCTAAGTCGCTTCAGTCGTGTCCGACTCTGTGCGAACCCATAGACGGCAGCCCACCAGGCTCCCCCGTCCCTGGGATTCTCCAGGCAAGAGCGCTGGAGTGGGTTGCCATTGCCTTCTCCAACGCATGAAAGTGAAAAAAGAAAGTGAAGTTGCTCAGTCGTGTCCGACTCTTAGCGACCCCATGGACCGCAGCCTACCAGGCTCCTCCATCCATGGGATTTTCCAGGCAAGAGTACTGGAGTGGGGTGCCATTGCCTTCTCCAATGGAATATTACTCAGCCATTAAAAAAGAATGAAATAATGCCACTTACAGCAACGTGGATAGAACTAATCATTATCATACTAGGCGAAGTAGGTCAGAAAGAGAAAGACAGATAACACGTGATATCATTTATGTGTGGAATCTAAAGTATGACACAAATGAACATATCTGCAAAACAGAAACAGGCATGATCTGTGGTTGCCAAGGGGAGAGGGAGGTGGGGAGGGCAGGATTGGCAGTTTGGAATTAGCAGAGGCAAATTATTGTGTATAGAATAAACAACAAAGTCCTACTGTATAACACACACAAAAAACTGTATTGAAGATCTTTTGATAAGCCAGAATGGAAAAGAATATGAATATACGTATATAGGGAGGGCTTCCCTGGTGGCTCAAGGGTAAAGAATCTACTGCCAATGCAGGAGACGTGGACCCGATCCCTGATCTAGGATGATCCCACGTGCTGCAGAGCAACTAAGCCCGTGCACCACAACTACTGGGCTTGTGCTCTAGAGCCCGGGAGCCACAACTTCTGAGCCCACATGCTGACACTACGGAGGCCCACACATCCTGGAGCCCATGTTCCGCAAGAGACGCCACCACGATGAGAAGCCTGCACGCTGCAGCTAGAGACTAGCCCCCACTCTCTGCAACTAGAGAAAAGTCCATGCAGCAACAGCCTCAGCACAGCCAAAAAAGAGAAAGAAAAATTATTTTTAAGTGAGTTGTTTGTTTTTGAAAAAGAGTATAACTATGTCACTTTGTTGTAGAAATTAACATAACACTGTAAAACAACTATAAAACAAACAAACAAACAATCTTGGGCTTTGGAGTCAATACTTTGGTCCCATTTCTCTCATCTTATACATGAGCTTCCCTGGTGGCTCAGACAATAAAGAATCCACCTGCAGTGCGGGAGACCTGGGTTCAATCCCTGAGTTGGGAAGATCCCCTGGAGGAGGGCATGGCAACCCACTCCAGTATTCTTGCCTGCAGAATCCACATGGACAGAGGAGCCTGGCAGGCTACAGTCCATGGAGTCACAAAGAGTCGGACACAGCTGAGCAACTAAGCACATATATGTGTGACCCACAGCAAACGCTGAATGCGTCTGGGCACCGTATCTATCTGAGGCACAAATGGCAAAGTGTGTAAAGCCCCCAGCCCCGGGCCCAACACACCGTGAACCCTCCCCTGTCATCCATGGGGGAGGCAGCATGGGGCTGCACATCATGGAGACGAGGAGAGTTTGGATGAAGGAGCAGGAACCTCCACATTGCCCCAGTGGTGCCTGTCGGGGGAGCAGTTGGTCCCACACTACCGAAGACTGGGACCAAGAGAAGCTGGGCGTCAAAATATGCTGCGTCCCTGGTGAGCTGAGGCCAGGTTGCAGGGGTCTGTTCTCTAGGACCCTTCCCATCTTCACATAAACGCTCGGGGCAGCACTGACTCTGTGACCCTGACCCTGGGCCAAAGAGATAAGGCAGGGACTTGGTGGGCATCCACTATGTGCCAGGCACTGGGCCTGCTTTCCATACAGGCCCCCACTGAAGCAGCCGTCTCAGCAGTGAGCTCAGACCAATAAGCATTTATACAACTCCTTCCCTGGGCCTGAGAGGCGCTGCAGGGGCCAGAGAGGGGTAAGTGAAGCCGTCCTGGATTTTAAGGAACTTGGAATAGTGCCGTGGGGAGGGGACGTGACCACATTGGCTGCAGTCCCAGACAGGGCCAGGTAGAGGCCACCAGAAAGCAACACAAACCAAGTATTGTAGGGCCAGAAGGGGAGAAGGCCCTGGTCAGAGCATCTTGTGGGAGGCCTCAGGGTGATCTGCACAGAGCAGACCTGCGGTCCACCCCTACCCTAGCCCTTACTAGCTGTGTGATCTTGGGTGAGTGGCTTAACCTCTCTGTGTCTCAGACTCCCTATCTGTAAATATTGCCTTTCTCATCAGATTGCCGTGGAGAGTAAATGAGGAAAATACCATAAAACATTCATATCAAGATTTAGCACCTAGTAAATGCTCAAAGAAAGGGCTGGGTGTTATCACTGCAGTTTGGTGGTAGGAACAGGTTTTGGTCAGGAGGGAGATGGTGTGCAGGAGCTGAGGCGTGACCTTTCGGGAGACTTGTGTCGGGTGGGGCTGACTTTCAGGCTGTCCCTGGTTAATGAGACTGACTTACCTCCCGCCGTGGCGAGCTGGGGCCCTCTGCAGGGCTCCTGCTCCCCAACTGACCCGTCTCCTCCAGACCAGTCGTAGCTGAGGACTCTGGCCCGCTTGTCACTTTGGTCTTCGGCCACTGAGTGGAGATGCTGGTGGGGCTGGACGGCTGAGCGGAGCTCTGGGGCCACTGCCCTGGGTCGTATCCATTGACTAGGGCAGCCCCTGCTCCTCCTTCAGGCTGGCTGTGTCGGTCTTGCTCCAGCTCCAGGGTATCCTTGGTGCCTGGGGAAGCCTGGCCAGGGCCAACCCAGTGTCCCGCTGGGTCCTTGTGGAGCAACTGGGCCTGCAGGAGCTCCAGGAGGCCCTCCCAGTCCAGCCTCGGAAGATGGGAGGTGAGTGTAGGCTCCTCCGGGCGGCTCCACATCCCCTCCCTGGGTACCCCGAGAAGGCTCACCAGGTCCCTCCAGTCAAACTCAGCTTGCCTCTCGGGGCCATGCAAGTGTGGGCAGGCTTCCTCAGCGCCCCTGCCCATGGCTGGTAACGTCTCAGGCCTCTGGGATTTCGAGAACTCCCCTGGGCCTGCCCTGGAGTTCTCTGGGGGGCTCACAGGCTGGCGAGGACTGGACAGCTCCTGTAGGCTGCCCCAGCCGCGCCGAGCTGACCTGTCCGGGGGCTCCTCCCAGGTCTCTGACTGCCTCCTGTGGCCAGAGAGGCTGCCCAGCAGGCTCCAGCTCTCAGACTCCCTGGGAGGGCCCCTCCACACTCCCTCTGGGGCTCTGGCAGGCCCCTGGCTGGACTCCCCGAGTCCTTGCCAGCCTCGCAGGCCCGGGCCCTCCTCCTGGCTGCGCCAGCCTCTCTCCAGGCATCTGTGCGGGCCCCGGGATCCTGGTGGCTCCTCCTGACTCCGCCACCCTCCCAGGGGCTGTCTTGGGCCCGCCCGGCCACGTTCCAGGGGTCTCTGTGTCCGCTGTTCCCTCTCAGGAGTTCTGGCTGACGTCCTCAGGGGCGGCGAGGACCCCTGGAGCCACCGGTCCCCCTCAGGCCGCCTCTTGGGGCTCCTGGGATGAGGGGCTTCTGTGCGGCTACGTCGGGCTGGTTCCGCCTGCTTCGCGGGGAGCTTGGTTACCTGAAGATGAGATGAGGGGGTGGGTGGGGCTCCAGGCCCCTGGCTGGGTGGTCTCTGTCTAGGAGGACAGGCAGCTGGGGTCCTAGCCAGGCCTCAGGGGAGTTGCAAGCTCTCTCCTCGCATCAGGCTGGATTAAAGCAGGTCAGAGAGTACCTAGGGCCCCTGAATTCCCTTCCTCGGGGTGTCAGCCCTTCCCTCTCACCCACCTTCCTCACTTCCACAAGGAAGAGCTGCTCACTTTCCAGTTTCCCCCACCACCCCTCCACCCAAGATACTGATTCCAACCTGGGCTCTCAGGGGCCAGAATCTCCACCACCAACACCCCATCCCTGGGTGGGCCTTGCCACCTAAGAGCTACTTTAAACACGCAAATCCCCACCCTGGAAGAGATAGCCTGTAGAGCTGGATTGACCCATGAGAGGTTTCCCTGAAAACTTCCCAATTTGGTAGATGCCTAATGAAGGAAGAGGGCAGCATGGAACAGCCATCTTCAAGATGGATGAACTGGGGTCTGCCTCATTTTTGCCGACTCTTTGGGAGAGAGAGGAGCTGGACACCCATGGTTGGGACTTTGATCATAAAGAACCTCCCTCCCAGGACCCCCGCCCAGCATCTGGGGGAGAGGAGAAGCAATGGCCCACCCCTTGGGGGTAGAGGGGCCCCCCAGCAGGCTGGCCGTGCTCACCTCCCTGCCGAGGGCAGGGCTGGACTGTCTTCGGAGAAGTTGGCTCTGACCTTGGCCGGGCCACTGCGACCGCCCCTCGTCCCGGGCCTGGAAGGCCCCCGGTGCCTCGGACTTCCTATGAGCAAACGCAGCCGCCCCTCTGAGGGCCCTTGGGTCTGTCCCACTCCCGGCACCCTAGCTCCTCCACTCCCACCCCCAGTGGCAGATTCAGGGACCTACTGCAAGCTAGGTGAAGGGCCCGGAGTGAGGGAGGAGCCTCTTGGGGCCTCAGTTTCCCCTTCTGCAAAATGGGGATAGTAGTCTACCTGCCTCACGGGGCTATTGTGAAGATGAAGTGAGAAAAGGGGTGAGCACAAGCAGGGGGCTCCACCTCGGCCTTGACCCCTCCTGTCTCACTCAGTGCTTCCTTCTGGCCACTATCCCATGAGTGGCCCACAGCTCACCCACAGACATCTCAACTGGTCCTTGTGGGAATTAAGATTTTTTCAGCACCTACTGTGTACCAAGCACTGCGCACACATATGATCTTAATGGTAAACATTTATGGAGCACTTCCTGGGTTCCAGGCACTTGTACTATCTCACCTCATCTCCTGCATGCCATGAGGAGGCGATCAGAGATGCATAATGTCATATGCCGCCATCTCCCATTCTTTTTGCCTTCTTCCTGCCCATATGGTAAATTTTGGACTTCTGAGGCCCACCTGTTTTCCCCCTACTACTAAAAGGTTTGCAGCCATCCTAGCTATCAGTAAAAGTGCTCTTAGCAAGATCAGAAGAATGAAATATCCCCTCTTCTCCACAATTCCAGAAAGGCCAACATAAAAGCATTCATGCAAATGTCATTTATAAGACACCCAAACTAGGCATTGTCACCACATCCAACAAAGATAACCCCTAAGTCCCTAATTGCAGCTAGCTGTCTTGCTTAATAATTGGTAGCCATGGCTATTAACATCTAACATGACATCTCTGTTGAAATGTAGGAACACTGAACAGAATCTGGGCACATCTCTCCCCTCCCATATATAAGACCTAACTACTCCACTGGACATTTAGGATATTTATTGCGAGAGGGTTTGAAAGTCAGACTTCATTTAAACTGACAAATGAAACTATGTCTCTGGTGGCTAAACCACACCAGGAGGAGCCTGGGAAAGATGACCAGGTGCTGACCTTGACCAAGCCAGCAAAACAGGAAGAGGAATCTCTGCTCAGGTCTGAGCAAGGCCCTGTGCTCTGGAGTCTGCCTCTAGCTTGGAGACTAGGCTGAAACTCTATAGAGGTTTGGAGTATAAAACAATCATGGGCTTGGGCTTTGTTCCTGTGTTATGGCTTTTGTCAATGTCATTAGAATCAGATCCATAAACTAATTTGCTGTTTTAGCACTTCTTGGCATGTGACTCACAGGGAACTGAAGTTCCCCACTCTGGAGTGTTTCTGAGTTTGAAGGCTGCCTAATCAGGTTTGATTTTTAATCCAATTTGAAGTGAGAGAGTTTCCTTGCTCTGTGAGATCTGAACCTTAGAGTGAGTTTCTCTTAGAACCAGGAGCCTCTGTGAAGTAAAAACCCCAACGCTGAGTAGGTGGGGAGAATGGCAGGAAAGACCCTGTGCAGCTGGTGAGGCAAATGTGTGTTTTCGCCCGAGTGAGGGCATTTTCCATATAAACTTCAGTGTGTTAAATGAGTATTCCTTCTGAGATGTCCGCCACCATGTGGGATGGAGAGATCAAGAAGGTTCTGACCCTTCAACCGAGACCCAGCCTTTCTGATGCTGAAGCAACAGTGTCTCCTTGGACTACGTGCTCCTGAGGGTTGGTGTGGCTGCACCAAGGGTGACAAAGGAAATACATTTCCTTTGAAAGCTTGGATGGGCTCTTCCACTTGCAGAGTGTATTAAAGAACAACAGCTGTCAAGTCTAGCAAATTCCGTGAAGGCTCTGTTTTGAATTTAAGACACTAGAAAATGCTTATACAATTCTAAGACAAGAGATTCCATTGTAAAGCAACTATACTTCATTTAAAAAAAAAAAAAAAAGATTCCAAAGGCATTAAGAGGGTAGGAAATGAAGATGTCAAGCCAAAATTCCTAATGCTTTAATGTGATAACCCTTTAAGGAAAATTTTCCAGGCTCAGTGAGAATGATGCTTAGAGTAGATGCTGGATAAATATATTAATGAATAAATGAGAGAAAAGTATCACTTTATAGCCACCCATTCATGAATTTCAGCCTGTCCCTTACAGATACTTAAATAGGTTTTCAAATTTTATCTCCAGAGGACAAATGGTTTCCTACTTGGAAAAAAATACCATACAAGAGGGGAAATGTTAATTACTCAGTAGAGTTGTAAAACGTTGGTTAAAAGGTAAATAATCTACTTTACCAAAACATATATGTTAAATATACAACTTTTATATATCAATCACACCTTAATAAAGCTTTTTAAAAAGATAATCTACTTCAAAGGGAGCAAAATAAAATGAAGAATCTGTGTAGAAACAATTAAATGGTTAATCAAACTATAAACATATTCCAGACTTCTGCAACAAATCTTTTATCTCTCTAAAAGTTACCACAGTAGGAAAAAAAAAGAAAGAAAATTCAATTTTGGTTTAAAGACCCTGCTGAGTTACCAGATAAAGTCAAACGTATGCAAATTGACATTAAACCAAAGAGAGTTATGGAACTTCCCTGGTGGTCCAGTGGTTAGGACTCTAGCCTTCCAATGCAGGGGACTGGGTTTGATCCCTGGTGGGGGAACTAAGATCCCATATGCCATAAGGTATGGCCAAATGATTAAAACAATAAATAATCTTTTTTTAAAAAGAGTCATAATAAAAAGTCAAAGACAAAGGGGGTTTGCAGGGCAGTGAGACTCCTCTGTGATACTCTGATGGTAGACACGTACCATTAAACGTTTGTCTGAACTCAGAATGTGCATCGCCAGAGTAAACCCTGCTGTGAACTGTGGACTCTGGGTGATAATGCGTCAGTGTAAGCCTATGGCTCATAACAAGTGGACCACCCTGGCGGGGGATGTTGATAGTGGAGGCAGCTGTGCACCTGTGGGAACAGGGCCTACACAGGAGATCTCTGTACTTTCCACTCAACCTTGTTGTGACCCTTAAAACTTTTCTAGAAAAAAAAAGAAACTAACAAAAAGTGTATTTTGTACTGAGGCTGGAGCCCACAAAGGTTGTCACCTGGGTAGTAAATGGATAAAACTTTTTGGGAAAGGAAATCTGAAGAAGAAGAGATAAGATTTTTCATGCAGATTCAAATCTAAGAGAAAATGTTGTCTAAGGGACAACGAAAAGAGGGACTGTGGATGCAAAATATTACCGGCTCCTTACAGTGATAGAAATGTTCTAAAATTAGGTTGTGCTGATGGTTGTACAACTTGGTCTCCGTAAATACGGTGTAATTTATTGACTTCTACACCGAAAGTTTCAAGACTTTCAGACCTATATGTTTTTGGTTCTCTTGACCCTAACTGGGGTTGGGTCCCTAACTAATTAATTCCAGCCCTGACCCTTAAAGACTATGAGGCTGAAACTGCTGATGAAAATCTCAGCTGGATCTGGAGGGAATGTTTCTCCTCCCTGAGGTTGTGGAAAAGCAGATGCTCTGCTGGGTCTTAAACGCCCGCGTAAATGAAGCCGATGACCAAGGAGATTCGTGTGATGTCTGGACTTCAGGTGCTGTCACCGTATCCCAGAAAAGGGACATTGAACTTCCAAAGAGTCTGCCATCCTGCGGGTTCTCTTATTTAAGATATATGGCTCTGGCTATATTTTTTAAATAAATTTATTTGTATTTATTTATTTGGCTGTGCCAAGTCGTGGCATGTGAACTTAGTTGCAGCATGTGGAATCTAGTTCCCTGGCCAGGGATCGAACCCAGGCCCCCTGCATTGGGAGCACAGAGTCTTAGCCACTGGACTACTAGGGAAGTCCCCTGGCCATACTTTTAAATTGACATCTCTGTTTTCTGAAATGTATGGGACCCATGAGTTTTGTTTGTCAAAGCAGAAAAAAAAAAAAAATGGACTCTTCTTCCCCCCTCACATAAGGTGGGAAAAAAATAAAATAAACTTGTGACTCTCCAACGAAGAGTTTGACCTCATTTAAATAAATATATTAAAGTCCCAATTTTACAGATGAGAAAACTGAGGCTCAAGTAGGTTAAATCACTTTGCTGCATCACATAGGTTTGGGAATGGCTGTGACCCAGGATTTGAACCCAGCCTGCCTGACCCTGGCCTTTGCTCTTAACTACTAGGCTATGTGTATTATCATTTAATTGTCAAAAACAACTCTAGCACTTGGGAACAGAGAGGTGGAGTGCCTTGCCCAAGGTCACACAGCCAGGAAGTGGCAGGCGGGGAATCTAAGCCCTTTCCTCATCTGGAACCTAAGCCTGCAGACTTTCCACCTGGCCTGTTGCCAAGCCTCCTCCCCAGCCCACCTGGCCGCCCCCATCCTGGGCTCACCTGCGCTCTTGCCCGAAGAGGCGCTCCACCTCTGCGCGGCCCGGGCTGCGGGTGCGGCCCCCGTTGCTGCCCTGCGGCCCCGGCTCCCTCTGCGCCAGCCTCCTGGGTGGGGGCAGATCGGCCAGCACGCTGTACTCCTCCCTCTCCAAGTTGTGCCTGATCTCCCCTGGGGGTGCCGAGCCCCAGGAGCCCCCCGAGCTGCCCGGAGGAGGAGAGGGTGCCAGGAGTGCTAGGTCACTGGGCGGGTGGCGGGGTGGGGAGGAGGCGCGAGGGGCATCCCGGTGCCCGATGCACACCTGAGGGGGCAGCATTGGGGAGCCACTTAGAGAGTCGCTGGAGGGGGCCAGGCTCTCCATACTCGTCCCAGGGGGGTCCTGGAAGAAGAGGGAGGGCTCGGGGGGCTGGCGAGGGGGAGATGAGAAGGAGGGTGCGTCGCGGTGCCCAATGCACACCGGTGCGGGGATGGCAGGAGGCTCGCGCAAAGAGTCCATGGAGGGGACCAGGCTCTCTGTGCTGGCTCTGGGGAGATCCAGGAACAAGAGGGCGGGCTCGGGGGCTTGGCGGGGCGGGGAGGAGGCCCGGGGTGCATCACGGTACCCAATACACACAGGTGGGGGGAACTGAGGAGGGTCATGCTGCAGGGACTGGTTCTCAGCATCTGAAGTGTCTGGGAGGAAGGGGAAGGGGTCAAACTGGGTGTGGCGGGGGGGTGAGGAAGCGCGGGGGGCATCCCGGTGTCCAATGCATACGGCTGGGGGCATATAGGGGGGATCATGGTGGGGTGATTCACTCTCACATGTGTGGGGGTCTGGGAAGAAGGGGAAGGGGTCATACTGTAAATAGCGAGGAGGCGAGGAGGCCCTAGGGGCGTCCCGGTGCCCAATGCACACAGCACACGGAGGCTGGGGGAGCTCGGAACAGGTCTGGGGTGCACCACGGGGAGTGGGATGCAGAGGCGAGGAGGTCCTGGAGGCCCCGTGGTGGCCTGGGTTATGGGAGGTGGCAGTGGCCCGGAATGGTGAGTTGTGCTGGGTGGGCCCAGAGGAAGACTGGGGTGAGTCCCGCTGAGCTGGTCTAGCAGGAGATGAGGTCTGAGGCCGGTCGCCCTGGGTGGGCCGGAGGGCAATGGATGCCCAGGGAACCTCACTTTGCTTGGAGCGAGACGGGGAAGAGGTTCGAGGACCATCGCTCTGCGTTGGCCGGAGGGGAAAGGAGGCCCATGGGATGTCTTTGTTAGTACGGTGGGGAGAGGCATTCCGGAGGTTGTTCCGCTGAGAGGAGCGATCAGGAGAGGATGCTCTGGGATTGTCTTGTCGGGTGCAGCCCTGACAGGAGGTGCTTCCGGGGTTTTCCCGCCATGAGGAAGAGGATTTTGGATTGTCCTGTTGGGTACAAGAGGTTTTAGGGTTGTCCCTTTGGGCAGAAGAGCTTCTAGGTGTGTTCTGTGGAGCACAAGAATGTCTGGGGTTGCCCCGCTGGGGAGTACAAGTTGGAACAGGAGCTTGAGGGTTGTCCTGTTGGGTGTAAGAGGCTCTGGAGGTGTCTTGTTGGGTGGCTCTTGGGGAAGAAGAAACCCAAGGATTATTTCGCTGGGTGGATGAGGTTCTGGGGCTGTCTCGTGGGACAACTCTTGAAGGAGAAGTTGCTCTGGGGGTGTTCCGCTGCGTGGAAGAGGCCTTGGGGGTGTCCTGTTGGCTGGACGAGGTTCTGAGGTTATCTCGTGGGGCAGCTCTTGAGGGGGAGGTTGCTCTGGGGGTGTCCCGCTGTGTGGAAGAGGTCTTGGGGGTGTCCTGTTGGGTGGACGAGGTTCTGAGGTTGTCTCGTGGGGCAGCTCTTGAGGGGGAGGTTGCTCTGGGGGTGTCCCGCTGTGTGGAAGAGGTCTTGGGGGTGTCCTGTTGGGTGGACGAGGTTCTGAGGTTGTCTCGTGGGGCAGCTCTTGAGGGGGAGGTTGCTCTGGGGGTGCCCTGCTGTGTGGAAGAGGGCTTGGGGGTGTCCTGTTGGCTGGACGAGGTTCTGAGGTTGTCTCTTGGGGCAACTCTTGAAGGAGAGGTTGCTCTGGGGGTGTCCCGCTGTGTGGGAGAGGTCTTGGGGATGTCCTGTTGGGTGGACAAGGTTCTGAGGTTGTCTCGTGGGGCAACTCTTGAAGGAGAGGTTGCTCTGGGGGTGCCCCTCTGTGTGGAAGAGGCCTTGGGGGTGTCCTGTTGGCTGGACGAGGTTCTGAGGTTGTCTCTTGGGGCAACTCTTGAAGGAGAGGTTGCTCTGGGGGTGTCCCGCTGCATGGAAGAGGTCTTGGGGGCATCCTGTTGAGTAGGTGAGGTTCCAGCGTTGTCCCGTTGGATGATTCGGAGGGGAGAGGAGGCTCGGGAGGCCCCGCGTTGTGGGGAAGCAGCCTGGACAGCGTTCCTTGGGGCAGAGCGATGGAGAGAAGAAGCCTGGGAGGTGGCACTTCGCGGACCGCTCTGTGGTGTCGCAGGGGAGGCAGGGGTTGGCGCCGACCGGGACCGCTCCAAGGAAAAGTACCCGCTTTCTCCCCGGAGCTTGGCCCAGTGCTGTCCGGCACTTCGGTTCCCACCTCCAGAGCCTAGAGAGAGGAGGCAGTTTCAAGGCAAGCGGAGAGGTCCAGGCGGCTCCCACAGCCTACCTTTCCTGGTCCCCTAGGATGGATGACTGGGGCAGACCCCATACCATCTCCTTGGAGGTCCTCACACACCTCTGCCCCTCGGAGCAAGCAGACTTCAGGAGGGCTTAGGCGCCCCTCTCAGGCTGAAGTCAGGGATTTGAAGTTGAAAACCAGGCAGACTCCATCAAAGTGGGGTGGGTGGTAGAGCCAAAGGTCACATAGTGACCTTCAGAAAAGAAGCAAACTCTTCAAGAGTAGTTTTGAAAACTGCCTCTGTGAGCCCAGAGAGGAAGAGCTGGATCTCATAGCAGCTACCAACAACTTTCCATTTCTGTTCTACTTTCTGCAGTTGGATTCCCAGAACTTCCTCCCTCCCTTCCAGTGAGACTCCTGTGTGATAGCTCTAGAAATTTCTTTTTGTGAACAGGCAGCAATGGCCTCACCTGAGGGGGTTTCTAGAAATGCAGGCTCTCAGCACCACCACCCACACCGGGCACACTGCATCAGAATCCACATTTTAATAAGATTCCGAGGCCATCTGCACACACGCCATAGTTGAAGAAGCCTTAGTCTAAGGGATTCACATAACTTCCCTATTCAGGGAGGGACACCCTCACAACCCCCATCCCCATGAAGGGGCAGCATGATGGTGGTATCACCCTCCACCCCTCTTAGTCCCTTGGTCCCCAAGCATATGGTAGCCATCAGCCCTGTGCACGTACGTCCCTGGGTTGGTGCTTCAGAAGAGAAGTAAAGACTATTGTGGCCTCAGCTTGACGGGGCCATGACTGCCTTCACTAAAGGCCATGCTTCAGAGTCCTCTTTTCTGGGAAGTTCCCTGGTGGCCCAGTGGCTGGGATTCACTGCCTTGGCCCAGGGTTCAGTCTCTGGTGGGGGAACTGAGATCCCACAAGCCGCATGGCTTGGCCAAAACACAAAAAAAGGAATCCCTCTTCTCCTACTTTGAAACTTCTGCCTCCTCCAAGCTCTCTGAGCTGGTGTCACTGAACCCTGAGTCTCTAGTGCCCTTCAGGGGACTAGAACCACACACAGAGTGGCACTTAGAGTTTTCACTGCTGGGAACTCCCTGGTGGCCCAGTGGGTTGGGCTCGGCATTTTCACTGCCAGGGCCCGGGTTCCACCTATGGTCAGGGAACTAGGATCCTGGAAGCCAGCATAGCACTGCCCCCGAGGAGAAAATTGTTTTGCCTGTTGTTGCCTGATGGACTGACATTCCATGACATTCCAAATCTGCCAGCTTCTCTCATCTACCTCTTCCCACCTCCCCGCTCTCAGCCTCCCTCCTTTTTCACCTGGATGGTTACAATAGTCCTCCAACATGTACACTCCGGGCACAAGGTCATCATCTACCCCGGGAGATCCTTTCAAAGAGCAAACCTAGCTAGACCACCCCAGCTTACAAGGAGACTGAGAACTATCTCAGAGGGGAGAAATTTCACAAGACATAATGATTAAATGCAAAGTGGGATTCTGGAGTGGGTCCTGCAACAGAAAAGAGACATTTGAGGAAAAGGTGAATCCAAAGAAAGTCTGCAGTGGGAATTCCCTGGTGGCTAAGACTCCACACTCCCAATGCAGAGGGCCCAGGTTCGATCCCTGGTCAGGGAACTAGATCCCACGTGCTGTAGCTGAGTTCACATGCCTCAACTAAAAGATTCCACATGTGGCAACTAAGACCCAGCATGGCCAAATAAACACATAAACATTTAAAACAACAAAGACAGTCTGTAGTTTAGTTAACAGCATTGTTACCAGTGTTAATTTCTTAATTTTGATGATTGGGCTATAATTATGTAAGATGTCAACACTGGAGGAACCCGAGTGAAGAGTATAATCAAAACTCTCTGTACGATTTTTGCAACTATTCTAAAAGATTTAAAAACAAGCACACAAACCACTTTCGGGGCTCCCAACTGCACTTGGAATAAAACCCAGGCATTTCCCACAGCCAGCAAGGCTCTGCCCACCTCCTCTGGCCTCCGAGGTCCCTGTGGGCAGGGGTCTCACCTTTTCACTTACAGCTGTGTCTCCTGTGCCTAGTACACCATAAGTGAGCAGTAATGTTGCACCACCACCTTCCAGCTCCGAGCTCTGCCTCGTCGTGAAGTCTTCCAGCCCGGTGAGAGCCTGGGTGCTGGCTGAGACGGCATTTCCTGCCCCTCCCAGAGGCTCACAGCTGGTTTGGCACCCCAGGCCCAGTTCCTTCCCTTTCCCCTCGTCAGTGCATCCTTTGAGCCTGGCCCAACCAGGATCTGACTTCATTCCTGCAGCCCCTTTATTGAGCGCATGGGGCAGACTATGCAGATGGTCAGGGCATCTGTGTTTTGTCCCTCAGCCAGCCGGGGGCTCGGCACAGCCTGCTCCATCCAGTGTGTTTGCAGACTGGGAGGAGCCCTAGAGGGATGTCAAAGAGTTCCCAGCATCTCGCACCTGGCTGATTCCTGCCAGGCCTTGGCCTCCTGCTGCAATTTGGGAGCTTGCCACCAGGTGGACGGCAGTCACTGCCGTCACATAGTGAGGGTTCCTCCCCCCCCCCCCCCCACCTCTGTGTTTAAGAGCAAGAAAGCAGATGTCTAGTACAAAACCCCACTACGATCAGGCCATTCACACTGGGGAGGCACTTCTTCCCACAAGCTCTCTCCCCAGGGCCTGAGAGGGCAGGGCAGTGGGGGTGGGGTGCTGACAAGATCTGATGAATGTTTTTAAAAGATGGCTCAGCTGCTGGAGGGAGAATGGACTGAGGGGGCCTGGCAAAACCAGAGACTGGAGGAGGCTCCAGCAATATCCCCTAGTTTGATCAGGGAGCAGTGGCAGAGACGGCAAAAAGGAGACATATTTTGGAGTGTGTTTTGGAGGTGCTGACCAGAACTGCTGCTGATTGGACATAAAGCATAAGGAGGGACTTCTGTGCTGGTCCAGTGGCTAAGACTCTGAGCTCCCAATGCAGGGACCCCGGCTTCAATCCCTGGTCAGGGAACTAGATCCCACATGCCACAACCGAAGGATCCTGCGTGCTGCAGTGAAGACTGAAGATCCTCTGTGCTGCAAGACCCACACAGCCAAATAAATAAATAATTTTTAAAAAAATACCTCATGACAATTCACCTCTAAGCCATCCATGAAAAGTGTTAGTCACTCAGTCACATCCAATTCTTTGCAACCCCATGGACTTTAGCCCACCAGGCTCCTCTGTCCATGGAATTCTCCAGGCAAGAATACTGGAGTGGGTAGCCATTCCCTTCTCCAGGGGATCTTCCTGACCCAGGGATCAAACCTGGGTCTCCTGTACTGCAGGCAGATTCTTTACTGTCTGAGCCACCAGAGCGCCCTTCCATGTGCACCTCCTGAGTGAGGACAGGCTGCTTCTGTCATCACACTCAGGAAGTACAGCATGGATACAATACATAAAGTCCACATTCAAACTTCCCCTCTATCCCAATAATGTCTTTCATAGCTCTTTATTTCCTATCCCAGATCCAAGCCTGGATACGCATGGCATTTCGCTTCCCTGACTGTTTTATTCAAGAACAGTTCCTCAGTCCTTTTTGGTCTTTCATGAAGAATCCTATCAGTTAGTTTGCAAAATATCCCTCAGTTTGGGTTTGTCTGATGTTCTGTTGGGATTAGAGGCAGGTGATAGATTCTTTTTTTTTTTTTTAGCAGCCAAACTGGGAAAAGATGCTGTGTCCTCCCCTGTGCACCAGGCAGGGGCACCCAGCCAGTTTGCTCCATGCTAGGATGCTGAGCGACCACTTGGTTAAGCTGGTGTCTGCCAGATCTCCCCATCCTAAGGATGTCTTTTCCCTTCATAATCGATGTGTAATCTGAGGGGTGATACTTTGAGGCCATGTGAATATCCTGTTCCCCAACAACCCTTCATGCAGGAATTTAGCATCTGCCAGTGATTGTGCCTAAACCAGTTATTCCTACAGTGGCCGCGACAGTCTCTTTACCTGGTTTCTCATCCTGCAGTCTCACCCCGCATCTTTTGCATCCTTGCCCTAGTGAAACTCTTTTAAGGCTCAGGACCAATGACATCACTCCCCTCCTCAAAAACCTTCCGTGGCTCCCTACTACTTGGAGGAGAAAATCCAGGGACTTTTCTGATGATCCAATGGTTAAGAATCTGCCTTGCAGTGCAGGGGATGGGGGATCGATCCCTGCTCAGGCAACTGAATATCCTGAATGCCTTGGAGTAACTAAGCTTGCATGCCGCAACTCCTGAAGCTGCTTGCCACAACTAGAGTCTGTGCGCCACAATGAAAGATCCTGCATGACAACGCAATGAAGAACCCACATGCTGCAACTCAGACCCGACACAGTCAGAGAAATAACAAAGAAAAAATAAAGGACATAGAGACACTTTTAAAAAAGAGAGAGAGAAGAAGAAAGTCCAAACCCCTTGGCTCGAGTCGAGGCCCTGCATGGTTTGGCCCAACTATACACCTCCCTCTTTGCTGAAGCTGCGCATACCAGGATACTCCCTCGTCACTCCTAGCCTGTAGTCAGCAGTTTCCTCAGCTAGAGCGCCACGTCCAGAAGGTGTTCCTCTGAGTCCTTCCCTGGCCGGAATGCAGCTCTTTCTGCTCTGCCTCTGTCCCTGCAGCTGTTTCTGCTCTTCCTGTGTCCTGGGCTTCTGATCTCCTGTCTGTTTGCTTTACTGAATGATGAGCTTTCTGGGGCAGAGACCATGTCTATCTCCCCCTGAACACCCAAGGTGTCCAGCATAAGGTCTTACGCACAGTTAGTGCTCATATGTTTGATGTCTGAATGCTACAGGGGCCGTGGAAAGCCCAGACTGCCCCGTGGGGTTAGGACATGGATGCCCCATCTCACATCTCCAAATCCTCGTGATGCTGAAGACACGGGCCTGGAGGCAACACAGTGGAGTAGTGATGGAGGGCCCAGCATCCTGGGTGGACCAGTGTCACAGGCATCAGTGGGCTTGGCCTGACCAGCATCTTTTGTTTCTCTCTGGAAACATCACCTTAATTTCCTCCAGGCCATCTCCTCTCCCTGACTCTCAGACCATGAGGTTTGCACAGGGGGCTGATCCCATCCCTGGTCACCAGTTTGGGCATGAGAACCATGCTGGGTCCACGGAGAACCCTTCCTGGGACCGCAGCTACATCAATAGGGAAGACTGTACCCTTTTACTGTGGGAGTTGAAAATTAGGTTAAGATACAGCCTGGCACTGCTGCTGCTCAGCATGTCATCATCAGGGGAGGATCTGGCTGAGAATGAAGCCAACACAGAAGTAAGCAGAGCAGAGACCAGATTTCTGATGCTGTCTGAACACCTGGATCCAGCCAAACCTGAAGTCATTCCCCTAGACTTTCACTCAGTCAGTTTCTGTCACTTGCATCCTGAAGATCCTGACCCACCAGTTGTGAGATGATGTATTTAAAGCAAGTTGCATGGCACATTATGTCTGCTCCATAACTATATGGGAACTGTTACTGTTATTGATCTAAGCTGTCAAAATAAGATGTAACCAGGGGACCATGTGACCAGAAACCTGGCTATCTGGCTCCAAGTTCCCGGGCCATCACCACACCTGTGGTCACAGGGACCAACCTGGCCTGGCAGAAGGTACTTACCCTCCTTTTTCTGGCCTGCAGTGTCTCCTCCTCCCACAGGGGCCTGGGTGAGGAGAGGAGGAGCCTTGCGGACACCGTCAGCCCTTGGCACCTCCTGCGACTTCCGTGGGATCATCGCGGTGAAGTTGTCCCCACTGGGGGCCTCCTCCCGTCTCTCAACAGTGTCCCAGTCCTGCCCGAAAAGGGGAGGAGAAAGTCTGTTTGGAATGCAAAAAGAGAGAGCCCAGGGCCTGCACTCCCCGCGTGAGATGGGTAGATGGAAGGGAAAGGAACTGATGTTGAAACAGCACCTGCTGTATACTCAGGACTGTGCTGGGATCTTCAATCGACCCTGTGCAGTAGGTACGTCCACTGGCGCTAAGACTTTGCCCAAAGTCACACAGCTGGGAAATGGTTTATATGGGAGGAGACTTGTGCCCAGGGGAGTCAGACTCCATGTGATAGTAGGGCCTTGGTATAGGGGCCCCACCCCAGAGACATTACAGAGTCCCCAGAAAAGTAGGTGTTTTCAAAATCTAGCCCCACTGCTTCCCAGATGTATGGCCTCAAGTAAAACGATTCTCTTCTCTGAGACTCAGATTTCTTGCCCCAAGTCAGGGCCATGAAAGTCTCTGCCTCAGAGAGGGGTGGTAAGACTTCCCAGGACACTGCCCACGGGCTGGGATGTTTTATTCTGAATCTTCTCACTTTCCCTTATGGTCTCATGGACAGTTTGCCTCTTGTGGCCCAGGACAGACCTTTGAGGGTTGAATGTCCCAGGAAGTTCCCCTGAGTCTCCTCTTTTCCTGGCTAAACGGCCACCATCCCCCCAACCCTGCCCTTGCCAGGCCGCCCAGCCTGCTCTCTTTCCTCTGATCCTCCGAGATCTATGCCAGGGCTGGTTATGGGGCTGAGCAGTGTGTGACCAGGGCAGGGCCCAGGGCCAGTCTCACTCTTTCTCTGGGCACCACACCCAACATCCCAGCCTCTGTGAGCTGAGAGATTTTGGCAGCCGGAGCCCGTTGGTGATTCACCGGGAGCTGAAATGCCTGCTTCCATCTTGTCATAGCCAGACCTTCAGCCCCACTTGGCCGGCCCTGCAGAGTCCCTGCCCCTCCATCGGCAGCGCAATATGCTGGCTAAGTCTGCAGAGGACCTGGGCTCCCCTCCCTGGTGTGAGAGGCTCAGCCCTGTCTGGAGGCTTGGGCGGGATCCCAGGGCTGGCCTGGGGCTGACACCTGCTCTTGCCCTAGCCTCCCGCCCCCATCTCACCACCAATGATGAGTCGCTGGTATCATCAGGGGCTTCACTGGTGCCAGAGTCAGGGCTCTCGTTGAAGCTGCCACACGGGGAGGAGGCCAGGCCCTCGAAGTAGGGAGCTGCCTCAGGTTCCTGGGTCCTGGAGGCAGCTGTGAGGCCCTCTGCCAGGAGCCCTGCTGGCGGGCCCCTGGGAGAGGAGACAGACTCATGACTTTTTCCCTCAAAGTAATAGGAGTTAATTGTAACACCCCACCACCGCTCAGGTACACACACAGCCCATGTTTGGGCGGAGGAGAAAGCTAACACCAAGGGCTGTCTGTGCTCTGCCGCCCTTCACAGGGCCTATCTCGTTTAGCTCCAAAACCCTCCCTTTTAAGTGAGTGTAATGATTCCCATTTTACAGATGAGGAAACTGAGGCTCACAGAAGTGAAGGGACTGGACAAGGTCACAGAGCTAGGAAAAGGCAGAAAAGCATTGTGACTCAGGGCTGTGGCCCCAGCCCTAACCATGTCCCTGGAGCAGAAGAAAGAATCCCAAGCTCGGTAAGGCTAAGCAGACAGAATCGTGCTGGGCTAATGCGGGGCTTTGAGAGGTAGCAGGGCTCCAGGGGAAGTGACAGGGCCACCAGTATGGATACCAGGGAGGGGGCTGTAAAGAAAGCCCTGCTTTAAAGAAGCCAGTAGGTTAGAGCTGGCTTTATCCCCAAAGAGTGACCCACAGATCAGCCTGTGAGATAGAAAAGGGTGATGACCTTTAAAAGAGGCCTGTGATCAAATAAGTTTTGAAATATATTACATACTTCTACCTTCCCCACCCAAAAGCACATGCATGCTAGCAAACTAAAACCTCTGACAAGTCCTGCAAAAAAAGATACTCAAATTTGTTTATCCTAGACTTTCTGAAACATTTGAATTCAGCACTGTTTTGTTTTTAAATAGGAACACACAGTCCCAAAACAATGCTGATGTGATTCAATAACTCTTCAAAGAAAAAAAAAAAAAACAGGGAAACTGAGGTATAAAAAGAGGCCAAAACTTGCATTTAAGTTCCCGCAGCCCATCAGGGAGGGAGCTGAAGCTAGAACTCAGGTTTCAAGACTCTCAGCCATGCCCTCCAAGGCACCATGGCCCCAAAGAGGGACTTCAGTCCAACTGAGGCCCAGAGTGGAGACAGCCTGGAGCAGTGCATGGTCAGATAGGTGCGTGATAACAAGTGCCCCTGGGTGTGAGACTGTTTAATCTTTTAAAGCAAAAGGAACCAGGAGATGTGAGCAGGCTCTGGGCCATGCCCACGCAGGGTGGGTACACGGCTGCTTCATCCCCCAAAGGAACGTGCCCACTGCTCCTGGGCCCAGGCCAAGTGGTCGGACCATGTGACCCACGCCAGCAGCCATCACAGGCAGAGGCTGCCATCATGAAGGGGTGCGGGGTGGGAGGGGTGAGGGCATCCTACCCCGGGAACCCCTCCTCAGGCCCCAGGGTCCTACCCACCTCTCAGGCTCTGGCCCACGGCCCGGAGCCACCACAGACTGGCAGCTGGAGGTCGGGGTGCTGAGCGGGTCCTCAGGGGCAGGCCGGCGGCGGGGCAGGTCGCAGTAGGGGGCCTCAGCGCTCGAAGGCCTCCCAGGCTCCTAAGACAGAGTTGGAGAGGAGGCAGCTCACGGCCCACGTGGAGGCTCCCCTCCCCCTGCGCAGCCCCTCCCCCCACCAGGCGGTGTGGAAGTCTCCAGACAGCTCCTCGGGGATCTCCGCTTCTCAAGGAGAGCTGTCCGTCAGACTGGAAGCGCCCCTGGGGACCCAAGCTGGGGACTGGCAGAGGTACAGGGTGTGTGCCTGCGCACATGTATGTAGGTATGTGTTCGTGTAAATTCCTGCGGTGTGTGCAAGGATTCGCGTGTGCACGCATGTGTGCATGGCCAGTGGGTATGTTGGTGCGTCTGTTTGCAGAGTGCATATACGTTTGTTTATACGTGTTTATAAACACAGGCATCAACATACCCACTAGATTTGTGTACACAAGCAAGCCTCTGTGTGTTGGCACACATGTGTGAGTGTGTGCCTGAGGATGTGAAGCACACAAAAGGATCCCAAAGGGTCTTCTGTCACCAAGAGACATGGATGAGGACCGACGGGGAGGGGGAGGATCAAGTTGACCAGAGAATGTAGGAAAATGTCTAAGGGAGGAAGAGATGGGAAAGGAGACCTTGGAGAAAAGGAGAGAGACGTCCTCCAAAAGGAGAGTCTGGGGCTCCAGGGTTGGAAGATCAAGGTCCCAGGAGTGGGACGGGGTCCCTGAACCAACTACCGGCTCCTCGCTGCCTCCAGCCTTAAGCAGGGCCACACCTGCGAAGGCAGGTGCTGGGCTCACCCGGGGGGAACGGCTGCTCACCTCTGGGATGGCCCCCCCATTTTTCCCCATCTCCTGGGGTGGCAGGGCCCTCCCTCAGTAGGGGAGACAGGGAGACAGCGGCCGCGGCACTCTGCACCCCGCCTCCTCTCGGGTTACCTGGGCGGCGGGCTCCGGCTTTGGCGGCTGTCGGCTGTCAGCACCTTTGTCCCCGGGGGGCTCCGGCTCAGGCCCCCGCGCTGCCGCCCTCCCAGGCCCCGACTCTGGGCCGTGGCAGCAGCGGCCGAGGCAGCAGAAACCTTAGAGGGCCCAGCTGTGGGAGCAGGGGCCCCTCATTACTGTTTCATAAGCCGGGGCCCAGCCAAGAACAATGCAGGACATGAAACCGCAGGAACCCGATCCTCGCGGCTCACCTGAGAGCAGGGGCGGGCGGGGGGCCTGGGCACGGGCTCCCTGGGGACCCTGGAGCCCAGAACCAGGGCGGAGGCTACAGCCCCAGGGTGGGCACAGAGTCTCCGGGTTCCAGGGAGGCCACCCCTCGGGGACCTGGGCAGTGCCAAGGAGTGGGCTGGAGTGTCTGCTGAGCCAAGCTGAGCCAGAGAATGCCTGGCTGGGTTCAGTTTCACCCCCTGCCCCAGAGCCAGATTCTGATCAGCGCCCGGTGGCAGGAGGTGTCAGAACTGCAGCCCAGCCTGGCGCCTTGGCTGCCCTGGGGACCTTGCCACGTGAATGAAGAGGGAGTGGCTCTTGGGGCATCGTCAAGGGGTCCCAGCCCAGCTGGGGCCACCAGGACCCCCAGTTTGTCCTGGTACCTGCTCCCTGCTTTTACCTCCAACCCCATCACTACCCCTCACCCGCACGAGTAGGCCCAGCAGCTAGTCCCCAGCTCTGATTTCCTGTCTGGCGGGTCAGCACGTGCTCTGTTTCTGGCCTCAGACAAACATCAGGCCCAATCCTGGCGCCTCTACTTCCCAGCTGAGTGATCTCGGCCTAGTGACGTCCCTCTCTGAGCCTGGTTTGCTCATCTATTAAGTGGAGGTAATTAATGGACCCACCTCCTAGGGGTGTTATGAGAATTACATCAGTTAATGAGTAAAAGGCTTATAACACTGCCTGGTCTGTACATATTAATATCATAAACAATGTAAAAACAATCAATGGAACTTTATTAGTGTTAAATCAATCATCTGTTAAATACACTTAAGAATAGATGCATTGAAAAGGAATACGTGGAGTCTGACATACAGCAAGACCCTTGCACTTAGCCCCTCACCCCTCCATCCAGAAGCTGGCCATGACCTGGTCAAGACTGTGTGACTTCCAGGGATAAGCCTGCCCGAACCTTTCAGCCTGGGAGACTCAGCTGAGAGCACAGCAGAGAGGCATCCAGAGCCTAGCAGCCTAGGGGAGCTGAAGTAAGCTTCTGGGAAAGGGTTCTGGGGCCTGGGGCCATTTCTGCATTTCCTTTAAAAAAAAATTCTCGATTTTATTTTAATGTATCTATTTTTGGCCATGCCCCATGGCATATGGGGTCTTTAGTTCCCCACCGGGGATCAGACCCCATGCCTCCTGTCTTGGAAGTTCCGTGTCTTAACCACTGAACTTTCAGGGAAGTCCCTGCATTTTCCAACATAGGTGAAGACGTCAGAACTGGCTCTAACCCCAAGTGATACATTTATCAGGCCCCTCAGGGATGAGTTTGCTCGGCAGTGTAATTAAGGATTCAGCTGGGAAATGCACAGCTCCATCCATGCCGGGGGGTGCTTTTTTAACACACAGATTTTGTGAGTCCACATGTTTGAACCTGTTCATCTGTGAGCAGGGCTTTCATCAGTGCTAGATCCTGATGACTCGAAAGCCTCTATCTTCCGCTGAGTCTGGTTCCTGAGCTCGTTATAGTAAGTAAAGCCCCCTCATCCTCACTGTGTCCCCCAGGCACCTCGCACTTACCACCCCAAACAACTCCAAACAAACCTCTTATCCCAGGAATCCTGCCCCAGGAAAAAACTTAGCAGTCAACCATGTTCTGGCCCCTCACGCTACTCAGTGGCCAAATCCTTTACATTCTCCTATTCAGTTAGTTTTGAAATGTGTCCATTTGCCTCCATCCCCAAATCTCTGTCATCTCTGATGAGAGTAATAGCACCTTTTCCTCTTTGGTCACCTGGCTCACTCACACTCTGCTGTCCATTCACTGTCCTGCAGTCAGAGTGACTTTTGAAAATGCAAATCTGATCACATCGCTCCCGTGTTTAAAATCTTTAGTGGTTCCCCATGCCTCTCAGGGAAAAGTCTGACGTCCCCACAAGGCTGGTGAGACCAGCTCCCCACCCCTCTCTCCATCCTGGGCTTCTCTCCCTTCTCAAGTGTGCCTCGTACTTTCTGCCTCAGGGCCTTTGCACACACTGTTTCCCTCCTCTTCCCCCAACCTCACTGGCCACGCCCTCATAGTCCTCACCAGGCAGCTAAAATATCATTCACTTGGAGTAACATTCCCCAATACCCTACCATTTATCCTCATGCCACTTGCTGTTCCTTTACAACATCTATCTCAACCATCATGAACTATTTGCCTGATTACTTTGTCTCCATTTCTCTTGCTTGACTACAAACCTCATGAACCAGAAACTCTGTCTGTTCTATTTAGCACTGTTTCCCCAAATCTAGCATAATGTCTGACACATTTTAAGCACCTCTTCAGGACTTCCCTGGCAGTACAGTGGTTAAGACTCCATGCTTTCACTGCAGGAGGCAAGGGTTTGATTCCTGGTCAGGGAACTAAGATCCCACATGCCATGTGGTACATCCATAAAATTAAAAAAGTAAAAGAAGAAAAAAAGCACCTCTTCAATACATGTGAACACACGAGATGTCCCAAGGTCTCATCTGGGAAGGGGTAGGACTGAGACTAGCACTCAGGCGTGTCTGAACCCAGGTTCCTTCTCTTGTTCCAAGTTTGCCATCCCCCCACCCACTGGGAGAAGGTCATCTGCAGGGGAGACGGACTCAGAGGGCTTTCAAGCATCTGCTTCCTGAACTTGGGGCTGAGGGCTGGGGAGCTATTTTTGGCAGTATCAGGACAGGTAGAAAAGAATCTCCCAGGTTTATTTTTCTGGTTGGGAAGATGGAAGACAGGAAACTAGTGTGTACTGAATTAGCCACATGTGACTTGGGCTACGCAGAGCTGGATGCCCTGAGAGAAAGCATTTGTTGCCCCACTTTACCCATCAGGAGAGTGAAACCAGAGAGGTCAATGACTCATGGTCACACACCAGGTGAATGGCAAACTAGGACTGGAACTCTGGTCTGCCTGGCTCCAAAGGTGAATAGCAACTCCCTTATAATGACCACTTCTCAGAGCCTAATGCTTGCATGGAGATGGCCACCAGGCTCAAGAGGGGCACTGGGAATAGCAGAGTCATTAGGAGGTCAGCGTCAAGCACTTTTGAAGAGTCACGGTCCCATGCTTCTTATAACCCCAGGTTTACACAGACCAGGGCTGAGCCTAAAACTTCATCCATCACAAAGTGAGAAAGTGCCTCCACTTTCACTCCTCCAGTACCTTCAAGGAGAAAGCCCTCAGTGGGTATGGGGTATCTATAATACCTAACACCTACCAATCTCCCTTTTAACAGACAGACAGCAGGACCCAGGCTCAGAACCCCTTTTTAAAAAAAATTTTGGTCACCCTACTTGGCATGCGGGATCTTAGTTCCCCAACCAGAGATCAAACCAGCACCCTCTGCAGTGGAAGCACAGAGTCTTAACCACAAGACTGCTGGGGAAGTCCCAAGCTCAGAGCCTTTAGCCTGTAACGATACTTCCTGGTTAGAATTTAATGGCATTTCTGACTTTCTTTTTCCTTTTCCTTTCTTTCCTTTTCATCTTCTATATGAAGGACATGATCCTAGTTTTCTATCTGTGGTGGTGTGGATTTAAAGAATAATACAGCAAGTAATGGGCTTCCCAGGTAGCGTTAGTGGTAAAGAACACGCCTGCCAACGCAGGAGACTTAAAAGATGCAGACTCGATTCCTGGGTCAGGAAGATCCCCTAGAGGAGAGCATGGCAACCCACTCCAGTATTCTTGCCTGGAAAATCCCCATGGACAGAAGAGCCTGGCAAGCTACAGTCCACAGAGTCGCAAAGAGTCAGACACAACTGAAGCGACATCACAGCAAGAAATAGGTTATAACGAGGCTTGGCAAAAAATGGTCAGAGCAGGAGGAGGACGACTGGCATTCGGGAAACATGAGCATGGTCCTACCGCCTCACTGTACAGACTGGGGAAACAGAGGTTCTGACCACAAGGAAGGTCAGTGTCTGGGTTCAGCTGCAAGTTCGTGGCCCGGCCAAGCACCCACATCATAGACTCCCTTGTCCCAAACCACCCCAACCACTCTGGGAAGCCTACCCACCTGGTGCCTTGCTCTCTGGGCCTCCTCAGGGTGGCAGCAGTCCTGACAGCAGCTCTGGGCCAGCACATCAGCTTCAAAGTGTTCGCAGGGGGCATTTCCAGCCACCCCCTCCATATCAGTTGAGTCAGGCCAAGGCAGCTCCTTCAGTCCGATGGTGCGCCCTGGGAAGAATGGCAGGGGGAGGCAAAGACCAGCTGACCTGAACTCCAGCCCTGGTTTAATCCCAGACAGTCAAGGACCAAGGAAATGAGGTTATCCATCAATTCTTTCATCTGTTCGTTTATTCACTCAACAAACACTCATTAAGCACCTCCTAAGCACCAGGCACTCTGCCAAGCATTTGACATGTGATTTCTACTCATTACTGCAGTGTTGCTCGAAGTGTATTTTGAGGACCCTGCATTAGACTCAGCTGAGCTGCTTATAAAATGCATATTCCCAGTTCCTTCCCTGATCCACCCATTCAGAATCTCTGGAGATAAGATACACAAGGCATTTATACAACACATTTTATACAAGTCTCCTAGGTGATTCCAATGCACCCCAAAGTTTCAGTGCCCTTGACTTACAGTTAACATGCTTTGTAGATAAAATGAATGCCAATTTCAGATGAGGCAGCTAAGTCTCACAGAGATTCCATAACTCACTTAAAGTCCCAGTGGCTGAACTGGATTCAAACCCAGGCTGTGTGTCTCCCTGCACTCTCAGAGGTGGGCATGAGGGACGCTGGATCCCACTGTCCACTCACACAGATCCCCTGGGAAACCCTGGGAAGAGAGGCAAGTGGCCAGCCAGGTATTTTCAGAGTTGAGGACAAAATCAGGGATGAAAGTGAACAACATAAGGTCACACAGCAAGTCTGGCAGAGCTCAGCCAAAGAGAAACCCTGGAGTTGTGAGGAGCACCGGGCTTTCCCCATCGGGCTCCACTGAGGGCTCCAACCCCATGCCCTGGCAGGGGGGCAGGGGAGCCCCACTAGAAGAGTGTGACTTGAAGATGCTCTTCTCACCCCCATCAAGGGGGGTGGAGTGAGAGTAATCCATATCCCCAAGCACACATGCACCTTACCTTGCCCCCAGGCCAGCAGCTCATACCTGTCAAGTTTCCTCCAAAGTGTCCCAGGGGATCTGGCCTTAGTTGCCAATCTCAGCGGAGACCTGGGGGATTTCACATCCTCCCCTGGGGCAACCAAGGAGAAGATTCCTGGCTCCTTGACCATCAGACCTGGGGAAGTAGATGGGCACTGAGGGGGCTAGGGAGCACCCACTGGCCCTTGGTTAGCCCCGGGGTCTCTAATCCACCCAGGGCAGTTATCTCTCCTTGTCCTTCCCTGCTCCCAGTGGTGGAGGGTTGGGGGGACGCATCGGTCTTGCCCAGTCTGGGCGGTTCCTTCCTGATCCCGCCACATAAAGGAGCCTCAGACGAGAACGCTGCATTTCCCTGCGGGCGAGTGTGGGGTGCTCAACTACACGTGCCCTTCACCGATCCTGCGTCCTCCTCCCACCCCCAACCAATTAAGAACCCTTCTCTAAAATGCACTTTAGGTGTGGATACAATGAGAAACCTTCAGCGGACATGCATGCCCCACCCGGAGAATGGATCCCTGGACCTCTCTCCATCCAGCTAGTCAGACAGTCCCTCCCCGTGTCCCTCACTCCTCTACCTTTCCTCACTAGCCTCCTCTCCCTTCTCACCTTTCCGCTCGCGGTACTAACCTCGGCTCGGGTTTCCACACACAGTGGGTGCCGGGGTGGGGTGCCAAGGGTCACAGTCTCTCTATTTTAACAATGAATCGGAACGTTGCCCGGGAGGTGGGCGAAGACCACGCCTCTGCCGCTCTCGCATAGGTTCTCCCTAGGTGCTTCATTTACATGAAGAGTGTGGGATTGGACAACCCGAGGGAAAGGGGCGGGGCGGAGGCGGGGCGGAGGCGGGCGGAGCCCAGATGTCTCCGAGTGCGGGACCCGCCGCACGTCTAGCCTGAGCAGCCGCGTCAGGGTTCCCAAGGTGCTCTCGGGGCGGCTGGCACTGGTGAGCCTGGATCTTTCTAATCTCTTTCCCTTCGGTTCATTCCCGCCGCAGTTCCCTAGTCTGGCTTTAGCCCATACCTTGGGCTAGAGACTTAATCTCTCTGTGCCTCAGTTTTCTAATCTATAAAATGGAAGTAGTAAATGTTGAGGACGAAATGAAAAGCCCAGGAGTTTTCAACTGTTTGCACGTTCATTTGCACACTTCCATTGATGTGGAGCTCACTCATAAAATGCCCAGTTCCTCCTTTTTAAAAAATATGCCTTCTTTTTAAAGCTGATACTCTGCACTGTGTGCCAGCTCCTATTCCAAAATCTTTAAATCTGTGAAAATGTAGTAACCTGAAGGATTCTGTACCAAGGTCCTCATTTCACAGCAACTAGGATCAGACAAATTAACTAACTCATCAGCGTCACCCAGCTAGTAAGTGGCAGAACCAAGACTAAAATCCTGGTGTGTCTGGACTCTGCCGGTCACTACAGAGCATCTTCAGTCACTAATTCTTTCAGACACTTACAGGTACCTGGTACACGCCAGGCCTGTGCTGGGCACCAGGGAAATGGTAACGTGAACAAAGTGTGGCTCCTTCTGAAAGGGCACACCCACTGACTAGTGGGAGAGACGGACCTCTGAACAGGTCATCCTGGCTCAGGATGGAGTGAATGAAACCACATCTCATAACAAGGATAATGATCTTTCTGCTCAGCCCCAATCACTGTAAGCAAAACAGGGAGCAGTCGGCCTTTAGCACGTCTTGGCTGTGTGACCTTGAAACAGTTACTTGATCTCTCTGAGCTGGGGGTGAGGTGGGTGCTTGGTTTGAGTTTGAAGCTCAGATATGGCCCTCTACCCACCATCAAGCAGTAAAACCAGGAGCCAACTCAGGGTGGCACTACTGACAGTTCAATTCATTCAATACTTACGGAGCCCCTGCGTTGTCAGTTGTATATGCTGAGGACTCATCAGTGCACGAAAGAGCAGATCTCCTGTTTTCAGGGCGCTTACATTCTAGTGCAGACAAACAGATCTCAGACAAGATAAATACGCAATATATGGAGTGTACTGGCTGGTGGTAGTGCTAAGGAGAAAACTGAAGCTGGGGTGGGGGTGGGGTTGGAAGTGGCTGGTGTGGGGAGGGAGTCACTTCTTTTTTGGGGGAAGGACTTTTATTTTTATCCTTTTTTTTTTTTTAAACTGGAGGATAATTGCTTTATAGTGTTGTATTGGTTTCTGCCATACATCATGTTGGAGAAGGCAATGGCACCCCACTCCAGTACTCTTGCCTGGAAAATCCCATGGTCGGAGGAGCCTGGTGGGCTGCAGACCATGGGGTTGCGAAGAGTTGGAAACGACTGAGTGACTTCACTTTCACTTTTCATTTTCATGCATTGGAGAAGGAAATGGCAACCCACTCCAGTGTTCTTGCCTGGAGAATCCCAGGGATGGAGGAGCCTGGTGGGCTGCCGTCTATGGGGTCACACAGAGTTGGACACGACTGAAGCGACTTAGCAGCAGCAGCAATACATCATGAATCAGCCATAGATATACACATCTCCTCCCTCTTGAACTTCCCTCCCACACAGGGCATCACTTCTTAGATAAGGTGGTCATGGAAGGCCTCTCTGAGACGGTGACCTTTTAGCTAAGACCTGGAGAAGACAAGGCCAAGTGAGCCTACAGGTCCCAGGGAAGAGTGTTTCAGGCTGAGGGGACAGAAGGAGCGAGGCTGGAGTGGAAAGAATAAGAGGGTGAGGGGGAGAATCAGTGGGCAGGGTTGGTGGGCTGTTCTGAGGGGCTCTCTGTATCTCTGGAGCCTGCCTGGTTGTACTTCTCCAAGACAGGGGAAACAGTGGGGGGCTGGGCAGCAGTCAGGGTCCAGAAGAAGGCAGGAGGAGGGGGCTGGGGAGCCAAGGGTGTGTTGGGAGGAGCGAAGGGGGCTGTTTGAGGAAGCCCCCTCCTGTAGGGGACAGTGGTAGTTTCAGCCCTGATATGGGAAGGCCAGCTACAGCCCCATTATATAGACGGGAAACTCAGACTCAGTTCCTCGATGACAGTGCCTGGTCTAAAAACATACTCTGAGTTCTCTGGGGTGGCTCAGGGCATGATGGTGGCGGCCAGGCAGCATCACCTCTTGTCACCATTTCACCCCAGTCTCCCATTCCTCTTTCAGATCCCTAAAGAGTCTGTGCCTGCTCGGCTCCACCCCTCTGTTCACACCATTCCCCTGGGCCCAGATAACCTCTTCAGAGATCTGGGGAAGCAGAACAATAAGTGACAGTTCTAATCCCCTCTATCCCTCTGAGCCTCAGTTTCCTCACTATTCAAGCAGGAATGGTCATCCCAGGCCTCCTGGCTCACCAGCCTGTTGGAGAATCATGTGGTTTCAGCAGGCAAGATAGTGATGAACGGGGCTGTGACTCAACTGAGCATGGGCAGGAAGGCATGAATCTCTGAAGGAGTCATCAGGGCAGGCTCCAACCCAAGGCTACCCTGTGAAGTAAGTGGTGATTCAAAGCCACCAGGCTTGTTTTTACTGGAGAAGCTGAAAATCTGAACATTTAGATGAAACCTCAAATTTTTAAAATATGGCTAAGTCAAATTGCTTTTAAACACTGTGTGAGTAACCAAATGAATCCTCAGGACTTTTTCATGCAGTGTCTCTGGAATGGTAAATCACAGATTGTCGTCCATTAGCAATGACTTAGGACTTCCCTGGTGTCTCAGCGGTAAAGATCCCCTGAACAGGTCATCCTGGCTCAGGATGGAGTGGGCAGTGTGGGAGACATGGGTTCAATTCCTGGGTTGGGAAGATCCCCTGGAGAAAGAAATGGCAACCCACTCCAATACTCTTGCCTGGGAAATCTCATGGACAGAGGAGCCTGGTGGGTTACAGTCCATCGGGTCTCAAACGAGTCGGACACGACCTAACAACTAAACAACAAGAAGAAGTGATGATTTAAATGCCACCCCCTCCAGGACGCCCTCCCTGGTTACCGCATACTTGGGGGAGGGCTCCCTCTGCCAGGATCTTGGGCACGACTCCCGTTGGTCCTAGGATGTCTTTCACGTTGTCGACCTCGTGAGTGGCGCCCCCTGGAGGTAAGATCCTGGATCTCCACTTTCCATTTCTCAGTCCTTCTTCAGCCAGTCTGGCAGTGTTAGTATAGGTATCTAGAGCATGACGTATGTGAGGAAGGACCCACGACTTGGGCATACTTATGTTCTGGGTCTTTCCCTGGAGATGTACATGTGCCCAGCCAGAGACCACCTACAGCTTAAGTCCCAGCTCAAACAGATAGTGAATATAGTTAGAATTCAGCTAAAGCCACGTCCTGGCACACATCAGGGTGGGGTGGGGTCACCTAAATCTGCCTTACCTGCAAAATGGGCTCAACGGAACTGCCTACCCTGTGGGGTTACCATGAGAACTCGGTGAGTTAAACCAGGTAAAGAGGGGCTGCTAAACTGAGTACCTCAACAAATGTTTTCTCTCTCTTCAAGTCTCCTCCTCTCCATCCCCATAGAGACAGTTCAGGGAATATAAGTCCCTGGAGGGCAGGGACCACCCTGTTCTGCTCAGTGCTGAGCGTGTAATAATACTTTACTAAGCACTTCCTTAATGGTGCTCAGTAAATACTTGGTCCCAGTCTTCCTCCCACCCTCAGTGTTTCCTGACCATGCCATCAGGAGATTTCTCTCAAATGAATCCCTGACTTTGACCCTCCTCAGGCTAAACCCCCTCCCCAACTCAGGGACTCCTGCTGGCCACCGGATAAGGGTCCAGATCCTTAGCTCAGCATCTGAGACCCTTAAGGTTCTGGTCCCTTCAGGCCTCTGCAGATTTCTCCTCTCCTCTGACCACCCCTCCCCAACCTCTGCTCCCCAAGGGCTCTCTGCCTACCTGCCCACCCCCTCTCCCATCCACCTGGCCAAGCCATCTTTCAAGACTCATGTCAACGTCACCTCTTCACTGTTCTGTGCCCCACCCCCAGGCCTATACATCAAACCCTGACCTCCAGGGTGACCTCCACGTGTCTGTCTCTCCCATGAGATGTGAGGGTCATGTCTTATTAGTTCTAACAGGGTAATCTGAGACTCAGTCTTCTCATCTGTCAAATGGAGCTAGTACCCATGTCACAATACTGTTGTGAGTTGATAATGTCACTAGCACATTGGAGGAGCTTGATAAATTTGTTTCCTATCCTCCTTCATCTGATTATTTGCCAGTCATGGTGACTAAGAGAAAGGGAGACAGCAAAGTTCACTGGACAGGGAAGGTTTCAGCAAAGGCCTGAGGGAGATGATTGTGGTGAGGAGCAAAAACTAGATTTAGAAACTTGCAGACAGGCAAGCATGGCACTAGGGCCAAGAAAATTCTCAAAAAGATTATTTCAAGGATTATATGAGAACACTGGTGGGGAGGGGGACTGAGTTCAGTGTAATCCAGCCAGAACTGGCTGAAAACCTAGGGGCTCCAGTCCTGTGCGGGGTAGACACACAGAAATGATCGACACAAACTTCCCACTCTGCTCAGGGAACCCAGTTAGAACATGATCGGTGTTTAAAAGGAAGAAACACAAAGTATACCTGGAGCCCAGATGAAGAAATGACTAATTCCCAGGGGTCGGGGAAGGCTTCCCAGAGGAGGCAACTGAGAGCCAAGGAGGCAACTGAGAGCCAAGGAGAGCGGGACAGGCTGAGGGCGGCCTGTGAACACCTAGAGAAAGGGCTTCTATAGTGTCTGAAGGAGGCAGATGCTTGTTCAGAACAGGACTTTGCTAAGACGGATCTGCTCACGAGAGTAGGGAGTGAGCACCCCACACTAGGATGAACTGGGAACCTCTCCCCAGAACCATCCACATAGCCAAAGGAAGGGCAACAGCTCAAGTCTAGGGAACATCAAGGTCAAGGGAATTTTTCTTCCCCATATTTATTTAGTTGCCTGCACAGGGTTTTGGTTGCAGCATGCAGGATCTAGTTCCCAGACAAGGGATTGATTGGGGTCATGGAGCCTTAGCCACTGGACCTTCAGACAAGTCCCAGGATCCAGAGGATTTTGGAACAGGAAGCTACGGCTTCCCTGACATCCAGTCCCTCTCCTCCTCAGTTCCAGACCCACAGGGCGGCTCCACCTGGCCTCCTCACCCTAAGCTCCAGGGAGAATCAGGCTACCCCAAAACCAGAGCCTACTGCTGAGCTGAGGCCTGGCTCCCGGTAACTACGGCCATGGCTTTGTTTTATGAGCACAGGCCTGACCCATCAGGAAACTCGTGTAGTAACAGGAACCCATAAGCCTCTGCTATGGCTTTAGTTCCATGGTTGGATCCCCTCCAGTCAGCCCTTTACATTTCTGGCTCCTGTAGGAGACTCTGCTCCTTGCACCCCAATACCAACTCCCCCTTCAGCAACACAGTCCCCAATTCTTAGGGGGGTACATGGTTCTCCAGAACAAGCCACGCTCCTCAGCCTTCCTGGCAGCTAGAAGTTCCTTCTTCCTCCTGCCCTAAAGCCTTTGCTGCCTGCCTAGTAGCACAAGCACCATGTGTTTCTAAAAGGAGGGACCTGACTTTCATTCCTTCTTCCTTTCTGTAGCTCTGAGAGGCAGATATGATGGCTGAAGCCCAGGCAGCCATCTCAGACCACGAGGTGGAACCCGTGTTGAAAACAGCACAAAACCAAAAGCTAAAAGCCTGCCCTCTCAGCTTCAGGCTCACTGCCTTCCATTTCTGTTAACCTGAGAACTCTAGTTTTATATAAGCCAGTTATTTTTAAATCTTGTTTCACATTCTATGTAGCTAAATCTAACCTTTCCTGATTAAGCTCCTAAAAGCCCCAAACCGCAGGGCCTGACAGATGGACAGTGACAGGAAGACTTCAGGTAGAACATGGAAAGTTCTCCAGAGGGTTCTCACTCCACCACTTTCGATCTTAGGATTGACAAAGATCACTATGATTCAACTTCCTTGGTCTGCTGGGCACAGGTGGGAGAGAGACAGAGAATTTAATACAGCTCAACATTACAAATTGTAAGCTGTGAAAAGACCCTATGGCACTGGGGATGGAAAGCAGGGTCAGGTGTCAGAAGCAGCTGCACACATGGAAGGTCAGGAGCCGTGGGAAGTGGTTCACGCACGTGGTCTCACTTCAGCCTCTGGGCAGGCCTGTGGGGTAGATGTCTTATGACACTTTACATGGGGGCTAACAGTTCCAGGGAGGTCAGCAGCGGGGAGCTGACATAGCAGGCCAGTAATAGCAGTAGGACTCAAACCCCAGCCCGGCCGTGTGCAAAGCCCCGGGGCTCGTCTCTGCTCCTGCTCATGAGGGCCTGTCAGGAGACTCACTGCCCTGGGTCAAGTACCAGAACCATCTAGATGGCCCAGTAACAGACCCCGCCCTCTGCCCTGGATGGAGGCAGCCACGTGAGGCGAGTGGCCCTACCCTAAGTCACATGGGGAGGACAACAGGAAGGCAGCAGGGAGATCAGGTGGAAGGAGCCAGAGAAGCCAGGTCACAGGGCCTCCCAGCCATATGTTCCCACGGCCAGGTGTGGCCTTTGGACATGCACAGCCAGCACCAGATGGTGTGTTTTTTTTTTGTCTTCACTGCTGCGCGGGCTTTTTAGTTGCAGCAAGCAGGCTCTAGAGCAGGGGCTCAGTATTGTGGCACACAGGCTTAGCTGCTTTGTGGCATGTGTGATCTTCCTGGACCAGGAATCGAACATATGTCCCCAGCACTGGCAGGTGGATTCTTTACCCGAGCCACCAGGGAAGCCCGATGGTGGGTTCTGATGGTGATGGGAGAGCGCCTGCCCAATGCAGGGCCAAGACTGTGTCCAGCAGGCCCTCCATGGTGAGTGAAAGGGAAGGCCTGCCCTGCAGACCCCAGATCCCTGCCCCCTTTCCTCCAGGAGCCCCGAGTGCAGGGGCAGAACTTGCATTCCCTTCACACACACTCAATAGCCCACCAGCTTCACAGGGGCCGAGAGCTCACCCTTCAGCCCTCTGCACTCCTGGTGTCAGGGCTGGGCATGGCTCCCCGAATCAGGGCAGCACCCAAAATTCCTGGGCCCTGGTCTACAACCACAGGAACCAGTCAGCGCAGGCAGGGTCTGAATCTCCAGAACAGGTGCTCGGGCTACCCACCCTCGCACCACACCCACCTGCAGCAGGCGGACCTACACCCTGCCACCAGCCCAGCTCCGTCACTAGAGCGGGGAGTGTGCTACAACAAGGCTGGTTTCCGTCGGCTCTGAAGCCGCACCTGGAAGAAGTGTGAAGAATTGGCAGCCCTCACCGAGCACCCACCAGCCACGCTTTCAGTGAGGAGAGAGAGATTTTCTTTACAAATGACTATCACTCTTTTTCTGTTGGGCTGTCTGGGAGCTGCTGGAAACCTACGGAAGCTGCCCAAGTTTGGGGGTGAGAATACTCCAGGACTCCCCATCTCCACTCCTTTGATGTCAGCTGAGGAGACCAGCAAGGCCAAGGGGAGGGACAGGCCCAACATCCCAGCTAGGAAAAGGCAGAGGCCATCCCTGCTCACCCACCAGCCGGCGTTCCAGGGCTGCATACTCTGCATCTGCCAGGGGTGGCGCTGGGCTTCACCCCATCAGGGGGCCCAGGCCTAGCACCACTTTTACACACCCATAGGGAGAACTGTCGGACAGCGAGGGTGACCCATGTCCAGCAGTTTCCACTGCCTAAAATGCCTGCCCTTGGTGTGTGGCATCAGGGTTAGGGACAAACCAACCACACATGTGCTTAGTTTCACAAATCTGATGAAGGTCCAGGGAGGTTCACATTTGGGCAGATGCCCCAAACTTGGTCCCCGGAGGCTCCTCCTGGGGGAGGCCAGCTCTCAGCTGCCCACACCTTCTGGAGTCCGAACCCCAGGCTGGAGGGGTGCTGGCCTCCCAAGCTTGGGCTGTAGTCATTGCCTGGGTGCATGCTGGGTTATGAGATAGCCCAGCTGAGACAGGACAGGTCCTTCCTGAAAAGGCTGGTGCCTGGCCAGGGTCTCAGAGCTCACTCCCCGCTGTGCCGGGCTTTGCCCGTCAGCCGGCGGCGCTGTGTCTTGCTGGTACGAGTGGCGCTTGGGGGCTTCTTGGTGGTGTCCTGGGCCCGGCGAAGACGTTTCTTCTTGACCTTCTTGCGACTGTGTGCGTGCAGTGAGGCCGTGAGACAGGAGATCCTATGGGAGGAAGGTTGGTGAGGCCTGAGCCTCGGTTTACCCTGGGGAATAAGGTATAGGCGGAAGGTTGGGTTGGGGGGTGCCTGACAGCCTAGCTCATGCAAGGAAGTCAGGACAGGCCCCAAATCCCATTCCAAAGGCAGCATACTCTGTCCCAGAGGGCCTGCCAGCTCCTCAGCTCACAGCTACAAAGGTCCTTTACCCCAGGCGCTCTGCCCCACACCACCCACCATGGGCCAGTGGGAGGTGACTGTCACAACGCCAGCCATAGGAGTAGGCTCACAGGGGAGGACAGGCCAGGGCTCACCGCTGGGACAGCAGAGGGTCTCTGGACTTCCTGGGTAAGGCTCTGGTCGGCTTCTCCACGGATGACACCTCCTCCTCAGGCCCAGACCCGGCCCCTTGCTAAAGAAGCAGAGAACAGAAGTGGCGGATCAACAGGCCTGCACCTACCTCCTGAATGGTCACCCCTCTGCTGCCACCCATGCCTGCTCGGCATTCAGAAGGCGGCTCTAGGTGGGGAAAGGCCACGTGTGCCCTGAAGCAGGAATGACATGGGGCAGAGCTGGGTTCTGAAGTCCTCCACCGCCATGGCCCACAGTGGGCACACTCCAACACTCGCAAACTCAAGAATTCTAAAATGGAGACAAGACTGGTCTTTGTACCAGACCAAACAGAAGAAAGGGCTTCCCTGGTGGCTCAGACTGCAATGCGGGAGACCTGGGTTCAATTCCTAGGTTGGGAAGATCCCCTGGAGAAGGGAATGGCTACCCACTCCAATATTCTTGCCTATAGAATCTCATGGACAGAGGAGCCTGGCAGGCTATAGTCCATGGGGTCTCAAAGAGTCAGACACAACTGAGCAACTTTCACACACAGGTAACAAACAGAAGAATAAGCATCAAACACAAAGCAAGTGTGAGCTCAGAAAGGATGTAATTAAAGCAGTGGCTCTAGAACTTAAAGACACTATAACCCACGCAAGGGGATGTGGTTTACCTGGTAACCAACTATACATATGTGTGTGTGTTAGTCACTCAGTCATGTCCGTCTCTCTGCGACTCCATGGGGTGTAGCCCGCCAGGCTCCTCCATCCATGGGATTTTCCAGGCAAGAATACTGGAGTGGGTTGCCATTTCCTTCTCCAAACTATACACATTCATGTGCATAAATCTCTACACAACCCAGACACAAGCTTAACTGAAACATACTTTCATAAGACAACACCTGCTGGGATGCTTTCTGATGCTTTTGATAGTTTCCTTTTTTTTTTTTTAAATGCTTGTTGGAACTTGCTATGACTCACACCCCACAGGTCAGAGCAGAGAGACGTGTCTTGCAGGGGGAGCAAGCACAATCAGCCACTCTCGAGGGCTTCTAGTGGACTGACCACCCTTATCCTCACAGCGACCCGGCAAGGCAGCTGCTATCATCAGTGACCCCCAATGTACTGGTCAAAGGAAGAAGCAGGCGAGGTAGAGAAACCTGCCCAAGCTCCCACAGCTGCTCGTGGTAGAGCTGACCTCTGAAGCCCCAGGGTTCAGGGCTTTGGTCCAGGCCCTGAAGGGTTACCCAGAGGAAAGAGCCCCTTGTACTGGAATCCTTGACATGGACCAGCGCTTACTGACTCGCTTGAAAGCCAGGCTGACCCTGTGTCCCTTCTTCCCCCAGGCTAGGAGGGAGCCCCACCTCAGGCGTGGGCAGGCCGAGCAGCCGGGCCCCTGAGAGGTCCAGGTCGCTGATGGTGGTCACGGTGACTGTGTGGTTGGGGTGGTCGTACTGCACCGACTCCGTCTTTGCTGTCACCAGCCGGTCTAGCTCGTCAGCCTCCTCTATGCAGGGTGGGTACAGGACCAGGCCTCAGCCCCAGGACACAAGCAAGCAGGCTCCGGCACACACCCCACCCCTGACTCCAGCCCTGGAATGTAATGGCCCCCTCTACTCTATAGAGTGGCACCCGGAAGTCACTGGCTCCAGAGCCTGGCTTGCAGACAAGTGCTGGAAATGACCCAACTCCTCCCTTCATGCTCCAGGGATACCCCAGACCACCTGGTCCCCACCTTGACCCCAGGAGCTGCTGCCACCCTAGTCCCTCCAGGCCTCAGAAACTGGGCTTTCTGCTCAGGATCCGTTTGCCAAGAGGTCTGGGTCTCCTCCTGGTCTCTGATCCACTGACATTTAGAGGTACCTGAGGACACCCCTGGCTCCTAGGGCACCACCAAGATCCCTGAAGCTAGGGACGTCAGCTTCTCTGCAGTCTTGTACCCCTTCCTTTCCACCCACCAAGGGATAAATAAACTCAACCGACTGGCTATTCTCCAGGTCAGGTCAAGGACTGGACTTACCCAGAGCCTCCTCTCTCTCTGCCAGCATCTTCAAGTATTCCTGGTGGCGCTGAAACCGAAGGGAAGGCAATATGATGAACATGGCCTCTCAACCCAGACACTGCTCCCCTCCAGGATGAGTAAGACCATGGCTTGGACGGAAATATCAAGGGATCTTACCCTGAACCTTCCCCACACCTGGACCACGGCATCTCTATCTGCATAAACTGCACCCCAGGCCTGCCTGCCCCCTCCCCTCAGCCCTGCAGGGGCCCCTATTTGGGCCAGCGAGGCTGCAGGTCCCCTGGGAGTCAGAGACACTTTCCTGCCCTCTCCCTCTGCACCTCTTCCCGGAGCTTCTTCTGCTCCTCCTTCAGCCGCTGCTTGATCTCCTCAATGGCTGCCTTCTTCCGCTCCACCTTCCTCTTGTGGAAGCCTGTCAGGTACTCCCTATAGCAAAGAGGCAAGAGAGACAATCAGGACACAAGGAAAGAAGGGCTCACTCCAGGAAGGGGGCAGGGGGCAGGGAAGCTAATACTGCACTCACCATGTGCTAAGCACCATTCCAAAAATGTAAACGTACTAACTCATGTAATCTTAACAACATGCACACTGGGTGGTTATTGTTGTTCAGTTGCTCATTCACGTCTGACTCTTTGTGACCCCATGGACTGCAGCATGCCCTGTCCTTCACTATCTCCTGGAGTCTGCTCACATTCAGATCCATTGAGTCGATGATGTCATCCAACCATCTCATCCTCTGTCACCCCCTTTTCCTCCTGTCCTCAATCAGATACCCATTCCCAATTCACAGATGGGAGACAATGAGGCAGAGAAAGGTAAGATGACTTGCCCACGGGGGTCAGAGAGTGTAAGGTTAGGGAAAGAGAGGGAGGTGCTGCCTCTCTCCCCACTCGACACTCTCCTGGGCTCTTAGTTGCCAGCAACAGGGCCAGGTGGTGGGCATAGGCTGAGAGCCTTTGAACCTAGAGCAGGTGAGGGTCCCTTCTTCACTGGCAAACTCTATTCCTCAGTGAATTAGGCCGCTTCAAGTGGGGCTTTCAAGGCCACCCTCACCCAGACCTCCACAAACTGTCCATTGGACCAACACCCATTTCCCCAGGACTCTGCCCCTCGACTCGTCTGTAGGTCCTGTTGATGCCTCCCTGAGTTTCCTGACGATGCCCCAGCACTTCCTTCCCATACGCTCCATCTTATCTCAGCCCCTCTCATCTTCCTAGATCCGGCCGCACCATTCCTATCTGTTCTGGGGCCCAACACCAGGCTTTTCGCTGACCCACTACCATAGGTCCAGGTGGCACTCTGAGTGGGGCTAGACCAGACGCTAAGGCTTAGAGGACCGACTCAAAGGTCCGGAGGCCTTTGTTTCATTCGCTAATTATTCATCCGAAACAGCTGAGTCTACTGTGAGTCCATGGGATCGCAGAGTCCGACAGGATTGAGAGACTGAACACCACCAACTGCGAGCGAGACCGCCAGGCTGGGGAGGGTGAAGCCCGCTCTCGGGCCGCGAACACAGTATCACAAGGCGGCCTAGGGAGCAGAAAAGCGACGCGAGGGCGGGGCGGACGATTCCATCCCTCCGGGCTGGGGGGCCCAGAGCCGCGGCTTCCACCCGCCAGGGCTCCGCACCACGCCGAGAGGGCGGGACCGGAAGGGCCTTCCGCGTGAGCGTGTGCGGACAGACCCGGCCTCGGCCTTGCCCGGCGGCCCGAACGGGATCCGCTCAGCCTTGGCACTCACCGCCGCTTCTCCTCGTCGAAGCTCAGGATGAGCCGCTGCCGCCTGTCGTCGCCATCTCGCTTCTTCTTCTTGTTGCGGCCCATAGCAGGAACGCTTCGGCGGCGAGGATTCCTCGCACCAAAGACACTTCCGGTTGTAGGACGGCCAGCCTCCCGGAAGTGCTCCGCAGCGACGCTCGGCCGTTCCGCTCGCCGGACCCCGCCTTTTAAAGGGGCCGCCCTGCGTTCCTCCCGTCCCTCTCTTCTTGTATAACAGGCGGGATCTCTGCCCCCGCCCCTACGTTCCCCACTCCCCGCAGCTGAACAGCAGGGTGATGAACAACTGTCTCTCTGGCCCTGCACTGCCACTAGTGGCCATGCCGCTTGCCATCTTTGGCACCCTACTGGGTAGAAGCATTGCCTTGGCTGCAGTGGTGCGCCCCGCCTTACCCCCAGCAAGATGCCCGGCGAGAGGCCTTCCGTGGAGGCTCGGAGAGGGGAAGTAACTTAAAGTCAGCTCGTTCTCAAGTGGTGTGCAGCGTCACCCCCGATTGCTGCCCTGTGTGTGGAGTGCTTCTGCCCTCTTAGAACGTCCGGTCAGGTGCAGAGACTGGAACCGAGTAAGAAGACAGCTGCTCTGTGGGGATCTCTGTGCAGTCGGCCCTCGCAGCCCACCCAGTTGGAGCTGCCAGCCCACGAGGGGCTCAGGGAGGCCACATCTGCGAAAGTTACCAGCGCAGAGTGAAGCACGCCACCTCGGGCAGGTGCCATTGTTCCAAACTCTTCCCTGGGAGTTCCAGGTCCCCTTTACTCCAGGGAAATAGATGTGGGACTGGCAACCCCACCCAGACTCCAAAAGCTTGAGAGCCCTTTGCTGCAGTTAGCTCACAGTCTAACACACTTCCCTTTTGGATCACTTTCTCCTTGTAATTATTTTTATGTTCATTGAGCATATTTTTATGTTCAGGCGCAGCAAGAGATGGCACATTTTCTTAATAGAAATGCTGATGAAGGTGATAAGCCAAAGAATTAACAGCAGCTGCCATTTAGTTCTTTGCACAATTATCTTTTTTTTTTTGGCTGTGCCACATAGCATGTGGGATCTTTAGCCCTCCAACCCGAGATGGAATCCGTGTCCCCTAGAGTGAAAGTGTGGAGTCTTAACCACTGGACCACCACGGTCCCTAAATGATTATCTTTTTTGAGATATGAGTCCCATTATAATGAGGCTCAGTGAGGTGTGGTCACTTACCCAAGGTCACACAGACAAGAAGAGCAGGTGCTGAGGGTAGAGCCCTGTCATCTAAAGACAGAACTCTACTTATTGTTTCTCTGGACCCAGTTTCATAGGCCCTTCGGACACACGGGGTCTGAAAAGAGGTGAAGGGAACCAATGTTTACAGAGTCCCTACTTTGTGCTAGGCACAATGCAGTTCTCCACATTATCTCAGCTAATCCTTGCAACAGTCACACTAGGTGGATACTAGTATTAATGCAATTTGATAGGTGAGGAAACAGGTTCAGAGAGGTTATGTAACTGGTCCAAGGGCACATAGTGATGGAACTGGGGGTTGAACATAGGTCTGTCTGACTCCAAGCCCAGTTTCTTTCCTCCACAGTCAGTGATCTCTCTCCTAATCTGCCCCAGGAGCTTTCCTCCGCCTGGTTGTAGTCCCAGTCCTGGTATATTGTGTGTTCAGCCAGTGTGGGGAGAGTAAGTAGGGCGAGAAAAAGGCAGTCAAGGAGACACTTTCTCCAATGTCCAGCAGAGGGCGCCCCACCCACAGCCAGACTTCCAAAGCTGTCTCTCTCTGGGTGGCCACTTGGGTGCCCCAGGAGAGCCTGGAGATTGGGTGTGGCTCACGGCAGCTCCCAGCCTGTGTGCTCCATCCTCCGAGGCCCACATAGAAATGTGTCCTGCAGCGGACCCACTGAGATGGGAGTGATCCACCCAAAGAGGCCAGTTGAAAATAATAGCCTGCATTTTACAGGTGAGAAAACTAAGGCTGGGGGAAAGAGACCTATCCAGTGTTTCACAGCTGATGCTAGCTGTTCTGGAGACTGCAATTAGCCAAGCTCCCACTCCACACACACCTCAGGAGGCTGCCCTGGGGTTTGGGGGTTGCCTGCTGAGGTTCTGATTCTAAGCCTTTTGGGAACATTGGCCCAGTCCCCAGGGGCTGTTTCCCAGGGAGGTAGGGGCCCTACAGGAGGGAGCAGAAAGGAAAGGGGGCAGAGGCGTGGTCAGTGTGCAGGGTTGCCCAGCAATCAGCTCATGTCCCATCTCTTGTGACAAATGAGCATGACGGAGCTGGGTGAAGCCTTGCCCTCCAGAGTAACACAGTATGGCTGGCCTTGGAAAGCACATCCTCTGGAAACCGGCAGAAGGGCTCATGGAGGCCTCATCACAAGCTGTGAGTCCCCTGCACTCCTCTGCTCTGCAGGGAAGAAGAGGCTGTGTGCCTCTATTTCTAGGCTCTCTGCAGGGGCTACCTGCCTCTATTTCTAGGCTCTCTGCAGAGGCTACCTGCCTCTATTTCTAGGCTCTCTGCAGGGGCTAGCATTCCCCTTCCCCCTATCAGAAATGGGGCAGCAGGTGGTGCCAGGGCCATCGCCCAAGCCCATCTTCCCATTGTTGGGTTAAGGGTCCTGAGTTTCCAGATTGGCACCCTGATTGCCCTTACACTCCAGCATTCAAGGGTGTGGCCAGGCATCCTTGCTGGGGTGCTTGGGGAGCCCCAGAAGGCTCAGCTGGGCCTGGTACAGACCAGGGAGTCACCACCCAGAGCCCGTTTCCTCCTCTTCAGATTCAGGGGATATAAGATCTCAAGCGATAGCGGGGCAGGGACGGGTATACTATCCACTGCGTGTTTGTCATGTGCCAGTCCTACGCTTGTCCTCCTTCACACACCTCATTTCATCCTCACAACAATCCCGTGAGAGGCTCCGTGCTATCCTCCCCGTTATACACATGAATTAAACAGGCTCAGTGAGGTCAATTAAGGCCCAGAAGGGCACACAGCTGGTTTCCCTGCACTGTCTGAAATCAGACGGCTTCTTAGTTTATGAAAACAAATGAGGGGGCCCCAGGTATTCTTCCCTCTACCTCCCTCTGTGCTGCCTCAGATACCATGGCATGAATCAGCCTGTTCTTGCCTCTCTCCCTGTTTTCATTTATTCAACACCTTTTGAGCATCTACTGTGTGCTGGGGTCCGCTGAGTTGGGACCTGTTTGAGGGTAATGACTGGGGCTTATTTAGTATTGAGCTCACTACTGGGTACTGAGCTTTCTGTTCAGCCCAGGGGACCCAGGGGAAGAAGATGTCAGTGGCACGTAAGAGGAATGCCTGCACTTCAGTCTTTGCGACCCTATGGACTGTAGTCTGCCAGGTTCCTCTGTCCACGGGATTTTCCGGGCAAGAATACTGGAGCGGGTTGGAAGCCCACTTAAGAGGTATAACATCAAGGGAGTGCCCTGGTGGGTCCAACAGTTAGATGCTTTCTCTGCCATGGGCCTGGGTTCCATCCCTGGTCAGGGAACTCAGATTCCACGAGCCACATAGCGCAGCCCCACCCCCCAAAAAGGTATGCCTCAAGGTAGTGAATGAAAGTGAAGGAAAGGGCAGAGACAGGGCTTGGGGGAGTTGGTGGAACCCTCCTCTTCCACACCCACACACACAGGAGGCTGGATCAGGGGGAGCACAGGCAGCTGCCTTTATTGGGGGCCATGGGCTGGCTGGCTCATATGTCACTCAAAGGCCACACACTTGATCTTGAAGTCACCACCTGCAGCCAGGTAGTTGATGGCCTCCAGGTTGAGGCGGTTGGGGAACTTGAATTCGTATCCATCAGGCAGCTTGATGGTTAGGTCTGTCTCGTTGAAGGAGACGCATACCTAGGGATGCAGAAGGGCAGTGAGCATGTGGACCCCACAGAGACCCTTGATTCCACGGCCACAGCTGCAGCATGCAGGTCCTAGGCCCTCTCAGAGCCCTTTCCTCACTCGGCCCTGACAACAGCCCTGCTTCATGGGTGAGGCCCTGAGGTTGGGAGAAGGGGATATTGCTCACTGAGGATCACACAACTGGTGAGGGAAGGGCAGGGAGCTGGGAAGGGAGAGGAAGGGCGACCAGGGTTGGAGGATTGGGACCTAGGTCTCTAGCCACTCAACCCAGCTCTGCCCCAGCCCACCCAGTGCCCTGATCCCCTGCTGCCCCCAGGCCCCAGCCCACCTCCGCGACACTTCCAGGCTGGAAGGGGAAGGCAGATTCCCTCTGCTCGGCCCCCCAGGCCCCAGCGTCCTTGCTGTTACACACGATGGTGTTGATGTCCCCATGCGCTTCAAAACGAGGGTTGAAGTGCAGGCACAGATTGTTGTCATCTTTGCCCAGGTTCAGCGAGAAGCTAGGGGATAACAGGTGGGCTTGAGGCCACCCCCACCGGCTACAGCCCCCTCAGACCCTCTAGTCTGTGCCACCCAGTCCGTGTGAATGCACCTCGCTGGGGAAACTCACTGAGCTGAGAAGCAGGAAACCTGGATTCTAGCTGTGTCCCTGCCTCCTCCTTGCTTTGTGCCCCTGAGCAAGTCCCTGCCCCTCTCTGGATCTCAGTATCCATATCTGCACAGCGGAGGCTGCACAAAGAGCATCTCTTAAGGGTCTTGCTATGCTGACAGCCAGGACTCTTGCAGACATGAATGTGTGTCCCAGCCCCTTTGATCAAGGTCAGAGACTCCCTCCAGATGGCGTCCTCTGGGAGAGCAACTGTCCTGGCCGTCTTGTCTATCTGTAGCCCTGGTGCCCAGCACGATGCGTGACACACAGCAGGTAGATGCTTAATAACTGCGGGGCTCATGAACATTTGCTGAGTGGAGCTAACAGCAATGCCTATCTCTGAGGGTTTGGAAAGAATGGCACAAGTGGTGCGCGTGAAACCTGCGGCTCTTTTATACGGTCAGCTGGTCATCATCGTCACCGAGAGATCCAGCATTTCACCTTCACACAGCAACCTCCCCCTTCCATGAACTGATTAACAAATAAGGCTCAAGGCGGTGGGTTGACTGATGCAAGGTCACAAGAGTCCGGAGAAACTAGGCCAGCTGGCCGAATGAATGATGAGTTCAGGAAGAAGTGAAAGAAAAAAAAAACGGATCTCGGAAGGCGGGCAGCAAGGGTGACGCCCTTTCTTCCCCTCTCCCCGCCTCCTCAGGCCCCGCCCACACAAGGAGCGGGAGGAAGGCCAGCCGAGGTAGATGACGAGGCCGCAGCTGGTTCAGTTTAAGGGTGAGACAATGGTGGGGGCGTCCAGACCCCGCGGAGAAAGTGACTCATCCAGAAGACACTGCCTCAGCGGCCACGGACCTGAAACCTGCCCCCGCCGGAGGGAGGGGCCGGGCCCAGCCAGCCACGCCCCGGGCCGGGCCCGGCTCCTCCCTCGAGCTGAGCCCCCGCCCCTGCCGCCCGCCACCCCAGCCCTCGTCCCCCTCACCTCTTGGCGTCTGCGGCCACCTCGCCCCGCACTCTGAGGCACTCCCCAGGTTTGAGATTCAGGTTGCTGGCGACCAGACCCTGCTAGACGAGACCCCGCCCAGCCGGGTTAGAGGACGCAATGGCGGGGGCGGGGGTTGTCTAGAGAGGTGGGTGGGGATTAAGGGGTGGGGTCGTCCCCTTTTTAGGGTGCTCTGACCAGGCCGACCTGAAGCCTGAGGAACCCGGCTGCAAGTTCTAGGCTCTCCTTCTTTGGTCCTGGGCAAGTCCCTACTCCCAGCTGGGTCAATTTCTTGTCTGTAACAGGACTGAGAGTCTAAGAAGACAGGATCTAGAAGTTTCTGCCGTTTAGCCTGGGGATTTTAGATGCCATGTCTAGCCTGCTCCATTGCCTGCCTCGCTGAATAGATGGAGAGAGTCAACCTCCACATGGTCTCTGCGAGTTAGGGGCAAAGGAAGGCAAGTGAGGCTGTCTGTACATCTGCTGGAGAGGGAGAGGAAGAGGCCTGGAGCTGGGCGGTGTCCACCATCCCCTTCAAGGCCCTCTGTGCAGAGAGGGACAGGGGCTGGAGAGGAGTCCCCTAAGGAGCACAGTTAGACCCCTCTAAGAAGGGAGAATGGGCCCCGGGGTAGGAGCCTGCACCCTGGCTGGTTCAGGGTTAACAAATGCAAATGCAAAGCTTAACTGGTGTGAGTGGTTCCTCCTGCCAAAAACTTGAATCCTGTCCCTCGGGGCCTGCAGAATATTCTAGCTTCCTCCTTGATATCCCTTATCACACAGACACACCCCTCCTAGCCTGGAGGAAAGGGTCGTAGGGCACTCTCCCCTAACCTTCATCTGACCGTCTGGACAGAATCACCCACTGCTGCGGGCTAACCTATACAGGCTACCCCCAGGGAGTGTGGCTCAGATCCTGGCCACTTTTCAGAGCTCTCTGGAGCACAGGGTGACTCTGCCCTGGCCCAGGGACTGGGGACAGCTGCAGGGGGGAAGGGAGAGGAGTTTCTATGGGGTGGAGGAGGGGGAAGGGAGAGTGTCCTGGGCACTAAGAAAATGCTCCCCCCGCCCCCGTGTCCAGTCGGCCACACCCTTTCCACTCCCACTTCTCAAAAGAGCTGCAGTAAGTCAGACCATGGCAGAAATAATTGTGCTATCAGACTCTGGAGGAATCCAGAAATTTCTTAAGCCAGAGAAGGCCTTGGGGGACTGTGGCCCTACCCTCATTTTACAGACACGGCCACTGAAGCCCAGAAAAGACACTTGTTCAAGGCCGCACCACGGGAACTAGAACCCAGATCCTGATCTACCCTAGCTCTCCCCAGGTGAGCCCCCAGACCATCTCTGGGCCTTAGGGTGGGGGGGTCCGCATACTCACACAAGCCATGATTGAAGAGAGAAGGATGTTCCTGGAGTTTCGGCACAAGCTGTCTGAAGACTCTGCAGGAGAAATGGGCTTTGGGCCGCTCCCACCCTTTTAAGTGGACCAGACCCCGGTGAGTCCCGCCCCCTGGATGGTGAGCCAATTGTAACTCAGGAATGGGATGGGGGCCACAGGAGGCGGAGCTAATGGAATTTTGAAGCCAGTTCTGAAGCAGAGATGACCAATCGGAGTGGAGACCCCCCTCCCCCGTCATTCCTTCTTAGCCACTCCCACAAGGTCCAGGGTCCACCTCCCAATTCTCCTACCCCTTCCCAAAATTGTGCTGTGGCAAGGATTGGGGGAAGCCAGTGGAAAATAGTTTGAGGATGAATTAGGTCCAAGAGTTAGCGAGAAGAGGGCCAGGGCTAGCTGGCTGAGCTGGGGGGATACCCAGAGAAAACAGCTGAAGGGGTGCAGGGTCCCTCGAGAATTAGATTTGGGGTTCGAGAGGCTCTGTTCCTGGGCAGGGGCCAGGGCGTGGCCCGCTCTGGGCGCCTCAGCAGAGGGCCCAGGACCCATTAACCACAAAGCCCTGCCTCCTCCGGAAACAGGGATTGCGGCTGCTGCTCTGCTCTTCACTAGCGCTAAAGAAAGGCTGGGCTGGTGCCAGGCTTGAGGCTGCCGCCCAGACTCGGGACTCAGGCCGCAGGCTTTGGCCCTCCCGAGGGCCCTGCTGCGGATCCTCCAGGAGCCCCTGCCTAACAGCTTCTGGCCTGTCCAAGAGGGTCAGGCCTGGAAGGAGGCCCACGGTGAGCCAGGCCATAAAAAGTTGGGGTCCCGGGTCTGTGCACCCGCCTCCATTCTTTCTCCCTCTGACACCAGGCACAGCTTCTTTTCCCCATCCGTTTAGCAGGTATTTTACCGAGCACCTATTATGTGCCTGGCCCTGAGCTGGCCTCAGAGGATTCAAAGATGAAGCCCTCAGTCCCTGCTCTCAAGTAGCTCTCTGTTGGGGGCAGAATTTGACTGTGAACCTAATTAGGAAGTAGCACGATGCTGGCTCTGGGAGAAGTCATGAGAAAGCACTGTGGTGGGGTGGTCCAGAATGGGAAGAATGTGGGTCTTTCCTTTTTTTGGCCACCCCACGTGGCATGCGGGATCTTAGTTCCCTGACCAAGGACTGAACCCGTGCCAACTGCAGTGGAAGGGCAGAGTCTTAACCACTGGACTGCCAGGGAAGTCCCAGAAGGTCAGTCTTCAAGGATGGGTGAAGAAGCAGGGACTGGCATTCCAGCATGGGCACAGAAATGAGACAGCACACGTCTGGGGAACTGTGAGCATCTGGGCAACTGTGAGCATCTGGGCATGGCTGGAGTTTAGAGGGTGCTAGGGAAAGATGGGGTTATGAGGCTGGGCGGCCAATGGTACTGGATCATGAAGGGCCTCACGGAGGGGTTTGGGTATTGTTTGATCTGAGGGTGCTGGGTAGGCCACAGAAAGTTATATGAAGATTGAGTAGTGAGGCCAGATTTAGACTGCAGGGAAAATCACGGTAGCAACAGACTTGAGGGTGGGTTCAAGGGGTGCTCACCTCACATTCAGAAACCAAGTAGAGAGAGGAGCATGGGGAGCCCTGGGCGGGTGGAGTGGGGGGCTTGCTAAGAGAGGTACCAACAGGACCTCCTTCACATCACTGTCCCCCTTCTGAAATCACCAGCACTGAAGAGCTAAGATGTGGACCAGGGGTGACTCACATCTAGAGGCCCTGCCCCAAGCTCGCTGCCTCCCCAGCCCCCATCTTCCTCCAGAGACTGAGGCCCACGTTGGCACAGGAGGAGAGGGGAGGGCAGCGGGCTGAGAGGCAGGCCCAGAGAGGTTGGGTGGCACCCCCCTGTGAGCCCCTCGCCCCTCCTCCTAGATCAAGCCGACTGCCTCAGAAACCAGCCAGCAAAAGTGCTTCCCTTTTTCCTCCAGGGCCTCCCTCCAAACCTCCACGTTAGGCAGGGGTGGGTGGTGCCCAGCCCCCCTGCCTTTCCTCTGTGCTTCCCCTCTGAGGCCCACAGACACCCTCTCTGCCTGGACAAGGAATGAGGGTATTTCAGAAGGAGCCCTGGACCAAAGCCAGAGATGCTTCAGATGCAGTCCCTGCTGTGACAGCCGGCAGGTGGGCCTGGCTGGCTACTCCCCAGTGCTGGGGCTCTTGGGGCCTCAGGAGCTGCTCCTTCATTTCCTCCCCCATCCTGGAAGATGGGGTTCGGCACCAGGAAGTGTATGTTGTTGGATGAGGGCTGCTTTACTCCTCTGTGGCATTTGGCCTGCCGAGGACTTGTAGGGAGATGAAATGGGACGGTGACATGGGGTAGAGGGCCCTGGAAGGCCCCTCTGGGAGTCTGGAGACTCAGGTTCCGGTGCTAGCCCTGTCATGCCCTCCCAGGGCATCCCAGCAAGTTGCTTCTTCCTGCTTGCCTCAGTCTGCCTGTCTGTGAATTGGGCATGAGCAGCCCTGCTCTCTTGCACAAGGTTAGCGCAAGGTAGAGTTCAGGTCTGTTGTATATTGTTAATAAATGATTCTTTTGTTCATAGAGTCTCAGAAGGGTTTTGCCTTCTTGTATCTTCTTCCAGACTGAGTTCACCTTCCTGGGTCAACATTTCTGGGAGGCCGCCCTCTCACCCCCACGTCATCCCTAGGTAGTCCCCCTATCCCCAGGCTCTGGTGGGGAGTCTCTACAGAGTCCAGTGTCCCCTATAAATAAGAGGGACTGTTTTTCTGGGGGTGGGGGGCAGGGACAAGCTGCTTTATACCCCACCCACCCACCCACAGTCTCAGGGCCTTCTGCTGGTGGCGTCCACCTATCTGTTAGACCCTGTGCCAGGTACTTCACTTTCGTACGTCATCTCATTTCATCTTCACCTCCCTCCTGAAGCAGCCACCTGGGTCGGACTTCTGCACAGGGAAGCTGCTCTGGGGCCCTGAAGCGAAGCTGACATCAGAATCGGAGAGGAGGGGCAAGTCCTGATTTGGGGCCTACCGGGCTGTAACTCCAGCCAAGGTCCTTGTACTCCCTGAACTTGTATCCAGGCCTGGAAAGTGGGGATGTTACCCATCTGCCTGGAGGGTTATAGGAGTGATGTGAGGGGGGCTCAAAGTCAGCTCTCTCTCCTGCACTCTCCAAGGCCAAGCCCCTCCCCATGCAGAGACTCTCCTGTGCCTCACTGCAGTGGAGGCAGCCAGCTGTCTGGAATTCCTCCATCCTGCAGCCTGGCCCTACGGGCTGGACCTTGGCTGCTGCTGTGAGAAATGAGTTGAGCTTGTCCAGACAGGAGATCCAGGCCAGCATGGCTCTTCCAAGACTGCCGGCTCCCACCCAGCCCCCAGGAAGGCTGTGGCTCCTCCAGCTGGCCGTGGTGGGGAGGGCTACCAGACCCCCTGAGATACCCTCTGCACCCCCAGGCAGCCTGGCCGGCCAGCTCCAGAGCTCCTTCATTTAATGATCTGGAGACCACCCAGAGAGGGTGGCCATTTGGCCAGGGTCACATGGGGAGCTTGGGCTGCAGTGCTTTCATCTGCTGAGCCAAGGGAAGAACAGTGTGATGCTGGGATTCTTGGACCTCGAAAGTGATCTTTCCCCTTTGTTCCATGAAGGATCGGAAGGACTAGTTGGGGGATGCCTCCAACTTCAGATACTTTCCCAAGCAGATTGTGCTGAAGCCCACCTCCTCACTTGCCTGCTCATCCTTTCTCACCTCCCTGCCTTTGCTTGCGCTGCTCCATGTGCTCAGCCAGCCATCTCCCCAAACTCAGGGGGCTCTGTCACTTTGCCTTCCCACCTAGTGTTGGTCCCTCTCTGAACACAGGCCCCAGCTCGCCTTTGGAGAATCACCTCTCCTCTCGTATGAGGTCTAGGTGAGGTCCAGACCCTGTCCTTCATTATCCTCCAGGGCTCAGGCATGAGTCTTTATTTTTTTTTTTAATGGTTCTTTGGTATGTGTGTGTATGTGGGCAGGGGGCGGGTGACATAATTATAGACTCAGAGGAAGCTAAGAGCTTTTTAAGAGCTTAGAAAATATTTGAGACTTGAAGAAAAAAAAAATGTGTTGGCCCCCAAATACTAAGACTGCAGAGCTGAAGTTAATAATGTTTACTTTGGTCAAACCTAACCCTTGCTAGTCATAAAAACTGTATTACCTTTGCAAACAATTTTGTGGGTGGAATTTTCTTCTTCAAAAGCATGTCCAAGCCTTCCTAGAGATTGATCACTCTTACATTAGATCCCCATAGCCAAATAATGTCTAAAATGAAAGTATAAAAATCACTGGAGATATGTATAGTTCAGTTCAGTTCAGTTCAGTCACTCAGTCGTGTCCGACTCTTTGCGATCCCATGCATCGCAGCACGCCAGGCCTCCCTGTCCATCACCAACTCCCAGAGTTCACTCAGATTCACATCCATCGAGTCCGTGATGCCATCCAGCCATCTCATCCTCTGTCGTCCCCTTCTCCTCCTGCCACCAATCCCTCCCAGCATCAGAGTCTTTTCCAATGAGTCAACTCTTCGCATGAGGTGGCCAAAGTACTGGAGCTTCAGCTTTAGCATCATTCCTTCCAAAGAAATCCCAGGGTTGATCTCCTTCAGAATGCACTGGTTGGATCTCCTTGCAGTCCAAGGGACTCTCAAGAGTATTCTCCAACACCACAGTTCAAAAGCATCAATTCTTTGGCGCTCAGCCTTCTTCACAATCCAACTCTCACATCCATACATGACCACAGGAAAAACCATAGCCTTGACTAGACGGACCTTTGTTGGCAAAGTAATGTCTCTGCTTTTGAATATACTATCTAGGTTGGTCATAACTTTTCTTCCAAGGAGTAAGCATCTTTTAATTTCATGGCTGCAGTCACCATCTGCAGTGATTTTGGAGCCCCAAAAATAAAGTCTGACACTGTTTCCACTGTTTCCCCATCTATTTCCCATGAAGTGATGGGCCCGGATGCCATGATCTTCATTTTCTGAATGTTGAGCTTTAGGCCAACTTTTTCACTCTCCTCTTTCACTTTCATCAAGAGGCTTTTTAGTTCCTCTTCACTTTCTGCCATAAGGGTGGTGTCATCTGCATATCTGAGGTTATTGATATTTCTCCCGGCAATCTTGATTCCAGCTTGTGTTTCTTCCAGTCCAGCGTTTCTCATGATGTACTCTGAATATAAGTTAAATAAGCAGGGTGACAATATACAGCCTTGATGTACTCCTTTTCCTATTTGGATAAGTATAGTAACCCCCCCCATAAATATATTTAATGGGGGCTGTGGATGCATTTTAATGTTTTCTATAAATGTTTGGGACCGATGTATCAGGAGAGTTTGGGGCTGCAAGTAACAGAAAACTCAAGAAAAACTCCTTTAAAATTAAGAGAAATTCACATACCAAGCAGTCTGGAGCTAGGAGGTTTCCATAGCAGATTAATTCAGTGGCTCAATGAAATCATACAAGATCTGGGTTCCTGTATGATCATGGACTATGGCCATATAGAGAGTCCTCACTCTTCTGCACAACCACAATTCACAGTTAGCCCCTGCTTTTAGGACAGACAATGTAAAAGATTTAAGATGAACTGTCTTCACACCTGTAACATACTCTCGAACAAGCCTGTTTAAAAATGTCAATATACATACAGAGCAACTAAGCAAACTGGGCAAATAGAAAACAACTGGGAATGTAGATGAAGGGCATGAGTGTTCCTTGTGCCATTCTTACACCTTTTCTAGGAGAGGGCAATGGCAACCCACTCCAGTACTCTTGCCTGGAAAATTCCATGGACTGAGGAGCCTGGTAGGCTGCAGTCCATGGGGTCGCGAAGAGTTGGACACGACTAAGCGACTTCACTTTCACTTACACCTTTTCTGTTGGTTTGAAACTTTTATAAATTAGGAACTTTCCTGGTGGTCCAGTGGCTAAGACTCTGCGCTCCCAATGCCGGGAGCCTGGGTTCTATCCCTGGTTGGGGAACTAGATCCCACATGCCACAACTAAGAGTTCACATGTTGCAACTTAAGATCCTGCATGCTGCAGCTAAGAGCTGGTGCAGTCAATAAATAAACGACTGAGGGAGTGTGACATAGTAAGAAACGTGTATTTGGTTTATGACCCTGGTTCCTGACCTAGAGCTCCTAAATCCTGTGGAATTTCCTGGGTGATAGGAGCATTTTTTGTTCTGATGAGGTGACTCTTGGTGAGCACTTGGATGGCTTCAAGGTGGGGGCTGGTCACCAGAAAGATCAAGCAGTGTTCAGAAGCTTGGGACTTTCGGCTCCGCCACCCGTCTTCCAAGAAGGGGAGAGGAGCTAAAGACTAATGATCTATCATGCCAACATGATAAACCCCCTCCATAGGAATCCCCAAGCTACACAGTTTGGAGATCATCCAGGTTGGTGGACACGCCCACATGTTGGCAAGGTGGCACACCCTAACCCCACTGGGACAGCAACTCTTCTCTTAGTACCCTCCAGGACCTCACCCTGTATAGGTCTTCATCTCGCTGTTCACTGGAATGCTTTGTCATATCCTTTATTATAGAATAAACCCATAATCATAGTTTCCCTGAGTTTTGTGAGCCATTGTAACAAATGATCAAACCTGAGAAGGGGGTTGTGGGAACCTCTGATTTATAGCCGGTTGATCAGAGTACAGGTAAGAACCTGGCATTTGGGCCTGGCACTGAAGTAGGGGAAAGTCTAGGGGGGCTGAGCCCTTAACCTGTGGGGTCTACACTGACTCCAGGTAGTGTTGAAATTGAATTACGTTGTAGGACACCCAGGCGGTATTTGCAGAAAACTGGAGAATTGCTTGATGTAGAAACCTCACACATTTTGGTGTCAGAAGTACTGTATCCTGTGGGTAAACAGCTTTCCCTTTCAGTTGGTGTCAGAGAAGTGGGATTTGCTACAAAGGCCCTGGCTCATAGAAATGTGTGGGTCGAAAAGAGAAAGTATGAAAGGGCAGGGGTGAGGAACCTTTGATTCCTAGGTGGTCACGTGGTCATCCATGCTCCAAGCAGCAGCGCAGCCTTGCCTCTAAAGTAAACCTGGGAGAATTCTCTGGCACTGCAGTGGTTAGGACTGGCATCATGGCCCAGGGCCTAGATTCAGTCCCTGACTGGGTAACCAAGGTCCTGCAAGCCACGCAGCTTGGCAAAAAGCAAAAAAATTATGTGCCTTCTTAAAAATTTTTAATTAAATAAAGGTAAATGTTACCAGTGGAATTTAGACATGGCTCCAAGTCCTGGGGAGTCAGCTAAATGGATGCATAAGGAATTGCGAAAAAAGTAAAATTTACAGACCTGTAGTTATGATTAACTGTAATAGATAAAATGAAATCAAAAGGGAGTGCTGTGTGGGACTCTGATGCTAGACTAAGCTCAGATTTATTTCAGCGAGTCTGAACTTTGGCCCTTAACTCAATGCCACTCCCAGGGGGAAAAATTATGGCAGGAACAACAGAAGGTACCTCTCAGGCTTCTGTTCACCAAGAAAGTAGTCAACAGGCAGGGGTGGGGGTGGGGTGAGGCAAAACTAGGAAACTATTGAAACCAGGGGGTATAATGTGAAGGAGTTGTTTCATCAATCGGTGTCATTGGTTTCCTGAAATATTAGCTAGAAATCTAGTGAAGACCATATGGTATTCATTGTGCTGTTCCTAGACTTTTTCTGATGGTTTGCAACCTTTAGAGGTCTAGGGAAAATACCCTCAAGTGCTTCCCATTTTCCTGAAGCAGAGTCACAGAGCAGAGAAATATACTGGGCCATGCCTTGTGATCACATAATGGCTGCAACCGCTTCCACATCCAAAGCCAGTAAGAGTGAGAGGATGAGGGGGATGCACCTGGAGGGTGTTGGACCACTTCGCGGGGCAGCCAATAAACTCCTTTATGCCTTAACCAAAAGTCACCAGAAAAGCACATTTGCTCCTGATGCAGCCAGACTCAGTCAAGCACTCCATCTTCCCAAGAGGAACCACACTGAAGAGAATTTTCCAGACCTTGAAGTCCCATCCCTCACTTTACAGATGAGGAAACAGGCTGAGCAGGCAAGGGGCTTGTGCAAGCTCAAGTGATAAGTGTGTCAGTGACAGTCAGGCCTGCCCATCAACCAGCTTCTGGCTGGGCACCTGCTCTGCAGGAGGCCCTGGGAAAGCTCGAGGCCAGCAGGGCAGACAGTCACAGCAGCAGCCCAGGTGTGAAGGATGCGTGAAATCCCGTGGAGGGGTGTGTACTGCATCTCCCCTGAGCTCCTGGAGGAGGGCGAGGACCTGTCTCCCCCTTCAGTCTCTATAGAGCGGGGCTGCAGCCTCTCAGAGTCAACACAAGTTTCAGCCCCACTCAGGTGGTCACACTTTCTAGGTGTGTGCCCTTCTGTAAGCTAACATCACCTTTTTGATCCTCATTTCCCAAGGAGTAAAGTGGAATGGGTAATGCGAGCTTGCTGGATTTTCCGAAGGACTGAAACATATTGTTATATAAAGACTTAGTGAGGAGGATGCTCCCTGGTGGTCCAGTGGTTAAGACTCTGCACTTCCAGTGCAGAGGGCGGAGGTTCAACCCCTGGTCGGGGAACTAGATTCCACATGCCATGTGGCATGGCCAAAATTTTTTTTTTTAAATAAAAAGACTCAGTGAGGCATAAAGTGCTATTAAGCTAAGGTACCACTCTACACAGAGAACATGCTGGAACTGGGGTGGATCATTTCACAGAGGGAATGGGCCAGTTTTGGGGAGAACAGGCTCAGGCAGGGGCTCCTCCCCCCGCCCCACCCTGGACACAGACTTGAACCCACACAGACACTCCTACTCGCACTTTATTAAGTACGGGAGGACTAGTTACAACAGGGGTGGAGGAGGCAGGGGAAGGCTCAGCCCCCACCCCCACCATCAGTGGCACACGATAATAAATAACTGGGGTGGGCGCGGGAGAGAGGTGGCACAGCAAACACTGATAGCAAGGCGGGGGCACAAAAGCCCCGCTCCCAAGCTGTGGCCACCATCAGCACTGGTCTGATACCATGAGCAGGGAGGGGTGGGGCCCTCACTACAGAAGCCTCCCGAGTCACTAAGGGCCCCTTTTGTGGAGGAGAGGCGTCTTCAGCACTTGGACCCTTCTTTACGAACAGAAATCTAGACCCCTGGCTGGTCCAGTCAGACCCAGATAGTCGAGAGGCCACTGTCTCTCAGACTTCTAGATTGTTCTATTTAGGATCCAAGAGACGAATGGCTCATTACTACCTGGGGTCCTGATTGGTCTACCCAGGACCTAGGACCTGAGAGGGTCACTGTCACTTAGGCTTCCAACTGGTCCACTCAGGGCCCAACAGCAATGCATCATTATCACTTAGCCTTCTGATTGGTCCATTCAGGGCTCAGGGCAATAATGATTCCTGGTTACCTAGACCTCTGATTGGTCAACAGGCACCCCAGGCCAGGACCCAGGAAGAGCTCTAGAGGCCCCAGGGCGGAAGTGGGGAGTTAGGTGCTCAGGGTTGGGGAGATCTTCACGAGGCAGCAGGGCCCAGACTGAAACAAGGGGAAGTCACAGGGCAGGATATAAGGCCACCTGGCAGGGTCAGGCCGGGATGAACCAGTAAGAGGGGAGGGGGCACCTTCTGGGATACCAAAGAGTGCCCAGCCACTGCTGGGAGTGGGTGTGAGGACCTTGACTCCTTCCCTGGGTTCCAGTCCCACCCGGGTAGAAACTGGGGTGCAGGAGCCGGTAGCCCTTAGTGCAGCTCTTGGCCCATCACCTCCACCTACGGGAACAGGGTAAGGGAGGGTTGTGGCTGCGCTTGCGTCAGTGGGCTCAGTCCTCCAACCCCTCCATCAAGTCCGCGATGCTCTCCACGTAGTAATGGGGCACGAGGTCGTGCTGGCCGGCCGCCAGGTAGGCCTGGGCCTCCTCCAGGCGGGAAACACCCGTGAGCGTGAGCACAGTGGTCATGCCACAGCGGTGGCCGAAGAGGATGTCAGTCTCCAGGCGGTCGCCCACCATCAGCGTGCGGCTGGGGTCCACGCTGAAGTGCTCTGTGATGCACTCGAACATGTAGGGGCTGGGCTTGCCCACCACCAGGGCCTGGCGGCCCGAGGCTGTCTCCACGGCGGCAGCCAAACTCCCGGTGCCTGCAAGGACACGGACACTTGGTCAGTGCGGGAGGCAGAGGGAAAGGCATCCATCCAGGCCTGGGAACTGGAATCCTCAGAGGCAGCTTGGCACGGGGATTTCAGCTAATCAGGCTGAAATGAGTGAAAAGGCCGCCTGCTTCCCAGTCTTGGTGTGGGGGTTAAGGGCATAGATTCTGCAACCAGCTGCCTACATTCACATCCCATCTCCACTTTTCTTGGGCAAGCTATTAACCTCCCTGTGCCTCAGTTTTCCCATCTCGAATATGGAGCCACTGCACATAACCAGGCCTGGCTCAGTCAGTCCTGCCTGTGGTTTGCTATTTCACCCTGGCAGCCATACATCTCTGGGCAAGCCAACCTCTCTGAGTTTCCTTGGACTCACTGGAAAGAGGGATCCAAGTGATGCCTGCCTTCAAAGAGGTGCTGTGGGCACCACAGGGGCAAGTGCTTTGGAAATGGAAAAGCATTTAACCAACAGCAGTTGTGGTTATTGCTACAACAATGTGTTCTGGCATCAGAAATTGGCACCAGCTCTTTTGGAACACAGCAGGGCACAGAAATGTTTGCACCTCTGACCCAGTCTGCCTCCGCTGGGAGTGATCACAAGGCGAGAATTCAGACTGGAGACAAAAGCTACATGCTTGAAGATGTCCGTGGCTGCAGTAACTATAATAAGCAGAATTGTGGAACACACCCAAGTATTGAACAATAGGAGGGCTGTTGAGAAAAGGACGGTTCTGATTCTCAGCCCAGTACCATCCTGCCCCATACAATGAGTCCATTGTGCCCGTCCCAGCGGTACGTCTTTGTGCCAGAATGTTCTACCTTTACACTAATGTCCTTGAACAAATGATGATGATAATCACAATTTACTAAGCACATTCTAAAGTGCCAGGGGCTGTGTGGGAGCTCGTGAATACCCATTTTACAGATGAGAAAGCTGACGTTCAGTGTTGTTAAGTGACTTGTCCAGGGTTCCACAGCTTAGTAAGTGGCAGATAAAGGAGATGCATTCAGGTAAGTCTGACTCAGACACACGAGGGCCGGCCTGTACTGGCTCTGGAATGCTGAATGTTTCCTTTTCAGGAATTCTGTGAGCTGGTAGTTAAAGCCACTGTTTAAAGTCAACTCATATGAACTTAAATAAAATAAAATGTTTAAAACAAAGGTAATAAATTCTCAAAACTCATCGGTGCCTAATTACTTTACCATTATCTATGCTCTTGAGGTTATTTACATCCGTAATGATGAAAATATTACAGAATGATGTGTACTTACTTTCCTTCCCAAGCCCATGATGGGAAGTGACCTCATGTTGGTAGGCTGAAATCGGCCACCGGGGGGAGTATGAACACCACAGAAATTGGCAAAAGTGTAAATCAAGGCTCTTCGGGTTCTTAAAGATTTATCAGTATACCACTGGTCTGACCCCAAACACTCTGGGCCTCCTGTCTCCCTTCTCACAATGAATGACATTCAACGTGATTAAGCCAAAGGCACAGAAGGTGCACAAACAGCAACTGTGATGAGGAGGAGGAACTTCCCTGGGATCAAGGCAGCGCTGGCCCAGAGTGACCCTGTGGGGCAGGTCTCCTTGACTTCTGACCTAGAACTTGCCCACTCAGTTTCCTAAGAACTGAGTCAGAAGGAAAAGCCATTTGCCCTTTGATTAGAAATTCCTTCCAGAATGGGAAGGGCTAAAGGGATTTTCTCGGCTCCAGGACCATCGCTCTGTTAGCGTCTTCCTTTCCTACCAGGTCTGAGCCTATCACTCTCGGCCCCTCGTGTCCCACCTCACTCAGCCAGTATTACTGAGGCCCAACTATGTGCCAGGCGCCAGGGACAGAGCAGTGAAGGAAACAGAGATCCGTATTCTGGGGCAGCAAACATCCCAGCAGGGGCGTCTGAACGCAACTCTGCCCTCAGACCATCACATCCCAGTCTTCTCCACATCCTGTCAGGCAAGAGTCCTGCATATTCTGCTGGTGACGTATTCCTAAGACAGCAGGCCTTTCTATTTGCCGCCTCAAGTGGCTCAAGTGGCTGCCACGTGGTAACAAGATAAACACGCAATTAAGCAGACACATGGGGATGGGAGGGGAAACTGGGGTGAAATTCACATTATTTCAGATTTTATGCATACTGGGGTCTTTATTTAAAATGTTATCCACTTACAAAGCTGCACAATTCAGTCGTGCTCAAACAGGACAGCAGTGGTGTATTTCCTGAGCTCTGTCTCCCCCTCTTGGCTGTGGGAATGACCAGCAGAGCCGCTGGGCACAGCCAAGTGGCTGCTGAAGATTCAAGGGGCACACGTGGGCAGGACCTGGTCTCTCCCCAGCACCATCCTTGGGCGAGCTTCTGAACCCACAGCCTTCACCTGAGCTTTGAGGCCTTTGGAGAAACTCACTTTTCACAGCATGGCCTCAGGCAGGCAGGAGCCGCTGGCAGCTGGGAGCCCTGAGCAGTGCTCTCCCCTTGGATTTATGGGGACATTGAAGTGGTCATGCAGCAAGCAGGTCTGCGGCAAAGCCAAGATAGGCCTAGAACTATTAAGATTCCCAGCTTGGAGCTGATTCTGCCATGGCCCAAGCCCTGTTCCATTCCTGAGAGCCCTGTCCTGCAAGATGCCTCCTCCAGGAAGCCTTCCCAGGTCTCCTCAGCCCTAGGCCCTCCCTGCCACCCATCATAATACTCTATCTACTCCATCAATTTCACCCTGCCCTCCTAGGATCTGGAATCAATATAGTCAGTCGCCAGCAGGGAGAAAGTGATGGAGATCTCTCCCTCAGCTGACTGACGGGTTGTCCCTGCTGTCAGCTAGCCTTTGCTACCCTCTGCTCTTGTCTACTGTGAACCCTCCAAGACGTAGGAGCCTCCTTTGCTCCCGCCTCCTCTGCAGATGGGAAATTCCCAGAGGACAGCAGCGAAGAGTGCCCTGGATGTGGGGATGTGGTCTAGAGGCTGGGGATAAGGTGGTCTCAAGAGCCAAGTTCAGGTCTTCCTGATTTTGGGTAGCTCACGCCCCTTCTCTTAGCCTTAGTTGCTTTAACTTGGAACAATAACTTCCACCTCCAGAATAATTCTGAAACTAAATAATACACCAAGGTGCTTCATAAAGCTCTGTAACAGGAGAGGGCTCAGATACAATTTACATCATCTGAGCACCTATTACAGAGCAAGCGCTTGCCCTGATCACTCTCTCCTCAGCGAAACTAAAACTGACATGGTTAGTATTCCCATTTTACCCCCAGAGAGGAAATGCTCCATGGTTATGTAATTTAACAAGATTACAGAGCCCTGCAGCTGGGAACTCAGGTCAAACTCCATCCACCGCCCGTTCTCTCCGCACACCTGCCTTCAATCTGCCGCCAGAAACGCCTGTTCCAACCCTCGGCGGGGCGGGGGGGGCGGGGGGGGGGCGGGGCGGGGCGGGGAGGGCAAGCTTTGTCCCCAACTCTCCCACCTCACTCCGATGGCGGGTGGAGAAAATGACAGGAGTCATGGAGGCTGGTTCAGGAAGGCTAGGGTTGGGAGTCGGGGTCCTGGATTGCACCTGTGACTCCCCGAGCCACAGTGTCCTCATCTGTCCAACCGGACCCCACTTCTGCCCCTCACAGGGTGGCAGCTGCAAGAAAGCTGCAAGAAATACCAGATGTGGCCATGAAGACATGCTGGGCTGTTGCTGGGTGGGAACCGCCCGCACATCCCTCCAGTCCTCCTCCTATCGCCTGGAGACGCCCCTTCCCCAGCCCTCACCCCCAGGCATGGAGCTGAAAGCGCCGCCCCCCATCCCAGCTGTTTCCCCGCGCTCACCGGGGGTCCGGCTGCCGTCGCTGAGCGGGTGCCACGGGTCGCGGTCGGTGGCCACCAGCAGGCAGTCGGGGTCGCGCAAGTGCGCGCAGGCCTCGCTCAGCTTGGCGAAGGAGAAGTGCTCATCGTAGCCCACAAGCACGGCGCGCACGCGCGCCGCCGCGCCCGGGTCCTCGCTGGGGTCCCCCGCCAGGCGCAGCCCGGCGGCGCGCAGCTCGGCCCGCAGCCCTTCACCGCCCAGCACGAACACCGCGCCCTGAGTGTCCGGAGGTCCGAGCAGGCGCTGGCGCAGCAAGCGCGCGGCGCACAGCGCGGAGCTGAAGAGCTGCTCGGAGCGCAGCCCCCCGAAGCCGAGACGTGCGAAGCGGAGGGCCAGCTCGGGCCGCGCGCGCCGGCTGTTGTTGCTCACGAAGAGCGCTGCCTTGCCAGCCTGAGCCAGTCTCTCCAGCAGCTCGGGAGCGCCCGGCACTGCGCACTCGCCGTTCCACAGCACCCCGTCGCAGTCGAACAGGACCCCCTGCGCCCGGCCCACCACGTCGCGCAGGGCCGCGCCGCGCAGCCGCTCGCAGCGCGCCATGCAGCCGGCTGGCTGCCCGAACACCGGAGCCGCCCCGCTCTCTTCCCGCGGGCACAGCGCGCTCGCCCGCAGATGGCTTGTCGCGGGCACCCGCCAATCGGCGCGCCGGAAGGGCCAGGGGGCGGGGCCACGACCTCATCTGCAGCCAATGGGAGGGAGAGTCTCGGAGAGGAGCGGTCGGGGGGCTGGGAGCTACAGGAGCCTGGCGAAAAGGGCGGAATCTCGAGCGCCACCAAGGGAAGGGGGACCAATGAAGACCTAGCCTGGTCCTTCGTCCCGCCTCTTAGCTCCTCTGGACCAGTAGCCGCAGAGCTTCAGCTCCGACTCGCCGCCTGCCGGGAGAGGGATTGACCTTTTTGACCAATAAGGAGTTACGAATGGAAAAATAAGGCCCGTTCCTCGTTCCCCAGCCAATCACAAGCTTAAGACAGATGGTTGCTAGGAGGAAAACAAATACTAAAGGAGATGTTATCTTTGGGTCAACTCTCACTGCCTTCCTAACCCTAGATGCTCCAGTTCCGAGCGGAGCCCTGGGAAGAAGTCCTGGGATGCAGTGTGGTTGTGATTGGGGAGAGAGGCACATAGTGTCCCCTCAGACGCTGGAGCCCTTGGCCTGGACCTTTGGTTTTCCACCCTGTCTGCGCAGTAGAGTTCCCAAGGAAACGTATTTTTTTTTAAATTATATAATTTACATACAGTAAGATGTGTGGATCTTAAGTGTATAGTTCGATGCCTTATAAAACGTGTGATAGGGCCCCAGAAATTCTGATTTTAATTCCTTTGGGTGAGCCCTGGCTTTTTTTGATTTGTTTTTTAATCACCCAGGGATTCTGCTGTGAGGCCAGAATGGAGAGACACTGGGCTAGAGGCAGCTTGGTCCGTACTTGGTGAGGAATGTGTCACAATTCTAAGGTTGTCTGCCAACCTCTGAGAAGACTCTGAAGACTGGTCTGACCCCCAGGAGCAACTGGAGCTTCAAAGACCCGAGAAAAGGCACACCGTCAGCCTCTGGGGCTTATATTTTGTTTCTCATTGCCCTGGCTTTTGCTCCTGACCTTTGCATAGGTGGTCTCCTTCACTTGGAATGTTCTTCCTTCTTCCTCTACCTGGCCAGCTCCCGAAAGACTGGCCCCTCCAATACTGCCCCCTCCAGGAAGTGGGTTAAACGGCTTGCTCAAGTGGGCTCTCATGGGTTCCTGGTGCCATGACACTTAATTTTTCTTCTTTTCCCTGTCACACAGCTTGCAGGATCTTAGTTCCCCAATCAGGGATTGAACCTGCATCCTTGGCGGTAAAATCGGAGTCCTAGCCACTGGACCAGGAAACTCCCATGATACATGATTCTAATTGTCAGTTCTCCTGCCCTTCTCCCTGGGCATTGGGCTGAGTTGGGAACTCGCCTAGAGTCTGGCACAGAGCATGTCAGGGAATGTTTGAGGACAGGTTCATCCTTGCTCCCTGGGAAGCCTTCCCTGGGAACAGAGACCACAGGTGGGGGAAAACAGCGACAGCAGCCATCACTTGCAGGGCACTTCTGTGTGCAAGGGCAGTGCAAGGGCTTTACAAGTGTCTCATTTAATCCTCACAACATCTCTGTGGTGGAAGCTGTTAAAGTAATTTCACATTTGAAGAAAAGGAAACTCCAGTTGCTCAGGATGTGAGGGACAGGCTCTGGAATCAAGCAGACCTGGGCCAGGTCAATGCCTCACTTGCCATGTGACCTTGGTCACTTTCTGAGTTTCAGTCTCCTCACCTGTTAAGAGGTAATGGGATTTACTTCCCCAAAAGAGGATTAAATGAACTCATGCATAGAAAAGTACAATGTGTAGTAAAGAGTAAGCGCTAAAAATGTTGGCTGTTACTATTTCAGACAAGAAAAAAGAAAGCAGGCAAAGAATGAGTAATTTTTTCCCCATTTATTAAAGTGGCTTCTTTATTTCAAGGACAGAAAATAGAACTATCATTTGGGTAGCTGCTCCAGTTTTGTCCAAAATAATTTATTTGCCAGCCTTACAAAAAAAAAAAAAAAAAAAATGTTGGCAAGAGAAAAAAAAAAAAAAGTCCTGTGGGAGCAGGCAAGCCTCTGCTTCCTTCCGGCGGCTCCCCTGGGATCCTGCCAGAGAGCAGGGAGGTGGCTGAGGGGCCCCTGAGGCCCAGGGTGATCCAAGAGGAAAAGGTATGGAAATGGAGGACTGTCCTGAGTCCTTCTTGCCCTGGGGGCCGACCCAGCGGGCACCAAGGCACTTTAGGCAAAGGCTGGAGGCTCCTGCCCCCTTGGGAGGGGTGAGGGCTGTGTCCTGGGTGGACGAGGTGGGAGGGAAGGGGTGCTTAGGGGTGTCGGGGAGGAGCTGTGGGCTCAGTTGGTCTCTGAGGCGAGGCTCCTGGGCCGGGCCTGAGGGGGGATGACTGGGGCAGTGGGGGCCCTTCCTGCAGCCTCAGGGCCCTCTCCTTCCTCAGTGGCCGCCCCCAGGTCCACATGTGCAGGCGAGCTCAGAGCGACTGGGCTGAGAGAGGCCGGACCTGGGGAGGCCGGGCTGGGGGAAGCTGGTGAGTGCCGGCTCTGACGCCGGGCAGGCTGGGGGGCAACGGGGGGCAACGGGGGTGGCACCGTGGGGGCCCGGAGGCTGCTGCCAACCAGACGGCGGGGCAGAGCCCGAGGGGTCAGAGGGCTGCCAGAGCCAGGGGGTGGCAGTGGCGCTGGAGGGGAGCTGCGGGTGCCGGAGACCTGGGGGGGCGGCATGGTGGGCCTGGCGGGTGCTGGGCGCTTGGCTGTGGAGGAAGGAAAGGGGTGGTTAGGTGTCTATACTGCCTGGGGCAAACCCCCAAGCTTGATGCCACCACAAGAACTTTTATCTGCTGTCCCTTCTGCAGGAAACAGGGTCCACAATGGCTGCTCACCATTCAGGCCTCTGTCCACATCTGTCCTCAGCTCGAAGGCCCCTCCCTGACCCGGCCCCAGTTACTGTCATATCTTCCAGTCATAATTTCTTCATGGGGGACTTCGTCCTCTGGAATGATCTTGTCAGTTTTAATTTTGCTCCCTTACTTCTTGTCTCCCTGACTAGAACGCAAACTAAGTGAGGCCATCTTCTGTCCAGCTGGCTGGCACAGCACATGGGTGGCACAGAGTAGGCACTCAGTACATATTTGTTGAATACAGAAATGCCGCCTGTCCCACCGGCCAGCTGGGTCCTCCTCACCCCTCGCTCAGAAGCCCACTAGGGCTGCCCCACCTCAGAGCTGTCTGCACGGTCCAGCCTCGCAAGGCAGCCGAGGGGCTGGGTGGGGCCAGGACAGCTGGGCTCTGCTCCAAGCTCTGCCTCCACCCACTGGGGGACTTGCCCCCCGGAGCCTCAGTTGCTTCATTGCTGAGATGGGGTGACGGCTTTGACTTCCCAGCGCTGCCATGAGGATGAGCCCAGGTGACAGTCCTTTATCTTGTCCTCTGGTGAGCTAACATCCCATCTGTCCCCACCCCTTCTGGGAAAAGTGGCTAGATGCCCCCTCCTGTAAGAAGGTCCCTGTGCGACCTGCCAGCTCCAGCCGGTCCAGAGCTTTCTGCTCCATCCACTGCCATCCAGGTGGAAAACTCTAGCGCCTCCTGGGCTGGGCCTTTCAAGTGTCCTAGTCACCCTGGCAGATTCTCCACTTGAACCCTTGACCTTCCCACCTGCCTGACTTTAGGCCACTTCAACACGTAATTGTACCAGAGGAACAGAAGGAGACCAGCTGACCCCCAGCACTGCCACCCCTTCTTTCACTGTGCTTTGGAGACCCCACCTCCCTCTGTACTCCGTGATCCTGGGACTTCTTGAGGGACTGGACTCCACTGCCCTCAACACTCACAGTCATTGACTTTTATGGAGCATTTACTGGGTGCTGAGTATGGGCCAGGTAGCCCCATTTAATTCTCTAAACAGCTTCAAGGTAGGTGCGGTTATTGTCTCGTTACACAGAGGAAGAAGCTGAGGCACAGACAGGTGAAGTCATCTGTCCAAGGTCACAGAGCTGGAATCTGATCCCAGAGTGTCAGGCAGCAAACCCAGGCCCTTAGCCCCCTCGATTCCATGCCTCCCCTGACTGTCTGAAAACATGGGGCAGTATGGGATTGTTGATCCCTCTCCCTGCCCACCCTCTGCCCCTTCTCTTCCCACGGCCAACTCACTCCTCCGAGCCATCTCCTCTGCTGGGGCGGCCGCCTCCGGGGGGCTCCGACTGACCTTGGGGGAGGTTGGTCTGTGGGGTGCCTCGGACTCTGCCCTGCAAGGGAAGGAGAAGGTCAAGGTCAGCCATGGCATCTCCCAGAGGTCTCCAGGCATCCGGGGAGACTCCCAGCCAACAGGCTGAGTCTGGGTCCTCCTGGAGCTGTTCCCCACCACCTTGTGGCCGGGCCTGGGGTCTGACAAGATCCTCTAGCATTGGCCAGAGTTTGCGTCCACTGAGGCCTGGCTGCTGTGTGCTACTGTGACAGTGTCCATGGTCCCCCATGTGGCCAGGATGGGGGCGCAGAAAGTCTCAGCTCTCAGCCTCCATGCGACCTGCTTTCAAAAGTAATTGATTTGGCTGGGTCGGATCTTAGCTGTGGTACTCGGGATCTTTCGCTGTGGTGCACGGACTCTCAAGTTGTGGCTCGCAGGCTCAGTCAACTCTGTGGCATGTGGGATCTTAGTTCCCCGACCAGGGATTGAACCCATGTCCCTTGCATTGCAAGGTGGATTCTTAACCACGGGACTACTAGGGAAGTCCCAGCCTCCATGTGATCTTTATGGGATGTTTCGACCACTGGAAGCCACAGAGTGGATGAGAAGCAGAGGAAGAGGCCATGGCTCATTCCTGGCTCTGCTTTATTGGCCACTCCTTGGGGAGGCCCTTCCTGACCCCCACTTTCTTGATCCCTGTTCCCTACTCGACCATACAGCCCTGTTCTACTGTTCTTCGTAGCACACATCACTGGCTGCCATTATACTGGTGTTCTGGTTGATTCTGTCTCCCACCCCGTGGAATGCAAGCCCTAAGGGCAGCACGTGTCTGTCTTCTTCATCTAAGGAAATTCAGGTTCTGGGCCCGAGCAGTCTATGATAACTGAACAACACCCACTGGCTAAGGAGACAGTACGGCACCAGGCAGCCCTTCTTCCAGTTTAAAGGATCAAAGAGAAGACTGGAAAGTACGGTATTTACAAACTCCAAAATGCTCAGTTCCCTAAATCTCCAGGGCCTGAGTCAGTGCCTGGCACAGAGTAGGAGCTATGGAACACAGCAGGGAACATATCAGAGGCTGAGAAGAATATGCCTGAGTCCCACCCACTCCAAACTGGGAAACCTGGTATTTGGGAGGAAAATATAATAATGATATTTCCTAAAATGCTCTTGGATGCCCTGAGAGATAGTACCTCTGGCTGGGCATCTTGGGGCCAGGACGGGGCCCTTCATACCCATCAGTCCTTACCTTTCCTTGGTAGCCACTGAGGCCAGGGTAGGGGCCAGACCGAGAGCCGGGACAGTGGCTGGGGTAGGTGTGGGAATCGATGGAAGCTCCTCAGAAGCTGGCCTGTCGCTGACCTTGTCCTGGGGGGCAGGCGCTGAGAACAGGCCCGACACGTTGAAGTTGATATCTGCAAACAGAGGGAGCAGGTATGAACTTTCAGAGCTTCCACCGGCCTCCCCACCTTGGCAGGCGTCAGGACCACTTTCCCTTTCTCCTGATGTTATCTAGACTTTGTTTCACCTTCCCACTCCCAGGTGGGCCTCACGGCAATTCCACAAAGCAGGCACAATCATCCGCATTTTACAGATGAGAAACTGAGGCTACGGGGGAGAAGCCACTTCCTCCAGGCCTCCTGGTGAGTTTGCGGGGCTGCCAGGGACTGAAACTGAGTCTGGAGGGTGCCAAGTTGGGTGGATAGTTCATAAAGACAGGAGTTTTACCTCCAGGAAAGAGGGTGTCAGTGTTCTGTATCAGAGCCTCGACCACGCCTACCACCTGGATGGATGAGACCGAGGCTGCATCCAACTGGGCCAGGTCCCTGGGACAAAAAGAGAGCCAAAGTGAGTCATCATTTAGCAAAGTCTAGTGACCCCAACTCTCTGGGCCTGTGCTGGGTGCCGGGGACACAAGGATCGATCCTTTTGTCATCTGTGGCCAGGTGAATTACAACCCCTCACATATCACCGCATTTTACAGTTTATAACACATTTCTCTATTTATTATCTCATCAAATTCCCAAAGCAAAAATTCTCAATGTTTGTTTAGTTTCTCTCCAACTTACAAATAAAGAAATGAAGGTCCAGAGTGACTTTATAAGGTTCATCCCTGGAAGGTTGGAGGGGTGAGGCTGGAACCAGATCTCTGGCTCCTGCAACAGGCCACCAAGCACCCCATTAAAGCCATTACCCAGAATGTCTATCTCTGAAGCTCTGTGGGGTCCATGATCCCATGATCCTCAAAGCAGCCTTGACAACAGAAGCTGCTCAACCCACTCCAAGGATGGAGAAACTGGGGCCCAGGGGGAAAATAAGCAGATGTTGAAATGGGGGGCAAGACTGCCACCTTCCCCCAACCCACAGCCCCTCACCCTTCTTTCTCAGGGGGCCACAGCAGGTTGGGCCCCAGGACAATGGCAATGTTGCTGGGTGTCATCTTGTTCACTTCCTGCTCCTCGGCCAGCTGCGCTAGGAACTTCATCAGATACCTGGGGGGTGGGAAGGAGGCTTGGACCAGCAGCCGGATATCTTAGGCCATGAATACCCATGGATGCCCCCAAGGCCTGCAACCTTCCCAGCCCAGGGTTTCCAAAGAGCAGCAAAGACACCATATGGGACATTTAAACATTTTTTTCACCAGTTACATTAGCTGACCTACTGAACACCACCTCCATGGCGGGCACTAAGTTGCGAACCCCCCAGCCGCCCTACAGAACTGGGACTGTTATGTTCCATGTCTTCCACGTGAGGGCGCCAAGGCACAGAGTTAAATTGCTAGCCTGAGTGGCAGAGAAACAATCCAAAGCCACTGGGTGGGATGGCTTCAGGGTTCAAGCTATATATTCAGTTCAACGTCTAGTATTAAAAACACATGGCTAATACATCAAAGAGGTATTTTCAGAAATATTGCCTAGTACAAGGCGGGAGGACCTCAGCCCAGGGCCCTGAAGGGCCAGCCGGGCTTTGGCTGGGGAGGCCAGGGCAGAGGGGGTGGTGGGGGTGGTGGGGTGGGGGGTGGGCTGGGTACTTACCTGAGGTTGCTGAGGTTCTCGTGGGGCAGACGGCTGCACACTTCCTGGAGGGCCTCCAGTCGGGCTCCTGGCTCCTTCAGGCTGGGGAGGAGGAAAGACCGGGTGAGCTGTCCTGGACGGCCTATCTGCAGCCTAGTCCACCCAGCACATGCTCCTCATCCTCACCTGGCTGCCCTCATCCAATCATCATAGAGGTCAAAGGTCATCAGGGGCTCTGGCAGCTCCCGCAGGTAGGACTTAAGGGCACCTAGAGTGGTGGCAGGGACTTAGATTCAGCCCCCAAAGCTCCCACCTTTACCCCCAGTGCCTGGCTCTCTCCATGTTAGGAACCTGTAGCTCTTGTTCATATTAACATGTCTAAGTCTAACCCTGACGCTGAAGCTGAAACTCCAATATTTTGGCCACCTGATGCGGAGAACTGACTCATTTGAAAAGACCCTGATGCTGGGAAAGATTGAAGGCAGGAGGAGAAGGGGACAACAGAGGATGAGATGGCTGGATGGCATCACCAACTCAATGGACATGAGTTTGAGTAAACTCCGGGAGTTGGCAATGGATAGGGAGGCCTGGAGAAGGCAATGGCAACCCACTCCAGTACTCTTGCCTGGAAAATTCCATGGGCGGAGGAGCCTGGTAGGCTGCAGTCCATGGGGTCACGGAGAGTTGGACACCACTGAGCGACTTCACTTTCAATTTTCACTTTCACACATCGGAGAAGGAAATGGCAACCCACTCCAGTGTTCTTGCCTGGAGAATCCCAGGGACAGGGGAGCCTGGTGGGCTGCTGTCTATGGGGTCTCACAGAGTCAGACACGACTGAAGCAATTTACCAGCACCAGGGAGGCCTGGCATGCTGCAGCCTATGGGGTCGCAGGAATCAAACATGACTGAGTGACTGAACTGAACTGAACTGAATCGTTTCTTTGGGTCACAAGCTCTCGAGAAAACGATGAAGACTAGTGATCTTGTCCCCAGAAAAACGTACACGTGTTTCAGGGGGCTGACGATGGACCCCACGTTAAGGACCCCTATGCCTCCTCAGGTGTCTTCTTGGCAGAGTATTAGGCCTTAAGCTAAACTATTGTGGGTCCGTTTCAGGCAGCTTCAGGGGAGGGCCCTGGGGGAAGGCTCTCCACCCAGGGCTCCTCGGTGCAGATACCTGCCACAGCGTGGGGGTCAGAGCAGAACTCCTGCAGGCTGCGGGGGTCTGAGGCCATGGTCTGCTTGAGACGCTTCAGCACCGACGCTCCAGCGGCCAGACGGAAGAGGCCCTGAGGGGCAAGAGGGGGCGAGTGGGAGTCACAGAGGGGTCAGGGTCGGGGCAGGACACCCTGCCCAGGAGGCACTGGTCCACTCACGGCCCAGGGGAAGGGGGCCTCGGGGGCCCCATGGGCTGGTGGGCAGAGCGAACACTACTGTGTCCGTGGCTCCTCTCGACTCTCAAGGTCTAGGATTCTGAGCAAAACGAGAAGCCTGGGAGGAGCTGGGAAAATCATGAGAAGACTGGAGTCTGGACGGGAGTGGAGGAGAGACAAGAGGCCCCGCAGGACTGTCCTGAAGCCTAGGTCTGTCTCTGAAGCATGATCCACCTCCTAAAGGCCTGCCCTCAGGAAAGCAGCCGATGTGCTGGCAGGACCGAGGTGCGCAGGATGGATGAGGGCAGCACGGGGCCGCGACTGACGTGGCTTCCCCAGCTTCTCCACCAACCTTCTCACCTGCCACTGGGCACGCCTACCCCCTGGCCTCTGTCTACCTCTTGCAAAATGGAGCCAATTTTGCAAGAGGTAAGGCTTGCAAAAATGGAAGGCTCCCTGCAAGGTTTACTGGGGTAATGCAACAGAGCAAGCAGTGCAAAGGGTTGATAGCACAGGGCCTGGTCCATGTGAGCATCACTAAGGGGGAGGTGGCATCAGTTCAAGTGCAGGAGGCCACGCCTTCTCTTGGCACCTGGGCACTAATGGTGGGATTACACCCCAGCACAGGCATGGGTGGGAGGGGTGGGACCGGATGAGGGGCCCGTGCTCCTTCCCCACCTGCCCCAGCGAGCCCCACCTCTTCCTTCATGCCCTCAGAGAGCAGCATCGTGACGCAGGCCTCGATAGGCAGGGCGATATCCCGGCCCAGCTCTCGCAGGTGGATTCCCAGAGGCACCCCATACACCCTGGAGAAGGGGGCGGCCGTCATCGAAGGGGAGGGGTCTGCAGGGACGAGACAGATCAGCGGCCCAGGGTCCTCCCACCTCTGAGCAGCCAGGTCAGGGGGCTTCCACCTCCCTCCTGACCACCCACAGGACACATCCTGAAACCATCCCACACATCTCTCCAAACCACCCACCTCCACTGCCTCCACCCCAGCCTGGGCCTCCGTCACTTCCCTTCTGCCTCCTGACAGGTCTCCATCCTGCCCCTTAATTCTATTCTGCATGCAGCCGCCAGAGCAATCTCTCCATCACAAATCTCACTGAGCCCTCCCCTGGATAGAACTCATTCCGGGCTCCCCAGTGCCTTTCGGGATGGAGTGCAAGCTTCTTAACAGGCCCTGAGCAGGGTGGGGGACAGGGGTGGGGGTCAGGTCCCCACCTGTTTGGCTGTGGTTCTCCCTCAGCTCAGCCAGGGCCGTGTCCAGCGAGCTCAGAGACTTTCGATGGTAGTCGGCCTGAATCTCCATGAGCTGTGGGGACAAGGGGGCACCCCCCACCCCCGGAAGTGAGGGAAGCTGAGTCCCCTCCAGGGGCCACAAACACAGACCCTTCCCTCCCACCACCTTGCAGGGGATCTTAGTGGCCCCCGAGCTCCGGGTGGCTGGAGCCTGGTCTTGGACTCACGTGGATGAAGTAGTTGGCATAGGTGTCCTCCTTAGTGGCAAAGTGGTACAGGTCGGCCAAGTACTCGTCCTTGGGGACAAAGAGAGCAGGGCTTGTACCAGGGAGGCTGGGGTCTGCTGGGGAAGCTTGGAGAGGTTTGCCCAAGTTGTATGGGAGGGTCAGAGTCCACTCTACTCTCGCTCTGCCAAGGTTTGCTCCTGGGCCAGCCCACGGGAACCCCTCCAAGCTCTTGAGGGGCTCTCCTGTTCCTCTCCTCTGTGTCCACATACCCTCACCACTCTCTCATTCACTCACCCTTCACTCATTCACTCAGCCAACACGCCAAGATTCTCCCCTCCTGCCCTCCTCCCCGTCCCCTCCTGCCCAGGTGTTATGGGTATGATACAGACAGAAGCAGCTACCAGGTAACGGCTGAGTACACAGACCCCAGAGCCTGGCAGCCCGGATTCAAATCCTGGCTCAGCTGCTTCCTAGCCACACGGCCTGTGCAGTGGGGACAGCGCCCACCCCGCCACCCCCACCCCCAGGAAGCTGCCAGTGGCCCTCACCTTGCACTGCTCCACCTTCCTCTTCAGCTCCTCCTCCTCCTCCTTCAGCGTCTCCACCTTGTTGGCTGTGGTGGTGTGGCTGCCTGGGCCGCCGCCCAGGCCCTGACCGCTGCCGGAGTTCTTAGCTGCCTGACTCAGCCTGAGGATCATCCCAAGGTGGGATGGTCACTGTCCCCATGGCACATTCAGAGCTAAGTGCCCCTCCATCGGCCCGACCCCATAGGATTCTGGGGGTTGATAGACGCAAATCCCAGGGCGGCACAGGTCTGGGGTCTCGGCTCGGCATGAGCAGTGCTTTGGGGCGCCCCCCTGGTGGCGGGCTCAGTGATCCTAGCCATCCACCTCCAGAGTGGAGGGTGGGGGCCCTCCAGGGTTCTTGGAGGGTTGTTGATGGCTCTCCCAGGTTTTGAGGTTACCTCTAGCTGGCACAAGCATGTGCAGAGAGGCCCCATCGCATGCACCATTACCATATGTCTTCCTAAGCCCCAGGTGTGTGCACAAGGAAACACAATGTACCCCTAAGGACATTGCAGCATCCTCCTAGTTGTGGGGGGCGTGGTCTCGAAGCTCTGCGGCCACATCCATGGGCTGACCTAGGCGTGAACCACCCCCCTAGAGGCTGTGGCTCCCACCTGCTCTTAAGCGTGTTCCAGTCAGACACCAGCTTCTGCAGGCTTTTCTTGTGCTTGAGGATGGCTGGCAGCTCCTCCTGGGGGCAGGCGTGGGTAGGAGGTGGGGGTGGGGGTTCAGTGGGCTGCAGAGGTGGGGGCTGGGGGAGCTGGGGGCAGAAGGTGTGTGTGGAGGGGTTACCTCGCTCAGCCGGTTGAGTGGTTGCAGTACGTCCCTCTCCAGGGTCATCTCAAACTCGGCCAGGATGCGGGCCAGCTGGTTCTGAATGGCGCAGCTCATCTCCAAGGCCTTCCTGTGGACACAGCACCCAGTGGGCCCGGGCTCCCACAGCCCCTCACCCCCTCTCTGGAGAGACTGAGGGCCTCTTCCCTCCCTATCACCTCCTGTCTCTTTTTAAAAAATTCTTTTGATTATGTGCATGGCACGTGGGATCTTAGTTCTCAGACTAGGGATCGACCCTGCACTTCTTGCATGGGCAGTATGGAGTCTTAACCAGTGGACTATCAGGGAAGTCCCGACCTCCTATCTGTTCTGTCTCTCCTTCATCTTCACCGAGCCCAATGCCCTCCCAGGCCTGGCTGCCCTCACTGACCTCTGGACACTGTTCCCAGCCCGGGCCTTCTTCCCACCCAGGTCAGCCTTCCACAGTGGGTGCCCTCTCTGATCGGGACCCTCTCCCAGCCCAGATCCCTCCTCGGCATCTCCAGGTGAGGGCTGAAGGCCCTGTCCATGCTCACCCCATGCTGGAATCGGGGTCCAACTCCTTGAAACTCTCGGCCATCGTGGTGGACAGAGCCATGAGGGGAAGCTTCTTCTGCAGGGAGAAGCAGGGGTGGCCGTGAGTGTGAGTACACACGCATGCCTGCTGGGCTTCCCTCAACCCTTCGCCACCCTCCCAGCCCCCACTCCACCGGTCTGAGCACATGGCAAGTCTCTTGGTGGCAGAACCCCAACAAGGCCTTGGGCTTGGACACGAGTGGGAGGAACCCAGGAGGGCCACGGTCACAGGTGAGAGTAGAAGTGAGATAATGACAAGGCACAGTGGAGGTGACATCTCCGCATGACAATGCACAGAGCCCCGACCCACCTGAGGCCCCCTTGCCCCCTCCCAGAAGCCACTTGAATGGGCAAAAAGGAAAGACCAAGTCCCATCACTGAATGGAACACTAAGAACAGGGCGCCTGGAGCTTGCCTGAGGTCCGTGCACAGTTAGGGGAGAGTGGGGAGCCAGGAAGACAGCCTTGGAGTAGACCCTTACCCCTGCCGCAGGGCCTCAGCTGACCTAGCTTCTGAGGAATTTGAAACCCTGCATGGCTCCCTATTGCTCTGGCCATACTGAATGGTTGTCTGATTATAAAACAGGCCTCCCACGCCCCTAGCTAGTGTTGTGGCGAGCACCAGTCTAGATCAGGGAGACCAGAGTTCAAATTTCGGGTTTGCCAGGCACTAGCTATGTGACCTTGAACGAGCCCCTCTGCCTCTCTGTCTCCATTTCCTCCTGCAGACAGGGCTAATAAGGCGGCCTCCTCCCACGGCTGTTGTCAGCGTTCAGTGAGGCAAGGCATAGACATATCTTAGCAACAGACTGGCCGTAATCAGTCCATAAATACTGGCTGCTGATTAATACTAGTGAGTAACACAAAATCCAGTTCAAATGCCGCTTCCTTCAGGAAGCCCTCACAGGCTGCGGAGTTGAGAGCACCTGCTCTGGGTGCTGACTGGACAGAGACGTTCAGGTGGTCAGGGGCCTGGCTTTGGTGCAGAGGATTGGCGCTGAGGGGGCGGGGTCAAGAAGGGGAGGGGAAGAAATAGGACCTCATGAGTGAGGGGCCGGAAGAGCCTTGGGACACAGCAACCTCCACCCCCTTGGTGCCAGACTCAGACTAGCAGGGCGACCCCCAGCCCCTACCTCACTGTCCCACTGGACCGAGATGTCCTGCCCAAGCCCCTCCTCCCTGGGACGCCCACTTACCACCCGTTTGTCCATGTCCGCCCCACTCTGGCCCTGCAGACAGGCCTGCAGCCGTTTGTGGACATTGTGCGCTGCTCGCTTAGCTGGCTCCAGCCGCTGCTCCACCTGGGAGGGGGTCCGGGGGTTATAGATCATGGGGGGTTGTCATCCCCCGTGCCCCACTGCCCTCTTCTCCCCCAGAGCAGAAACTATCTTTCTCTCGCTCCTCCCGGGGATCCCATGGCCAACAGCGTGGGAATGACTCAACTCGGGGGCCCCCACTGGCATCCCCTCCCGGGCCTCCGCGGACAGCCTGTACGGACCTGCCCTGCCATCCGCTGCCGGCCCAGGCACGTACCTGCTGCAGGTCCTCACCCAGGAACTCTGCAGTCTCCGGGGTGCTGCGGTGGGGAGAGAGGTTCTGCTGAGTGGGCCCAAGTTAGGAAACCCCCTGCCTCCTCTTGCCCCCCTCCACAGTCAGGGCACCTGAACCCCTGTTCCTCCCAGTGCCCCTCCCAGTCAGGCCGCCCTGGGTGGCCCGCCCACTCAATCCCAGTCGGAACACATTCCATGGGGGTGGGAATGGGATACTGGGCTTTTTCCTCCTCCACCCAGGGCTGTGTCCTGAGACAGGGCGGACGAAACTGAAGCGGTGACTGGAGGAGTCTCTCTTCTGCTGACCCAGGGAGAGGAGGGTTGGGCTGGCCCCAGGAACGGGAAGTGTGCAAGCTCAGACTCCCAAGCTGCTGGTCACACAGGACTCTGGACTGTGGTGGCCGGCAGGGGCCCAGGACATGGGTGGACCCTGCGGCTCAGAGAAAGGTGGCCTAGCTGCCCACGCTTACACAGGTGTCTGTGCGGGTCTGTGGACACCCAGACCCCCTCCCTGGGCCCAGTGGGTAAGAGGAGAGAAGGCAGGCTCTGGGAGCTCCCTATATTTCCGGCCTCCATCCCACCAGCCCAGAGGTTTGTGGACTTGGGGATGTTTCCACCTGAGGCTACGAAAAGCAGAAGCAAGACAGAGAAGCAGGAGGCCTCGGGGCTGGCGGTGGCAGGAAGAGGCGCAGGACAGGACAAGGGCAAGCCCCTCCTTCCATCACTGCCTGCACCCGGTGTCTTCTGTTCCCCCTAGGTCTGGGTCCCTAAGCGACCATCACCTCCCCTAGGCAACCAGGGATGGTTAACAACCCCATTGTACAGAGGGGACAAGTGAGGTCAGGGAGGACCATCCACTCCAGGGCTCCTAGAGACAGAGACGACCCAATATCCTTGATCCTCCACCCACCCTCCAATGAGAGCTGGGGGTTCCCCTGCCCCAAACGCCAGGGCCTGCTCCTCCTGCTTTGGAGGTGGGGGTGGCCTTCGGGGGAAGGAGGAGAGGTGGCCAGTCATAAGGTGGCTGTCCAGCTGTCCTTGGCCTCCCCAGGGTCCTGCCAGGGTGAGGATGGGGCTGGGAGGAAAGAGTTGACACTCACCGTCCCAGGCTGCCCGTGTGGGCCAGCTGCCGCATGCGATGCAGCTGCCTCTTCATCATCTTGGGGGCAGGCTGGAGGCCGCGGGGTCACGGTGGGGGTCGAGGGCCCGGCAGCCCCCGGCCCAGCCTGCCTCGGCCTGCGGCGCCTCTCTCGCCCCGGATGGGTGGGCGGTGCTCCTCGCTTCCTGGGCCAGCCGCGCTCTCGCTGCGGCTCGCTCTCTCCTCCCCCGCTGGCGACTCCGCCCCCGGCCCCCAGGTCACTCCTCTCTCCCAAGTTTGTTTTCTCGCTCTTTTCGCGTCTTCCGGGCCCCTCGGTCTCCTCGTCCCCCGCCAGTCCCGGCGAGTGTGGGTCCGCCGGCCGGCCGGCGATTCACAGGTTGTGTGCGCGGCCCCTCCTCCCCTCTCCGCCCCGCCCAGCCCCGGTGGCGGGAAGCAGGTAAGCCCGTTCCAGCCGCCGCGCCTGCCCAGCTTGGCTTCCTGGGTTCCTGCCCCACCCACTGGCCTGCGGGGCCAAGGTATAAATAACCTCAGCACCCTCTTAAAGGAGACACAGTGTTCCATGCTTAGGAGTCAGATGCCAAGAACAGGTCCATCCAGGCTTCCCAAAAGGATGCTGTCCTGCCACTCATTTCCCCAAAGGACCCCCTGGCCACCTGGAGCCAAAGGTCAGCCTCCTCGCCCCTGCTGGAAGATGATTGGCTGGCCACTTTGGCGTCCTGGGGCACCTGGCTGCCGTGTGCCTTGGGACAAGTCCCTGGAACTCTGGCCTCACTGCCTCTAATGGCCTGTGGGTCAGCTGTCCCGACCCTGCCCACCTGGCAGAGTGGACGAGATACCCCTGCCTGCTCCTGTAGCACCCGTTTCTGCTGGCATCTCCCTTTTCATGGGGGTACTCACCTTCCTTCAGCCACGGCAGACGCTCTCTACCATCCTGCTCTCTTCCGGCCTCAACATGGAGTTTCCTCCATCTATGAAGTCCCTTCACTGGGAGGACTTCCTCAGTCCCTGCCCTAACTTCTTGTGAGGCAGTGATGTGGCTGATGCTCTGACCTCCCCAAACTCAGCAGTAGTTGTTTCTTTGAGCCTCCACGCAAAACAGACTCGGACATACAGTAGATGCTCCATGCGTGCGTCACTTTTCAGTCGTGTCCTACTGTTTGTGACCCAATGGACTGTAGCCCACCAGCCTCCTCTGTCCATGGGGTTCTCCAGGCAAGAGTACTGGAGTGGGTTGCCATGGCCTTCTCCAGGGAGATGCTCCATAACTGCTCGTAAACTCAAAATGAGAGACTTTGGGCAACAGTAGGCTGTCTTTACTCTGAACCTCTGCACCCCTTGGGCATCAGGAGCTCCGAGGGTAGGGGGCGGGGGGCCTGAGGTAGAGTCCTGGTTCACTCACTGCTCTTTGCCTTGTTAGAGCTTCAGTTGACTTTGAGGGTTACTTGAGCACCTACTACTGTGTATGAGTGGGCAGACTGGGGACTTCTGAGAGTAGAGCCTCCGATTTGAACATCTTGACACATTCCCAGTGCCCAGCATGGGCCCTGGCACACAGTTGGGCATGCGTTGGACACTGGCTGCCCCTCCATTCTTTAAAGGGAGAGCAGGCAGGCCCTAGCGGGGTGTGGAGGGGCTGCGAAGGGAAGCTGAATGCGGAATCCTGGCCGGAAGTTGAAAAGTTGTTGGATCAAAGGCTCAGGCCAGGATGAGGGGATCAATCCCAGGCTAGGTTTCCTTGCCCACTTCCCTTCTCCCAGCTGGAAGGCCCCCCAGGAGGGATTCTTGAGGAAGGCAGGGCTTGATAAATGCCTTGATGGAAAGAGACATCAGGGTCCAATGTAGACTTGGCTTCTTAAGATGTGGGGCTGCTCTTTGCAATGTTTGGGTTCTAGTTCTAGCCTCTCCACCTTCGCCACTGGACTTCATGGTGACTCAGTTTCCCCTGTCTCTGCAGTTGTCGCAACCAGCTGTGTGCAGAATCAGGAAACGGAAGACTCCCGAGGCAGCAACGTGACACCAGGTTCCACTGTCCTGGCATCTGGGAAACTTCCAGGTCCCCACCCTGTTCCAGCCTTGCCTTTGGCCCAGACCATACTGGCCTGGACTTGATCACTTCCCCAGCTGTTCTGAAGGGACCTGAGGGCAAGTCCTGGCTTGTACCTCTGTCCTTCCCAGTTTTGCCTGAGTCTGAGCCCCCAGCTCCAGCTTAAGGAGGGTTCAGTCCATGTGGACTGTAGCAGCAGCTGCTGTGGAGACAACTGGGCCACATGATCAGGCCATCTGAACTCTGGGCCTCCCCTCTGGGCTTCAGACTTCCCTCCAGCCAAACCCAAGAGCTTTTGCAGGAAGGGCACCTGGCTCTTCTGTGTCCAGCCTGGGTGGCACTGCCATACCTTTTAGCTGGGTAAGGGGTGTATTTTAGGATATAATTAACCCTGAGCACACTCAGATCATCAACAATCATATAAAGGTTTGAAGCCCTTGTAGGTGGAGCATAAGCTGTTCCTTTGAAGGATGTTGTCATCAGAGACTTTCAGACACAGAGGTTTCAATCAGTGAATGTTGAGATCATAGTTTTAGAACTGCATATGTGGGACTGCAGAGGTCACCAGCCAATGACTTGCTGAGTGTCCTCCTGACGAGGGCCTGCGTGTTGTCTGGCTCATGCCGAATTCAGGGGCTGAACAACGTGCCACAGTCACAGGAGCTCAACAAACAGTTGACTTGAATGGCAAGTGAAGACATTGCATCAATGGACATTTATCTCCAACCCAGAGGCAGCAGGAACAGAGTTTACTGGTATAGACAGAGCTGACTAGCTGGGCTCAGCCTCTTACTAGCAGGGTGACCTGAACTGAGGCAGTTCACCTTCCTGAGCCTTTGCTCACTTGAGAATAATAGTAGCGTCTACCTGATAGGGTGTTGTGTTAAATAAATTGATATGTAAAATGCTTAAGACCGTGCCTGACTTTGTTTATTATTCAGCCTGCAAGTCAGGAACGGAAAGATCGTTTAACCCCCATTCCTGCCTCGGTTGCCCCCTTGCCCTCTGTATCCTGCTACAGGGGGACAATGGCACTTATTGTCAGATACTCTAGCACCTTCTCCAGTGAGGTTGGGATCGTGGGGTTTTATAGGTGAGTAGACCCAGGCTCCTGGCCCATGTCCCTGGGCGGCTAAATGGTAGAAGCCAAGTTAGGAAGCAAATCCGACAGGCTCCAAAACAGCCACGTGCTCTCTTGCTGCGCCAGATGGCACTGCCTGGAGACTCCAGAAATGCTGGTCCCTGCCGGCCCCCGCCTCCTGCCTTAATCCCCGTGGCTGCTTCAGGAGGCCCAGCAGCTTCAGTGCAGATTGTCTGCAAAAACCTGCAACGGCATGGGAAGCGCCCACTGCTGAAGCTCCAGCAGGATGTGGGCAGGGAGGCCAGCGGCTGGCGTCAAGGTGGTGGTAGCAGGGGTCAGCGGTGGGGCCGCAGAACCGAGCAAAAACATCCCCTTTTAGATACTTGACAAAGTGTTTGTGGCTGGATTGGTGCTGCCTTCCATGTGGAGGCTTCTGCCCAAAGCAGCTAGGCGGGTGGCAGTCATTTCTGTGGCTCCAAAAACGTCCTCAAGCCAAAAGGACTTCCCAGGAAATCCTGGGTGGAGCTGGGGCCGGGACACACCACAGTCCCTACCGCCCTGGAGAGCATGTCCTCAACCCTGGCCCTGGGGGACAGCACCTGCCGGGGGGTGAGGAGGGTGGTGATGTGCAGTCAGTGTGGTCACTTCCCAGGACTGCTGGTCACACTTGGGCCCTAACATGTGCCCGCAGGCACTGGATAAGCTCCCCAAGCCTCAAGTTTCTTACTTTTACGGGGCTGGAGGGAGGGGCTGCTTGCTCCAGGCCTTGCGCAGCACCAGGTTAGGCCAGCTCCCCTCTTATATACCTTGCTGGCCTGAAACCCTGCCAGGAGACCTGTGGAGGATGGGGGCAGGGGCATCAGGGAACAGCAGAGACAGGCTGTCTGGGTGAGTGGCGGCCTCTGTCTCTCTTGGCTGCTATGAAGGGAAGAGCAGTGTCCTGTGCTTGCTCTTAGGAAAGCAGCTGCCTCCAGCGGCACAAACAGAAGTGGAAGTGTGGCTTCGAGGCCTGGGAAGTCCCACTGCTCCTGGGGTGGAGGTGGGGGTCACCCTTGAGGAGGCAGAGAACACTTCCTGTGTCCCTCTCTCCCAGCCCGAGGGCTCCGGAGGCTCTGGACCTGTCTAGATTGACACCCCGTATTTGGGAATGATGCAACAGGTGGTGGAGGCAAAGGGTCCTCTCTTCTGATTAGAGCACCCCTGCTGGCCCCTCAGACAGATGCAGGCTTGTGGAGCACCTCCCGTCCACTTCCAGCTTCTGGTGGCCATGCTCCTGGCTCAGGGGTCTGAGGACGGGGCTGTTCAGGTGGCACGTGGCAGGACAGACAGGCAGACAGCTGGATGGGTAGATTGGATCAAGGGTGGTCTAAAAGACTGAACAGATCTTCTTGCCCCTGTGGTCACTGCAAGTTGACAGCCGGGGGGCCCTTTGGCCCAAGGATTCTTCAGAGGGGCCTTACAGCTCACTGGGTCCCTCCCACCTTTTCAAACAAGTAAACTGAAAGCCAGAGAAGGAAGCACCTTCTTCAAAGTCACACAGCCTGCCAGAGCTCCCAGGCTCCCAGCTGGCAGTCACGCTGGCGCCCAGGCCCACAACAACCCTTCCATGGCCTGTGGAACACATGCTCCGAGAGGGAGTTTCTGGGACCCTAGGGGCATGCTACAGGGAGCACAGTTTTGTCTCATGTAAAAGAATAACATTCTTCTTAAAGAACATTCCAAGGAGAGATTATCTTTCTGAGGCATCATTTAAGTGTTTAGGCAGAGTCCGGCCCAGAGAGTAGGGAGGTGAACAGGAAGGAAGCCAGGAGCCTGAGATCAGGGTGTCTGCAAGCCCAGATGTGGGATGGTGGTCACACCAGGCGGATCTGACAGGAGGCTCCTGATTGTGAGGAGCTGGAGATACCGACTCTGAGGCCTTGCTCCCTCTCCTGTGCCCTCGACAGCACGCCCTCCCCGTTGAGAAGCCCTTGCCTCTGCGCGTCCAGTGTTGGCTGGCACAGAGAAGAGCCGTCATTTGCTGGATGGAAAAGAGCACACAGGCTGGACTGGCCTCCAGCCCTTCCCAACAGTATGTAAGGGACAGTGTTCAGTGCCCAAATTCAGACTTGGGAAACACTGGGTTAGACAAAAGTGAAAACTCGCATCTTCAAAGCAGAACTCCCACCATATTCTAGGAAAAAGAAGTGGCGGGCAGGCTTCCCCAGATGCCTGTGAGCAGAGGGCAGAGGACACACAGAGCCGGCTCCCTGCCACAGGCAGGCCTGCAGGGGGATGCCTTTCAATGGCTCTGCTGCATGTTGGTTGGCTCCCTCAGCTGCCAGTCTCTAAGCCACGCCCCAGGCCGGGACCCCAGCCTCCCAGTGAAGAGAAACACCCGGAAAACCCAGAGGGAGTGTGCTGTCCCCGGGAATGGCAGGGGGCCCCTGCAGAAAGAGGCTGCGGTTGGTGGCGCCTGCGCCCTGGGAGCTGCCTCTGGAGAGAGGGAGAAGCTGAGGCAGGGGCCTCGGGCGGCGCTGCACTGCAGCTGTGCTTTCAGGGCTGAGCGCAGCAAGAGGAAGTCGTGAGTGGCCAGGGGCCTCCCCTTCAGTGTCTGCAGCAGCTGGGGCTCCTGGCAGGCCCAAGCAGCCACTCGCTTCCAGCTGGGATGGCTCTGGGCCCCCCACAGCCCTGCGGGTCCTCTCTGGTGACTCAGCAGTGGCCACAGGCCCCCGAGCAGGGCCTCTTCCGGTGCCGGGATCTGAGGCCAGGAGGGGAACCGTGGCCTGATTTCCCAGGAGAGGCAGAGGAGTCTGCGGGGCAGCCCCTGGGGACCTCGCACGCCTGGATCCTTCCTGACTCCCTCTCTCAAAAGGGCCACAAGAGCAGCTGGTCCAGGAAAAAGGACGTTTTATTTCCATAAATACTCCTGCTGTCACTCACACACCGACCCCACTTCTGCCCATGGATAGATGGGTTAACAAAGCCCAATGAATGAAAGAGACACGCAAGAACTCCAGTGTAGGACCTCCCTTGGCCAGGAGCCCAGGAGCCCTCAGCTGGGGCCACCGCCTGGGGCATTACCTTTGGGCCAGCAGTCACATGACCCCCCTAGTCCCCCCACCCAGAGGCCTGACAGCAAAGGGGCCAGGCAGCTAGAGTGAGATCCCCAGGAGTGGGGGACAGGTGGGGGGTCTCCCCACACTGGCCCCCTGAGATGGTGACCACAGGGCCACTCAGAGAGAAAAGCTAAGAGAATCAAACCACAAACCCGAGAGTGCAAAGGGCTGGGGGTGCGGGCGTCACCCCCACAGTCACCCGGTTCCTATGGAGGAGGCCTGAGCTGGTCCCGGCTCCAGCACGGCCCCGAGTTATGGCTGGGCCTTCCCATAAGGCATAAGAGACAGGCAGGGAGGACCCCTCCCCAGGCTGGGGTCTGGAGTAGGCCTCAGGCCCTGGCCCTTGCCCGACAGCCATGCTTCTCCCCTACGACCGCAAGTCCTTCCGGGGCCGTGTGGGCCCTCCCTGCTCCAGGCTCCCACCTGTGATGACAGTCCCCACCAGTGCAAACCCAGGCCCAGCCTCCTGCTGGGTTTGGCTCCGCAGGGGAGGGGGCAAGGATGGCGGGGGCTGCAGGGGTGAGGGGAGAAGCACCAGACCCAGGGGAATATGGCTGTGGGAACACACCCAGGCCGCCATGGCCTCCACCTAGGCTTGGCAGCAGCCAGTGCCATGGCCCCTCCTCTCCCCAGCCTTCTCGGTTCTAGAGGCTCCCCCAGGTCTCTGGTGGGGGGAACTGGTCCACATCCCCCATCTCGTTGTAGGTCTGGTCACCCATGGTGAAGAGGAGCTTGTAGCGGAGGCGAACCTTCTCCTAAAGCAGAGATGGTGAAGGCAGAGGGTCAGAGCGGGAGAAGAGGCTGACCCCACCCCACGGCCACGCCCTGTCACAGCCGGGCCCCTCACTCACCTTCTGCGGGTTGGCAAGGAGCAGGACCTGTGTGATGGCTGAGGGGTGGACGATGGGGTTAAATGCTGGCAGCTCCGTGCCTGAGGGTGGCTGAAGCTTCACCTTCATGACCTGTGGAAGGTCAGAAGGCAGATTGGAGACAGCCAGCCCTGGCTCCTTGTCCCCAGTCCCTCAGGAACAAAGCCAGCCTCCTGTCCGCTCCACCCTGAGGGCCCCAGGGCCCTGCCTTTGGGTTCCCTTCTACCCCGACTCCCTGAGAGAAACAGAGGCCCCACCCCCTGCCCCAGAGAGCTGACTCCACATCCAGCCCCAAATCACCCTGCTTTGAGGAGAGAGGCACACCCAGGTCACCTTGGGGACAGCTGACTGGAAAACAATGTTGCGAATGGGCTGGGGGGCGGTGCTCAGCATGGAAACCACCACCACCAGCACGTCGGAGCGCCCAGGCAGCGGGTCTCGCGCGAAGTGGAAGAGGACCCGGAAGCCATGCTGGTCATACACGGTCACCGGCAAGATGCTGCCTGGCAGAGGAGACGGGGAGAGGTTGATGGGGGAAGGGGGCGGAGGCGGGGTGCCAAGCCTGAGCCCAAGCACGTCCGATCAGCCCCTCACACCCGGCTGACCCCAGGTGCTCGCTGCTCTGCTGAGAAAGAATGAAAAGACCCAGACCCAGCGTGCTGCCTTGACCCTGGGCAGCAGTGCAGTCAGGGGTATAGTCTGGGGCCAAGATGGGCAGGTGGACTTCTAGCGTGATGGTGGAGGCAGGACGCCCACCCTGGAACTGAGTCCTAGTCGGGCTCACGCAGTGCCGTGTGGCCACTCCTGGCATGCTGGAGTAGAAGGGCTGTGCAGGAGCTGTGGGCACGCTCTCGTTGTGTGACCCAGGCACAGTCACTCTGTTCCTCTGAGTGCAGGGTCCGCCAGGCCAAGACAGTGGCACAACTAACCAGCTCCCAAGGACTGCCCTTGTCATCGAGATGGACAGCGCTGAGAAGCCTGGCCAGCCTTCCTCTGTCTGGGTCATAGTCTGGTGCTGTAAGTGGCCCCTCTTTTGCTCCTGGGCAGAAGCACAGGCTCGGACCTGGGTCTTTATCCCTGTGGTCTTGGGGAGACCCCCCCCCCAGACCTCCCTGGGTCCTGGCCCTGCCCTTCCCGGGGAGCGATGCAGGGGCCACCCATGAGAAGTCCCCTGGAGCCACCCTGGAGTTTATTTATTCTTTTGGCCATGCTGCATGGCTGGTGGGGTCTTAGATCAAACCTGGGCCCTTGGTAGTCAAAGTGCCAAGCCCTAACCACTGGACTGCCAAGGAATTCCCCATCCTAGAGTTTCGAATGCAGTTCTGTGACACTCCAGGACCGGTAAGGAAACTGACTCCTAGGAAGGGGAAGCGTCTTACCCAGAGTCCCCCACCGAGTTGGGCAGGGCTGGGAGGGGAGCCCATCTTCCCACCTGCTGCCCCCGATCTAGCTCCCAACAGCACAAGGTAGCAGGAGGAGGGGTGCGCAGGCAGGGAGCTGCCCCAGCCGGGCCGGCCACTGCCGTGCCGCTGCCCTACTCACTGGGTTTGATGGACTCCAGAGGCACAGTGATGTTGGCCAGCGAGAGCTCGGTGGGTGTGGGCTGCTGCGGAGGCCCGGGGGGCTCAGGGGACACGGTGTGGAGCAGGCCGGTGGCACTGGAGCTGGGCAAGCTGCAGCTGCTTTTATTCTGCAGGTCCCGGAGTGTGAGCCGGGGGGCTGGCTGCTGCTTCTCCCTTATTGGGGGGATGGTGCATTGAGAGGTGAATCTTCAGGGCCCAGAAGATGAGGGGCACAGGAGCGGCTGGGGTCCTCGCGGTCCCTGACGGCTGGCTCAGACACCTCATCTCTCTGGCCTTGGCCTCCTCGCCTTGGAGCAGGCACCTCGTGCTCCCCCACCCATTTGGGTTCAGCGCCCTCCTTCCTGGCAGCTCTCTGGGTCTTAGGGGCCGGCAGGCCTGGGGGAGGGTGTGTGGGCGGGGCATGGACCCATCTCTCATACGCTCCATGCCCTGCTGGACGGGCCCTGCGTCTGCCCTGGTCACTGCTGTGTCCCTCAAGCCCTGGGCAGCACTTGGCATGCGGTGGTGTTCTGGCCATGCCATTCACTGAGCAAACCAGCACCAGGCCTCTTTCTGCTGGGCCCGGGGCAGAGGAGGGTCTGGGCAGGGCAGGCCCTCACCACCGCACTTGCTGGGACTCCGGGGGTAGCGACTGCTGCAGGAGGGTCTTCCCCAAGAGGTCGAGGTCATCCAGACCACTGCTCGCGGGCGGGGGTGTCTGCGCTGGGGGCCGACTGTCCACACTGGGGGCCGGAGTCAGGGCTGGGGCTTCCGTGCCATCGGACGACTGTCGGGTGTACAAAGGGTGCAGGGGGTGAGGCTGCGCTGAAAGGTGTCGGGCACCTGGCGCTGCCCTGGGGCCCCCTCGCCTCCTGGCAGGTGGTATCTGGGGAAGCGGCAGCAGAGGTGCAGACGACATCCCCGCGGGCCTGAGCCCCTGACTCCAAGGCCACTGGTGGCCAAGTCTGATCTGGGGTTCCACTCGAGAAAACATCCCATTTCAAGGACCTCAGCGTCACAAGAAAGGAACGGGGAGCCCCCAGCTCAACCCAAGGCTGAGACCCCAGGGAAAAGCGCTGAAAGTGAGGAGAGGCCTGCCCACCTCCCTCCATCCAGGGATGGGTGCTCCCCACCCCCACCACCCCTGCCGTGGGCCCCTCCTGCCCACCTCTCCCGTCCCTGCCTCCTCAGGCTGCCTGTCCCAGCTGCCTGCCCCACCCCTCCTACCTGGAAGCTGTTCCACCCAGCACCATCCAAGCCAGAGAGGGGTGTGGGGTCACTGAGGCCTACAAGGAAGTGAGACAGAGGTAAAGGAGCTGGGTTTGTGAGCAGAGGCAAGAGAGCTGGGGGGACTCTGTGTCAGGCCAGGGTTTCCTGGCTTCCACCCTCCCCCTGCGCCCCCTCTTCCAAGAGGCTCAGCTCAAAGGCGACAACCCCCCTCCCCATCTCAGCAGAGAGAAGCAGAAACTGAAGATCCCAAGGCCTATTCCCTGGCCCAAACACGCTTCCTCTCTTGCCGCTCAGAGGCCAATTCAACCACTAAGGGCAGGGTTGAGGTCGCCTTTGTTTGACAGTGGGCAGGTGGGAGCTGGCGCGGGGGGTGGGAGACTATGTGAGGTCTGTTTTCTCACAGATCCAGGCGGCAGGAGTCAGCATCCTGTGCCCGCCCAATGACTGACTCGACGGATACCCTCTGAGCATCAGAAGGGCGCTGGGCCCAGGCCTGACCTAGACTCTGAGCAACCCTGGGCTGGGCCGCAGGGGCCCTGAGCACAGCATGTGGATGATGGCCAGGGCAGACATAAAAGGCCTTGTCTGCCCTGACATGTGCCAAAAGGTTGGCTGACGGGGGCAAAGAGGGCAGTGGTCCCTCTGGAAGGGCCTGCTCATTGCCTGCTCGTCAGTAGAGGGGGGTAGGTCACCAGGCAGTCTGACCTCTGTCTTGTTTGTAGCAAAGCCTGAATAAGAGTGAGGCCTGGCATGCTGCAGTCCAAGGGCAGTCACAGAGTTGGACACGACCGGGCTGACGTGCTACCTGACGGGCAGAGGTGAGGGAGGCTGCAACTGCGGGGCCTCCTCGTCTGGGCACGCCTGAGACCAAGGCCCACAATGGAGACTATCAGCTCCCACACCCGAGGCAGGCACTTCAGACACGGGCCTCAATCCTCAGGTGATCTTCAAAGGTGGGTGTGGGCTTCTCATGCCTCCCTTAGGGATGAGGAAGCAGGTGCTCAGAGGGGTTAAGCAACCTGCCCATGGTCACACCACTGGAAACCCCAGAGTCTGGACGTGAGCAGAGCAAGGCCCGAAGACTGGCGTTCAGACACAGCTCTGCCACTCAGCTGTGACCTCGGGCTGGTGACAACCTTCCTGCGCCTCCGGAGACAACAGCAGCATCTGCCTCTGAGGACTGCTGTCGCTAATGAATCGGACAATTCAGACGCAGAGGCGCCGGGCGCCCTCCCGGGCAGGCGGGAAGCCTGCGCTGCCCGCCCCACCCCCACCCCGCGCCCTTCCTGCCACAGAGAACCGCTCAGGAGGAGCCCCCTTTGTGGTCCCAGGCTTCCTCCACTGCCTAGAGCTGGGGGAGCTGGGCGGCTGCTGCCCTGCCACGTCGGGTTCTGGTTCCCACATTCTCTTCACTTTGAGCAGCAAGCAGAGGAAGCTGGAGGCTCAGGGCTCTGCTGAAGTGACGGGGGTAGGGGGGGTGGACAGGAAGTGCGGAGCACACAGCCTTTCACAGGGAGGTGGCTTCGCCGCAGCCGCTGGCTGGGGGTGGGGTGGGAGCTGGGCTCACATGCCCGCTGCCAGGTCAGGTAGCTGCTGCCCAGCGCGGGCTCAGTTCTCTCGGAGTCTCCCCCGGCTCCAAAGGCAAAGGGGGCAGGTGGTGGGATTCCAATGCAGGCCTCAGGACGCACTGTGGTCAGAGCCTCCCAGGGAAGGAGTGCTGGCTGACCGGCCCGCAGAGGGGACCTCAACCTGGTCTGCTCTCCCCCTCGTCCCCCTCCGCACTCCAAGTCCTCGCTTCCCTGTCCCGGCTGATGGCCGAGTCAGAGCAGCAGACAGGCTCCCGGGGAGGCTTCAGAATCGGAGGGTCTTGCCCAAAGCCTGTGGCCCTTTGGGCAAGTGGCTCAGCTTTCGGAGCCTGGCTCTGGCATCTGTAAACCAGGGGTGCTGGCCTCACTGTGTCCTGGGCTGAGGGGAGTGGGGCTAAGATAGCAGCATGGTGTGTCAGGGGTGCCCCCGCTGGGACCCCAGCCCTCCATCGCTTCTTGGAGTCTGTCAGGTATGGGTTTTACCTCAGAACCAACTCGGGAGAACTCAGTCTGACTCGGCTTCCAAGTCACTTTCCTAACATATCCTCTGAGGCGCCTGTGACAGGGAAAGGTTTCCTGTGACAGAGCCCGACCACCTACCTCAATTTTGCCATAACTTCAGGGCCACCGTGAGGAGGTGGCTGCTAGGCTCTCGTGCTTTGACGCTCTCAGATGGGGTGGCTGCCCCTGAAAGCTGGGAACTCGAAAACTGTGTGCCCGGCTGCGTGCCCTGCTCTGCCCCAGGGTGAGCCCGTTTCCCCGCCAGGCTCAGGAGCCCCAACCCATCCAGTAGTGACTGCAGGCCTGGTCTGGGACCAGCAGGAGTCACAGAGCTCAGCTTCCCTGGAGCTTCTGGTGCTCAGAGCCTAGAGCTCCCCTCCTCTTCCTCTCAGGGGCAAGGAGATTACTGATTTTTGCCTGAGTAGCTCCCCAATTCTAGGCTCTAACCTGCTGTTGCGAAGTTCCTTTGTTTTCCCTTAGGCCACCAGAGCCTAGGTGTGGCTGGCTTATCAGAGGTGGGGCCAGCCTCACCCTTGACAGTAGGACCTGGCAGGATCTCCTTGCTTTCTCTGGGCCTCAGCCTCCTCAGCTATGAAATGGGCCTGATGCCCATTCCCCATCCTCCAGAGGACTCACAGGAGGAGGAGGAACAGGCTGACCTGATCACACTCTGAAAGCTGCCTTATGTGCCAGGGGTGTCACCCCTGACCTGCAGCTGAGCCTCTGGGCCTGGCCCCAGCCCCTTCCTCACCCAGAGACATGAGCTCATCATCAAGTAGGGAAACCGAGGTGCTGGGCTGCTCCGGGCTGGCCTGGTCGCCAGGGCGGGTGGGCACAGCTGGGTAGGTGGTGCCTGTCGGAGGGAGATCCAGGCCTGAGAGGTCCAAAAGGGCCGAGGTGCTCCCTGGGGTGGGAAAGGAGAGTCAGGCCAGCCCTGGGTGGAGAACACGCAGAGTCCCTGGGGTTGGGGAGCAGCAAGCTCCCCACCTGGCCACATCACCCTTGCCTGGGATCTGCTTGCCAGGCCCCTTCTTTGGCACGTGGTGTCCCTTCTGCACAGAACGTACTTCCTGCTTCCCTCGTACTTGGCGGATTGCCTCTTGTCCTTTAAGGCCCCTCTTAGACTCCGCTCTTTCCGGGTAGTGTCCCCCCAACCTCTCCCAACAGGGCCCATTCTAGCCTCCCCTGGCTGTCGCTTTACCCGGAGTGGAGCTGAGCTGTAATGTTTATGTGTCAAGCCCTCCCTTTGCACTTCTGATAATTAAACTAAGCCTTGGGATGTCATCCAGGCCCGTACAACAGGCGTCAGATTTGTCAAATGAAAGGGAGGCCCTCTTTCTCCAGCCTGTCCTTGCCAGACCCTCAGCCCCCTCCCCTCCACCCCGCATCCAGACTTCCTCCCCTGCAGCTGCAGGCTTGGCACAGACTCCTCCCCCAGCTCACCCAGTGGGGGGCTCCCCCATCTTAAGGGGCCACTGAGCTCTGGGACCAGTGCCCCACCCTGGATTCTGGCCGATGGGCCCTCCCAGTTCTCCCGCCACCTCCTCACCGGGGATGGAGGCAGCGGTGGCGTCGCCGTTGACCTCCTCGCCCCGCACCAGCTGCTTGTACAGGTTGATGACCTGGGTAAGGTTGTCGTTGGCTTGCAGGATCTCCGCTGGAACAGGCAGGAGGGGAGGGGCTGAGCTGAAGGACTGTGGGGGCCTCTGGTGGGGAGGGGTGCCCCACATGCATCCCAGGCCTCGGGGAGGGGCGGGGCTTGGGGGCAGCCCTTCCTGACTCTGCCTCAGGTACTTCGTGGCCCTCATCCAGTTCCCTGGCTGCCCTTGCCAGCCCCTCAACACAGACGCGGCCCTGGCCTCCAGGCCCACACACTGGCCCTGCTGTCTGGAGACCCTGGATCTCCACAGGGCTTCACTCTTTCCTGCCTTCCAGTCTTTACGCACGTCACCTCAGGGAGGCCCTCCCTCACCCCAGCCCCACACCCCAGGTCCTTTACACACGTCACCTCAGGGAGGCCCTCCCTCACCCCAGCCCCACACCCCAGGTCCTTCCCTGCGCTCCTCCGTGCCCCTTACCGCCGCCCAACAGACTGCCAGGCCCACAGCCCCAGTTCCTTGTCTCCTCTCAGGGGGAAGAGCTCCTGGGGGATTTGGCTCTATTTACTTTGGTCACTGCCATAGCCCCGGGCCTAGAACAGTGTCTGCACAAACCAGGTCCTCCAGGGCCAGGGCTGAGGGGGAGCTGAGGGGCGAGCCTCCTGGGTGCACCAGGAACTTGGCACGTGGGAGGCGCTCAGGGAACTCCACGAATGGAGGCTGAGATGGTACCCAGACCACTGCCGGGGAGGCGTGGCTCACGTGGTGGCACAGAACAAGGATAAGACCCTTACGTGTGGCCACGGGGCCCAGCTCTGGAGGCGCTCAGGCCTGAGGGACTTGCTCGTGGTTTCAAGCTCACCCTTACCAGGAGGCAGCGTCTGGAGGGAGAGCCTCTGGTCCTCCCTGGCCCTGCCACCACTCTGCTCCCTGATCTGGACAGGCCACTTCCCTCCCTGAACCCGAGCTGTGAAAAAGGAACAATTCCCCTTCCTGTGCAGCTTACAGGCAGTAAATGAGATGTCTGCCAAGGAGGGGCTTGGCCCATAGTCTCTCAGGGTCAGCCCCTCAGCTTCACTTCCTTCTTCATCAAAGTGGAGAAACCCAAGATCACTGCTGGAGAAGGGGGGGCCCCTAGTGGTAGCTCCTTCTAACTGCAGCTCACCTAAGGCCTCGTCATTGTCCTCCGTGTCACTGGCCAGTCGGAAAAGGGTGGGCCGCATGCGCTCACAGCGCTGGTACAATTCCTGGGGGCAGCAGGGCGAGCAGGTCAGGGCCGGCGGGGGCACTGGGGTGGGGGTGGGGAGCCAGTGGGGGCGGGCGCACCTTCATGAGGTCCTCGCTGCTCCGGGCCGCCGCGCCGCCCTGGCTGTGGTTCATCACCATCTCAGTCAGCAGCTTCACGTTGTTGTTCACCTCCTCGATGGCGCTCGCCCGCTTCGAGATCTTCTCCATTCGCTTCTGGTCCTGGGGAGGCATTGGCAAACAGCCCCGGAGAGCCCGGGTCAGGCCCGGACCTGAGCCAGGATGCTGCCCCCCACCACCCTGGAGGGCGCCCGCTGGGTGTGGGATCAGCCCCTGCGAAGAGCCCCTCGGGCCCCAGACAGGGCACTCTGGTCCAAGAAGCCCTTGGCCAACCCTGTGTTCACTTTTCCTCTCCTCTCGCCAACACCCTAGTCGCACAAGCTCAGCAGAATCTGCAGGGGTGGCCCAGGAATCTGTGAGTCCAGCACATTTGCCAGGTGATGCTGGAGGCCTGGGGCCTAGATCCACACCTGTGGCTCTCCACGACCCTCCCGCTCCTTGTGTCTGTCCCTTGAAAGGAGGTGCCTGTACTTGAGAGGGAAAAGGAACCTGAGTGGTCACCAACAGAGAAACTAGTGCCGGGACCCCGTGAGGTGTCTGTCAGTGTGTGGCAAGTGGCGGGGAGCTCACGGCCTTAAAAGGCTGCTGCAGAAGGGACCCTGCTATCCTGCACCTGCTCTGCTCACCCCGCATGTTACTCCCTTGTGGAATGAAAGGCGGGCTTGTGCTGTGCTGTCTGACATAGTCGCCCTCCTTGAAAGGGGCTGCCCTGACTTTCTCTGGGTTGTCAGAGCACACAGCTTACCCTAAAATAGCCCAAACGTCTGCCTCTGTGTATCTGGACTGCATACTTTTAATGACTTACCCTTATCAATAAAAAAGATTTCAGCATGCCCCCCGCAACACAGGTATACGTCCTTATGAAATACACGTATATTCTTCCTTCTCTGTATACATACTCTATCTTCAGTACAGTAAGAGCTAATTTCCTTCTAACTTTTATAGAAGAGGTAGTCAGTCTCACAGAAGCCAGCGCAGGTCAGCTCGGCTGCTGGGAAATGCTTTCTTCTGCGCTTACTGACCCTGGCTCTGCCCACAGGGTCCCCCTGACTCGGTCAGCCCTTTCTGTGCTGTCACAGCCCTTTAGCTGGGTCACCGCAGAGTTCCACACATACACACAGCTCCCCTCGGCGGCCCAGCTCAACATCCCCTCCCGCCACCTCCTTGAGCCCTGGACTCAGCTATCACCTCCTGCACCATCTCCTTGATGAGTTTGTTGGCTGCTCGGAGGTCCTCGGGGTGGGAGCTCTTCAGCAGGCGGGCCAGCATCTGTGGAGACAGAGAGACACGCTGGGACGGCACTCTCTGGGCCTGGGTCCTGTGCCGCCTCCTTTTCCTGGAGGCGGGACATGAATAAGTCACTAAGCTCTCCATGGGGTAGCAAGGATCTACTCAGAGTGGGGACGTCCCTGGCTGTCCAGGGATTAAGACTCCACTCTTCAGCCGCATGGGGTGTGGGTTCGATCCCTGGTCAGGGAGCTAAGATGCCACATGCCGAGAGGCTGATGAAATAAAATAAATGAATCCTATATATTTTTTTAAAGAACCTACTGACATCTTAATCTTATGTGGCAGCCACGAACAAGTTGCACACTGCAAATAAGTGCTTTCCACAGTGCCCAGCAGAAATAGGTTCTCCACAAATGGCGTGAAAAATTACATTAATATTGCTAGAGAACTCTTCTGGAAGGAAGTACAGGAAACTCAACAGCAGTTATCCTCTGGGACTAGACTGGGTAGAGAAGAGCTTTTTTTAATCTTACCTCTGGGCTGTTTTAAGTTCTTGCCCATGAGCACATGCTTCTTTAACAAAAAGCTAGCAAAATTACTGCTGAGAGAGTCACAGACATAAAGATAGGCAACCTGCTGATCAAGCTATGAAATGCCCTCAGACCAACCCCTCCCGGCCACCAGGCTCAGGCCTGTGTGTACCAAGTGACGGCACCGCGCGGGCAGCATCAGCACGTGTAAGGGCTTAACACCTGGCGCCTGCACCCGCCACGCAGCCGCGCTCAGTGTGAGCCTCCGATCCAGGGACAGCGCCGCCAGGGGCTGGGATCCGCTGACCCTCAAGGGGCCTGGGGTCCTCCTCTGGCCCTCCCTGAAGCTTCACCTTGGATTTCTCCTCATCTTCAAAGATCACATTCTTTGGCCGTGGTGGAGGAACAGGAAAGGTGGCGTCATCTGGCAGCTTGGGGTCGGCCTTCACGATCCCTGCAGCAGAGGGTGGTGGGGAGACTGTCTCCGGGCTGGGGCGGGACGGGGTATGGGGGACAGGCAAGGGTAGGAGGGAGCGTGGAGGACAGGCTTTCTCCAGCGTGCTGGTGCTGCCTTTCAGGGCTCAAGGTTTGCTCCTGAACCACCATGCCAAATAGCAGCCGGCAGAGGGCGTAGTTAGGAGCCTCTATTTTGAGACCATTCCATGGGGGCCACTCTCTGAAGGGAAGGCTGACTCAAACCCATGTTCCCTCCAGCCCATCTGGCCTCAGGCAGAGCCATAAAGACCACTGACTCTGCGGTCTTGAGCAGTTAAAGGGCACACCCATGATCTTGCTGCCAGGGCCCTGAAGCTGCTGAAGCCTCAGGGCAGAGCAGAGGGGGCGGTCACCCCCACCTCTGGGGCCTCACCCTGCTTCTTCAGCATCTGGTAGGCCTCTGCAATCTTCACCTCCTCGGGGAGGCCAACCGTCCAGCTGTAGAGAAGCTCCAGGATCTTGTTCTTCACCTTCTCTGATGTCCGAGAACCTAGGTACTTCAGGGATGGAGGGGAGAGGAGGCTTTGCATTGGCTGGCCTCACTCACTGCAGCCCCAACCCCAGCCCAAACCTGGCTGCCTCCCCAGGACTCCCTCTGAAACCTCAGCCTACAGGACCCTCATGTCCCACCCGACCAGCCTGGCAGAGCTCCAGGCCCTGCCGCTCCCAAGCTGAGCCGGCCCTGGGTGTCCCAGTCCCCCACCTGTTCAGTAAGGTGACAGCAGCGGGACCACGCTGGGGATGCAGAGCTGAAAGGCCCAGAGCCCAGCATCTACTCACAGTCGGCTCATGGAAGCCCTAACCTTGTGACCTCAGGAAGGAGGAGCCACCAGGCTCCTGGCTGACCAGGGAAGGAGCAGGCGTGGGACCATTTGGCCCCAGGCCCCATTCAGTTTCCCAGCAGTACACTCGGCTGAGAGAACTAGCTTTCACACTGATCTACTCCTGAGAACAGCTGCTGGGTCATTCAGCTGCTCAGGCCAAGGGATGGGCCTGAGTGAGGACGGGCGAAAGGGGTGGGCTCTCACCTACCCAACAAGGGGCTCCAAACCTGTTCGTGCCCTATGGGAGGACTCTGGGGCCTCATATCTGAGGCCTCAGGAGGCCACTCTTGTAAGTGGGGACAGGGAGACCCTCCACTAGACACCTAGGTGGGACACCAGGGCACCCCGCCCTGGTGCCCAGACCTGCCATGGCTAGGTCTGCAGGGAGAGAGCTCAGACCTGAGCAGCCCGCATTAGGGAAGCTGTCTTTCATTGCAGTCATTCCTCCCTAAGCGCCGAGCGGCTCCAGAGTCAGCCAGCCACCGGGCAGCCTGGGACATTCTTCCTAGAAGCCCAGCTGTCCTGAATTCAGCTGTGTGAAGACCCTCGACAAAGGGTCTGTGTTTGTGCCAGGTCAGGAGGAGGGCAGTCACCCTCCTCTCTTGATCTGGGATCCTCACTGCTCAACCCTCCATGGCAGCACAGGTCTGAGCATATGGTAGAGACACCCACCTTGGGAGACACAACCTTGATGAGCTCGTTGAGGAAGCGGAACTTGCCCACCTCGTCGTGGAACCTTTTGCCGCAGCTCTTCATGCATGTTTCCAGCACCTGGGGGGGAAGGTGTGAGGTACGGGGGCCCCTGGGTGGGTCAGGGGAGGCAGCCTCTCTCCTACACCTCAGCCAGGGCCCAGAAGTCCAGAGACCAGCCGTGAGAAGGGAGAAAATGATTTGAGGAAAAAAAGGGATTCTGAGGTTCAGAGACCCCTGAGATTGATCACCACCCCTGGAAGACAGGGCCGGGCCACTCTGAGAGCCTGGTGACACCCAACTCACATCACTAACTTAGTCCCTTCATGGCCTGGCCACATCTGAGTACCACTTGCAAATTATTTTCTTACTATTTTCCTTTGATGTTTTTTTGGAAACGTAAATAGGCACCATCAACCTCAGCCTCATCCTAAGCCATACATACGTGAAATCAGAGAACATGTGAGGAGAGGAAAAAAACACCGAAACCCTAACATGTTAAAACAAACACCTAACTATTAACAGGGTGCCTGGTGTTGCCGTGTCTGGAGGCCATCAACAGGCTGGCCTTGTCGGGCCCCACAATGCATCCGGGAGCTCTATAAACACGAAGATTCCTGGATGCACACACTACAGGTGTGCTGGTCAGCAGGTCTGGAGTGGGGCCCTGAGTCAGCTTCCAGAAGATCTGAGGGACAGCTGGAGCTGGGAATCCCCGGACCAGATGACCGAGGGCTTCCTTCCTGCAAGAGGCCTACCTGTGCAGGGTCTGGGATGGGAGGCCAGCCAGCTGGTTCACTGGTTGCCATGCGGTGCTCAAAGGCTGGCACACACCCTTACTCTAGGCCATCTTGGCACAATTCCCTTGGGCTCTAAAGAGGAGCCTGATGGGACCCCAAAAACCTCAGTCTCCCCCCCACCCCACCCCTGGTGCCATCCACGTGGTCAGGGACAGACGGCACTGTTTCTCCTTCTCCTCACCGTCAGGGCCTGGACTGCCTCCCACTCCTGCGGGGACTGGATCTTGTGGGCCAACAGCCGAGTGGCAAGTGGAGGCCTGGGGGAGAGGAAGAGCAAAGAGCCAGACTAGTCACAGAGCCCCAGGCACCGTGAGAGTGCTGCCACTCTTCCCCCCAGACCTGAAGTCTGCAGAGGCTCCTGCAGGGCACGTGCAAAGGCCCAGCTCCCTCTTCGGACTGACTGGGGCCAGAGACTCTGGCACAACAGGGCAGGTCCTGGCAGGGCGCACAGGGCGGCAGCCTCTGAAAGGCACCAGCTCAGCTCCTTGGCTGGCTCTACTGAGGACTATGACTCGCGTACCCTTGGGTGGCTATAGAGACAAGTACCGAAACAGGGGCCCAGCCAGGGCGCAGAACGCGGCAATGTGCCCAGAACATTCTGCTGGGAGAATGGTGACATCACCTACCAGATCCTAACACAGACATGCCCACGGTCTACAGGGGCCCAGCCAGGGAGCAGAACGCGACAATGTGCCCAGAACATTCTGCTGGGAGAATGGCGACCTCACCTGCCAGATCCTAACACAGACATGCCCACGGTCTACAGGGGCCCAGCCAGGGCGCAGAATGCGGCAATGTGCCCAGAACGTTCTGCAGGGAGAATGGCGACCTCACCTGCCAGATCCTAGCTGTCACCAGTGACAGCAACAGCTAACACATACTGAGTGCTTCATGTGCAAGGCGCCTCACCTCCATTTTCCTGCCTAAGCTCCTAAGAGCCCCCTGAGGCAGGTAGCACTATCACGCCCACTTTACAGGTGCAGAGATGGAGGGTCAGAGGCATCCAGTACTGGCCCAGGCCACCCCCTAACTGAAGGGATGGGATCGGGCCCGAGCAGCTGGTCTGGGGACCACGCACGTCATGGTCCACACGGCATCCTGAGCGGAGCGCCTGCACTTATGAGGGGTGCAGCGGAGGTGAAGCATGCTGGGCTGCGCTCCTCGAACTTCAGCACCACCTGGGAGCCCGCTAACAACATCCCCCTCAAGCTCTCTGCCGAGTGGTCCAAGCCTGGACGCACCACCAATGGACAGTTTTGACAAGTACACCGTGTGGGTTTCATGCAGGCAGTTCAGGCTCTGCCTTGAGCAGAGGGTACCCCAACTGGGGAGCATGCAGTTCTCTGGCAGGTCCTCCCCAAACAAGCCTGGGCATGAGTCAGGGAGCCTTGAGCCTCATCAGGTCTGTGAGATCTTAGGGCAACTGCTGAGTTCCCTGAGCCTCAGTTTCTTCACCTGTAAAATGGGTCCAGTAAGGCCTACCTCAGAGGGTGGTAGAGAGTGCCTGCTGCCATCATTAATCTGGGAGCTCACTAAGAATGCAAACTGGGTCTCACCCCACCCTCATCTCTGCCCAAGGCCAGGTCTGGAGGGTGCACGGCAGGTGCTGAGCACATGAACAAAGGACAGGGAAGTCACCTACCCCTCAAAGTCCTCGCTGAGCTGCTCACAGAAGCCGTTGATGCTGGCCCAGTTCAGCTCCTTGTTCAGGGGGTTTGTGGCTCTGTCTGGAGGAGAACAGAGGGGTACTGCAACCTGGCAAAAGGATACCCCTGCCTCTTTCAGTTCCTGCCCTGGGGTACCTCTGAGCACACGGAAAGGCCTCTCCTTGACTCCCTACCCCAACGGCCCCAAGAACCCAGCACTGACGTCCATCAGGTCACAGCACAGAGGACCTGCTGGCCTCTGGCATCCCCTCGCAGCTTCTCCCCAAAGGGCCCCACGTCGAGGGAGAGTGCTCAGGGCCTGTTCCCTTACTGTCACTTCTGCTGTAAGCCTCTGCGCCTATCCAACCACACCTCCTCTGATTCTGCTCCTAAAATGCCCCCGTAATTCTCACGGAATTCACTCTCAGAGGAGATCTAGAAGTATGGGAAAAACAGCCACGGTTCCAAACACAAGGAGCTTCGCAGCTGGGAAGTGGGCCAAGGGCAGCTAGGTTCTTAGTACAAGGTGACAGAGTGAGGCAAAAGGGTCATGGGAACTGGGAACCAGGGGAAGGGACTCAGGGGAGGCTGCCCGGAAGGGGCAGCACAAGAGGGAGTACCAGGCTGGGGATAACATGGCTTGGAACAGCTCAAGGGCTGCATGTGAGAAGAGCTGTGGATGACAGCGCAGGGCAAGGCATGAGGGGCGTGACCAGGTATGCCTCCTCCTTATCTAAGGACATGCCTGCCCGGGGCAGCACTGCCGGGGCAGCGTGCGCCTGTGTCCCCCCAGACCTGACCCTCGCTGCGGGCCCAGGTCTGCCACTGCGTCGCGTCACATCAGTCTCCCCCAGTAAATGAGTGAATGGACACGGGCGCGGCGGCAGGCTGGCAGGGAGAGGTTCCGGGGGAATTCGAATCCAGAGTGGGCGGTGGCTAGGAAAGGGCCAACAGGAAGGGGTGGTAAGCAAGGCCAGACAGAGCCGCCTGACCGCCCCCCGCCAGTGCCAGTCAAACAACAATTGAAGATAAACAAGATCCTACTGCAGAGCACAGGAAAGGACATTCAGTATCCTGGGATAAACCACAATGAAAGGAATATTAAAAAGAAGGTATGTATGTGTAGAACTGAGTCACTGTGCCAAACAGCAGAAATGATCCCAACACTGTAAGTCAGCTATCCTTCAATAAAAGGAAAACACACACACACACACAAAAACTGTTAAGTCAGTCAGAACTTTCCCGAACCTCCATTTCCCCATTTGTAAAGTTGCGGCAAAATTAGGAATGATTTGGGATGACAACATACTCTACCCAGGGGGAGCGGCGGGGGCAGCCAGAGCTGGATCTCTGTCACCTCCCAGCCTGTCCCGGTCAGTTCCACCCCAGCCTGAGGACTGCGCGGGGGCTGTGGAGGGAACAGCCCAGGAGGTGGGACACAGGAGCTGTGGCCAGGGGCAGGTTGGGGACTCGGCGTGTGGCGCCTGCCTATTTGGGGTCCTGTGCTATGGCGGGAGGCCTGGTGCCCTAGGGTCTCAGAGCCTGGCAACCAATCATTCAATGCATATTTATTCAATAAATATTTTGAGTGTGGGGCTGTGGCAGTGAACAAAACCCCCATCCTCCTGGAACTCAACGGCTCAGCATAGGAAACACTGACTGCTCAGACAAGCCACCACACACGGTGCTGTACACTGCTGCAGAGTGCTGTTAAGAAAAACAGAGCATTAAAAAAAAAAAAAAAAGGAAAAGAAACTCAGAGCAGAGAGACGGTATAGACAGCATGTGTGTGTTTGTGGGGGTTGCTGCCCTCTGGGATGGCCCTCAGAGGTCCAGCTGAGCGGAGACCTGAATGAAGCATTTTCCCTGTGTACACGTCTCTGTTCTTGGAGCCCTGCAGAGCCCTGCAGTCCCTGGGAGAAATGAAGCCCCTGCTGACCACTCAGGAATGCCAGAAATAGCTGCCCTCCCCCCACCCCCCCAGCCATCAGCTCTGCCTCCCAGTCCTGCAACACGGACAGAGCCTGGGTAACATCAGTCTGCAGTTAGAAAGATAGCATGGGGCTGGACATTGCCTACTCAGTGACACCCAGCTGGGGGAACCTAAAACAGGAAGTCTCTTAAAGTGTCAAGAGACACGTGAGTCTGAGTGAGTTCCAGAGTCTGCTCCTAAGTCAGAAGCCAGGAAGGATGAAGCAGTGGCATCACAGGACATCTTCTCTGTATCTGGTTCAGAGCAAGGGCCTCTGGGTCCAAGGAGATCTGACCAACCTGTCTGGGCCTGGCCCTCAACTCCCAGCCCTCTTAGCTCTACCTGGGGGGAGCACTTCCCCCAGCAGGCCTCAGCGCAGAACACCCAGGGAAGGAGGTGTTTCACAACAGGGCGTGACTCCACTTTGTCACTTTACAGTGGTGACAATGTCATATTTTACCCAACAAAGCTACTCTTCACCCCCAATCACTGCAAGGAAAGAGCTTACAATTTTGCCAGGGTACCAACAGGAAGAAAAAGAGAAAACACCCTCAGCTCCAGTCTATCAGAGTTCAGCCTCCTGCTGAGACGAAACTCCCTGGCCTCTCAGAGAACGTCCACTGTTGCTAACCCTGACACCATTCTGTATCACCCATGGCTCAAGGCCTGCCTCTAGTCAGATCTGTCAGTCAGGGCCCTGCCCATCCCCCACCCCCAAGTGATGGTGGAGACCTGGACACTTGTGGCATTCCAGAACCATCTCGATCGCCGCTGAGTGCTTCCTTTCCATGCCCTCCCCCTCCACTGGCCAGACTGACTGTGAAACATCCGTGGAGATAGCGTGGTTCTGAGACCAACCTCCAGATTCAACGCTGCACAAGACCGGCTTAAAAGGGGTTGTCCATAATCCCAAATCACCCTGGGTGGCTCCCTGGTGTGCCTGGGACCAAAGGGCTGAGCTGAGGTTGGACCCAGAGGCTTCCCTGCAGCCCTGGTGCAGACGTGAGTGGAAAGGAAGAGCTGTCACTAGTCCAGGGAGAAGCAAGCCGGCTCTGAGGAGCCGAGTCCAGAGTGGGTTATGAGAGGCGAGGATCTTCTGCAGTGTGAGACAGGGAGGCCAGATGGACCATGGCGGGGCCAGCACTCAGAAGCCGAAGGAGAGGGAAGCTGGGTCTGAGGTGACACAGGGAGGGACGCACGGGCCTTTGGAGGAAACTCGGTGAGAGGCAGAAAAAGAGTTTGTGGTGGGGGTGCAGAAATCTGAGGGACTGGACTGAGGATAGTGATACAGAACTTGAAATTACTTCTGGAGTTTGAGACGGGACCCTCCCAAGCCTGTGGAGTTCAGGGGTTTCTATGTGGCCAGAACTTGGGGGGGGGTTCCATGGGTTAATGGGTCCTACCTTCCTGGGTGGGGAAACAACCGAATATGAGTTGCAAGCTCAAGGAACAGATAGGAGGGAGTCCCATCAGGCACCGCCAGAAAGTGGAGGATTCGGGGCTTTAATGGGAACAGGGTCCCTCCCTCCTGGGTGTGTGGTGCAGCCCTCGGGGACGCTCGCCGAGCGTCCAGGGAATGACTTGGGTGTCCGCTCCGCGGATAACTCTGGGCCCGAGGAGGCTGTAGGCTGCACTCTCCATCCCGGGCGTTCTGGGCGCCGAGCTGGGGGCAGCTCACTCGGCCCCGGGGGTCGAGGCCCAGGAATCGGAAGGATGGGAGGCACTTGCTCCCACTGCGGGTCCATGCAGCTGGTGGGGGTTTCCCTCCTTCACCCCAGGGTCTGAGGTTTGGGTTTTGGGACACCGCCCCTTACCGGGCCGGGGGCGGAGCGTGAGGAGGGGGCGCCCTGTACCCCGCCCCCGTCGGGAAGGGGACCGCCTAATGCCCCCGGTTCCGGTTCCGGTCCGGCCCGCGCCCCTCCCGGACACTCACTGATTCGCGCCTCCAGAGTCTCCGGCTCCATCGCGGGCTCCATCGGCCACAGGCCCCCAGCCTCGGCACCGCCCCCCGCCCCCCGCCGCTCTCGCGGGACCTCCTTGGCACCGCCCTCCGCCGATTAAAGGGGCAACGTCCGTCCCGACAAGCTGGAGCGGCGCGCAAGAGCATTCGGCACCATAGAGATGAAGACGGGCTTTCCTAGAGCGTCACCTGTTCTCCCAACCCCTCCAAGCGGCGTCAACGTCGCGAGAGCGACTCGCCTCCTGCCTTGTTCAGAGCGCTCGGGAACGAGAGAAAGCCGAGGTACTCGGGACTGAGGGCTGCACCATGGAAACCCTGCGGGACGCTCTAAATCGCTGTGCGTCACGGAGATGCCTATGACCGCTTCCGGAAGAACGTTCCGGGGCCATGTTTCTGAGGGGCTCTGAGGTCACTTCCGGATCCCTGAGCGGATATTCCGCTTAGCTGCGAAAGTGGGGAAGGGGTCCTTAAAAGGGCAATGGCATCTTGGCCGCTGTGAAAATGACGTTTGAGTGCTTACAGTGTTCCAAGCACTGTTTTTAAGTACTGTTTTAATGATTTGCTATTTCTCACAACGTGAACCAGATAGTTTGAGATCACACGTGGCCGAGACTGAACCCTGTGCTATCTCCTGCATTCAGTCTGCAGTCAGTTCCTGCACTCTATTCATCTTGCTCTGGGACAGGCGCTGAAACCGAAAGACAAGGCCAGATATTACACAACAGGATGGGGGAAGCCCAGGGATAACGGCAACACAGGAGGGACTCCCTACCCCAAACTGGGGCGGGGATAGGGGATTGGGGGGTGTCTTGTCAGGAGGTTTCCACAGAGAAGGTGATGTTTAGCTGAAAGACAGTCAGAATTCTCCCAGTAAACCTGGTGTGGAAAGGTACCCCAGGTGGGGGGAACCAAACATTTCAGGATTCACAGGATAGAAAGAGGATGATGAGGTCAAATAATTCAGAGTAGTTTAATACGGCTCCAGAAGTTGTTGGCCTGGAAATAGGTTGGGGCAAGATCACGCAGCTCCTGCGTTTAGCTTTTTTTCTTGTAAACTATGCTGGGGGTGTCGTTAAAGAGTTTCAACGAGTGGTGATGACAAAGTCAGGCTTTTGTTTTAGAGAGATCCAGGCGCAACAGTGAGAGAAAGACAGTGACGGGTGCTGGACTGAAATCAAGGAGGGCGGAATGAACAGACTTCCTAGGCTCGGTGTCTTTTCTGCCGTTTCTCCATCACAGACCCTCTTCATCTGTTTTTTCCCACCCGCGGCCGGAGGGAGCCCGGTTTCCAGGGCCATCCGGGTCCGTCGCCCCCTGGCGGCCCGTCGGGGAACTGACCCATGGTATCCACTCAAGCCTCCCGGTCTTCGGTCTTCGGAGGGTTAAAGCGGAGACCGAAACGGAATCTGGCGATTCCGGTTCTGCTTGGCCATCGCCCTGGCAAGCGACCTCGATTCACCTTGCCGAACCACGGTGACCTCATCAGGGAGTTGCGAGGCATGTGCTGGGTCAGTTTTCCCCCTAAACTCAACCATTCAGCAGACTGGGATGTTTTTTAAGATTCTCCCCCACAGGCCATTAAAATTGTACAGGAAAATGATACGTATGTTTATTGCATTCCTCAATAAAAGCTGTAACATAAAATGTGCTTAGAGCTCTTTTCCTTTGTTTCTTTTATTACTGAAATGAATTATTACAGAAATAAAATGCAACCGCACTTACCACATTGATTTAACGGTATATACACGCTGTCAAGACTCACTTTTTAAAGATGGCATAGATCCGACCAAGGTTCAAATTCTGACTTGATTGCTTTCTAAACTGTGTAACCTAGGACAAGTAACATAGACTCCCTAGATCTCAGGCTTCTCATCTGAAACTTGGTTGTGAGAATTCAATGGATGGGTGTCTGCAAAGTGAATCCCCAGTACATGCTCTCCAGTACCACTTTCTCTGCTGAACTTTTCTCCTTAGCACTTATTTCCACTGTCTATTTCCTTTTTCTCGTTGTGTTTTCTGTCTTTTCCCCCCACTGGAATGTAAGCTCTGTGAGGATGAGGAATCTCAGCTATGTGGTTCACCCGTGTATCCTCAAGGCTTGAAAGAGTAGCTGACACATAGGTGTTCAATCAACACCCATTGAATAAGTGAATGAGTTGAAACTATTATTCATAAGCTTTATGGATGGAAGGGTGCAGGAACGTGCTCTGCATTGCCCAGGGAGTGTGTGTTGTATTGTGTGTGTGTGTGTGTGTGTGTGTGTGTGTGTGTGTGTGTGTGTGTGAGGGAAAACAGATCCTACCTTTAATGAAGGCTCTAGGCTTGCCTCACTAAGTCCTGGAGAGCAAGGATTGGCGAGGGAGACAGGAAGTGACTATGAAGGTAAGGCCTGGGCCCAGACTTGGGGGAGGGGGAGTCAGCATAGAAGGTCTGGAAGGAAGGATCTGAGGATGGTGAAAGGAAGGAGGACCAACACAGGAAACAGGAAATGCAGGAACTGGGCCTTTGGCAGCTGTCCTCATCTTTGCCGTTTGCAAATGTGTTCCTCTGAGTGACCTGGGGAACCCCTAGGAGTGGATGGACAAGTAGACCTGAGTTGTCCATGAAGCAGCTATAACTAACCCAACTGTTGCTCTCCCTGAGGTGACTACCTGTCAAAATCCCCTGAGGAGCTAATGCAGAATTCAGGCTCCTGGGCAGTTTAAGTAGGACTCTGGGTGTGTGGCCCAGGAATCTGCACTCCAAAGTTAGCCTTATTGTGTGCTCAGTTCCAGTTCCAGTACTTTGGCCACCTCATGCGAAGAGTTGACTCATTGGAAAAGACTTTGATGTTGGGAGGGATTGGGGGCAGGAGGAGAAGGGGACGACAGAGGATGAGATGGCTGGATGGCATCACTGACACGATGGACGTGAATCTGAGTGAACTCCAGGAGTTGGTGATGGACAGGGAGGCCTGGCGTGCTGTGATTCATGGGGTCGCAAAGAGTCGGACACGACTGAGCGACTGAACTGAACTGAACTGATGCTCAGTTCACCCCCTGTTCCCTGAACCCCCTTTGCCTGCTCTGGTTCCTCAAGGACCTTAGATCCAAGATGTGCCCGTCTAGGGTAACACAGACCCATCCCGATGGTCTGACTTTGCAGTGTGGACAATCAGCTGCAACTTAGTGAGACTCTGGTTCCCTACAGCCCCCTGCCCCAGCTCTTGGTAACATCAGCATCTCCCAGCTCAGAGCTCAGATATACCAGATTGGGTCACACTTGCTGTGTGACTGAGTTGTGTGCCAACAAGTTTGGAGAATAAGGGACTGGGGACTGAAAGGTCTGAGCAGCCCCATCCCCGCTCCCATCCCTCTAAACCCATACCCTTTACTAGCAGGTAGGAAGAACTGGTTTTTACAGGAGGGTATGGAATGGGTGAGTTTAACTCAAATGACCATTATATTTACTACTGTGGGCAAGAATCCCTTAGAAGAAATGGAGTAGCCATCATAGTCAACAAAAGAGTCTGAAATGCAGTACTTGGATGCAATCTCAAAAACAACAGAATGATCTCTGTTCATTTCCAAGGCAAGTCTATGCCCCAACCAGTAATGAAAAGATAGCCTTTTCATTATAGGGGACTGGAATGCAAAAGTAAGAAGTCAAGAAATACCTGGAATAATAGGCAAATTTGGCCTTGGAGTACAGAATGAAGCAGGGCAAAGGCTAATAGAGTTTTGCCAAGCGAACACACTGGTCAGAGTAAACACCCTCTTCCAACAACACAAGAGAAGACTCTACACATGGACATCACCAGATGGTCAATACCAAAATAAGATTGATTATATTCTTTGCAGCCAAAGATGGAGAAGTTCTATACAGTCAGCAAAAACAAGACTGGGAGCTGACTGTGGCACAGACCATGAAGTCCTTATTGCCAAATTCAGACTCAAATTGAAGAAAGTAGGGAAAACCGCTAGACTATTCAGGTATGACCTAAATCAAATCCCTTACGATTATGCAGTAGAAGTGACAAATAGATTCAAGGCATTAGATCTGATAGACAGAGTGCCTGAAGAACTATGGACGGAGGTTTAAGACATTGTACAGGAGGCAAGGATCAAGATCATACCCAAGGAAAAGAAATGCAATAAAGCAAAATGGTTGTCTGAGGAGGCCTTAAAAATAGCTGTGAATAGAAGAGAAGTGAAAGGCAAAGGAGAGAAGATATTCCCATTTGAATGCAGAGTTCCAAAGAATAGCAAGGAGAGATAAGAAGCCTTCCTCAGTGATCAATGCAAAGAAATAGAGGGGAAAAATAGAATGGGAAAGTCTAGAGATCTCTTCAAGAAAATTAGAGATAACTTGGGAAAATTTCAGGCAAAGATGGGCACAATAAAGGACAGAAATGGTATAGACCTAACAGAAGCAGAAGATATTAAGAAGAGGTGGCAAGAATACACAGAAGAACTGTACAAAAAAGATCTTCACAACCCAGATAATCACAATGGTGTGATCACTCACCTAGAGCCAGACATCCTGGAGTGTGAAGTCAAGTGGGCCCTAGAAAGCATCACTACAAACAAAGCTCATGGAGGTGATGGAATTCCAGTGGAGCTATTTCAAATCCTAAAAGATGATGCTGTGAAAGTGCTGCACTCAGTATGCCAGCAAATTTGGAAAACTCAACAGTGGCCACAGGACTGGAAAAGGTCAGTTTTCATTCTAATCCCAAAGAAAGGCAATGCCAAACAATGTTCAAACTACCACACAATTGCACTCATCTCACACACTAGTAAACTAATGCTCAAAATTCTCTAAGCCAGGCTTCAACAGTATGTGAACCATGAACTTCCAGATGTCCAAGCTGGATTTAGAAAAGGCAGAGGAACCAGAGATCAAATTGCCAATATCTGCTGGATCATGGAAAAAGCAAGAGAGTTTCAGAAAAACATCTATTTCTGCTTTATTGACTATGCCAAAGCCTTTGACTGTGTGAACCACAACAAACTGTGGAAAATTTTGAAAGAGATGGGAATACCAGACCACCTGACCTTCCTCTTGAGAAATCTGTATGCAAGTCAGGAAGCAACAGTTCAAACTAGACATGGAACAAAAGACTGGTTCCAAATAGGAAAAGGAGTATGTCAAGGCTGTATATTGTCACCCTGCTTATTTAACTTATATGCAGAGTACATCATAAGAAACACTGGGCTGGAAGAAACACAAGCTGAAATCAAGATTGCTGGGAGGAATATCAATAACCTCAGATACGCAGATGACACCACCCTTATGGCAGAAAGTGAAGAGGAATTAAAAAGCCTCTTGATGAAAGTGAAAGAGGAGAGTAAAAAAGTTGGCTTAAAGCTCAACATTCAGAAAACTAAGATCATGGCATCTGGTCCCATCACTTCATGGCAGATAGATGGGGAAACAATGGAAACAGTGGCTGACTTTATTTTGGGGGGCTCCAAAACCACTGCAGATGTTGATTAATTAAAAGATGTTTACTCCTTGGAAGAAAAGTTGTGACCAACCTAGACAGCATATTAAAAAACAGAAACACTACTTTGCCAACAAAGGTCTGTCTAGTCAAGGCTATGGTTTTTCCAATAGTCATGTATGGATGAGAGTTGGACTATAAAGAAAGCTGAGCGCCAAAGAATTGATGCTTTTGAACTGTGGTGTTGGAGAAGATTCTTGAGAGTCCCTTGGACTGCAAAGAGATTCAACCAGTCCATCCTAAAGGAAATCAGTCCTGAATATTCATTGGAAGGACTGATGCTGAAGCTGAAACTCCAATACTTTGGCCATCTGATGCGAAGAACTGACTCATTTGAAAAGACCCTGATGCTGGGAAAGATTGAGGACAGGAGGAGAAGGGGACGACAGAGGATGAGATGGCTGGATGGCATCACCGACTCAATGGACATGAGTTTGAGTAAACTCCGGGAGTTGGCAATGGACAGGGAAGCCTGGCGTATGGGGTCGCAACTGAACTGTGGCCACAGAGGCCGATATTATGACCCTCCCTCTACTGGCTGGAAGGAAACTAGGGACCGTGGATTTCACCAATAGGGAGGCAATATGCAAATATTGCCCTGCGTTAATTGGTTGATGGACAGATGCGTACCATTCATTCTCGAGTTCTGAGACGCGGCTTGGAGCGCAGCTTTGAGGTAGAGGTTACACATGGAAGCAATTATTGAGCTCCCACCTTGTGCCAAGTCCTGAGTCAGGGAATACAGAGGCGAATAACAGGGGCAGGCGCCGCCCTTATGGCACTTGCATTCTAGTAAACTGATATGTGTTAGTCGCTCAGTCCTGTCTGACTCTGTGACCCCATGGACGGTAACCCATCAGGCTCCTCTGTCATTAGAATTCTCCAGGCAAGAATACTGGAGTGGGTTGCCATTTCCTCCTCCAGAGGATCTTCCCGACCCCGGGATCGAACCCGCGTCTCTTAGGTCTCCTGCATTGGCAGGCGGGTTCTTTACAGCTATTGCCACCTGGGAAGACTACATAGCATATAGGTGCACTCAATAAATGCTGAAGAAAGTTCCGAGTGGTGACCACTATTGTCATATTGGGAGAGTCCCTCAATTCTGTTCCCTAGACTTAGAATTTGGGTCCTACACCTCTTTTCTCCCTTTTCCCAAAGCTTATAGCTTCAGACTTTCTGTCTTCCCTTCTCTCTCCCTTGGAGCTTTGCCCACTGGTATTTTGATTCCCTGCCTCAGGGGACAAGGACTCCAAGCACAGCAGGAAAGACGTGGATAAACTCCAAGAAAGGACTTCCTTGTCTTTCTGTCAGAGTTGCAGCTGCTGCGGGGAGGGAACTGGATATACTTCCCACTGATTTAGAAAATTCCAGAGCTGGAAGAAAGCTTCGAGATAACATAACATATCATGTCCAGAGCTTTTCAACCTTTTTTATTTGGGGAGAGGGGACAGAGATACAATGTAAGAAATGTGCTTTACACCATGACCAAGTGAACTCAAGTTTTGCGGAGGCTGCAGTTGGTAAAATTGGGGGACTTCTTAAAAATATATGTGTAAAATTTTGTAGGCAAAATCAGGTATTTATTTAGTGTTAGAAAATGAATTCCTATAAGTTACAAACTTCGAAATCTGACAAATACCATAATCATAAAGTCAGGACAACAAGAAATTTTTACTTAACTACCTGACATGTCACTTTGATACCTTTATTTGTAATTTTTAAGGTAATTCTAGGCTGCATGATTTTCATACAACAGTGACTTTCTTCTATTCTTTTCTATAAGGAGAAAGAAAAGTCAGCCTTCAGCAGGTTTGATCAAAAATCTTTTTTATTTTGTTATTTTAGAAAAGTTTTTCTCAGCTTCACAATCTTTTATTGGCGATGTCATGTAAACCTGACATGTTTAATTTTGTCAGATCTGCGAAAGACAAATTTTCTATATTGTTTCACCAGGAATGGCAGATTTTGTCAGAACAAAACGTGTTGCCTGTGCGATAGAACGCCATGTGTCGTGATATATGAGACGTTCAAAGTTATACGCAGATGTGCTTGCTATTTCAGTACTGTTCGGAGTTGGTGTCCTGCAACAGAGGTGTCTGATCAGTTCTATTGCATGTGATCCCCAACACCCTCCAAAAACAGAAAATAGCATGCGGCGCACTTGTAATTAAGTATGCTTTGTCATTAATTGTATCCCCAATGGCAAGGACATCTGCTGTAACTAGATCAGTGGGAATTAAATCTTCCACGTGTAACTTTGCACGTCTGAGGACTGGGAGAGTTTTCCATAGACGAGCTGCTGGCTCTGTACAATGCAGATCTTGGTTCTCCTCCACTGCTCACATCTTCCTATGCCGGGTGCCTGGGACCTATGTCATGGTGACATAGTGACTGACCTGTGTCCCTCCACCTGTAAGTCAGAGCACCAAGTTAATCGGCATGGTGAGTGGGTGTGGGTAATTGGAGTGTTTCTGGGAACCATTCCCTACACTAGGATACTAGCAATCATCTAAATATTCTAGAAGTTGACTGTGAACCTTGTAACCGTAACCCAGTAAGCTCAAACTAAATGTATGCCCAGGTCAGTTTCCCATTAGTTGCATCTCACACTAGTCAGACACAGCCTTTGGAAAGACAAAAATGTCTTACTGATGTGGAACAATCTCCCAGAAATTAAGAGAATAAAACCAAGCTACAAGGCGGTAAGTATAGCACACTTTTACCTGTGTGGTGTGTAGGGTATCTCTGGAAGGAAGTAGGAGAAGGGTATTTGCCTCTGAGTGGCTGGGGAGACTGGACTGGATGAGGAACTTGCTTTTCCCAGTAAAACCCTTTTGAACTTTATGAAGTGTTTTTTAAATCACATATGTGTCAATTTTTCTTTTCTTTCTTTTCTGAGATAAATGTTTATAGCAGTTGACAAGCTATTTTTCTTCCTAATTTAGACTATTCTCCTAGTGGCCAGCAGGAGGAGGCAAATGCTTTCTCTCTCTTAGGGAGAGGTTTCCTCTTCTACAATCTTCAGAAAATGCTGTGTCCAAAACCATCACAATATTGCAGAGTTAATTATCCTCCCAAATTTAATTATCCTCCAATTACAATTAAAAAATAAAATAGAAAAGGAAACACCATGGCTGTGCCCTGTGGCTGGAACCCAGACTCCAAATGGAGTCTTAAAAGGAAAATAAGTGAAAATAAGTTGTCATTATGGACTCTAGGACCTTATGGAATCTTTGATTTTAAAATAGCTTTATTGGGACAGAATTAACATGCTGATCAGGAGCTGGGAGCCAGTGGGAATTCTCAGCTGGGGGTTGTAATACAGGTGTCGATTCCATACCCCATGCATCTGCCTATCAGCTGTGACCAGGCCATTGAGGCATCTGAGACCCCACTGTCCACAGGAAGATTGGGGTGTCCTGGACCTGGGAGGACCAACCAGGCTCAGGGCTGGGGTCTTCTTTCCCCCAGAAGGGTACTTGACCATCCAAGTAACAGAAACAGCTTGCTGTATTGTTTCATTTCTAGAGAGATGTTCTGTATGGAAAAATGTTCCTCTTGCCACTTATAAGAGGTAGGACATCATGGTCTCTTATATCATCATTATAGGAAATCATGGTCTCTTAAGTAAACAAACTCAGTACCACATGTGCGTAGGTGGGTGTGCCCCTGAGCCTCCCCAGTCCAAAGGGCTGGGGTAACATCCTGGGAGGGGCAGAGGGAAGAGGAAGTGAAGAGGCAATGCATCTCTGGATTGGAGCCCCTGAAAATACCCCCTTCTCAGCTCTGTGATGAGTGGTTCCAGCTGTTGCTCCATCATACAACCACCCGTCCATCCATCCATCCATCCCTTCCCCACCTGGCCAACCACCTACTCTCCTCGTCATCCTTCCGTCCACTCAGCCAGCCAGCCAGCCATCTTTCTCTCCACCTTTTGAATTAAGGCCAACCTGAAAAGGTCCAGCTAAGAGCTGAGGAAGAATTCTAGGTGGAGGGAAGAGCAAGGACATAGTGTTGAGGCTGGAATGAGCTTGGTGAACCCACAGGTCAGCCTGGCCAGGGAGCAGCTGGGATGAGATGAGGCTGCAAGGTGGATGGGACCAGATCAGGGGGACTTGGTCAGCCAACAGGGGATTTTGGATTTGTTCCAAGTGTGAGAAGTCACTGGAGGGTTTTGAGCAGGACAGTGGGGCATTGTTATTTCCATTTCACCAAGACCCCAGTGAGTGGTGAAAGGATTGTGGGGGCAGGAGCAGAGAACAGGGGGGTAGCTAAGAGACAGCGACCCATCCCTTCCTCCCTCAAGGACCCTCCCTAATTCCAGGTGAGGTGAGGATGACCCAAGAGCTTCAGCGGATCTAGGCAGCCCTGGAACGATGCCCACTGAGTGCTGCCAGGTGTACCCGGCAGCTGGGGCTCAGGGTGAGGCCACAGAACCTGGCCATCAGGTTAGACAAGGAAGATCCCTGGACCAGACAAGGTAAGAGCTCTGTGGATGTCCCTTGAAGAGCAAGCAGTCAGCCGGTCAGAGACGGAGAAGCATGGCGAGACAGCCAAACAGGCCTGATGATGATATTTCATAACAGCAAACATTTATGTATTCAGCACTGAACGGAGGTCAGCACTGTGCTTAACACTCCACATATTCTCCCTTAAAGCTCACATCTACCCTATAAGCTGTGACAGTTACAGATCCCATTTTGCCAATGGACCAGCTGAAGCCCAGAGAGGTTTCGTGAAGCTATAGACAGACTTCCCTGTGCCTGAGACTAACCCACTTGGGGGAAAAAAAAAAAACAAACAAACTGTGGGAATAAGAGGGAGTTTTCTCTGGACAGAGACTGAAAATCACGAATCATGGGTTTCCAGATATGTTCAGTAGCAATAGGGCCCCTAACTTGCTGATGTGATAATTTGGCTCCTTGAGATGGTTCATCTGCCTGTCTCAGCATCTTCCTCACTCACCAGGCTCTGGTCTCAGGCTCCCTGGGCTCTGGGAGGACGGACCCTGCCTTCTTCAGGAGCCCTGTCCTCCAGGGCACAGAAAGGGATGTGCTCACCAGCCTGGGTCCAATCTGTTGGATGCTGCTCCTCAGACACGACTGAGCAACTTCACTTCTGCTGACTCCACTGCTCTGGATACTTGGCGTCATCGTCTCAGGTGAAACCTCTGCCCATTTAGGATCCTCCCTCAAAGCAAGTAAGGCAGGCATCTGCTTATTTATTTAATTCTTTAGCATCTAATATGCACGCCACATGCTATATAGGTTCACTTCTTTAATTTAAAAAGATCTTTTAAAATTCTCACAATTGGGAATTCCCCCACGCTTCCACTGCAGAAGGCATGGGTTTGATCCCTGGTCAGGGAACTAAGATCCCCCATGCTATGTGGTTCACCCAAAACAAACAAACAAGCAAAACAACTTATAATCAGCTTGTGAAGAAGCTATTATTAGTTGCCTTCCACAGATGAAGAAATTGAGGTTTGAAGTGACTTGACGTGGCTCCTCAGCTTGTAGGCGACAGAGCTAGGATGCACCATTGTCCCATCTGACGCCCAAAATTCAGTGCTCCCCATACGTCCACACTTCGTGCACCTTTCCCTGTCCGGGAAAGAGGATGCTGCGGAGGAAACGAGCAAGGAGGCGGGTGCAGAGAGATATCACTGGTGAGTTGACTTGTTTGTTCTCTGGGAGGAGAAAGACAGGAGAGGAGATGAGCAGAGATACCACAGACCTCAGGACCAAAGTCCCCCAACAGCAGGAGGCCGATGCATGATACTTACTGGAAGCCACCGGCCAAACTCTCCCTTAGGCGCAGCAGACAGAGGCTCAGGCCCAGACACTCTAGGGGCCCACCAAAATGTTTTACTATCATGTAAAATCAGAAGAAAAAAGTGAATTTTTAGGTAGATGAAAATATTTCAATATATAACATTGATCCATTTATTCAATGAAGCCATGAAATTATATCTATGTGCAGTATTTATGTCTGTGTATATATAATACGAGGCTTCCTTGGTAGCTCAGTTGGTAAAGAATCTGCCTGCAATGCAGGAGACTCAGATTCAGTCCCTGGCTGGGGAAGATCCCCTGGAGAAGGAAATGGCAATGGCAACCCACTCCAGTATTCTTGCCTGGGAAATCCCATGGACAAGGAAACCTGGCGGGCTACAGCCAAAGAGCTGCAAATAGTTGGACACTACTGAGCAATGAGCACATCCATCATCTATGTTTTCTAATGGAGGAAGGGGCCCGTGAGGGCATCTGCACCTCAGGCTCACAAAAGTCACGATGGGGCCCTGGGAATTTGCAAGGAGAACTTCCTCACAAGCCTGGGGCTCAGACTTGGCCACCAGATGGGGGTGAGCGGCCTCCTTTCCAGCTGACACAGGTGGGGCACTGGGCTCCTGATAAAAACAACAAACATTTTCTGTTAACTATTAACGAAGTGCCAGGCTTTATCTCCCTAATTCTCACCACATTATTGCTCTCATTTTACAGAGGAGGAGACTGAACTCAGGTTAGAACTCAGATTCTAGTGCTGGCTTCAAAATGACATTCGAGAACCCTCCCTGGCCCCAGGAATCTGGGACTTTCTGAAGCTTTCCATTGGGATGTCATTAATTATTTGCAGTCATTTCCTGTGCCCTAGCTTGTCTCTCTACAAGACTTGGCCTCATTTAAGGCCTGGCTTTATTTTGTACCATTTTCTACAGAGGCCCTCGCTCCCGTGCATTTGAATCAAGTCCTTTGTGCTTGTGTCTCTTGGGGAGACCCTGTGTGGCCAGCCAAGCCTGTCCTCCTGGGGGCCTTGCTCCTCACTGCAGCCCCTCAGTGCAGCCTGGCGGCTGCTGTACAATTCAGTGCAAGCAAATCAGTGAGGTCCCATCACAAAGTCCTGGGAACTCGCTTCTGTAGCTGCTTTATTCAGTTCACATTGTACCATGAGCAGGGAACCACAGCCATCAAGGGTCTCCCAAAAATGTGATTTTTTTTTTCAAAGAATGTGATTTTTGATGACTGCATAATAGTTCATTTATATTTTTGTGGCACCATAAACTTAGCCAGTCGCACAGTATTGATGTTTCACTTTCCAATTCTTCCCTAATGGTGATGATGACATTTGCTATTCAGTCAATAAACACTTGTTCTTAAGGATGTACTAAGTGCTGAGAACAATTTTCTGATCACCTGGCTTGATTTAAGGGCAACATTTGGAGTACTGAGCAGAACTTCTGAAAACCTATGAGAATTGGTCAAAGTAGTAGGCAGAGGAAAATTTACAGCCTTAAATATATTTATTAATGAGAAATATGTGTGTTCAGTCATGTAACATTTTTTGCAACTCCATGGACTGTAGCCTACCAGGCTCCTCTGTCCTTTGAATTTTCCAGGCGAGGATCCTGGAGTGGGTTGCCATTTCCTACTCCAGGGGATCTTCCTGATACAGGGATCGAACCCATGTCTCTTGTGTCAGCTGCATTGGCAGGTGGCTTCTTTATCACTGTGCCACTTCAGAAGCCCCAGTTAATAAGAAGAAAAGATGCAAAGTCAATGAACTAAACATTTAACTCAGGAAGTTAGAAAAAGAGCAATAAAAACTAGCATAAAAGCAGAAAATAATAAAGGAAAAAAAAATGAGAGCTGGATCTTTGAAAAGACCGAGGTAGTAGAAGGTCTAGGGACATGTGCAAACTGCGGATTCTTTAGTCGGGAGGCTTTCATGAATATTATTTCTCCCACCAAACTTCTGATAACAATAGCTTGGCGAAGTGTATTAGCTATCTATTGCGGTGTAACCAATTAACCAAAACCTAGGGGCCTAAAGTAAGAAACACATTTCTTATAGCTCTTGGGGCCAGGAAACCAGATAGGATGGAGTTGGGTGCCTTTTGGCTCAGGGTCCCTTACAAGGCTTCAGTCAAGGTGTTGGCAACACCAGCCATCCCAAGGCTCAAAGGGGAGAAGATCCACTGCCAAGTTCACTCACATGGGAATCGGCGGGGCTCAGGTCTGCGTCACTGGTTGGCTTGGAGACATCAGTTCCCTGGCACATGCGCTTCTCCATAGGACTGCTGATTACATGGCTCACTTCTCCCAGAGCTAGAGGGGAAAGAGAGAGAGAGTGAGGGAGCACAATCTTTTTGTAACCTTTCTTTTTGTAAGTAGGCTTTTTGTAGCCTAATCTACTAGTATTCTCTTCTAGAATTCTGTATGCTATTAGTTAAAATTGAGTCACTGGGTCCAGCCACAGTCAAGGGTAGCCAATTATACACAAGTATGAACACCAGGAGTAGGGATCACTGGGGGCCATCAAAGAAGCTGCCACCACACAAAGGTTTTAAGATCATATGCCTCCTGGAAGTCAAATATTCTTTTCGCTAAGTGACTGCCTTGGCAGTTATCTGAGGAATGGGTTAGTAGAAAAGGCAAGTTCGGCTACATATTGGTTGTGTGAGGCCTGGGAACCTTTGTTCTCATCTGAAAAATGGGGTCATAACAAAGATCACCTTCAGAATTTACTGAGTTTATTGTGATGAGGGGTGGGTATAAAATACCCTTCAGAAGTTAGGCATTATTAAGAGAACAGTGTTGGAGATTCAAGTGTCTGTGATTTTTTTTCTCTTTCTTAGTATTTTAAAAATCTTTCATTGATGTAAAACATACTCACAGAAAAAATTCTCCAGGCCAGAATCCTGGAATGGTAGCCTTTCCCTTCTCCAGGAGATCTTCCCAACCCAGGGATTGAACCCAGGCCTCCCACATTACAAGCAGGTTTTTTTACCAGCTGAACACCAAGAGAAGCCCAAGAATATTTGAGTGGGTAGCTGATTATCCCTTCTCCAGTGGATCTTCCTGACCCAAGAATCGAACCTGGGTCTCCTGTATTGCAGGAGGATTCTTTATCAACTGAGCTATCAGAGACACAGAAAAGTGCACAATTCATAAATGTGGTCATGATCCCCTGTGTTTAAGCGTTCTTCTAAACCAAGTGAGCTTTTAAGTTCTTTTTACTTTGTGCACTCTCCAAAACCTTCCACAGTGAGCTAGAATTACTACTCTTGTCATAAAAATGTCACCTCTGCAAGGTGTAGTTTCTGTTGATTAGAGAGTTTCCGTTGATAAAGCACTTGCAAAATCCTTATCTTGCTTGAGTTTTATAATGGCCATGGGAAAAAGATCAAGAAAGGATCACGGATCAATTTCCTTATGGGTAAAATGAGGAAATCACTCTCCCCTGGGGGTGGGGCCGGGGAGGGAGCGGAACTGAAGGCGGTGTTTTCTGTGAGCGCTGGGCAAGGAGCCACCTGTCCGATCCTGGCACCGAAAGGTCTTCAGCAGGCTGGTCCCCCAGCACCCCACCCAGAGTGGCCACCGTCAGCTCTAATGGAAAACCCTTCAGCTCGCCAAACCAAGGCTCTAGAAAAATTCTACTTCTGGGAATCCGCCTTAAATAAGTTCTCATGATACTGCCAAACTTTATATGCAAATAATTGAATGCAGCAGCATTTTTAATAATAGACACTTAGAATTAATGTAAGTGTTCAGCAGAAGGAAATTAGTTGAATAAATTTAGTCATTGAAAGGCAGACTATTTCACTGCCACTAAGATATCATTCTGAAATATAAATTTATGGGCTTTGGAGTTTACCGGATGAAGCAGAATCAACAATTGAGTAAGATAGAAGGGCGTCTATGATACAAATCCACTGAAAACCACATGGAAGGAAATGTGCCAATAAAGTAAGCAGATTCTATCCTGGAGCTGGGATTATGGGTGATTATTTTCTTTCTTTCTTTCTTTTTTTAACAGACATTTTAGGTGGTATATTTGCAACATAACTTTTTAATTCATTCATTAATTTTTTGTGGGCGGGGGAGCTGTTGTGCCGGGTCTTCACTGGTGCACAGGCTTGTCTCTAGTGGCGAGCAGGGGATACTCCCAAGTTGCGGTGCATGGGTTTCTCATCGTCGTGGCTTCTCACCGGCTCGAGGGAGCGGGGGCTTCAGTAGTGGTGGCACATGGGCTCCACAGCACAGGCTCGATAGTTGTGGTGCACGGGCTCAGCTGCTCTGGGACATATGGGATCTTCCCATATCAGGGATCGAACCTGGGTCTCCTGCGTTGGCAGGTAGATTCTTTACCGCTGGGCCACCAGGGAAGCCCTGTTTTTGCTTCTTTCTAAATTAATTGATTAATTATTTAATTTCTTGACTGTGCTAGACCTTCGCTGCTGCACGGGCTCTGCCCCGGCTGCAGCGAGCAGGGGCTGTTCTCCAGTTGCTGCTTCTCCTTGCAGTGGCTTCTCCTGCTGTGGAGCCCAGGCTCTAGGTGCGTGGGCTTCAGGATCTGTGCCATGAGGGCCCAGTAGTTGCGGTTCCTGGGTTTTAGAGCACAGGCTCAACAGTCGTGGCCCGCGGGCTTAGTTGCTCAGCAGCCTGTGGGATCTTCCTGGACCAGGGACCGAACCCGCATCTCCTGCTTTGGCAGGCGGATTCTTTACCACGGATCCACCAAGGAAGCCCCTGCTTTTCTTTTTATTTAATACCTCCCATTGCATATGGTAAGCATGTCAGTTATATAGGTAGTAGAAGTGAAGAGCAAAGCACTGAAATTCCATTACCCCCAGCCCCTCACCCCCAGCCCCTCACCCCAGCCCCTCACCCCCAGCCCCTCACCCCCAGCCCCTCACCCCCAGCCCTTCTTTATTTAGTTTGTTGTAGATATTTCTAGGTGTTTTCTTTAAATCCACCATGGATTGCTTTTAAAGCTTAGATGTACAAATAAAATGTTTAACCCCCCCAAAACCTTTCTTGTACAATCAGAAAAAGCATGGGGTGAGGAGAGAAAACAAAAGATTCTCAAAGTGAATCTGGACATCATAGAAGCATAGAGGTTTGTACAAAGCAAATCTCTCCATTTGAGGATGAGAAAGTGGGGCTCAGGGTTGTTGGGTGGCCTGCCATGCTCACACGGTTTGTGGCAGCTCCTGGCGCCCAGTGCAGCGTTGCTTCCGGGGTCACATCTACTAGGGCTCAGGAAGGAGGCGGGAGGCTGAGCTGGAGAGAGGCCAGGAGGATGCTCTGGGCTGGGCAGGCTGGGGTGGGGCGATGAGCCTTCTGCCTGTTTGTTCTGGGTACCAGGAGGTGCGGGTGGAGAGACATCCTGGCAGGAAGGACCAAAGTCCCCATTTATGGCCTGGGGGGAGTTAATGTGTAATATTCTAGGATATCAGCTGGACTGCAAGGTGAGACCCTGAGCCCAGACCTCTAGGAGCAACCCAGAGCTGTTGTCCGGAGCTGCTACCATGTCGGTGAGAACGCCAGCTCCGAATCTTTACCTGAGTGGGGGTGGGGTGGATGCTGGAGAAAAAGCATCGCTGCCCCTCCAGCCTTGGTTTCCTTATCTGTGTAGGGAGGAAGTTGGACAGATCGCCTCCACTGTCCTTTAGCATCAAAGCTCTCTGTTCCCCCCACCACCATTCTGAGTCTGTCTCTTTCCCCCTCCAGCCTGGTTTTCTCATCAGTAATTTGTTTGCTTATTTTTTGCCTATCTCTTTCGGCTTGCAGGATCTTATTGCCCCAACCAGGGATCAAACCTGGGCTCACTGCCGTGGAAGCACTGGAGCCCTAACCTCTGAACAGCCAGGGGATTTCCTCTCAATAACATTAATCGTGGCAACAATGATAACTACTAACACCTCCTGAGCTTTAAAAGATGACAAAACTGAGACTGGAAGGTTAACTTGCCCCAGAGCAAAATCTATAAATTGCAGGGGGTCAAGTGGATCTCCTTCAAGGTTTCTCCCCAATTCTCTGATTCCAAACTCTGCTCTGCCATAGCCTGCTGTGTGGCCTTGGAGAAATCACTGCTCCTCTCTGAGCCTGTGTCCTGTATTTGGGGAACTGGGTTACAGACAGCATCTTCTGAGGCTGGTGTGATGCTTTCCTGCGGCTGCCGTAACAAATTTAGTCTCTCATAGTTTTGGAGGCTTGAGGTCTGAAATCCAGGTGTTGGTGGGAACTTGCTCTCTCTGAAGGCTCTAGGGGAGGGTTCTTTCTTGCCTTCTCCAGCTTCTATTCGTTGCTGGCAATCTGTGGTATTTCTGGGCTTGCAGCTGTCTCCCTCCAACTCCTGCCTCTGCCTTCACACAGCTTCTCTGCATGTCTGTATTTCTGGGGTCCAAATTTCCTCTTCTTCTAAGGATGTCAGTCATATGGAGTTTGAGGTCCACCCTAAACCACTACGACCTCATCTCAACTTGGTCCTGTTTCCAAATAGGTCCCATTCACAGGCTCCAGGGGGGCATAGTTTTCTGGGAGAGTCAGCACAGGTGGGATGTGGGCGTGGATGTGACTAGATGGTCCAACGTGGACGGCATGGTGCCCTCCCCACCCTCTGCCTCTCTGGGAGGGCCTTTGTGCCCGACTTCTCCTTCCCCTGATCTCACCCTCCCCTTTCTTTCCTCCTTCTTCAGAGACTTCCTAGTCCAAATCTCTTACACTAAAGAGAGAGGAGGGGGACGTCCCTGCTGGACCAGGAGTTAAGACTCTGCTCTGCCAATGCAGGGGGCACATGTTCAAACCCTGGTTGGGGAACTAAGATCCTACATGCCATGAGGCGAGGTCAAAATATTAAAAAAAAAAAAAAAAGATGGGAGAACCGAGGTCCAGAAAGGGGCACCGTTGGCCCCTAGTCACTCGGTTAGTCACCTGACCACTGACACCTGCCTCCACCCAGCTTTGCATCCCCGTCTCTCTCTGTGCTCCAGACCTTACAGAGGGGGGACAGGTTACTAGGCCTTCCCTCTCTCATGGGGATCCCTGTTTGCCTAGATGGACCCCTGAGCCCGGCCTTCCTCCCGCCCCTGCCCTGCAGCAGCTCTGGGGGCTCAGATTCTTCTGTTTGAGCCAGACAGCCTCCAGGAGCTATGGGGGCGGCGAGAGTGCTTCTCCCCACCTCAGTCTCACCCTGACCATCCCAGGGAGGATACCGGAGACTCCTCATGACGCCTGGTGGGGACTGTGGGTGCTGCAGGGCGCACACCGTGAAGGGCTGCTCGTTGGCAGGACCCCCATGCTCCTCTGGGAGGGACGGGACAACTCTCCAGGGGGGCTGCTCTCTGTCCTTCTAAGAGAGGCTGAAGGAGGATTTTAATCCAGTTTGGCTGGTGATCCACGTGTTACATTAAGCACCCATCTGAGGGGTTAGGCCTCTAAGCGCCACTTTCTCAGAGCAGTGAAATGCCACCTACCCTGGAGACATCTGGGCTTCCCTGGTGGCTCAGACGGTAAAGAATCCACCTGTCATACAGGATACCTGGGTTCGATCCCTGGGTTGGGAAGATCCCCTGGAGGAGGAAATGGCAACCCACTCCAGTATCCTTGCCTGGAGAATCCCGTGGACAGAGGAGCCTGGTGGGCTACAGTCCATGGGATCGCAGAGTCAGACAGGAGTGAGTGACTAACACACAGGGGACATCCGGAGGCATTTTTGGTTGTCGATACTTGGGGGGAGGGTGCTACTGGCATCCGGTGGTTAGAGACCCTGCCCGAGGCTCTACCTCCTACACACACAGGACAACCCCACAACAAAGAATGATTCAGTCGGAAAGTCCAGGGCGCTGAGCCTGGAAAACCCTGCTCTGAAGCATCGTAGGGTCCAACGTGCCATGATGCTCCACCCTCCTGGGCTTGGCGTGGCCTCTTTCATGCCTTCCTTTTATTTATTTTATTTTTGGCCATGGCCTGCGGCAGGCAGAATCTTGGTTCCCCGACCAGGAATGGACACTGTGCCCCTGCGTGGAAGCACAGAGTCCTAACCACTGGACCACCAGGGATGTCCCCAGGCCTCCTTTTAAAATGTACTGACTCCAGGAGAGGGCTTCTCTGCTGGCTCAGTCAGTAATGAAGCCATTTGTAATGCAGGAGATGCAAGAAACCCGGGTTTCATCACTGGGTCAGGAAGATCCCCTGGAGAAGGAAATGGCAACCCACTCCAGCATTCTTGCCTGGAGAATCCCACGGACAGAGGAGCCTGGCAGACTACAGTCCATGGGGTCACAAGAGTCAGACACGACTGAGCGACTAAACCACCACCACCAAGAGAACTGGGCGACCTTACACCCGTGTAGGAACCCAAAGACTGTCTTCCCCTTTGGTGGAAAGGAGGCAGCTGCCAGCAGGAGAGTCCTAATCTACCCCTCACGGACAGTGCCCTTGACTTTCAGCAAAGCACCCCAGTCCCGCAAGTTGTTTCAAGGCTTCCCAAGTGAGCTCCCTCCAGGAAAAAAAAAAAATCAGTGAACAGAAATCCTATAATATAAATGTGTTTCCCCCATTAAGTGTTCTAAGTCTTTTGTGGCTGCTGAATCCTGTCTGGCCCAGCCTCACACCCTCCAATCATGGATAACAGGACATTTTCTCAGGCTTGGATCATAAGGTTTGAAAACCCAGATTCGAGAACCTCCCTTCTAACTAGAGCATAGAAATCAGGCGCTGCCCAGGTCCTATGGGAAAATAGGAAGCAGAGGATACCGCAGTAGCAATAAGTAAGCCTAATGACCACAGCCCCTCGATTTGCTTTTAGTCTGTGCCAAGTCCCGTTTGAGGGCTTCACAAATGGGAGGTCTCATCCTCCAAACCAGGGTGAAGAAGGTGCTGTTAACCTCAGGGCATCCGATAGCATCTGTCACAAGGGTGCTTGGGAACTGGGTTTGAATGAATAAATCAAACCAGCCCATTTTACAGATGTGGAGTGTGGGGTTTAGAGAGGGACTTTGATGGACATGTTCAGACATGTGACTGATGGAGTTTTACAGATTCTCTGTTTGGGATGGTCCTAGACTTGCCTGTCATACAGTTATTTTCTTTTTAAAAAAAAATGAAAAAAAGATTTGTCTGCAATGTGTCTTAATGGCGGTACATGGGATCTTTCTTAGTTTCAGCACATGGAATCTTTTAGCTGGGGCTTTCGAACTGTTAGTTGCAGCATGTAGGATCTAGTTCCCTGACCACGGATAGAACCTGGGCCCCCTGGGAATGTGGAGTCTTAGCCACTGGACCACTAGGGAAGTCCTAATACAGTTATTTTACTGACTCCCAAGTTTGTGCAAGAAATAAATGTACCCTCGTTTGTGGGATTTTGCCGAGGGCATTGTGCCTCATCACTTGACCACATTTGGGAACAGTGGGATTGGCAGGGGTCACTCTACCCATTTTATAGATGGGCAAACAGAGGTTCCCTTAGCTGGGCCCTATGTCTCCAGATCCAGCTATTCTTCAGGCTGGGGTGGATGAGAGTAAAGCAAAAAGGGCAAGAGGAGGCTCCAGGAATCTTTGATCTGAGCTCTCTGGCTTTTTCCCTTCCTGGCTCCAAGGCCTCATGTGGGGAGAGGGAGAGGGGGGCCTGGGGCCTGGTTGGGATGGGAGGATGCTGGCGAGTGGGCTTTACCAGCAGAAGAGTGTGATTGATTTGTGTGGAATGTCTCTCGGTTGGCGCAGGGGAAATTTGAGATTGCGAACATGGACATGAAGATGGGGTCAAGCCTGAAGATCAAGGGCAAGATCGCTGACGGGGCTAATGGGTGAGCCAGGGGGAGGGCGGGTGGGGCAGGACAGGGAGGGGGCGGCCACAGACCCGGCATGGGCTGGGAAGGTGGGGGCAGGCAAGGCAGCCTTGTGAGATGTTGGGACAGTGGGAGTAACCTCTGCCCAGGGGGCCTTTTACGTTCTCGCTCCTCTCGCACGCCTCCCTCGCCCTTGCTGGCTCCATGTGGGCTGCTTTCACATCTGAGGCCAAGTTCGGGGACCTGCAGAATTCACATGGGACGCCATGTGCTCAATTCCTTGGCCCCAACAGACACAGAAGGGGCAAGTGAGAAATCCCTGAGTCTTTGCCCAGGTCTCTGCGAGTCAGATGCCTCTACTGAAGGCCCCAACCCCCGGGGACACTACCCTCTTCATACTGCTGAAGGACCAGGGACTGGCCTTTCACATGCATTGAACCAGGGATAGCTCAGTTGGTAAAGAATCCACCTGTGATGCAGGAGACCAGGGTTCAGTCCCTGGGTCGGGAAGATCCCCTGGAGAAGGAAATGGCAACCCACTCCGGTATTCTTGACCAGGGAGCCTAGCCCTACAGTCCATGATGTCGCAAAAGTCAGACTTAGCCACTACAACCAGCACCAAACCAGGGGCACCCACTAGGGGGCGCCTAGTGGTCTGGTTTGTACCCTCTCCATTGGAATCGGAGACCTTTCTCACCTCTGGGGCTACAGGTCAGCGCTAGGCTGTCCTGTGTGCAGGACAAAGGTCAGTATTTCTTGAGACTGACCTCAATCAGTTTTTGATTGGGGAGGGGCAGGCAGAAGCATTGGGTAGGAGCCAAGAGAAAAATCACCTCTTTCTCCTACTTGGGTCCCTCAAGTTTGCAGAGATGTGGGATACCTCTGGCCTGAGTCCTCCCAATGGAGACACCCGTGACTCAGAATGTCCCACTCTCAGGGACCAAGAAGGGCTAACCAAGGGCCCTGTTGTGATCTTTCTAAAAGATCACACAGCTCCTGATGGCAAACTTCTAATGACAGGGACCTCACTACCTTAGGCATACAACTATTTTTGGCCACACTTAATGGGTCTTCAGAAATAGTTAAGAACAGCAGTTTTTCCCAAGGATAGACACCTTCATTTCCTGAAATGTCACTGTTAGTTAACTTGTCAGGAGCCTTAGTCTGTGCTCTAAATGGAATGTGATACTCCAGTGCCAAGTCCGATCAAATTGTCACCTCCCTTGTTTTAAGGCACAAACCTCAATTAACACAACCTTTGGTGATTCTACCAATTTTATGGTCAAGACGCTGCCCCCCACGCTGTTATACCCAGGGCTGGCCCCTTATCCTCACTTCTTACTCCTTCTCTGGCAGCTTTGTGATTAATCTGGGCCAGGGGACAGATAAACTGAACCTGCATTTCAACCCACGCTTTGGTGAATCCACCATCGTCTGCAACTCACGTGATGGCAAGAGCTGGGGGGCGGAGCAACGGGACAATCACATGTGCTTCAGCCCAGGGTCAGAAGTCAAGGTGAGGTCAAGGGGAAACGGGCCTGAAAACAGATCTCAAGGGGGGAGCACAGATGGTGGGGGCACCCTGGCCTAGACATGTGCTGGGACTGTTTGAGCCACCAGGCATGGCCCTGGCCCATTTCCAGGGTGCCTCCTGCCTCCCTGATGCCCTCCCTCCCACTGCAGCTCATCGTGACCTTCGAGAACAATGAATTCAAGGTGAAGCTGCCAGACGGGCACCAGTTGACCTTTCCCAACAGGCTGGGCCACAGCCACCTGAGCTACCTGGGTGTGCAGAACTTCCTCGTCTCCTCCTTCAAGCTGGAGTGAGGCAGCACCTCACCGGAGAGCAAGACCCACCCCTGCAAGCAGATCCCTGACCCACAGCTGCTCTTCATGTGGGATCAGCCATGCACCTACTGCTCCTAATCCTCCACCCTCATCCCCCAAGGCTCAGAACCAACAAAAGAATCCACCTTTATAGTCTTTCCAACTGTGGTGTTTTCCATTATCTTGATGCTCCTAGCGTCCTCATGATACAGACAAGGAAACTGAGGCTGCCCAGTGGGGGATAAGCTCCAAACACCTCAAAGCCACTGGTCCTGCCTGCTAGTGCCCTTTTGTCACCAGGACAAGTGCCAAGTTGCTCTGTGGGATTACAGTCCCAGGCACCTGGGCCAGGGGCTGTTCCCGGAACTACAGATAAGGGCTCCCACCTGGGCTTCTTATCTCAGGGCTATTCATTCCAGTCTGGTTACTCATTACCCCCTGCCTCGGTCCCTCCCCTCACTGGGGGCCCTGGTTGGGGAGAGGGATGTCCTTGGCTCTCCAAGCCCAGTGCTGAAGGTACTCGAGCAGGTGGTGCAGACACGGTCTTCCCAGGTCCTCAAGCATCTCGCGGGACACCTTTTATCAAAAAAAGCCTTTTTAATCAGGACCCAGAGGCAGGTCTGGGGTGCACGGAAAGGTGGGACCCTCCCCCTTCTCAGTGAGGTCACACCTGACTTTTCTGAGGCTTCTGGGACATGGGGCTGGTGATGGGAACGTTGGGGAGGCAGCTGTGGGGGCTCTCAGACAGGCAGGAGGGACCCTGCTGGGGGCAACTCCAGGATGAGCTGGGGCCGAGGGTCTCTTCGGGAGAGGAGACAAAGGCTCTATGTGGTAGGCTCCCCACCCCCACCCAGCAAGGGCAGCTTTCCCAACACAAAGGCTGCACTGTGAGGCTGGGCCCTCCAGCGGGTTGGGGGCCTGGGGTGGAGGGTGGGCTCAGGGAACAGCTACTGTGTCCGGAGGTCCGGAGTGGCAGTGGAGGGAGGCGGGGTGGCCAAGCAGGCCCAGGGGAACACCTGGGTCCTGGAACAAGCCTGGTCTCCCCTGGCCTCCCTCCCATGTCTGTCCAGCAGAGGTGTGGAAGGGCCTGGGGACAACTTGGGTTCTCCTGTCTGTCGCTGGCAAGACCCAGCCACCAGGGGCTGGGGCTGCATCTGGGCTCCTCGCAGGCAGTGCCCGGAGGCTGACCGGGGTTCTCAGCCTGTGCCCAGCCAATCACACCTTGACCTCGTCGTCCTCCTCAGCATCAGCAAACTCGAAGGTGTTAGCCTGCACTGTGCTGGGCACGGGGGTCCTGCTGCCTGCCTGGGATGCCCCCCACTCTTCATCCAGGCTCCCCCAGGAGGCCCGAGCCTGGGATAGCGCCCCCAACCCCTCACCCCGAGCATCCACCTCAGTGTAGTGGCGGCGGCTTTGGCTGCCACCCGAGACAGCTCCCCAGTGCCTGCTGGGGCCCTCGTCAGCAGGCGCACGGGGGCCCTCTCCCACCGCACTGGCCCTCACCTCAGCCACTGGGCCCAACCTGGTGGTTACCCCATTGGGGCAGCGTCCACGAGGTGAGGGGCTTGAGGCAGGGGCCGCGGGGGTTGCAACAGAGGCTGGGGGACTTGCAGCAGGAGCCGGGGCGGGGGTCTCAGCTGCAGAGCCTTCTGAGAGGCTCATGGCCCCCAAGAGCTCAGTGAGGAGAGAGGGCCCAAGGTCAAGGTCCAGGCGGAAGGACAGGAGGGAGTCAGAGCGGCGAAGCTCAGGCTCAGCGGGGAAGGAGCTATCACGGTCTCGGTCACGAGGCTTTTCAGGGCGAGGCAGGCGGGAAATGGTGCAGAACCCGGAGTCCAGGCCTAGAAGACAAATAGGGACCAGGGTCAGAGCTGGGGGCCCTAACCAGGAACTGGGGAAGGCAGAGCCAGGACCAACACCTGCTTGCTATGTGGCCTTTAGCAAGCCACCCCCCAATCTGACTGCAGCTTCCTCCATCTTTCCAATACAGTGAACTCCATAGTCTCTTGAGTAATCTTCTTGTCAGCCCTGGAAATCGACATAATCCTCATTCCCATTTTCCAGATGAAGAAAGTGAGGCTCAGTTTGGGACAAGGGGAAAGGCTCGCCCAGGGCCACAAAGTCTGATGGGCTGGAGCTGAGCCTGGAGCTCAAACCTCCTGACTCTCAGGCCCAACACTGAACTTGAATGACCCCTGGTCCCCTGCTGTGAATCCACAGCACATGTACTGGTTTGTGGGCACAGGATAGAACCAGCAGCCGGTGTGACAACATAGAAGTCAAGACCCAAAGGACAGACAAATGCCCTCTAAACGCCCTCTGTCTCAGACCCTGGCTCCAGGACTACCAGGCCTGAGACATAGTGGTGGGACCGTGGACCAGTCCTCAGTGGGATTCTGAGCATCACCCCTGGACAGGGAGTACCAGAGGAAGCCTCTGGTGCTGGGCAAAGCTGCACGGCAGGGAATGGTCAGCAGGTGGCAGCAGGGGCCCCCGTTCGCAAGTGAGCTGTCCAGAGGCGCCTAGTGACACCCACCCCTCCCCACGCTGGCAGGAAGGGCCTCTGGTGTCTGTCCATGTGAGGGGTTTTCCAAATCTGTTAAGTTACAGGAACCTCTGTTCAAATAACAACAGAGCATCAGCTCCTGTGTCCTGAGCACCTACTGTGTGCGAGATTCTAGGCCACAATCGAATATGTGTTATCATTTCACTGAATCTTAGCAGTGACCCTAAGTGCCCATTATAGAGGTCAGGACTTGACTTCACAGAGGTCAATTTGCTCACTGAGAATCAGGCAGAACCAGGATTTGAATCCAGGGCCCTGGCTCTCCACCTCTCCCCTGTATTGTTCTGACACAAGGGAGCTGCTTCCATTGAAGCAGGCAAGGGATAGGGGAAGGAGGGCGGTGGGCTGGCTTAGCCGAGGGCCCAGAGAAGGGGAGGCAGCTTAGGGGCAGGCAGAACTCAAACCCCACCTCCTCACCTCTCAACCTCAGTGTTGTGGGGAGTGAACTGGCTCCCACCCTCTGACCCACCCTTGCCATTCACGATCTCAGGTTTGGGTCTGACTTCCATGGAGACCAAACTACTGTGGGGAAGAACTCACTTGGAGGGTTGGCTGAACCATCAAACCCGCTGCACCTCAGCCCCTGAAACATAGGCAGACAGCACAGGCCCTCACCGTAAGCGGAGTGGCCGTCTGTGGAGCTGGCAGGGCTGCGGTCAAAGCTGAGCTTGCCCACCACGAGGCTGTCGTAGGCCGCCTGGTTGAGCTGAGGCAGGGAGATGGCATTCTTGATGATGGGGGAGATGGCTGGTGGAGCAGGGGAGGGTGCGGGCGGAGAAGCCATCCTCCGGGGCGGGGCCCCCACTCTCCGCACCAGCTGCAGCTTCTTGGCCAGGAAGCCCCGGGGCGAGCGGTGGGTGCTCCCTGAGCCGCCACCATGGTTGCTGAGGAAGGAGGTGTCACCAAAGACATCCCCACCGCGGCCCACGTGCATGGTGTGGCGGAAATCCCCAAGCGGGGGGCTGATCATGTCCGCGGTCAGCCGCTTCTTCCCCTGCGAGCTGGACACCCAGCCCACGGGTGAGAGCTTGCCCAGGTTCATGGCCGGGGCTCCTCCGGCCCCCTGGGGGCCCGGCATCGGCTCTGGCTGTTCACAGCTGCTGGTCCATGCTCACCGGGGCCTGGGGAGAGCGCTAGGCTAGGTGAAGGGTTCACTTCTCAGCTCCCTCCTTCTTGGTGGGAGGGGGTGGAAGGAAGCTGCCCCTCTGTGCTAAGGTGCTGCCCCCACATGCTGAGGCTGTGGGGGGTCCATGGCTTGACTGCCCCGAGGCCTGGCTCCCAGTCCCGTGGAAGGAGCTGCAGATGTTCTGGCCAAGGACGTAGATGGCACCAAACGTGCCTCAGACGTGGACAGTCCTCCTGCCCAGGAGTGGAGACCTAAGAGAAAGAAGGTAGTGGAGGGTCTGGGGGCATCTTGGTCCAATAATAACAGCTAAAGAGAATACATGAGGATCATGGAGAAAATGCTGAACAGACCCACAGAGGAGGGCACGTGGCATGATTCCACATCCAGGAAATTTAGGTGCAGGTGAAACAAAATCCCATGACAGAAGAGCCTGGCGGGCTACAGTCCATGGGGTCGGACAGAATTAGCAACTAACAACAACAAAACAAAAACATTCATGGAGCTGTACTCTTCAACTGTATACTGGTTAAAACCTATGAATGGTCATTATATGGTCCCCATTGATGAAGCACCTACTGAGTGCCAATGGCTTATGTTCATCACTCATTTAACCTCGAGGGAGGCACTATAGGCTTCAGAGGAGACACGGAAGCCCAAAGAAATGAAGGGATTTGCCTGAGGCTACACAGTAGGCAATGGTGAAGCGGAGCCTCCAACCCCAGAGCCCTTGAGCCCCAAACTACACTGCCTCCTGCTGGCAGGTGGAGTTAAGTCACCTCCCTTCTTGGTGGGTTAAACTGTCTTCCCCTCACAGAGGCTAGGAGGTGACAGGCAAAGGCTTTATGAACTGCTGTGTAACCAGCAGAACCCTTCGCTTTCTGAATGCTTTCTGGAAAAAGGATCCTGTGGTCAAAAGTGGTTTTTCCAGCTGCTTATTACATGTCTGAGCACATTCAAGGCTCTGAGAAGGCCCGCAGGAAGAACATTATTTTTTTTCAAACTGATGTCAAAGCCTTGTTACCAGGGAACAAGTTTTGGAAAAAGCTCAGCTGGTGCCAAAAGCTGTTCTTTGCCTACTCCCTTCTGTTCTGATCTCTTCCTCACCCTCCTCCTCCATCCCAATCTTCTCTAAGCTTCCCTTGGTTTGACATCACCCCTTCTAGCACCCTAGGAGTATACACTGGAGGACACCTATGAACCTATAGTCCTATATTTGGTTTTCCTGTGGCCTGGAGAGGCCAAGCTTCTTCAAGGTCACATCAAGAGAACGAGTAGATATGTCATTTCAGAGCCTCTGACTCACATGGCTTTTAGTGGCCTGTGGAGCCCTGTCTTGTCTCTCCAGATCGCAATACACTCTAAGGGTGGGGCCTGGATTTTCCTGCCTCCCTCCCTCCAGCACTCAGCTTGGGCTCTGCACACGGCCAAGTGCCCAATCAGTACCAGGAGTTCTCCGTGATACCTTCATGCCAAAGGCTCACCCTTGCCACCAACCGAGTGAGGGCAGGTAGAGGATTTAGTGGCCTCACAGTGTGACCTTGGGCAAGTTATTTACCTGCCCAGACCTGGGACCCGAGCTGATAAAATTTGATAATGATAGATTCTTAACACCTAGATCTGAGTGTCAACTTTAAAAAAAAAAATTTTTCTGCTACCTCCAAGCATAAAAATCTCAATACTGCCCTTCAAATGTTATTTGAAATTCAAAATAGGTTAAATAACAAGATAAAAACAAAGGAGGCAAGAAGACAAAGCTTGCTTTCTTTTCTGACTGCATTCTCTTTCCTTCCCACCATGGGATCCTCCCCCAACCCTGACTCCTCCCCACCCGGGGGGGCGTATCTGAATCATTCCTTTCCCTGGCACCCCCGGCACCAAGATGTCCTCGTGGAATGTTTGCTGAAGTAATGAAGCAGTTGGCCAACCACTGCATGATGTCATCTGATTCTCCAACAGCTCCGAAGCTGGAGGGTTAGCCCATTTTACAGGAAGAGCCAAGGCTTGGAGAGAAGGAACTTGGCCAGGGTCACGTGGCAGGTACCTCGCCTGAGCCATTTCCTTGCTCTGGGGAAGACTGAATCTGGGGGCAGAGGGGAGGGAACTGGTGGGGGGAGTGTCATTCTGAAATGTCATGAGGAGAGGTCACTATGTCCGTCATGTGGCCACACCTACTTCTCCCCAGCCCCTCCTTTCTCAGCAAAAGGGGTCCTGGTCCCCACCCCACCACTGTGGCCACTTTGACTTGAGACACCAGCTTCTGCCCAAGTCTTGTGATAAGCCTATGTCTCAAATGCCTCTGGGCATCTCCAGAAGCTCTCCACCCTGCCCACTGTTGTAGGGACAACCATGGCACTTTTCAGCCAAGGACAGGACACTGCTACTGGGGACCTGTTTTCCCATGTCTAAAACAAGGCTGGTCCTCTCCCAGGAGAGTTTTAAGAGTGGAAGGTGCTGTAATTAAACCCTTGGATCCTGAAGCAGGGCTGGGTTCAAAGCCAACATTCTTACACTAATAATGTCTCTCATTCTGGAGAGACAGAAGGAGAGGCTCCAACCTCGATGTAGCCTATTTGGCCCTTGAAGCTGATCATCAGGTATCGCTGGTGGTTAGGTGTGCCCCACCTGGCCCCGGAGTAAGCAGGGCTCTGGCTGTCCAGGTATGTGGCCTCTCTTTGCTCACTAACCCAGAAATACTACCTGCTAATGCTCACAAACACCCATTTTACAGATGGAAAAAATGAGACATGGAAAGGAAACTGACTTGTTCCAGGTTGGAGAGCAAAAAGAGAGGCATAGCCAGGAATCTCCCCAGGATTCTACTGTTGTTGTTAGTTACTCAGCCTTGTCTGATTCTTTGTGGCCCCATGGACTGTAGTCCACCAGACTCCTTGGTCCATGGGATTTTTCAGGGAAGAAAAATGGAGTGAGTTGTCGTTTCCTCCAGGGGCTCTTCCCGAGCTAGGGATCAAACCTGCACCTCCTGGGTCTCCTGCGCTGCAGGTACACTCTTCACCTGTTGAGCCACTGGGGAAAGTCCGGAGTCTACCAGCCTCAGCAGTGAATGCCAGGGGAGTGGGTGAAGGCTCCAGGAGTGCTGAGCAGATGCCCAGCCGCTGAGCACAGCAGGGCAGGCCAGGGAGGCAGGAGACCCAGCCCTGCAGATTCAGCTTACCCTACAGATAGTCAGGCCCGGGTACTGGGGTAGGAGCTTACTCAATAGCAGTGGTGACCACAAGGACAAGGTTTGGGGCCGGAAGTAGGGACCTCGCGGTTAGGAGAGGCCAACAGGGGCCGCTGTGGAAGGGCATGTGGCTGGAGGAGGCCAAGGGCTGTCTGATGGCTGTGGGGGAGGGGGCAGAGGCAAGGGTGAGGCGGGGGTGGGGGTGGCGGCACCCTAGGGCTCACCTGGGAGTCACCCGCAGGCCCCTAGGGGGCACCACCTCTCATCCTGGAAGCCACTCCCTGCTCACAGCACCCCGCCCGCCAGGGTCCCCCTGGGTAGTAACACCATCCTTACCGCTGGACAGAGGGACCCTGTCTCCGTTAGGGCTGTTCTAGCCTCCCAGAATAAGGGGTTAACTCCCTGGGGGCTGCCTTTTCAAGCTCCTCAAAGTCCAGCCGCTTCAAGAGGCAGAAACTGAGGCGAGAAAAAGGATAGCACGTTGTCCACAGTGGCAACCGAGACCCTGTTCTCAGGCCGTCAAGGGGGACAGTAGGAGGGAGCACCATGGACCCCAAGTTAAAGCCGAATCAGCCTTTGACGACGAGGCTGATGGCCTAAGGGCAGGGTCTCCCCAAGTCCTCGGCTCCAGACACTGCGCCGCGTTTTGCGCAGCTGTGGCCTCCGCGGGCCAGCCCTTTGGCCACTCTGGGCCTCAGTTTCCCGATCCAGAAAAGGGGCTTCAGACTTCGTGAGTCTCGCAACGCTTGGCGAGAACAGAACAGTCTCGAGGGGGTGGGGATGGGAAGTCCCTGAAAGATTTTGGCCAGAAGACATTCCCTCTGGGAGGAACGAAGTTAGAATGTTGGAGGGTCGTCGCTCCGCGGGGAAGGGGGCAGCCGGCTGCTTTGGCCCGAGGGGAACCGGACGGGATGACCTCACCCGCTGCTCGGGCCTGGAATGCGGCGGTTGGGGAGGGGGCAGGGTGCCTGGACCATCTCCCCAGCGGTCCCCCTCACTTCCCGCTCTCCCCGCCGGCCTCGCCAAGGGGCCCGACATTCCGACACATGCCCCCCTCCCCGTTCCTTCCCTTCCTTTCCCAGGGCAGGAAAGAGCGTAGACGGCCTTCGGCTCGCCCCCTCCTCCCGCAACCCGCTTTACCTTCCAATTCTCTGCCGCCCTCTACTCGCCGGGATCAGCGCGAAACCACCCGAGAACTTGGAGCGTCCGGTGCCGCTCCCGCGGCCGGCGATCCCGACCTGTCCCTTGGCACCCGGGCGACTTTGGCAGGCTGGCCCCCTCCCCCGCCCCGGTCCCAGGAACCTAGGGGGTGCCAAGATCTTTCGGCGCCGCGATCCCCCTGCCCGCGTCCACGCCCACCCTGGGCTCGACGACCAGCGGGCCAGCTCGCGGTTACCTTCTCTCCGTGCGCCCCGGGAGCCGGGGGTGAAGGGCGGACGCGGCGGCGGCGGCAGTGCGTCCCCGCGCGCAGCCCTGGCGAGTGGCTGGGCCGGTCTGCGCCGCCCTGGCCGCGGGCTCCGCGGGCTGGCTCCGGGGGCGGGGGCGGGGTGTGGGCGCGCTCCCTCCTCCCGCCTCTCTGCTCCAGGCCGCGGGCGGGGCGGGGCCCCCAGTCCCGGGCACCGATCCGGCCGCCCCGAGCGGCGACTGCGAAAGCTGGAGGGGGCGCCAGGTCAGGCTCTTGTAGGCTGCCCTGGGCAGGGGGAACCGGGAACGTGCGGGTTCCCCGGGAGAGGTGACTCGGGTCCCCAACTCCCAAACCCTCTCCCACCGTCTCCTCGCAGGGCCTTGGGGTGCCTGACCTGACAACTCCGCTTGCTGGGCTCTCCAGCCGCTCCCTGTAGGAGTCTGGGGAACCTGGAAGCCAGATCTCCGAGGCCCTGCACGCCCGACTCCTGCTTAAACCTTAAGTTCTACAAGCTGGGATACCCACTCCCTTTCTCCTAACCCCCCTTTCCTTTTTGCTCCAGTACAGCTCTCCCACCCCCACCCCCACCCCGCGTTACCAGAACACAGACATGAGCCACACTGGGGCCAGGCCGCTGGTAGAGTGGTGTGGTGTTGTGGTCAAGGCTGTGGACCCTGGAACCCAACAGCCTGGTTTCCTATCCTGTGCTGATCGCTGCTTATCCTTTCCATGCCTTGGTTTTCCCAACTGTAAAATGGGATAATAACAGCAGGCATAAAATGTTATGTGGCTAAGTGTTCTCTGCTGTGTCAGCACCTAGCAGAGTTGCTGAACAATTAATTACATGAGGTCACATCTCGGATGGGTGGGTTCCCGAAGCTTCATTGAGCACTCCTCAACTCCACGCATGAGGGTCAGGGAATCAGCCAGGCACAGGACTCTGTGCTGTTCTCAAGGAGGGGAGATGGATCTCTGATCTCCAGCTTATGCTGTTTCAACATTCCCTAAGAGTTGGACACAACTTAGAGACTAAACAACAGGAACGATATTCCTCTGGGACCGTGAGCTTCCTGAGGACAAGCGGGAAGATCTTGCACACAGCCCCATAACATAGTCTGCAGGAGAGGGGCGGGGCTCAGCAAGGTGTCCTGGAAGAGGTGTTACCTGAGTTAAGCTGTAAGGGACACGCAGCAAAGGGAAGGGCAGTGGGAATGCACACACACCTGGCAAGAGACAGAACAAGCAAAGGCTTAGAACTAAGGATCCGCATGCAGGAGGCAGGTGTGGCTGGAGGAGGAGGGGCCGTATTTACACACACGTGGAAAGAGGAGGTTTTTTGGCTGCACCTCCTTCACGTGCGTGCTCCGTCGCTTCAGTCGTGTCTGACTCTTTGCGACCCCATGACTCTAGTCCACCAGGCTCCTCTGTCCATGGGATTCTCCAGGCAAGAATACTGGAGTGGGTTGCCACTTCCTTCTCCGGGGATCTTTCCAACCCAGGGATGGAGTCTCTTATGCCTCCTGCCTTGGTGAAAGTGAAGTGAAAGTGAAAGTCGCTCAGTCCTGTCTGACTCTTTGCAACCCCATGGACTATACAGTCCTTGGAATTCTCCAGGCCATAATACTGGGGATCGAACCCAGATCTCCCACATTGCAGGCAAATTCTTTACCAGCTGAGCCACAAGGGAAGCCCCCTGCCTTGGTAGGTAGATTCTTTACCACTAGCGCCACCTGGGCTCCCAGAATGCACATGCTAGCCACCAAGGGAGGAGGTTATTTCCCCAGCAGGACAGATGGGGAAACTGAGGTTTAGAGAATTCCAGTGCTTGCTGAGGTAACAGTAGGACTGAGAGTCAGACATGACTTAGCAACTAAACAACAACATCAGAACAACAACCAGGCCCTGTCACCCCTCACCTGCTCATCACTGAATCCATATGAGATCCCTGTAGGGACGATACTGCCATCACGTCCATTTTGCAGAGAAGCAAAATGACTTTGCAAAGCCTCCAGCTGTGGCAAGTTGTCCATATCTCCTGGTTTGCCCAGGAGAGTCCCACATGATGCCCAATATCCCAGCATAATTATTAATAAGACTTCCTTTCACTCTCAAATATGACCTGGTTGGACAATAAATTACACATCACTCTAGTCAGAAGATTGCCCAGAGCATCTGGCAAAGAAAGCAGTTTGGTGTGATGTCAGAGGCCCTCAGTGAATTAAAAAAACTAAGATCATGGCATCAGGTCCCATCACTTCATGGCAAATAGAAGGGACAAAGTGGAAGCAGTGACAGATTTTGTTTTCTTGGTCTCTGAAATCACTGCTTATGGTAACTGCAGCCTTGAAATTAAAAGATACTTCCTCCTTGGAAGAAAAGCTATGATAAACCTAGACAGCGTATTAAAAAGCAGAGACATCACTTCACCAACAAAGGTCTGTATAGTCAAAGCTTTGGCTTTTCCAGTCGTTATGTATAGATGTGAGAGTTAGACCATAAAGAAGGTTGAACGCCAAAAAATGGACACTTTTGAACTGTGGGGCAGTAGAAGACTCTTGAGAGTCCCTTGGATTGCAAGGAGATCAAACCAGTCAATCCTAAAGGAAAGTGACCCTGAATATTCATTAGAAGTACTGATGCTGAAGTTGAACCTCCAATACTTTGACCACCTGATGTGAAGGGCTGACTCATTAGAAAAGACCCTGATGCTGGGGAAGCCTGAAGGCAAAAGGAGAAGAGGGTGGCAGAGGATGAGATAGTTAGATAGCATCACCAACTCAATGCACATGAATTTGAGCAAACTGGGAGATAGTGAAAGACAGGGAAGCCTGGCGTGCTGCAATCCATGGGGTCACAAAGAGCTGGACACAACTTAGCGAACGTCCTACTTTGCGCCAGACGTTTGTCTCTGCTAGCTCATTGTAAAGCACTGCGTGAGTCAGAAATTCTGCACCTCATTTTACAGATAGGTAAACTGAGGCCAGAGGCACTCTCCCCTCTTTCTAAGCCTCCCTCCAGATAGAAGTACTTCTCTATGTAGGCTGCACTCCTGTTCCTGGCTCCACTCCTGATTGAAGGATCCAACTCAGTTTTTCTTTCTGGAAATGGGAGAAAGGGAGAAGTCTGGGCATCCTTGTGAAAGATGCAGGGATGTGCATTTCCCATGGTTTTCTCCTCTCCCAATTTCCTGTGGTCCCCTTCTTTCCCTTGTCAAGGGACTGTGCCCAGGAGTGCAGGGGTTAACCCTGGCAGAGCTGTAATCACCGTGCAGAACGCAGAACAAATGCCTTCCAGCTGGGGACTGGGAGCTGCTAGGTGGGACTGGCTGCCTGGAGTTCAGGAGGCCCCCCTCTCCTCCCCTGTCCTGAGGAACAAGGCCCCTTGGACTGTAATCACAGAGCTCAGCTGCTCCCTCAGTTCACCCTGCAGGCTGGGTGGGCCGAGGCACGGGGCTTATGGGAAGGAGGCGGTCTCTGGGCAGGGAGTCCTCTCTGGCGCTCTAGTGGAGGGGGCAGGGCACAGCTAACGGGGTCGCCTCCCCTTTGGGGACCCAGGGATGCCAGTGGCTGCCCACCAGGCTCCAGTGAGGTTTGGCGGGGGAGCCTTGGCCCCATCTTCCAGCCTGCATCCCAGCCGCTCCCTAGAGGGTGCATCCTTTCCGTCCCAGTCTGGCTTGGCTTTTGGTCAGCTTATGCATCTGCTCACTGACCGATTGGATTGGTCTTCTCAGTCTTCTGTCTTTTTTTTTTTTTTTTTGGAGATGTCATGCAGTATGTGGAATCTTAATTCTGCAACCAGATAGGGTTCTAACCCATGCCCCTGCAGTGGAAGCTCAAAGTCCTAACCACTGGACTGCCAGGGAATTCCCAGTGAGAACTGCCTTTTGAGTGTCCACTCATCTATCCACCGCCCACACTCCACTCCATCCATCTACCCATCTGTTTAACCACCAATTTACCCATCCGTCTGTTAACCTACCACTCACACCCATCCAGTCACCTGCTGCTAAGTCACTTCACTCGTGTCCGACTCTGTGAGACCCCATAGACGGCAGCCCACCAGGCTCCCCCGTCCCTGGGATTCTCCAGGCAAGAACACTGGAGTGGGTTGCCATTTCCTTCATCCAGTCACCTAACTACTTACTAATCTTCAGTTGACCCACTGCCTACACCCTTACTCATTATCTATCTGCCCCCACCGATCCATCCACCTACCCGCCCGTGCCTCCTCCCACCCCTATCCATTTACCCACCCATATATCTTCCCCCACCTATCCACCCAGCATCCTGTTCTACTGCCAACAACCCCCGCCACCTACCTCTTGCCTGTCCCTCCATGGCCTCATGCACTCATCTGCCTCTCCATCCTATGATAACCTTATACCAGCTCACACCTGGCCTCTGCTGACCGGCATGAGTTTCTGAGTATGTCCTTATTTTTCTCACAGGCACACACCTCCCTCACCTTCATCAATGGGTCACCCTTAGGCAAAACATCCTTGAAAACTGCTTTGCAATATCACCTCCCTATGGCCAGCAAAAGAAGCAGGTCCTTGTCACCCCAACTGGTCTGCAGCATCACGAGGGCAGGAACACCCCTCCTTGGACCTCTCCAGGAACACTCTCTATGGGCTGGACTCCTGGCAGGGGCTCAGACAGACCTGGGTATTGCAGGGAAGTGGGCAGCAATGTGTTCTCCAAGTGATCTGTGCTGTGGGTTAGTTCCCCAGCTTGGGGAGACTGGCAGTGGGGCCAAGGGTGCCATCCCCATGTTTCTCAATTCTAGCATCCAGCATGCATTTCCAAATCAGACCAACCCAAGTTCAAATCCTGGCTTTGCCTCTCACTAGCACAGGGGTCCACAACCTCTGGGATCCTAATCCCTGATAATCTGAGGTGGAGCTGATATAATAATAATAGAAATAAAGTGCACAATAAATATAATGCACTTGAATCATTCTGAAACCACTCCCCACCCCAAATCCACGGAAAAATTGTCTTCCGTGAAACTGGTCCCTGTTGCCAAAAAGGTTGGGGACCGCTGCCCTAGCAGAGTGACCTTGGACGAGCCACTTCCTTACCTGGGCCTCGTGTGATGAGCCGTCAAGTTCGCGACCTGACTTGTGGCTGATGGTCAAGGAAGGGTAGCTATAGTTTTACTATTGTTAGAATTTTCTTTCCCCAGGAGACAGTTTCGCTTAACACACATTAAGTAAGTGCCTGCTGTGGGCCAGGCCACATGCACTCCTGGCCCTCAGCGATTTGTCTGGTCTGGTGGGAAAGATCAAGGCCAGGAATTAGTGGGGGCTGAAGGGCCAAAGGAAATGGCAACCCACTCCAGTGTTCTTGCCTGGAGAATCCCCGGGACGGGGGAGCCTGGTGGGCTGCTGTCTATGGGGTCGCACAGAGTCAGACACGAGTGAAGTGACTTAGCAGCAGAAGGGCCAAAACAGCAGTAGAAGGGGCCAGGCAGGCAGAGGACTGACTGAGGAGGTCCAGGGAAACTTCCTGGAGGAGGTGGCATTTGATCTGGACCTTGTGTTTTGGGGTAAGAGTGTCCACAGGTGAGCTTGGGAGAGAGTTGGTCTCACAAAGGGAGCAGATGAACTGGAGATGGTCTGCTGCGGAGGATGGGAGAGAGGCCTTGAACACTGCCCTTGGCCCTCTGTGGTGTGGGCTGGCCTGGGCCTCTGCCCTTTCCTCTGCAGGGGCTGCCCTCAGGTGTCACAGACCCCTGGGGTGTCTTGGGATCCTTCCTGGGCTTTCTCATTAGCAGAGGTCTGCAGCAAGCTGGCCCCAGGTTTTTTTTTTCCCCTGGCTGACGTTGAGGATAGCAATGTGCTCTGAGGGAAGCCATGGGATGGAGACCCTCCTGGAAGGAAGCATAAGCCTTCCGTTCTAGTTCCTTCCTCCTACTCAGACCCCCAAGAGTCAACACTTGGTGGGAAGTTTCAGGGCCTCAGTGGACTTCTGAGGACGCTGAAGCCCAGAGACTTGCGAGGGCTGCACAGCGGAGTCCCCGGCCACCACAGACCCCATGGCTGCCTTCAGCGTGAGGGAGTGTCTGCTGAGTTCCTACTGCATGCCGGCTCCCAGCCTAACAGGACGAAGCAGGCAGGGTCACAGAGAGTAAGGCTCAGACAGACCACACACTTGGCAGGGCTCCAGGAAGGCTGCCTGGAGGAGGTGGGACACGGCTCTACGCAGACGTGTAAACCAGAAAGTGTGAGAGGCAGGCTGAGTACACCGAGTGTGTGTGTTTGGCATGGGTGTGTGTGCCATGAGGGTGTCAGCTGGAGTGATGACTGAGTTGCTGGGGCGCCAGGGACCGGCCTGGGGGCTGGGTGATGACAGATGAGTCCCTGGCTGTCCCTGCTGGGTTGCTTCTTGAAGTGATGCCTGGGTGTCAGTGGCTTCTTGGGAGCAGCAGGGTCAGGATGGGAGTTAATCCCAAGGGTATTTTAGAGGGCGGGACTGTGAGGCCTACAGGGAGAGCATGGCTCCCAGAAGCAGGCAGCTGTCAGGGCCGGAAACGCCTCTGGAATTCCAGGCTCTGGGAAAAGCACTGGCCGCATGGAAGAGTTTTCTTCCAGGCCAACTCAGCCCTGGTTCCTTATTCACTGCTCCTCAGGGAAATGGGGGAGGGGAAGCCCCCTCCCCCCACAGGCTCCCTTTCTCCTGGAGAACAGGACAAGAAGTTGGAGGAAGGGGGGGGCTAAGGAAGGATGTGGGGTCAGTTCCTCCAGCCCCACCCCTGAGGAAGACAGTCGGATGGATGGAGGAGGGCGTGGGCATCTGAGGTGCCTGGAGCTGCAGGGGGCAGCGAGGGATAGCAGAGGGGCCCCGGGCCGGGTGCCCCTGTCATCTCAGGGGTGATGGGGTGGCTTCTTCAAAGCTCGAACAGGTGGCTAGAGACCTGGATGGAAGGGCAGTGTTGGGGTGGGGGTGGGGTCCTCCAGGAGACCTTTGTTCTCAACATGAGGAGGGGTGGGTATGGAGAAAGGAGAGGAGGGCGGGGAGACAGGAAAAGTGTTTGAGGAGCAGAAACAATGGCCTATTCTCTGCTGCCCCGCCTGGCCTGAGAGATAGGCCGGTGGGCTGGAGGCCAGCCCTGCCTTGTCCTGACCATCTCCAGCATGGCCTCCTCCAGCCCAGCCCCGCCCTTGGGGCTGCACGTGGTCCTGCCTGGGTGGAGCAGGGGGCTCCTTCCTCACCCCCACAACTATGGACTCATTCCGGGATCCATGGGTCCATCCATTTTCTTCTAACAGAAGCCGGCCCACTTCGGTGGATGCAGGGCTTGTACAAACATGATCTCCTTTGTGTGATGGATGCAGAAATGGAGGAGGAAAGCCCTTCCCACTGGCTTGTGGCCCCTGCCTGTTGTCTGTAGAGCTGGAGTCGAACCCGGTACCCTGGGCACTGAATCCTGGGTTCATCCCATGATCCCCTTCCCACAGTGCTTCTTAGCTCCTGGTTTCCTCCTCTCTTTCCTGCACGGATGATAACAGAAGGATGATCAGAAGGGAGAGGAGGGCTTTCCGAAGGTGGCTCAGTGGTAAAGAATCTGCTTGCCAATGCAGGAGACACGAGTTCGATCTGGGAAGATCCCACACGCCACGGAGCAACTAAGCCCGTGCGCCACAGCTATTGAGCTTGTGCTCTTGAGCCCAGGAACCGTAACTACTGAGCTCATGTGCTGCCACAACTGAAGCCCGCTTGCCCTAGAGCCTGGGCTCCAGAAAACAAGCCACCACAATGAGAAGCCGGGGCACCGCAGCTAGAGAGTAGCCCCTGCTTGCTGCAACTAGGGCGAAGCCAGCACAGCAGCAAAGGACCAGCACAGCCAAAAATAAATAAATAAATGAAGCACAGAATGGAAGGGAGTGGTAATTAAGCCCCCCGCTTAGTGCCAGATGCGAGCTTGAACTCTGGGCTTGGTGCTTTACTGGCATTGGCCTTAATCCTCACAACACCATTATACAGGTAAGGAAACGGACGCCAAGGACATAACATCACCTCCTCAACCTCTCATGGCTCAGAAGTAGCCCCACTGGATATGAGCCTCGGTCTGTGGCATCCACAGTTCCCTGCTGCCCCTGCAGGGGGGCTGTCCTCCCAGTGTGAGGACGTGGGGAGGAACCCTACATGTCGCACTCACATCCCCCTGGCGCTGGGTTACTCAGAAGCCTCCCTGACGGATGGATGTTCCCTATACTTATATCTTTGGCGACCGGGAGGTCCCTCCTGAAATGGAGCAGAAATCAGCTCCCCATAAGCTCTGCTCACTGCTTCTCCCTCACCTCCTGGGGCTGCACCCAGATGCCCCTGAAGTTCCCCTTTCCAAATGTCTGCCAGGAATCAGAAGACCTGGCTCCAACCAGTCCCAGCTGTGGATCTTGGGTAAATTCTTTGGCCTCTCTATGCCTCAGTTTTCTCACCTGTAATAACAGGTGAGTAATAACACCTGTGATCAAAGAAGATGGCTGGGAAAGAAGCTTTACAAACACAGGTTGGGGGTGTGTCATAATGATTGCAGGTGTTAGGCTGTTCGTATTGTTCTGGGATGTTTCATGAACTGAACTGTCACGTCATAGCAAGCACTCTTTAAGTGACTCCTCAGCGCCTGGCAAGAGGGCACAGCCATTGCCTCTGGACTGAGGAATTTGCACCGCAGCTTGCAGAGGGGAGGTGCAATGGCTTGTATAGTTTTATGTGCAGAGTGCATGAGGATGTGCTCAGCTGCTTCAGTCACGTCGGACTCTTTGCAACCCCATTGCCTCTAGCTCGCCAGGCTCCTCTGTCCATGGGATTCTCCAGGCAAGAATACTGGAGTGGGCTGCCATGTCCTCCTCCAGGGCATCTTCCCAACCCAGGGGCCTCTTCCATCTCCTGCATTGGCAGGCGGGTTCTTTACCACTAGTGCCACCTGGGAAGCCCTGTGCAGAGTTCAGTTCAGTTTAGTCGCTCAGTCGTGTCCGACTCTTTGCGACCCCATGGACTGCAGCACGCCAGGCCTCCCTGTCCATCACCAACTCCCGGAACTTGCTCAAACTCATGTGCATCGAGTCACTGATGCCATCCAACCATCTCATCCTCTGTCGACCCCTTCTCTTCCTGCCTTCAATCTTTCCCGGCATCAGGGTCTTGTGCAGAGTAATGTTTATTAATTCATAAAGACTCTGACACCATCCTCATGGGTAAGTAAAGGATCTCACAGGTGAGGAAATTGGCCCAGAGAGGTGAAGTGACCTACCCGAGGTCCCACAGCACCTTTCTGCAGGGTAATTGATCAATTGATTCTCACCAGGCCATTTCCCCTGCCAGGCCTGCAGGGGTTAACAGGGCCAGCACGCAGCAGGAGGGAGGGTCTCACGGACAGTGAGCAGTGGGAGTGGGCCGTCCCCTCTAGGACCCTGACTCCACCTCGGTGGGCAGCTTGAGCCCCTGCCAGCCTCTTGTTGACTCAGCCGGCCTCTCTCCTGCCAAGGCCTGCTGACCAGAGCTCCCACGGGGAGGGTCAGGCTGCATTCTTCTTGGGTTGGAGCCTGGGTTGGGGGGTGGCTGGCACCTCCTGGTGGAGGCTGTGTGCTGGTCTGTGGGTGCTGGGCCAGATGCTGGGGTGAGGCTGGAGTATGGACCAGCCCAAGAACCAGCTTCTTGAGCGTGTGTGCGGCTTAGCGTCACCATGTCTGAGCTAGGTGATCTCAGCAAGCCGCTGCCACCATCCTGTGTGCACCCCTGCCTCAGTTTCCCTGTCCATCGAATGGACGCAACGAAGATAAGCCTGGCCAGCCCTACCACACAGCTACTGGGAGGATCAAAGAAACAAACGAGTTTGGCCTGAGTGAACGCCCTTTGCAGCTCAAGGACCTGGGCACATTGGCTGGCCAGCCGGCCGGGCATTCTTGAGGTGGAGTACACGGACAGGAAGCGATGCAGGGCAGCTCTCAGCTGGGGCCTGTCTGCCTGACATCCCCGTCTCCTCCCCGGTCCTGACAGAATGACAGTCACAGGAGTGACCCCTCCTCCCAAGCGCACAGCCCTGCAGAGTTTACCGAGTCCTTCCATCCCACTCCCTCAGGTCCCCAGCCTCCTGCCTCAGGGCCTTTGCACTGCTGTGCCTTCTGCCCAGGACACTCTTCCCAGATGAGTGAGAAAGGCTGGCTCCCTCTCAGCTCCAATGTCACCTCTGCAGGAATCAACCTAACACTCATTTAAATTAACTTCTCCCTGACCCACTTGGGCTTCCTAGGTGGAGTTAGTGGTAAAGAACTCGCCTGCCAAAGCAGGAGACATGGGTTCCATCCCTGTGTCGGGAAGATCCCCTGGGGAAGGAAGTGGCAACCCACTCCAGTATCCTTGCGTGGAAAATCCCATGGACAGAGGAGCCTGGCAGGCTACCATCTACAGGGTTGCAAAGAGTCAGACATGACGGAGGCGACTTAGCACACACCAGCCCCTCACCCCCCAGCACCCCCTTCCCCTCTGTGTCTTTCTTCCCCTGGACATTTGGCTCCATGAGGGCAGGGGCAGTGAACAGCCTGGTTCGCGGCAGTATCAGGAGATAGACCACAGCCTTCCGTGGTGGCTATTACTGTCCATTCTTTCAGGCGAGGCACCTGAGCCTCAGAGAGGTCAAATGGTGTGTCTCAGGTCACACAGCCTGGAAGAAATGGAGCTGGTCAGGGGGCTTTTTCCAGAACTGGCCCCACAACTGCACTGCCTGCCTCCTCCACATCGGTCACCCCCATGAGGTCCACCCCAGCCTCCATCCTTATGCACGGTGGGTACTGCACACTTATTTGTTCAGTGGGATGTGGGGAAAGATCCTGAAGAGTCTATAAGATCGAAGCTTTTGATTCTCTTTACGGAAGACTAAGCCACTGGATTGTTTTTGCTATTGTTTAGTTGCTAAGTCGTGTCTGATTCTTCCACCCCCTGGGCTGTAGCCCGCCAGGCTCCTCTGTCCATGGAATTATCCAGGCAAGAGTACTGGAGTGGGTTGCCATTTCTTCCTCCAGGGGATCTTCCCAACCCAGGGATCCAACTCGCTTGGCAGGCGGGTTCTTTAACCACTGAGCCACCTGGGAAGCCCAGGCCACTGGATACAGCGTATACCTCTGGCTGCTCCCCTAGGGGCCCCTGGGCTAACACCTTTGGGCCAGTGTCCGGGGCATGCCAGGGGCCTCCTTACCCGGCGCAGGCTAGCTGGCCAGCCGGCCTGGCCTCGTAGCCCTCCCAGAATTGCAGCAGCAGCTGTGGGGTGGCCGGAAGCCCCACCTCCGGCGCCTCTGGGCCCCAAGCCCAGGCCGCAGGCGGATCTGTGGCTGGCACTGCTCCTTCGGGCTGGGGTGGGAACACCGCAGGGATTTTAAAAATAAAGGGCCTTGAGACAGTGGCCTGGCCCAGCCAGCAGTGGGGCGGGGTGGGGGCCAGACAGGGACAATGGGATGCCGATTCTCGGGGGCTGTCCACCCACAGGGAGCAGCCAGACCAGGGGAGCCCACTGTTTCCTGCCCCCCCCCAACAGTGCTGCCTTCCCAAGGACACTTCCTCTGCGCCTATCCTAAACATCGTCCCAGATGTTGACTGAGAGCCTACTATGTGCCAGGCCTCAGGGACCGCGGGCTGAGACCCTCCAGCCTCTCTTTCTCCCAGCCGTGTTGCTCTCCCCGGCACTACCCTCTCCTGCGTCTCCAACCTCAAGCCGGATGATTTATTGAGCGCCTACTATGTGCCAGGCCTGTCCTGGCCTCCTTCTTTTCAGCCTCTCTGGGCTCTTCTCTGCGCTCACACTCTCCCAGGCCTCTCCCCCATCTCAGGCCATTTCTGTCTGCCTCTCTCTCCTCTGGCCAGGCTAACAGGAAGCAGCCGGAGAGGTCAAGGGCCACTGGGCCTCCAGAGTCCAGTGTCTGCATACACAGGGGCCTGTCGACAGGGAGGCGAGGTGGGGGAGGTGGACTTCCTGTTTATGAGAATCCGAAGGACCCCCAGGGAGGTGCCTTGGACAGGCGTCCCGGGCAGCCCCTCTAGTCTAGATCCCAAGTCTCTCCCTGCAGGGGCCCCCAAACAGCCAGCTCAGACCCAGGCACTGCCCTCCCCGCCTTGCTGGGGAGGGCCAGAGGAAGGAGGACTGCGTCTTTGGAATAGCCAGGAATGTGGGAGTCGAGTGTCCAGTGTCCACAGGAAGCACCACTGGCTCCAGGACCCAGCCCCACTCCTCCCTGTCTGAATGCCCCACCCCATTCTCCTCCCCATCTCCAAGGCCCTCCCCTGCTTTGACGGTGGGAGGGCTTGAAAGAGCTGGGGAAGAAGGAGGCTAGGTCTTATCCTGCCCCAGCGGGGCCACAAGTCTTCGGCTCTGGTTGGACCAGGCTCTGGCGGCCTCGGTGCCCGTCTCTGGGTGGGGGTGATGGGTCAGTTACTCCATCAGCTTCATCTTGCATGCACCATGTTTTCCCCTGAGTCCTCCATGCGGGGAGGATGGGGCAGGGCCCCCAGGGGGCTTGGGACCAGCCTGAGAAAAATGGGACCAAGATGTCACTTCACACCTTCAAGAAGTATCACCCTCAGTTCAAAGCCCCAGGTTCGAGGAGCTGAAAGTGGGGGCAGACAGAGGTGGGGCCCGGCCAAAGTGTTCTGGGTGAGGAAGCAAATAGCTCCTGCCCTCCTCACCTCCAGGCAGTCTCAGCCAATCCAACCTTGGTTGCCCAATAGGAGTTACTGACCCAGGGCCTGAGGGTCATGGCCAGTGAAGAGGCTGGGCAGAGGGAGACCTCACCTTGTCCTCTTCTCTCACCGAACCCAGAAGGAGGTCAGTGACTCCGTTCCTCTATGTCGCCTCCCCCACATCCCACTCTCTAGCTCAGAGAACCTGGAGACAGACCTATAGGACACAATGTCCTTAGTGCTGGAGGCAGCCATCCCCTAGTGGGCAGTGGGGGCCCCAGGAGCCAGTTAACCCAGAGAAGGCAGTCAGGGAGGGCTTCCTGGAGGAGGCTACCCTCGCTACACGGAAGCCTGAAATTAGGAAGGATGTGCCTGGCCATGGAAACAGCTTGATCAAAGGCATGACATTTCCAGAGAAATGCTAGCCACATGATGGACCTGGAAAAAGGTGCAGAAGAGTGAGCCGGGGGCGATTATGGGTGGGGTGGGGGATGAGATCAGTCTTCAGGGCCTCAAAGCCTGGACTTTCTGTGGCTCTGGAGCGCCCTCTTTTGCCCCAGGCCAGGAGGTGGAAGGGAGTCAGGCAAAGGAACCACTGAGATAGATTCAGTGTTGTTATGTGGTGACGGCAAAGGGCTGGGGCCGGGGGCAGGAACCCTGGCCTCAGCTCTGCAAAGCTGCCCCAAAAAGACGGAAGACTTTCCAGTTCTGATAGACCTGCTCTGAGCCAGAGCATCTAGGCACTTGCCCACAGTGGTGACCTTGGGCAAGTTATTAACTTCCCTGACCTCAGTTTTGGGCTCTATAAAATGGGGCTAAAGAGAGGACCTGCATCAGAGGGCTGTTGGTGAATGGAATTAATTTAGCATAGCTCCTAGGTGGTGCCAGTGGTAAAGAACCTGCCTGCCAATGCAGGAGACTTGAACCCTGGGTCGGAAAGATCCTCTGGAGAAGGAAATGCCAACCCACTCCAGTATTCTTGCCTGGAGAATCCCATGGACAGAGGAGCCTGGCGGGCTACAGTCCATGGGGTCGCAAAGAGTCAGACACGACTGAGCGTCACATACAGCACAGCACCTGGTACTGTGTGTGCTGTGTGCTAAGTCACTTCAGTTGTGTCCAACTCTCAGACCGCATGGACTATAGCCCGCCAGGCTCCTCTGTCCATGGGATTTTCCCTGCAAGAATACTGGAGTGGGTTGGCATTTCCTTCTCCAGGGGATCTTCCTGACCCAGGGATCAAACCCACACCTCTTATGTCTATTGCATTGGCAGGTGGGTTCTTTACCACCAGCGCCACCTAGGAAGCCCAACACAGGACCTGGCACTAGCTAATCTTTTTTTCTTAAACTAATTATTTGGTTGCATCAGGTCTTAGTTGCAGCATGCGGGCTCAGTAGTTGCCCTGCAGCAAGCAGGATCTTAGTTCCTCAACTGGGGTTTGAACCTGAGACCCCTGCATTGGAAGGTGGGTTCTTTACCACTGAGCCACCAGGGAAGTCCCCCGTGAGTCTTAATTACCAGCTAAACATTATTGCTAGTTGAGAAAAAGAGAAAATTGGTTTTCCCCCAAGGACAAGATGACAGGTGGGTGGCAGGTATTTTACCAGAAGAGTCTACAAAAAAAGACATGGTACTCAGCCCCTGGGATTCCCAGGCTTGCATGATCCAAGCAACCCCTTGGGGCTCTTATTTTAAAAACACTGGCTTCCCATCCCTAGTCTCTGACCTGCCAGGTCTGGGGTAACACAGGCCCTGGGGTTTGTAAGGAGGCCCCAGGCCTGGATCTTCTATCAGGCAGGTGTGGGGAACATTCCTCTCTGATGACAAGGATTCACTCTAAGTGCTTCCTCCTTGGGGAGACAGTTCCTTCAAAACAGCCTTTAAAAAGACTGCTGTCTATTGAATATGCCTCACCTGTTCTAAGCCTTTTCTGTGTTAACTCAGACAATCCTCACAGCAATCCTGTGATGTGTAGGTACTCAGAATTGTTCCCATCTTACTGATGGGGAAACTGAGGCCTACAGAAACTAGGAAACTTGTCCAAGGTTGCAGGAACTCTGTGACTTGTTAGGAGTCAGATTGGGACTTGAACCTGGACTTAAGCCCTTAACCATTGGGTTGTAGCTTCCCCACCTGCCTCCAGTCCCTGGGCTGTTTGTTAAGATTCCTCCAGGTGTTGTGGATCAGAGCTGGGGGTTCATACGTTTTGCTCCTTTGCCCTCTAAGATAACAATCCCTAACTTTTTTGGCGCCAGGGACTGGTTTATGGAAGACAGTTTTTCCACAGATGGGGTTTAAGAATGGGGATAGTTTGGAGATGATTCAAGCACATTACATTTATTGTACACTTTATTTCTATGAGTATGACATCAGCTCCACCTCAGATCATCAGGCATTAGACCGGGGAAGTTGGAAACCCCTGCTCTAAGGGTGTGACCTTTGAATCAAGAAATGGCCAGTCCTGCTTCAAACCACCTTGGGAAGCAGAAAACTGGAACTCAACTTCCTGTGCGCGGCTTACTTCCTCTGGGGGGGCGGTTCCTGGTGGGTCTCTCTCCCTGAGCTGGTTCTACTACCTCTAAAGGGGGTTGCAGCACCTCCCTAGGTATCATCAAGTCAGGAGATCAAGGATGGGGAGGGGGTTTGTGAACTGTTGGGCTGTGGGTTCTTTTGGAGCTGGGAGTGGCCAAGGTGGGGGTGTGGGAGGAGTGGGGACAGTCTAGGAGTTGCTCAAGTCACCTACCTCCAGGGCTAGCCCTTTCCTTTCCTTTCTTCTTTTTTTAAATCTTTTGGCTGCTCACGTGGCATGTGGGATCTTAGTTCCCTGACCAGGGATCAAACCCACGCCCCCTGCACTGGCACTGCAGAATCTTAGCCACTGGACCTCCAGGGAGGCCCCCAGGGGTAGTCCTTTTCCAGCTAGTGTCACCAGGACTTCAGAGGTTGGGGGAGGCCACAGGGGAAGAGAGGCTGGTGGGGAGCCTGGCTTCTCCCTTCCCGCTTGGCACTCCAACATGCCCTGGCTGGCGGCGGCTCATGATTCATCAGCTTTAAGCCCTGGTTTCATCAGTAATCAGGAAACACACCACTAGAGAGCCTGGGGCATTTTCTGGAGAGCTCAATGCCCTCCCAGAAACTGGGGAGGGGGGCAGGAGGAGGGAGCAGGGGAGAGAGAAGGAAGAGGTCTGGCCTCAGAAACTTTGCATAATGTATTCTTTTCTTTGAGGAGGCTGAGAAAGCCTCAGGACCTGACATCCTTGGAAACCATTCACTCATTCATTCTGGTTTACTGAACCCCTTACTCTGCGCCAGTTACCACTGGCCCAGAGAAATAAAGTGAAGTTATCCAGAAGCTTCCTGGTACGGAGATTACTGTATGATCGGCTAATTCCTGCACAGCACAGAGAGGTGCGGGTTTACCAAATTCAGAATCCACAGAGGAGAGAGACATTAATCTGGGGATGCGTGGTTGTGGCATGGATGGGGTGGGGGGTGGGGGTGAGATATTGGCAGTTCTGAAGCCCACACCAGGGAAATGACAGTGTGGGCTGTGATCGGATCCTTCTGCCACTTCTGAATGGTTCCTCTCCCATCTGGGCCTCTGTTTTCCCATCTGTGACCTGGACACAGTTGATGGAGCCTTTCTCTTGGGGCTGTTTTAAGAGTTAAAGCACTTAGAACAGCCCCTGGTGTGTGGTCAGCATGCGGCTCACAGAGTGCCTGGCAGACAGGGAGAGGGCTTTCTGGTGAAGCCCTTTGCTGTCTATGCAAAGGCCCAGGGGTGTGCTGCACGTGGGTGTGATGGACATCTCTTGGGTGGAATGAGAGGTGGGAAGGATCATGGAAGTACTGTCCTTCCCTGTGGACACCTTCCTTAGGGCAGTGGGGAGCTACAGACGGTTTTTGAGCAGAGGAGTGACATGCCAGATCTGAGCACTACAGAGTGGTGATGGGCTGGAAGGCCAGACTGGGGCAGGGAGACCAGTGAGGAGGCGGCACCAGGGTCTTGGTGAGACATGGGGAAGCCTGAATGAGCACAGTAACTGTGTGGATGGAAAATCCTGGAGATGAGGACCAGTGTCAGGGGGACACATAGCTGAACTGACGTGATGACATTGGGTTGACCAGAAAGTTCATTTGGGTTCTTCCATGACATCTAACATCATCAATCTTCCGTGGTGGCTCAGATGGTAAGGAATCTGCCTGCAATGCGGGAGACCCACGTTTGATCTCCCTGGGTTGGGAAGATCCCCTGAAGAAGAAAGCGACAACCTACTCCAGCATTCTTGCCTGGGAGATCCCATGGACAGAGGAGCCTGGTGGGTTACAGTCTACAGGGTTGCAAAGAGTCAGACACGACTAAGCGAGTAACACACACATCATCAGTACAATGAGCGAATAGACACTGTGGGCTGGGGGGAATGGAGGAGTCCAGGTGTGTTGGGAGCCACTGATTCAGAATGTACTAATATACTCAGGAGAGGGTACCTAAGGAGGGCCTTGAAGGGTGCATAGGAGTCGTTCAGGGGACACATGAGGGAGGGCTGCCCAGACAGATGGAACCAAAAGCAGAAGGTATGAAAGCAGTGGGTTTGGGGAGGAAAGAGTGGGGCTCAGGAGTTGGGGGGCCTTGGGGGTCATCTGTAGGCCACTGGGGCTGGGGGAGAGTCAGAAGGCAGAGCAGTGGGAAGAGAATTTCAGCACCTCTGTTAGCTTCTCATGGCTGTTGAAACAAATACCACAACCTGGGTGCCTTGAGTTACTCTGCTTTAAAACAGTAGTGTTTCATTCTCTCACTGCTGTGTTGGCAAGGCTGTGATCCCTCACAAGCCTTCCAGCTGCCAGTGGCTCCACGTGTTCCTTACTCGTGGCTCCAAGAATCCAAACTCTGCATCTGTCTCCACAGAACCTTCTCTGTCTCAGCATCTTTTCTTATGAGGACGCTTGTGGTTGGATTCAGGGCCCACCTGGATAATCCAGGATAATCTCACCTCAAGATCCTTATCTTAATTACATCTGCAAGGACTCTTTTTCCAAATAAATTCGCCCGCAGGTTCCAGGTGGTCTTATCTTTTGGGGTGTGGGGGTTACCTAAACTCTAATTCCAGTGCTTCCTGCCAGATGGAGTCTTTCGTCTTTCCCCTGCTTCGGGGCTCCCAGTCCCTCTAGTCGTGCCTCCTGGATCAGGCAGAACGCCCCACTGTTTACCCTTCCATCCCCAGGGCCCAGAAGTGTACGCACACGTGTGCAGAAGTAGCTGCCTGCCCGCCTCACTTCTTCCAGCAGGCAACGCCCTCAGAGGTGGGGGCCTGGCTGGACCTGTGGGAGGTGAGCGCCACCCTGTGTTCATTTTGGAGCAGTGCAGCCCGAGGCTCCAGCCCGGTCCCTGCACGGCGGACAAGTGGAGCGGTGTGGCCACTTACAGAGCTCTGGCTGAACCTCAGCTCCGCACACGTGGGTTCTGCTAGCCTCAGTGTGAAGTTGGGGGACATAACCTCCATCCTCCAGACCAGGAGACCTCGGCTCAGAGAGGCTGTGACTTGCTAAGGTCTCACAATTTCCACTCCCGTCTGACCGCACAAACTAGCAAATGCACCGGGCTGGGGGCGGGACCTGTCCGCCCCGGCGGCTGCGAGGCTTTTCAGGGTCTACTTTTGCAAAGTCTACAAATGCAAGATGGGAGAGGACGCACTTGAGCCCCCCAGGCAGCCCCTTGCAGAGAAGCCCGAAGAACCCAGAACTCAGCCTTTTGCTCAGATAGTCTGTGGACCTCGCTGCTGCTTCATGCTTTCCAAACATTGGTCTTAAAAAACAAAGGAAAACAATTAGGTGTTTATTGTTCTCTAAACATTTTCACATGTGTGAACTATTTAATAGTTTAAAAACTATACTTACTGAAAAAAAAATATATATATATACTTACTGGATTAAAAACAATGCAGGCTTCCAGTTCCCCTCTGAAAGGCAATAAGCTGGCAGCAGCTTCTTCCTCATGCTTTCAGGAATGACCCCTGCATATGCATGTATATATATATATATAGGTATGTCTACATACACATATACACGCCCTTGAATGTATATTCACACACTCCCATTAGGAAAAAAAAAACAAACAGTGGCAAGCAATCAACATTCTGCATTTCTTTTGTCACTTAATGACACTTTCACATTTGATCCACAGGATGGTGTGTGTGTATGTGTGAGTAAGTCATTCAGTCGTGTCCACCTCTTTGCCACCCCATGGACTGTAGCCTGCCAGGCTCCTTTATGCATGGAATTCACCAGGTAAGAACACTGGAGTGGGTATCCATTCCCTTCTCCAGGGGATCTTCCCGACCCAGGGGTTGAACCAGGATCTCCCGCATTGCAGGCAGATTCTTTACCATCTGAACCACCAGATAGCTGTATCTATATCATAAGTGTATACAGGGTGAACACGACAGGCAGCTAGTGCCAAGATAAATACATAAACACACACACACACACACAACACATGAACACAACCAGCTCCCCATGAGTCTCCTCGGTGCCCCCTTCTGACTCCCTGCAGCTAACTGTTCTGACCTCTGAGATTTTGGTGTTTTATTCCCGTGTAAATGGCAGCATGTCCTCTTTTGTCGGCAGCTGCTTTCACTCAACACTCTGTCTGTGGGAACCAGTCATGTTGCTGCCTGTGCTGCGCATCCCTTGTCCTCACCCTGTGCGATGTTCCGCTGTGTGACTACACCACGCTTTATTTCATCCGTTCTCCTGCCGATGGACGTTGGATAGTTTCCAGGTTTTGCCCATCACATATTGTGTGCTCTGAATATTCTAGCATTATGTGTCTTTCTGGTGAACGTGTTGGATCGACACCTAGAGGCAGAATTTCTAGGTCAAAGGTCTACATGTGTTCTGTTCTGACTCCCCCGGTGACTCAGTGGTAAAAGAATCCACCTGCAGAAGCAGGAGACCCAAGAGGCTTGAACCCGAGTTCTATCCCTGGGTCAGGAAAACCCCCTGGAGGAGGAACTGCAACCCCCTCCAGTATTCTTGCTTGGAAAAAAACCCCCATGAACAGAGGAGCCTGGTGGGCTATAGTTCATGGGACAGCAAAGAGCTGGACATGACTGAGTGACGGAAGCACGCACCCATGCACTTTCTGTTTCAGCAGAAGCTGCCGAAAGGTTTCCTAAGTGATGGTAACAGTTGAAGTTCCCACCAGTTCTGACTACTCCATATCTTCACTCACCCTTGATATTTCTGCCTTTTTCATTTTAGCCATTCTGGTAGCTGTATAGTGCTATGGCACTGTGCTTTTAATTTGCATTTCCCTGATTACTAATATAGTTGAACACTGTTTCATATATTTATTGGCCAGTTGGGTATCCTCCTTGATCTGTTCAAATCTTTTGCCTATTTTTCTTTTTAAAAATTTTTGTTGGCGTTTAGTTGATTTATTTTGCTATTAGGATGTCTTTTCATGTTGGGTGTTTTTGTATTGATTTGTAGGAGTTCTATGGATATTCCAAGCAGAAGTTTTTTTGCTGTATATGTTCATTAGAAATGTCCTCTTCCACTTTTTGGGTCATCTTTTAACTCCTCAAAATTTATTTTTTGTTAAAGGAGAGTTCTTAATTCTGATATAGTCCAGTAAAAAATTATTAGCTCCTTTGCTTATTGTTTAAAAAGAGCCTGCCTGTTTCAAGGTCATGAAGATGTTCTCTTAATGCTTTCTTCTAAGTCTTTATTGTTTTACTCTTCTACATTTAGGTCTGGAATTTACTTCTGTTTATGGTGTGAGGTAGGGGTTACGTTAGGCTGAAAAACGGTCTCCCAACGACACACACCTCTTAACTCCTGGAACTGTTACCTTCTACGTCAAAGTGTCTTCAGAGTGATTAAGGTAAAGGTCTTGAGCAAGAAAGATTATTCTGGATTATCTACAACCACATGCATTCTTGCAGGAGGGAAGCAGAGGGCGATTTCACACACGGAAGCCCCTATGAGGATGGAGCAGACAGAGATAGATTGGAAGTTGCTTGCCTTGAGACTGGATTGATGTAGCCACAAACCAAGCCGTGCCGGCAGCTCCAGAGATGGAAAAAGGCAAAAAACAGATTCTCTCTGATGGCCCCCAAGATGTTGGCTCTGCTAACACCTTGATTTTGGCCCAGTGATACTGATTCTGAACATCTGACCTCCAGGACTGTGAAGGTATAAAGTTCTGTGGTTTTAAGCGACAAGTTTCAGGTAATTTTTTACAGCAGCCACAGGAAGCCATGAGAGGGGTCAAGAGGCATTTTCCCCACAATATTCTGTCTAGCTGACCCAGCACCGTTTCCTGAAAAGATCGTCCTTTAGTCTGTTTGTCTGCTCTTGTACCAATGCCACACTGTTTAACTTCCTGTTCCTACAATAGTTCTTGATGTCTGGTACAGTAAGTTCTGTGGTTTTGTTCTTTATTTTTTCTTTTTGTATCAATGGCTTTTCCTTTGCATCGCCATATACGTTTTAGAATCCATTTGTTAGTTTCAGGGGAAAAACTTCTGGGATTTTTGAATTGGGATTGTGTTGAATCTTGCAATTAATTTGAGAAGAATTGAAATGTTTATAATATTGAGGCTTCTAATCCATGAAAACGATATAGCTCTCAGTTTATTTAGATCGTATTTAATTTCAAACAATGATGTTAATAAAAAATAAAAAATTGAGATATAATTCACATACCAAAAAATTCATTCATTTAAAATAGGGTGGGACTTCCCGGGTGGTCCAGTGGTTACGAATCTGCCTTCTGATGCAAGGGACATGGGTTCAATCCCTGGTCAGGGAATTAAGATCCCACATGCAATGAAGAGCCCATATATTGCAACAAAGACCTAGTGTGGCCAAAGGGAAGAAAAAAAAGGTGAACAAGGCATTCCCTATTGGTTGGGATCCTGCACTGTAACTGCTGAGGGCTTGGATTCAAGTCCCTGGTTGGAGAACTAGGATCCCATGAGCCACGTAGCGTGGCAGATGAAAATGTGTACAACTCAGTGGGTGTTTTTTAAAGTATATTTACAAAATTGTACAATCATCGCCACTGTCTAATTCCGGAATATTTCTTATCACTCCGCAAAGAAACTCCATCCCATTGGCAGTCATTCTCTACATGCCCCTTCCTTCAACTCGGCAGCCGCTAATTTCTTTTTGTCTCTATGGATGTGCCTATTCTAGGCTTTAAATATATAGAAGTGGAATCATAAAACATACGAGATTTTGTGTATAGCTTCTTTCACTTCACATCATGTTGTCCAGGTTCATCCATGTTGAAGCATGTATCAGCACTTACTCTCTTTCATGGCTGAATAATATTCCATTATTCAGGCAATACCAAAGGCAATGCCAAAGAATATTCAATCTACTGTACAACTGCACTCATCTCAAATGCTGGCAAAGTAATGCTCAAAATTTTACAAGCCAGGCTTCAATAGTATGTGAACCATAAACTTCCAGAAGTTCAAGCTGGATTTAGAAAAGGCAGGGGAACCAGAGACCACGTTGCCAACATCCCTTGGATCGTTAAAAAAGCATAGAGTTCCAGAAAAACATCTACTTCTGCTTTATTGACTATGCCAAAGCCTTTGACTGTGTGGATCACAACAAACTGTGGAAAATTCTGAAAGAGATGGGATCCAGACCACCACCTGATCTGCCTCCAGAGAAATCTGTATGCAGGTCAAGGAGCAACAGTTAGAACCGGACATGGAACAACAGACCAGTTCCAAATCGGGAAAGGAGTATGTCAAGGCTGTATATTGTCACCCTGCTTATTTAACTTATATGCAGAGTACATCATGCAAAATTCCAGGCTGGATGAAGCACAAGCTGGAATCAAGATTGCTGGGAGAAATATCAATAACCTCAGATATACAGATGATATCACCCTTATGGCCGAAAGGGAAGAAAAACTACAGAGCCTCTTGATGAAAGTGAAAGAGGAGAGTGAAAAAGTTGGCTTAAAACTCAACATTCAAAAAACTAAGATCATGGCATCCGGTCCCATCACTTCATGACAAATAAATGGGGAAACAATGGAAACAGTGGCAAACTTTATTTTGGGGGGATCCAAAATCACTCCAGATGGTGACTGTAGCCATGAAATTAAAAGACGCTTGCTCTTTGGAAGAAAAGCTACAACAAACTTAGAGAGCATATTCAAAAGCAGAGACATTACTTTGCCAACAAAGGTGCATCTAGCCAAAGCTATGGTTTTTCCAGTTGTTGTGTATGGATATGAGAGTTGGACTATAAAGAAAGCCGAGCGCCAAAGAATTGATGCTTCTGAACTGTGCTGTTGGAGAAAATTCTTGAGAGTCCCTTGGACTGCAAGGAGATCCAACCAGTCCAACCCTAAAGGAGATCAGTCCTGAATATTCACTGGAAGGACTGATGCTGAAGCTGAAACTCCAATACTTTGGCCACCTAATGTGAAGAACTGACTCATTCAAAAAGACTCTGATGCTGGGAAAGACTGAAGACAGGAGGAGAAGGGGATGACAGAGGATGAGATGGCTGGATGGCATCACCGACTCGACGGACATGAGTTTGGGTAAACTCCGAGAGTTGGTGATGGACAGGGAGGCCTGGAGTGCTGCAGTCCATCGGGTCACAAAGAGTCAGACATGACTGAGCGACTGAATTGAATATTCCATTGTCTAGATATACATTGTTTGTTTATCCATCCAAGTATCTGATGGATACTTGGGTTATTTCCACTTTGGGGCCATTATCAATATGAGGAATGCTGCTGTGAACATCATGTATACATTTTTGTGTGGGCATATATTTTCAATTCTCTTGGGTATTGTGTATCTAGGAGTGAAATTGCTGGGTCATAGGGCACCTCTATATTTAACTTTTTGAGGAGCTGCTAAACTGTTTTCCAAAACAGCTGCACCATTTCATAATCCTACCAGGGTCGTGACAGGGTTCTACTCTCTCCACATCCTGGCCAATACTGGTTACTGTTTGCCATTTTGATTATAGTCGTCTTACTGGGTGTGAAATGGGACCTCACGGTGGTCTTTATTTCATTTTCCTAATGACTAACACACAATAATACTTTGTCATTTTCAGTGTAGCATTCTTGCACACTTTTTGTTTGATTTCTTCCTAGGAAGTTGATATTTTTGATGCTCTTATAGATGGCTTCATTTTCTAAAAATAGAGTTTTATTATTTTCCAGCAGTTTTAGGTTCACAGCAAAATTGAGAGGAAAGTACTGAGAATTCTCCTCTATCCCTTGCCTTCACATGTATAGCTTCCCCCACTATCATCATCCCATTGTTTTAATCAATGAAACTATCATACATCATCACCCCATATCTGTATTTTACATAAGGTTCACTCCTGATGGTGTACGTTCTATGGGTTTTGACAAGTGCATGATGACATCCATCCGTTGTTATAGTGCCATGAAGAATAGTCTCACTGCCCGAGAAATCCTCTGTGCTCCACCTACCGTCCTTCCTTCCCCTGAACCACTAATCATTTTGCTATTTCCGTAGTCTTGCCTTTTCTAGAATGTCATATAGTTGGAATCACACAGTATGTAGCCTTTCCAGATTGGTTTCTTTCACTTAGCAATATGCTTTTAACTTTCCTCCGTGTCTTTTCATGGCTTGAGCGCTCGTTTCTTTTTGGCACTGAATACTATACCCTTGTCCGGGTGCACTGCAGTGCATCTAAGTGGTCACCTACTGCAGGACTTCTTGGTTGCTTCCAAATCTTGGCAGCTATGAATAAAGCTGCCATACACATCCAGGTGCGAGTGCTTGTGTGCACTTACATTTTCAACACTTTTGGGTAAATATTAAGCAGTAAAGGATTGCTGAGTCATAAGGACTGCTGAATCATAAGGACTGCTGAATCATAAGGACTGCTGAAACATAAGGATTGCTGAAACATAAGAGTATGTTTAATTTATAAGAAACTGTTTTATAAAAAACCATCTCCCAAAGTGACTGTGCCCTTTTGCATTCTCACCAGCCATGAACGAGAATTCTTGTTGCTCCACATCCTCTCCAGCATCCGGTGTTTTCAGTGTTTTGGATTTTGGCCATTTTAATAGATGCAGAGTAGCATTTCATTGTTGTTTCAATTTGTAATTCCCTACTGACACATGATGTTGAGCACCTTTATATATACTTGTTTGCCATCTTTCCTGGAGGTGTCTGTTCAGATGGTTAGCTTCGTCCCTTTTTTTTAGTTAGGTTGTTCATCTTATTTTTTGTGTTTTAAGAGTTTTGTATATTTTGGGTAACAGTCCTTTATCAAATATGTCTTTCAGCATAGTTCATGGCTTGTTTGCTCATTCTCTTAACAGTTTTTTTACAAGTTTTCAATTTTAATGAAGTCCAGCTTATCAATGATTTTATCCTTGATGTCTTTGATATTGTATCAAAAAATTCATCACCTAACTCAAGGTCATCTAAATCTTCTCTTATAATATCTTCTAGGACTTCAATAGTTTCAGTTTTAAACTGTTTTATATTTGTGGCCAGTGGAGAGAAACATAGTTGATTTTGACCCTATTTCTAGTTTTGCTAAATTCACACAAATTGTTGAGAGATGTGTGTTGAAGTCTCCTACTATGATTACAGACATGTCTCTTCCTCCTATTAGTTCCATTAAGTTTTGCTTGTATTTTTTTTAACCACATACTCTTTTTTTTTTTTATTAATTATTTGGCTGTACTGAGTCTTGGTGCCCTGCACTGGGGACACAGAGTCTTAGCCACCGGACCACCAGGGGAAGTCCCTCCAGTACTGCTTCTTATCAAGTCCACTCTGTAACACCGGGACAGCTATAACAGATTTTTCTGGTTCTTGTCTGTGTGGTATATCTCTTTCTATATTTTCATTTTCAACCTTTCTGTGTTCTTATACTTAAATTATATCTCTTGTAAGTAGGATAGAGTTGAATTTGTTATTTTTATCTATCCTGACAATCTATCTTTCAACTGGAATATTTGGAGTAATTTTTTAAGACTGCATGTTTGGATTTAATCATCATGTATCAGTTCTTTGAAATGAAAGATGAAATCGCTCTGACATTTTCTCTCACTCGCCTCCTGCCCATTTCCCAGTTATTATTGTTCGTATTCTTTTTGCTTTGTTGGAGTTTATAGCACTTAAATTCGGGTTTTTTCACTGTTACTTCTTCACACACTTAGTTGTTGTTGTTTTTTTTTTTTGTCTGCCCCGTGCTGCTTGTTGGATCTTAGCTCCCTAACTAGAGATTGAACCTGTGTTCTCGGCAGTGGAAGCACGGAGTCTTAGCCACTGGACCACCACCAGATTCCTCTTCACTTGGTTAATTATAATCCACTACCAAAATGGATTCCATGCTCACCTCAGCTACTCCATTTCTGAGTTCATTTATTTATTTATATATTTTAAAAATTTTACCTCTTGGCTGCACTGCGCAGCAGGCGGGATCTTATGTCCCAGACCAGGGATTGAACCTGGGCCCCTGACACTTAGAGCACAAAGTCTTAACCCCTGGACCACCAGGCAAATCCCAAGTTCCTTTGTTTAGCGTTGCCTCTTAGCTACTTGCCCGCCAGCAGAAAGGGCTTCATAGTTTTTTTTTTAAGGGCACATATAAATGCTTTAAGTTTAAATTTAACAATATGTAATCACCTCTAAAAGTACAAAATAAAGCAAAACCAACTAAAACAATAGCAAGATATCCCAGTAGACTCCCCCTTGTACATAGTGTTGGCTTCCACTGTGTCTCGCCTTTGACCTGTCTTAGAAATGATGGCTTGTACGGAGATTTCATTCAGAAAACTGGTTTCCACTTCACCTCCGATAGACTGAGTAAAATGAAACCGCCTGCATCAAGTGTGGGGGAGCATGTGGGCCTTTCACACACCGCCAGTGGGAGTGGAAAATGGTCAAGCACGTGGCGGGACTGCTTGGCAGACCCACTGAGGCTGTACATGTGCCAACCCCAGGACAAAGCGAGCCGACTCTTGGCTGCAAATCCAACAGACAGGCATAAACATGTTTATTAGAAGGGAGCATGAATATTCATAGCAGCAGTATCTGTAATAGCTCCCAAACAGGAACTACCCAGATGCCCATTACACAGTATTACAAAACAGAATGCTATTCAATGATGAGACTGGATAATCTACAAATACACGACAGTCTACAAATATACGTACCTACTACGAATATGGTGTTGTACCTATCACCTACTACAACTATATGTACCTACTGTAGTTGGGTAGGCACTCCAATTGTGGTGGAGTACTCCAACTGTGGTGTTGGAGAAGACTCTTGAGAGTCCCTTGGACTGCAAGGAGATCAAGCCAGTCAATCCTAAAGGAAATCAGTCCTGAATATTCATTGGAAGTACTGATGCTGAAGTTGAATCTCCAATATTTTCGCCACCTGACATGAAGAACCAATTCATTAGAAAAGGCCCTGATGCTGGGGAAGGCTGAGGGCAGGAGGAGAAGAGGACAGCAGAGGATGAGATGGTTAGATAGCATCACTGACTCAATGCACTTGAATTTGAGCAAACCGGGAGATAGTGGAAGACAGGGAAGCCTGGCATGCTACAATCCATGGGGTCACAAAGAGCTGGACACGACTTAGGAAACTTCCTACTCTGTGCCACTTTGTCTCTGCTAGCTCATTGTAAGGCACTCTGTGAGTCAGAAATTCTGTGCCCCATTTTACAGATAGGTAAACTGAGGCCAGAGGCACTCTCCCCTCTTTCTAAGCCTCCCTCCAGATAGAAGTACTTCTCTATGTAGGCTGCACTCCTGTTCCTGGCTCACTCCTGATATAAGGATCCAAATCAGTTTTTCAGATTCTCCAGGCAAGAATACTGGAGTGGGCTGCCATGTCCTCCTCCAGGGCATCTTCCCAACCCAGGGGTCTCTTCCATCTCCTGCATTGGCAGGCGGGTTCTTTACCACTAGTGCCACCTGGGAAGCCCTGTGCAGATTTCAGTTCAGTTCGGTCGCTCAGTCATGTCCAACTCTTTGCGACCCCATGGACTGCAGCACACCAGGCCTCCCTGTCCATCACCAACTCCCGGAACTTGCTCAAACTCATATGCATCGAGTCACTGATGCCATCCAACCATCTCATCCTCTGTCATCCCCTTCTCTTCCTGCCTTCAATCTTTCCCAGCATCAGGGTCTTGTGCAAAGTCAGTCAGTCAGTTCAGTTGCTCAGTCGTGTCTTACTCTTTGTGACCCCCATGAATCGCAGCACCCCAGGCCTCCCTGTCCATCACCAGCTCCCGGAGTTCACTCAGACTCACGTCCACCACGTCAGTGATGCCATTCAGCCATCTCCTTCTCTGTCGCCCCCTTCTCCTCCCGCCCCCAATCCCTCCCAGCATCAGAGTCTTTTCCAATGAGTCAAATCTTCGCATGAGGTGGCCAAAGTACTGGAGTTTCAGCTTCAGCATCATTCCTTCCAAAGAAATCCCAGGGTTGACCGCCTTCAGAATGGACTGGTTGGATCTCCTTGCGGTCCAAGGGACTCTCAAGAGTTTTCTCCAACACCGCAGGTCAAAAGCATCAATTCTTCGGCCCTCAGCTTTCTTCACAGTCCAACTCTCACGTCCATACATGACCACTCGAAAAACCATAGCCTTGACTAGATGGACCTTTGCTGGCAAAGTAATGTCTCTGCTTTTGAATATGCTGTCTAGGTTGGTCATAACTTTTCTTCCAAGGAGTAAGCGTCTTTTAATTTCATGGCTGCAGTCACCATCTGCAGTGATTTTGAAGCTCAAAAAAATAAAGTCTGACACTGTTTCCACTGTTTCCCCACCTATTTCCCATGAAGTGATGGGACCAGATGCCATGATCTTCGTTTTCTGAAGGTTGAGCTTTAAGCCAACTTTTTCACTCTCCTCTTTCACTTTCATCAGGAGGCTTTTTAGCTCCTCTTCACTTTCTGCCATAAGGGTGGTGTCATCTGCATATCTGAGGTTATTGATATTTCTCCCGGCAATCTTGATTCCAGCTTGTGCTTCTTCCAGCCCAGCGTTTCTCATGATGTACTCTGCATAGAAGTTAAATAAGCAGGGTGACAATATACAGCCTTGACGTACTCCTTTCCTATTTGGAACCAGTCTGTTGTTCCGTGTCCAGTTCTAACTGTTGCTTCCTGACCTCCATATAGGTTTCTCAAGAGGCAGGTGAGGTGGTCTGGTATTCCCATCTCTTTCAGAATTTTCCACAGTTTATTGTGATCCACATAGTCAAAGGCTTTGGCATAGTCAATAAAGCAGAAATAGATGTTTTACTGGAACTCTCATGCTTTTTTCATGATCCAGTGGATGTTGGCAATTTGATCTCTGGTTCCTCTGCCTTTTCTAAAACCAGTTTGAACATCTGGAAGTTCACGGTTCACGTATTGCTGAAGCCTGGCTTGGAGAATTTTGAGCATTACTTTACTAGTGTGTGAGATGAGTGCAATTGTGCAGTAGTTTGAGCATTCTTTGGCATTACCTTTCTATGGGATTGGAATGAAAACTGACCTTTTCCAGTCCTGTGGCCACTGCTGAGTTTTCCAAATTTGCTGGCATATTGAGTGCAGCACTTTCACAGCATCATCTTTCAGGGCTTGAAATAGCTCAACTGGAATTCCATCACCTCCACTAGCTTTGTTCGTAGTGATGCTTTCTAAGGCCCACTTGACTTCACATTCCAGGATGTCTGGCTCTAGGTGAGTGATCACACAGTCGTGATTATCTTGGTCATGAAGATCTTTTTTGTATAGTTCTTCTGTGTATTCTTGCCACCTCTTCTTAATATCTTCTGCTTCTGTTAGGTCCATAACACTTCTGTCCTTTATCGAGCCAATTTTTGCACGAAATGTTCCCTTGGTGTCTTTAATTTTCTTTTAGAGATCTCTAGTCTTTCCCATTCTGTTGTTTTCCTCTATTTCTTTGCACTGATCGCTGAGGAAGGCTTTCTTATCTCTTCTTGCTATTCTTTGGAACTCTGCATTCAGATGCTTATATCTTTCCTTTTCTCCTTTGCTTTTTGCTTCTCTTCTTTTCACAGCTATTTGTAAGGCCTCCTCAGATAGCCATTTGTGCAGAGTAATGTTTATTAATTCATAAAGACTCTGACACTATCCTCATGGATAAGTAAAGGATCTCACAGGTAAGTAAGTTGGCCCAGAGAGGTGAAGTGACCTACCCGAGGTCCCACAGCACCTTTCTGCAGGGTAATTGATCAATTGATTCTCACCAGGCCATTTCCCCTGCCAGGCCTGCAGGGGTTAACAGGGCCAGCACGCAGCAGGAGGGAGGGTCTCACAGACAGTGAGCAGTGGGAGTGGGCCGTCCCCTCTAGGACCCTGACTCCACCTCGGTGGGCAGCTTGAGCCCCTGCCAGCCTCTTGTTGACTCAGCCGGCCTCTCTCCTGCCAAGGCCTGCTGACCAGAGCTCCCACGGGGAGGGTCAGGCTGCATTCTTCTTGGGTTGGAGCCTGGGTTGGGGGGTGGCTGGCACCTCCTGGTGGAGGCTGTGTGCTGGTCTGTGGGTGCTGGGCCAGATGCTGGGGTGAGGCTGGAGTGTGGACCAGCCCAAGAACCAGCTTCTTGAGCGTGTGTGCGGCTTAGCGTCACCATGACTGAGCTAGGTGATCTCAGCAAGCCGCTGCCACCATCCTGTGTGCACCCCTGCCTCAGTTTCCCTGTCCATCGAATGGACGCAACGAAGATAAGCCTGGCCAGCCCTACCACACAGCTACTGGGAGGATCAAAGAAACAAACGAGTTTGGCCTGAGTGAACGCCCTTTGCAGCTCAAGGACCTGGGCACATTGGCTGGCCAGCCGGCCGGGCATTCTTGAGGTGGAGTACACGGACAGGAAGCGATGCAGGGCAGCTCTCAGCTGGGGCCTGTCTGCCTGACATCCCCGTCTCCTCCCCGGTCCTGACAGAATGACAGTCACAGGAGTGACCCCTCCTCCCAAGCGCACAGCCCTGCAGAGTTTACCGAGTCCTTCCATCCCACTCCCTCAGGTCCCCAGCCTCCTGCCTCAGGGCCTTTGCACTGCTGTGCCTTCTGCCCGGGACACTCTTCCCAGATGAGTGAGAAAGGCTGGCTCCCTCTCAGCTCCAATGTCACCTCTGCAGGAATCAACCAAACACTCATTTAAATTAACTTCTCCCTGACCCACTTGGGCTTCTCAGGCAGCACTCAGTTCAGTTCAGTTCAGTCACTCAGTCGTGTCCAACTCTTTGCAACCCCACGGACTGCAGCACACCAGGCCTCCCTGTCCATCACCAACTCCTGGAGTTTACCCAAACTCACGTCCATTGAGTTGGTGATGTCATCCAACCATCTCATCCTCTGTTGTCCCCTTCTCCTCCTGCCTTCAATCTTTCCCAGCATCAGGGTCTTTTCAAATGACCAGGTGGCACTAGTGGTAAAGGACCCACCTGCCAAAGCAGGAGACCTGGGTTCCATCCCTGGGTGGGGAAGATCCCCTGGGAAAGGAAATGGCAACCCACCCCAGGTTTCTTGCCTGGAAAATCTCATGGGCAGAGGATACTGGCGGGCTATAGTCCACAGGATCGCAGAGTTAGACACGACTGAAGCAACTTAGCACGCACCAGCCCCTCGCCCCTCCAGCACCCTCCCTTCCCCTCTGTGTCTTTCACAACCACCCCCTAAACTCTGGCCTTGGAGGTCTCTTCTTATCTCCCTGATTAGGTCACAGTCACACACACGAGGCTTATCGGAAACTCATGGGTAGGTCCCTCCCCTCCATCAGTAGAAAACGCCCCTTCCTGAGATGGACCATAGCTCCTGACCTGGGTCCCTGCAGCCCCCCAGGAACTGACGTGGGATGACCTCAGGCAAGGGGGTCCGGACGCGAGCAGACCTGGCCTCCTCGGCAGCACGGCCTCCGTCACAGAGGGGCACCGCCACGGTGGTCTCTCTGAAACAGTCCTTGACGAGTGGGGAGCCTGACCTTCCTTTCCTTGGGACGTTTCATTCTGTTTCTCTTGGGGCTTCCAAGGGATACAGAATGGAAACAAGCAAGGAAAGTGCGCAGTCGCTGAGCTGCATCAGGACCTGCTGTGGGCCCGACCCTGGGGGTCTCATAACGAGTTTAATCAGGGCGGCTTACGATTTTCCCCCCAATCCTACTGGAGCTGCCAACTTTAGGGAAAGACGCACTAACTTGTCCTCTCTTTTGTAATAAGTGGACTTTGCTTCTCCCCACCCTTCATCTCATGAGGCAGCTATTGGAACAGGACACAAATCCCAAGGGTGGAGACAAGTGCAGAGCACCAAGAGAAGATGGTGGTTGCGCCTCTGGCTCCACTCTCCCACCTCCAGCACATACACTCTCTGCACCTCAGTTTCTTCATGCATAAAACAAGAGGAGGAGCCCTTGAGACTGCTGGGGGTGAGAGATAAGGGATGTGTGCACAGGAGACTTTCTGCATAAAGCCTTCCAAATGCTGTTTCGGTTAGAGGAAACTGACCTCCTCACCTCCTCTCTAGGATAGGCCCAAATGGCCCCTGACCCGGCGTGGCTCGGTAGCATCCCTCCCCTCGATCTTCTGGGTGCCCTGGCCTCCCTCCTGCTCTTCACACATCCTCCCGGCGCCCTCTGACCCCAGAACCTCAGGGGCAGCTACAGGCTGCACCCGGGTCTCCATGAGGTCATTTCTGACTCCCTACCCAAACTGCACAGTTTGGTCACAGCACTGAACTGCCTGCGGTCACCCTGTTGCTTTGTCTCTGTGTTACAAGGGCAGAAACACACTCCTGCTTCTCCTCAAGCCCTGACCACAGAGCCACTCATTTTCCAGAGCCGTCCCAAAGCCCAGGTCTCAGCTGCCTGCTTCCCAGCCAGGAGGCTGTGTCTGGGGTGGGGCCAGCCACATCTACAATCTTAAATCCCGCCTCGGCCTCCACACAGGTGTGGCTGGCCTGCACCCTGACCCAGAGACAGTGACTCTGGTCTCCTCTGGGGACACAAAGCCGCCATCCCCTCATGAGGGTCTGGCAGAGCTCAGCGTCTGTGTGGGCTCGTTACCCACGGGCACTGGTGTCAGGATCCAGTTTGGGTTAACGTGCTTGGAGGGGTAGCAGGAATAAAGAGACACAGCCAGGAGGAACATCTGTATTTAAAATTCCTCCCCTTCATTCTCTTCTTCAAATGAATCAGTCCCCACTTCCTCATAATCCTTCTCCAAGGCAGCCAGGTCCTCCCGGGCCTCGGAAAACTCGCCTTCTTCCATCCCCTCGCCGACGTACCAGTGCACGAAGGCGCGCTTGGCATACATGAGGTCGAACTTGTGGTCCAGGCGGGCCCAGGCCTCGGCGATGGCTGTGGTGTTGCTCAGCATGCACACGGCCCGCTGCACCTTGGCCAGGTCTCCCCCGGGGACCACCGTGGGGGGCTGGTAGTTGATGCCCACCTGGGAACAGAGGACCAAAACGCGGTGGTCAGTGGATAACTCAAGCTGGGGCACCCTGGTCATGTAGTGGGGCGGGTACAGGGCAGCAGGCCTGGATGTGAAGAGAGGGGATCAGGAAGTGGAGGCAGGCAGGGAGAAGTGCATGCGGAAGGGAAAGCAGAAGTAAGCAGGACTAGGTGGGGAAACTTGAGGGGAGGGCAAGAGCTGGCAGAAATGCTCCTAGCAGATGTAAGCAGACAAGTGAGGGTCCGGAACAGGGGTCAGGAAGGGGGTTTGTGCAGTGCCTGGAGATGGAAGTTATTGTGAATTCACGCCTTCCAGGGGAATTTCAGGTTTTTCTCTTAGTTATGCTGTCAGTAGATTTAGGGCAATTTCTCTGCCAAGGGTGAATTTTGCATGCGGGAGTGCATGCTCAGTCCTATCCAACTTTTTGTGATTCCATGGACTGTAGCCTGGCAGGCTCCTCTGTCCATGGGATTCTCCAGGCAAGAATATTAGAGTGGGTAGCCATTTCCTCCTCCAGGGGATCTCCCTAATCCAGGTATTGAATCTGGGTCTCCTGCATTGGCAGGCAGATTCTTTATCACTGAGCCACTTGGGAAGCCCCGCCAAGGGTGAAGGGTGGTGTTTAAAAGATCACAGAGATATCCTCAAGCAGTAAATAAAGAGGTACAGGGGATTCCCTAGTGGTTCAGTGGTTAAGACTCTGCGTTCCCAGTGGAGGGAGCGTGGGTTCGATCCCTGGTTGGGAAACTAAGATCCCACATGCTGTGTGTCCAATAAATAAAATAAAACATTAAATAAATAAATGAAGAGGTGCAAAAGCTTCTGGGGATGGTGTCTGCATCTACCAGGCCCTCTGCCTCTGGGGTTTGAGGCTTCTTGGAGGAAAAGCATGGAAATCTAAGAAAGATTTCCCTGGTGGTCCAGTGGTTAAGAATCCACCTGCCAATGCAGGGGACATGGGAAGATTCCACACGCTTCAGGGCAGCTGAGCCGGTGCACCACGACTACTGAGGCTGCACCACAGAAGCCATGCTCTGCAGCAAGAGAAGGCACTGCAATGAGAAGCCCAGGCGCCACAACTGGAGAGCAGCCCCTGCTCACTGCAACTAGAGAAAAGCCCAGGGACAGCAACGAAGTCCCAGCACAGCCGCAGCTGATTAATTAAAAGAAAGTCAGTTACAAAGTCTTGCTGGACAAGTGGATCCCCCAAGTTCTGGCAGCATGGAGGGCCCTCCAAGCTGATCCAGCCCAGCTGAAGGGGGGCTACCATCCTGGAAATCTCCCTTCTCCCACACACATCCCAAACCAAGAACTCTGGGGACCTGGAAGGGGCCTCAGGTGACCACTGTGACGATACTCATGGGACACTGAGAACCGAGAGCTGCTCCCCAAATGCCTCTCCTGCCTAGGCCACTGGGTCTTCACTGCCAGTCTCTTAAACTCACAGCTTTAAAATACAAGTCCTCTTGAGAGGCAGAGGTGGGAGGGGCATCAGGCTACGGAGCCAAGGCGGCTAACCCAGAATGGTCTATCATTGCTCTTAGACGGAAGCGGCATCCTGGGGGTGGAAGTGATGCTGAGACGGGGGCAGAGGGTCAAAGGGAGGAGGCGAAGGCAGTACCACATCACGTGTCCGCTGGGCCAGCCAGCTGTGCTCTCTCTTCAACAGCAGCACCCCTGGACCCCTGTCAGTGACAAGCATCCTGGGGAGTGTGCTACAGCATGAAGTTCAACACCATCCACCCCCATGGCATGTGCTTTTCTGAGAAGCAGCTAAAGGTTCTAGCACTGCCTTATCCTTCTGGTCATAACCCCGAACTTCAGCTAGAAGTGGAGGGCTGAGGGGGCTTTCCTGGTCCAGTGGTTACGACTTTGCCTTCCAATGCAGGGGGTGCCAGGTCGACTCCTGGTTGGGGAGCTAAGATCACACATGGCTCATGGTCAAAACACCAGAAACGCAAAACAGAAGCAGTATTGTGACAAATTCAATAAGGACTTTAAAAAATAAATAAAAGGATGAGACTATGGGGGCATCGCTTTTTTGTTGATTTCTCGACCACCCTTTTTTTGCTTATTTATTTTACTACTAGCTTGTTTTGTTGTTTCTGTTTGAAAGAGAAAATAACAACAACTTGGGGTAAGATCGTGGATGTTTTCACAAGAGTGACCAGAACTGCCACGTTAGGACAGGTGCAGTCCAGGGGAGAGGATTCTGGCCAAAGGTGGGAGCAGAGCCGTGTGGAGACTGCTCGCACATCAGCAGCTCAGCCAAGAGCCTGACATGCGGTGCCTTGCTTGTGAAAGTCCCCCCAGGGGAAACTGAGACGATGAACTCTGTCTCCAGCAACTGGCACTGCCTCCTGTGGTGTTCGGTAAACCTCTGAATAATTAAAAGCCTGCCGGAGGGGACTAGCTAACATGAGCGTGGCAGTTGCTGTGACGCTGAGCTCTCATGAGAGGCCCTGGGCAGAGGCAGCTGCCTGTCCAGCCAGGGCAACTCAGAGGGGTGGCTCCCAAGAGCATCCTCGGTCCTGAGAGCCGGGGTCTTCTATTCCCCCACTGACCCACAGAACGCACACCTACAACCGGCTCCCAGCTCACTCCTGCTTAGTGGAAATGTCAGGGCTTCATAATGTAAGTGAATCACAGCCATATAATGACCATAAAATTTCTTATCCTTACCCTAAATTGATGAAAACATACAAGGTGAACAATTTTTCAAAACAAACTGGGGAGAAGGACACATCCTTTGTTAGAGGAGGGAACTGCACCTCTTCTCTGGCAACTTGAATAATCCGGTCACTGCATTCTCTGATCTGTGGTCAGATCAGGGCTACCTCCCCCCCCCCGTCGGCCTGGTTACCCCACTTGCACACACTGGCCTAAGTTCTCTCCTGCCAGACCTCTGAGATGCTTGCAGACCATCCGGTGGGATGCCCCTCCCCTCTTCCAGTAACCACGCCCCTCCCAGTTTCTCCAGGCCTAAAGCAAGCGCCTGAACGAATGACTGAATGAATGAGATTAGCATGACACTGGCCTACGCCCCTCTCCCCGTGTTGTCCCAAAGCTCCCATGGAACGCGCGCGTCAGCCCAGGCCCCCAGTCCCCACCTTCCTCCCCATCCTCGGTTTCCCTCTGCTTCCCTAGCTGTCTGTCTCCATCGTGTCCCCCGCTCTCACCTTGAAGCCCGTGGGACACCAGTCCACAAACTGGATAGTCCTCTTGGTCTTAATGGCGGCAATGGCGACGTTCACGTCCTTGGGCACCACGTCCCCCCGGTAGAGCATGCAGCAGGCCATGTACTTGCCGTGGCGAGGGTCGCACTTCACCATCTGGCTGTTGGGCTCAAAGCAGGAGCTGGTGATCTCGGCCACGGACAGCTGCTCGTGGTAGGCCTTCTCCGCTGAGATGATGGGCGCGTAGGTGACCAGCGGGAAGTGGATGCGGGGGTAGGGCACCAGGTTGGTCTGGAACTCAGTCAGGTCCACGTTGAGGGCTCCGTCGAAGCGCAGGGAGGCCGTGATGGAGGACACAATCTGGCTGATGAGCCGGTTGAGGTTGGTGTACGTGGGCCGCTCGATGTCCAGGTTGCGCCGGCAGATGTCGTAGATGGCCTCGTTGTCCACCATGAAGGCACAGTCCGAGTGCTCCAGGGTCGTGTGTGTGGTCAGGATGGAGTTGTAAGGCTCCACCACCGCCGTGGAGACCTGGGGGGCCGGGTAGATGGCAAACTCCAGCTTGGACTTCTTGCCGTAGTCCAGGGAGAGCCGCTCCATGAGCAGAGACGTGAAGCCCGAGCCGGTGCCGCCCCCGAAGCTGTGGAAGATGAGGAAGCCCTGCAGGCCCGAGCAGGCATCTGTCTGGAGAGGGGGACATGGACAAAGCTCTGAGGACACCCGTGTGTGGGCACCGGCGGGCGGCCCTCGCTGTCCGACCGCTCCATCCCACAACATTTTCAAGTGGGTGAGATCAAACCATCCTTGAAGAAGTCAGAAAACACATAGGAGCTGCAGCGTTCTTGGGAGGAACAGCTAAAACATGGGGCAGCAAACACGCTCTCGCCTCCAGGTCAATGAAGCTTCCAGCCCAGTGGCCTGTTTGGACCAGGAATGAGGTTCCAAAATCATGGTGGTTAAGGACGTTGCCCCTTGTGGACCCCAGCTCCTTGTGCATTTCCCTGGCCCTGTCCTTTGATTCTGTGGAAACTGCAGGCTTATACAGCCCAGCCTGACCTTGCAAGGTGGCTCAGGGTACCAATTTTAGAGAGATAAATGGGTCAGAGACCCTGAGATTTAACATCAACTTTGCCATTTCCCAGCTGTAAATACTCGAGCAAGTTACTGAACCCTCTGGACTCACGTTTCTTCTTAAAGTGTGGACAATAAACACATTCCTATCATAAATAAGGTTACTGTGATCGTTCAGTGAGAAGTCCTACTGTGCTCAGCAAGGACAGTGAGCTCTCACCAGAACTAAGAGAATTCGAAAGTCATGGAACTTCCCTGCTGGATGTGATCTATGACTGTGTTCAGTTGGATGTTCTGAACTTTGGGGATCGCACATGACTTTGGGACTGATGACCTCCATAAACTCTGCTCTAAACAGGAAAGGTGAACACGCAAAAACTCGGCACCCTTAGCTCCCAAGTCAAGATCCCCTGATCAAGCTCGCCTCTCCTCTGTACAGATTAAGAACGGGGCTCAAGTAGACAAGTGACTCCCTGAGCTTCCCAGTCAAGCCAACCCAGTTCAGATCTTGACTCAGCCACTTTCTAGCTGGGGGACCCAGACCAAGTCACTGAACCACTCAGGCTCTCTATTTCCCCAACTGTAAAGTGCAGGCACGAGATCGCCTTTGTATCATTGTTTAGGGGATTAAACAAAGGAACGTATGTGACATTTGTAATAGCATCTGTAAAGTGCTGAACTAGATCAACAGTCTTCCTCTTCTCCTCCAAGTTAAATGCTTTGTTAAGTGAAATAAATTCACCTTTTCAACCTGCTCAAAATAAAAAAATACTCTGTTAACCTGTTGCTGCCACCCAGCAAAGAGTTCTGCCTTCCTCACCCCTGGGATTTCTCCCCAACACCACCGCAGAGCATCCATTTGTGCTACCAGGCACCAGCCTGGAGAGCAGCCCACATGGCCCAGGCGGAGGAAGGGGCGCCAACCCAGCACATGCTGCTTACAGAACATTAGCAGAAATTCCCAAGTCTCAGGAGTTTATCCTGCAGCTGGGGGCCACGTCCTCCCACCAGCCTGTCAACAGTGGCGGGCTCTCCAGCTCTCTACCCTTGCAAACACGTACCAGCTTGCGGATGCGGTCCAACACCAGGTCGATGCTCTCCTTGCCCACCGTGTAGTGGCCCCGGGCGTAGTTGTTAGCTGCATCCTCTTTTCCCGTGATCAGCTGCTCTGGATGGAAGAGGTGGCGGTAGGTTCCGGCCCGAACCTCATCTACCGAGAGAGGGCGACCATCAGCCTTACACCTGGGTCCCAGAGGAGAAACCCCCATCCCATGAGAACACTCGACACCCCTATCTACTAAACTCCACTGAGGTGAAACAGACAATCCCAGAATACATCTGCAAGGCTAAGGGAATTCCAGGGTAACACAGGCTCTAATAGAGCAGAAGCCTAGGACTCAAGCAGCAGTGAGAAGCCAGCTGCTCTGCTGGCAGGACCTTCGGGAGCCTTGGGTTTTTTTACAAAGCTGGGCAGATACCAAGGTTGACTGCCTCGTTCCCCTGGATCCCCAAGGCTTCCCTCCAGTTTTTCCTTCATGCTGCAAAATTTACCCCAGAATATAAGCATCGTCACTCGCCTCCAGATGCTTCAGGGACACAGGGAAAGATTCAGAACGACCTGCTCCCAGGCTTCCCTGGGATTGTCCCAGCCCTAACCTCCACCTCTGGAGGCAACAATACACATCAGGCATTAGAGATATTTCAGAACGACTTTGAAGCAAAGCTGTGTTCCAGGTTCCAGAAGAGCCCGAGCCCGAGACTGGTTTCAGTGGCTTGGGGGCTCTGCTCACCTCTTAGGTCCCCCAAAGTGAACACCCAGCAGACCAGGGTGCCTCAGGCCCCACCGCCATCCCCTCTCCTCTATAGCGCCCCTCTGCTTCTCCACGGGAAGCACCCATCTGTGCAGTGGCCCAGGAAGGTCATCTGTCCTTTCTATATTTGTACAAGTGTCCAAAAGGTGGAGGGCCTGGAGTCTGTGGCCCCAGAAACAGTGCTCAGGCCCTAAAGACGGTGCCCAGACATCCCTGGGGACTCATCCATCTTTGCTGGTGAGCAGGCTTTGAAGCTGAGGAAATGCTGATGAAGAGTGTGGACTGACACGGGGGTGCTGTGGCCTTGGCGGCAGGGAGAACAAGAATCCTGCCCGAACACAAGTCAGTACTCCTGTTTCCCTAAGATCCAGACGAGGTTCACTCTAACCTCAATCACCTTGGGCTGTAAGAGACAGTGCCTGCTGCTATTTCGTCTCATGTGCAAGAGGCTGCAAGGTTACACCAGGCCCACCAGGATGGATTGTATTCACTGCAGAGCTGGAAACATACACTTTGGGAAACTGACTATGTGAGGGCTTCTTATAATTTCTGAAATTACTGGTATTTTTGATTCTTAGTATTTAGTGAAAACTCTCTGGCAATTTTGGTCTGCCTCAGCAGTTTTGGGGAGAGAGCACCAGGTTGGAGCTTTAACGGAAGAGCAGAGACCTCTGATCCCCACTTGAGACCCCAAGACTGGGGAGGGCTCCAGGAACCAAGAGTCACATGGGGTGAGGGTGGGCGTCTGGAGGGTCACCCTTCCATGTGGAGGTCAGCCTCCCAAGCCTCCCCAGACACCAAAGTGGGCTGCAGCACCATGGTGGACCATGGCAGACCATGGTGGACGACGGCCTCTGCAGCCTGGTGCTGCTCCTGAGGAGGATCCTGAACCACACTCATGAGGAGGATCCTGGACCACACTCACCTACCACTGTGGGCTCCAGGTCAACCATGACTGCCCGGGGCACGTGCTTCCCGTTGCCGGTCTCACTGAAGAACGTGGTGAAGGAGTCGTCGTCATGGACTTTGCTGGCCTGGGCGCCAAAGGTGCCATCGGCCTGGATGCCATGCTCCAGGCAGAAGAGCTCCCAGCAGGCATTGCCAATCTGGACTCCAGCCTGGCCCACGTGGACGGATATGCATTCCCGCTGCAGGCAGAGAGCAGGCCAGTCAGAGCCCCAGCCATCCTCTGCCCAGGCCTCTGAGGACGTGTCCCTCCCTGGCACTCGGCAAGCAGGACACCCTGCCCCTGCCCAGTAGGCGGGCTCCAGGCCCCACTGCATCTGGATCAAGACTCGGTTTCAAAGAAGAACCCCAGCTCCATGGTTTGCTGTGAGAGTGGCTTTCCATGCTTAATCCTTTGTGTCAAGAAAAGGAAAGAGAGGGCCAGCTGCACAGATGAAACAGATGAAATTCCCAACCACGGACAGACTCCTGCACCAGTGAAGCCTGTCCAAGGAAGAGCCAGTGAGAACAGCAGAATCCATCCTCGAATCCATTGCCATGCCCGGTACACTGATCATGTTCCTGCATCAGCCAGTCTCCCGGACGCTGTCTCTCACACACACGCACATACTCCCCACCTCCCCATCACAGAGCAGAGAGACACTCAAGGGAGGACTGTGTCTTGGAGTCTGTATTGTGGGCGTCATTACTGTTTCATGTACAAATGCAGGAATAAGAAAGGGTCAGTACAGGGGCTTCCCTGTGGGTCCCAGCAGTTAAGACTCTGCCCTTCCAATGCAGGGGGCCTGGGTTCAATCCGTGGTCAGGGAATTAGATCCCACATGTTGCAATTCACACCTGGTACAGCCAAATAAATAAATATTCAAAATAAACATTTATTTTTTTTTAAACAGGATCAGCACATTAGCAGGGAAGGGCTGGGAGGGGACAGGCAAGCCAAGTCTCATCTGTGGCCACCATAACCTATTCCCTCACCCATCAGGCCAAGAGCCAAATAAAGCTGACCTTCAGAGGGTCCTTCTCCATGTTATGGTGTGAAGCCACAATTACATGATTGGTTCTGGTACTAACAGCTTAGGATAGGGAGGGGTGCGTGTGTCTGAATGTGTGAAATGATAAATGTGTGGGTGTATGTTTGTACGAGTGTGATCGTGAGCATGCTTGAGAGTGGCAGTGTGTATGTGTGTGCAGACATGAGTGTGTGTTAGTGTGTTACGGTTCTGTTGGGACGGTGTGCCATCACCCCCCACACCCCTCCAGGGAAGCACTGGCCTCACAAGGAGCCTCTGTGCCCGGGACAGAGCTGGGCCAGGAACCATGTGCCTGGTGTGTGGCCTTCTATTCTTATCCATGACCCGAGCTGGCATTTTCCAGCTCCAGGGAACCCAAGCACGGAGTATAGCCTCCAGAGACCGGGGCTGGGCAAGGGGTATGGGACTCCTGGGACCCTGGGGCTCTCCTGGTGTGGGTGTGGGGTGGTAAGAGGCATCAGGACCCGGTGCCCTAACGCTGTTGTGCAAGACGCACGCCGGTCTCTGTGCTGCTTGGCCTCTGGGTGTCACAGAGGCCTGGCCAGGAATACAACCGGCCATGTTTCCGTGAGCCTGGAGGCCAGGAGAGGGCTTTGCTCACGAATCTTGCCTCTCAAGTTACGAGCTGTGCTGTGCGGGCTGGGCTGAGTTACATAACCTCCCTGCGTGTGAAAAGCACAAGTCACCACGATCACTTTTGCTATAGTCACCCTTGTCTTCAGCACCATCATTACGCATTTTCATCCCTGTAGCCTTCCGCTCCACCTGGAAGATGCACCCGTGGGAAGCCGGAGACCTCAGGCTGCCGCTCCTCTTACAATGAAAGGGCTTTGTCTTAGGACTCAATTCAGGCCTGAGGAAGTAGGATCCTTCCCCAAGAACCCCCAAATCCAGCAGCTACCGACTGGACCACACTTTCACAGAAAGCCATGGCCTCCTTGCGGGCGGCGCGTGTGAGCGAGGGGACCTGGAGAGGCCCGAAAGGAGCTGGCCCCACATACTGTCCTGTGGCCCCGCCCCCAACCATCTCCAGGCACCCCCTCCCCATGGGTGCTCTGGGCCTTTCTGGAAGGACACAGGGATATTTCAGGAAGATCAAAGGTGAGAGAAGATGATGGAAGGATCTGAGGTCCTGAAGACCACCAAGGTGGGGATGTAGATGTTTTCACATCCCTTTAACCTCATGAGAGTCAATACGCCACTCTCCATAGCGGAACTCAGCCTCACGCATGGGCACACAACATTCAGGAGGAAGGAGCTGGTTTCCCTGTTAAACTAATTCACAAGAGTAACTGGAGGCATAAGATAGATTCAGAAATAACTGATGGGCCCATAGATGCCTCCAGGGCGGTCTCTCAGCGCCAGTCTCCACCAGCAGAAAGCAGGGCTCCCTGGGGGGTGGGGGTTTCCGGGTCTGGGGCAAGGAACACACAAGATGATACCCTGTGAGAACCTTCTGGAACACCATGGGGAGCCCAAGAGCACAGAAAGGGCTCAGAAACCATAAGAGGCTCCCTCGGCCAAAGGCGAAACAACTTGAGGGTCAGAAAGAGGAACAGCAGTAGTCAACCGAAACAGGAAGGACAGGCAAAAATCCACAAGTCCTTCATGTTGCTATGAAAAAAACCCACGGGAGAGAAACGCACCTACCTATCCAAACAGCCCTGTTGACGAGGGAGAGCACTTCTTTTAACAGAAGACTGTGAGCTAGTCAGGGTGGAAGGAATAATATACTAAGAAATATTGCATACGATAGTTTCTAATTATACAATTGATTTGGACAAGGACTGAAGGGGAACTAGATATTCACAGAGTGCCAAAGAATCACTGTTACTTACAGGTCACAAGGGGAAGTTAACTTCAATGGTTACCGGCCTCTGACCCTGGGATGGATTGTAACCTCTGACCCTGGGATGGATCGTAACCTCTGACCCTGGGATGGATCGTGACCCCACGGCAGCGAGAAAATCAATGTAATGCAGTAGGATACACACACCTCCCAGGAAAGCTTCTTGTCAGCCTTAAGAAATATTATATATTAACACATACATATGGAATATAGAAAAATGGTACAGAGGAACCTGTTTGCAGGGCAGGAGTAGAGACCCAGATGTAGAGAATGGACTTGTAGACACAGAGGGGGATGGGAGGATGGGACAAATTGAGAGAGCAGCATTGATACATACACCCTGCCGCGTGTAAAGTAGGCGGCAACGGAAAGCTGCTGTGCAACCCAGGGCGCTCAGCGCAGGGCTCTGCGATGACCTAGAGGCTGGAACGGGTGGGAGGGGGGAGGCGTTGGGCTGGGAGGGAGGCTCAGGAAGGAGGGGCATATGTGCCCACCTAGCTGCTTCAGTTTGCTGTACAGGAGAAACCAACACAACGCGGTAAAGCAATTACAGTCCAATAAAAAAATAAAATTTGCTAAAAACTTAAATACTCAGCCTTAATGTATTAAACCCTTTACCAGTAGCTCCCACTTTACGGAAAACACAGGGGTCCAGGGATAATAGACACTACGAGCCCGACGCCACAAGCAGGTAAGTTCTGTAGGGCAACTGACCCGATCTTCTCAATTTGTAAAAACCAAAGATGAGGGAGGGACTGACCCACATCAAGGGGGACTTAAGAAACATAACATGCACATGGAGTGTGTGAAGTTTAACTCAATTCTGGTTTGAACAAATCAAAATATTTGGGGGATAAATAGAGAAACGGATTGATTTTGTTAAGCATGATAATGAAAGTGTAGTTAAGTATCGAAAAGCTCTTATTTTTAAAGTCACTTCTGAAGCATTTAGGGTAAAATGTCATGACATCTACAGCTGACTTGACTTCAACAAGCACAGCAGATAAACATGGCAGAAAAATAGCAATTATTAAATCTGGATGATGGGCATGCGGGCGACACACTGCCATGCTTCTCTGAAGGGCTGACAGCTCTCATGCTGACAACCCAAACATTAAAGCCAGGAGACAGCGAGGTCCAGGTGAGGCCCCACCGACAAGGGCCATCGACAAGGGCGCATTGACATAGCAGCCCATCGACAAGGGCCAGGCCTGTCCTGTCCCTTTCCACTTGGCCATTCATTCAGCTGACAATTACCAAGAGCCCAGTTTGTTGGGCAAACAAGAACTGTAAAGTTACACAAGGGAGAATTCCTTGGTGGTCCAGTGGTTAGGACTCAGGTGCTGTCACTGCTGGGGACAAGGGTCCAATTACTGGTTGGGCAACTAAGATCCCACAAACCTCACAGCACAGCCAAAATAAATAAATAAATAAAATCAAGTTACACAAGGAAGTCACCAGTGAAATGAAGTTAGGCAAGACCCCCAGTGCTAACATCTGTGCCCCGTTTGCACCTGCCCTGAGGGGACAAGGATCCCACCTGCTCCTCCAGCGACTCTTACTTGTCACCACCCCTCATTCCTGCCTGGAGGTTCTACACAGAAAAGCCAGGAGCAAGTCCAGTGCTGACGGCCTTGGGGGCGGGCTCTCATGCCCAAGACAGGTAACCAGGGAGTTTTGTGAGCTCAGAGCCTTCAGAAGCTCGAGTCAGGCCGGCCTCACAGGTCATCTAATACGATTCCCAGCCCTTGTTTTACAGATGAAGAGGCTGAGGCTCAGACAGGTAAAGGATAGATTGGGAATTTCACAGGTCTGTAAGGAAAGAGCCTGGGCCGAAATCCAGACCTTCTGACCTCTGCAGAGTCCTCTCCTGGACACTACCCTGGACCCTTGCCTCGTTCTCACTCTGAGCCCACAGGGCCCAGGGGCCGCGCCCCCTACGCCCTCATCAGCCCCCCATGCCCTCATCGGCCCCCCACGCCCACAGCGGTTCACCATGCCCACAGCAGCCCCCACGTCCACTGCAGCCCAAGCCTGACAGCTGGAGCCCATGAAAGCTCGTACAACAACACTCCAGACCAGAAAAAGCTCCACTGCAGAGAGAACAGAAGAGAACGGCTCAGTGTGGGCGCGTCAGAAAACAGGCCACCCTTCCTGGAAGAACCAAGACTGTGCTCAGGGCCTGGTGTTGGGGGCGTGGGGAGAGGGGTGTGGGGGAGAGGCTGGTGTGTGCTGAGGAGGGTGCTGTGTGTGCTGGGGGGGGCATGGGGGCTGGTGTGTGTTGAGGCGTGGGGGCGGGCCTGGTGTGTACTGAAGGAGACGGGGGTGGTGAGGGGCGGGGCGGGTCTGGTGTGTGCTGAGAGGGAGAGGGGTGCTGACCCAGCAGACGGTATTTACATCAAGTGTTTGCTCCAAACTCATGGCTGGTTCAGATTCCCTCTCTGGCCGGCAGAGCTCAAGCTTTCTCTCTCACACTGCTCCTCCCCCAGTCTGTCCTGACTCTGGGCTCATAGGGCTGACTCCAGCTTGGGCTCGTAGGGCTGACTCCAGCTCTCTGCTCTTGGGACCCTGGGAGAGGAAAGGGGTCCCCTCTCGGCCCGGCATCCCAGGGGTGGAGGTGAGGGAGATGGAGGGACGTAACACGGGAGCTCCCTTCCCCAAGCGGAGTGTGACACCCTACCCAGTCCTAGCGCTGAGTGACTACAGAAGTGACTGCTCTATCCGCCCCTGCAGCAGATCTTCAGTCTAGTGCGCACGAGAGCATCGAGAGGGGCTGGGCCGACTCCTACTCACCCTTCAGTGTGCTCACTGATCGCCCTCTCCTGTTGGAGGGCTGGAAGCCCCCACACCAGCACAGGCCACCTCCCCTTTAGCACTATATCGCATGTTCCTAGCTAATGGTTCACTGTTTGACTTTCCTGGTGGACAGCAAGGAGCCCCTGTTTTCTTGCCAGATTTCCAGCATCAAGGCTTGAATACAGCAGGTGCTCAATAAATTCAGGGGTGACTGGAATGAAAACCTTGCTTAACAAGGAGCGGGTGGTCAGGGCCTGCCAGGCAGCGGACGCTAAAGGAAGCAAAAACAGCTTCTGGCTTGGTTTCCTGGGGGGGAGGACTATTTGCAGGCTGTGTGGAAAATTCAGACAGGCTGGTAGGATCTGGGGCATTTCAGCTGGATTTGGAGCAGGAGAATTTAGGGCAGGTCCCACGGACTGCTTAGGCTGTCTGAAGTGTAGGCTGGTGGAGGCTGTGTGCCCATGACCATCCTCCATGGAGAGGGTGCCCAGCTCTGCAGAACAGTAGGAAAAATGTGCTCCAGACCTTGACAGTGCTCCACGGCCAGAAATCTCTCCTGTGTCAACCTTATACGATTTCTATTTTAACATTAATCGTTTCCTTTTCATTTGTTCTCAGAGAACTCAGACCCGCTAATTGCAGTTCTCTGCGGAAGGAGGCTCTGGAGCTTTAAAAATGGTTTTGAATACGGATGGCTAACAAACACATGAAAAGATGCTCAACATCACTCATTATTAGAGAAATGCAAATCAAAACCACAATGAGGTACCACTTCACACCAGTCAGAATGGCTGCGATCCAAAAATCTGCAAGCAATAAATGCTGGAGAGGGTGTGGAGAAAAGGGAACCCTCCTACACTGTTGGTGGGAATGCAAACTAGTACAGCCACTATGGAGAACAGTGTGGAGATTCCTTAAAAAATTGCAAATAGAACTACCTTATGACCCAGCAATCCCACTGCTGGGCATACACACCGAGGAAACCAGAATTGAAAGAGACACATGTACCCCAATGTTCATCGCAGCACTGTTTATAATAGCCAGGACATGGAAATAACCTAGATGTCCATCAGCAGACGAATGGATAAGAAAGCTGTGGTACATATACACAATGGAGTATTACTCAGCCATTAAAAAGAATTCATTTGAATCAGTTCTGATGAGATGGATGAAACTGGAGCCGATTATACAGAGTGAAGTAAGCCAGAAAGAAAAACACCAATACAGTATACTAACACATATATATGGAATTTAGAAAGATGGCAATGACGACCCTGTATGCAAGACAGGAAAAAAGACACAGATGTGTATAACGGACTTTTGGACTCAGAGGGAGAGGGAGAGGGTGGGATGATTTGGGAGAATGGCATTCTAACATATATACTATCATGTAAGAATTGAATCGCCAGTCTATGTCTGACGCAGGATACAGCATGCTTGGGGCCGGTGCATGGGGATGGCCCACAGAGATGTTATGGGGAGGGAGGTGGGAGGGGGGTTCATGTTTGGGGACGCATGTAAGAATTAAAGATTTTAAAATTAAAAAAATTAAAAAAAAAATAATAATAAATAAAAATGGTTTTGAAGTAGCACAAGCCAGTAAAACTGGCATATTATCTTGGAAGGAAACTGACAGGCCAGCAGTGAGGGCCAGTGAAAACCCAGGACCAGGCCACATACCCCGACCACCTGTGTGTCAAGCCACACAGTTGCCTTCAGGAAGCTTACTCCTAGGCCCACGTACTTCCAGTTGTCAGGCTGGGATGAGGAATCATGCCAGGATCCAGGTCAGAGGCAACGGGTGAAAAGTAGAGCCAGGGTTCCCGAGGGATGATTAAAGCAAGGACAACATGATTCCTGGGAGGCTGCGCTATCTCTTCTCAAAATCCTTCAATTAGATCGTATTTGGACTCAGAGAACAGAGAGCAAGCTGGCGACAGCAGGAACAGAGTCAACCTCAGTTAACATCAGGTGAGGTCTCAGATGGCAGGCACTGCAGCTGGGCAACAACAAGGTACCGCAGGTGGCCTGGGGAGCAGCCAGGCCGGTCGCAGACTCCCGGACTCTTTAGACACTATGAGGCCAAAGGCCCTTGAGCTTCAGCCGACAATCAGGTCAGGAGCAGGAGAGAGCAAGCAAGCTGTAATCAGCCACACGTGGTGTCCACTGTCCTCCCGGTCTTTTCCACACGCAGCTCATCACAGGGAAATTCTAACAGGAAGATGCCAACGGGGGACGTAGGCCTCAAAGACCATGGAGAGCACTGTCGGTCCCTGGTGGCCAAAGGCAAGAAGCAGCGGTCCACCCCGTCCCAGAGCGCCACATCCTCCCACCCACCCCATCACTAGCCCTGTACGTGTCAGCTCTTTCCTTCTCAAGTTACTTTAACTTTCGCTCTTCCTTTCAAGGTCACTGAGACGTCCCTCGGAGAGGACAGAGCATCACCCTTGGGCTCTGCGTAGGCCCAACCGAAGCCTGGGTGCTTCCTATGGACATACTGCCTGGGGGCTGGGGGCTCCACCGCTGCCCAGAGGACGTGCCTTAGGGACCTCAGGGGACCCGTACTTAGTGGTGGGCAGGGAGAACAGTGCAGTGGCTGCAGCCCCCGCAGGTGCCGAGCTGGAAGACACGACTGGGCTCTGCAGCGCTCAGCCACACCTGCACAGGGGAGTCTGCAGAGACCTGCGGACGCTAGAAGCAGTGACCATCTCACCCCAGAACACTCTGCCCTCTAGCCTCCCAGCTCTGCAGGAAGACAGGCTCTTTGTTGCCTTCTAATGTCAGCTCCCCCCCAGAATGCACAGGCACGCTGCTAACCCAGGAGGAGAGCAGTGAGCAGGCTGTGCTCTCGTCCCCTGTGAGCCACACTTTCTCTGAGGCCTGGAGTCACTGACACCGAGACAGGTGTCACAGCCTTGGCTCCCAGGAGAACTGCTTGCCAGAGGGACCCTGGGAGCAGACTGGGACGCTCAGTTACAGGGTTAGTTATAAAATCCTCACTTAGAACCTAAGAAACGCTGAGCCCATCCTCGACATGGGCAGCCTTCCCAGCCCTTCAGAGGGGAGTCCAGACACTTGGGGAAGGAAAGTCCTTTCTGCACAGGTGGGACTTTGAGGCTGGGTGTGCCGGGGTGTCATCCTAGGGTTTTAGGAACAAGTCAAGGGATTTTTAAAAAGAGATTCTGAAACTGGGTCATTTGTAGTGATGTGGATAAACCTAGAGTCTGTCATAGAGTGAAGTAAGTCAGAAGAACAAATATTGTATATTAATGCACACATGTGGAATCTAGAAAAATGGTACAGATGAACCTATTTGCAGGGCAAGGATAGGATGCAGACATAGAGAACAGACATGTGAGCATGGGGGTGGGGGGAGGATGGGACAAATGGAGAGCGCAGCCCTAACATAGGTACACTACCATATGCAAAACAGACAGCTAGGGGGAAGCTGCTGAGCTCAGCTCAGTGGGATGGAAGATGGGGGGGTGGAGGAAGGGGGGAGGGAGGCTCAAGGGGGAGGGGATATATATACGCACATAGCTGATTCATGTTGTTGTACAGCAAAAACTAACACAACATTGACAAGCAATTACACTCCAAAAAAAGGAAAAAAAGAGGTTCTGTGAATGCAAAATAGTGAACCAAAAAAACGTCTTCCCATCAAGACAGTGCTGTCCATGTATATAAATGCTCCAAATAGAACCTGTCACATAAAATGCAGTGTTTCAAAACAAAGAGTCTCTTTCCAAAACATTCAGCCATGGATTTTCAGTTAAATATCTTTCAGATTCTTTAGCATATTTGAAACAAGGTTTTTACTTTACATTTTTTGATTTACTAGCTATTTTCAGAAACCTGCCTATTGAGTGCACATTGAAGTCTGTTCGGAGAGCTGGATTTGGGTCCTGGGATCCCCTCTAAGACTCACAGCATCTTTTAGGTGAGAATTAGAACACATAAGAGGCAGCACTCTGAAAATTACACAGCACTAGCTATGTGCTGGATATTATAAATATTAAATATCAGATCTTGAGTAAGCTGCCTGGGATGTGGTTCAGAATAACAGGGAGGAAGGGGAGGGGGAGTGAATGGAGTAAGACTCATCATTAAGTAGATAATTGTTGAAACTGGTTGAGGCATACACAGGGCTTCATTATAATGCGCTCATTTTGTATATGCTTGGATTTCTCTGCAATGAAAAGGTTAAAATAGTAAAGCTAGGTGGAGCTTTGAAAATTTGAACCATAACCCCTCTTCATTTTGGAGATGAGATAAACTACTTCAGAGAGATTAAGTGACTTGAAGTCACAAAGCTAGCTGCAAAGCCAGGAGCCAAAAACTCCAGAAACTCCTGGCTCTGGGCTCCCTCTGTGACCCCTGGCCTCAGGCAGGCGTCGACTCTTCTGGCCACTGTCCCAATACTCCCTAGGAGCCTGCTCTGGGAAGCAGGCCTGGAGCTGGAATGGGCAGAGCTGGGACAGAGCCAGGGGCCCTGGGCACTTTCCAGAATGAGGAGGAGGGCGGTTCTCACCTGTCCTGCTGGCCACTGACACTGGCGGAAGAGTGCCAGCACAGCCTGACCTTGGCCTGCCAGTCAAGCTGACGCCGCCCCTCCCCCACCCAATCTTGCCACCTCCCTGGAGCCCCAGACAGCGGGGCCTCCAGTCCACGAGATTTCTGGGTTCTCTGTGTTTTGAGGCATCGGAGTGAAGTGGACTGGCAGCAAATTTTACCCACCCCAGGGCTCAGGGGGCGAGGGGAGGGGCTCCGGCTGGTGGGACTGCAGCGCTGGGAGAGAACCTCTCCAGCAAGTAAGATCCCAGTCCAGGAGGAGAGGGAGACAGACAGATGGGGCGGGCACCGCGACCAGGATAGGAAAGGAAAGAAGCGGGTCTGAAACGCTGTGTGCCAAAGTCCTTTGGGTTTGACCCGCTTGAAAAACTGGGAAGCTGGAAGCAGGTGCCAGGGCCTGGGAAGCTGAGCTGGAGGTGGAAGTGTCCCAGAGCCAAGCCAGATGGCCTGGAGGGTGGGAAAGAGGGAAGCCTCCAGCGTGGGGTGTGTGGCCCTAAGTCCCCTGACCTTTGGAGCTCTGTCACACTTGGTTGGTGGGACCTGACCCAGTGCCCGGCGCAGCCCCCACCCCCAAGTCGGGAATCCCCGGCCTGCCTGCCCAACCCCCACCCCGCCGGCCCCCGGCTCCCCCACCGGGTCCCTGAGTTGCCCCACGGCGATGTCTCGGACTCTTCTGCGCAGGCGGCCCCTGGTCCCCTTCCCCTCACCCGCGTGCACAAATCTCACTTTAGGGGCAACTCGCCCCAGTCTCTACTTTCTCTCTAGGAAAAGGCCACTGGCGCCAGGTGGGTGTCCCCCCCCCCCCCCCGCGCGAGGGTATCAACCCCTCGACCTTGAACTGACACCCCTAGGAGACTTCGAGCTCCGGGGATCCAAAGCGCTAGCTGTCAGCCGCGGAGGAGGGCGGCTCTGGGGTGGGCGCCGCCACTCTTGTCCCTCCCCATCCCCGGCCCAGCGCCCCCCGCGCCCCGGCCCCGCAGGCTCACCATCGCGGCCGCTCCAGTAGCCCGTTCGCTCCCTCCTGGGCCTGCCCACCCCAACTGCTCCAGATACAGCCGCCTCCGCTGTTGTGACACCGGGAGGGAGGGCGCCGGGGACAGACATACTGGGCCAGCAGCTGCCCTGCAGCATCACAGAGCCGGGAGGGAGGGACCGGACAGGTCACAATCGCTCCGCCCCACCGGCCCGCCGGCGGCTCAGTCTCCGCGAGGGGAGCAGCGCGCGAGGGTAGGGTGGGGGGCCGGTTCCTGCACTATGCTCTGCACGGTCATACTTTGTGACCCCAGCCGCCCAGGAAGGAAATGGAAAGTGCTCTGTAGTGTTCACGCTCCCAAACTTTGATCCTCTTCCTGCGGCAGGAAAGGCAGCTGGTTGGGGCTCGGTGTGCGCAGACACCACCAACCCAGGAGGCGGCGGCAGGGTGGGAGCAGGGCTCTCCGTGGGAGGGACAGGCTCCAAGCTCAGCTCTGGGGCTGCTCACCGCCTCGGGTCTGAAGCCCTTGCACCTGCCCCAGGCTGGCCTGGCTGTTGGGGGATTCACTGAGATAATGGTGAGACCCCCGCCCCAGGAGGTACTTCTCAGTGCCGTCTCTGCATCTCTGTTCCCGCTTCTACTCCCCTGTCCCTGGACACCACCCCTCCACCATTATTTTCAAGTCTCTTTCTCCATCCATTTATCATCTCTCCCTCGTCCTACTTTAAAGCCCAGAATGTGCAGAACAACCTCAGGATTTCAGCTGCCTCTTTGCTAAAGACCTCTTGAGGGCTGCAAGTGATGTGGAAGGGCCAAGGGCCTTGCCCCACTCCCCTGGGTTGGAGGCGTTGTTATGGTGGCGACAATGGGTCTGGCCCTCTCTTCACACTTCAGATTTTGGCCGTGCGATTGATTACACTTCCCTCGCTTCCCCTCCTCCCGTCCCCAGTTTAGTCGTAAGCCTTGCAAACTTCCCCACCAGAGTCCAAACTGAGCTGAGACAGTAAGGCACTCCTGTCTCTTCTCCAGCTCTCTTCAGGCCCCACCCACCAAACCCCGAGTGACTCCAGGCAAATCCACAGCTTTTCTGCAAGGTGCCACCATACAGAGCTGTTCTGGCAGGACGTGATGACTCTCCAAGTGTCCCAGCACACAGATCCACCTTCCCTTCCTGACTGTCTATCTCTGGCTGGTGGAGAGTGAGAACGTGATTTTGTAGCAATTTGTTCTGCTGAGCATCCATTGCTATGTTGTCCGACCTGTACTGCGAGTTTCTAGAGGACAGAGGGCGGGACATGTGTCTTATTGAATATTTATTTATTTGGCTGAAGTGGGTCTTAGTCGTGACATGTGGATCCAGTTCCCTGACCGGGGATCGAACCTGGGCCCTGAGCATGGGGAGCTCAGAGTGTTAGCCACTGGACCACCAGGGAAGTCCTCCGGGGGCACATGTCTTAATCATCTTTGTATTTTAGAGCATCTCAGACAATGCTTTACACACTGATACATACAGTGCTTGATAAATTATGAATTGAATTGTCTATAAAGATCCTGAAAATTGAGAATCATAATTAAACTGCCAAGCACATAAAGGATGATGACTATCATTAACTATGTATTTATTTCTCTTTGAAACTCCCATAGATCACTGATCACTTTATCACTCCCATGACATTTACCACTCTTCACTTTGGAATTTTTTTTCAATATTTATTTATTTGGATCTTCATTACAGCATGTGGGATCTAGTCCCTTGACTAGGGATCACACCTGAGCCCTCTTGCATTGATAGAGTAGTGTTTTAGCCACTGGACAACCAGGGAAGTCCCTACTTTGGATTCTTGATATATATCTATATATGTGCATGTGTTTATTTCTACAAAACTGGACAGAACACTTTGAAGTCTGGGGTGCTGTTCATCTCGGTGCTCTCTCTCTCTCACAAGTAGCTAGTCAAGTGCCTCAAAGATGCACAATAAACACTGCTGAGTAAATTGATTTTTTGAGTTTTCTTTGAAATTACCAAATAAGTTCTGAACAGGTTCTTAATGTTTTGGGGGTAAACATGATAATGACAATACTGGTGATTATGATGGTATTCAGCAGCCTTCATCATGATGATTCCTTGACCCTAAGATCTTTTATCTTTATGAGGTTAAGGGTTGGCCCCATGTCTACGCCATAAATGCTGAACATGGCATCTTTTGATTCCAGGGAGATAAAAAGAAGTGTAGCTGACATACACTGAATTGTGTCCGCTCTCCCTCACAACTGATTTGTTGAAGCCTTAACCCTCAATGTGGCTCTATTTGGAGATGGGTCCTTGGGGCCTTTAGGGAGGTAATTAAGGTTAAATGAAGTCATAAGAGTGGTGCCCTGATCCAGTAGGATTCGTGACCTTATAAGAGGAAGAGACGCCAGGAGTGTATGCACAGAGGGAGGCCGTGCAAGAAGGTGGCCATTGGCAAGCCAGGAGCAGAGGCTTCACCAGAAATGGACTATGAGTTTGGACTTCCAGTCTCCAGAACTGTGAGAGAATTTCTGTTGTTTAAGCCACCTAGTGTGTGGCATCTTAGAAGACTAACATAGTAGCTTGAGTCTTAAAAGTAAAAAACATTGACTTCTTTTTGGTTTTTAAGTCCTCTGTTTCACAACTATTGGGTCAGGGGCAACCTGGATCCCACCTGCATTCTATGTCTTTCTCCCTGAGTAGAAGTTTGGAATGAAAGCAGGAGCTGTGTTTTCAGTCACTCTGATGGTTAATTTTGTGTGTCAACTTGACTGGGCCATGGGACACCCAGACATTCAGTCAGGCATTATTCTGGGTGTGTTTGTGAAGGTGTTTCTGAATGAGATGAACATCTGAATCAGTAAACTGAGTAAAGCAGATTGTCCTCCCCATTGGATGAGGTGGGCCTCATCCAATAAGCTGAAGATTTGAATTAAATGAAAGGGCTGAGTAAGAGGGACCAGCTGCCCGCCTGGCTGCTGAGCTGAGACCCTGGTCTTCTCCTGCCTTGATCTGGAGCTCACACCAGCTGCTCTCCTGGATCCAACTTGAAGACTTTGTCTTCGGCTCCATGATCAGGCAAGCCAGCTCCCTATTTTCTCTCTCTCTGTGTATGTGTGTCTCCTATGGGTTCTATTTCTTTGGAGAACCCTAATACGGTCCCCCTTTTTGCAGGTGGAAAAACTGAAATCAGATACAGGCTGTTCACAGAGAAGAGCAATGTTGCTCTTGACAGTTCGGAACTTCCCTGCTCCCTGTAGAGATTTTTAAAAATTAGCCTCAAAAGCAGGTGATTTGGACCCAACTAGGATCCAGCATTTCGTTCTCGTAAAAAGAGTGAAGTAGGGACTTCCCTGGTGGTCCTTTGATTAAGAATCTGCCTTCCAATGCAGAGGATGTTGGTTTGATCCATGGTTGGGGAACTAAGATCCCACATGCCACGGGGCTTAGAACTAAACCCAGTACGCCACAACTAGAGAGAAGTCTGTGTGCCACAATGAAAGATCCCACGTGTGGCAACTAGGACCCGATGCAGCCAAGAATAAATAAATAATAATAAAGAAAAGATGGAGTTTACTTTGCCGAGGGGAGACCAGAGCCTGGAGGAAGACCTGTACCTTCCAGGCACCCACGCTGCTAGGGGATGCTCGAGGTTCCAGGAAACTGTATTTTATAATAGGCTTATCTAGATTTAGGCACTTGCCACATGGATTTAACTCTGGTGATGGGTGATTGCCTGCCTGAAGACCTCTTGCGTTTGATTGCTGGGCTCCCTGCTTGTGTCCCAGCCCTGCAGGTGCTGAAAGGGCGGGGGCGCTGATGGCTACAGAATCGCAGGCGCACTGGTTCCCCTGAGGGCTGACCGCTGCACAAAGGTGGAGGCACACAGCCCAGGCGGCCCTGCTCCCAGGTGAGTCCCCTCCTAAACCCACCGTGGAGGAGGGTCTGGGTGGCCTTGTTTCAAGCAGGGGACAGCAGCGTTTTCCTGGCGGTTCTGATTCCTCCTCTGGTCCCTGCCTGCCAGCTGGCTGACGTCAGAAGAGGGAGCTTTCAACGCATTCACTCCCATGGTGTTGCCTTTGATCCCGGCTAAGCTCAGCTTCCTGGGTGGGAGCCGGGCGTGGGGGCAGCCCTTTAGGCCCTCACCTGCCAGTCACAGGAAAATGAGATGGAGGGGACAGGAGGCAGTGGGCACTTAGAGCTGGGGGTCAAGGGCTGACAGGTGACCTGCAGAGAACACTGAGCTCAGGGAACGAAGAAGAACTCGCCTCCTTCACAAACAGGGGCAAGCTGGTCAGAGGCCAGTGGACGCCTGCCCTCACCCACCTAAGGCTCTGTTACTGACCCTGTGACCACCTCCTGCAGCTGCCAGTCCTATTAAAAGCACCAAACGAGCGGCACCGCAGGAAAGATAAGGCGGTCCAGTCAGTGTCTCCCCTCAGGCCTTGGTGTTCTGCATACAGTTGACGCTTCACTTTCAGAAGGACTGCTGGGTTCTCTTGTTTTCCAGAAATTTCACAGAACGCTTCAGGTATCACAGAGATCCAGGCTTTCTCAACCATACCCTGGCGGTGTGTTAAAAGAGCTGGAAAACAGCTCTCACCATCCACATCATAAATCCACTTTAGAAAACTATCTCAGGAAAAATAACCATGTCATTTCATGACCTTTGCACATACAGTCTGCTCAGAGCTGTTGTTTACACTAGCAAAAAGTTGGAAAGAACTAGAGGCCAGCACACCATCAGGAAGGATTATGTGGCTGCTAAGAGGAGAACTTGGAAACTCGACCATCACCTTGTTTGGAATAAGGGTCTTTGCAGGTGTGATTAAGATCTCAAGACGAGAGCACCTGGGTTAGGGTGCTTCCTAAATCCAGCAACATTAAGCGAGATGGAAAAGGATAAGACATAGAAACACAGAATGCGGTAAGGCAGGGGTGGGAGACATTCAGCCACAAGTGCAGGGACACCAGGAACCCCCAGAGGCTGGAGGACACAGGAAGATCCTCTCCAGGGCCATTGGAGAGAGACGCCTTGACTGCGGACTTCCAGCCTCCAGAGCTATGAGAGAGTAAGCTTCTATGGTCTGAAGCCCCCCGGCTCCTGGTCATTTGCTTCAGCAACCCCAGGAAACAAATGTGTATAGTGGAGAAGCAGTAATGCTGAAAACTGAACAGATAGTAAGAACGTAGCAAGCACTAGATACACGTTTATGACAAACAATATGCTCGCGTATGGAAGAGAAGGTAGAGAAGATGTTGCTTTCATGCATTTTTTTTTTTTTAGTAAGGTTGTTTGAATGAACACATTTCATGTCTTACAAATATAATGAGTAATGTGGCCTGTTCACAACCCTGAAAATACAGGTCTAATCACCCCGTGTGGCAGGACAGCCACCCCAGGACCAAGCTGCTTTTCACTCTGGAATCTTGACCCCAGCATACCACCTCACAGATCCACCACTAAAATCTGAGTGTCCACCCACACCTGCTTCCCTGAGACAGAGTAACCCCCTCTCAGGCCACAATCCCCTGCCTGTGTCTTTACCAAATACTCTCTCACAAACCCCATCACCTCCCCACTCTCCAGCCCCACCTTCCACAAGCCCGAAGAAAAAGGTGAGGCAAACAGCATGTCATTTCTTGACCTAGTCCTGATTAAACAGCCCCAAGAAAGTGTTAACCTGTATTTGCCTATGTAACAAGACGCAGATCCCTCAGGGACCATTAGTATTACTTAATCCAACTAAACGTGCCCATATGCAAAGTCCATGTCTATTTAACCTACTTCATGCACCTATTTCAAATATTTTAAGTGGATTTTATCAAAAAGACTTAACCATCCTATAATAAGAAATCTTTTGTAGTACTTTAAATACTCCATTCCCTGAATCATTTAACACCTTCCATGGAGGAGGAAATGGCAACTCACTCCAGTATTCTTGCCTGGAGAATCCCATGGATAGGGGAGCCTGGCAGGCTACAGTCCATGGGGTCTCAAAGAGCTGGACATGACTTAGCCACTACACAGATATAGAAAACAAACTAATGATGATCAAAGGAGAAGTGTGATGGGACAAACTATGTGTATGGGATTAAGAGATTAAAAACTCCTATTTATAAAACAGCAACAAGTTTATATTGTATCAGATAATTATAGCCATTATTGTACAATAACATTTGGTAGAGTATAATCTGTAAAATACTGAATCACTGTGCTGTACACCTGAAACTAGGATAATATTGTAAACCTACTGTGATTAAAAATAAAAAATTAAAAAAAAAAACACCTTTCAGTCTTTTTAGCAGATTTTTGCTCATGTAACACAAAAGTATCATAAAGAAAATAAGGCAGAAAAATTTTATCCCCATATTTAAGGTAAGAAAATAGAGACCTATTCCCCTTATATGTGGAAACTAAGAAGAAATGACACAAATAAACTTACTTACAAAACAGGAAGAGACTTAGAAAACAAACTTATGGTTGCTGAGGGGGAAGGGACAGTTCAGAACTTTGGGGAGGTCATGTACACCCTGTTGTATTTAAAATGGATAACCAATACAGACTTATTGTATAGCACATGGAACTCTGCTCAATGTTACATGCCAGCCTGGATGGGAGGGGAGTTTGGGCGAGAACAGATACATGTATATGTATGGCTGAATCCCTTCACTATTCACCTGAAACTTCTACAACATTGTTAATCAGCTGTACCTCAATACAAAATATTTTTGGCATTAAAAAAAAAAAAACAAAATAGAGACCTAAAGATTAAACGACTTTTGCAAAGTTACAGAGCAATTTAGCAGCAGAGTCAGCATCTCTTTATAGGGAGAGATTGCTTAACTTTTCTGCCGTCAATCAACGTTGATGCTACTGTTAATGTGACTTTTCTCTAAAAGGATTTCTGCAAAAATCCTTTGGTTTTTCAACCAAGTCTCCAGATATTACCTGATGCTTGTCAGTCCCCATCTCAGATGGTAGAAAAGGTATGTGAAAATTTCAGAGGTGCTTGAAAAAGAGGAGCTTGGCAACAGTGTGAAATGAGAGCTGGGGGTCAGTATTAAAATTAGAAGTGGGTCATAAAACCCAGCCCTGCCAGGTCGCCTGGTGAGGGACAGTGGCTCTGGTGGCCCCCACCCCTCTTCTACGTCAGCCTTTCTGCCAGGCTACCCACCCGCCCACTGACTGCAAGGCCCTTCTGCCGGCCTGCAGTTCAGCCAGCTAATATTCTCCTGAACAAACCTCGTCTGCAGCCACTTTTTCACAGGTTCTCAAGTACTGGGGTTACCAAGAGGGCTGGATGTTTGAAAGATAAAACAGAAAAAAAAAAAAAAAAAAACCCCACCAACATTACAGTGGCTATCTCAGAGGCATAGGATCTCAAGTCCCAAATTTGCTTTTATACAATTTTTTAAATTTATAAAATATATCAATCTGTTCAGTTCAGTTCAGTTCAGTCACTCAGTCGTGTTCGACTCCTTGTGACCTCATGAATTGCAGCACGCCAGGCCTCCCTGTCCATCACCAACTCCCGGACCCAAACTCATGTGCATCAAGCCGGTGATGCCATCCAGCCATCTCATCCCCTTCTCCTCCTGCCCCTAATCCATCCCAGTATCAGGGTCTTTTCCAATGAGTCAACTCTTCACATGAGGTGGCCAAAGTACTGGACTTTCAGCCTCAGCATCAGTCCTTCCAATGAACACCTAGGACGGGTCTCCTTTAGGATGGACTGATTGGATCTCCTTGCAGGCCAAGGGACTCTCAAGAGTCTTCTCCAACACCACAGTTCAAAAGCATCCATTCTTCAAGCGCTCAGTTTTCTTCACAGTCCAACTCTCACATCCATACATGACCATTGCTTTAAAAAAAAATTTTTTTTTTAATCTGTTTTTATCAAGTGGCCTGGAGGCTGGCCAAAAATACCTGGATCCCACTTTAACCCTGGAGGAATGGCACACATAGAGGTTTCAGCAGGGCCCCATGTCCACTGCTTTTTTCGAGTATAGGTGATCTACCATGTTGTTAATTTCAGGTATACAACAGAGTGAATCAGCTATACATATAGCCGGTTTTTAAGGGTTTTTTTCCCATAGAGGCCATTACAGAGCACTGAGTAGATTTCCCTGTGCTGCACAGTAGGCCCTATCTATTTTTTAAAATATGGAATGCTTCACGAATTCGTGTCATCCTTGCACAGAGGTCATGCTAATCTTCTGTATCGTTCCAATTTTAGCATATGTGCTCCTGAAGCAAGTACCATGTCCGTTGCTCTTAATTCAGCTCCTTGTCATCCAAGAACCAAGATTTCCAGAGGCAGAGAAGCAACCTCCTCATTAACAATTGCTATGTCAAGTTCCAAAGCACTGGGCTGGCAGGTGGTGAGGGCAGCCTAGGGAGGGAAGCTTGCCTGAGCAGAGAACACGAGAGAATGACAACCCACAGCCGCTCCTGGGTGCAGACACAGCGGCCCACCAGCCCGGGGCCGCTCCAGCCAGGGAGCAGAGGGGAGAGATGGACAGACGCCCTCTCTGCAGTTCACATCAGGCCTCTCCTGCCATTTCCTGTGGCTGGCTAAGTGGTTGGCAGAGGCAGTGCCACCCCAGACTTAGAAGTGGAGTGTCTGGGAGCGTGAAAGGCTGTTTCTCAGCTTCCCTGTGGCTGGGACAGTACCAGGCAGGCTGGACAGAGGGCTACGTTTACCAGGAAGTGACAGCAGAGGTGTGACGCCCATCTGGTCCTCTCAAACTTGGGCTCAGAAGAGGGTGGAGCAGCTCCATGGCATTACAGGGAAAGCTGTGGGGCTTGTACTGTGAGCCCATCACAGAAGGGAGCTCGGGGCAGCTGAACAGAGTGAGGCAGCTCTGCAAGAGCAGACGCAGACAAACACTCAAGACTGGGTTTAAAAGCATGGCGTACATGTGCAGCACGCCATCATCTGTGGAGAAGGAGGAGCTGAGCATCAGAAGTTACATGGGAGGATCCAGGTGGCAAGTGGTGGGCAGGGAGCGAGGGGTGCGGAGCAGGAGGTAAAGACACTTTTCCACAGACACCCTCTGTGCCTTCTCAGTTTGACACATAAAACATCGTTTTTAAGACCATGAACACGTGAGCAAACATATCCATGGTATCACCTGCACAAAGCCATGAAATACGCCCTCAGCCCCTCTAGAGGTAGCACCGTGTCCTCCCCCTACTGCCCACCCCACCCGTGACGGCCCACGCAGCCCAGCTGCTCCTTACCTCACCATCTCCCCAGTTGCCTCTCAGCCCCGAGAACCCAGCTGTATCTCAGAACCAGTGGAAGCAACCCACTTGCTGGGGCTGGGGTGGCACACGTGAGGATGGCAAGCTCCAGTGGCTGGTTTTTGGGTACATGAGGGGCACCGTGAGCAGTGAGGGATGTGGATTGTGGAGGGGCTCCTGTCTTGGGCAAGCTGTAGCCTGGGAGTCACTTCACCCTGGGGTCTCCATTTCCTTAACAAAGAAGGGGCTGCAATGGGGGAGTCTTTCTAGACCACACACCAGCAGGCCCACCTCATGGCCACTTCTCCGGACCCTTGCGTACTGGGTGCTTTGAGCGCAGGCCCACAGAAACACGACGCGAGCTCTCTGTGCAAGCTGAAACATTCTGGGAGCCCCACAAAAAAAGTGGAAAAAACAGGTAGTAACAGATTTTATTTAGTCCAATATATGCAGATTATCATTTCAATATGCCATCAATATAAAAATTATCGTCTCCATTCTTTTTAGCTCTATGTGTTTGCAATCAGTGTATATTTCATATTTACACAACATCTTGATTTGGCCCAGCCACACTTCAAGGGTTGAAAGGCGGCTGAAGCTAGTGGGGACCTCCCTGGTCAGCACCGGTGCTGGAGTGACCAGGTGGCCCGCCCTTCGCTTCAGATGTCATCAGGCTCTGTGCTGAGGCCGGCCAGAGCAGCAGCTGCATTCCCAGATAAGGCCCAGCCACTCGAGCAGTGGGTCCAGCTCCTTGCCAGATGAGGAGGGCAGCTAGGGCTGGATGCCAGACAAGACTGCAGAGCACCAGGCGAACAGGAAGCCAAGATGCTCGAGGCCTGGAGCAGGGTCACACAGGCTTTGGGGCGACAGATGTCAGGGTTTCCACAACACAACCGCCCTCCCCCACACCGAAGCAGAAGCTGCTGTCACGTCAGTTACATCCACTCATTCTCTGACATGCCTCTGAACACCTTCTAACCCCCGGCCCTCAGCCGGGCAGTGAGGACACAGCCACCTCTCATGGGGCTCCTACCCGGAGCAGGAAGCTGCTAACACTGCCCTGGAAGCTCATTTACTCATCCAACTCACCCAGAAATTCCTGTGAGAGAATCACCTTAGAAATGAAGTTAAATCACTGCCCAACAGCCACACCCCAACGGGTGGGAGGGCAGCCTCCCCGCACTTCAACATTGCAGTCACACACCCCAGCTTCAGAGGCCCCAGAATCCCACAGTCGCAAGGCATGGGGCCACCACTGCAGAAAGCATATGCAACGGGCCAGGAGAAGATTCCCAGGGGCAACCCACCAGGCAAGAGGGGAGCTGGGCCTCCAGAGGATCAGCAAGCACAGAAGGCAGAGGTGCTCAGAAATCCTGGAGGCCAGCGGCTGGTCAGGCCACACGTGAGGTGGGGATGTTGGCCAAAACCAGTGCCCACGGTCCCTACACTCCGTAAGAACTGGGGTTTTACCCTCAGGCCAGGGGAAGCCGCTAAAGAGTTCCATCTGTGGCACGAACAGGACCAGGTTTTAAAAATCACTGTAAAGGAGAAATCCCCAAGTCTGATCGGCTTCCTTTCTCTCAGCATGTTTTACGACACCCTAGGACTTAACCTCCCAGGGCCTGAAGTTTACTCACTCCATCATTTTATGAAAGCGATGCCCCTGACCTGGAGCTCCTGAGGGTCTTAATGCGAAGCTGATAAGCCCCTGGTTTTCCTGGCCTGCTAGGTGCCTCCACCCCTCAGCCCCACAGCAATGGCCTCCACGTCCCCGCACAGAGACAGGGAGGATTCTTGCAGCCACTGAGAGAAAGCACTGCAACATTTCAGCTGCACAATCGCAGGGCCCTACTGTCTCCCGCCCCCAGACGAGGAATAACATCGTTCACTGCCTCCCAAGCCTCCCCTCTGCCCAGCCCCCTCCACACATCCTTCCAGCTCCCCTGATTATCCGCTCCATTTTCAGTGCATCAGCTTTGGAGGCTGGCCTATTTTCCAAGGACAGAGGAGCAGAAACACTTGTGTGTTATACGAACAGCAGAACATAACTGGAACAGGACACAGAAAGGGGGGAGCCAGCAACAGGGCGTGCCAGGGATGCAGCAAAGCTGAAGGAAACAGCGAGGCAGAGCACGCTCCATCACCTTGAGGGCGGCGGGGGGCAACAGGTGGGAGAGGGCACAGACACCTCCCCACGCAGCCCCGCTTGGCCACTGATGGCTGGAACACTGAGCTTAGCCCAGGAGGCAGCTGCCAGATCCCCCTACCCAGTTAGAAGAGGACCTGAGGCTCAGGAAGCCACACTCAGTGTGAGCAGAGGGCAGCCCACGGCACATCTCGGGGCTGGGCAAGGAGTGGGGAGTGATAAGCCAGACTAGACTATGGAGCCTGTCCCGGGGACCACCTTCAGAGCTGTGTTCCATGCAAGTGAAAGGCCAAGGTCCCCCAACCAGGACCTTGCTCTGAATTTCCAGCTGCGTGAACCTCTGGCCTGAAAGACCAACCCCTGCCTCTGCAGGAAGACGGATCGTGTCAAGGAATGCCAAGGAGGAAGCACTCCCTTCCCACAACCCCTCCTCTGCAGGGGCCTCTGCAGGGCTGTGCATCTTGTCTCCACAACACCTGCCAGGCCCACCAGAGAGGGGCGCAAAGGGGAGGGTGTTGAGGTAGCCTGACACGGTGCCCCTGGAATTAGGCTGGCCGCGCTGGCAGGGCTCATTCAGCTGCAGGAAACAGGCTGCCAAGGACGAGCGACTCTGCTCCTCCGGCAGGCTTCAGGAGCAGGGGGTTGAGGCGAGCAGGGAAGACCACTCAGTGCTGGATGGGAAGCCGGCAGAGAGGAGGAGACACAGCATCACGGATCCGCTGGAAGATCTGAGCCAGCTTGTAGAGGAAGGGCAGGGAGCGCGGAGACGCTGCAGGGAGAGGTCAGTCAGTGCCTGCCCTACCCCTCCTGCCCGCCACGTGGCCACTCCTCCCCCCAAAACTCTCCCACCTGCCCCTTCCCCTCCTCCCCTCCCAACAGGAGAGAACTTCCCTTTCTCCAGAATATAATCTCTGGGTTGTATTTTCTTTATGTGGATGAGAGAAAACTTCAGTTTGCTGAGAAAAAGATCCAAATTTATTGTTTTAATCTAACTTTTTAATACTAAAAAATTGGTAATGATGGCTGCCTATATGTAAATGAATTTGGGAAGAGACTTTTCACTACATTCCTCTTTGTACCTTTCAAGTTTGAAGCCAAGCCACAATAGTACCTCTTTTTATCATAAGTTAATTATATTAACAATAAAAGTAAAAATAGCCTCTTTTGAATGAGAGCTGAGCTGGCTTTGGTTTGTTTTTCTTTATTTGAATTACTGATTTTTTAATAGACTTTCTTCCTTCTTAAAAAGAAATATGTTACTTTTAAGAAAGCTATTCCAGTCCACCTTCTTCATGTCCTCCTGGGCAGGTTCTAATTGCTGCCAGCCCTGGGCTCTCACCAACCTGCATGGACTGTCCTGAGTGCTCCTGGAACAGCCCTTTGCCATCCCCACTCAGAAGACCAGGGTTCTGAGACTGAAGTACTCCTAAGAACCACAAAAATCTTTCTAATTTTTACTAAGTCTCTGGAATAAAGTAAAAGGTCAGAGGGTGGACAGGACTGAACACAAACTCCTCAGCTTTCCAAAGGGCTAACCAGTGACTCTCTCCTCAAGCAAATGGAGCTGTTCAGAGGGATCTCCTGCTCGGTACCAGCCATGGGGTCAAAGGCACAAGCTGAGCTGTGCAGAAACAGCCCGTGGACAAGGAAAAGGGAAGTGGGGACGCAGCACGATTTGGGGATAAAGCAAGAGCAGCAGACAGAATGTCTGCGTGACCCTGGAGCAGTCACTTCTCTCTGGGTCTTAGGTTTCCCAACCGAAAAAGAAAACCAAAGTGAAGGGATTGAAATGAAGGGTTTCCAGTTCTCCTTTCAGTTTTGAAAGTTATACAACCCTAAGTCTAAATTCATGAGAAGAGGTTAGGTTATAACTCACACAAAGCCACACACAGAAAAGTTCATGAGTGAGCTCCTAACCTCTGGCCCAGTGCTCACAAGGTCTGAGGAATTCACCCTCGGGAAAGAGCACAGTAGAAAACAGCAAGAAATCATCAAAATGTTCAGAGGTACCACCTCATACTGGTCAGAATGGCCACCATCAAAAGCGAAAGTGAAGTCACTCAGTCGTGTCCAACTCTTTGCGACCCCATTGACTGTAGCCTGCCAGGCTCCTCTGTCCATGGGATTTTCCAGGCAAGAATACTGGAGCGGGCTGGGCTGCCATTTCCTTCTCCAGGATATCTTTCCAACCCAGGGATCAAACCAGGGTCTCCCGCACTGTAGATAGATGCTTTTACCATCTGAGCCCCCCTCCCCACCCCCGGCCAAAAAAAAAAAGTCTACAAGCAATAAATGTTGAAGAGGGTGTGGAGAAAAGGGAGCCCTCCCACACTGTTGGTGGGAACGCAAATTGGTGCAGCCATTATAGAGAACAGTATCGAGGTTCCTTAAAACTAAATACAGCTAGCATATGACCCAGCAACCCCACTACTGGGCATATATCCAGAAATAAACATAATTCAAAATACACGTGTACCCCAATGTTCACAGCAGCACTGTTTACAACAGCCAGGACATGGAAGCAACCTAGAGATCCTTTGAGAGAGGAATGGACAAAGATGCAGTACTCACACAGTGGAATATTACTCAGTCATAAAAGGGACAAACGAAATTTGTAGCGACATGGATGAACCGAGCGGGTGTCACAGAGTGAAGTCAAGTCAGAAAGAGAAAAACAAGTGTCGTATATTAACACATATATTGTGCAATCTAGAGAAGTGGTATGACCTTATTTGCAAAGCAGAAACAGAGACACAGACGTAGGAAACAAATGCATGGGTGCCACGGCGGAAGGCGGGAGCGAGTTGGGAGAATGGGATTGGCATACATATACTATCAATACTACGTGCAAAATCAAAGCTGACGGGGACACGCTGTGCAGCACGGGGAGCTCTACTCGGCGCTCCAGCGGCCTGAATGGGAGGGGGGCCAAAGGGAGGGGGTATATACACACACAGCTGACTCACTGTGCTGTGCATCAGCAGCTAACAACACTGGAAAGCAACTACGCTGCAATAAAGATTAATTACACAAAGAAATAACAAGGAATCACTGAACTGTTCAAAAACAGGGCACTATAAAATCAATTATGGAAGTTACTGAAAGCTGGAATATTATTTAGTCGTGTAAAGTTTTAAAGCCATTTTTTTTTTTTTTTTTTGGTGGGGGGAGGGCCACAATTCATGGCTTACAGAATCTTATTTCCTTGACCAGGAATCGAACCCAGGCCTTCAGCAGTGAAAGCATGGGATCCTAACAACTAGATTGCCTGGAAATTCCCTAAAGCCATGTTTTAAAGAATACTTATAGGGGGATGAGGAACTGGAAGAAGGCTGTCAAAAAGTCCTTTTAGTTATAAGATAAATAAGTATAAGGGATGTAAGTACAACATGATGAATATAATTAACACTGCTGTATGTTACATACCAAAGTTAAGAAAGTCCTAAGAGCTTCTCATCACAAGGAAAAAAAATTTTTTATCTACATGAGAGGATAAATGTTCACTGTACATACTGTGGGAATCATTTCATGATGTATGTAAGTCAAATCATTATGCTCTACAACTTAAACTTATACAGTGATGAACGTCAATTATATCTCAATAATACTAGAAGGAAAAAAAAGAATATTTAACAACAAGCAAAACTGCATCTACATCCAGAAAAAGACTAACGATTACAGCAGCTGACTGAAGGGTGATTTGTTTTCTCCTTCATACTTTTCTCTATTTTCCATATCCTCTAAAATATACTTTTCCTATTGTAATTGTATTTCTACAATATAATATGTTTTAATTTAATGTAACTTTTTAACACATTATGATGAAGCTTTCTTTTTCCTTTTTTAATTCTGAGGGGACTTCTTGGTGGTCCAGGGGTTGAGAATCTGCCTGCTAGTGTCTGATCTCTGGTCTGGGAAGACCCCACGTGCTGCAAGGCAGCTAAGCCCATACACTGCACCTACTGGAGCCCGAACGCTCCACAGCCTGGGTGTGGCACCACAACTGCTGAACAGCCCCTGCTTGCCACAACTAGAGAAAGCCTGCGTGCAGCAACGAAGACCCAGCACAGCCAAAAACAAAATAAACAAACCCTGAGGCTCTACTCAGAGTTCACGCCAGACGTCCAGAGTCGACAAGGCAGAGGGGACTTTCTCCAGGACTGGTCTCTCCTTCAAGGTGGGCTGGCTCCAGTTTAGGTCCAGCAACAAAACCCCCAGGAGGGCTCCCAGGCCCAGCCCTGGTCAATCGCCCTGTCCTGGGAGGTGGGTGGGGAGGCAGGTGTCCTCACTCACCTGGATCAAACCTCAACACCAGGAGGCAAAGGAGCAAGGCGGCCAGCAGGCTCTTACTGAAGGGCAGAGAAAAGAAGTGGCTGACTGCAGAGTCCCAGAGCTGGCGCAGCAATGTCAGCAGAGACAGGAACTTGTGGGAGGAGGAGCCTGGTGGGGAGACAGAGTAGAACTTCAGTAAAGAAGCAGCTTCCCAACTCTGAGCTTTGAGTATAAGTCGAGCCAAGACTGGTTTCCTCATGCAGTCCACAAAATGGTTGGAAGGGAGCTCCCAGGCATCCAGAGATGCCTTCAGCACTGATTATATCAGAACACCAGCTCCATCCAAGAGGACTGTAACGACACCAGACACCACCGCCACAGGAGAGGGCTCTGACTTCACTAGACTTCAGCTCCACAGGAGAGGGCTCTGATGTCACCAGATACCAGCTCCAGAGGAGAGGGCTCTGACATCACCAGACGCCAGCTCCAGAGGAGACGACTCTGATGTCACCAGATACCAGCTCCAGAGGAGAGGGCTCTGACATCACCAGACACCAGCTCCACAGGTGAGGACTCTGATGTCACCAGACACCAGCTCCAGAGGAGAGGACTCTGATGTCACCAGACACCAGCTCCAGAGGAGAGGACTCTGATGTCACCAGACACCAGCTCCAGAGGAGAGGACTCTGATGTCACCAGATACCAGCTCCAGAGGAGAGGGCTCTGACATCACCAGACGCCAGCTCCACAGGTGAGGGCTCTGATGTCACCAGACACCAGTCCCACAGGAGAAGACTCCGACGTCACCAGACACCAGCTCCATCCGAGGACTGTGACATCACCAGACACCACCTCTGTAGGAGAGGATTCTGATATCACCAGACACCAGCTCCACGGGAGAGGGCTCTGACATCACCAGACACTAGCCTCATGGGAGAGAACTGTGATGTCACCAGACACTTGCTCCACAGGAGAGAACTCTGATGTCACCAGACACCAGCTCCACAGGAGAGGGCTCTGACGTCACCAGTCACCACCTCAGTAGAAAAGGACTCTGACATCACCGCACCAGCTCTGTAGGACAGGACTTCAACAGAAATGTCAACTTAGCTGGGGAACCTGGTACATCTGGTGTTTAACAGCTTCACAGTATTCTTCATATTCTGGCCTAAGATATACGCACAGTTACACAGCAATAATCCCTGATGATCAGTAAAGGCAGAAAACAAAGGGCACCTCACAGGCACAGTGAAGAATCCCATCTGGGACTGAGCACAAACATGAACGCCACCACCAAGCCCTGAAGACACCCTGGACTCGCCATCCGAGCGCCTCCTCCCCAGGCACTGGACAGGCAGAGGGTCGGTGGAGTTACATGGCGTCCCTGAAGCCAACAACCTCCTGCAAAGACGTGACCCTGCCTCAGCAGGTCCCTGCTCTCAAGCACACGAAGAAAACACCTCAGAGGTAGGATCAGTCTCCCGAGGGCTGAAAGTCCTCCGTGTATGCCTATTCTATGTGTCATGAACAGAGAAAACAAAGATCAGGGGGTTAAAAACTACCAGGAGGAAAACTGCAACTCAGCATCAGGAAGAACCTCCCCACACAACCCTCCACAGCTGAAAGGCACTGCTTCAGGAGACGGTGAAGTAACATCTCGGCCAGGCCAGCACAGTGGCGGCAGGTCTACTGACAGGAGCCCACGGAGGAGACGACTTTCAGGAGACAAAAGTAAGGCTCTGAGACCTGCACCACCTGCCTCCCAAAGCCAACTGCAGAGGGGCTGGGCTTTCGAAGCACCTCAACAGATTTCTTATCCCGCAATCTGGAAGTTACTCATACAAAGCATTGTTCCCAAGGCCCAGGAAGGTCATGATGGACCCCACGTCCAGGAGGAAGCCCTCAGCTTCTGCACAGAGGGCTGCAGAAGGACAATGTCCCACCTTCCTGGTTTAGTGTCCGCGTCTCCTCAGAGCCAGAGTGCACATGTGTCTGCTGCTGCCTCGCTGCACTCACGGCCTGAAGCGCGTCCAGCCGCTGTTTCTCGCTGAAGGCTGCAGAGCCCACCACCAGCTCTTCAGCCTCTGACAGGAGGCCCAGAGGAAGTAGCACTCGCTGCAGGTGAAGTTCTGCTAAGGATCTATACTCTGGAAGGCCCTGGTTGTCAGGGTATTGAAGCCAAGCACGGACTCCATCCAGCATGGCTCCAGGCTCTTGCATTTTGCTGTATAAAAGAATGCTGCAGCCCCAAACAATCCAATCCCAGAAAAAGAGTGGTCAATGCTTCACGGTTTGTTAATTTCTCATAACCACTAAACTCCTCCTACCCAGACCCTCCTTTGTGCCCTCAAGTCCTTCCCTAAGGGACACTGACACGGTAAGAATCAGTTCTTAGAAGCAGCAAGCAACTCTCAGCTCTGGCACCCCCACTTCTGGCACCCCACTTCATGTCTCCCATCCCTTCCTCTTTTCCCTATCCCACTCCTAAATTCCTTCTTCTTCATCTTTTCATGCATATGTTTTGAGTCTGGAGGGTGCCAGGGGGATGGGGGTGGGGGACAGGGAAAGTATTAGATTTAAAGGGAAATGGTATGGAAAGAAAAAGAGGAGATATGAGAACTGAAGGGGTGTGCTGTGCTTAGTCGCTCAGCCATGTCGGACTCTGTGTGACCTCATGGACTGTAGCCCGCCATGCTCCTCTGTCCATGGGGATTCTCCAAGCAAGAACACTGGAGTGGGTTGCCATGCCCTCCTCCAGGGGATCTTCCCAACCCAGGGATCAAACCCAGGTCTCACGCATTGCAGGCAGATTCCTTACTGTCTGAGCCACCAGGTGAGCTGAAGAATACTGGAATGGGTAGCCTATCCCTTCTCCAGGGGATCTTCCCGACCCAGGGGAAAACCCTCTTGCTCCTGCTCTGATTCAGTGGGGAAGCAGTAAGGACCTAAGGACCTACCACAGTTCCAGGACTTTGGGGGGCAGCCTCTCAGGAGCCTGGTAATATTGAAGAACCCAGGACAGGACTTCCCGCCAACGATCCATTTCTGCCAGGGCCTGGATGCCCACAACACACAGAGAGCATTTCACCTCCAAGGAGCTGTCAGCAAAAAAGCCAATTTGAGTTCAGAAGTGGTTCCCCTGCACTGCCATTCCCACCTTTAGCCTGGGACTGTTCTTTACCAGCTCCCAAGTCAGTAACCATTACCTCTCACCTCCCCCCATCCCCAGTATTCAAGAAGGCCTCACAATTATGACCCATCTCATGAGCCCCAGCAAGAGAAAACTGCTCTTTGCCCAGGAGCTAAACGTTTCTATAAATCTAAAGGCCAATCAGCTGCTGACCAGCACATGTCTCTGTATCCAGGTAAAGTCAGGGTTAACCAACAGGAAGCGTTCATTTACTCCCAAGGGGAAAAGAACAGCCGCAGTACAGATGTGGGTGGAAAGAGGACCAGCCCGAAGAGTTCGCTTAGTGAAGAAAGGGCAGAAGCAGTCTCCGCCAGAGCGCAGCATCAGAATCACACCCTCAGCCTTATTAGCACCCAGTCTTCACCGACCCCCAAACACTCAGCGAAGGCTCCCCAGTTCATCCTTCTCTGGGGCCAGCTTTGACCAGTCTACCCACGCCCTCCCTAGTGTGACCTAATCCAATGAGCAACGCAGGACCAAGATTTCAATTCTTTGATCCAGTCCTACAAGAGGACCGGAACACGACTCCTGCTCTGAACCCCAACCCGAGGAGTGAGGGGGACTACTTCGGGGAGGGGTGCAAGGAGAGGACGTCTGCCACCAGCTTACTGCAGTAATTTAACACATCAATTCTATCTTCCCATTAGACCACTCTACCCTGGTATAGGGAGAAAGAATTGATCGTGGGGTCCCACTAAACCCCGTTCACGTCCCGACGGTTTCCTCCCCGGAGAACCAGCACAAGGTGAGTCCCTGCCTCGCGGAAAAGCATCGCGAGGAAAACAAGGAATAAGGATCACACAAGCAACCAGACTGCAGGAGTGCTGGCGTCTGGAGGTCTCCCACTGTCCCCGGAGGCGAACAGAGCCCCTGACATACGCGCCCGCCGGCTCCTCCGCCAGGCCCTGCCAGGCGCGTTCGCAGGTGCGCAGCGCCGCGCCGAAGTCCAGGTGCACCACCAGGAGGTCGGCCGCCTCCTCCAGCAGAAGCGCGGCCGCCGAAGGGGCCGGGACGGCACGCACCGGCTCGCTGCTCCGCAGGGCGCCCCCGAGCGCCCTCAGCGGGGCTGCGGAGGTCGCGGGGTCACTCTTCATGAGTGCGCGCCAGGACGCAGCCCTCTAGGGGCGCGGGGGGTGCGGTGCAGTCTGGGGAGGAGGAAGGGTGGTCCTCACAGGCTGCTCTGGCGCGGGAAAGCCTGGCGCCCTCGGATTTGTGCAGCACTGAGTCCCTGGGCAGCCGGTCCCACGACAAGGACTGGGACCCCGGCTGCAGTATGGCCGCCCGTGGTCTCCTCAGGTGCAGAGCCGCCGCCGCGGGGTCGGGGGCACAGGGGCCGACATCTTGCCAGCGCGCGCAGGCCCGGCCGACGCTCGGCGCCCGGAGGCGCAGGGCATTCTGGGAGGTGTAGTTCCGCTCCTGGAGCTGTCGTCCTCCCGGGCAGGCGAGGGACTTCGGACTACAAGCCCCGGCAGGCCGCGCCCCGGAAGTTGTTGCGGCGAGAGGAGGCTCGCCGACGGAAGGCGCGGACCCCGGTACGAGTGGAGGCGTGGGCCTCCGGCACCTGCGCCCCAGGTCTCCGGGATGCAGCCCCTTCGGCGGGCAGTAAAGGCAGTCCGTGTGCCGCCTCCGCCGGGCCCCCGTCGTGCTCACGGTCAGTCCACAGTGGGACTCCGAACCTCTTGCCAAATAGAGATCTCGTGAAAAACAGCCGTACGGTGTGTGATGCAGTTTGCAATAAAGCCCTGGCACAGAGCACGTATTCCTTACGTTATGGCTGTAATAGTAATTATTAAGTGGTTGTACGCAGACACAAGTTACGTTTATTACTGTGCTTCACTCAGGGTTTTCGGGGCTTCTTAAGTTTATACTAAACCCTAGGTTTCCCAGTTCCTATCCTGAGGGCTCCTGAAGCGACTCCTCTTTGATTACACGAGTCAGGCCAGGCGCAAAGTCAGCACCTGATCGCGCCAGCGTCCCCTTCTCTGGTCACCAGCCTGGGCCCTCATCTCTACATAAAGTCCTCCCTGAAGGCTGAGGCAGAAGCATCAGATCCGTCAGACTCTGCGGATGAGGACTATGGAGCCATAACCATATAAGGCCATAAAGCCAGGCCTTCACTCACGCCGCATATACCTAGCACCCTGTAAGTGCCAGGCCTTCTTCTAAAGGCTGAAGATACCGCGTGAACACAGGAGACAAATATCTGCCTCTGTGGAGCTTCCATATAGTGAAAGGAAGCAAAATTAAAAATAAGTAGTATGTCAGATGGTGATAAATACTAAGGACAAATAAACAAAATAGGAGAACTTGAGAGTGACAACGCTGATGACACCTAACTTTGTTTTCTAATGGTAAATCCGGGGCTGGAGAAGAGCAGAGAGAACCTGGCCCTGTGCTCAGACTGGCCTCTGTTGGTGGGTTCACTGCCCTTGGGACCAACATGTACTTAGTGTCTGCCCTAAATCCCTCTTCATCTCCAGGCAGTATTTGTTCCCACGTAGCAAAATCCAGAGGCAAGCAGGTTTCTGGGAGGTGTGGATCGGTTCAAGGCTGAAGTTACCAGGATGTGTTATCAGTTATGCCTGGGGTCTCACAGCAGATAATGAAGATCAGTAGAAATAACATAATTATTGGACTTAAAACAACCAACCAAACAAAAAACAAACCTGTTTCTCAGAGCTGGTTTTAGACGTCATTCCTGTAAAATCAGGGAAGCAGTAGTAACATCAGGAAACAGATGTGATCAGGCCTGGGCGAGTTGGGACTAGCACAGTCAAGCCTTGGCCTCAGGAGTGCCTCCTGAAAAAGGTCTTTTTCTTAATCCCTAAGGAGAAGGCTCTTGCTATGCCCAGGCCTCTCCAGGAGACGGCAGCACAGCCTTAAAAGAAGCTGACCTGCCAGCAGGTAGGTCTGTGGCTGCCAGAATGAGGTCAAGATATTTAAGGAAGTGGAAGCTTGCAAAAAATAATATAAAAATAGGATTGTGTTCTGTTTCTGCGTTTCATCCGATCTTTGTTCAGGGCCACACAGTGGTCTTTCATCACATAACTTTAGCACTGCTATGCCCACCAACTGATCCCTGAACACCAGCTTGGTGATACTCCCTAGCTCCATCTGAATGTATCCAGAACTTCTCAAGCCAAGATACAGCAATCCTAATTTATTCCACCTGAAGTGGAGTGAACAGATGTCTTAACGACTTGGGGCTCATGAGTCAAGAGCTTTGAAAGCACCTCGGGACTTCAGGGGTGGCCCAGTGGTTAAGAATCCACCTGTCCATGTAGGAGATGTGGATTCAATTCCCAGTCTGGGAAGATTCCATACACTGCGGAGCGGCTAAGCCCAGTGGCCCAGTCTCCACAACCACTGAGCCCACGTGCTGCAACTGCTGAAGCCTATGCACCCTAGACCCAGTGCTCTGCAACAAACACCCAGGGCAGCCATAAATAAGTAAATAAGTGTGTTTTAAAATAAGTAAACCACCTAGCCTCCCCTCGGGATAAAAGCAGAAACAAGGCAGTTCTCTCAATCTGTAAGGCCTGAGTCGTGTCAATATTTGTATTAGTGGAATCCTTTCGGGAAAACTAGTAGAGTAAATGAGACACAAAACCCACACGCTATCCATCCCCCAGCCCACCCAAGCCCTGGGACCTGCTGCTCCCCCTTCTGCTTGTAGGGTGCTCAGTGTATCTTGCCTGAGCAGGGTCCTGAGGGTGTCGATTTGCTCTTTGCTCATCTGCTCTGAGCAGGTGATGAGTCTGTGTTTCTGTAGCAGAAAGTGCTCCGGTCTAGGAGATGAGCTATGCCATCTAGAATCCTGGGGACCTCTGCAAAGTCAGATGAGTCCTCTGAGCTTCAGTTTTCTCATTTGAGGACATTGACACCAACACCTGCCGTGTGGGGTGGTTGTGAGGATGAGAAGAGGTCATATGACAGCGCCAAGAATGCTTTAAATCACTGGAATAGTTCAGGCCAAACAAGGTGAGGTGATACACTGGGAGGTGAGTAAGGAGGAGAAAGAATCCAGTTCCTCCTCAGAGTTCTGTAATCTTAACTTTCTGACATGGAATCTGACTCTTGACTCTTCCTTACAAAGATCAGATGCCAACCTCTGGAGCCAGCCCAGCCTGTCTGCCCTTTCCAAGCTGGCTCTATACTTAGTGACAAGAGACCGCATCCACACAGCTGCCCCTCTGGGCTTATCTCTTCCAGTCAGAGACCCTCAGTACAGGGACGTCAGTGGTATGGCTCTGCAGGCAGTAGAATCACGCCTGGTGTGGACTTTGGCCAGAAGCAAGCCGAAGAGATAAATATTGGCAGGGCGGAGGTGATGTTTTTCCAGGGTGGTCAAGGGCTCCAGACCTTCGTCAGTGAGATGGCATTTTTATGGCTCCTTTTTTTAAAGCCTGGACTTGGAGTTCAGGGCAGAACTGAACTGAACCGGCTCCTCCCCTACATGTAGACGCAGCAGAGCCCTCCCTCTGCCTCTGCGTCCAAGGCCTGTTCCTTGTCCTCCTCCTTGTCCCGTGCAGCACTTACAACATAGTAACAGTGGCTCAGAGAACCAGGGGCTGCTCCAGGTACTGTACATCCAGCTCCTCTTAATCACCAGCAACCCTGGGACAAGAGTCCTGCTGTTACCTCCACATTGCAGATGAAGAGGCCAAGGCAGCAGGTAGTCACACAGGAGTGCAGAGTGGGGCTGGGACTTTAACAGGGCAGTGTGGCTCAAGCCTTTATTGTAAGCTGATAATTCTGACTGTACAAGGCGCTCTCACTCATCCTGTGCGAGCTTGATGACAAAACTGAGCAAAACAACACAGATATGTTAGTGTTCCTAATGCTAGATGGGAAAGTAAAGCTCAGAAACTGTCTGAGTTCAGAATTCATGGTTTCAGTGACAAAGCTGGAGGAGTCACTGGAGATTTCTCACCAGAGCCCATGCCAGGACATTCTCCAGATGGCCAGAAGTGACTTCTCCTCCTCTGCTCTCAAGGTGACCAGTACCACCCCCACCCTCTGCCCTGAGCAACCTGCCATCCAATTTCCACATGTTCCCACCCACCCTGGGAGCCAGAGGGTGCACCTGAGCAAATCTTCATGATGCCAGACCAGGCGTGATGTGAAGTGAATAACGGATGCTCCCTGGGTACTGGTCAGCCCTGCTCAGGTGGAAAGACGTTGGGCCCTTAGGAATCTGTCCTGCTTCCACACAATTCAAGCTGATCACTCCTCTCTTAAAACTCCCCACTGTGCTTTGCTCTTTTCATGCCTCTCTTGTGGGTCCTTCCCAACATCCATTTTTCTTGTAGTTCTTTGTGTCATTCCCCTAGTCAACCATGCCCTTCCTGAGGACAGGACAGGACCCCCCATCTCAGGATCCCTGGGCATCTGGCGTGGTGCAAAGTGCTAGGTGTGGGCTACTCCAAGGGACCCACCTGCCCTGAGCTGTTCTGCATCATTTGATCTTGACTTCCAGGTATGCCCACCGGTGAACACTGTGTGAAAGGTTGGAAGCCGAGGAGATCATGTCCCAACGCAGCCCCCGAGAAAAGAGAGACACGTGGTATTTCCAGATCCTGGGACCCCCACCTGCCTTCTTGTCTGTGCTTTCTTCTTTGTTTCCTAGGAAATAATCCAATAAACTCAGTCACCCCAAGTGATAGAATTTCAGGGTTGAACAGGGTCTTATACTGGAGCTGAACTGAGGCTGGGGAGGGGAAGCGACAGCCACTATCCCCCAGCTGAAGGCCACAGAACCCCTGACCCATTCCATGCCAGAGAGGAAGGACCTCGCCCTGCCTTAAAATGTTTCCTTACCAGCCCAGCTATTCCCAAGCTTTGGGGTAGGTCGCAGCATCCAGAGCTGCTGTTCATGCCCAGCTCCTGGCTAAGAACAGCCACCCCTGTCCCAGGGCTCCCTTCCTCCCCTCCCAGAACAGCTCTGGTTCCCAGAAACCTATGGTTTCCTGTAGCGGGCCATCCCTGGGAGGGGAAAACTGATGGAAGGGCTCTTAACATAGTTTGATATTCTAGGAAGTTGTGCGTTTATCTGAGATAATGCTACAATTGTTACCAGTCAATAGATTTTATTTACTAGAGAAATATTCCAAAACAGGATTGATGCAGGGGCAATTAAAGTAGTCTTTGGGGACTTTCCAGGTGGTGCAGTGGATAAGCATCTGCCTGCCAATACAGAGGACACAGGTTCAATCCCGGGTCTGGGAAGATCCCACGTGCCACGGAGCAATTAAGCCCATGAGCCGCAGCTGCTGAAGCCCACTCGCCCAGAGCCCGTGCTTTGCAACAACAGAAACCACTGGATGGCGAACCCACAACAAAGAGCAGTCCATGTTCTCCACAGCTAAAGAAAGCCCTTGCAAAGCAACAAAGACCCAGGGCAGCCCAAAATTAAATAAAAACAGTTTTTAAAAGTGGTGTCTTGTATTTAAAAGCTTAGGAACCACTGACAGAATCTGTACGTCCCAAGTTATTTTGGGAAGTTATTTCCTTAAATGAAACTTGAGGTCAGCAAGTCCTGATTCAGGTATATGGGTAGTGGGGGAGGAGGAAGATCGGTGGGAGGATTTCCAGAAATCATCGTTTCACACCTGGCCCAGGTGAGGGCAGTAGAATGGAGAGGGAAGGTGAGAAGTTCATAGAAGCGCAGGACAGCCTTCCAAGCTCTGGCAACCTCAGTCAGTCCTAAAATTGGGTTTCTTACTCAGCCAACCGCAGCAAGTAAAACAAACATTTGCCCAACATTGTCCCATGGGTCTAGGGCCTAAAAGTAATAACTAGAAAATAAACAAGAGGAACTACAGTTGCCCTTTGCATCGGCTTAATTATTCTTCTATTTTTGGGGCTCCAAAATCACTGCAGATGGTGACTGCAGCCATGAAATTAAAAGTCGCTTGTTTCTTGGAAGAAAAGTTATGACCAAGCTAGAGAGCATATTAAAAAGGAGAGACATTACTTTGCCAACAAAGGTCTGTCTAGTCAAAGCTTTGATTTTTCCAGTAGTCATGTATGGATGTGAGAGTTGGACTATAAAGCTGAGTGCTGAAGTACTGATGCTTTTGAACTGTTGGATAAGACTCTTGAGAGTCCCTTGGACAACAAGAAGATCAAACTGGTCAATCCTAAAGGAAATCAGTCCTGAATATTCATTGGAAGAACTGATGCTGAAGCTGAAACTCCAATACATTGGCCATGTGATGGGAAGAGCTGACTCATTAGAAAAGACCCTGATGTTGGGAAGGATTGAAGGCAGGAGGAGAAGGGGACAACAGAGGATGAGATGGCTGGATGGCATCACTGAATCAATGGACATGAGTTTGAGCAAGCTCTGGGAGCTGGTCATGGACAGGGAAACCTGGCGTTCCACCATGGGGTGGCAAAGAGCCACCTGAGCTCAAAGATACAAATGAGTGATTGAACTGAACTGAACTCAATCTGATTGTTCTATATCTGTTCTTTTAACTGCTTTTGATAAAATGATGCACACACAGGGGGCCTCCCAGGTGGCTCAGTGGTAAAGAATCTTCCTGCTAATGCAGGAGACGTGGGTTCCATCCCTGATCTGAGATGATCCAACAGGCTGTGGAGTCACCCGAGCATGTCCAACTCTTTGTAACCCCACGTGTTACTGAGTCCAAGCTCACTGTGCTTGCCACATGACAGGCCAATGAATCTGAGAGACAAGGTGTTGAGGCAAGGAAAGGACTTTAGTTGGAAAGCCAGCTGACCAAGAAGATGGTGGGGTAGTGCCTCAAAATAGCCATCTTGTCAGGATCTGGTTGCCAAGTTCTTTTGTAGTGTCAGAGGGAAAGAAACAATGAGGAGCTAGAGTTAGAAGGCAGCATAGAGAGGGAGAGGCGGTGGGAGCGTAGAGAGAAATGGTATTCAGTCTTGCTAAACGTCTCCAAGGGAAGGGTCAGCCTTTGGAAAAGGGGGTTCATCTCTTCTATTCACAGGTGGGCAGGGACAAACTATCTCTCTTTGAGCTGAACAAAGGTACTTTAGTTTACAATCAAGCAGAGAGGCATGGTCCTCTGAGGCAAGCTATTAAGTATGATTATAATAACAAAAGCAACAAAAAGCAAGTCAAAGGAACAGTTTCCAACATGGAGTCAAATTTGGCTTTTTCTCTGTAACACATGGACTGTAGCCCAACTGGCTCCCCTGTCCAAGGGATTATCTTGGCAAGAATGCTGGAGTGGGTTGTCATTTCCTCCTCCAGGGGATCGTCCGCACCCAGGGAATGAACCCCCATCTCCTGCGGCTCCTGCAACCAGGCGGATTCTTTACCACCAAGCCATCTGGGAAGCTAACTAAGCCCATGTGGAGTAGTGCCCACTTGCCACAACTAGAGAAAAACCCATGCAGCAAGAAAGACCCAGTACAGCCAAAAACAAATAAATAGTTATTTTTAAAAATGATACATACACAGAGTAAAAATAATTCAAACAAGACTAAAAAGTATGAGAATCATCTGAAATCCCACCACCTGTAAGTGAAAACTTCCAACTATTTAATGACCACCCTCCATAAACACACACAGTGTTCATGTATGGTTAGATGTGACCGTGCTGCCCCGTGAGCTGGCGTGCTGTGCGTTACAGGAGTCCTTGTTACTCTTCGAGAGGACATTGTTACTACCCATATGTAAAGCAAGAAATAAATAATCCTGCTGACAGTTTACACGCTTGCACTTCTTTGTACTAGAAAGCAATTGTACCTCCTTGATGTCACGGAAACTTGAGGCTGGGAGGAGAGCTCCGAGGAGTCCAGAGTCCTTCTCTGTAGGCTAAGTTCTAATCACTCCTCGTTATTAAGCTGTTAAGTGTAGTACTATACAGCTTGGGAAGCACCTTTACGGTACTTTGTTATCACAAAATGAAGTGATGAGGAGTGAGACAAGTAATCACAGTGCGATGAGAGTGTGCTGAGAGTCAGGACTCTGCGTACGCAAGGCACTAATACCAGTCACGGCGGTGTTTACTGAGAAGCTCTGTGCCGGGCTCTGTGCAAGATCCTCACATGGTCTCATTATCCCCATCTAGAGAAAATTCGCCTGAGGATCAGAGGAGTCACATGTCCACAGCAGACCCTGGCGGGATTCTAGTGCAGACGTGCCTGGCTCAAGCCTCCCCTTGGGCAGCACTTGACGAAACTCCGACCTCGGTATCATCTCCTCTTCACGGAGGAGGGAACCAAGGCTGGGGTAAGCCACTTGCCTCAAGTCCCAGGGCCAGGATTCTAGCCATTGGCTCTAAGCGACTGCCACCCTGATGGGATCAGTCCCTCTCCTGGGCAGAAGAGGTCTTCTCTCAAGTGTCTGGAGAAGGGGTTCTTATTAAGATCTTCCGGGGACTTCCCTGGTGGTCCAGTGGTTAGGGCTCTGCAGTGGTCGGGGAACTAAGATTCTGCAATCCAAGTGGTACAACCGGAAAAAAAAAAAAAAACAAAAAAAAAAACTTTAAAAACTCCTTACTGCTGCATTGAAACCTCTGTCCCTTCTTCAGAGGGAGCAAAGGTCGGTCTCGTCCAGAGAGGCAGAGAGACGGGACTCGCCATCACGCTCAGGCAGCAGTCTTGAGCTCAGAGCAGGCCCAACCCATCCCTCTGTGGCGACTTTCCTGTGCTTTCAGAGCAGGGCACAGCTGTCTATCTCCTCCGCTCCTTTCAGAGAGGAGAGAGAGCGAGAGCATTTATTCTCGGGGATATGAAACCAGAAATGATGAGACAAAGTGTATTGAGATGCAGGGCGGGGTGGGTGGAAGGCTCATACAAGGAATTAAACAGCATCTTTTTGGCGTGTAGGCAAAGGGTTGGTTTGTGGAGGGAATTGGGCAATCGAAATTAGTGTTTTCGTCTTTAAAGATAACAATATTTATTTATAAAGCATTCCTTTCTGGCATGAGCTCAAAGCACTTACTGAATGCTGGCTAATTACCCCTCCCAACAAACAATCTGGCAGTTAGGGAAAGAGATAATTATCTGAGTTTACAGGTGGGGAGATGGAACCACAACAGAAACCATCTCCAGAGACCTGAGGCCAGAAGGTAAGCCTCCGAGTGGCACCTTGCTGAGAAGGGACAGCCCACTCACTGGCCGGCACTCATGAGGAAACTACAGCTCCCGGCAGACACCGAGAGGGGACGGCCGTGCCCCTGGTGCCCGTTCCAGATCCCCAAATATGGAGAAGGACTGGGTTGGGGAGGAGGAACCAAATGTTCCCCCTTGAGAGAAGGAGAGAGGGGGAGGATGAGGTAACTTTGGAATATTTAACTCCATCACCTAATCATCTGCCTGGGCTTGAAACACAGCAGGCAAAGCCATGGCCTCAGTAAATCCCTCCAGATCTCCCTGTAGCTCAGAACCCTTTCCCTGAGTCCGTTCAGCTTGGGAGGCGATGCTGGCAGTGCTGGGAGAGGAATCTGAGTGGAGGAAGCTCTGCTGCCCCAGAGCGACATTCCAGGGACTGGGCTGACCGCCCGGGCCCAGGATGAGCCGGGAGGACGAGGGTTACTCCTTTCCTGCCCCAGAGGCAGCCGAGCCTGCCTGGTGGGAAAGGCATGAAAGGACTCTTTCCCGTTCTGTCCACAAACATTTCTAAAAGCAACCCCGCAGGAGGACTTGGGCTGGACACTGGGCGGATGCTACAATGGGGGAGGGCAGCCACACGAGGGGATGGTGCCAGGCCACGTATTATTTACTGCTGGGTTACACCTAATACTGTCACCCACCACCCGCCATGTGCCAGGCACTTGGAATCTGATGGGGAGGACCGCAAAAGCAAAGCCTCTGGTCTCGTAGATTTACGTTCTGGGAGCTCTGGTTGTCTGGGGGGTCAAGTCCTCTGAGCAGAGGGAACAGCAGGTGCAGGGTCTTGAGATGGACTTGGTGAGGCTGAAAGGGACCGGGTGAGGGCAAGAGCAGGAAGAAACAAGTCCAAGAACCAGGCCAGGTCGAGTCACGCCCGAAGAGCTGTCTAAGGATGAGAAGCATGCACTTCATTCCAGTCCTAACAGAGCTGTTGTTTTTGAGCAGTGGTTTGATGTCATGTGATGTAAAGAGCCAGATGAGGGAACAGACTTCCAAAAGAGTTTGGGGAGGCGAGGAGAGGTGTCCCTGAGTTGGGTGACAGGGAAGGATTCCCAGCAGAGGTGGGAGCTGAGGGTCAGCGGGCAAATGGGAGAACTCTCAGTTGCTGGCAAACTGATGTGCTCGGGTCATCAGCCTGCCACAGGTGTGGTCGTGTGGGGGTAGTAGATGGTGAGGTTGTAGGGAAGGAGACTTCCGGTCTCCATGTCCGAAGGTTCTGGAGCTCAGTGATGTGGACTCTATCCACGAGGTTTGAAACTGTGTAACCCACAGTTACGGGGGACTTGAACTCAGGATCTTTTAACTGAGTTTGCACCTGGTCCCATTTGCACCTGGTCTCGTGACTTAGGGAAGCTCAGGTTCTTGATGTCTCATTGCGGAAAGAATTTAGTAAGAGACAAGCTGCTAGGTAAGAAGTGGATTATTTAGAGAGAAACACGCTCCACAGTGTGTGGGCCATCTCAGAAAGCAAGAGCAGCACCCGGGTACATAGGTTTCCTAGGGCTGGGTAATTTCGTATGCTAATGGTGGGAGGGGTATTCCAGCTATTTTGGGCAAGGGGTGGGGATTTCTAGGAATTGGGCCAGGGGCCCACTTACTGACTTTTTATGGTTGGTCTTGGAACTGTCATGGCGCCTCTTGCTGATGTATTAAGACGAGCTTACTCTGAGGCTCAAGGTCTCGTGGAAGTCTCACCCACCATCTTGGGCCTCGTTGGTTCTGCCCATTTATGTCGTGTCCTGTGGCTGTGTCATTCTTCCAAAGGTTGTTCCCTGCCCGTTTTCCTCCCGTGTCAGCTTCAGAGTCCAGTCCAGGACATGGTCTCCTCCAGGGACCAGCATCGTCCCCTAAAAGGCTCTTTGCTTTGAAGGCTTTTGAGTCCCACGTTGAAACTGAGGTGACTCCCGAGAGCACTCTTTACACCTGAAAGGCACCCCCATCGAATGACACAAACCGCAGGGGGACAGTGCCCTCAGGGCCGTGCCCAGCAGAGGGGCTTTTCCAAGTTCCGAGGGAGAGAGCGTGGGAAAGTCACCAGACGATACACAGTGCTTAGGGGCTTCTTGCGCCTCTAGCACCACAGCCCGTGAGTGGCTGCAGAGAAAGCAGAGAAAAGGGTGTGGAGGGTGTGAGAGAGGTGGGGTGGAGGATGGAAGAGGGGCTGAAAGAGGCGGCCAGGGAGAGGCAGGAGAAGGGAGGAGAGCACGAGGGTGGGGAGCGGGGTTTGGGGGTCTGCTGTGGTCCCAGAAGCCGGGACTGCCCTCCTCCTTATGGACCTGGTGCAGCGTTGCAGGTCTATGGGCCTCAGGACGGCAGCTGGCTGCGAGCCACACTCTGCCCCAGGGGGCTCATGAAGACCCTGCCCCCAAGACAGTCAGTCGGCCCAACCACCAGTTTCTAGAAAGCAGGACAAGCTGTACACCTACAGTGAGCACCTCAGAGGAGACTCATCCCAACCGTTCCCTTTCTACTGGAGTCTGAGGGAACCCTGGTAGGTCGGAATGCACTCAAAGCACGTGGCAGGGAGTCCCAGCCAGCCCGTGGTAGCAAGCAGCAGGGCGCCTGTCCGATCAGGGGCAGCGGCTTCCCTAGGGAGGAATATCGGGTCATTTTATTCTCAGAGATAGGACGAAGCGGTCACACAGAGGTTGCTCACCTGCTGGGACGTGGGAGACCCGGCAGGTCCACCGTGAGCCTGGATCCCAGCCACATCTCCTCCAGCCTGTCCCCTGCCTCCCAGCCACATGGTTATTGCGCTTGGATCAGGGCTGCCCCCTACTTCCTGCCCTGAGTGCAACCTGCATCCAGGTTGAGCCAACCTGCAGGCCCTGCCCCGCCCAGAAGATGCCAACTGTCAAGAACAGTGAAAAAATCCTGACTTCAGTGTGGTGGTCTCAGTATATGGTAAGAAGCCTTGACCTTCTCCAGCGGACCCCAACCTCTGGAACCTAATGCCTGATGATCTGAGGTGAAGCTTATGTAATAATAGTAGAAATAAAGCACACAACACATGTAATGCACTGAAACCTTTCCCCCCGCCCCCCACCTCCACTCCGTCCAGGGAAAAATTGTCTTCCAGGAAACCAGTGCTCGGTGACAGAAAGGTTGAGGACCTCTGCGTCCAAGCTGTCTGAGTGGAGAAGCTCTGCCCTCTGCCGCACGATGGCCCAGCTGCCTCTGAACCAGAGCTCTGGGACCGGGTGCAGCAATGATGGGGGCTTTGGTCGCTGGACACAAGGACCTCGCTGGAGACTCCTGACTGCCAGGTGGGTCCATCCCCTCTGCCGGAAGCAGCCTGCCACCACCTGTAGGGCGCCCCCCCCCCTTACCCGCCCACCTCCTCGGCCTCAGCTCTCACACCCAGCTCCAAGACGGCTTCCTGACCAACCCTGCTCTCACCAACCTGGGCCTTGAGCAGCTATTCCCTCTTCTTGTGGGCCCTTTCTTTTTCCTGGACAGGCTCACCCCTGGGGTTCAGCACAGTTGTCACCTCCTCGGGGAAGATTTTCCTGAATCCCTCTGCCTCCCCAACCCTAGCCTCGTGTAGATTCAGCAAACTTGCCTCTGTTGTATCGGTCTGACTTGCCTGTACTGTATCAGACTGACAAGCCATCTGTTCACTTCTGTGAGTCCCCCACAGAAACAATTAACTCCAGGGTAGAGAGCCCGGTTGGTTTTCTCCTTTCTGTACTTCCAACTCCGAAGCCAATGAGGTGGTCGTGTTTGTCAAATGAATTAGTGGCCATGGTCCATTGGCCTAATGAGTGAGGTCAAGTAAAGAACTAAGGAAGAGGACTTCCTGGCGGTCCGTGGCTGGGACTCTGCCCCCAGTGCAGGGGGCCTGGGTTCGATCTCTGGTCAGGGAACCAGATAAGATACCACATGCCGCCACTAAGACCTGGCACAGCCAAATAAGTATTTTTGAAAAAGAAGTAAGGCAGGATCTCGGTTTTCTAGGCCAACTAACACTTCACCTCCTGGAAACTTGACTTCACCCACACTCTCAGGGTTCCCTCTGCCTTCCCACCCCACCCAGTCGTCATCCCCACATCTTGCCACTCCCTACCCTGGGGCTCCCCTTCCGGACCTGTTTGGCTGAGAAAATGCTAGTGACTTTCCAGATTATCAAAAAGAGGGCACCCGTGTCTATGGATGTTGGCCTTCCTTTTCCCTTCTCCTGGGTGAGGAGAATGTTGACGGCTGGCACCGCACCAAATCATGTCCGTTGGGGCTTGTCTGTGTCCACCCCAGATCCCCCTGAACAAAGGAGGGGCTACAAAACCTCAGAGACGGTCTAGGGGCGAGAAATAAACCCTGTTTGAGAAATAAGATTTGTGAAAGCAAAGCACAGAGGTTGAGAAGATCAGCGTTTGGAGGGAGAGGGGTGACTCGGGCCAGTCCTGCCCTGGAAAGCTCTTGCACGCAGGGTGGGGGGTGGTCAGGGAAGTGAGCTTCCACACAAGTGCTTTCTTGATGTGCTCAAGGTTTTCATGGACTTTCACAGCAGGAGTGTCTGTGTGGGGTCAGGGTTAGGGGTGATTTCGAGAACTTGGGAAGCCCTTCCTGCCCTGGAATTCCACCCTCAGGGCTGGCTGTGGGCTTCCTGGGATCCAAGTTCCATTCATTGGGGCTATTTTTGGTCTGTGCGGTCAGTTGGCCAGTCTGAGGAGGCTGGGACAGCTCCCTCTGAAGGAGGTGAGTCACTGGGACAGGATGCCCTGAGGCATACCGCAAGCCCCCAAGATCCTAGAACAAGGGCCACAGTGTTCTGGCTGCCCTGGGTTCAGGGGTAACCTCTGCAGGGCCTTCAGCAGAGAGAGGGCAGGGAGGACCCACAGATGAAATGGCAGAGGCTGTGAACTCCTTCTCCCCTTTCTGAGGCCAGACTATGACCCAAGCTTAACCACACCAGCCATCATGCTGGTTGCTTATTGGTGTCCCATTTAACTGAGGCTCAGAAAGTTTAAGAAACTTGCCTGAGGTTGCCAGATAGCAAGTGCCAGAGTCAAAATTCAAACTGTAAACATCGACACCAAAGCTTCTGCACCACACACTCCATGTCTGAGGGCCCCTCCCAGAGGGACAGAGCCAGTGATCCCGGGGAGGGCAGGGGACGGATGGGGGAGGACCAAGCTCTCGGTGCCTGGCAGTCACACTGTGTGGCATCCAGAGGCCTCTGAGGACCCTCACACGAAGCCCAGGTGTCCTTTCTTCCAACCCCATCCCAGGGTGGGGTCATCTACAGGTCATCCCACAGGGCCAGCATTCAGAAGCCTGGCAAGAGGAGAGTCTGGACTGGAGAGGTGACTCAAGGTCGTGGACAGAGCCCCAGTCTGGGTCAGGGTGTTCAGATTCTTTCTCTGGTTGGTGTAGGACAAGTCACTCACCCTCTGATCTTCAGCTCCTTTATCAAGGAAAGGGAGTAGGGTGGGAGAGAGGAATTAGGATAAGTGAATGCCCACTGGGCAGACCTCACTAGGTTACAGAGGAAATGGAATCACTGATGTAATAGAACCTTGAACAAATAAGGCACCATATATAGTCATGTTATAAAAGTCCCAAGTTCTTATCTAGTTGACTCTCCAGCTCAGAGTGTTTTGTAGATATTTTTTGGTGCTCTACGGTTCAGCCTAAGTCCTGAGGCGTCTTAGTTTCTCTGGGACTCTCACTGGCCCAATCGCCCAAGATCATCAAACCCTTGACTGGTCCTATACTTCTGACATGGACAACCTCAGTTCCACTTCCTGAAAAGTGAAAGAGCCCAGCTCTTTCCCACTGCCAGACCTTTGCAGAGTCCATGTCCTCAACTTCCAGTCCTTGGTCTGGTCACACCGCCCCCCACCCGCCCCCACCGCACATCCTCAGGGCACGCTCAGAGGCAACTCGTTCACACGGCATCTTCATAGCTAACGGCACACAGCGGTGCTCAGTGAACCTCAGGAATACATGAACTTCCCTCTGATTTTTCTCCCATCCCATTGACGTTTCCACTGCTATGGAGATATTTCTGATCTCATCCTTTGTGAACTCAAGAGAGATTAGCTAATTAATAAGGTGGGAGGGGTGAAGCTCTCCTGGCGTAGAACAGGAATGGTGGGAAGACTGGAGTCGAACCTGGGGGCCTTCTCTGAGCATCGCCATAGCCAGCTGCCGCAGTCCTACCCAAATATACCATGGAAGGCCTGACCTTTGATGTCCGTTGCTCTCGGACCCTCCTCTCTTGTCTTGGCAGGCAGTCCCCAGCGTCCATCCTGCAGGCTGACCCCTGTCTCCCCTGGAGATGCTTCCTCAGGGGACTCTTCCTGCAGCTGTGCAACAGCTGCGCCTCTGGAAGCTCACCTGCTGCCAAAGTCCCGCCTTCCCGATTCCCAGATCAGATGGGCGGGGTGGGGTGTGAAGAGGGGCAGTTTACTCCACCACCACCCCCTCCCAGTGGATAGAAAAGTGGAGTGGAATGGCCACTGGCTGTGAATAAACCAGAGCAAAAACCCATGCCAGCTGGCAACCACTGGAAGAAAAGCAGCAAATTCATGAATTACCCTATTTACACCAGAAATAAACTAATAGTTGGGACCTTTGCTGGAGAGATTGTGCCGGAAATAAAGGCCAATCACGAAGACAAATGGGTGAAGCTGGTTTCTGCCTGGCCTCCGGCGTTGGCGGCTCTGGCACTGAGCTCCTAGTGCTCTCTCCACGGAGCCTTGCTGGCATCAGCATCAGACAGACCAACCGTTCACAGACCTGGGATCACAGCCGGTTAGTGTGTCACGAGACTGACTTGGAGCATTGTGACTAGAATCTTTATATTTAAGAAACAGAATAGAAACAAAATATCAGTATTTCACACATAGGAAGGGTAGGTTGGGGGTAAAAATGTTTATTAGTCTGTGTATTATTATAAATGATACATGCTAAAAATATAACATTTCAGTAACATAATACACACATGTGCACTAGGTCATGACACCAAATAAACTTTTTATTACGGACCATGGGGATTTCCCTGGTGGTCCAGTGGTTAAGACTTTACCTTTCAGCGCAGACGGTATGGCTTCAATCCTTGATCAGGCAACTAAGATTCCACATGATACATCGTGAAAAAAAAAAAAACAAAAAACACCAACAACCATAACATAAAACAGAAGCAATATTGCGTTATGGATCATGATTGAAAGTTTCAGAGAGATAAGAGCATATTCAAAGGAATGCTATTTCCTTAAAAGGAAAGGAAAGGAAATTGTGAGGCAGGCTACAGCGTGGATGGACTTTGGGGACATTGTGCTCAGTGAAATGAGCCAGTGACAAAGGGCAGACACCGTGTGACTCCACTTATGTGAGGAGCTGAAATGGTCACATTCAGACAGACTGAATGCAGACAGGTGGCCACCGGGGTCCTGGTGGGGGCGGGGGGTGGGGAGTCTGTCAGAACACTGTCACAGAACACTGTCAGTGGGGACAGAGTTTCAGTTCCGAAGATGAAGCATCTGGTTGACAGCCACAGCCACGAGGGCAGCAGGATACTCAGGGTTCTCAGTACACCTCCAATGACGACGCGGGTAGATTTCAGTTTTTGTGTGTTTCGTCCTTTTTAAGATGCTGTAGGGGAAAACACCCTGATGCTGGAAAAGATTGAAGGCAGGAGAAGGGAATGACAGAGGATGAGATGGCTGGATGGCATCACTGACTCAATGGAGATGAGTTTGAATAAACTCCAGGCGACAGGGAGGCTTGGTGTGCTGTGGTTCATGGGGTTGCGAAGAGTCGGACACAACTGAGCGACTGAACTGAACTGAACTGAGGGGAAGCCTCCCAGGTTGTCGTTGTTGGACACTGTCACCGCATTCTCTTTCAGCTCCCTTTCTCAAGGGCCATCCCCAGAAACTGGTCACCACCGTTGTGCCTCTGCCTCTGGTCCACGCACCCTTGTGCCTCCACCTCTGGCTTTCTCTTCTCTGATTCCTGCTGCGCTGACACCCCCACTTCTTCTCACTGCCCCTGGCCCCCAGCTCTTTCCTTCTGCGGGGCTGCACCACCTCTGTCCTGGGAGCCCTGCCCCCTCCACACCCGCCTCGGCTGCACCGGGAGTGAAGCGTCCGCATTTCTTTTGAAGCCCCTGGCGGCTCTCTGTTCCTCTAGAGGGGAAGCCCTTAGCCAGGCAGACTAGCCCACTGGACGTGGCTCGTGGCTAACCTTCACCCCCTGCAACTGTCCTTTAAGTGTACTTGCAGTTCCCCAAGTTCACCCAGCTTTCATCTGCTCTTGAGTCTCGGCCTGGAGTCTCCCCCTCCTCACTCTTGTTATGTGGGCCTAACTCCTATTGCCCGAGCCTGGACTGGCACCCAGCCTCTCTGGGACATGTCCCTCCCTCTGCCCTCCAGGGACATCCTGGGCTCCGTTGGCCTGATGAGAGCTCTCGCCATGCTGCCCGCCCTCTCCACACCTTGCCTGTGCCCTGCCGTGCCCCGTCACTAACTGCCCCCCAGCGGCACTCTTTGAGCTGAGGGGTGACGGGGTAGACAGATAGGAGGACGTTTGAATGGATGGATTTCACAGGTTTTGAGATTCAAACCTGGGAATCAGTATCGGTCAACACTGACAGCTGGAATTACCTTTGATCAAGGCCTAATGAACAATTTATCCAAATTAATAATAGTTGCTATATTTGTGTAGCATTGAACATTCTGAAAGAACACTGTCATTTTTTTTTTTTTTTCTCTTGACACTCTTAACAACTTAAGAAGAAAAGCCTTTGTCATCACACGTGACTCTGTGAGGAGGCTGTGGGTTGTCTGAGGTCAGCAGGTCAGTAAATGAGAGAGTCTAGGACAGGACTCACATTCCTCCCACTCATTCACCAGGATGCCTTTAACCATCAGAAATGAAAATAGTCAGAGTAATTGGCCCTAAAATCAGGACCTTTCAGAAAACAGGGAGGGTACATTTTCTGGCTTCCACAGGATCTTAACTAAGGTCCTAATTCACATGTACTTAGTAATCACAGTCCAGCTCCACTCTCGAAAACTATCCCAGCTATGTTTTGCCTTTTCTACATTTACAGAAAAAGAAGCAAAACCAAGCCTTCTAAGGACCAATGTCTAACGATGTCCCGGGATTTTTCCTTTGTATTCACTCTACGTCTCTGCTTTGCGAAATCAAGCCTGATTTCTTGTATTTGATCCTCAGCAGTGAGAATGTTATTTATACCCCATCTGTATCCAAAAAGGTAGAAGAAAGAGAAGGGTTAATCACTCGTCCCCACCAAATAACTTCTTTCTCTGCCCTTCCTAGTTCAAGGTCAACAGTTCTAGCTGCATTCTGCAGCTAGATAAATTGTTCATTAGGCCTTGATCAAAGGTATTTCCAGCTGTCAGTGTTGACCGATACTGATTCCCAGGTTTGAATCTCAAAACCTGTGAAATCCATCCATTCGAACGTCCTCCTATCTGTCTACCCCGTCACCCCTCAGCTCAAAGGATTTGTTTTCCAGTCATTCTATTTGTTCTTATGCGGACCCTATCTAATTGTTCCCAGTCTCTTTCTTACTTTTAAAGCCAACACAGGACATAGGTCACTACTAAGATTCTAGTTAAAGCCAAGAACTGTGGGAGGGTGACTCTGAGGAAGTCAGCTAATTCAGGGAATCTCAGGGACAAAAATCCAGCTATTGTGCACATGTGGCAAGGTCTGCACGGGGTGAAAGAAAGGCTGTGAAAAGCCCTGCCTCTTGCTGCACACGCACCGCTACCTTCCCCTTCCCACGCATGCAAGCACTGCCTCTGCCCTCCCATCTAACCCGGTTAGTAAAGTCTTTTGCAAAATAAAAGTGACCAAATCCGGAAGCTCTGATTTTAGGGACACTGAGAAGGCCTTGGTCTAGGTGATCACAAGCCCTGGAGTTTTCAGAATTATCTTGACTTCAGAAAGACCATTAAAAGATCTAAAAGTTGCAACATTTCTTTCTTTCTTTTTTTTTGAACTGGCTATATTTTATTTATTATTTTTTAATTGGAATATAATCGCTTTACAATGTTGTGCTGCACGACTCGAATCAACTGTATGCATACACATATCATATCCCTCTTGAGCCTCCCACCTGGGCAACCCATCTGCCTGTGGGTCATCACAGAGCACCAGGCTGAGCTCCGTGTGCTCTACAGCAGCTTCCCACTAGCTATTTTACACGTGGTTATGTATATATGTAGATGCTCCTTTCTCAATTCGTCCCACCCTCTCCTTCCCCAGCTGTGTCCTCAAGTCCATTCTCCACATCTGGTCTCTATTCCTGCCCCGCAAACAGGTTCATCAGTACCATTGTTCTAGATTCCATACATATGCATTAATATACACTCTATGTTTTTCTCTTTCTGACATTTCACTCTGTATGCCAGACTCTAGGCTCATCCAGTTCACTACAAATGACCCAATTTTGTTCCTTTTTATGGCTGAAGCTATGTTTCTATTTCTAAAGCATACCCAGGAAGAAACTTCTTACATATAAAATTGATTATAAACAAGATCTTTTGGCAGACAGTTTGTCCAATTTTTTTTTTGCTTAAAAAGCTAGTCAATAAATAAATCCAAGTTTCTCAGAAAGCAGCCTCCTCCTGCTTGGCCCAGGCTACAATTCCATGACTAGATCTTCATGGCTTTTTATCAGAAGGCGTTGTTGGGGCTATTAGTAAGCAAATATCCCTGTGAGAGATGTTATTTTAAACTTTTATCAGACATAAATTAGAGGGAATGTGTTTTAGATTCTTTGCTGAAAGACAAGTTTTGATTAGGAGAGAGGAAGGCAAGCGCTAAGATTAAGATGATGTTGTTCAACCTGTGTCAGTATCTTTAAACATTTAAACAGTGTTTTTAAATACCTTTTTGCTGATCATCCCTCCCCCAAAGAAATTTTAGTGCCATAGATACACGGTGTACCTGTTTGCATGCTGTATGATTATCAGGGTTCTATAAGTAAAAATAGTGAGGTCTTGGGATTTCCCTGGTGGGTTAGTGGTTAAGAATTTGCCTTCCAGAGCAGGGGACACAGGTTCGATCCCTGACTGGGGAACTAAAAATCCCACAAATCAGACCCTAACCAGAGAAGCAGTCCCACTTCTTGAAGGCAACATGGCCCATCAGTGGGGACATGGGGAAGCCACTATTCTGCCCCACAGGGCAAACACACCTTTAGCTAAGAAGTTGCGGCACCAGAGTTAAGCTCCAAGGGCAGATCTGTGGGGCAGACTGTCTGCCCTCTGCATCCCTGACAGTAGGGCAGGCTCCAGCCTGCACAGGAGTCTCCTCACCCCTCACTCTCTCCGCTGCCAGGGTCTTGTCTCGTTCTCCTGGCCCTGACAGGACCCAGGTTAAATGGGCCCCTGAGCAAGCCAGAACGTTGCTGGCACATAGATCTCCAAGCCGCAGAGGGTGCGCGTCCACAGGGCTCCAGGGGCGGGCTGTGCTTCCCACCCAGGGGGGCTGAAGGGAGGCCCGTCGCCAGGAAACATGTGACTGGCAGAACCGGGAAAGGAGAACCAAGTTTTCCTCCATAAAGGCGCTGAGATAACTGCTAAGAGAAACCATCGCCAAGTGCTCACCCATAGCCAATGGTGTCTATTTTTTTAAAAAAATTAATTCTAGTTACTGTCTTAGTAACTGGAAATTCCAAACTGTTTGATTTTAAAAGAGATCCACAGATGAAAGCTGAGAAGCAAAACAGAGGAATTAGAAATCCAAGGCAGCAAAGAGCAGCAGATAAAAAGCCGCCCCCCGCAGATCCAGATCTGGATGGAAAGAAAGCGAACAAGATAATGCCAGCTAGGGCTGTCCAAGGAAACAAGGAAAGGTTCTATAAATACAACCAGAAAAAAATATTTGTCTTAGCTGATGAGATCATCATCACACATGGCTCATGATAGAGATCTTTTGTTGCTCCCTTAATTGAAGCTTGGAGGAGAACAAAAATGAGGCAGAAATCAGACTACTGGCCACAGGGTCTGGGTTCCAGTGAGCCAGGCCCACTTTTAATGAAACGCAGCTGGAGTCATGAAGCTGGGATGCTGTAGAGCTGGGCTGTGGCCTGTGTTTTCCCTGAAGTGCTGGCCCCTACTCTTGGCAGCCACCCTCAACCGCAGCCATAAGGGGCTGGTGGCTTACTCACACCCAGCAAATGGGGTTCACACAGGAGGAAGCAGGAGGCCATGGAAGCAGGCCTAGTGGTGAGAAGGACTTCCCAGGGACCCCTTTCCTCTCTGGAGGGATCGCCATAGGGGCAGGAATGGGAAGGAGGCTGGAGTCCTCCCCCGATGTTCACCCCTACTAGGGGCTAAGCCGTGTTCTAGGCTGGGGACCGCAGTGAACGGACAGGTCCCTTCCTGGGGGAACTTCTGTTTGGAATGGTGGTGGGAGATGGGGCAGCTGGTGACAGACAAAGAATGAATATGCCAGAGGATTTCACGTGCTCACAAATGCTCTGAGTCACACATAAAACCAGGCAGAGTGACTAGAGGGGCTGGTTGGCTCGGCACATCTGAGGAGGTGTTGCAGGAGATGTTGCCACCGGGAGACTGAGGAGGCACCGAGCCCTGGGAGGAGTGTGTCCAGGGAGGGAAAGTGCTGGGCACACTGGGCACGTTGAGAGGATGTGAGGAAGGCCAGTAGGTGGGTGGGACCCTGTGGATCACAGGAGATTAGGAGGTGCCCGGGGAGCAGACTGGCCAGTTAAGCAGGGCTTGGCAGCATGCGGACAGATACGGATCTGGAGTGTGGAGACATCTTTAAAGGGAAGAGCGACATGATGCAGTATCTGTTTTAGAAAGATCACTTGGGCTGCCAATGGAGGACGGAGCAGGCCAAAGGGACCGAGGTCGGAGACAGGAAGAGAGGCAGGGGTTGTGGTCTGAGGCAGAGAGAGGATGGTGGTTTAGATCTGATGGAGGTGGTGGATTAGTTAGCTGTGGTCCATTGTGAAATGCATTTTGAAGGTGAAACGGAGAGAAGGATTCACAAAGAAAGCAGAATTAAGAGTGACGTCTCGCTTTTGTCCTGAGTGACTTGGTAAATAGTGGTTTTCCTTCAGTGATTTGAATAAGACAAGGAAATCAGTTGCTTTAGAGTGGGAAGCAATCCAGTGCATTAAGTCTGAGATGCCTGCTCTTTTTAAAACAAAAAAAATTGTTTATTTTATCATGCCAGGTGTTAGTTGCCGCATGTGGGATCTAGTTCCCGGACCAGGGATTGAACCCAGGCTCCCTGCATTGGGAGTTTGAAGGTTTAGCCACTGGACCACCAGGGAAGTCCCTGGACTTCTGGATTTTTGTTAGGTTTTTTTGGAGGCCGGTGGGGTGGGGTGAATGTGTCTTCTGAAACGGGTTTCCTTGCATCTAATTGGCTTCGGTCTTCCTAATACCATGTGAGATAGCACATTGGGACAGATTCTGGCGGGAAGACAACCAGGAAGGTCGCGCTGAAAGGCAGCCACAGCTTCCTCCCTGGCAGTGGGGCCACATTCTTCCTGCTCTTGCGCCAGGGAACAGTCTGTCTTGTTATCAATAATTGTCAGCCTCGTCCAACTCTGAGGCCAGACTTCCACGGAGGCCCTTGGGACCTTCCCCAACTGAAGGGTCCCACGAGCCTCTGCTGTCTCCAGTAACCAGTGGGCTAAGAGGGGGCCAGAGAGACTCGTGGCTGAACCCCAAAGACATGTTCCTCATCGTAGTTCCAGGCAGAAGGAGCCAAGACTTGATCTGCGCTGGCAAAGTTATTTTTTAAACTGGAATTGCTGGTAAGGCTGCTTCCCTAAAAGGCAGCCCCAGTTCTGGCTCCTGCTGCCCTTCCTGGAGCCGTGGCTCTCTGCCATTGGGTGCTGTCATGGTCTCTCCAGACTCCCCGGTCCACTCCCCCATCTCAGTCCCTTACCTCCCCACTCGGCCACCTGCAGCCCCTCCAGAAGAAAATGGAATATTTGGGAGGTTTCCCCAGTGATGCTCAGCTACACACGGTACAGCCCACAGCCCACATCTCCAGACCCCAGGCTGGTACAGGGTTTCCTGGAGTCACTTCCCAAAAGGCCGCCTCAGTACCTGCCGCCCTGTGGTCCAGCCTTATCTCGGCTCCTTGTCATTGCTCTGTCTGATCTCTTGAAAGTCAGACCAATGTGGCTGCCCTGCCTGTGTCCTCCTAGTGTTTGTGACCCACTCAAAGTACAGACGTTTGTCACAGCCTATAAGAAAGATAGATTCACGGGGACCCAGGTCTCATTTGCCCAGATTTGAGAACCGGAAGGAGAGAGGCCCATGAGGGTTCTGTAGGTCTGCACGCGGGGTCCCACCTGTGCAGCCATACCTGGCCACCGACCTCACTCCAGACACCGCCTCCCTGGCATTCTCTGTCGGCACCCTTGAGGTGACGCCCCAAGCCAAGGGGTGGCAGTGAAAAAGAAGAGTGGATTAAAAAACCCTAGAAAACATGAAGCAATGAAATCCCTGGAATATGAGGGAAGATAGGAAGGGGTTCCATTAAAGGCGTAATAAGATGGACCCGGTTGGAAGGTTGAGAAGGCAGGTGAGTGGAAGGAGATGGGGGTATGTTGCGGGGATGGGGGGGATGAGCAGGTGGGAGCAGCCTGATCTGAGAACACATGGTGACCACCTGGCTCGTGGATGGAAGAGGGCCTAAAGCCCATCTGTTTGCCTTGGACAGAGGCAGCGACTCTCCTTAGGAAAAGAATGGGTTCTAGGAGGGTCAAGGGACATGACTAGAGACTAACAAGTAATTTATCATCTCCCTTTTGATCAGGAGGATTAAACATCAAGTTTGCGCTCTTAGGTGTGTGTGTGCGCTCAGTTGTGTCCGACTCTTTGCAATCCCGTGTGCTGTAGCCCGCCGGGCTCCTCTGTCCATTGGATTCTTCAGGCAAGAATACTGGAGTGGGTTGCCATTTCCTTCTCCAGGGGATCTTCCTGACCCAGGGATCGAACCAGCATCTCTGGCATTTCCTCCATTGGCAGGCGGGTTCTTTACCACGGAGCCAGCTGGAAGCCCTGTGCTCTTTGTATCACTTAATGCCGAAATCAGTGTTCTCTGCTGGAAAGCACTGTCAGGGTTAATCAAGACATTCTGGGGAGACCGCAGGTCTCCTGAGCACCCCTGTGAGGGCCCAGCAGAACGACTACCCTCCTGAAAAAGAGTCTCCATCTTTAAAAATAAATAATTTTTCGTGTATTTACTGGCTGTGCTAGTCTCTGTTCCTGTGCACAAGCTTTCTCTAGCTGCAGCAAGCGGGAGCTACTCTTTGCTGCGCTGCACAAGCTTCTCCGGTTGGGGAGCACAGGCTCTTGGCGCGCAGGCCTCAGCAGCTGCAGCACTCGTCCTCAGCAGTTTCGGCTTTTGGGCTCTAGAGCTCGGGCTCAGCAGTCGTGGTGCAAGGGCTAGCTGCTCTGCGGCATGTGGAGTCTTTCTGGACCAGGACCTGTGTCCCCTACACTGGCAGGAGGATTCCTGTCCACTGCACCACCAGGGAAGTCCTCATTAGTTACTTTTTAAACCCCATTTTATCCTTGAGAGAAAGAGAAGGTAGAAGTTTTGTTTGTTTTAAATCAAGCCCCAGCAAAGTTAAAACTCTGGTTTAAGGTAACTTGTGAATTGTGTGTAGTGGGTCTGAAGTCATCGAAGCAGAGGTCTCGGTGTAGAACCTGAGGCAGAAAGGAGAAGTGGAGGGCTGACCTGGAGAAGTGAGGAGAGGGAGGAGATGAGTCTACTGTCTCCTGGAGTCCTGCTGGCAGAACCCAGCCCAGGGGCAGGAGCGGCGTCGCACAGAGGCAGACACGAGCTGTGCTGAGCCGGCCCTGTGCTCCCGTCATGGAGCTCCCTGAACACCCACCTCCCCACCCCAGGTCCCCAGGAATCCCCCCTGCCCAGTCGGAGCAGCCCTCGGACCTTCCAGGGAGAGACAGAGGAGCAGCCTGTTTCCTGGGCCTGGTGCTTCAGTCCCGGGGTGGGGGCTGGGAGGTCCCCGGTGGAGAGTGACATTGGATGCAGTCTCACGACTATTCTTCTGTGTCACCGTGGGGACTGGGGCTCCTGGCAGCTGGCGTGGCTGTGCCTGTGGCCTTTGTTTCCCTGCCCTTCTCCTGGTGTGGTCAGAAGCTGCAGTGCTGTGCTTGCAGGGTCACGTGCTGGTCTTTGCACAGCTGTTGGGAGGAGAGTGCGGGATAGACTGAGACGGCCTGTTCTGTTCCTGCCACTGCAAGCTTGAGAGTCTACTCGCTCCGCTCAGACTTTTCCAAGCAATCTCTTTCTGACCCTTCCCCTGGTTACACAGCAAACCCTTCTCACTCCAATTCTGGACTCTTCACACTCAAGCCAGCCTCTGCCCTTTGCACAGGGGCTTCCAACCACATCCTTGAGCATGCACACACGCACACACACACACACACAACACAAAGGATGTGTGTATATACAATCTCACCTCCAGAAAGAAAAATCAACATTCTTACCACTCCAATCACTGTTGGATAAATAGTTTGTCTTTTTTTTTCCAGAAAGTGTCAGTGTCTCTGGCAATTTACACACGTGTGCACACACACACACACACACTCACCCCTGGCCTTTTCTGCACCACTGTAAAGCTTTACCACCTTTGTGCATACTGCCGTTTCTTCAGTGTGAGTTCATGCACTCCGTTCTCTTATTCACTAAGGCTGCACTTTCTCCTCTGCAGAGTTACCTGCTGCCATCAGACTCAACACAATCTTTTTCTTTTTTTTAAGATTTGTTTATTTATTTGGCTGTACTGGTCTTAGTTGTGGCATGGGTGATCTATGGAGCCCGGCCCTTTGCATGGGGAGCATGGAATCTTAGCGACCGGACCACCAGGGAAAGTCCCCTTAGAACAAGCTGTTTTTCTTTTGCTGCTTTTAAAACTCTCTCCTTTTAATTTTGACAACCTAGCAATGCATGCATTCCTTGTTCTCTTGTGCTCCACTTAATTGTACTTCACAGATACTGTGGTTTTTACAAATTGATGATCTGTGTGTGGCAACTCTGCCCTGAGCAAGTCCGTTGGCCCCGTTTTCCCAGCAGCACTTTCTCACTTGGTGTCTCTGTGTTACATTTTGGCAATTCTCACAATAATTTAAACTTTTTAATTATATTTGTTATGGTGACCTATGGTACTATTGTAACTGTTTGGGGCACCCGTGTAAGACTATGAACTTGATCAATAAATGTTGTGGGTGTTCTGACTGCTCCACTAACTGGTTGTTCCCTCCTCTCCCTTCCTTTCCTTGGTCTTCCTGTTCCCTGAACAGAACAGTATTGAGTGTAGGCTAATTAATAACCCTACAAAGGCCTGTGAGTGTTCAAGTGAAAGGAAAGGCCACTCGTCTCACTTTAAATCAAAAGTTAAAAATGATTAAGCTTAGTGAGGAAGGCATGTCCAAAGCTGAGGGGGGGTACTTTCCTGGTGGGCCCATAGTTAAGATTCCACACTTCCACTGCAGGGGGCATGGGTTCAACCCCTGGTGGGGCTCTACAATCCCACATGCCATGTGGCATGAACAACAGAAAAAAAGAAAGCAAGAAAGCTGAGATACGCTGAAAGCTGGGCCTCTTGCACCAGTTAGCCAAGTTGTTTTTTGTTTGCTCTGGGTCTCTGTTGCTGTGTGCAGGCTTTCTCTAGTTGCAGCAAGCAGGGGCTACTCTTTCTTGTGGTGCTTGGGCTTCTCACTCTGCTGGCTTCTACGGTTTCACAGCACAGCCTCTAGGGTTTGGGCTTCAGTGGTTGCTGCATGCAGGCTCAGTACTTGTGACTCGTGAGCTATAGAGCACGGGCTCAGTAGCTGTGCTGCATGGACTTAGTTGCTCCGAGGCACGTGGAATCTTCCTGGACCAGGGATCCAACCTGTGTCCCCTGCATTGACAGCAAATTCTTATCCACCGCACTACCAGGGAAGTCCTAGCCAAGTTGTGAATGCAAAGGAGGAGTTCTTAGAGGAAATGGAAAGTCAAGTCCAGTGAACACACAAATGATAAGTAAGGAAAACACTTGATATGATATCTGCTTACATGGAGAAAGTCTGAGTGGTCTGGATAGAAGATGAAACCAGCCACAACATTCCCTTAATAAAACTCTAATCCACAGTAAAGCTGTAACACTCTGAATGGTGAGAGAGATGAGGAAGCTGTGGAAGAAAAGTTTGAAGCTGGCAGAGGTTGGTCCATGAGGCTTAAGGAAAGAAGCCTTTTCCATAACATAAAAGTGCAATGTGAAGCTGCAAGTGCTGATGTAGAAGCTGCAACAACTTACCCAGAAGATCCAGCTTAGATCATTCATGAAAGTGGTTACACTAAACGACAGATTTTCAATGTAGATGAGATAGCCTCTACTGGAAGAAAACGCCATCTGGGACTTTCACAGCAAGCAAGAAGTCAGTGCCTGGCTTCAAAGCCTCAAGGACAGGCTGATTCTCTCTTTTTTTCAGACTGATTCTCTTGTTGGGGCTGTTGTGGCTGGTGACTTGAAGCCAATGCTCATTTACAATCCCAAAATCCTAGGGCCCTTAAAAAGCATTCTAAATCTACTCTGCCTATGCTCTACAAATGGAACAACAAAGCCTGGATGACAGCACTTCTGTTTACTGCATGGTTCAATTAATATTTTAAATCCTCTGCGGGGACCTACTGCTCAGAAAAAGAGATTCCTTTCAAAAATATTACTGCTCAGTGACAAGGAACCTGGTCACCCAGGAGCTCTGATGGAGATAGATGTACAATGAGTTGAATGCTGTTTTCCTGCCTGCTAACACAACATCCATCCTATAGCCCATGGATCAAGGTGTAATCATGACTTTCAAGTCTCAGTATTTAAGAAATACATTTCAGGACTTCCCTGTAGTCCAGTGGCTAAGACTCCACACTCCCAATGCAGGGACAGGGAACTAGGTCCCACATACCTCAACTAAAAGATCCTGCATGCTGCAATGAAAATCGAAGACTCTGCATGCCGCAACTAAGACCTGGAGCAGCCAAATACAAATAAATAAATATTTTTTAAAAAAACCAACCCCAAAACCTTCCCCCCCAAAATCAAAGAGAAGTTCAGTGTTTTTGAACATAAGCCATCTGTTCTCCTTGCTGGGCTCTGCAATAAACATCCCTCTGCTCCAAACTCCGATCTTTCTATTTGCCTTTACTGTGCACATGAACTTTGTTCGGTAACAGCAACAGCAGCATCCTTACTGCTGGAACTCTCATCCCGGACACAGAGGCACTGTGATGCATAAAGGATGAGGTTTCTGATACCTAAAATGTAGGCTTTTCTGTGATCCAGTGTTGCCTGCTTGGGAATCTGAATGGAAACACCGGGGCTGTGGATACTGAAGAGATCCCAACTCCACCAGTGAGCTGCTTCCAAGGTCCTTGCAGTCAAGATCCAGAGTAGAGGTGACCAGGGTTTTCTGAGAAGCCCAGGGCAGGGAGCCCAGTGGGTAGGGAGGCTTGTCAGAGGGTCAGCATCCACTGTGCTTCTTGCTGAGTGGTGGTCAGCTCTGCGGGGGACTGGCCCCCTCCAGCCCACCCTAAAGTCTGTCAGCATCCAGCCCCTGACCACGACGAGTACACAGGTAAGTGTTTCTTTTCTACCTGTTGTTTGCCCAGCAGGTGTGCGCTGTGCCAACCCCGCCCTCCCTCAGTCCCTGCTGCTCCTGCCTGCCTGGGGCAGAACATGGACTAGAAAGTGAGAGAAAATCAAAGCTCACCATTTTTTACTGTTCACACTGTTCTGGTCAAAACTTGAGTAGAGGGACAAACTACTTAAACTGTCATTGTTAACTGCAATAAACAGCATTTTATATGACCCTCGACAGTTCCGGAGCACATCACAGTTTACAAAATGTTTTCATGTGTGCTGTTATTTGATCCTCACGTGCTCCTGTGTGAAGGAAACATGTTTCTGTTCCCATTCAACAGATAACGAAATTTATGCTTTGGAGAAGCTCATTGATTTGCTCAGGACCATGCAGTTAATAGATAATCTGGCTGGAACTCAAATCCAGACCTTCTCAGTTTAGGTCTAAAGACATTTTTGAAGTAACCTGGGTGAAGTAACCTGTCCAATGGGGCTTCTCTGGTAAAGAGAAGTTTAGATGGTAAAGAATCTTCCTGCAATGCAGGAGACCCAGGTTCAATCCCTGGGTCGGGAAGATTCCCCTGGAGAAAAGGAATGGCTACCCACTCCAGTACTTTTGCCTGGAGAATCCCATGTTCAGAGGACCCTGTAACAGAGCAGATACTCTCTGCGTGACCCCTGAAGTCCGGCCTCCATTTGGCCTTTGTCTCAGCAGATTTGACAGAGTCCATGGGGGAGCCTGGCTGCTCCCAGGCCCGCAGGCCCATTGTGTCAAGGTGGGAAGAGTATTGACTTGTTTGTTGCTTCAAGCCTGGGAGCCTCCTACAGAGAACATTCACGGGGATGAGATTCATACGACTCCAGACAGTATGCTTGGTGCCAATGACTCGGCTGGTCTGAGTGGAAGAAAGGGCTGACTCTTGGCTGTGTGGGAAACTGCACAAGAGGGCGCGCCTCCTGTGGGCACACCCTCTGTGTCTTCTTGCCCTTGGGCTTAGCTGAGTCTACCAGGAGCAGAAGCAGGAGATGCCCGGCACAGACCTGCTCCTGCTGACCCAGGCCTGGAAGCCACACCTAGGGCTTGATCCTGGCCCCGTTCCACTGGACCTGAGATGGCCTGAGACAGTGGGATCAGGAGGTTCCTTTTAAGTGTCTACCTACAGGTCACAGGTGGAGAGCGACCCAGGCCTTTAGGGTCTGCAGTACCTGCCCAGGTGGTTGTAATGATCCCAGGACAGTGGGAGAGAAGGAGGTGAAGGAACGGGTCGTGCTGACAATCACCCAAAGCAAATTCTATGAAAAAGTCTATTTACTCTTTCTTTCTTTCTTTCTTTTTCTCTTTTAGCTTCACTGGGTCTTCATTGCTGTGTCTGGGGGGATTCTCTAGTTGTGGTGCATGGTCTTAGCTACCCTGTGGCATGTAGGATGTGGGATCAAACCCACATCCCCTGCATTGGAAGGCAGATTCTCAACCACTGGACCACCAGGGAAGTCCCCCTGCTGATTTTAAAATAAAATATAGGCCATCTGGCATTTTTAGGAAAAATGGAGAAGGAATGGCTAAGTAGCATGAAAGCCCTCCAAGCAGAGGTGAGTAAGCCCTCCAAGCAGAGGTGAGTCACTCCTAGGAGCTCAGTCTTGCGTCTTTCATTCCAAAGCCCTGAGCCAAGCAGAGGTGGGGGCAGGCTGGAGAGCAGCCCTCCCAGGAAGCTGGGTGGGAAAGGAAACACAGGGCCACCTCAGCGCCTGTCTCCAGGGAAGAGAGGAGCCTGGAAAGAGGAGGGCAGAGAACACAGCACCAGGAGTCTTTTCACCAAGAAAACCTCACTTTGGACCTTGGTCTCTGGGTGACTTGATTAAGGACATACAGATACCTCCCAAGGGGCAGGGGGTATGTGGTTGGGAGCACAGACCTAGAGCCAGAACGCTAAGGTCACCGTGGGGCTTGTGACCTTGAGCAGGTCCCTGAGCCTGTGTGCCTCCATTTCCTCACCTTGAAAAAGGGCTGAGAAGTAAGTAACTGCTTAACAGAGCAGCAGCAGGATGAGCACCTAACAGGGGGCCTTGTGTTCTAAGCAAGAGAAATAGCGGTGTTGGTTCTTGTTACTACTGGGCATGACTAGAGCTCCAGAGGGAAGCAGGCCTGTGTGTGGAGCAGCTGTGCTCTGCAGCACAGTCACACTGAGGATGGAAACCTGCTTGGAAAACATGAGCAGGGACCAGTGGGCGCCACGCACGGCAGCCTGGGGCCCACTATAGGCCAGGTCCAGCCCCCCTTCCACCCTCCCCCGGAGCAGTATCATGTGAGTTCAGAGCCACGGCTGAGAGCCTGACCAAGACACTGCTTCTACCAGGCCCCAGGGAGAAAGCATCATATTCCATCTTTAAGAAAAGTGAAAAAGAGGGGCTTCCCCGATGGTTCAGTGGTAAAGAATCCACCTGTTAATGCAGGAGACACGGGTTTGATCCTTGGTCCGGGAAGATCCCACGTGCCACAGAGCAACTAGGCCCGAGTGCCCTAGAGCCAAGAGAAGCCACAAAATGAGAAGCCTGAGAACTGCAAGGAGAGAGCAGCCTCAGATTGCCGCGACTGGAGAGAAAGCCCTTCAGCATCAAAGACCCATCACAGCCAATAAATATAGAAATTTTGAAAAAAAAGAAAATAACAAACAAAATAAACAAACAAAAAAAGGGATTTCCCTGGTGGCCCAGTGGTTAGGATTCTGGGCTTTCACTGCTGTGACCCAGGTTCAATCCCTGGCTCGGGAGCTGAAATCTCACAAGCCTCAAGGTGTGGCGAAAAAAAGTAAGTCAAGTCAATCAGAACACACTAAGCACCAACTCTGTATAAAATGTTCCCCTGCATGTTATTGAAGGGGAGGGCATAAAGGTAGAGGAGGGGACTTCCATGGGGGTGGCTGAGACTATGAGTTCCCAATGCAGGGGCCCAGGGTTCGACCCTGGGTCAGGGGACTAGATCCCATATCACAAGTAAGAGATCTTGCATGCTACAACGAAGACCCAGTGCAGCTAAATAAATAAAAGTAAATGTTAAAAAGTTTTAATAAAAACTAAATAAAATGAAGGGAAGAACTTGCTCCCGTCGTTCTGGGCTTCTTAGTCCCAGTGGGAAGTTGAGGCCAGTGGAGTGTGGGCATCCCCTTCCTGAACAGTGAGAACCAATAACATCACACTTGCCTCTATTTGCCCAGACTTGGAGCAAACTTGGGCTTTCCTGGTAGCTCAGCTGGTAAAGAATCTGCCTGCGATGCAGGAGACTTGGGTTTGAACCCTGGGTTAGGAAGATCCCATAGAGAAGGGAATGGCTACCTACACCAGTATTTTGGCCTGAAGAATTTCATGGACTGTATAGCCCAGGGGTTGCAAAGAGTCAGACATGACTGAGCGACTTTCACTGAAACAAACTTTGCTTTTAATTTAGTGCTTGAATTCTGTAGCAACTCACTTTTTCCCAGGGATCCTCCTGGATTCAATTTTTTCATTAAAAATTTTTGTTTTTTTAAAAAATATGCATTCTAATAGTACGAACCATTCTGAATTGTTTTGGGAGTCAAAGAGTCAAAAGCACTAAAAACATTATCTACTGGAGTGAAATAGCAGTACAAGAAAAACAGACACTGACAGGTCACAGAATCTTTGATGTGAAAGGGAACTGGAAGTCACAGAGTCAACGTTTCCCAAAGCAGGTGTCTGGTGCCCCCCATGTCAATTTGGGTCATACATGTGGAGGATGGCCTTGGAGAATGAAGGGTATCCTCTTCCAAGCCCTTGGCTGTGTGGACCCTGCATTTTCCTGAGCTCACTTGCAGATCACCCTGTTGTGAGCCAGCAGTGATGGGAAATCCTCAGACTGAGCAGAGAGCTGGCTCCACTGACCTGCGTCCCTAGTGGCCCTGCTCCTGCCCTGTGGAGGGCCACATACCTCTCCTTCCTGGGACAGTCCATCAGAGATTTGACAGCAGAAGTCTCCAAGCTAAACTGGCACAGCTGCTGGGCCCTTCATTCCTGGGAGCAGAGCTCAGGCCTTCTCCATCTTCTGGTGGATGGACTCCAGTGTCCACATTGTACCACATGGATGGCCCCAGTTGCCGTGGGCAGCACCAAGAACCGCAGATGGGTCCCTGTCTCTCTGCTCCTGTGGCTCCTGAGGCTGCAGAGCTGTTGGAGCAGCTCTTCCCTAGCCGGGGGCCTTTACTGGAAATAAATAAGTGAATGAAAGGTGGGATTCTAGATATTCTAGGAAGTTTTCCCTAATACCCACTTGGGACAACCCCAGACGGCCTCCTGCCTTCAACTTTGTGTCAGTTCTGTGTGTCAGAGAGAACTGGCTGGGAATTCCAGCTTTACCTTGATCTGGCAGTGTAGGTTACACAAGTAAGTAAATTCTTTCTGTTCTTATATTCTTAGCTCATAAAACAGTGATGTAAAATCTCACAGGTTGACCCAAGGATTAAACGAAATAACCCACGAATAGCCTAGGCACATGTCAGAGCTCCATAAAAGTGTGTTTCCTTCCCTTATTTTGGAACTGGAGCAAAACACCTGCAGACTGAGGTAGAGCAGACATGGAGGCCGAGTGCTGAGACGAAGAAAGGACCCCGGGCAATAAGCTGGGACACCTGCAAACCACACAGGGATCCTGGAGCTCGGGCAACTCACATTAACGGTTGTGGACAACAGAAGCGTTAAGGCGGCAGAGAGGGAGACTGCACCCATGGTCCAGTGGTTGAGAATCCGCCCTCTAAAGCAGGCGACACAGGTTCCATCCCTGGCTGGGGAACAAAGATCCCACAGGCTGAGGGGCAGCTAAGCCAGGGCTGGCAGTTTGGAAGACCCAGTAAAGCCAAAAGATAAAATAAATATTATAGAGGACACTTGCGCTCCAGAATACTATGCAGACCTTAAAAGGCCCAAGGTGTTAACATACTCTGATAGAAGTCATGAATACACTCAGTTGTGTCGGACTCTTTGTGACCCCATGGACCGTAGCCCACCAGGCTCTTCCATCCATGGAATTTTCTAGGCAAGAGTACTGGAGTGGGTTGCCATTTCCTTCTCCAGGGGATCTTCTCGATCCAGGGATCGAACCGGGTCTCAGGCATTGCAGGCAGACACTTTGCCGTCTGAGCCACCAGGGAATCTGATAGGTGGTATTAAAAAAAAAAAAAGGAAAAAGAAGTAGGGACGGCGGGATTACTAGGCAGCAACAGAGACACGCAGGATCCGCGGGGCTCTTGGAGGCATCAGCCCTGTCCTGAGGGTGCTGCTGGAGTCGCTCTGTTCTCCGCTGCTCAGCGTGATGGATGTCTTACTGAAGCCAACGATCCTTGAAGAGGCGATCATCGCTAAGGCTTCCTTCTGCTCCGATTATAATAGGCAAATGCTGAGGAATTTATTCCGAGCTCTCCAGCCTTCCATCTGCCTTCCTTAGGGCTTGGCAGATTGCTTTCCAGTCCGCGAGCCGCTGCAGTCCAGGGCTCGTGCAGAGTGAGGAGGGGTCCGGACCCCAGCAGAGGCACAGGTCGCTGAGCAGCCCAGCGCCCGGGGTCTCCGAGTGGAAGAGCGGAGAAGCGCCGGCATTTCCACGGAACCGAGCGGACCGAGGTGGGGCTGGGGAGGGGGTGAGGGAGGAGGCCGGGAGGACGGAGAAGGGAGGGTCTGGCTGGGGGTGGAGGGGACGTTATGAGGGTGCGGCCCGGGAAGCCCCACTACCGCAGACCTGGCCCGGGCCCGCAGAGGCAGGGAGGGCCGGGGGCGCCTCTCTGTGTCACCTTTCGGGCTGCGCCTGGTTTCCATAGCGACCGCGGAGCCGGGCGCAGAGGAGGCTGCGGCAGGACCCGGCCTCCTCCTAGCGCCGCGCGGGTCGCGTTCTCCGGCCGCCGGAGCCGGGCGTGGACCGGGCCTGGGGCCGGCGGGGCGCGCTCAGCACGGGAACGGCCGGAGCACCTGCGCGCGCCGAGGACCGCCGGCCCGAGGGCCCGCGGGTGAGTGCCGCCCTGTCCTCCCCGGGGCGGGTCTCCGCACCACACGGTCAGGCGCTGTCTGGACTGTTGCTGCCTTCAAAAGTCACCTTTAAATCGCCTGTGGCCGTGAAGGCTTTTCGTTTCTGACATCTTGGTATTATTATTTCGTCTCCTAAACGCGCTTTTAGCGCAGCTGCGCCGTCTCGGGGCCTCCATTACCGACAGCGACTCACAGCGCGGGTCCCCGAAAACGCCCCTCCACCTACACGAGGGACCGCGGGGCTGGGCTCCCAGCCGCCTCCGCGCAAACAGCGGCTGCCGGATGCCCTTGCCGGCGCTGGGGGCAGCGTGTCCATCACCTCCGTGGTGAGGCCGTGCCCCCTCCCCCGACCCCGGAGTCTCCTTCCGGCCAGCGGAGGCCGCGCGCTCAAGCCCGGAGCCCCGGGCGGGACCCGGCGCGCGTGACCGCACCGGGGATCGCGGTGGCTGACGCGCAGGTGTTTCTCTTGGAGAGCTCTGACAAAGGGTGTGAAGTTCAGCTGCTCCGGAAGCGAGGCAGGGGCCGAATGCCTTCCTGGAGACTGGCTTTGTTTAGAATCCAAGGATTGTGATTCCATGGTAAAATACCCTCTGGATGTAAAGCCCTCTCCTTGTCTGCTCATAAGTCCCCATCATCCCATCCCCCCACCCCCAAAGTTCTTCTTATTGGTCTGTTACTGTGATCAACGGTTTAGAGGTTTCGCTGTTATAAATGTTCCTTTCGAGAGAAGGGTGAAGTCTTGCTAAATGAGAGATCAACAGAAGGCTGCACCGTTGGGAGCGGTTCTCAACCCGGCCTGCATGTTGGAACACCTGGGGAGCTTTAAAAGGTACTGACGCCTGGCTGTGGTCATGTTGTAATATATAGAAATACCTAATCACTATGTGGTGCACCAGGAGCTAAGATAGTGTTGTAGGTCAATTATACTTCCATTTGTTTTAATGTGTATATTTTCAATTTTATATGTTTATTTTTGGCTGTGCTGGGTCTTCGTTGCTGCATGGGCTTTTTTCTAGTTGGGAAGAGCCGGGTATTCTCTAGCCGTGGGGCGCAGGCTTCTCATTGCAGTGGCTTCTCTTGCTGCAGAGCTCAGGCCCTAGGGCGTATGGGCTTCAGTAGTTGCAGTTCCCCTGTTCTAGAGCACAGGCTCAATAGCTGTGGCACACGGCCTTAGTTAATCTTTTGCATGTGGGATCTTTCTGGGTCAAGGATCCAAACGCTGTCTCCTGCATTGACAGGTGGGTTCTCTACCACTGAGCCACCAGGGAAGCCCAGGAATATTATATATATATTGATTTATTGCCGAGTGGTGCAGCTGAGAGACATGGGGTTAGTTCCCCAACCAGGGATCGAATCCGTGCCCCCTGCGTTGGAAGCACAGCATCTAAACCACAGCACTGCCAGGGAATTCCCAGTAAAATAAATAGAATAAAATATTGATGCCTGAGTCCCATCTCCAGAGATTCTGGCTGATACAGCCAATTTTTTTAAGCTCCAGGGTGATTCTAACGAGCTAAGTTTGCAATCCACCATTCTGCTCAATTGGGATGGTGTTTTCCCAGGTGAGCTTTGTTGTGGCTTTCTCTCTCCAGTGAGCAGCTGTCGTGGGCCAGGTGTGTGACTGCTGTGAATGTCCACACGCTGAAGCCCCTCAGAGAGGCTCGGGGTGAAGGTGCTGATTCAGAGGAAGGAGGACACATCTCTCTGAGAACAGGTCTCCTCACTAAACGAAATGCTCTGATTTGTATTCCAGGGAAAGCGAGGGAAGAGAAGTATGCTTTTGCAAGTCTGCAGGCTGAGAGCTGTGTCCTCTTGTAGGGTGATGACTTCCTGTTAGTAGTTGTCAGGGTCACGTGTAGATCTCCCCCCTGATGCGAGGAGGCTGGACACTTAGAAGGATGGACACCACAAATAGGAATGTGGTAGCCACTCTGAAGAAGGGAGAAGCAACTTGAGAACACCTGAAAATTAGCAATTCTTATCTTTCTCAGGCCTGAAACCCTGCAGCATAGCTTGAACTCCCCCTGAATTTGAGGGGTTTCCCTGAATATCTAAGGGCCAGGGTCCCCTCTTCTCTGCAGGTACGACTGCCCACAGGAGAGCCCACCTCTCGGAACAGGTTTTTCCAGTGCTTTCGGGCTAAGGACAGCTCAGGAATATTCATAAGTGCTGTGAAGTGGGAGGAAGGCAAGTTTGAGTTTGCAATGCCTAAGGTGCTCAAGGAAATTAGGTAAGGCCGGAAGATTCTGAACATGAGACATTAGAAATGTAGACACACTAGAAAGCATAATTTACTGACCTGGAGCCAGAACTCCACCAGTCACAGCTTCTCAAGGTGCTTGCTGTAATTTTGGCTGATAGAGATTGGCTATGGTCTCCCTGATGGCTTGGCATAAAAGTACTGTCTCTTCTGAGACCCCTGGCAAGGCTTGGTCATTCCCCTCATCCATATGCAAGAGAATTAGGACCTGTCTAAAGGTCATACAGCCACCTGATGTGGATCACAAAACTCGTGTGCTAGGGCGGCCGTGGGAGTGGCTGGGGGACACCTGGGCGTCCCCAGGATGACCGCAGCTCTCCCACATTCCTGCCTGGACTCACCCTCCAGCGTCCCTGGGTGCTGACCTGGAGGGGCCCCTTCCCAGTGCCTGCCTGGTCCACGAAGCACTTTCGTGTCTCTTCCTGGAGTGACCTGACCTCCTGAGACAATGCCTTTGTTTACCCAGCCTGGGCCTCCTTCTGGCTCCCCCGTAATCACTTGGCACGGCCAGGCTGTGGGGATAATTCACCCGCTGCTCTGGCCTCTCGGTTGGAGATGCTCTGGGCTAGTCCACATGAAGGATGGCCCCCAGGGGCTTCTGCGAACTCAGGCCCAAATGCCCTTTCCCAACATGATACCACAGAGCTGCTACACCTCAGGGCAGGCCAGGCCAGCCCTGGGAAGGCAGCCAGCCCCCGGATGGGCATTTGCAACAACGTCACCACATCTTGGTTCTCGCTGCCACCTGCTCATCCACGACCACCAATATCGAGTCTCTGAAAATGGGCGATTTATTTCACAGGCCACTGGAGGCAGGTGTCCAGCTGATTTGGCTTAATCCATGTGTATCAGTTCATTGACTGCAGTGTGAAATGAAACCCTGTTTTACATTTTTCCAGACTGGATTATGACTCATTAGTGGCTCATGAAATCAGTTTGGTGGGTCATGGCCAGCATTTTAGAAAGAAATAACAAGGGACTTCCCTGGTGGTCTGGTGGCTAAGAGTGCACGCTCCCAGCGCAGGGGGCCTGGTCAGAGAGCTAGATCCCATATGCCACAACTAAGAGTTCTCACACTGCAACTAAAGATTCAGTATGCTGCAACTAAGACCTGGTGCAGCCAAGTAAATAAATGATTTTTTTTTTAAAGAAAGAAATAAGAAATTTACTCAGATGAGTAAATGAATAAGAAAAAATACACAGATAATGTTCCTCATTGACAGTAATCAAAAGTGAAGATCATAGCAACTCTGTTTTACTTCTTGCTAATGAGAGTAACAATTAAAAACATAGCATCTAATGCTGTTAAGGGTGCTGTAAAATTGCACTTTTTACTGTGGGTTGCATGTAAATTGGTAAAATTGGGGAGGAATGCAACATGATACTAGGAAAAGCTATAAAAGTACTATACCCAGGAATTTTTCCCAATGAAATTATTTAATAAAGATATTTAAAATTCTAAATACATTAAAGGTATCCTTGACAGTGTTAGTTATAATAGAAAAAAATAGAAATAACTGAAATGTCCCCACATTAGAGGAACAGTTTAAAATTTTTGTGGTGTATCTGTATAATGGAATATTTTGTGTTTCAGTGAAAGCTTACATCCAGACACATACAGACAGACACAGGGAAAGACTTGTAAAATGAAAAAGAGAATATAAACTAGCAAGCACACCGTATTTGTAACTTTAAATAATTTGTGTGTTTGTGGAAGATAAATGCCTGTGTGCAAGTTGCTAAAGTGATGGGTCATGGTTTTAAAAATTCATTTGCTGTTGAGTGTAAAACTTTCAAGACTGGAAGGAATCAATGTACAGGAGAAGAAAAGAAATCCCAGAAATTATCGGGGAATTTGTTTTCTTGGCCCTAGAAACCAGAAAAATCACAAGAATCAAAATTATGTGGAATAACTTCATGCTGTGTGGATTTTTTTTACTTGTAAGCTAGTGTCAATTTTGGTAAATTCCTTGCTTATGGCAGATAGTTTGTGAATAGCTGTTGACTGGTCTTTACACACGTGTGTGTATATAATATATATATATTTATAATATAATTATTTATTTGGCCCAGGCCTTCATTGCTTCTTGGGGCTACTCTCTGGCTGCAGTGTACAGGCTTCTTACAGCGGCTTCTCTTGTTGTGGAGCACAGATTCTAGGGTGAGGGGGCTTCAGTAGTTGTGGCCCCCAGGCTCTGGAGCACTGGCTCAAGAGTCGTGGCACATGGTCTTAGTTGCTTTAGGATCTTCCGAGAGCAGGGATTGAACCCTTGTTTCCTGCATTGGCAGATGGATTCTTTACCACTGAGCCACCAGGGAAACTCTGACTGGTTGATCTTTTAGTTATATGTGCTATTTATAATTGCAGTCCTGGGAAAACTTTAATTTATCTCTAAAGAAGCATCAGAAATCTTAGTGGAAATAGCACTCTGTCTTTAACTGTATTTTCTAAGGGAACTTTAATTTTTCCAGCATAGGGAATACAACTTTGGGAACTTTCCCCCCATTCAAACAGTTATAAGTACAGTTTAAGTAAGTCACAACCCTGAAGGGAGAGGTAAGATGTGTGATGGACAGAGGTCTGGGGAAACTTTGTTAGAAATCTGCCCAACCTGGACGTGTAAATGATTTATTGGAATTGGGACAGAGAGTAGGGAAAGAGGGGAAGCAGGGATTGGGTAGGTTCCAAACCAGAAACTTGGGACACCTGTTCTCTGGAATTTTCAGACCAGCTGGCCTGGGGTCACCTTACCTCTGAGTTTGCGGTGTAACCTCAACGTAAACATTTAGTGTCTCAGTGTTTCCATCATCCTAAGAGGAATGAAAACTCTTGCTCTCTTCTTTCCAAAGGCGTATTCAGTGGAAGGTTTAGGTTTTATGCATATTTATGTGCCCCTTGCACTCCTTCCTGGAGGATGTCTGGGTTTTCTTTTCTTTTTCCTGCATTCTCTGATAGGCCTTTCAGGAACAGGATACCAGGACACAGGAGGGGATAGAGATGTATGGGAGAGCCCCAAAGGGCAAGAGAAGAGAGACACACACACAGAGAACATTGTACTTGGGTCGACTCAGAAGGCCAATATCAACTCTCAATAACTCTGTGAAGTGTTACTTTCTCCATTTTTCTGATATGGAGAGGATTTCTGCTATTCAGCGACACTGATGTGATCAGGAGTTTTCTGCAGAAACCAGGGAAGTGGGCTCGTTTTAGTCTCATGATGAAATCGCCCTCTTGTTGTGCCTCTAAGTCAGATGACTTGGGTTCACGTTCAAGTGTGGCACTTATGAGCTGTGGGTCCCTGGGCAAATCTTTTAACTTCTGTGAAGCTCAACTACCTTACATTAAAATAGGGATAATAATGACAAATGAGGTTGTTACGAGGGTTAGAACTTATACCTTTTGGGGGTTTTTGGTTTCCAATAATGGAAGTAGGCTTTAGGGCTAACTTTGGGGAAGGGTGAGGACATTTACTGGAAGAATAGGAATTAGTTCACACAACGGAATGGAAAGTAAACAGCCAGGCCTCGGGAAGGATGAGAACCCAGGCAGCTAAGGGGCCTGAGAGAGCAGAGAGACACTGGTTTCCTTCTTTAGTGCACTCTCGACTGGATGAATCAGCTCCGGTTATTTTCAGTGTGTGTGTCTCTCTGCTCAACACTCAGATTCCAGGGGGAGAAGTCAGCCTGCTTGGCCTGGACTGCCTCCAGAGCAGGGCACCCTGCTCACATGGCCACCCACAAAAGAGGTTGTAGGTGCCGTTACCCCATGAGAGGGCCTGGACTCTGGGCTGGCAGGAGCCACAGATGTCCACCCGGAGCCCTCCTGTGGGACAGCAGGCCTGGACCTGCGAACCATGGGGCCTCAGTGCTTTCCACGTGCATCAGGCTGGGACACCCTGGAAGGCGGCATCGAACAGCACCCTGGGGTGGACCCTCAAGTGCTCCTGCAGGAGGTGGGTCCACCACCTGGGAAAGCTGAGGCATCAACCCCCGGGGGCAGCTCTGCCCTGCCTGGTCCCAGCTGAAGGTCCAGGCAGGTGGGCAGGGAGTGGTCAGGTGTCACCTGTCCCTACTGTTTCTCAGGATAGGGCTTTCATGGTCAGGAATTAAACATCTCCAGGAAATCAGGGTAACTTCTCCTCTAAATAAGGTTAGGGGTGTCTGGCCCAAGGGGCCCAGACTATTTACAGGCTTCTCCTCGGCAGTTCTGCTGTAACATAATCTCCGAGAGCACCATGCTGACATGTCAAGCCTGGGCTTCAGAGCAGGTGAGCTTTGGCTAAAGACCTGTGCTTATGGGGGGACCGGGACCCAGAGACCATAAGTCTATTATGCTTCTCTGGTGGCTCAGAGGATAAAGCTTCTGCGTGCAATGCAGGACACCTGGGTTCGATCCCTGGGTCAGGAAGATCCCCTGGAGAAGGAAATGGCAACCCACTCCAGTACTCTTGCCTGGAAAATCCCATGGACAGAGAAGCCTGGTAGACTACAGTCCATGGGATCACAAAGAGTCAGACACGACTGAGCGACTTCACTTTCACTTTCATGTTAAAAATACAAAAGGAGGTTCCATAGTCCATTTTCTCCCAAAATGAAAGAGCACAAATAAGCCAAAGAAGGTAATTTCAAAGACTCCCCATCCCATCCCTGTCTTCACTGAGATGTTAGCATGTTCGTCTTTTCCCTCTCAAATTCCCTTTCTTCCTAACCCACCAACCTGCCTGCCCCTGGGGCAGTGAGATGGTCCTTGGGGATTGAACTCTGCTTGTTCTTTGCTTGTGGGAACCAGGACAAGTTAAAAAGGTTCAACTCTTGTATGTTTACTCGGCCGTCAGCCTAACCGCTATGCTAACAAAGCTCACCAAAGGTTCAACTCTTAAAACACCTTTCTCTCTCTCTCTCTTTTGAGGGGCCACTCAGCCCCTTCTCCGCAAAACCTCCCCTGACGTCTTGAACGGGCCCCTTTTCAATCTCACAAGAGAATACTTCCCACCTGGCAACGATCCTTTCCTATCTGTACCCAATTGTCAGCTCCTTGAGGGCAGATCCTATGTCCTGTTTTGTTATTTTTTTTAATTTAAACATTTATTTATTTATTCGGTTGTGCTGGGTCTTGGTTGAAGTGTGTGGGATCTAGTTCCCTGACCAGGGGTTGAACCCAGGCCTTCTGCATTGGGAGCGCAGAGTCTTAGCCCCTGGACCGCCAAGGAAGTCCTAAGACTGGCTTGTTTTCAAATCAGGCTTCAGTGTAGAAGAGAAGCAAGACATCAAGCTTTTCAGACCCTCTTGTCTTCAGTAGGTCCACATGACAGCGGAGGTTGCCCAGGAATCAAATTGTACCACACCTCCTGTTCCTCCCCCCTTGACTCTCATCCTACGGGTAGATGGCAGGCTCCTGAGTCCATCCAAGGCAACCTGGAATCCTCAGGCTCCACGTAGCTTGGTTTTTCCTTGGTGGTACCTTGCATCAGAACACTGTTGGGGTCATGATGAGCTGAACTAGTGGCAGTGACATTGAGAACAATGGAATTGAACGGACTGAGTTCCTACTGCACCACAAAATCCATCCACAGGCAGCATTTCGGTCAGGATTCTTGGCTCATGACAGAAAGCTGGCCAAAACTGGTTTAAGTTTTTTAAAGAAAGAGGGAAGGTATTGTTTCACACACAGGCTTCCCAAGAGGCTTGAATCAGGGCTCACAGATTTGACCTGACGTAGCTCCCCTCTCACTCTCTCGACTCCTCTCCTTCTGGTGCAGGTTCAACCTCATGGCCCAGGATGGCTGCTGGCAGCTCCCAGAGCTTCCTGCATCCCACGTCAAGTCCAGAGAGGGGTTGGACTCCATCCTGACCAAGCAGAGCTGGGAATGGGGGAGGGATAAGTTCTTCAGTGGGAAATTAGGATACTGACAGCTGGAGGGGATAAGAGGCTGTGGAGAAAGCCACAAGACAAAAACAAAGCCAGGGGACCAGAAAGTTAGGCAGGAATTGAGAGTCATATTGGGTGGCTTGGCCGCTCGATATGGAGGATGGCTCGTCGTGGACTTGCCCCATCACAGAACTGGGTGTTGCTGAAGAAATGCAAATGATTTTAGTATTAGCCAGTACTAAATATAACTCAGAGGACACATCTCCTTTTATAGCTAAAAAAGTTTCTATGTAAGGACGTGTTACCCATTTCAGAGGTGTAATTTAGGGCATATGTGCTCTGTTGAGCCGTCTGTTCCACTGCCTTCTCTACTGGTTCAGGTGCCATGGCCCTGAGTTTGTCTCGTCATTTGAGCAGATTTTGCTCTTGATTTCTCTATCCTCAGAGATTCTGGAGAAGAGTGGTTGAGTGGAGAGAAAAGAAAGCGCTCATATCGCTATTCAACCCAGGGAACTTGGAAGGGAGGATACATATTTATCACCTTGATGGGTTAAACATACACCATGATAATCAAAACAACAAGATATTGTTTTTCATCTGTCAAATGGCAAGGATTACAAAAGAGACGTCCAGGATTGGCGAGGATTCAGAGAAATAGCCACATCATAGATGGCTGGTGAGGATAGAACTGCTGTAAACTTTCCGAAAGACCACTTCAGTGTGAGACGTTTAAAAAATGTGCATACATTTTGACCAAGCAGTTCCATTTCTAGAAATATATACAGGACAGTGAGGGAGACACAGATGTAAGGAACAGACTTTTGGACTCCGTGGGAGAGGGCGAGGGTGGGATGATTTGGGAGAGTGCCATTGAAACATGTATATTACCATAAAATGGATGACCAGTGCAGGTTGCATGCATGACGTGGGGCACTCAAAGCGGGTGATCTGGGATAGCCCAGGGGATGGGGTGGGGAGCGAGGTGGGAGCCGGGTTCAGGACAAGGGAGACATGTGTGCACTTGTGGCTGATTCGTGTTGATGTGTGGCAGGGACTACCACAATATTGTAAAGTGATTAGCCTCCATTTAAAATAAATTTAAAAAAAGGAAAAAAAGTACATACATTTTGACCAAGCAATTCTGTTTCTAGAAATATTAGGAAATAATCACAAAAATATATAAATATTTACATATATGGATACTCCTTGAAGCTATGTATAATAATGAAGAATTGAAAATAATCTTAATGCCCCAAAATAGAATTAAATAACTTAAGGTAGAGGCATATGATGCAACCATTTAAAATCATCTTTCAGAATAATCTACATGGCATGGGAAAATTCCTGGTCTTGTTAAGGAGAAAGTATTAATAGATTACAAAGCAGTTTGATCAATTTTTATTTAAAAAAAGATATATGCAGGGGGACTTCCCTGGCAGTCCAGCGGTTAAGACTGCAGGGGGCATGGGTTGGATCCGTGGTTTGGGGCAGGGGAGATATATACAAAAAAGAAAATACGCATGTACACACAAAAAAAGTATGGGAAAAACATATATCAAAATTGTAATGCTGATATGCTGGTAAGAGCAATGGCTAGATTTTATTTTATTATTTTTGTAATTTTCCCTATTGGACATTTTAAAATGATGGACATGTATTACTTTGGAAAGCAGGAATTTTCCTTTTCTTAAAAGTGAGACAGGCCACACCACAATTCTTTCAGTGGCCAAATTATGGATGGACATCATCCTGCCTTCTGTTTGGTCCATGTGCAGGTATTCCTGGGTGCCTTCAATCTCTCCACCTTCTTCCCCAACACAACACAGGCCCTCTCCCCACGCCCCACCCCATGTTCCTCCTGCCCTGGGGCAGGGGCAGTCTAATGGCAGCTTGTATGTTTAGCTAGGGGTAGAGTCCTGGCGCCTGCTGATCTGATCTGCTCCTCACCAAGGGGGTCTGATGTTTTCCACACTCATCTAATCAGTAGGTGCAGGCTTCCTGGGCGATCCATCAGGATTAACTCACACAACCTGGCAGTTTTTTGCTCATAGTAGGTGCCCAAGAAATGCTTGGATGCATAAATAAAACACCCAGGTAAGCAGAGGCGTTTTAGAGCTCTCTGTGGATGGGAAAAGACAGAGGTGCTATGGGAGTGAAAATTAACTGGATGGGTAAGGGCTGGATCAGGCAGAGAGCAGCTTGGAAAGACTGACTCCAGGATGGTCATGCTTAGCCTTCTCAATTGATATCTAAAGTTTACTGGTTTCCATGCCATTTTGCTGGCCTGCCCATCCCTGTGACGATTTCAGCAGTTTAAAAAGAATGAAATCATTAGCCCAGCTTATTTTTTCAAGCTGTGGCACCACTGTCAGTGGAGCAGGATATTTCACTCAATGGCAAATCAGGAAGTTCCCCGAATTAGAGTCAGCAACCCCACACAGGGAAGCCCCTTTGTCACGGGCATGGGTTGATTCTGTCTCCAGGCACTGTAGGGAGTGGGCTGCAGTTTTTGTTGCCCTTTTCTGTGGAATTTGCCAGATGTGTCAAAGACATAATCTCATTGACAACGTATGAACAATAAGCCAGTAAAGTGAAGTAGAAGGTGTTTCTCCCAGTTTACAGAAGTCCACTGAGAGCGCTTGCTGTACCATCTCTGTTCCATGGTGTGGGTTTTTTTTTTTTGTTACTGTTGCTATTTTGTATTTCTTCCCCTGTTGCTTATAAGGCTCCCTACTTGCTACATATGAAAAGTCTGTGTGCACTTAGGGAGCAGGGGTTGCAGGGGCCATTCCACAACTTGGAAAACTAAATGCCTTATTCAACAGCGTTGTTACAGGAGGCAAGTGCATCAGGCCACTTGCAGCTTTGCCTGTAACAAACTGCTCCTAACCTTCCTGACGTGACTGTTTGAGGCTGAAATATTACAGGTACAGGGATCAATGTAAAATACGATATAGGTGCATCACATTATCTTTTGTATGGAATCCAGTTGGTTCTGAAGAAATAGGAGATAGCCTTGCATTGTGGGGGATGTGAAGGTAGGCACTGTAGTTAGTTAGACCTCCACCGTGTGCGCCTTGCGCAAGTCAACTTCTCTAAGCCTGTCTGAGGCTGAAATGAAGTGATACATGCAAAGCACTTCCAAACAGTACCCAGCATATTGGAAGCATTTATTAATGCTAAATGTAAGCAGCAGGAGCTGCTGCTGTAAATGAAGGAGAGAGGTAAATATGTCAATAAAAATTGCATAGTATAGGGCAGAAAATCAGGGTTTGGGGAACACAGAGTAGAAATAGGACCTCTATAAGTCAGAATCTTCTGTTCATCAGATTGGGAAGGCTTCATGGAGGAACTGGACTTTCTCAAACTCTGCCTAATAGTTGGAAGACGTGTTGTCTGGCTGGGGAGTGGAGCTACTAAGGGTACCCCAGACACTTGATACAATTTGGAAGAGGGTTGAGGGGTGTAGAGAGGTTGAAAAGTTTTGGGACTTCCCTGGTGGTCCAGTGGTTAAGGCTTTAGGCTCCCAGTGCAGGGGGCCTGGGTTCTATCCTAGCCAGGGAGCTGGATTCCACATGCGGCAACTTAGGAAAGATCCCTGGTCCTGCAGCTAAGACCTGGCACAGTCAAAGAGTTCTGAAAAAAGAAGGTGGAGTTGTCAGAAGGGTTGTTACCAAAGTGCAGGCCTGCTGCCTGTGTAAACCTCTGAAACAGCGTAGGTGGGACCCTTTCAGGATGCTTTCAGGTCTTGAATTTGACAGGCAGGGAGACTGAGAGCTCACTGTCCTTGTTCAGTTAAATGGCTGCCACAGACTTGAGATAGTGACCAGCACTTTGGCTATTCTGATGAGGCCTGACCAGCAAGACCTGTTGCTGAAGCCAGGGGCTCTGGACAGTTCAAAAGGCAAACGAATTATTAACTGAGGTGTTGTCTGATTATGTGGAGGAAGAGAGAGGATGAGGAGGAGACTCTTAGTAGAGTCAAATTAGAGTAGAAATCACTGGGCAAAGTGAGGCCCTCCACATATGAAAAGAACGCTCTGCTTTCAGAGAGGGAGTCAGAAAGGATGTTGACTTTGTCTTCACAAAAGCTGCGGTTAATACTGTCTGGACAAAGGAACTGGTGTCAACTTTCAATCAAAGTTCTTTAGCTGATGTCCCAAATTGAAGAACATATGTAAACACTGGTGATCCCAAGCTAAGGATTATAGACTTGCAAAGTATGAGAAGGACTATGAGAGATCAATACTACTCCAATATCCTTATTGGATTAGATGACAACTGACAACGGGACGGCGGAGAGGCACACGCGGATATCTTCTTCAGTTCTCTCCATATTTTCTTCTCGTTCTTTTAACTCCAAAATTTGAGAATCCCCAATCTCTTTGTTTCCTGTCTGGATTGGATCAGATAGAAAATTCCAGTTGTGTTGTGTGGCGGCTACAGAGCACAACAAATAACGTGCCCTTTAATCGCATCCTCTCTCCTCCCTTTCTGGCCGGCTTTGATGTGCCCACCATGCTTTTCCATTGGTCATTTCGCGCGGTTCCTCGCCCCCGTCCAAGGTTCTCAACCAATCAGCTTCTCCCTGGTCCCTCGGGGCGGGCTTTGAGGAATATACCACTGAACCTGCGGGGGGAGTGGAGAGAAGGAAGGGTGTGGAGGCGGCCCTCTCTTTTACCTTCAGCATAGAACCATGAGCTTCTGGCAAAGTCTGAGCCAGCGGGTCGCGACGGCGTCCCTGGGGACGGGCGGCAGAGCGGGTTCTGGAGGCGCGCTGAGGTCAGCGCCCCGAGGCCGGGGTCCGGTGGTCGCGCCCCAGGGGCCGCAGCCCCGCCCTCCCATGTGCCCGCCCCACCCGGCGGCAGCGCCGCTACCACAGCAGCAGCCGCGGTGCTGCTCGCGCGGGACGCCGACTGCTGAGGGGGCGGCTGCGGGGCTGAGGCGCCGGCCCGAGCAGGGGTCGCCGCGGGGCTAGGCCGCCGGACACCGCGGCCGAAGGTCTGGACTGTGGGCTGGGGCCGGGACGCTGGCGCACCGCGGCATGAGGCGGAGGTGAGACGGGCTCCGGACCTGGCCCGTACCCGCGCGGGCCGGGCGCCTCCCTCTGGCCGCCGCTGCAGCCCCGGAGCGGACGGCAGGCCCGGGTCCAGGGCCGCGGGCGGCGGGCGGGAGGCTGGACGTGCTTGCCAGGGGCGCCGCCGAGGCCGGGCACGAGGGGACCAGCGAGCGGACGCGCAGCTGAGGAGCCGCGCCGGAGAGGGAGGGCGCGGCGGGACCTCGACTCCCTCATTCCTGCAGTGGCCCTCTGTCCCCTCAGGTCCCCACGTGTCTCCCCTTCCCCCGTGTCCCTCATCTGTCCTCTCCCCCATGTTCTTCGTCCCCTTGTCTCCTTGTGCTCCCATTCCCCCGTGTCCCCCAACCTCGGGTCCTCCCATCCCCCATGTGCCCCCTGTCCCCGTGTCCCTCCATCCCCTGAGGCTCACGGACCGCCCTGGTCTCCCGACTCCCCGCAGACTCACTTGAGGGAAGGCGTCTGCAGCCCCGCACACAGCCCGTGAGCTCTAAGGTGGCGGCTGTTTACCGCAGGCATCGGTTACGGTGACATCAGTGCTTAGTGCTGAGAAAAGCAAGCCAGTTGTGAGCAGTGTTTTCCTCGAGGCTTACACCTTCTCATTTTCTGGGACGTGGATGGGGAGATGGCGTTTAAATTTGGCGAGTCCCATCTGACATTCTGCCCGGGAGACAGCCGTTTGGCTCGTACCCCGGGGGTGCGGGTGAGGTGCGATGGGTTTTGCAGTAAGCAGGACCTTCCGCGTCTGCGCTGGGCCGGCGGAGAGGCCCTGCCCTCCTTACCTGGCCACGCAGATGGCAGCTCCTGGTGCTGGCTCTTCTCCGAGCACCTCTGTAAAGGGCCCTCCAGAGGCTTGTATACATGTCTTACTTCATTGTCAAGTGGACTTGGTCAGAAACTTGGCTCAGGTTGTTGTGGCCCTAGAGTGAATTCTCCTTGTGCTCCAGGATGTTAAATTGTTTTTACTTTTTGGATAGGATACTAAACACCATGGCTTAATTCCAGAATTATAGGGAAAACAGGGTTTAGATGGTCTTCTTGCAAAGGATCTATAGGAACTTAGACCTGGTTTCCTAGCCAAGCTGCCTTTTTGTGTTCACGATGCTAGCCTTTGAAATGTCTAGAACTTGACTGCTAGATTGCGAGGTCCCCCCACCCCACACCTGGTATGATTCAGGTGATCATGGTGTTTCTAGGTGTGGGGCAGAAAATGGGCTCTAGAGTAATGTGTACCAAATACTCCATGCAAGTATATCTGGCACATACATAGTAAGTGTTTAATAACCATAAGTAATTTTTTTTTCTTTCCTGTTTGGGTTTGGGAGACCTGTGGATGATGAAATTGGGCACAATTTTGTTTGCATGTTCCCTTTTTAAGTTAAGGCTAACCCTCCAATCCCCCTACTCTTCTTCCCATCCTAACCTCTAGCTCTCACACCAAAATTTTTATGATCGGTTAAAAATGAAACTCAGACCTCTGAACCTAGAAGTAAATATCAAACAAGAAACAATTGAGCTCTTCCTTCTAGCTCACATGTGCTTTTTTTTTCAGAAAGGATGGTACGCACCGTAGACGAGATCTTACTCACTCAGCACAGGAGAATAAAGGGTCAGAGTGGACCCTTTCTTGGGTCTGTTGAAAATCCCTGTGGGTAAGGATTTTGGTTGCTGTTGGTTTAACCTGTCCAGGTGGAACCATAAGCCTTTCCTAATTTCTCCTAGCATTGGCCTCTAAGAAATGGCCTGGGTGGATGACACCTGACCAGCAAACAGGGCACACTCTTAGATTTGATGGGCTGTACCTCTGAACTGGGCTTTACAGGGAGCAGCCATGTACCCTCTCTTACTGTACCAGGCTCATTATGACCAGATTAAAAGGCTATCAGACCTAATGTTCTTGAAAGCCTGAGTAACATCAGTGGTTTATGTATGTCCCGTTATACTGGATGTGACGTTTCAGTAATAATCATACTATGGATTTCCTTACAGCTTTTCTTTGAGGAAGTGAAAGCTTTTTTATCGCCTGTTATCTCACTGATTCTTTTTTGTCTGAGGTCATCAGGTTTAGTGCAGTATATTATTTCCCACTTTATGGATAAAGAAATGGCGGGGGGGGGACATGATTTGTTCTAAGTTGTGAGTTGATGGCTAAGTTGGACTTCGATTTTTCCTTCATATGGAATTTCACTAATACTTTCATAAAGGAAAAAACCCTCTGTTTTTGAAACCTGGAAGACTTAAAGACACCAAACCATTATGCTTTTCAGATTACTAGAGAGCTGAGAATAGTTGACATTTGCTGGGTGCTTATGTTTGGGGGCTTATGTGTGCCAGGCTCTTCACGTGCATTACCTCATTTGTTCCCCAAGACAGTCTACAAGGTAGGACATGTTATTTTCCCTGGTTTTACAGATGATGAACTAGGGTTTGGTGAGATGCAGGTCAAGGCAGTGACAAGGCAGGTCAGGCCTTAAAGCTGGGCTGATTCTGAAGTGTGTGCTTCTAACCTCCCTGGGTGTTAGTGGAGACAAGGAGCAGACAGCAGAGTCCCTGACACCTGTTGCCACTGCTTGCCTGGCTCTGATGGGCTGTGCTTGTCCAGGGGTTTCATTTTTCATTGAAGTATAATAGTGGAAAAGATTCTGGACTATTCCTGGGCCAGAAGCATTCTTTAGCCAGGTCATTACTTTAGAAAAAAATAAAAGAGTTGAAAAAATATCTGTATTTGGGGAGTGAAATGTTTTATGAGGCCAAATGGGGAACATAGAGAGGGAGACAATTGAAAGGGTTTGGGCACGAAAGAAATGTGTGATATTCTAACCCAGGTAACTCTTTTAGTACCCAGGCTTTTAAACTTAAGCTGCAGATTGAAATTGTAAACTTGGAGGTCTGGCACTTGGGCTAAAATCTGTGCAGTAAATAAGACTCTCAGTTTCTACTTTAGGTGGCAGAGTTGAAAATCTGATTCCTTTTTGGTTTCTAACTTCTACAAATAATGTGGTGCACTGGGAGTGGTGGGGATATTGTTCAGCAATTTACCTAAACTCTCTTTGGGCTTTCCCTTGCCTCCATGCACCCTTCTGTCACCTTTGGTTCCACTTTTCAGAATTCAGCTCTGATCCTGTGGAGTGGAGTGGGTGGTGGAGGGGACAGAACATCGCTTCCCGCTGGGGCTCAGCTGCATGTGACTTGCTGTTTTCTTGGTGTGGGCTTTAGCTGTCTTCTGGTGTTAAGGCTTATTATGAGAATCAAGAAACTGGGGAGGGAGGACAGGGAAACTGTTGCCCTAAAAACTCTGCAGTTCATTCACTTTTTGTCAGTGTCAGTTTTCACAGAGAAGAAAAAATTGCCACAATTGAAAAAAAGAAAAAGGAATAAAGTGGTAATAATCGGATTAAAGAAGGGAGAAGTAGGATTGTTGGTTTGAACCCTGGAGAAAGATGGAAGAGGAAAGGCAGGAGCATCTGCTAAGTGGTCAGTCCTTAGAGGTACCTCCTCGCTGTTTGTGGGGAGGAGGAAAGAGCAGGCGTGTGTGTGTGTGTGTGTGTGTGTCTGTGTGTGTGTGTGTGTGTCTGTCTGTGTGTGTGTGTGTGTGTCTGTGTGTGTGTGTGTGTCTGTGTGTGTGTGTGTTTGGAAGAAGGCCAGGAGAGGGTCTTCTTGCGTTAGGTCGGTCTACAGAGGTCTGTTTAACTGTGTATCTAGGGAAGGATCTGGTCTGGTGGACTCTGGAAGGAGGGGAGCAGCATTCTGTCAGGTGGTTGACTAGTAGCTTTTATTGATTTTTCTTTACTATCTTGAAACACCTAACTACACAAAAGACAGTATGAAACTTTGGTTGGTCTGGCTTCGTCCTGTCTCTTCCCCTGCCTCTTTTCTGTTGCTGATATGTCAGCATTGAAGCTTGAAGACAGGGGCAGAGCACCCCAGAGGCAGGACCAGGGGTGGACGATACTTCTCTAGCCCATCACCCCCTGGGTTATGATAACACACCGCCGCAGGCTGTCCCGGCCTACAAAATGCCCACTTACTAAGGTCCCAGCGACACCCCTCCGTGCCTTCCCTCACTTCACCCCCTCCAGCTGCCTTGTGATTGCGTTGTTGGGGTTTGTGAGTGGGAGAGGAGGAGAAGTGGGTAAGCAGTGCCTTGATGGCGGTCTCTGCAGGAGTGCATGGAGGAGGGTGGCTGTGTGCTGGGCCTGTTCTGAATGGCTGCTCGGTGGGGGCTGCACACTCAGTCCTCATGGTGCCCTGTCTCCTGCGCAAGGACCCTGAGGTGGAGAGCTCAGTGATGGCCCCGGTGGGAACGGTGGGCTCAGCTTCAGACTCAGGCGTTTGGGTCCAGAGCTGTGCTGTCACGGACCAGTCAAAGGCGACTGACTGGGGTGGACTTACTCCGTTCTGGTGGCCACCCTTTCTCTCTTCCAACCATCCTGCACTGTTTCACGTTGTCCTTCTCTTCACTTTCGCATTACCTGCTTGAAGTGGTCTGTGAAAGGTGCATTTAGGTTAAACTGACGTATTCCGTCAAAATGGGCAGAGTTGGAGGAGATGACTCTGAAGCATCCAGAGGGGAACACCTGTGGGTGCCCCAGAAGGTACACTTAGCACAGTGTAGGGTCTTCAGGGACCTCGGGCTGGGCCGTGGGATCTGGAAAGAGTGTTGATTAAAGTCTGCTCCCTGAAAAGCTCAGGAAACCTGTCCCCTTCCCTCCTATACTTTTTTGCCTAGCGTGGGTTTCTGATCCCTAAAACCAAGAACTCGCGCAAACCCTATCACTGTCCTAGCTCAACTACTTTATGGATGCTTTTTATTTTATTCTGTTTTTAAACGAACTAGTGTGGGATCCTAACCACTGTTTGGAACAGAACCCTTTACCCAGTTTGGTCATGCCTGGTCAGAGTCATTTGTTTCCCTATGAAAAACGAATAGGAAGTATTTGAACTCGTGACATGGACCTGTTTCAGTTTGTTTCCAAAGCAGAGAGGCTCTTCTCAAAACCAGACTTGCATAGGTAGGGAAAAAAACAACCTTCTGCCTTTGGCATTTTAAGCACCTTTAGATAAGTGGATTCCATAGGCAATTATATAGGATCAGCTATCACTCAGTGAGTCTCACTGTGGGCCAGACACTGCTGAGCACCTGTGAGCCCACACCACTTCTAGTCTCCTGCTTCCCATTTGGGAAACTTCCAGAGAGGCTGAGGTCCAGAGCCGTAGATACTCTGCGGAGGCTGGATGACTGCAGATCCTGTGCATTTAATCACCTTGCTGTGAGGTGATGTGTGGAGGGAGCAAAAAGAAGAGGAAGCAAGGAAGAAAAGGACGGTAAAGGGCAGGGGAGAGAGATTGGTGAGATGGCAGCATGGCTGGGCCTCTAGGGCTCCCTGGACTTGGTGTGCCTCAGTGGGCTGAGCAGGACCCAGAGATGCTGCTAAATAGACCACCCTCAGGGAGCCTGGGGACCGAGGGCCCAGAATCTGAGAGCTTTGACTTCATGCTCGGGCTTCTTCTTAGCATGTGTTTATGGAGCAACTACTGTATGTAAGGTGAGTGCTGGACAATAAGATGCTGTTTGCCTGCAAGCAGCCTGGGGCAGGGGTTGGGGTGAGGGTGGGGGTGGGGAGAGTAGGCGCAGATGCAGAAAACCATAACGTGTTGTGATTTGCGACTCCACTGGCCAGAGAGCCCTGGACATGGAGTGGTAAGAAAATATATATTATCAAGCAAAGTATTTTTTTCTCCATTTGGTTTTGTTAATTTTGTGCAGGTAAGATTGAGAATTTCTAGAATTTACCCCCATGGCTATTGTTTCAGTAATATTTGTATATTTGCAAACAGAGGATCTCTTTGCTGCTGCTCTCTGAGGTCCAACTAGGCAGCTTGGTTGCAGGAAAGGCTGGGCCTACCTCCTCTTCCTGCCGGCTGCCCTTCAGCTCAATCCCACTGCCATTTGTGGCCTGTGCTGCTTGTCTTGGAGGTACCAGGCTCCAGGCTACCATTTCTCTGGTGCTCTGATGGGTGGGAGCAAACCTGAGCAGGAGGCGCTTAACCGATGCTTTGGGAATTAGATCAGGCCACTTTATCCAACCTCAGAATTCTATAGTCACCTTGTACTGGTACCCGGCAGCTCTCCCACTCCTCCTTCCTTGAGTATCTCTTTGTCAAATGCTGTATTTGGAAGCTGATCTATCATGGAAAAGGCCTGTTAGGACTTCTTCCTGGATATGCTCAGTGAGACATGGTTTTTGCTTATGTTTAATCTTTTATTTAATAAGACCTTTGGATCACTATGATCAAATGTATCAGACAGAAATTGCTGCGTCTCCTGGAAATGGTTAAGCATCTTCCCCTTTGCTCCCTGCTGTGTTACTTGAGTTGGCTCCATTTGGTAATAACATTTAGGACCCTTTCACATGTTGCTAATGAAACTCCCCGTGTCCAGGACCAGTGACCTCAGAGAAGGGTTCATTAGCTTAAAGATAGCCTTGCTTCAAGCAAAGTTGGTGTATAAAAATGTGGAGTGACCTCCAAAGTATAATTGTGTGTGTCTGTATTTCTTGAATTCTCCATAGAATAGGAGTTTTGCAACAGAATTCCTTCTTGAGGAATTTGGAATTTTGCTTTTCTGTATACAGCTTCTCCTGATGAGTCTCCTCTTCCACTCTTGGTGGAAGTGGCTTCCTGTCATTTTTACCTGCCTTGCCCTCTCCATGCCCCACATAGGTGCAGCCTCAGAGCTGTACACAGTCCTGGGCCCTGCCTCTGCAGGCCTCCAGGCGCTGTCCTGTGGTCAGGGCGTGTCCTGGCAGTGCCTGGCCGGCCACCCTCTCCCCACGCAGTATCCGTTTGCACCCCGGGGCCATCTGGACCGTCTGCACCTGTTGCTACCTCCCTTGCTCTGGATGTAGTTGCTTTCCTTGTGCTTGTTTCCAGGCTGCTTCTGCAGGCTTTTATGAAGCCCAGATGCCTGGGCATAGGTACCAACCAGGCAGGAAAACCCAGGGTAGGGTAGAGGTTATTCCCTGGTAGGACACAAAGGAGGGTAAGGGGTTTGGCTTAAAACCTTGCTTGCGTTGAGGTATTGGAAAGGTGGGAAGGGAACTAATTTATCAGGAGCATGCTTTATCAGTACACTGTATGACAAGACCTCCTTTAAGCCTTACAAAAGAGTCTTTCATATATGATGCCCACCTAGCTAACTGGTTAGGAACCATGAGGCTCAGTGAGGTTAGGTGGCTTGCCTGAGATCTCTTGGCTGGTGAAGGGTGGTGCCAGATTAGATTAAAACCCAGAACGTGGGATCGAGCCTCTGTTTTTTGGTTCGTGCCTGTGCTTCGTGACCTAGCTCTGCTTCATTACACCTAGGCTTCAGGGATTGCCTGAGTAGTCTTACCTGAGAAAGAAATCCGAAGGAAGAGGAAAAGAAAGGAGTGACATTTTCCTGGATTCCATGTCTCTGCAAAGGAAAAAAATGTTGCCACCATTCCAGTTCTACAAGGATCAAGGCATTAGTCACTGCAGTTGCCCCCGGACAGTGCAGCCTGAGAGGAATTCACAGTGGAGAAGAACAAGCATTCTGTGCTTTGGGCATGCCGGCCCCTGGATGGTGAGGATAGCTTGGATACTGAGGGAGAATTTCAGTGAGCCCAGATTCCTGCATCTTCTTGTACGTAGAAAAGCACTAAAATCATTAACCTGATGTCTATTCTTTGTGAGTGGTAGTAATCTTTTTATGCTTGACTGCATGTTTTTCTCAGCAAAAAAGTTCATGCATATCCTGGCTCCATCCTTTCTCCTTTGGAGCAGGCCCTCTGAGCTATCGGAGAGGCTGTCCCCCCGGCTACAGTCTCAGAAAGGTTCCCAGGTGAACTGGACACACATCCTCTCTCTCACACAAAGACACTCTCTCACACACATACTTTCTCTCTCCACATACACTCTCTCACACACTCTTGCACACACATATCTTCTCTCACACACACAGATACACATTCTAATACACACACACACCCCTTTTTCTGTCATATACACCCTCTCTCTCTCACATACTCTCACACACACTATACCTCACACACATACCTTCTCTCTCCATACACGCATATACACTCTCTCATACACACACCCCTTTTTCTCTCATATACACCCTCTCACACACATACCTTCTCTGTCACACACACTCTTGCACACACACCCTCTCTCACCCACATATCTTCTCTCACACACACACACCCTTTCCGTCTCATTACACCCTCTCACACACGCACTATCTCTCACACACATACCTTCTCTCTCACACAAACTCGCACACACACTTGCACACACACACCCCCTTCTCTTACACACTCTCACACACACACACCCTCTTTCTGTCTCATTACACCCTCTCACACACACACTATCTCTCACACACATACCTTCTCTCTCACACAAACTCTCACACACACACTCTTGCACACACACACCTCCCTTTCTCTTACACACTCTCTCACACATATCTTCTCTCTCACACACACCCCTTTCTCTTACACACATACTCTCTCTCACACATACACACCCTTTCTGTCTTATACCCTCTTACACACAAACTATCTCTCACACACATACCCTCTCTCTCACACAAACTCTCACACACACATATCCCCCTTTCTCTTACACACTCTCTCTCACACACCCTTTCTGTCTCATTGCACCCTGTCACACACACACTATCTCTCACACACACACACTGTCTCTCACACACACTCTCTCTCACACACATACCTTCTCTCTCACACAAACTCGCACACACACCCCTTTCTCTCTTATATACACCCTCTCTTTCACACATAATCTCTCACACTCATACCTACTCTCACACACACACACACACACCCTCTCTGTCTGCCACACACTCTCTCTCTCATTCACACTCACACACACGCCCTCTCAGAGACACACACCCCTCCTCTTATCACATGCACACCCTCTTTCTCTGTCTCTCACCCCCTCCAAATGTACAGTGGTAAGGAGCGTCCACACACCTCCCCCACAAGTGTACAGTGGTAAGGAGTGTGAACTCGGGAACTTCTTGTGCATCATGTACTAGGGTGTGTGGCCTTGCATGTGTTTTAACCCCCATGAGCCTCAGTGTCTCCATCTGTGCGACGGCATGACAGTCGTCTGTGCTTGGTGCGGTTGTGAGCATTGAGAATCCTGCCGACACTTGGTAAGCCGCAGTGAATGCCACGCGTGGCGCTGGTGCTGCGGCTGACTGAAGGGGCCGTCTCGGGTGAAGCTGGCTGGCCCCACACTTACCTGTGTGAGGCACCCGATGCAGCCCAGCGCACTCTGGGTCTTGGTGCCCCCTGCTGCCTCCTTGGCTCTGCCTTGCTTTCCCTGTTAGCACCCCTTTGGACTTCCTGGAGTAATTTGTTCATGACTTCGTCATCGGCTGGGCCCCTTCTCTGCATGTTGTCCTGCAGTGGGTACCAGGCAGGGCCCAAGTTCCAGGGGCATTCGACGTCCCTGCTTCAGAAGAGACGGCTGGGTGAAGGGAGAAGAATGGCAGTGAGATGCCAGACGGCACGGGCAGGCGCCTCCAGCCTTTGGGGAGGACGAACGCAGGTCCTTGCCGTTGAGCTCTTACGCACGCAGCGCTGGTGCAGATGCTTTGCCCGCCTCCTCAGCCCTGCATTCCGGATGCTGCTCTTGCCCGTGCTCTGCAGGTGAAGACAGACACCCAGGTGTCTCGGCCAAGGGCCGAGTGAGAGGAGGCTGGCGTTTGGACCCTCGTCTGCTGACGCGTGGGCCGGTGTGGGCTGTGTCTCAGCCCCCGTGAGGTGCAGGGATGCCTGGAGCGAGAGTGAATGCGGTGTGCCAGGGCCTCGGCAGCGAGGCCGCCAGTCTGGCAGAGTCGGAGCTGAGCTCAGGGTGCATGGGCCTCGGAGCCCCATCTGGTTCGGGTGTTGGGAGATGAGTGAGATGTGTTCCTCGCCCTCTGGAATCTTCCTGTAGCTGTGGAGACAGACACACAAATAGATGCTTGCAGTGTAGTGTGGTGGGAACTGTGATGAGGGTAAGTATAGGGTGCTGGGGAGCAGAGGAGAGGAAACTGGGAAACGCTCTTTCCCAGGGTCTTAAAAGGCAAGTTAACGGTGAGTGTGCCATGGAAGGCAATAACAATTTTCTTTTGTTTGTTCCTTTTTTAAAAAAATGTTTGTTGGCATATAGTTGACTTACGATGTGTTAGTTTCTGCAGTACAGCAGAGTGAGTCAGTTATACACATACATATATCCACCTTTTTATTTTAGATTGTTTTCCCATTAGGCCATTGCAGAGTACTGAGGAGAGTTTCCTGTGCTATACATAGTAAGTCCTTATTTGGTTATCTATTTTATATATATTAGCGTGTGTATGTCAATCCTGCTCCCCCATTTCTCCCTCCATGCCTTCCCCCGGTAACCATAAGATTGTTTTCTACATCTTTACCTCTGTTTCTTTTTTGTGAATAAGTTCATTTGTACCTGGAGTTTTAGATTCCACATATAAGCAACATCATACGATATTTGTCTTCCTGCGTCTGACTTAACTCAGTATGACAAAGAAGAGTTTTCTGAAAGGCAGAGGACAGCATGAGCAAAAAAGGCATGGCACTGTGGGCTTTTCTTACTCAAAGCAAGTTTGTTCACCTGGTCTGATGAATGCCAGGAAACACTGGCGTTTATAATCAAGTTAGTTCATCAGAGGCTTGTGGACACAGAGCAACAGCACAGAAGTTGTGTTTTGTGTTGATTAATCTGGTGGAATGGGGGAAGATGAAAGTTGGGCAAGACCAGCTATTGGAGAAGTTGGCAGGTTTTTCTCTGTAAGGGCCAGAAAGTAAATATTTTCTGTGTCAGTGGGCCATATGATAGCTGATGCAACCACGTGGCTGCTGTTACAGGTAGGAAAGCAGATAATTGGTAAATGAATGGGCGTGGCTGTGTGCCAGTGAAGATTTTATGCCCCACCCCGCAAGTTTGAGTTCACATGTCACAAGATAGTTATCTGTCGATTTTTTTCTCCACCCATTAAAAAAATGTAAAAGTCCTTCACTTGCAGGTTGGGTTTGGCCCACAGGTCATGGTGATAATTCAGGTGTGAATGACCAACTAGAACAGGATGCTGGCGATGGAGATAGGCAGGGACTTGATGCCAGAGACATTTTGGAAAGGAGACACTGATTAGATGGAGGAGATAAGGAGAGGGGAGAGACCCAGGTAGCATGGCAGCGTCAGGTTTCGTGTCTTCCCAGCCCTTCTTCTGGTAAAACTGATCTTACTTTCCATGAGCCCTGGTGGCTTCCCTCGTGGCTCAGATGGTAAAGCATCTGCCTGTAATGCAGGTTCTATGGATCAGGAAGATCCCCCGGAGAAGGAAATGGCAACCCACTCCAGCATTCTTGCCTGGAGAATCCCATGGTCGGAGGAGCCTGACAGGTTACAATCCATGGGGTCGCAAAGAGTCAGACGCGACTAAGTGACTTCACTTTTTCCATGCGCCAAAAATACTGCTTGATTCTGGAGAAAAACCCTAGAGACAGCGAGCCCTCGTGCTGGCAGCCTCCACGTGAAGTCTCTGTGCCGTACACCTGAGCTGCCTGGGCCCCCAGGGCCTCACTGGGTTGGTGTGCCCCCGTGTGTCGGGGCACAGGAAAAGTGTAGTTCTTGGATAACGTGATGTAGTTTCAGACTTACAGAGAAGCGGTGAGAGCAGTGCTGGCGGCTCCTTTGTATCTGTTCCCTAATCTGTTTGTTAATGAGATTTCGTTACTTACACTGGGTCCCATTTGCTGCGTCATTCTCCCTCTGCCGACCCGGGTTCCCATTCCAGCTCTGCCTTTAGGGGCTGTAGGGTCCTGGACCTCTGTCTTCGTCGCTCTAGGTCTCAGAGACCATCAGCTCCCTAGTCGAGCCCTTAGTCGGATTGGATGAATAATACGCACCGAGCGCCAAATGTGCTCTCGCCTGGCTGGCAGCAGATGGTCGGTGAGTGTTAGTTCCTTTCCTTCCTCAGTCCCCCTGGAAGCTGTGAGTCAGTGAAGGAAGCAGGCGGCAGGGAGGAGCAGGGGAAATCCTGAGTCCAGGTGTAGAGAGAGGGACAAAAACAAGACATCAGAGATGTGCCCGTGAGAAGGAGCTCTTATTATCAAACTTTGACACTAAGATGAGGGTTTAGGGTTTTTTGTGGGTTTTTTTTTGTAACCTTATGTTGATATAATTTCAGAAAAGGCAAGAATGGTACAAGGAGCTCTTGTTCCAGAAGCACCCATTGTCTTTTGTCCTGTTTGCTTTTTCATATTTTTTCCTTCTCTTTTTATAAACTAGGGACATCAAGCCCTAAATACTGTAGTGTTTGTTTCCTAGGAACAGAGATACCCTCTCAGATTGTGATAGGGAGCCTGAGGTTCTGAAATAGGGATGTGGCATGGTGTGAAGATACTTGGGGAAGATGGGCTGAAGGCCAGGGCCCTGTGGGTAGGCAGTTTGGAATAATTTTCACTGCAGGGTGATGAGGGCAAACTGACCAGAAATGGGAGGGATGCAGACCCAGGAGACTTGGGACAAGGGAGAGGGTGGGGGGAACTGTGCTGCTTTCTGGGGAGGAGAGCAGCACGGATAGTTGAAAAAGCGCATTCAGCTTTAGTTTATACTTGGGAAAATGAAACGTCTCTCTCCCCTTTTATTCACAGTGCAGTCTGTGGAGGGTAAAGGCCCACCAGCTGCTGGCCACTGGGGCTGGAGTCTGTCTGCTACATCTTTGGAGGAACAGTTCTTCAGGCTTTGTCACGAAGCTGGTCGGTAGAGAGGAGGGTTCAGGTTAGGGTGAGGGTGAGGTCTGATGGAGACCAAGGAGTCCTTAGTGACAGGCAGGTGGTCGTAAGCGGGGAGCATGGGGCCAAATCCACTCTTGGGAAGGCAGCTGGGCAGGACCCCCAGGGAACCGGGCAGAGATATGCAGAGCAGAGACAGTTGAGAGGGAGGGAGAGGACCAAACCGAGCTCCAGGAACCCGGATCAGTGGGTGCTTGTTTGGCTCTGTTTTTTCCAGTGTGAGAGCCAGAACTTTAAGAGAGCTTTAAGGAATGCCCTGTGAACAATGCCACCCAGGATGCTAAACCAGATCAGACAGAGGGGTTTAAAATTAGCCTCCCACTGCTGAGTGTGTTCTGAAAGAAATACCTCAGGGAGAATAAATGTATTGGTGTCATAGATTTGAGCTTATGTGAAAAAGTGTTACTTACTCAGTCATGTCTGACCCTTTGCGACTCCATGGACTGCAGCTTACGAGTCTCCTCTGTCCATGGAGTTCTCTAGGCAAGAATATTGGAGTGGGTTGCCATTCCCTTCTCCAGGGGATCTTCCTGACCCAGGGATCAAGGAAAGGAAAGGAACGTCGCTCAGTCATGTCCGACTCTTTGCGACCCCATGGACTGTAGCCTACCAGGCTCCTCTGTCCATGGGATTTTCCAGGCAATAGTACTGGAGTGGATTGCCATTTCCTTCTCCAGCGGATCTTTCCGACCCAAGGATCGAACCCGGGTCTCCCGCATTGTAGACAGACGCTTTACCATCTGAGCCACCAAACCCTTATAATAAGGATTAAAAGATCCGCGCCCTGCCCTTTGTGAAAGTGTATTAGAGGGAAGATTGTGCTGGTCTCTCTGGCTTTCAAAATTCCCAGCTCTGGGAGAACCTTGTCATAGGAAAGTCTTGATTCTCTCTGGAGTCTTAGGGGTGAAGTCACTGCAGGATTATACTTTGTTTCCACAGACATGCATGAGCATCTTTTGTGTACTAAACACTGGGAGTGTAGGAGTGAACCATGGCCTGCCAGAGCTTGCTCATACCTTGTGGTTAAATTTTCAGAAATTTTGCAAGTTGGTTGTTAAATTCAGCTGTTGTTAAAAATTAAGTTTATAAGCTTATAGTTAAATAAATTGTATGGGAACAAGGGTAATATATTCTCAAAGTTCATTCCTTCCTCATTATTTTAGCGTGAACTATGCTCTCAGAACTCTTGCCCACATATGGTGGAAATACTGTATAATTACGAACTATGGTACATCTCCTCCCAGCTCTGTATTCAGAGATGTCAAGTCCAGAGCTTGAACTTGGCCATGGAGGGTGTATTTATACCATAGAAACCAACAGACTCTACACATTGGGGCTTGATTTGTTGTTTTGTTCATTGTCTAAGAAAGTGATGGAAAAATGTTAACATTTTGCATTTTTAAACTTAAAAATGTTTTGTGTCCATATCCAGTATATTGTGAATAGCACAAAAAATTGAGGAAATAATTCTTTTAGTATTTGAAAAGCTAGGGTCCAGTTCAGAGAGAAGTTAATTATGTCATGTTTGATACAGCTTTTTTTTGGCTATTAAGTACAGCACATAGAGCCTAGTTCCCCAACCAGGGTGAAATTGCCCCCCTGCAGAGGAAGCATGAAGTCTTCACCACTGGACTGCCAGGGAAGTCGTGATATATATCTTTCTTGTGAAAGGTTGCTGTTGAATCACGACGCCAGGATTCTTGGCCCCTGGAGAAGAACTCAGTCCGGGGCCAGAGACGAGGCTTGATCGCGCAGAGCTTTTGTGTAATAAAGTTTTATTAAAGTATAAAGGAGATAGAGAAAGCTTCTGACATAGGCATCAGAAGGGGGCAGAAAGAGTACCCCCTTGCTAGTCTTCAGCTGCATGTTATTAAGTCACCAGCAGTCTGTTAATGAAAGAAAGGAATGTCTTAAAACTCAGAATGGCACCAGGCCCCTCACCCATAAGGTGAATTTTGGTTTAATCTTGGCACCAAATGGTTCATCTTGGGCCAGAAAATGATTAACTTGAATCTTGAAGAAGGGCAGATCACCGTACAAATAGTTTCATTTACATAGATTAGAGGAACAATATCTGAGTATAACATACGGGTTTATCAAGTAGGTTCTGAGCCAAAAGGCAGAACCGACTTGAAGACAGAGTTTGGGGTAAATGCATAGTATATTAGCATAGCTTAAGATAAACATTTCCATAAGAAAAAGGCATTGGTTAACTTCGGGTGAAACCAGGTGTCACTATGGCAACACAGAATTTTAAGCTAAACTTCCTTTTAAATTTGTATAGATAAGGAAAAAATATCGCTAGTTTGTTTCCTTCTGCCACTTAAGTGAGATAAAAATGTCTTGAGACTTGCAGGCTATTTCCAGGGTTTGGAGACCCCTGGCCTTCCTGCCTGTTACCCTCTCACTTGTCCCGTTTTGTTTTACTCCTTAAGGTAAATGATGATAACCAAATTCACTTATTTATCAGTTGAATCTGTTGATTGGCCATCAGTTCACTTCAGTTCAGTTCAGTCACTCAGTTGTGTCTGACTCTTTGCAACCCCATGGGCTGCTGCATGCCAGGCTTCCCTGTCTATCACCAACTCCTGGAGCCTGCTCAAACTCTTGGCCTTTGAGTCGGTGATGCCTTCCAACCATCTTATCTCTGTCGTCCCCTTCTCCTGCCTTCAATCTTGCCAGGCATCAGGGTCTTTTCCAGTGAGTCAGTTCTTTGCATCAGGTGGCCAAAGTACTGGAGCTTCAGCATCAGATCTTCCAGTGAATATTCAGGATTGACTTTAGGATTGACTGGCTTGATCTCCTTGCAGTCCAAGGGACTCTCAAGAGTCTTCTCCAACACCATAGTTCAAAAGCATCCATTCTTCAGTGCTTAGCTTTCTCTATGGTCCAACTCTCACATCCGTACATGATTATTGGAAAAACCATAGCTCTGACTAGATGGACCTTTGTTGGTAAAGTAATGTTTCTGCTTTTTAATATGCTGTGTAGGTTGGTCATAGCTTTTCTTCCAAGGAGCAGTTCCAGTTCCAGTTCAGCCGCTCAGTCGTGTCCGACTCTTTGCTACTCCATGAATCGCAGCATGCTAGGCCTCCCTGTTCATCACCGTCTCCCAGAGTTCACTCAGACTCACGTCCATCGACTCCGTGATGCCATTCAGCCATCTCATCCTCTGTCGTCCCCTTCTCTTCCTGCCCCCAATCCCTCCCAGCATCAGAGTCTTTTCCAATGAGTCAACTCTTCGCACGAAGTAGCCAAAGTACTGGAGTTTCAGCTTTAGCATCATTCCTTCCAAAGAAATCCCAGGGCTGATCTCCTTAAGAATGGACTGGTTGGATCTCCTTGCAGTCCAAGGGACTCTCAAGAGTCTTCTCCAACACAACAGTTCAAAAGCATCAATTCTTCGGCGCTCAGCCTTCTTCACAGTCCAACTCTCACATCCATACATGACCACAGGAAAAACCATAGCCTTGACTAGACGGACCTTAGTTGGCAAAGTAATGTCTCTGCTTTTGAATATACTATCTAGGTTGGTCATAACTTTCTTTCCAAGGAGTAAGCATCTTTTAATTTCATGGCTGCAATCACCATCTGCAGTTGAGCCCCTCAAAATAAAGTCTGTCACTGTTTCCCTTATTTCCCCATCTATTTACCATGAAGTAATGGGACTGGATGCCATGATCTTTGTTTTTTGAATGTTGCGTTTTAAGCCAGCTTTTTCACTCTCCTCTTTCACTTTCATCAAGATGCTATTTAGTTCCTTTTCGCTTTCTGCCATAAGGGCCTTTCTGTGGATTGGCCATAGATATGAATTAAACAAACAAACAGAAGCTTTGAGAATCAGTTGACTATATGGACTAAAGAGCATTATGTATTTTATGCTCTATTACTTATTACTGTGGGCTTCCCTGGTGGTTCAGTCAGTAAAGCGTCTGCCTGCAGTGTGGGAGACCCGGGTTCAACCCCTGGGTCAGGAAGATCCCTTGGAGAAGGAAATGGCAACCTACTCCAGTATTCTTGCCTGGAGAATCCCATGGACAGAGGAGCCTGGCAGGCTACAGCCCATGGGGTCACAAGAGTTGGACATGACTTAGTGACTAAACCACCACGACCACCACCACTTCTTATTATATATATATTACTATTATATATTTTATACTGTTACTTATTACCATATATTTATTAATATTACGTATTTTATTGCTATTATATGTTCAGTTCAGTTCAGTCGTTCAGTCGTGTCCGACTCTTTGCGACCCCATGAATCGCAGCACTCCAGGCCTCCCTGTCCATCACCATCTTCTGGAGTTCACTCAGACTCATGTCCATTGAGTCCATGATGCCATTCAGCCATCTCATCCTCAGTCGTCCCCTTCTCCTCCTGCCCCCAATCCCTCCCAGCATCAGAGTCTTTCCAATGAGTCAACTTTTCACATGAGGTGGCCAAAGTACTGGAGTTTCAGCTTTAGCATCATTTCTTCCAAAGAAATCCCAGGGTTGATCTCCTTCAGAATGCACTGGTTGGATCTCCTTGCAGTCCAAGGGACTCTCAAGAGACTTCTCCAACACCACAGTTCAAAAGCATTAATTCTTCAGCACTCAGTCTTCTTCACAGTCCAACTCTCACATCCATACATGACCACAGGAAAAACCATAGCCTTGACTAGTCGGACCTTAGTCGGCAAAGTAATGTCTCTGCTTTTGAATATACTATCTAGGTTGGTCATAACTTTCCTTCCAAGGAGTAAGCATCTTTTAATTTCGTGGCTGCAGTCACCATCTGCAGTGATTTTGGAGCCCCCAGAAATGAAGTCTGACACTGTTTCTACTGTTTCCCCATCTATTTCCCAAGAAGTGATGGGACCAGATGCCATGATCTTCGTTTTCTGAATGTTGAGCTTTAAGCCAACTTTATCGCTCTCCTCTTTCACTTTCATCAAGAGGCTTTTTAGTTCCTCTTTACTTTCTGCCATAAGGGTGGTATACAACTTTATATCAGTAAATTTTATAACAAATGTACGTGCATATAAATAACACAAAAATGGTTTAGAGAATAGGTTGTTGGGCATTTACCCGCACAACACCATAGTGAGTTAAACACTGCTTTCACGGAGTTCACAGTTTAGTATAGACGAGCCATAAATCACAGACATGCGTAAGTGTGCAAAAGGCCTGGAGGAAGGCCCAGGGCAGGGCCTGGGAAACTGACAGGTGCTCAGTCTGGCCAGAGCTGTAGGCTGGGGAATGGAGGGGCCTGACCAGATGCTGGGGAGCCAGGGAGGACTGTGAGGGCTTAGGGGGTGCTCAGTGATGGGAAGGAAGCAGGCGGGGCTTTTGGAAAGAAAGGTGGGCGTGGACCAGGAGGCCACCTGCTGTAGGTCATGTGAAGGTCGTGTTAGCTGTCAAGGATCCTGCTTTTAGGCCGATTGGCTGCTTAGCTGCTATAGGCATGTTTGGCTTTAGAAAATAGGTATTAATAATGTTTTTGTGAAGTTGATACTTAAATTTAACACATACAAATTATCCATTTCCTGTGTGCAAGACTTTGTGCTAATGGTTTTCAAGGAGACATAAATTGTTAACCCATGTCCATTAGGAATGTGTTCTATGGGAATGTGTTACATGGTAGGAGAGCCAGAAATATGTACAGTGAACTGTAACATAAGATGACTTTGAACAAATGCTGTGCAGAAAGCAGTTCATTCTGGTTGTGGAGCAGGAATGCCATATAGACAAAGCTGGGAAATAGTTTTCAGTAATCTGCTTGGGGAACCCTGGAAGAGCGTCCCTGCATTTGACCAAAAGCCCTTACTGTCTTTATTTCCTGATTTATCCCCGTTGTCTAGGGATAAATGCCCTGAAGTCTTTGATTATTTCATGAATGCTGATTCTGCTTGTATAACCAGACTGCTGAGGGGGTGGGGGTGGGGGCTGTTCCTCGTGGTACCTGACCAATATCTCATGTGCTTTCAAAGAGAGAGAGAGAGAGAGAGAGAGAGAGATATATATATATATATATATATATAAATAATATGTATATATTCTATATTCACCAGTAAGGCATCCTAGAATTAGGGGTTTAGAAGAGACCTTAGACAGAAACTATCAGCCTGATGTTTAGGGGTATGCTGGGCTGGGAGCAGGAGCTGGAGCAGACTCCCTGTCTCCCCTAGGCTGAGGCTGGCTCACAGAGGTCCCTTAGTGTGGTGGCGGAATTCCTCTGATGAAATCTTTGGTGAAAAGACTCAGCACTTCTGTTCTCTTTATTTTAACATTTGCTTAGTACCTACTGTGCGCCAGAGGCTGTGTTACTTATGAGAATACAAGGACACAAAAGACATGGTATGGTACTGCTCAAAGCCGTTTTATTATGTAATTCACGTACCATAGAGTTCATTCATTTAAAGTGTAAGTTCACTGGTTTTAAGTATACAGAGTTATACAACCATCACTACAGTTAATTCTAGAACATTTCTATCATCCTGTGAAAAAACCCTGTCCCCATGGCAGTAACTCTGTTCTCTCCAGTCTCTCTCCTCAGAGCCACAGGCAACCACTACACTACTTTCTGTCTATAGATTTGTTATTGTGGACATTCCATATAAATGAAGTCATACAGTATGTGGTTTTCTGTGACTAGATTTTTTTCACTCAGCATCATGTTTCAGAGTTCATCCATGTTGGAGCCTGTATCAGAATTTCATTTCCTCTTATGGCCAAATAATATTCCATTTTATGGATCTACTGCATTTTCCTTATCCATTCAACAGTTGATAGACATTTGGCGTTTGCCTGTTTTGAATAACGTCGTGATGAACGTTCATGTACAAGTTTCGGAGTGGTTGTGTGTCTTCGCTTCTCTTGTATGTATACATACCTCGGCGTGAAATTGCTGGGTCATGTAATAACTGTGTCTAACATTTTGAGGAGCTGTGGAACTTTTCCAACGTGGCTGCACTGTTTTCCACTCCCAGCCTCCCTGTCCAAGGATTCAAGCTCCTTCACATCCTTGCTAGCTCTTGCAGTTATCCTTTGGTTCCAGTCGTCCTAGTGGGTGTGAAGGAGTAGCTCCATGTGGTTTTGAAGAGCATTTTTGAAATAGTTAATGACGTTGAACAGCTTTTTGTGTGCTCGACCATTTGTGTATCTTCTTTGGAGAAATATCTCTTTTTTTTTTTTTTTTTTTACCTGGAATTCTCTTTCTTGGCTTTTGCATCACTGGATCGTTCTCATCTTTCAAATCTCAGCTCCTGTTCACCAGCTTAGAGAATCTCACACTTATTGGATGATCCTACTTCCTTCATAGCACTCACCAGAATCTCTAATTACCTTGCTCATGTGTTTCTTTTTTTATTGCCTGTCTTCATCCACTAGATTTCAAGCTCCAGATATGAAAAGAAATTTTTTTTTTTTAAGATTGGTGTCTTCAGGATTTAGAACAATGCTGGAGACTGCGGGACATTAGACATAAACTTGCTGAATGAATGAATAAAATGCTGGTAGAACTAGATATCTCACTAACCATATAAAGAATATTCAGACTCCTAGTTCCTACTAATAAACTCTAATTTTTTTTTTTTTTTAAATTTTAAAATCTTTAATTCTTACATGCGTTCCCAAACATGAACCCCCCTCCCACCTCCCCTCCCCACAACATCTCTCTGGGTCATCCCCATGCACCAGCCCCAAGCATGCTGCACCCTACGTCAGACATGGACTGGCGATTCAATTCTTACATGACAGTATACATGTTAGAATTCCCATTCTCCCATATCATCCCACCCTCTCCCTCTCCCTCTGAGTCCAAAAGTCCGTTATACACATCTGTGTCTTTTTTCCTGTCTTGCATACAGGGTCGTCATTGCCATCTTCCTAAATTCCAAAAAATATGGAACGCTTCACGAATTTGCGTGTCATCCTTGCGCAGGGGCCATGCTAATCTTCTCTGTATCGTTCCAGTTTTAGTATATGTGCTGCCGAAGCGAGCACTGGAGAAATATCTCTTAAAATCCTTTGCCCATTAGAAAATTTGGGTTACTTTTTTATTTATCAGGTTGTCAGAGTTCTTTATATATTCTGGATATGAGTTTCTAATGAGATGGATAGTTTGCAAACATTTTATCCCCTCTGTGGGTTGTCCTTTCTTGATAGTTTTGAAGTATAAAAGTTGTTAATTTTGATGAGTCAAATTTGCCGTCAGTTCTTGAGTAAACTCAGATTTACATGACAAATTTCTATGTGTTTAGGTGTTCCTGTTTTATTTGACAGGTTTCTACAGCTGAATAGTCTATAACCAGTTTCATAGCCTTTACTAATCAGACTTTCTTCCCACGGACAGAGGAGCCTGGCGTGCTACAGTTCATGGGGATGCAAAGAGTTGGACATGACTGAGTGGCCAAGCATAGCACTTCTTATGTTGGTGACTTTGTTTTAGTTTTTAGAAAGTTGAAATCTTATGAAAGCATATAGGCTCTTCATAGCATTTTACTAATCATGTTGCTGATAAAAACAGCCATAAGCTGATGGCTCTTAAACACTCAGAGTGGGGACCAGGCTTCTGGGAGTAGCTTAAGGTTGAACACGGTATACTGAGGTTGTATTTAAGCACAAGTCAGGAAAGTAGAGCAGTGTCCCTTCCCATTGTAACCTTAACTCTCTCGTGTTATCTAATGAGATTTTCAGCTCTATTTACTCTAGTGTAAGCCGTAGAATTTAATAATTAGAGGTATATCTGGGTTATGTAGGTAAGTTGCCGTAATGAAAAATGTGAACTGTTTCCCACCCTGATCCTGCAAGACATTTTAGCAGTCTACGTTCTCTCAGTGTTGTTCAGACAAGACCGAAAAGAAGTAGGTGTCTGACTTCCATGACAGTGTTGTGTTGGCTGAACTGCGTGCCCCCTACTGCCTGTAGCAGTAAGGAGTATGTCCCCTCTGTGAGCCAGCCAGCTCAGGAAGTGGGCTGTTCTTGTCCAAGATCACCTTCCCAGTCGGTGGGAATGCTGAGGTCTCTTTGGGGGGACATACTTGGGATTACTTGCATATGTGGTATTCCAGTGCCTCGTTTGTTCTGTATCCCTTTCTTAATTGGTATTTCCATTTCTAAGCTGGGGTAAATGAATGTAGTTTTTTTTTTTGTCCTTTGCATGTAATCTAAACAAGTAGGTATAAACAGTGTAGCTGGGGTCTGGAGAGAGTATGAAGCATAGGAACAGGCCTGTGATGGAGAGGAGACCTGGGTAAAGACAGTGGAGAAGGCAGAAGTCCTGTCTGTCCAAATGCAGGATAGTTGTGGGGTTTATGAAATAGGGTGGGAATCAAGTAGCTTGTGATGAATCACAAGCTGAAATCGATTTTGCTGGGAGAAATATCAGTAACCTCTGATATGCAGATGATACCACTCTAATGGCAGAAAGTGAAGAGGAACTAAGGAGCCTCTTGATGAGGGTGAAAGAGGAGAGTGAAAAAGCTGGCTGGAAGCTCAACATTAAAAAAACTAAGATCATGGCATCTGGTCCCATCACTTCATGGCAAATAGAAGGGGGAAAGTGGAAGCTGTGACGGATTTTATTTGCTTGGGCTCCAAAATCACTGCAGACAGTGATTGCAGCCATGAAATTAAGAGATGCTTGCTCCTTGGAAGAAAGCTATGACAAACCTAGGCAGCATACTAAAAAGCAGAGACATCACCTGTTGACAAAGGTCTATATAGTCAAAGTGATGGTTTTTCCAGTAGTCATGTATGAATGTGAGAGTTGGATCATAAAGAAGCTGAGCACCAAAGAATTGATGCTTTGGTACTGTGGTACTGGAGAAGATCTTGAGAGTCTCTTGGACTGCAACAAGATCAAACTGCTGCTCCTGCTGCTGCTAAGTCGCTTCAGTCGTTTCCGACTCTGTGCGACCCCGTAGATGGCAGCCCACTAGTCAATCCTAAAAGAAGTCAACCCTGAATATTCATTGGAAGGATTGATGTTAAAGCTCTAGTACTTTGGCAACCTGATGCAAAGAGCTGACTCATTGGAAAAGACCCTGATGCTGGGAAAGATTGAGGGCAGGAGGAGAAGAGGGAAACAGGATGAGATGATTGGATGGCCTCACTGACTCAATGGACATGAGTTTGAGCAAATTCCAGGAGACAGCAGAGGACAGAGGAGCCTGGTGTCCTGCAGTCCATGGAGTCGCATAGAGCTGGACACGGACTGAACAACAGCAATAACAAGTAGTGTGTGAGGCAGTTTGAAATTCCCAGGCTCGTTTGCTGGTGTCACCTGTGAGGCACTGGAGTGCTTGGATGCCTTAACAGCAAGTGTACTTGTGAAATGAAGCCTAGTCCCGCATTCCCACTTTCAGCAGAGCTACCTGTGATCAGTAGGCGATGGTTGTATCTTGGATTGTTTCTGGCCTTTCTCTTCTGTAGAAGAGAACCCTCCACATGGTTCTGCGATCACTGGATCGACCTGAGACTGGCAGTTCTTTCACAGAAGTCGCCCTTGGGGTGTTTTTGGAAGGTCTTTGCCTGCTTTGTCCTTGATGAGGCAGGTGCTTGAAGATGGCTACGGTGTGGTCACATGTGGGGCTGCAGAGTCAAATGGCTTGGGTTTGCTTCCATCTTCTACCAGTTAGCACTATGTGACCTCGAGTACATTACTGTCCTGTTTCCTCACCCAAAGCCTGAATGATAACATCTGTGTCATAGGGTGATCGTAAGGATCAGTGAAATGTTGTGTGGAGTTCTTCACAGAGGCAGCACATGCTAGAGTCAGCCACAGTTATTGCTGCTGTTCTGGTTGCTGAAGCAACCACATCATTAGTTTAGACCCAGCTCTTGTAAGTGAAGTGGGTCATCAGGTTGGGTGTGAGAAGAAATAGCAACACTTCAGTGATTCCCATGTGCTGAGCTCCTGTATGTTAGGGCCTCAGCGTGGCCCTTACCTGCGTTAGTCCCGTCATCTCTCGTGACGTCACGGAGGGCTGTGCTCAGGTCAGATAGCCGCTGGGGGCAGAGCCCCAATGCTTTTCTTGTCTGTGGCCGCCTTGGCAGCCACAGGAGCAGGCAAGTCATCCTTTGCCCGGAGCCTGTGGTTTCAGCTGCTCACATACGACGTCACCTGAAGAGAGGAGCGATTTCCAGGATGTCGGCTTTCTAAGGGTGTGTCTGTTCTGTCGTGATGGTGGAACGGTAAGAAGAACCTCAGGAACCCTTGTCCTTTGAAAAGGCCCCTGATCACCAGGTGCCTGTTGGTCTTCTGTCCACCCACAGGCAGGTACCCGCAGCCTGGCCTGACCCCAGGCTGCGGGGGGAGAGTAGAAGGGGAGCTCAGGCCCTTCCTCCACTGTCTGGATACAGGCTGCTTCAGGATGCCGGCAGGGCCTCGGGTGGCCTGGCCCTGCCTCTCTGGGGAAGGAACATGTGCTCAGTTACATTTTCTCTAGAGATGAGGCCCTTGTCAGGGGAATAGCTTGCAGGAATCTTCTCCCATTCTGTGGCTTATCCTCGCACCACTTTGATGGTGTCCTTTGAAGTTGACATTCCCTTGCTGCCCCGCCCTGTCTCCCAGTTGGTTAGGTTTTACAAGTGTGGGATGCTCAGACCTAGGAGGGAAGGGGCGCAACCCCTCCCCTGAGCACCCTCTACCCTGGCTCTCTCAAGGTCACTCAACCCAGAGAAGAGTTGAGTGGGCACAGGGTCACGGTGGAGCTCCGCCTCAAAGAATCCGGAGAATCTGGGCCTGCAGCCTAGTGTGGCCTTGCAGGTGACCTCGGAGCAGCGGCCCAGGACTGCGGCAGGTACCGCGGGTGGCCTGTGGCCTGCAGGCTGAGCACTGAACACGGTCGGGCGCTTCACATTTGGCCTGGTTTGCCAAAGACTACACGGCCGGCGGCTCAGGTTACAGTTGCTGTGGGAACTGTGACCTTTGAATTTCCTGGCTTATGCATGGAATTTCAGTTGCATAATTCTACAACAATTTGGATTTTTTCCTCTTCTCACTCTCCTTCTTGGCATTTGATTTTTTTTTTTTTTTTTAATCCCAGTGAATGAGATCCATCACTCTCTGCCTTCCTGTCTCCTCCTGGGGCAGACAGTCTCACTCACATTCCTGTCCCGGCAGCTCGCCCGGAGTGTGCCAGGCAGGAGACCGGCTGGTGCCAGGCTGTGGGAACCATCCTGTTGTTCCCTGCAAGGCCCCCGAGGCTGGGCTGGCTGGACTGGAGAGGCTTCAGCTGGACTGCTGTCCAGGTGTCCAGGGTGTCCAGTTGTGCCCTTTAGGTTACCCCATCTGTGTGGCTGGAACGTCCTCCCAGCTGGCTCCGCTGAATTCTCCCAAGCTTCAGTTTCCCCTTGGAGTCCTGCCTTCTCTGGGAGACCTGTTGTCACTACTGAGGCCTAAAATTGCTCCCTTCCAGGGACCGACATGCGACCTGAATGTTTCACTGGGTGTTTAATCAGATGCTGTCTCAGGATATTTTTCTTGTTGTCTCGGGAACATTTGTTCCTTGGGGCGGAGGGGTGGTCTGTTTTTTTTTTTTTTCCTTTTCTTTTCTAGAAGATCTTGAGGGCCAAGATTTTAAGTGATTGCATTGCTTGTTAAATGGTCAGCGGTTTATAATGAAGTGTGTGTGCTCTTAGTGTCTGCCATGAGGAAGGCATTGGGCCGAGAACTCTGAGGGACATAGAAAGAAGCAAGGTCCTTAAATCCACTTTCCTCAAGAGGCCGAGCCTGGCTGTCCATGACGTGGCCTTGCCAGCCCTGCCATCCTGCTCGTCCTCTCTGGGGAGCTCCAAACCCAGGGGGCTGTGTACCTGTGCCGCCTCGGCCCCTGCAGAGAGCTCCCACCCTCCCTCAGCTCCCTCCTCTAGTCTCAGGTGAGATGTCGCCCCACCACCTGACCACCCAGCCCAGGCGGCCCTTCTGATATTTCCTCTTACCGTCTCTGTTCTCTCCCCCCACAGACCTTCTTACACTGGGTAAGTACGAACTCGTTTGTGTGCTGATGTTTTATCCTGACAGTTGTGTCCACCACCGCATTCCCTTCTCTGGGGCGTGGGAGACGTTTTATTCACTTCTGTACTCAGACCCAGCACGATGCCTGGTATTTGTAGACTCCTAGTCAACGCGGAGCAATCGAGTATTCGTATAGAAAGAGTGTAAAATGACTGGCGGGGTACCCGCAGATTTTACTGCTCTGGTTGGCTTGCAGTGGACAGGCTTGTGGCATCACCTGGTGCCCCTCTCTTGAGATAAAAGTGGACCTCAGGAGATCTGCTGTGACCTCAGCACAACGCATGAGCTGTTTTCTTCCTCTCCTTCTCCTTCTGTTTCCCCCTCTCCTGTATTCCTTCTCTGGTTTTGTTTTAGCGATAATTCAAGGCCCCTTGGGCTCTTGATTTGTGCTGTGGGTGAGGCAGGACTGTGGCTCTGTTCTTTGTCATTCTAGATGCTTGCTTTTGGACCTGTGGGATACTCAGTTTTCCCTAAAATCTCAGAATCCTTTTTGAGAAGCAACCTGTGCTCCTGGCCAGAACAGCAAGGAGCAGGGGTGCTTTGAGGCTTGGCGCTCTGCTGATTCCCCTCCAGCAAACTGGTATGGGTGTGTGGGCCCTGTCTAATCCAAGAGTGAAGGCTAATCCACCCCACTCTGAAGGCTTTCTTGGGTGCTTGAGATGTCTGTGACTTGCTGTAAAAATGTTTAAATAAAGAACCTGAAGAGCCTGGTCAAGTAGTGTCTCCAAAGTACTTGATGGAAGAAAGAGGCGCTGTGTAAACTCAGAGTGTAGTTGCTAATCAGACTTTGCTTTGGTCCTCTTCTCTGCCCTGGGTTTGCCTTCTGTTGGTGCTCAGGCTCCCAGGATCCGCAGCAGAAAGTCCCTGTGCTGGTTCTCCTGGCCCCCTGGCACAGTGGCCTGGGTGGCACAGAACCGCCGCTCCAGGGGTCTGGCATCGGTATGCTGGGCAGCTGTGTGACAGGGCCCTGGTCCCATGGGACCTCCAGCTGCCTTCCATAGGGAGGGGCGGCTCTCCTGCTCATCATCTGGTGGACTTTGGCCTAGTTCTGCGTCCTTGAGGGGCAGTTCACCGGCGTGGCGCCCACCTGAGACGTCTCCATCTTTCACCCCAGGCCACGCTGGTCGGAGCCCCCTTTTGGGGGACAGATAGAGAAGCTTCTGCAATCAGAACTGTGTTCTTCACTACAGTGGCGTGTTGTCTTGTTTTTAAGTTTTAGTTTTCACTTCTGAAAAAGCATCTGATTTCTATAGTAATATTACATATACATTTTTTAAAAAAATCCAAATTTTTAAAAAAGGCCAAATTCAGAACAGAATTTGATAATTTTCCCGCCCCTGCCTTTTCCTGTGTCCCATCCTCTCTCCTGAGATGTCCTGTCCCCTAATGCCTGTTGTATTCCTGGTACACCATAGACGTTTTCATAGGCCTTACATTGGGGGTGGTGGGAAGAGGCTCCCAGTGCTGTCCTGTCTAAACCGTGTGACTTACCAGTGTTCACACAAGTGTAGAACAGCACTTGTTGTGTCTTACCGTTCCTGTTTATCTTGTCCTCTGTTTCAGCTCCACACCCCACTCTGAAGCAGCACACAGACTGTTATAAAATGATCTGGAGGAAAGTAAGACATATTCGTAAGATGATTGAATTTTACTCATTTTTTTGGTAGGGAGAGATTTTATTTATAAAGCTTTTAAAAACCAGTCATTTTTGCAACAATTTTGTAGCATGAGACCTTTTGATTTGTGGTTAATACACAATAAATGAATAAAATAGTTTAAGAATTTACCCAAAACGCTGAATTCACAGTTTGGATCCTTAGGTGTTTTCTGCTTTGCCGTCCCGTGCTGGTCTGCGTGCCTCATGCCTCTTGAGCTCCTTTTCTCTTCTTCTGTAGGTTTCTGCTTGAGGGACGCTGGGCTTGGTCTTACCTTCGCACTCACTCCCTCTAGTGTGGTCGTGAGAGCGTGGTGTTATCTGCTTCTGGGACACTGTGCTCTCTTCATGATGGTTACTTATTTTAGCCTCACTTCAAAACCCCTCTTTCCCTGTGAGGCAGGCAGTGTTGGTCTCTGTTTTACAGCAGAGACTGGGCTTAGGAGCCTGCCCTCACTAACCCGACCCAGTGAGAGGTGGGTCCCAGGTTCAAGTCCAGACCCATGGCCTCTGGAGCCCGTGCTCTTTGCATGGGAGCTCCTGGCGTCTGCCCTGCTTGTGTCTTGAGCAGGTGTGTCCCTTCCGGATGGCAGGTTGACTCTGTGCCCAGGTTACGACCACCTCCTCCCTCCTCAGTGGGCCGCTGAGAAGGCTTCAGGCTGGGCCACTGCTCACATTCCCATCCCTCCTCCACTATCTCTTATTCATTAAAGTATTTAAATGTTTGTGGTAATTAAGTTAGCTAAATTTTCTTTGAGTTGAATCTGTTAGAAGTTTGTCATCTAGTCTCTACCAGCTTCTGAACTGTTACCAGTAAATTTATTTGAGTGATTCCCCATGCTTTGGGCAGAGATTGTGTGTGTGCTTGTGTGTGTGTGCGTGTGTCTTTACTGCCCATCGGCCAGGCTTGTGAATCTGTTGAGTAGACTCATCACACATCAGAGCTTGAGTTAATGATGCATATATGTTCTCCTTTTTTGCAGTGCACATAGATGCTGTAGTAATTAACAAAATACAAATTCATTGAAAAATGTTAAGAGTAGATTGTTTTCATTGTTAGGCATTTTTTTCAGTCAACAAGGTGTTGTAAGGAATACCTTATATCACATAACGATCAGAAATAATAGTTGATGTTAAAAGGAGTCATCATAACGGAAAAAAGCTGGGAATCCCGGCCGTACCATTTGTTTAGCAGTTATGCACTTATTTGTGTTTTTAGTTATTTTATGCGTTGTCTTAACTGCTTAGCTGGATTGTAAGCCCTGTGAGTGGGGGCCTTTGTCTTACACGCCCGTGTCCCCCTTGGAGTGCTTACACAGTAAACACCCCCAGGAGGTGTTTACCAACTTGATTTCATCCTTGGATCCTATTTCTCCTGTTCTACTCTACTGTTTTACTTCCTGGAGCTCCCTCTTTCTCTTGTCTAGGTCTAACGAGTAACCCCTAACCTTCAGGAATCGCCTGTCAGTGGATTGATGCTGCTTGTCACACTCCAGCTGCACTCTCAGCAAGTCTTAGGCCAGGCTCTGCCTGATGTGTTATTGTTGAAGAAATTATTTATTGAGCATTTTTGCCAGCATTGTGGAAAACAGTGTCAAGATGCAGTCTCTCATTTACTTCTTAGAAGTACTCTGAAGGAGGTTCTGTTCTCACCTGCATTTTATAGGCGCCTGACTGGGGATTGGATAGCTGGGCAGGGCAGTCAGGATCCAGTCTCAGCCTGACTCCCAAGCCTGTGCCTTCTGGTGGCTGTGCCTCCTGAGGCCCTGCACGGTTGGCTGTTCCCCTAAGGAATTTTCCATTGGAGAAACAGAAACAATGGCAAACAGTGCTGCTTGGATGTGAATAAGTGTGAAATTGTTTGGAAGTGCGAAGGCGCTCAGAGGTGGAGGAGCTCAGGCAGGACTCAAGGAGGCGAGGGGGTCTCAAATATGGAAGGGAGAAGGGCACCGGCGAGTTCAGGTGCCAGGAACCGCCGAACCACGTCCGCCCATCCGAGTGACAGGGCGGTGCTGCGGGGAAGGGGCAGGGTGGCCAAACTGGAGGGCTGGGCTTCTCGGGGAGAGTGGAAGATGAGATTGGGTAAGTCATGCCACACTGGAGATACCATGGGAAATAATAAGCACGTCTGTGGGTCGTGAGCAGGGTATGACAGAGTAGGTTTTGTTTAAGAGCCATGGGGTGGACAGCAGACAGCAGATTCCCTAAGGCACGATGGTTCTTCATTCTTCCCTGCTTGTACGCCCTCGGGACCAGTGTTACCTCTTCCGGTCCTAGGAACTGCTGTCTCTCCAGACGTCCTGTGTTGGTTCGTCAAACTGCCCTGGACTGTGGGGAAGTGGAAAGTGTAGACCATGGGGGCTCAGAGACCCAGAGCGGACTCCTGACCCTGTAGCTTATAAGCTGGACAGATCATTTGGCCTTTCTTCATTCTTTTTCCCCACCTGTAATTTGCAGATGACAGTGATGACTCAAAGGGCTGTTTCGGAATGAAGATGGTAGCAGATACAAGGGCAGAGGCTGTTCAGCTGGTGGTTCCAGACTTCCTGGGGTTAAGTCCCAGCTGTTTCACTTACTGTTTGACTTTGGGCAAGTTGCTTAACCTCTCTGTGTTTCCCTTTTCTCATCTGCAAAATCAGCCTGATAAAATTGTACCTACCTCGCAAGGAGAATTAACTGAGGAAAGGTAGATAATTGGCTCTGAGATATGCCTGGGCCTGTGGTAATGTGATTAATAAATTGCAGCTGCTATTTTCAGTAGTATCATTACTACCATCATCACAGTATTAATACTTGGTTTAGAGTGGTACTTTCTTGGAAGCAGGAGACCAAAACATAAAGCCTCCCAAATATATGGTAAGAAACTAGCTCTGATCACTGGGTAAAAGTGATGTGACTTCAGAGCTTCCCTTAAACACTGAAATTATAACCATCTTGTGCCAGTTTAAGGATCTTTTAGAGATCCCAGGTATTACTGAAATCCTTTAAAAAAGTTAGTCATCGTTTTTTTTTTTCTTCCAAGAGAAGGAAGGCTTTATGATTGCTTTCAGCAGGTAAGTGATAGTACTGGAAATTTTGCCAGAGCAATGTCTCAGTTGCTGTTTTCTGATACAGGACTCTTGCAATCACATTTCTTAGGCACAGAGATACTGCCCTTCTCTTTTAAATAAAAAGGAGAAGGGAGGGAAAGGAGAGAGGAGGATGCCTGGTCGGGGTTTCCTCCGACATTGGAGGACTTGCTACCGCAGGGTGGGAGTTGCTCCCTGTGCGGGCGAGGTCAGCTGTGCTGGGTCTGGTCTGCCCTGGTGGCGCGGAGGCCCCATTGCGAGCGCCGCATCTGCTCTGTGCCGCTGCAGTCCAGGGCTTCTGCTTAGGGCCATTTCCCTCCACTCCACCCAGACCTCAACTAGCCGCGTTTGGTGTTAGCATAGCAAAAACTGCCTGCCTTCTAGCCGCTTTGAAAACTCCCAAGTCCTGTTCTTGAACCAGTGATTGTGTCCGAGTCTTTAATTTATCTGTGTGGAGCAATTATTTCTTTTCCTTTAATTTTTTTTTAAAACAAAACTCAAATTGTTGGACTTTGTGCTTTATGGATGAAGTGAGAGTTGCTTTTTGAGGACTGGTTCATACCAGAAACCAGCTGCTTTTAGGTTGCTGAGTATCTTTAAAGGGACAGTTTATTTGTGGATTCACATTCCCTGTCCATGGAACCTGGTGTCTGCAGGATTCTGGTGTAGGCTGCGATGGCACTGAGGTGGGTGGCGGCTGGCAGAGGTGTGTGAGTCTGGTTTTAAGACTTTAATCTCAGTAGGGTCAGAGTCTTGTGGGGCTAATCCCTTCGACTCCCCCGCCCTCCCCCCACCCCCAACCCATTACAGTCGGTAATAAGTGTGGACATGTGCCATATGCAGAGCTGGAGAACAAGACCCAGATGCACGCATGAGCCACATGGGCAGATGATCAAATAGAAGGTGCCTCATTTGGGGACAGCGATGTCTTCCGTGGAGCCGTACCCTCCATCAGCAGTCACATTGTGCGTCACCAGAAGACTGGGCTTGTGCGTGTTTGGCTGCAGCTGTGCAAGAGGAACTTGCCAGAAGGATGTGGCGGGAGGACAGCCTGTCGGAGGAGGGCTAGGTGCTGTCAACCGGAGTGAAGGCCACAGACTGTTCTTCCGCCATCCTTGCCTTCCTTGAGTCTCTCTGGGGCTGCGGAGGAGAGGCTGGTGTTTCGGCTTCTTCATTCTTGTTAGGGCACAGGATTGCAGCTCCAGCGGTCATACCGTTTTGAATGTACTCCACGTATAGAGTCCTGTGGTTGGGGCTAGGAAAATGCCTCCACCTGCCCAGGGGCGGGTAGGAGTCTCTGCTAGCGTCTCAGTTGTCCTTGCTGTTGTGCTGAAGAGTCTCTGAGGGGCTCAGAATTGCAATTGCCGTGTTGTAAATGCAGCAAGAGAGGGGCCACGTCCTTGCAACACACTGCGAGGTATCTGACCCCCAGCTGGGCGCTCAGTTGTCTGAAGCTGGAGCATCTGACCTTGAAGGCTTCTGTTCAGCCTGTGGCATTTCGGGGTTTGGGCTAGGATGAGAGATGACAGCAGACATTTTCACGGCCCCCAGTGCGTGTCTTCAGCGAGGCCCAAAGTACCAGGTTTGTCATGACCCTTGAGGCTTTTGGGGTGCTTTGGGGGTGAAAGGGGGCTCAGATGAGCGAAAGCCTCCCTCAGCACCAGGTGTCAGAGGTCTTCCAGCCCCACCTCCTCAGACTCTTGCGGAGGGAAGGTGAGCTTGGCGGATTTGGCGGTGGCAGGGTGAGGAACAGTGATGGAGGCCCATCGCATGGTAACGGCAACCTTGCTTTACTGCTTGGAAGATGGGGATTTTCAGATCTTTTCATCCAAACTTATGTAAAACACAGGGGAGCAAAAATATTGATAATTCCATGAAGGATTAACGATGGCTGTCCTTTCATCTCATGCATGTGTGTCCCTAACCAAGGCATCTTAAACGTTCTGTTTTTAGGGAAGTTGTAGATAAAGTTAAGCCACTGACTGGGGTATAAAGTATTTGTCAGCCTTCCCACCGTTGAGCAGGTTGCAGGTAGTGAAGTCAGCAGTTGGTTTGTATACCCACTATAGCTAATCTGCTTTGTTATTTCTTTGTTCAAATTGCCTTTGGAAATTGCTTATGTCCAGCGTCTAAAACTGTACCTTGCACAGTTGGTGCTCAGTATTGTAAGAACTTTTCTGTTTAAAATTGCAGTTCCCACTGCTGTCATTCTAGTCTATTCTCCCTTCTTTTCGTGCTCAAGTGGTTGTTCAGGCCTCCTGGACATTACCTGGCTGCAGTTCCATCCTCCTTGGTACCGCTCTCCTGGCTGCGGCCAAGCCATTCTGCTTGGAAGGCTGGGCCGCTCCCTGCAAGGCCCCAGTCAGCTCTGCTACCTGGCTGTGACCGTCCACGGGCGGTTGTCGCCTTGCTGCCAGCCCCCTGCACGTGCTGTGCGGAATCATGCCTCCAGTCTTGTCTGCGCCTCCTCTGTGTCTTCTCACCCAAACCCCAATCGTCCTCGCTCCGGTTGCCTGGCCCCCCGGTACAGGGAGTCAGTGTTTGCTTGTTTGCTGTAGTGCCTGTGGTTATTTCTTCCTTAATTGGATTGTAAGCTTCTGGAGGGTAGGAATACTGTCTTTTTCCATGTCTCTCCCAGGATCATTGTCTGTTGGCCACTTCGTGAGCAGTCAGCAAACACTTCATTGACACACTTAGCACGACTTACAGTCATTGGCCTAGAAAATAATCAGTAAGAAGCACTTTCCTACTTTTGCCCCATTTTGAATTCTTTTTTTCTGTCAGTCTTACTTTCTCAGGCTGAATGTTTGGGACATAGCTTATATGGGTTTGGCTAGGAAAAGAAACCCCAAACAGTATACTTCTAAACCTGAATCTCATGGAAATGCCAAATACTCTTTTGCTCTTTGGAAAGTTGGGTGGAAGAGGAGAGGGCTAGGTCTTGATGGGTGATTTGGTGATGGTGGTGGTGGCAAGTGTGTGTGGGGACCGGAGGCCTTCCCTTGAACAAGAGATGCTCTTGAATGGCTGAGGGCAGGCACAGCTTGGGGGTGGGTTTGGGGTGCAGACCTGCCAGCCTCTCTTGTTTTCCCTTTCTTGTCTCCGGTTCTTCCACCTCCACTCCCGAGTCTGGGCCACCTCCTGCCATGTTGGAGGTGATGTTGCCTCCTTAGGTGGCACAAAGTGTGGGGAGGAAACTCTAGCAGTTGGTGAACGTGCTAAGAATGTAGACCTTTTTTATCAAGAGTTGCACTGAACTGTTCTGGACCTGTTCAGCATTGATAAGGGAGCAGATTCTTTGGCTGTGAGACCATGTGCCCATCCACTTAGCGAAGGGTCACGGGGCCTAGAGTGTCGGAAGTGAAGTAGGGGGCAGGGTGAGAGGCTGGATCTGAAGGTAGATACCCTCGACCCTGGTCAGATCTGGAGTGTGGGAGAGAACCCGCTTCCCTGGGGCAGACGCAGCTGCACGGTACGAATGGCCCAGGGATTACTTACTCCATCTGCCGTCAGTGGGGCCTGGCAGGAAGAAAGTTTGTGTTTGTTCTTCAGTTAGTTTGTTCTTCATTTATCTTTTTACCTCCTCAGGCCAAAACTCTTTGGGTCACCCTCTCTTATTCCCATCCCTCACACTTTATCCATTAGCGTATTCTGTCTACTCCACTTGTGTATTTTGTCCAGAATCTGCAGTGATGGTTCTTTAGCCAAGTCACGGTCATGTATTCCCTGGGTTTTTGCAGTTAGCCTCCTTTGCCTCCTCCAAACTGCTCTCCCTGCTTCCTCCCGTGTGCCCCAGGTGTCTGTCACAGCCAGAGTGGTCCTGGTCCCGGACCCGCCCGGGTGACAGCAGCAACTGCCGCGGCCGGCATGTCCCCTCCCGCACTGCGTTTTCCTCCATGGCGCGTGCTTCCGTCTGATACGTGGGGTTGCCTGCATGCTCTCTCCCCCAGGATGAAAGCTACTTGAGGACAGGGGTGTGTCTCTTGTTCACTCTGGTCCTGGTGCCACGCACACGGGGCGCGAACAGCAAACGCGGGTTGGCGTCATTCATGTCTGTTTGTTCTGCACCCATCATGTTCAAGGAACTAGGCTCTGAGGCCCACAGTGTGTGCACACGGGTTCAGTCCCAGGGTCCAGAAGATCCCCTCGAGGAGGAAATGGCAACCCACTCCAGTACTCTTGCCTGGGAAATCCCATGGACAGGAGCTTGGCAGTCTGCAGTCCATCGGTTCGCAGAGTCGAACACGATGAGCACCCACTCGCGCACAACAAACAGCAAATGCCCTTTTGCATGCAAAGTGCTCTTCTAGGCGTTGGAGCACTAGCGGATCTTGAAGGCAGGGAAGGTGTCCTGAGTTTTTTCATCTTCATGTCAAATGACTCTATTTCCTGTAACCTTTCCTTATAAGGTCTGTCTTACATAAAGTTCACCTTTTTTTTTCTTTCTGTACCCTTTCCAGTTTTTTTTTTCCTCCCTTGTTTGTTCTTCTGCCCTAGAAGGATTCTGTCCCTACTTGGGGGAATTTATTTCCTTAACCTACTTAATACTTGAAATGAAAAAATCCTCCTGCCTTCTCCTCCCCTCTTTAAAGGGTGAGCAGTCATTGTAAATCACGCATGGTACAAAACAGGCCCCAGGGCCACCCACCACTGCCTGAGCCCCATTCTCTGGCCTGTTCTGGCCCTGCTGATTGCAGTGTGGCTGTAGTATGGTCTTTCTCACTCTTGGACAGTTCAACTTGACCTTGGCTCTGGGGCAGAGAAGTGGGTCTGCTCCTGCTTTAGCAGGAGAAGAGGGTGAGGTTGGGCCAGCAGGGGCGACACCTTTGCGGGGAGGACAGTTCCGTTTCCTTCTTCCATAACTGCCTCCAGCCCTGTTGCCCCCGTTAGGCGTTTGCATTTTGGCGGACAGAGCAGCACATGAACAGAGCACCACCCCGAGGAAGGCTGTGTGCTAGCTGGTGAGTTAACGAAAGTGTTCGAGGTTTGCTGGCTCTGTGATGGTGAGGCTTTTCTGCAGAAGATGGTAGGAGATAAGCTGGCCTGAAAGCATTAGAAGTTGGTGGTCATGTGGTTTGCAATATTTTAATTGCTGAGGAATATCTATAGGTTAATATCACCCAAGAGATCAAATCCATGCCCCCTCAGTGGGTCAGTTTCTTCTGAGAGTTCGGTTATGGGTGATGTGGAATATTTGGTTTCTTGAGGATGAAGCTTCCTTCCACTTAATGCCAAGAAAAGCTCTGCTCCTTTTTTAGTAGCAGGGCTTCCACTTAGGAATGTCCAGCCAAGGTTGCTCTGTGTAAGCAGACCCCAGTCAGAGCCCGTCCTGTAAAGGTCAGTGCAGAATAGGGCCTGAATGTGTAAGAATGTTTTCTCCAAAATGTAGAGAAGCTCGGAGATGGGAGGCTCAGCCAGTAGCCATTTCCATGGTCATCAGGACATTTGGCTCCTTCTGTCTGAAAAGAGAGAAGTTCTGGCCCTCTTAGCTGCAGCATGTGGTCCATTCCATGGATTGCCAGGTGAGAGTGTAACGGACTTAACTCCACTGCCCTGACACGTGATCGCCTTCCTCTAGGTTACCATGTCGGGTCAGATATGGCTGCCAGAGCTCCAGCCATCATCTTTCTGTTTCTTGGAAAAACACAAAAGGGAAGAAATGGAGAGAAGGACAAAAAGGTGCTCTTCTTTGAGATGGAGAAGCTCCAGGTGAGAAGCTCCCCAAAAGCAGTCTTTCTGGAAGGCTCACACACTTCTGCCCACGTGTTGTTGGCTGGCACGTGGAACACATGGTCACAGCCAGCTTTGAGGAGGGCTGGGCAGTGGGGTTTTGTAACGTTGCTGGCCCTGGTGGAGCTGGGAGTCTGTTGCTCAGCAAGAAGGCCTCTGCGGTGAGTGCCTGTGTCTGACCTCTTTGCTGGAGCTGGTGACGAGTGTGCTCTGCTCCCTGCGGGTCCACCCCCGCCTGCCCTGCCTCCCACGTGCATAGAGACGGTCACTGATTCTTTCTTCGGGTACTAACTGCCTGTCCTTGTGTCTCTCCTTCCAGTTGATGATAATCCAGGTGCGGGAGTCAATTGGCAGCACGGTGGGTGGAGGGGTGTGTTGTTTCTGGAGGGGATATCTTAGTTGGCAGCAGGGGCAGGGCAGGCAGGCCTGAGCACACCTGGGGGGCTGCTCCTCTCACATCTTGTGCTCTCCTCTCCTCCCTGAGCCGTTTGTTCAGAAGTTGTGATCCTGATGTGTGCACTCCGCCCGCCCCGCCCCCCCACCGCCCCCGGCTTTGCTGCTTCACTGACTGCTATAGGACCTTGGATGAGAGGGTATGGTTTGGGGACCTCGGACGAGAGAGTGCAGTGTCTGTCAGGACCTTGGATGAGAGGGTGCGGTGTTGCTAGGGTGAGAAGCTGACGTGTGTCCCTCTGCAGCTGTGTCTCCTGGGAGGTCAGCAGTGCAGAGGACACACGCAGAAGTCAGGGTCCTGCTCATTCCTTCCCCTTTGGCACGTATAAATTCACAAACACCACCTAATGGTCCAGGATTTTGGCTTAGGACTATAAGTCTGAAATTCCTAGATTCTCTGCACGTATGTTGTTAGAAAACCTGGATCTTATGCTCAGCTCAGTGAGTTAACTGAGGATCTCTCAGATCTTTTTTCCAGTTCGAATTTTCAGCAGCTCTGAGATGCCATCTGGGGGCCCTTCGGGCAGGAGATGTTTCTTCCTCTCAGCCCAGCTGAAGTTGTCAGGCAAGTTTCCCTGACGCCTTGAGCTATGGCACACGTTTGCTTGGAGCTGTCGGGAGAATTGTGCAGCTCAGCTTAGGAAATGGTGGTCTTAGGAGCTTGATAAAGTGCTAATTTGTAAAAACCCTGTTAGCGTGTTAGGGCCGCTGGTGGGGGATCCGTGTTTGAGTGGTGGGAGGCCGTCCTGGCTCTTAGTCGCAGTGGGGTCTCGGCTGGGAGCCTTTTCAGACGATGTCTATCTCTTGTGCTGCACTGGCTTCTCCCAGGGGTGGGGCCGGGGGTGCCTGCTGTCTGGCTGTGCTGATGTCCACCTTGTTGGGACAGAAGGCGCTCCCTGTGGAGAAGGGACGGGTGGGCACTGGTCTCATGGGACCAGGAGGGTGGAGAGGCTGTTGGGGACAGGGCAGACACACTGTGATTCGGGTTAGGCTGGAGCAGGCCCCAGGCCAGTGCTCTGATACTCTGCCTGTCTTTTCTCCCTCCGACCAGGGGCTTTGAGGAGTGGGACGGGAGAGAGGAGATGATTATATTAATCGCTGAGCTACCGTTTACCGAGAGCTTCCTGTGTGCTAGGCCTTCTGAGTGGCTAAACACATTGTCATTTAATCCCTGACAGAAATCCTGTGATGGGGGTTTTGAATTTCCGAGAGGTTGAGACTTAAGTAACAGAACCAAACAGGATTGGAATCTAACTCTGTTTGACTCACGGTCTGTGCCCTTAATCACGTCATATAGATGCCACTTTCTCTTCCTGTTGTTCACTCAACAAGTGTCTGAGTGCCTCTAAGTTCCAAGCACGGTTCTAGGTGCTGCAAGCCAAACAGATAAAACTCTTTCCCCTTGTGGAGCTTGTGTTACAGCAGGAGGTGAGTTCCCACCTCCTTTGACAGTCAGTTTCCTGACACAGCATTTTGTCTAAACACTGTACTTCCCAGGAAATGGCAACCCATTCCAGTATTCTTGCCTGGAGAATCCCATGGACGGAGGAGCCTGGTGGGCTACAGTCCACAGGGTCGCAAAGAGTTGGACACGACTGAGCGACTTCACTTTGTTTCTTTCTTTAAATGACTCTTCTTTTTCTCAACACTGAAACTAGGGGTTTCTTGTTTGTTGGATATTGGAATATTGATCCCTACCATCCCCTGCTCCTGCGTCATAGTAATTATAGGGACGGCTAAGATATAGTGCCTCATCGGAGGCCTGGGGGCTCCTCGGGAGGTCACGCATCCCTGGGGTCTGGCCTGTCATGTCCCTTCTTTCCTGGGGAGGGGTATTCTTGGCTTGTGTAGAGTTGTTTTATGTCCCCTCCTCTACTTGTTCTTGAGAGTTAGTTTTGGAGAGCTTCTTGTGTTCAGTTTATTTTAGCCAGTCAATTTCCTATTTTCTTCTGCTGCAGTCTAGGTCAGGCCTTGTGGATGTACGAGAAATTTAACTGGATATTTTTGTCAGCCTTCAGACCTACTTCCCAGGAAAGAGCAGGGAAGATGTCAGAGGACTGCTTTCCTCTGAGAACGGTGCACTAACGAGGTCTCCTGAATGGAAGTGTTGGAATTTGACGTTGCTGTCAACTTCCCGATGTAAGGCTGGGAGGCAGAGTCCCCACCAGCAGTGTTGTCTTCTGAAGCCTTTATCGAGCATTGGCTGTGTGTCTGGCCCTGTAAGAGGCGCTTTATGTATGTCCCAGCCTTAAGGAAACAGGCTAAGAAGCTCCCCCAGGGTCACATGGATGGGGTGGGTCAGAGTTGGGTTGAACTGAGGCTTCTTGGTCTTGTGCAAGCCCGCAGGGCAGTGCCTTCTGCTCGCTGGGGGCTCTGCCGGGACCCTGGGTGTGGACCTGCCTCGCAGGATGTGCCAGCTTGTGTGCAGGCTCCTCTCCTTCACAGCAAATCATGAAAGCTCTGGGGTTTTTGGTAGACGGACTGATGGGTGGTTTGATTTTTTTTTTTTTCCTCTTTCTATTTTCACTCCTCCCTCCGTTTCCCCCACATGGACCCAGGGTGGATTAATTCTGCCTTCTCCATTCTAGAGCTGGGCAGACTTTAAAGGCTGGGAGAGTAGAGAGTGGCGGGGGACTGGAGGAGGCTGCTGGGCAGATGGAGCTGCCCACTTGCTCCAGAGCTTTCTCGTCTAGATGCTGGGCTTGGTGATGCTTTAAGGAAATGAAGACGCACGATTGTCTGAAGGGTCTGCAAGGAGGGTTGCTGGCCTAAGCTTCCACTGCTCTGGATGTGGGGATTGGCTGCCTCCAGGAGGTCTAATCACGAAGCTAGTCTGGGCCTGTCTTTACAGAAAAGGAAGCTGCCTCCTGTGTGCACAGCTGGGGTGGCCCACGGAGCCGTCGGGTCAGCCCCGCAGTGCTTGCCACTGAGGCTGTTGGGTAGCCTCGCCAGTGCCGTCCTGGGGCGTGACTCTGCAGGGCACCTTTAGGAAGGGCCAGAACGTTGAACCTCTAGTGGTGAATTAGGAGATGGCTCTCTTATCTCTCTTATTCTCCCATAATGAAAGATGTTTGACTTCATGACAACCTTGAGCCGTGGCTTTCATTCCTCCAAAGTCATGTAGTTGGTGTTTGACCTTGAGCAAGTAAGTCTGTGGTTTCTTCTTTGTGCTTTGAGTTTTTGCTGTGGTGAAAAGGATATTAAATACCAGATAAGGACAGTGGGGTGCTGACAAGAAAGGAGGAGTGTCGTAAAGGGCCTCTGATTTCTCAGACGCTCTAAGAGGAAGAATTGTGTTCTTCTAGTACTTCACAGCTTATGAAGCATTTCCCAGACACTGCTGAAATTGATAGGCACTGTAGGGTGGGTAGGGCTCGGGTTGTGGCTTCCACTTTGAAATTGTCCAGGTGGGTTGAGAGCAGCTGTGTTACTTATAAAACGAGCCCTGTGTCACACAGCCCTGTTCCCGAAGGGGAGCGCAGCTCTCACTGGGCCGCCCTGCCTCTCCAGAGTGTGCGTGCTGTCAGGACGCCTGGTGACCTCTCCTGCATCTGGGCACTCACATCTGTTTGCTGAGGAGCTTACTGGGCATGCAGAGCCACTCGGTCTGAGACGGCAGAGGAAGTGACCCAGCCGGGAAGTGGGGCCACGTCAGCAGATGGCACAGTTGGAGCCCACTATCCTGGCTCTTCTTCTGGGAAGCCCTTCTTTTAGGAGGCTGACATAGGGTGGAGCTGACAGTGGGATTTCCTTTCTTGTTCATTATGGGATGAAAGTGTTTAAAAATGTCTCATGAACATTCTTTGGCTGGTGCCTGGGTGTGTGCCCAAGTTCATGGCCGTAAACCTCAGTCACCAAGTAGCCGAGTGGCCGGGCCCATCTTCTGTAGATGTGGTCACGGGTGTTGCCCTTTACTGGACCAGCACATTGAAGTCGCTCCCTGCTGCGAACTTACTCTCAGGTCGCTCAGGGTTCTTCCAGAGAGTTGTCTCATAACCCTCGTCACCTCAGTGATCAGGCAGTTTAGGACTAGTTTTACCTTTTTTACACAGACAGCTGTCCTCTGAATGACCTGTGTTTCACGATTCTCCTTTGCCTGAATTTTTTTTTGCTGCTTTAAAAATACTGTTTTCTCTCATCCCAATACTGTATCCCAAACTTCTCCAATTCTCATTCCTCTGACTCTAAAGGCTGTTTCTGATTCGCCTCTTTACCTTTCCAGAGCACTCCAGCGCAACTCAGCCTTCGGAATTCTTTGGCCCCTTGCTGGTAGGGAGCTTGTTCAGAGCTGTGGCACCTGAGCCTGTGTTGACGGTTCCTGGGTGATGGGCGTGTGCAGACGAGCGCCTGCTCGCGGGCCTCCTGTCGTGTTTGTCACCGTGTGTTAATAGTAACTGTCTCGCTCTTTCTTCCTCCCCTTTACAAATTTATCTTGTTTTCTCTTTGATCTCTTGGCAGTATCTGATGTGATCATAGCACAGAGCAGGCACTACTCAATACCTGTGGGTGGGCTGGTTAGTTGCCCTTCATTTAAGAGATTTGTCAGCGTGTAGGAAATTGTATAAGAGGGGTGACATGCACGCTCATAAAAATGTGCTGCTTTAAGAGCAAGAGGACTAAGAGGGTACGCGGTAAATCTGCGTGCATCTCGTGGAAGGGGCACTGGCACCACCCAGCCCTCTGGAGATGGTCTCCCAGCCCTCCCCTGTGTGACCTGGGTAATCCCTGCAAACCCGAGTTTAACTGTCTGATCTCTAAAGTGAGGGCGTCACACTTTTAGGGCTGTTCTGAAAATAAGAGGAGATAATGCAGGTGAAGCGTGCCCCGGTGTCTGCTCAGTATGCTCAGTATTTGGCAGCCAGAAGGTCCAGAGTAAATCGCTGATGGACCTGCCAGTCGCTGTGAGTTTTGAAGCTGCTTGGCGACCTCTGAGTGGTCCCCTGTTCTGCAAAAGGACTGGAATGGAGACAGCTCTCCAAGGATCGTGTTCCATCTGCCCCCTTGTTGTCTCTTGGTTTCCAGGATGTGCCCTAAGCGCTGGGGACACGGTTCCTGTCTTGTGTATTCAGTATCCCCCAAAACACCTCTCAGGGAGGTGCCTGGCTGAGGTGTGAGGTTTGGAGGGAGCAGCTGCCTTGGAGCACCATGTTCCCGTGGCCCCCGCCACCCAGGTTTTACACTGCTGCAGACGCATGGGCAGAACTCCTGAACAGTGCAGCCTGACCTAGAGGCCGCCCTGGGACTCTCAGAAGTGCAGTTAGACATCAGCACAGTGGTGACTCCCGGGGAACCGTCCTTCTCCGAGCTCTTGCACTTTCTCTGGTCAGGGAGGGGCAGGGGGACTTGGCAGGTTCCAGAAGATTTCTAACTGCAGGGCAGGTGGTGAGAGGGGAGAGGTGTAGCACAGGCATCGGGGGCTCGGCTTTGGGACCTGCTCTGATGCGGTGCGTACGGTACTCGGAGTTGGAGCGGAGGCTAGAGAACCTGGAGATCCGGGTGTGTCTGCTGGTGGCCGCGGGCTGTCTGCCCCTCACAAGGCAGGGTGTAAGCACATGTGTGGGTGAATTCACAGAATTCAGTCTCTCTGAAGATGAAAGTCACTGAGTTTATCAGCTAGACTATCATTTCTAGGCTCTTTTAAAAAAAAGTGATCTCATTTCTTCTTCCTCCATTTTTAAATTGAAGTATAGTTAATTTACAGCATTGTGTTACTTACAGGTGCTCAGCGAAGTGACTCCTCCAAACACACACATGCACACATTTTTTTCAGATTCTTTTCCTCATTTTCTTTACTCTTGCTATAAAATAAAATAGAGGATTTACCTTGTGTTATGCATTGGATCTATTTTACCTGCTTCATTTGAACCTTGTTCCGAGTCATGTTAAAAAATTTAACTTTTGAGGGGACTGAGACTTCTTCCTATACTTGTAATTTACAATGACAGGTCAGTGGAAAACCAATTAGCAGAATTCACTCTTCAGTCGAGGTTGGCAGTTCTGTGACAGTTCAGTTCAGTCGCTCAGTCGTGTCCGACTCTTTGCGACCCCATCAATCGCAGCACGCCAGGCCTCCCTGTCCATCACCAACTCCCGCAGTTCACTCACTCATGACCATCGAGTCAGTTATGCCATCCAGCCATCTCATCCTCTGTCGTCCCCTTCTCCTCCTGCCCCCAATCCCTCCCAGCATCAGAGTCTTTTCCAATGAGTCAACTCTTCGCATGAGGTGGCCAAAGTATTGGAGTTTCAGCTTCAACATCAGTCCTTCCATTGAACACCCAGGACTGATCTCCTTTAGGGTGGACTGGTTGGATCTCCTTGCAGTCCAAGGGACTCTCAAGAGTCTTCTCCAACACCACAGTTCAAAAGCATCAGTTCTTCAGCTCTCAGCTTTTTTTATGGTCCAACTCTCAAATCCACACATGACTACTGGAAAAACTGTAGCTTTGATTAAACAGACCTTTGTTGGCAAAGTAATGTCTCTGCTTTTGAATATGCTATCTAGGTTGGTCATAACTTTTCTTCCAAGGAGCAAGCGTCTTTTAATTTCATGGCTGCAGTCACCATCTGCAGTGATGGGATGAAATACCATGAGGTCTCGTGAAAAGAGGCATGTCCTGGAGTTTAGAGGGAGGCAGGTGTCTTGCCTCTTTCCTGTGTCCCCTACATGGTAAAGTGAGAAGGCTGACTGTCTCAGGGGAGCTGTGGTTATGCCCATGGGCAGGCATGATCTCTGCAGGGTGAGGAGCTGTCTTGCCTGGTTCAGCCCGCCAAGAGGGCTTGTGGGCTACAAGATTACCATGCCTGAGAGACAGAGAAGACAGGCGTCCAGGCCTACTGTGTGGCCCAGAGCAGTGCTCCAGTCCTAGACGGGCGAGGGCAACCTTTGGTATAGTGTGTCTCTTCTTTTGAGACAAGATTATCTTGGTTTATTCAGGTGGTTCCAATGTAATCACAAGGGTCCTTATAAAAAAGCAGAAAGGTCAGTCAAAAGATATGACAATGCAGATGAATCTGTCTATGAAACAGAAATAGAATCAGGGACATAGAGAACAGACTGATGGCTGCCAAGGGGGAAGGGGGTGCGAGAGGTTTGGGTTGAGAATTTGGGATTAGCAGATGCAAACTGGTATATGTAGAATCAATAAAACAATAAAGTCCTACTGTACAGCATGGGGAACTATATTCAATATCCAGTGATAAACCATAATGGAACATAATATGAAAAGGAATGTCTATATATGTTGTATAGATGTATAGTCAGTTTGCTGTACAGTACTAATTAACACAACACTGTAATTCAACTATTTTTGTTTAGTTGCTAAGTCATGTCTGATTCTTTGTGACACCATGGACTGTAGCCTGCCAGGCTCCTCTGTCCGTGGGATTTCCCAGGCAAGAACATTGGAGTAGGTTGCCACCCACTTTTCTTTGTGATTTAAAAAACATCTTCCCTCCTGCTCCTCCACCAGGCTCCTCCGTCCACCTCTTTGCAGTCTGACTTGGGTGGGGGCAGCTCCAGGTCTCCCATCCCCCTTCCCGCATGGTGTGAGTGCCCTTTGCCCTGGCAGAGCTGTTTGCAGGAGGGCAGAGGGAGGGGCGCTCCCTTGGGAAGAGGGCAGGAAGGACCAGAGGTTAAAAATAGGCGGCTTCTAAGAACTAGTTTATTGCTGCCTCAGCTCAGATGTGGTCCTCCTCTGATAACGGGGCTGGAAGCGGAGTGTTGCTTTTGGAACAAAGGAGAGAAAGTAAATCAACCCTCATAAAAAGGAAGAAAGAAACAGACATCACCACAAAATGTAGGCTTTTAGTCTGTCTCCCAGATAAGAGTAGTGCTCCCAAATTGCCCCGGGGGTTTTAGACGTTGTCCCCTGGTGATTCTGGGCGCGCGTGAATGTGCGTGCGTGTGTCCACATGTGTGACGCTCAGATGGTTCCTTGTGCCAGGTGCTGAGATGTTCTGGGATGGGTAGGTGTTCCGAGAGATTCTTGACTCGTGTGTCCCATTTATAAGGAGCTCTTGTGGCCCTAAGTGGAAGGAGCTCCCTTGGTCTTGTTTGTGCAGTAAATACCCAGCCTGGACCCTCGCTCACACGGGAGGCGTACCAGCTGCAGAGCCAGGGTCAAAGCCAGTGGTGCCAGCTCTTGTGATACTCTAGACAAGCTGCCTCATTCCCCTTTTTGTTCAAAGTAAGAGTTCCCCCCACCAAAGTACAGAAAACCGTGTCTTCCCTGCCTGCAGGCGCTAGAGCAGATGGAAGTGGCGCTGCTGTGTGGGAGCTGGTGAGGGTCCCACTTCCTGTCCACACTCCCAGGGAGGCCGGAGGAGCCTCCAAGGCAGACCTGCGGCCTGCTTGCCACCCGCCCCAGGTCCGCTACACCCGCAGCTGCGGCTTCCTTCTCACCGGCAGCACGTTCTTTACTGGGGAGGACTTTCTGTCCTGTCAGACTAGATCCTGACAACTTCATAAGGTATTGCTGTGTATCCCTCTGACCTGAGAAAGTAGCTGTGCTCTCTCCAAAGTTGCCCCTGGCCCTGGCCCTGCCCTGGTGTGGCTTGTGGCCAGGCCTTCCCCTGTCCCGAGGGGCCGTGGGGAGCTGGCCGGGTGCCTGGCTTCTCTGACTCACGTCACCCCTTTATCTTGGTCAGCCAGTGAAGTGTGGCCTCTGGTGTGGGTGGGCGGGGCTGGAACAGTATTCTTGGCTGGGTGGGGACCACGTGGTGGGCTTGTTGGGAGGGGGGCCACTGCTCTCTGAGCCCCTCTTCCCCCGGCACAGAGGGGTCCACATTACCCTCGACATCCAAGCCTCAAGGAATGGCTTGTCGGGTAGAAGGGAGCAGTTTCTTCTGCTGATCTTGCTTTGCTTTCTTGGGGAGCTGTGGGGTATAAATGACGGAGGACAGGTGACTGTCCTGCCTGGGGCTCACTGTGTGCCGCAGGGTGTACCTCTGGGCGGGCTGGGGCCAGAGAGTCCTCTGAATGTCCGTTCTGTGTCCCTCAGTGGGTGAGGGACAGGGAAACAGTGTGGTTCTCAGACCTGGGCTGTCAGCTCCCCTCCACAGCTCCTGGCTGTCGGTACCAGGGAAGCCGCTCGGGGAGAGGGGAGGGCAGGGACCTGGGGAGGGCAGGGCATCCCGAGGGGAGCAGGGGAGTTCTGGCCCGACTAACATCGGAGCACGTGCTGATGAAAGTCGCTCAGTCGTGTCCGACCCTTTGCGACCCCATGGACTATACAGTCCAGGGAAGTCTCCAGGCCGTAATACTGGAGTGGTAGCCTTTCCCTTCTCCAGGGGATCTTCCCACCCCAGGGATCGAACCCAGGTGTCCCGCATTGCAGGCGGATTATTTACCAGCTAAGCCACCAGGGAAGCTCATGTACTGATGGGCTTACCCTTTAGTCTGAATTTTACATCTAGTCATGCTGTTTAAAAAGAAGGGAGAGTCCCAGTGCTCTGAGGCGTTCATGTTTCCTGGCCTCTGATGTGTGTATCGTTTATATCGACGTTCAGCGGCTTGGAGGGAGCAGTGACCCGGTCAGCAGTGAACTGTGCGAGACCCAGCAGCCTGTGTTTCCCCTGACGTGTGCGGCCACACCCTGTTTCATTGAAAAATGTGTCTTGAAATACCTGCCTCGCACCTTCTCACATAGCAGTACGTGTATGGGTGCAGTGTCCGCCTCTGGAAACCCGGTCGCTTCGGCCTTTAATCCAGGACGAGGGCTTGTCTGCCGCCGCCTGGCTGTACCCAGCACTCCCATGGTGGGTGCCCAGGAGAGCTGTTGGCACGGACCATCGCTGGGGCGGACTCGCACGGAATGTGGCCCTGGTGCCACCCGCAAAGCGGAGGCTGGGTCGGCCACTCACCCTGCCTCGATGTGATTGTTTGGGACTTAATGTAATAATTTGCTCAAACAGGCGGAGAGAGCACATTCGCTGGGCCGTGCGGCTGCAGACAATGTTTGCTCTGTTAGTTTGCTCCTTATCCCCACTCTCGGAGCCCCGTGTCCTCTGCCACCCCCGTCTCCTCGCATATTCTAACCTTGGCTAAACGGCTTCACTCGTGAGCTAGACAGTATTTTTTGGGACGAAAATGGACTGAAAATAACCAAGTATCGAGAACCAGCCGTGATGCACGGGTCAAAACTGTTTAGTCTCTGGATAGAGATTTTTTAATTAATGTCTGGACAACCAAAGTGTTTTTTTATTCCACGTTCCCTTCGCTACTTTGGAACCCTATTTGAAAACATGCACATGTGCGTGTGCTCAGGTTAAAAGGAAATTAAAAAAAAAAAGCAGACACTTTCCTAACCCTCTGGCTGTGTTCCTGGCAGGGGCCCCAGGAAGATTCCATCCAGCACCTCACAGACAAAGGTGTCCGCTGTCGTTCCTGGCCCAGGTACGGGGTCCTGTGTGGGCTGTGCTGGTACCTAGGGAAGTGGGGGGGGGGTTTGTTTTTTCCACAAAAAAGGTTTCCCCCCTTCTTCTCACTTTCTGGGTAGCGAACACAGGGTAAAAGAAAGTCCCCTCTCACACCTGCACTGCCTTCTGCAGGTTGACAGTCTTCTGCAGTCGCGGTGGTTGGTTCCATAGGCAGAACCTGGCCTTCTCGCCATTGATGGTGGCTGACGATGTCATGGCACAAAGCGCAGGCTGCCTGTCCTCGCGGTGGGACGGGCCCCCAGAAGGCAGGCTGCAGAGCTCTGGCTCTTCTGTCACTTCTAGTTCATGCTCTCAGAGGGAAGAGAAAGAGGTCGGGGCAGAACTGAGGCTGCAGACAGCTCTGATTTACTCCAAAGGCTCAGCCCAGGCCCAGAGTAGGGAGCCTCCTCGTGCCTGGAAAGAGCCTTTGTTTTTCATGAGCGCACAAGAGTGCTTTCTGCACTGAAGGGGTTTTGTTCTTTCTGCCTTAATCTTCTCTGATAAAGGAAGGATAGAGGCATTTTCAAGGAACCTATTCTAGTGGCCCAAGAAAGCGTAGGAAGAGGAGTTAATTTCAGAAGAATACACAGGAATTGGAAAAATCTCACTCGGTTCCTCATAGAGATGAGGGACTCTTGCTGTCAGCACGCTTTCGTCATAGAGGTAAAACTTAGCTAGAGCGCCAGTGCTGACGTGCGCATTAAGGGGATGGTGCAGCCCCAGAGTTTCGCCTCTGGTTAAAGAGCCCGGGGAGCAAAGGTTACTTGTGACTTTACTCTTAGGGGCCTGATGGGGCGGGCCTTCCCCTTGGACCTTCTGGCCTGCTGTGGTGCAGGCGGGCCACTGGGCTTCCAGCAGAGTGGGCCCGGGTGGTTAGGGCTGCCTTGGTGAACACTGGGCTGGGCTCGCCTCATACTGGCCAGAGGGGAGGATTGATGGAACTACAGGGCGCTCGCCATGTCCTGCTGCTCCGGCGTCTGGGTGCAGAGGCCAGCCTCCCTCAGGGCTCTCTGCAGCCGATGGCTCTGGTGAGCGGAGCCCCTGAGTGAAGTTCTCCTTTTCGTCAGGGGTCCGTTGCTGCCTGTCTATGAGCATCGGGAAGCCTGTCTTAAGAGATTTTCATATGATCACAGCCAAAGAACCCAAAAAGTTACTTCAGGATACATTTTTTTCCAACCCATTTTTCTCTCTTCAGACTCACGGTCAGACATGAATTAGCACCGACCTTAATGACCGTTTTCATGAAGCTTGACCGGAAAGGGCTCACCGCTCTGATAAGAAGGACAGGACTGGACTGGAGTCTCTGCCAAGCCACAGAGCAGGACTGCTGGTTGGGATGCCCAGACTCGTCGGGCCACGTGGAGGAGTGTTAGTCCTTCAGGAAATTGCAGCACGTACCCCTGGGTCTGCCTCACGGGGCTCTGACCATCAGTGTGTGTGGTGGGGTCCGTGGCTCCTGGTGTCTTTGCAGTGGGTGTCTCTTGTTTCCTCGTTGCCTTGAGGGACGTGCCTGTCGACAGGCAGTAGTGATGGGACTGTTTGCGTTAAAGGAGCACAGCTGCCCTAGTGTAGTATGAAGATGGGATCCTGGCATCCGAGTCACTCTCCAGCCGGGAAGGGCCTCCGTTTCCAAGTGTGGAAATGACTGTCCGATGCCACCTTTCAGAGTTGCATAGACAGGAGGCTGGGTTTGTTCTTTAGTTTTTGCTTGGTTCTTTGCAAGGTGCACAGAGTGAGTCAGAGCCCCTCCCCTGGCTGAGCCCACTGTCTACGATCCAGACAGCGCTCGTGGGCCTCAGTTGGCTGGGATGCACGGCCGTCCTTCTCTCTGCTAGCCCCTCTGTGTACCCCCCTTTTGTGTGGATGCTGCTGCTTGCCAGGTGTGTGGGTTTCAGCCGGTGCAGCCCTCCTCTTCACTGGGAGCTAGCACTGCTGTGCGTGGTGGCCAGGGCTAGGGCAGGAGGTAGCCTCCGTCCAGAGTCATGGGCTCCAGTGCCTGTGCGGATGTGTCTTTGTCCTGCGTAACTGGTTGCCCATCCAAAGCCGGGGCACTGGTGGGGAGAACAGTCCACTTACCTTACAAGTGAGAAGTAGCCCCACCCTCTGCTCGGCTCAACTCAGGTCTTTCAGATTCTGGTCATCAGAGCACTGTCTTAGACCAAGGAACTCAAACCTCTCGACACCCAGATCATCTGGCAAAATTGTACTTGGCACCAGAGTTCAGCACAGTTATCTGCCAGGTGTAATGTTGGCAAGGGCAGCGTCGTAAAGGAGCCCTGCTCAGTCCCAGGTCTGTTCCTTAGAAGTGCACGGAACTGCTGGTGCAGAGCTGAGCCTGCTGATCTCAGTGGTGTGTTAGTAATAGGCCAGATACCGAGCATCCAAGGCTCCGAATGCTGGCCTTTCCCATCGGATGTCTGGTCTCCTGTGGACACATCAGAGTCCTTTGGGAAGGGGTGGGGTAATTTGGGCTTTAGAGTGAGGCACTCCTGTGTTTAGATGTTGTCATTTTCAGCTTCCTAGCTGGCAAGCTCCTGACTGTCTGAGGCTGAGTTTTCTCATGTACACAGTGAGATTATAAGAGTTCTTTGTGGGACAGTGTGAGGACTAAGTGTAAAGATCGTTGTGACCTGCCCGTACCATGCCTGGCACATAGGGAAGTTCAGTGAATGGTAATAGTTATTACAGTCAATAAGAGATAGCCAAAAAGTCTCTCGAATCTTCTCCTTCCAAAACAGAGAGTGATTGTAGAGTCTTGCATTTAGTTTGAAATCTAGTTGCTGTAACTGTTTACAAGAGAGAAAAGAGAATAGTGTTGTTTTTTAAGTGGCTTGTTGGGTTCCTTGACGTCTTGACCACTTACAGTCCTGGGAATGAGATCTGGCGTGGACCTTGCCCCTAGGGACTCACAGACCTGGGGATGATCATGTAAACCGGCTCCTGGAGTGTAATTAAACCTCCGGGCACCGTGTAGACGTCCCTGTGGTGCGTCTTTACCTCTTGATGGTAGTCATCCTTTTTTCCCCCACCCCTGCTTTGGACTGAACTTGTCTTTTTACAATAAGTGTGGGACTGAAGTAGATGTGGGAAAGCTAGACTTTGGCATTTTCCCACTTAAAATAATATCCTTAGCGGATTGATGGGTCCTTGGAAAGACCTGTAGTTGGAGAGTTTCTAACAAAAGTGCTGGTGAAAGGAAGCGGAAGGGAGGCAATGGAGGGAAGTTAATCACGGAGCCGCTGATAGCTCATATGTGACTCGGGACAGGTGGTGGCATGTGCTCAGACTGTGTGAGAAAGAAGTCTGAGAAAGATGACTTGTGTAGAAATGCCTTGTGAAATGTGAAGTGGAGAGAGTCTGGGACGGACATTGTCCACTCTGGAGGAGGGCTGTGTTAAGAACTCCAGAGGGGAGCTTGTAGCGGTGGGGGCGGGGGGCTCCAAGCTGTTCTCTCCTGTCCTGTCGACTCTGCTGTGAGTCACTTGCTCAGAGAAGCTCCCATGACCAGCCTGTCTCAGGTCCCTTCCTGTTAGTCACCATAACCTGTGCATTTCCTTCCTGGCAGTCATATTTTGTAATTATCGTTGACCCTTGAACGACGCAGGGTTAATCTGTGTATAATTTATATTTGGCCCTCCGATCTGTGATTCCTCTGTATCTGCAGGTTCTTACTGTTTTGTTTTGTTTTTCTCTTGCCATGCCATGCAGCATATGGGGCTTCCCAGGTGCACAAGTGGTAAAGAACCCGCCTGCCAGTGCAGGAGATGTAAGAGATGTGGGTTCGATCCCTGAGTGGGGAAGATCCCCTGGAGGAGGGCATGGCAACCCGCTCCGGTATTCTGGCCTGGAGAACCCCATGGACAGAGGAGCCTGGCGGGCTACAGTCCATGGGGTTCCAAAGAGTTGGACACGACTGAAGCGACTTAGCATGTATGCATGCAGCGTATGAGGTCTTTAGTTCCCTAACCAGGGCTCAAAGCCCTGCCCCCTGGAGTGAACGCACAGTGTCTTAATCACTGAACTGCTAGGGAAGTCCCAGGATCTGTGGGTTTGACCGTCCACAGGCTGTGTAGCTCTGCCGTATTTACTGTTCTCAAACATTACGTGTAAGTGGGCCCACGCAGTTCAGACCTGCACTGTGAAGGTGTCAGCTGTATGTGCTTGTTTTCTTACTTGTTTATTGTCTGTATCCCCCAGCAGACAAGGGCAGGCGTGCATTAATTCAGTTCGGTTCAGTCAGTCGTGTCTGACTCTCTGCGACCCCATGGGCTGCAGCACACCAGGCTTCCCTGTCCATCACCAACTCCCAGAGCTTGCTCAAACTCATGTCCATCGAGTTGGTGATGCCATCCAACCAACTCATCCTCCGTTGTCCTCTTTTCCTCCTGCCCTCAATCTTTCTCAGCATCAGGGTCTTTTCCAATGAGTCAGCTCTTCGCATTAGGTGGCCAAAATATTGGAGTTTCAGCTTCAACATCAGTCCTTCCATTGAACACCCAGGACTGATCTCCTTCAGGGTGGACTGGTTGGATCTCCTTGCAGTCCAAGGGACTCTCAAGAGTCTTCTCCAACACCGCAGTTCAAAAGCATCAGTTCTTCAGCGCTCAGCTTTTTTTATGGTCCAACTCTCAAATCCACACATGACTACTGGAAAAACTGTGTCTGACAAAAGGAACCTTTGTTGGCAAAGTAATGTCTCTGCTTTTTAATATGCTGTCTAGGTTGGTCATAACTTTTCTTCCAAGGAACAAGTGTCTTTTAATTTCATGGCTGCAGTCACCATCTGCAGTGATTTTGGAGCCCCCCAAAATAAAGTATGTCACAGTTTCCATTGTTTCCCCATCTATTTGCCATGAAGTGATGGAACCGGATGCTGTGATCTTAGTTTCCTGAATGTTGAGTTCTAAGCCACCTTTTTCACTGTCTTCTTTCAAGAGGCTCTTTAGTTCTTTGCTTTCTGCCGTAGGGCTGGTATCATCTGCATGTCTGAGGTTATTGATAGTTCTCCCAGCAATCTTGATTCCAGCTTGTGCTTCATCCAGCCCAGCAGGCATGCATATGTGTGCGCTAAGTTGCTTCAGTTGTGTCTGACTCTGCGACTCTATGGACTGTAGCCCACCAGGCTCCTCTGTCCGTGGGATCCTCCAGACAAGAGCACTGGGGTGGGTGGCCATGTCCTCCTCCAGGGGATCTTCCCCACCCAGGGATCAAAGCCGCATCTCTTATGTCTCTTGCGTTGTCGGCTGGATTCTTTACCATGAGAGCCACTGGGAGGCCCACAGGGACAGTCACCGTATTTTCATTCACCTTCGTAATTTCAAAGCCAAGTGTCAGACCTGATATATACCACTCATGAATGGAGCTGGTTGGTTGGTTTAGTGGCTAAGTCATGTCTGCCTCTTGCGATCCCATGGACTGTAGCCCGCCAGGCTCCTCTGTCCATTGGTTTTTCCAGGCGAGAATACTAGAGTGGATTGCCATTTCCTTCTCCAGGGGATCTTCCTGACCCAGAAACTGAACCTGGGTCTCCTGCATTGCAGGCAGATTCTTTACTGACTGAACTATGAGGGAGTAAAAGTCAGCAAAACCTGTGGGTCTTCTGGCAAACAGTGACTCTGGGGACTGATTCTTGTGTGGTACCCCAGACTGCTGTAGCAGCACCAGTGTGCGGTTCTGGACAGGCTGGACTGCCGCCTTATCTCTGTACCCCCTGTCCCCATGCCTTCCTGCCCATTTGAGACCCCGGGTGCACAGGGACTGTGGTGAGTCTCCCTCTCCAAAGGGAAGCCCCCTCTGGACCTTGGAACTTGGTGCCAGGGAGTTGGCGGCTGCCAGGCAGGGAGCACACGTTCTGTTGGTGTCCAGAAACACACCCCTAGGCTCTGGCTGTGCCCTGGGCTGCCCTCGGTCTTGGCCAGCAATGCTGCTTCAGATCCTTCGCTGGTGTGGGGGGTGCAGCACAGATTCCAGTGGCATGCGCTGCCCAGAGTCCTGTTCTCTCAGGACATGGCCAAAAATGTCCTTGTTTTGTTTGTTTCTTGACTTTTTTTTTTTAATGGTGGTATAATGTATGTTCTTAAAGTGCACAAGTCTTAAGTATTACGAGTCATGTGTGTGTATACAGAGAGAGAGAGAGAGATGTGTATGTATGTATACACCTCTGCATGTGTCCGTCACTCAGCTGGGAGCCGATCAGTATGAAATCTGGGAGACGGATTTCTTAGAGGAGTCGGACCTTCCCCGCCGTGGGAGGTGTTGGGGCAGTGATGGTCCAGATGAGGGGTTGGAGGTCACAGGGGAGTCCCTCTTCAGTCTGCCCAAGGCATCAGTGTGGGTGGACAGGTCAGAGCTCCCTGAGACCTGCTGCCCAGTGCGGCTCACCGGGGTCTGGTGCTGGTGGGGGCTGCTGTGTGGTGAGAAGGGAGAGCTGGGTGGAATGGCAGGAGAGCGAGGATGGGCTGGAACTCCGGCGCCTCTGTCTCTGTTCATCCGCACATCCGACTGTTGAGACCTTTGGAAAGGTGTGGCCTCCAAATCTTGTACGAGTCGCGTTTCCGACCAGTTCTAACTCAGAACTCTGGGGGTTCCGGGAAACATAGTTCCCAGCTGAACCAAACTGACACAGCGCTGCCTGGCCACCCACGTGACACCGTCCAGCTCAGGGTCCCACTGGCGCCCCTTGCCCCTTCCCTGACAGTGGTCCACCCCACCAGCCCCAGCCATTATTCTTGATGGACTTCTTCAACTCCATAGATTTGGGGGGTTTTGCTTTTGATTTTTTGGCCTTGGCTTGTGGGCTCCTAGTTCCCTGACCAGGGATTGAACCTGGGCCCTCGGCAGTGAGAGCACAGGGTCCTAACCAGTGGACTGCCGGGGAGCTCCCTCGTCCGCAGATGTGAACTGTGTTTGTCCTCGGTCTTTATAGAGAGGAGCCTGGTCCTGTGCTCGCTCCCGGGTCCGTCTGCCTTCTTGTGCTCTCCGCTGATCTGTGCTCCTCGTCCGCGTTGCTGCCTGAGGCAGTAGTTCGTAGTAGGATTCCATTGCTGCTGCTTATTTCTCGTTTTGTATTTGGGTGACTTGCATTTTAGAGTATTGTGAACTATAATGCTATACGTAATAAATGCGTGTGTCTGTGTAATGCCATAAACATTGTTGTACTTGTCTTTGGGATAATATAGACATAGATTTCTTTCAGAAGTATTCCCAGGAGTAGAATGTCTGAGTTTTATGGTAGAGTTTCTTCAACTTAGGAACTGCTACTGAACAGTTTTCCAAAGTGGTTGTAAGTTGACACGCTGGTTGTTGAGCTTATATTCTGAGTGTCCAGTTGTTGGTCATTCTAATGAGTGGGCAGCGGTTTCTCACTGTGGTTCTGACTGACGTTTTATTGATGACTAATAATATTGGGTACCTGTTCAGATGCTTTCTAGCAATTTGGATGTCCTTTGTGAGATACCTAGTCAGGTATTTTGCTTATTTTTCATTGAGTATCTGCTGGTTTCTTATGGGTTTGTATAAATCCTTTAAATATTCTGGATATGAGGCTTTTCTTGGTTACAAGTAACCCTTTGGCTTTAATGTAGTGTGTTCCTTCATAAACTGGAAACAGATCAGGGTCCAGGCATGTTTGAGAGAGGAAGCCTTTGGGAAAAATGTGGTTATTTGTTGCTCCTTTCTTGGGGAACTAATATGTTGTAGGTTTGGATGTTAGCAGCTCACGTCACTTGTGGTTTTAAAAATAAAATATTGGACGCACAAGTATTTCTACTGCTTTTTAAAAATGGAACTTATCTTGAACTCTCGAAGTATGTACTCATAAACCAAAAATCCATTCCATAGGGAACTGAATGTTTATCATGGCTCTGATATTCTGCTAAATTCTGGGGGTAGAAACCTGAGAGAAACTTGCTACCTCCAGGAGCAACGGGTGGGAACAGAGGAAAGGTCTGTGCCCAGGGAAGTGAGGAGTGAAGGTGTTCAGAGGGTCTCAGATGGGACAGGGAGCCGAAGCCCTGATGGGTGGTGAGTGGCCTCACGGCTGTGGTCGGCCTTGTGCAGAGAGGACCCGAGGGGGTTGACTGTGTGTGTGTGCGGTGGGGAAACGTGTCCTTGACCATGAACCACGCCGCGCAGGGAAGAGTGAGGCAGATTCCTGAAGCAGCAGATAGATAGATAGAGATAGGTGTGTGTTGGGAGTGGAGAGTAGGCTGCTACTAGCAGCTAAGGAGTTCAGTCTGTCAGCAAAATGATGAGATTTGCTTAGAAAGACCACTTTGGAAGAAACACGACATATAAATTGGATTACAGAGTTGAGGTGGGGTCTACAAACTCATACACCCATGTCCATAGCAGCATTATTGACAATTAATCAGAAAGTGGACATGACCCAGGTGTCCCATTAGTGGATGAGCACATACCTGCAGTGTGTAATTAGTGGAACAGTTTTCAGTCATGTTAAACAGCGCCAATCAGCGTGGAAACATTGTGCTGAGCGAGACAAGCCAGGCATAAAAGGACAGATATTACATGACTCTGCTTTTGTGAGTTACCTAGAATGGGCAAATTGGCAGCAACAGCAGTGGGTACTACCTTCCTATTCAGCAGCCTAACACCTGTTGAAACAGACTCGTCTTCAGATTGGGAAGTTATTAAAAACACTGCAAGACTGATGGAAATGTCCTTCTAAAACTGTTGTGGCAATGGTTGCATAGTTCGGTAAATTTACTAAAAAACCATTGAATCATACACTTAAAACAGATGACTCTTATGGTGTGTAAGTTATACGTCAGAGTTGTTTAGAGAACCACTCCCTCCGGCCCTGAGCGCTGCACCACGCCTGCCTGGGTGTGCTCTCGTGGGCAGGGGGGGCCGCGCAGAGCTCTTACGGCTCTCGGCCAAGCCCCGCAGGTTCTGAGTGAGGAACTGGCACAGCCTGGGCCCTGCCTTGGCTCCTCTGCTCTGGCTGTGCCAGGGCGTCCAGCCCCTAACCTGGCTGGAGCATCCAGCCTGGGAGCAAGCCTCACCCGTCTGTTTCTTGCTCAGGGCTGAAGGGGAGGAACCTAGAGGCCTGTGACCCAGTTAGTCCTTTATGTGGATCCCATCTCTTTCCCCCCTCTAGCTGTTTGGCCATTTTATTGCTCTGTTAACACTTGATTTCAGGGTGAGCAGGAGTTTTAGTGAAACTAAAATCTTACAGTATGACTGTTTCTCAGCGGTTCCATTTGAAGGGAGAGGTGGCTATATATTTTCTCACTACTTATTGTCTCCTGCCTTCTTTTCCACATTCCCCAGCTAATTGAAAAGGAGATGAGCAGATTTCCCTGCTTCACCGCAGTGTTGCTCTGCGCGTTTGGACTGCAGCGCACGAAGCAGACGTGGCTCACCACCTGCTTAGCACTAACTTCCTCTTCAGGAGCCGGGCACTTCAGGATGGCAGAGACCTGGCCCACCTTCACTGTCGAACTGTCAGCGCCTGTTGTTAAAAAGCACACTTGCTGGTAGCTGGGATCATGGCCTCAGTGTGAACAGGCGGTGTGAATCGCCCCACAGGAGGTAGGCAGTGAGCACAGAGAGAGGCTGCCCTTGGCCGGGGTCGGGGGGGTCATCCTCACGTGGCAGTTACTGCATCCTGCTTCGCTCATGCTGTGATACGAGAAGACTCTAGGGCTTCTGGTCAGAGGTCTTTTGAGACAGAAGGCTGCTTAGTTGAGGCCCTTTAACAAGGTCTTTGTGTATGATGTCCAGTCTTTGCCTCAGATGTGTAATTAGCGGAACAGATACAGTCCCTTTTCCCTGCCCACAGGGAGTGCTATTTCTGAAGGTGAAATACGCAGTTGGTACCCAAAAGGGGGAACCTCAGAGTGAGATGCTCCCAGGTGGCCTGGTCATGCTCGGCATCGAGTGGTCCCGTCTCAGCTGAGGCGCTGAGGTCCCCCAGCTCGCGAGAGGGCTTCCTGGAGGCAGGCCTGCCTCAGCCGCAGGGGTGAGAGGGTTGGGCAGTGGATCATGCCCACTGCCACCCCTAGGGCACACTTGGTGTAGCACGTCAAGTCCCGGTGACTCAGCGCCTCAGAAGATCCAGCGGTGGTCAGGGAATATCGTGTCACCCGAAGCTTGCCGCTGCTGGACCAGAGTAGGATGCTGAAGGCAGCCGTCCCCCCACGGCCGGGGGGTGCTTCTGGTGTTTAGGACGTGGGTGGATGTGGAGCAGAGCCTTCAGGCCCTGGGGGGCCTCACTGCCTAACGTTGGTGGTGCTGAACTGAGTGAAGATTAATTAGTCCTCTGTGGAGAAACCTTGGTAAGTGTTGGCCTTGAGCCCAGAGTAGTTGGAATTTTGGAGCCCAAAGGTCTCATGGCAGTTGGTTTTTGGCAATTGGTCTTTGGGAGAAAAGAAACTCAAGTCTTGGCTATACTTCAGCACCGCCCCCCTCCGCCCCACCACGAGACAGGATGGGGGTCATCCCTAGGGCAGGGGTGGCGTAAGTAAGGAGGAGTTGTGGGCTGTGCCCTTTCAGGAGCCTGCCAGAGTACAGCTTGAGTTCACAGTATTCCTTAAGTGTAAGGAAATGAAGTTTGTTGTTACCCGCCCCCCACCTTTTCTGGGTTTTTTTTTCTAACCAGATGGACTCTTTCCCTCATGAAGGAGTTGGGCTGTAGCTGCAGGAGTGATTGTCGAAGGTTAGAGCTCAGAGGAGTCAGTAGGATGAGAGGGCTGGCTTTGAGGAGTGTCTGATCCAGAAAAGATTATGTTTTGCTGGGGAATTATGCCTAAGCCCCATCCCCCCACCCCGCGTTTTTAAAGAATTTTTTTTTTTTAATGTGGGACCAGTTTTAAAGTCTTTATTGAATTTCTTACAATATTGCTTCTGTTTTCTGTTTTGTTTTTTTGCCCATGAGACACGTGGAGTGTGGGATCTTCGCTCCAACCAGGGATCGAATCTGTACCCACCCCCTGCATTGGAAGGTGAAGTCTTAACCACTGGGCCACCAGGGACATCCCAGTCCCATGCCCTCTTAAGCTAATTGAGAAGGAAAAGTATACTCTGTAGAATGGTTTTCGATTAGCCCCCTTGGTTAATTTCTGCTTTGGAGATGACAGCTGAGAGGAGCAGCTAGCCGCACTCTCTCCCGAGGCCCAGCGCTGAGGCAGATCCAGTCAGTTTGCCTGGTGTGTGGGTGGAGGTGAAGAGGTTGTCGTCGACATGCGAGAGATCTTTTTCCTCCTTTATCTGCTGGCCTCCTGAAACAGGTCCGTCATCCCACTCCTGTTTTACAACCAGTCTTAACACCTGCTTTATCTCCTTCTTCCTTCCGTGTTTCTGTCTCCAAGAACCCTGTGGGCAGCCGGTGAGTCTTCTCCTGTAGACCGTCTAGCCCCCGGGGAGCTTAGACATCACCGTGTTGGTGACCAGGGGCGCTCTGGTGTCTGAAGAAGCTGTAAATGAGGTCCTGAAATGTCAACTGAAGGCAGAAGTCCTTTTCTTCATTGAGAACTGTCCAGAGCTGGCTCAGTTACTCCCTTTGGCCACTTCCAAGTCCTGCTCTCCGCCCCTTAAGTCAATAACAAGGTAGTAGCAGACGGATTGTCACGTGTCCTTTTTCTCCTTTCTGGATTCTGTGACAGTAGTCTCTGTGGCCCACACGAGCCTCTCATTCTCGCTCTTCTCCTTCCCATTGCCACGTGTGCTGAGTGCAGTACAGAAATGAGCGCCTCTTCCTGCCAGCCAGCACCCCTGAGCTGCCGGGAGGCGGACCTGGGCTTTACCCTGGAGCAGTGGGGGGTGTGGAGGGGAGGAGGGGTGGCCCGGCTGAGCAGGAGCACGGGGGTGGAGGGCAGGAGTGACGGCCGTGCTGCGTGCGGGAAATGACTGAGGCCTGAGGACAGCGGTCTGTGTGTGGACGGGAGGAGGCGAGGCGGCTGCTAGACCTCTGGGGCCTTGTGAACCTTGCTGAGGCTTTGGATTACCCCCTGGAAACAGTGGGCTGGGGGGGGTATGTAGCAGGTCACATTTAAGGGAAGAGATCACGTTTTCTCTTTGAAAAGTGCACCCAGCACTCCTGTGGGGAGTTTAAGATTGAGAGGCAGTTGTAATGGTCCAAGCTGGAGACCACAGGTGTTCCACTAGAATACAATCGGGAGATGCTTTGGAACCCAGTGGTCCTAGAGAGTTCGAATCAACAGGTCTTTGCTCTGAGGTGACTGGATTGAGGGGTGGACACAGAGCAGGGTCTGAGATGACCCCCAGTCTTCGTTGTTGGGCAGATGGTGGTGGCATCTGAGTGCGTAGGGGGAGAGAGCCGGGGAAGAGAACAGAGTGTCCCGTGTGCTTGGTCTGGGACCCCATGGAGTGTCTACATGAAAAGGTCCAGTAGCATTTGGCCGTCAGGAGCAAGGTCAGCAAAGATAGAAGTGTTGTAGGGTGGGGGTCGTCCAGTTTATGAAGAGAGGAGGGCAGCCGAAACAGCTGTAGCTGTGCGAGGAGCTGAGCAGTGTGAGACCAGTTAGTGGCTGAGAGCAGGAGGCCAAGCCAGGGAGAGGAGGGTTTCCAGGAAGAGCTCCAGAAAGCGAATAAGTGAGATAAGGACTAAAGTGTCAGCCTTTCACGCTGCCCTTGGTGGAGTGATGGAGACAGAAGCCAGACTGAGAGGCAGGGGAAGGTGACAGGGCCTCGTCAAGGGGTCCAGTGGTGGGGACAGGCGGGTAGAGGGGAGTTAGGAAGACGGGGAGGCAGCAGAAGGGAGGGGCCGCAGCTGGAGATGTGCACGGGGCAGGGGTGCGGGAGGGCGGGAGTGGGGAGGATGGGCGTGGGGAGGATGGGCGGGCGCACAGGACGTGAATGACCTGATGCCCTGAGCTGCACATGTAAGGATGGCCTGACAGGGGGACACGTTCGATCATGGGTAGGGCCAGATTCAGAGGAGAACTCAGAACCCCTGACTGGAGGGACATCCCGAGGGGAGTGAGGAGTGACTGCAGGCGGAGAGGTGAAGGTGCTGCCTCTGCCCCTGCGGGCGGGGGTGCCGAGAATGGGCAGGTGGGCGTGGATGGGGCCTGAATCCGTGTTGGCGCTGCCCCCACCCAGGCTGCAGGTCCCGGCTCTGTGGCCGTGTCAGTGTGAGCTGCCAGCTTGTTTTCCTGCTGCAGCTCAGAGGAGTCGCCTCCCCACCCCACTCCTGAAGCTGGGGTGTCAGGTGTCTAGCTGTCTGTCTGTCGGCACCTCTCCACCTTCTCCATCTCATCCCTGGGCACCTTGTCACAAGCTGGTGGGCGGTGCTGTTCCCCTTTGTCGTCAGCCCCAAGTGAGGGCTGCAGACACCCTGGCTTATGACAGCAGCGTAGATTTCTGAGGCAGATCTCTCTCTCTCTCACACACACACACACACACACACACACATACACACACACACACAACTTGGATCTGGAAAGCTTGCAGGTCCTTCACTTTATCTTTTGGGGCAGGTAGGCTGGGAGCTGCCATGTAGCGTTTCCTGACAGTGATAAATTCTTCTTCTCTGGAACCAGATTCTTTCGTGGGGGTGGGGGGTCAATTACTCTGAAACTGTTTGGCTGTGAGAACACAGCTGCCTCCAGGTCTTGGCTCCTCTCCTGCTGGGTGGGGCCCGTGTGAGCAGGTGTGGCCTTGGAGAAAGCCTGGGTCCCCTTGTAGGACCCCTCATAGGACCCCAGGCCTGCGTGTTCCTGCTCTCAACCCAGTGGCTCTGAGCGCATTTTCATTTGATTCTTCTTCATCTCACGTCCCAGCAGAGTTCTGCCTGAACCCCTGATGCCACTCGTCCATGCACTAATCCGAGAGGTACTTGTGTGCTGTTCTGAGTCAGGAATGGGTTTTGGGTGCGACGGTGCAGCAGGGGGCAAAGGGCAAAAGTCCTTGTTCTCGTAGAGTTCACATTCTAGAGAGGAGGACCGGCAGTAAATAGCATTTCCAGGACGTCACATTGCGGTGAGAGCTTCGGGGGGAAACAGAAAGAAGATGAGCCGGTGCGGGTCAGGGAGGGCCACACCGAGGAGGCAACACCCGAATAACAGCCAAGGGTGGTGAAGGTGCGTCACATGCGTGCCGGCCCTTCAGAGGATGGCGCCCGGGCGGAGCTAGGCTTTCCTCTGTTCCCACAGCGCTTCTAGGACCTGACACAGTGCTCGGCATGCAGCGGCTGCCCAGTAGTGTGCTCTGCATGCACGACTGGACCTGGGGGAGAGCATCTCAGATGGGAGGGCAGTGAGGGCTTGCAGGCAGCAAGGAGTCCCGTGTGGCTGAGGGGCCGGGCATGGGGGCCACAGGAGGAGAAGCGAGAGGGCGAGGTCAGGGGTGTGGGCTTCGGGGACCTTCTCAGGAGGTCCATGAGCTGAGAGCTCCTCTCACGGCAACGCTAGGCTGGAGGGGCTTGTCTGCTCACAAGTGTATGGTGGGGTTTTTTAGAGGCTGCGTGATCTATGCAGCAGACGGAGAGTGAGGAAGCAGGCGTGGGAGCCCAGTTGTCTTAAGTCAGACGTTGTCACTCTAATGGCTAAATTTTTGTTTTGAAAAATATTTTATGAAAGAGAATCTTAATTGTGTTACAATGTTTTGGTTCAGTCAGTCAGTCATGTCTGACTCTTTGTGACCTCATGGACTGCAGCACGCCAGGCTTCCCTGTCCTTCACCAACTCTCAGAGCTTGCTCAAACTCATGTCCATTTAGTCGGTGGTGCCATCCAACCATCTCATCCTCTGTCGTCCCCTTCTCCTCCTGCCTTCAATCTTTCCCAACATTGGTTTTTTCCAGTGAGTCAGTTGTTTGCATCAGGTGGCCAAAGTATTGGAGCTTCCGCTTCAGCATCAGTCCTTCCGATGAATTTTCAGCACTGATTTCCTTTAGGATGGACTGGCTGGATCTTCTTGCAGTCCAAGTGACTCTAAAGAGTCTTCTCTAACACCACAGTTCAAAAGCATCACTTTTTCGGCACTCAGCTTTCTTTATAGTCCAACTCTCACATCCATACATGACTACTGGAAAAACCATATTTGCCTAGTTGGACCTTTGTTGGCAAAGTAACATCTCTGCTTTTTAACATGCTGTCTAGGTTGGTCATAACTTTTCTTACAAGGAGCAAGAGTCTTAATTTCATGGTTGCAATCACACTGCAATTTGCAGTGATTTTGGAGCCCCCCAAAATAAAGTCTGTCACAGTTTCCATTGTTTCCCCATCTATTTGCTATGAAGTGACGGGACCGGATGCCATGTAGGCCATTGTAAAAATGTTGGCTTTAATGCCGCTTTGGGAGCTTTGTCCGTCTAAGGGGAGGGGTGCTGGAGGGTTCTCCCTGCAGCCCCGCTGCCATCCTTGTGGGGGTGTCACGTCCCTGTGGGCTGCCACAGGGCCTCGAATCTGCAGAGCCTCTTGAGCAGCTGCTCTGTGCCTGGAGCTGGGTGCACGGGGCTGAGCTCCAAGGAGCGGAGCCGGCCCGTGTACAGGTAGACAGCTTTTGGCTGTGCTTTTCCACAGCCTCAGTGAGCGTCTCTTTCCTCACCTGCCCACCTGGATCCTCATGGCCCTCAGGTCTGGGTCTCTGTCCCACAGCTCTGGACTCTTGGTAGAGACTAGGCTGAGGTTCCCCTGCTGTCTGCCGTGAGTCCCTACGCCAGGTCGAGTAGTGCTGGCCGACTCACAGATGCTCTGTGGTCCACCGCTCCCTGAGAGGTGCCACTGCAGGATGGAGGCTGGGGAGCAGAAACTCGGAGTCCCTGGACACCAGAGCACCCTGGCCTTTATTGACTGAAGGGCTCCGTCTCAAAGAGGCAATACGGTGATACACTGTAAGAAGAGGAAGAACCCTGGTTGCGTATCCTTGCTCGCGTCACCCGAAGCTGCCTTTCTGGAGGCTCTATGCCTGGCGGCCGTGCATTGTTCTGACAGCTCTGTTTCTCAAGCTGTGTCTCGAGTGGTTCCTCCTTCATGGCAGCCCCAGCCTTGGGCTCTAGGGCCGGAGCGTGGCCGCACCGCTGTCCTGCTGTGTGACTGTTAAGTGTCTTTAAGCAGCACTTTCCTGTCTGCAAAACGCATGTGGTAGATTGTGGTGGAGGCTGAGATACCGTCTGGATCTGACCGCTCGTAACTCCTCAGTGTTGGCCGCTTTCACGACAGTCCTTGTATCTTCCTTGTGAACGTCGGAGTTTGGCAGGAACTTGCTGGCGTGTCTTCTCCTTCAGCCCGTCCTGCCCAGTGCCCTGGTCACACCCTCTCGGACAGGCGGGGATGGGCCGGGGGCCCAGAGGAGGCTTCACCACATTCTTCTTTCTTTCAAAAGACAGAGCTGTCTTGAGTTCTCTCATTCTGTTATGTGAGTAGCCACTTACTTAGCTGAATGTAACCTTTTGTGAATGGGGTTATCAACTACTAGTTAATAATAACACTTACGTCTGGCTGTGTACCCAGCACTGCTAACATTTTGCATACATTACCTCAATTCCTGCAAAAAACCCTGTGGTTCATTGAGCATTGCCTTCACTTTGCAGGTGAAGATAACTTCCTGAGATCCCGGGACTGGGGCAAGTGTTCTTTTTGATTCCTTGGTTTTCTGGGTTGTCGAGGGGCAGGCATCTGCATTTGCATCACTTGCATTGGCATCAGCTGTTATGTCTGCTGGTGTTTGGTTCTGACTTGGACTTTCTTTCTAGTATTTGCTTGGGGTGACAAAGGGCAGAGGTCATTTCTTTTTAAAGTTCAGTTTTATATATAGTTTATTTTTTGATCCTTCAATATTTTATTTTTGTGATCCTATATATATATATTTACAGAAATTTTTTGATTGATGTATAGCTAATCTGTGCTGTATAGCACTGTGACTCAGTTGTACACATATATATTCTTTTTGTGTTTTCTCTTCGCTTGTGGTTTATCACAAGATATTGAGTATATAGTTACCTGTGCTGTGCAGTAGGACCTTTTATTTATCTGCTCTGAGTATAATGGTTTGGATTTACCAACCCCAAATTCTTTGCCTATCCCTCTCCCTCCCCGCTTCCCCTTGTCAACCATGGGTCTGTTCTCTATGAGCAGAAGTCCTTTCTGACCCATTGGTCAGCTGTGTAGGTGTTTTTCCTGAAGAAATAGGTTGTATTGAAGAAAGTAAAATAAAAGGTTTTGAGAAAACACAGTATTGGGGATTAGTGTTGTTCAGAATTGGAGACTTGGAGGAGAACCCAGAGGTCATGGTCCACGCTCTTCCTGGCCCCTCTAGAGAGGGCTGTTTCACAGCCAGAATAAAGCTATGGGTCTGAGGGACCACAGCAGAGTGCTGCATTCGTAGTTGCTCTTCCTGCCCAGCCGTCTGCTCTTGGATAGCCCTCCCGTTAGATAGAAGTTTCCTCTGTCACCTCCACCCACTTCTCCGCCTCCTCCTCCCCAGCCACGCAGGGACCCCCAGACAGATCCTCTTGTCAACTCCACAGACACTAGAGTGTTTCTGCTGGAGCCGCAGAGACTCAGTCCCTGCCCTGAGCCGGCGGGGGTGGGGGGAGTGGGGATGCTCAGTCACCTGCTTGTGGGATTAGGACCGGTGGGCGGGACTAAAGAGCAGAACCAGGGAATGGGGAGGGCCACCTGGAGGCTTCTGTGTCCTCAGCATCCTGCCAAGTGTCCATCTGATGCTAAATAGGGTGGAAAGCCAGAGAATGGGGAATGAGTGAAGGCAGGAACAAGGATCATGAAAAGCTCTGCTTTCCTTCTGGTGTTGTGAGCTGCTTCCTGGGAACCAGAGAACCTTATCCCGGGGCCGTGAGGGATGAGAGGGCTTTGGGACCAGAGCTGGGAAGCAGTTGGGGTGACAAGGACCTTCATTCCCAGATGGTCTGATTCAGTTAGCCTCCCCAGGTGAGGGACTCGGTGTCCCCATCCACAGATGATTGTGGCGGCCTGGGCGGTCCTTTTTAGAGAAACTGATCAAGACCACAAGGCGTTTGGCCACCTTGGTCCTTGTTTCCGCAAACATGAAGAAATCTCTGTAAGTTTCCTCCCAATGACATTCTAAAACAAGCCTTCCTGTCTGCTTCCTTCTAAGGTCTGTTCAGACAAGCTGCGCCTCTGAGTGCACTAGGAAGGGAACGTCTCATAGATTCCCTCGTGCGAGTCAGCTCTGCACACATGCTGGTGTATTAGTGGTGGAGAAGCTCGGGAGAAATGTAACCAAACTTGGCTCTGATTTCTGATCCTTGAAGTATAATTGTCATTTTGTTGTTTTGATTCTCTTTCCTTTTTCTATCTTTAAAAATAAATCTCCCCCACCCCTCAAGTAACCACCCATCTATTCTAAGAGCTAGAGATTGAGTGTTCTCAAACCAGCCATGAGTCAGTGACAGCCTCTTGCTCTTATAAATAGAAACATAGACTCTGCTCCCGCGTGTTCCTCATAGGCTCTCTCCAGCACTTTCCTTTCCACAGCCAAGGAATGTGCTTCTGAGTCAGCAGTCAGCTGCCGAGGTTGGAGCACGCAAGGCAACGCCAGCAGCAGAAACCGCACCGCCGCGGGAGACCGGGCCTCCGTTCCTCCTCCAGCCTCCCTTCTCAGACTCCTCACTTTCCTTGTTCCTTCCTTCCACACCTTGGCTTTTCAACCCCCCGGATTTCTGGCACCTTCCGGCTGGGTTTCCAGGTCTGTAGGTTCCTGTGATCACGACTGTTGGGTTTCCCAGGCTGCTGGGACGTACACAGCACATGGGGTGGTTCAGGAGAGGCTGGGAGAAGCACGACCTGCGTTTGACCTTCAGGAATGAGGGCATGGGGGCAATGGTGGAAGGGGCTTCTGTCTGCCCGGCGGCCGTCAGCGTGGACCAGTGCTGGGCAGTGCCCAGGCCGCACGCGATGTCCCGCCAGCAGAGCTGCAGAACAGGCACTGGAGTGTCTCTGCTGTGGCCTCTTGGCTTGTTGAGGAGGAAAGCTGAGGCAGCCCGAGGGAATTGATCTTGTGTAGTTTTACCTCGGGCGCCTGTCACACTGTCCCAGGAGCCACCTTCCCTCCACTTATCTGCTGTCATTAGTGACCTGGGGTGAACTCCCGTGGATGGGCACTTCCTCTGCGTGTGCCTCCGACTGGAGCCTGTTCATTTGAAAGCAGTTTGCATCAGCAGAGGGGGTGGGACGGCAGGTGTTAATGAAGGAGTTTGTGTGTGGTGAGGTTTGAGGAAATGGGCAGCTCTTTGGAGGTGTTTATTTCAAACATACATACAGCCAGGGGGTGTTGGCCCACAATTCAGAGTTCTTTGAAAGTAGATGCCGAGACTTCGGGAGAGGGAGAGGCTTTTAGAAATGCATGTCGCAGGATCTTGAGTGTGTTGGGGTCAGCTGGAACACAGAGGTCCCTTGGGCTCCTTGCTCATCCTGGCAGGGAGCGGAAGGCGGCTGCTGCTCTTTAGGAACAAAGAAAAATCATTTTCTTTCTTGAGAGGCGGGACGAGAGGCGGAGCCATCAGAGTTGGTGCAGTCAGTGCTTTCCAGACACTGACTGGAGAAGTGCCAGTCACCTGTGAACACAGGTAGGCAGGCAGGGGCCGGATCGTGGGAGCCCTCTGCTGCCACAGGAACGGAGCAGATACAGCTGCAGAGGTCCCGCCCGGGGCAGGAGGCAAGGAGGGCGCCCATGGAGCACACACCCTCCAACCTCGGTTTCTAGTCACTGGCTGGCTGTTCCCCTTTCCTCCACCTTTGGACGAGCACTTCTGGTTTTTTCTGCCACTTACAAACTTTGACCACCTGACATTTCTAGATGACCACTGGCTTGTAAGAAAAAGAATGGATTTTTGAGAAATTTTAACATATTTCTCTTGCTGCGTTCTACTGTCTAAGATAAACTTTTGCTTTGGGGAAACTGAAGGTTGGTTTCAGTTCCATTTCTTGCTGAACTCTTGGCCACAGGGGTGCTTGGAAAGGCTGTGTTTTTAGCAGTGTGTATAGGAGGTTGCTGAGTTAGTGATGTATTTGAGATGAGAAGCAAATCAGCGTGTGTCAGATAAAAAATTACCGTCTTTGGCCTCCACAGAACAGGTCACGGCATCTGGCTCCATCGCTTAATGGCACATAGATGGGAAAACAATGGAAACAGTGACGGACTTTATTTTGTTGGGCTCCAAAATCACTGCAGACGGTGACTGGAGCCACGAAATTAAGACACTTGCTCCTTGAAAGAAAAGCTATGACAAACCTAGATAATGTATTAAAAAGCAGAGACATTACTTTGCTGACAAATGTCTGTATAGTCAAAGCTCTGGTTTTTTTTAGTAGTCATGTACGGATGTAAGAGTTGGACCAAAAAGAAGGCTTAGCATGAAAGAATCGATGCTTTCGAACTGTGGTGTTGGAGAAGACTCTTGAGAGTCCCTTGGACAGCAAGGAGATCCAACCAGTCAATCCTAAAGGAAATCAACCCTGAATATTCATTGGAAGGACTGAAGCTGAAGTTCCAATACTTTGGCCACCTGATGTGAAGAGCCTACTCATTGGAAAAGACCCTGATGCTGGGAAAGATTGAGGGCAGGAGAAGGGGATGTCAGAGGATGAGATGGTTGGATGGCATCACCGACTCGATGGACATGAGTTTGAGCAGGCTCCGGGAGTTGGTGATGGACAGGGAAGCCTGGCGTGGTGCAGTCCATGGGGTCACAGTCAGACGCAACTGAACAGCAACAACAATGAGAACATGAGGACTGTTGTGTCTGGTGATGTGGGAAACCCGGGAAATGGCAGTCCTTGTATCTAGGGTAAACCACCCACAGCCTTAGTTGATCTGGTTTAACTTCGTAATACATGGCAAGGTGTGAGGAGAAACAGAGTGTTACTAATCCTTTCTAAGGGGCTTCTCACCTCCCGAGAGCTTAAGGACGGAAGGCGGGTCTCTTCTGTGGCGCTGCTTCTGGATGGAGCTGGGAGGCAGGCGGGTGGCATCCTCAGCAGACAGTTGGTGGCTCCCTTCGCCCTCGGCTGCCTTGCTGGATAGTGGGTCACTCCTGTTTCTACAGGGCTGAGCTCCGGTGAGGCCCTGTGTCTCACTCAGTGGGAGGCGGGGATGCATCGGGGGGCCACTCGCCTGGAGGCCGGGAGGGCTTCTCACACCTCCTCGCTCACTCGGTGGGGAGCTGGGCTGAGGGAGGCACAGTGTCCTTGGGGTGTCCGCACGTGGACCCCAGGCCACGCCTTTGCGCGTCTTGTTGGCCTGCCCTGCCCCTCTGCTGTCCCGCCACCCTGGCCCTCGGCCGCTTGCCTCCCAGCTCTCGACAGTGCTTCTAGGTGGTGACGGTACATGAACGTGGTCCTCTGAGACCTCCCCGCTCCCTGTCCTGGGTCTGTACTGTGTTCACTTACCTCCTCCCCCACCCACCCCATGCCTCTGTATCTCTCCAGACAGCTGTCTGTGCTGCCGCCCCTTCTGTCCGTGAGTCTCAGATCTCAGGGGTGGAAGGGGCGGCAGCACAGATGGGTGGCCAGAGCCCTGGGCCGTCCTCTCGCCAGGACTTCCGCGTGCGATCTGACCAGCCTTGAGTGGGCAGCTCCCACCTGGACGCCGGGCCCCCTGGGCCTCAGCCGACTGCCCAGTGTGCCCTTCCACCAAGGCAGGTCAGATGTAGCAGGGTCAGAGGGGAGCTCACCGCGTGCCCCGCCCCAGATGAGTGTTTCTCTTTGTCACGCCTTGGCCTGGTGTCACCATTCACTCCGTCCTTCCTCTGTGAGTCTCTCTTGCAAGCCTTCCATTTTCCTTCCTCTCCATGTCCTGCGCTTCCCCCCTGCTGGCTGACACTCGCTCCTCCTGGAAAGCTCAGCTGTTGTCCCTTAGAGGCCCATCTTGGGTGAGGACCCCTTCCCCGTGACGGGGCCTCTGTCCGTGTCCCCAGCCCTGTGCCTCTCCTCTCTGATGCTCAGCAGAGCGTGAGCCTGTCTCACCCGCTCGGCTGTGATGTCCCTGACAGCAGCCGCGGTCTTGCTCCTCTCCATTCCTGGGGCCGCAGACGGTGCCTGGTGTGTGGAGGGCAGGCCGCGTGTTGCAATGTCTAACTGATGATTGCTGCGCTTGGAAACTGTCTGCTAGAAGATGTTTTTAGATACCAACCGGGATGTGCTAACCAACCCTTTTTCTTTATTAGGTTAATGTGACAGCGTCAGGCGGGTCCACAGCCCTCCCTCTGCCCCACCTGTCCAGGGCACCGAGAGTGGGGACATGGAGGAGAGTAAGAATGAGGCCACGAACCGGGCCCACGTCCTCTTTGACCGCTTCGTGCAGGCCACCACCTGCAAGGGGACCCTCAAGGCCTTCCAAGAGCTTTGCGACCATCTGGAACTGAAGCCGAAGGACCACCGCTCCTTTTATCACAAGCTCAAGTCCAAGCTTAACTACTGGAAAGCCAAGGCCCTCTGGGCAAAGCTGGACAAGCGGGGCAGCCACAAAGACTACAAGAAGGGAAAGGTGTGCACGAACACCAAGGTAGGGCCTGGGACTCGCTGGAGAGGGAGAGGGCCTTGGGCGGAGGTAGCCTGTGAGGCCAGGTGGGGTCAGCCTCAGCCTGGGGAGGCGTCAGGCTCAGCCACGTGCGGGTCCTCTGCCTGCGTTCATTCGACTGTCCCTCCTGCCCGCTCTTACCCCTGGACTGACACAGGCACATGCGGGGTCTCAGCTGCTGAGAACGACCCTGCAGCCAGTTGATACGTGGACTGTTTGATTTTGCTGCAGCTCTGGCTGACTCTGACGCTGTTAGAGGACGCAGGCCACTGAGCACAGAGGTAGCCAGGCCCTGGTGGGGTCCTGTCTGCCTGGGTGGCCTGGTGCTTGGCAGAGCAGCCTCTGGACTCAGTGTCTGGTAAGGTGTGCAGAGTATTGGCCAACTTGGGGATTTCCCACAGGCTTCAGACCTCCTTTCATCCGTTTTCCAGAGGCCTGTGTTGATAAGCAGGGGCTTTATAAACCAAAGAATTTCTTTTGCTTGCTTCACAATCTAGAGAAATCTTAGGCAAAAACCGAAGATGTCCACTCACGTGTGCCGGAGGAGGCGTCGGGAGTGGAGAAGGATAACACATTCTGTGTTTTCCTCATTATGTAAGAGCCCTTTCTGTGAGAAGCTGGAAAAGCTAGCTTTTGCAGAAGTTGCAGATGACGTTAGGACTGCTGTTACTATTTCATGAGCCTAAGCTTGCCCTGTGTGGGTTTGTATTTGGGTAGGTATTCATACACAGAATTCAAGTAATTCAAGGGCATACTTTTATGAGTGTGCTCTAGAGTTTTATTAAGAATGGGGAGAATTTGAAGCCAGAGGCAGTGCCTGTCTCTCCTCTGGACTTGCATGTGAACTAGTTCCATGTCAGCCTGAGTCCTTCTCTAGAACATGGATCTTCAAGAACTCTCTTCAGCACAGGACGCTCTGACTCCTGAGGATTACCTCCTGGGAGTCTTTCAAGCGGTAGGTCCATCCAGGACCCAGGCTTGCTTGGCTGTGTGTTTAGTGATCTGTGTCTCCTCAAGGAGACGGAGATCTGCTTGACTTACAAGCCTTCCGAAAGGTCTTCTCCGGTTGATGAGAGGTGACGTGAGTTTTATCCTGTGTTGACGTCATGGCCCGGGTAAAGATCTGCAGGTGCCCTGTCTGAGTTTCTGTCCAGCAGTGAAAGTCAAGTCCTCCTCCATCCAGAGCGCTCACAGCTCCTCTCTGAAGCCATTGTGGGTGCTCCACTCTGACCCAGATGGGAGTGAAGGCTTCTTGGTAGTGGGGAGAATAGCCCTGTGGGGGCTTTGGGGAATGGTAGTCGTGAAGTCAAGAGTGCTGCCTTTGCCCTGAAAGCAGCCGTGTCTTTCAGTGTCTCATCATTGGAGCCGGCCCCTGCGGTCTCCGCACAGCCATCGATTTGTCCTTGCTGGGAGCTAAGGTGGTCGTCGTTGAGAAGCGAGACGCCTTCTCCCGCAACAACGTCTTGCACCTCTGGCCGTTCACCATACATGACCTACGAGGTCTGGGTGCCAAGAAGTTCTATGGCAAGTTCTGTGCTGGGGCCATCGACCACATCAGTAAGTAAGATCAGCTCTCCTATGGAATCCTGCCTCTGCCCACTTCTCAGGGGACAGTGGCAGGCAGATTCTAGAAGCTGGTGTGCCCTATCATCGTTCATGTCTGTTCTGTAGAGAGCACACTCAACTTGGAGTCGGAGTACCTGCCCTCTGGAGGTTCTGTAACCTGAGATTCTTCAGTGCCGATGTGTCTCCTGCGAAATGAGTTTAGCTTAAGGAGCTCTAAGGTCCTGGGCTCTTACTGAGCACCAGCAGTGGGTGGGGTGGGCCCTGCGGCCAGTCCGGGACGCGGACCTCCAGTGTGGGCTTTGACCCTCTGGTGGTTCATAGTCCAGAGGGAGAGGCCGGAGGTGTGGGCTCGCTGTGGTGCACTGCTGTGGGTGCCTCCTGACGAGAGGGCACGTGCTCTGGGGGTGGCCCTGGGGATTAGAAGGACAGACTCCTGGTCTGGCTGTGAGTGGCCAGTCGATAGTGGGATTCCTTCGTTGGGTGGTTCTCGCGAGGTCTGCAGCACGCAGGGCTCCTGCTGGACTCTGGTCCCCTACAGGCTTGGCCTGGGCCCGAGCTTGAGTCAGTAGACATTAATGCAGACAGTGCTTTTGTTTTCATGCTGATCTGAAAAGTGGTTCAGAACAGACTGTCTGCTTTATGAGGCTGAAGTCTTGTCTGTTGATCATCATTGATGGTTTCAGGGGAGCCTTATCAAGGAGCTGCTATTCTGAGCTCTTCAGGTGTGTCCTGTAAACATCAGCTTCAAAGCAGTTGTGCCAGTTTATCACCTGCTGGCTGAGAGATGCCACATTCCACTCATAGCAGAAGCGCTCTGTCTGTCTGTTGGGCTGTGCTGTATAAAGCATCTTGGAACTCAGTTGTGTACAGCTATAGTGTGTGCCAGCAGAGGATTTAAGGAGTCTGGGAGTGTGACTCGGGAGGGTGGGCAGTGGGGGAAGTAACTGAGATGACTTCAAGGAGGATTAGCATGTTTCCTAGCACGTTGTCACAGCCTGCCGGCACATCAGTCTTAGCAGAGAACAGGGTCGTCGCATCAGTGGGCTTGTCTGCCTTGTGCGTGACAGGATTTGTCTTAGGGCCCGGACCCTCTCTCAGCAGCCCTGGGCTGCTGCCGTGCCTGCCACCTGGGAGGTACTCACTGGACGTTGAACAAATACATAACTCTCACTGTGATAATGAGTAAGATTTTCTATTGTTTTGAGCCTTAGTTCCTACACCTGTGGACCAGAGGTGGGAGGGGGGCAGTAAGAGACTGAGGCTAGATGGAGGGTGCTCCTTCAGCGTGTATGGATGTGTAGCCATCAGCGAGGTACGAGGTGAGAAAAGCTGTGCGCAGTTCAGGAGGCAGTGCAGCCCTTTGTGTCCAGTGGGAGGAGCCCCTGGGGCCCATCTTCCACCTTCTGTGGTGAGTCCTGTCAGCGCCACAGGTTCTGCTCAGTTACTGTGACTCTGAGCCCATCAGGAGGATTGGGGGCTCTGAGCACATCAGGGAGGGGAGGGGGGCTCTGAGCCCATCAGGGAGGGGAGGGGGGCTCTGAGCCCATCAGGGAGGATCAGGGGGCTCTGAGCACATCAGGGAGGGGTGGGGGGCTCTGAGCCCATCAGGGAGGGGTGGGGGAGCTCTGAGCCCATCAGGGAGGATGAGGGGAGCTCTGAGCACATCAGGGAGGGGTGGGGGGCTCTGAGCCCATCAGGGAGGATGGGGGTCGCTCTGAGAACATCAGGGAGGGGTGGGGGGCTCTGAGCACATCAGGGAGGATGGGGGAGGGCTCTGAGCACATCAGGGAGGATGGGGGAGGGCTCTGAGCACATCAGGGAGGATGGGGGAGGGCTCTGAGCACATCAGGGAGGATGAGGGGGCCTCTGAGCACATCAGGGAGGGGTGGGGGCTCTGAGCACATCAGGGAGGATGGAGAGCTCTGAGCACATCAGGGAGGATGAGGGGCTCTGAGCACATCAAGGAGGATGGAGAGCTCTGAGCACATCAGGAGGATGGGGAGCTCTGAGCTCATCAGGGGAGGATTGGGGGAGCTCTGAGCCCATCAAGGGAGGATTGGGGGAGCTCTGAGCCCATCAGGGGAGGATTGGGGGAGCTCTGAGCGCATCAGGAGGATTGGGGGAGCTCTGAGCACATCGGGGAGGATGGGGGGCTCTGAGCCCATCAGGGGAGGATTGGGGGAGCTCTGAGCACATCAGGAGGATGGGGAGCTCTGAGCACATCAAGGAGGATGGGGAGCTCTGAGCACATCAAGGAGGATGGGGAGCTCTGAGCACATCGGGGAGGATGGGGGGCTCTGAGCACATCAGGAGGATGGGGAGCTCTGAGCACATCAAGGAGGATGGGGGGCTCTGAGCACATCAGGGAGGATGAGGAGGCCTCTGAGCACATCAGGGAGGATGGGGGAAGGGAGCGCGTCTCCTGCTGTCTCAGTGCTTTCGTGTGCTGGGAATACCTAACCCAAGAGGTGGACTTGGCCCTGAGTGTGTCTCTGGAACATCTGCACTGAGTCGTATTTGCCCTGGGAAAGAAAAGACGCTACAGGCATGGCTGGGAAAAGCCTGCTGCCGGTGACTTTGAGCAGCCGAGTAAACTCTGCGTGCATGGGTGAGTGGGGGAACCGGGGTAGTGATGCTGACTGTCCTGCTGAGGACCCTCACTCATGCAATCTTCTGCCCACCCAGGTATCCGTCAGCTTCAGCTAATACTTTTGAAAGTAGCTTTGATCCTAGGCATTGAGATCCACGTCAATGTGGAATTCCGAGGACTTGTGGAGCCTCCTGAGGATCAAGAAAATGAACGTGAGTGTAAAAATAAGGAGGGAAAGGGGCTGGAAGGGGTGAGAAAGATTCGATCTAGGGAGGAGACGACAGGCATCTTGGGTAGCTTTCAGAGCTGGTTGAAGAGCTTTTCCGTTTGCACAGCCTGAGTCTTTGGAGGAACTTTGATTTAATGAGGGGGCCCTGACGTAGCATGAGGCATGCTGGGTGCTTGGATCCGTTACAGAAGGTCATGTGCTGGGGGGTGTTCCTTTGTGAGCCTTCCTCAAAGCTTCTTTCTCTCTTTGGTTTGTGCCCCAAGCTTTTATGCCTGCTATGTTTGACAGGGGGTTTTGTGCCAGCTGCACACCTGGGTATCTAGAGATCTGGGTGTATGAATATCTCAGGTGTATGAATGGGTCCGGTGATGACCTTCATTCTGACTTTGGTCCACAGGGATAGGTTGGCGGGCCCTGGTGCACCCCAAAACGCACCCTGTGTCAGAATATGAGTTTGAAGTGATCATCGGCGGAGATGGCCGCAGGAATACCTTGGAAGGTACTGGGCGGTCTCCTCCTGCTGGTTCACAGCCAGGGAATGGTCGCCCTCCCCAAGCCCCGTAAGAGCTTGTATCCTCGGAGTCCCCACTCCTGAGACCCCTCCTCTGGTCCGTGCCTGTGCTGGTGGATGGCAGGCCCCACCAGCTGACTCCCAGGCACTTCTCTGGGTGCAGGGAGATAGGCTCTCATGAGCCGGGGCCACTGCAGATCTAGACCTGACTTACTCAAGCACATGGAGCCTCGCGCTGAGTGCTTTGCTGGCCCGTTGGATTTCCAGGCGTGTGTTAGCTGTGGGTGATTTGACATCTTGCTGGATTGGGAAGGCTTTGGGAGGTAGACACTTTGTTTCCAGAGGAGAGCTGCCCTCAATTTCCCGTGATTCCCACCCCCCACACTCCCCTACGTCCTCGTCCTCGTCAGAACCCCTCCTATTTCTCGTGTTTGACGTGAACTTCCTGCTTCTCTGGCCAGCTCTCATAACCTCTGAAAATTTCTTCCCTGCTTCCCAGGATTTCGTCGGAAAGAATTCCGTGGCAAATTGGCCATTGCCATTACAGCGAATTTTATTAACCGAAATACAACAGCAGAAGCCAAAGTGGAAGAAATCAGTGGTGTGGCTTTTATATTCAACCAAAAATTTTTCCAGGAACTGAGGGAAGCCACAGGTTGGTGTTAATACCTCCACAGCGGAAGGAAAGACTCTGAACCCCGCTCTGGCCCTCGTCAGGGGGCTGGCGGGGCGGGGTCGTTGCTGCCGCCGCCGTGCTGTGGCCCTCTGCCCTTTCTGCGCCCCTGTGCTCCGCTCTGGGTGCTGGGCCGTTCGTGCCTCTGTCTCCTGCTCTGCTGGCTTTGGTGCTCATCGCTGTGGCTGGGCTGCTCCTCCTGCTTGAACCCCTTCCCCTGCCTGGCGCTGCGTCGCTGTGGGTGGGAACCCTGGTTTGTTGAGAAGCAGACTGTAGGTGTTGAGTATTCTTTTTCCTGAGTTCATTTGCTTCTGAAGTAAACCACATGCCAGATAAAAATGAGGCTATTGTATGGTAGCTTGTGAATAGATTCACTTAGGCATTTTGCTGCAACAAAAATGTGTGACAAATGGCAGTTATCTGTTTTCTAGGACACAGTTTCTTGCCATTGCATCTAATTTTTTAGGTTAGTAGAGCTAACCCTACTGACTCTGCTTCCAGCACCTGGTTCTGTCTTGCTTGTGAGCGTCTAGGAGATTCCCCTGTTGCCTGATGAGTATCAAAGAGGCTTAACCTGACTCAGACCCTCTTCCTCAAGGTTAACCTCTCCCTTCTTCCCATCCTCACGTTTCTTCTTCCTGCTGATGGCTGTTGTTAGGATAACAGGGTGTCAGGTAAATGCAGAGCAGCATGAGGATGACCAAGCTTCCCTCTTCTTGTGAACAACTGGGCAAGGTGTGAAGATCGGGCTCAGATACCTGTTTTCTCTTTCCTGCCTGGGGTTCCAGGACCCCGGTCTCTGTGGACTGATAACAGTCATCCCCCCACATCTCAGCAGACCCTCACGTGGGTGTCTGTCCTCTGTCGCAGGGATCGACCTGGAGAACATTGTCTACTACAAAGATGATACACACTACTTCGTTATGACTGCCAAGAAGCAGAGCTTACTGGACAAAGGGGTGATACTGCATGTGAGTCATGGGTTTCTTTTAGACCTCTTTTCATGTATCAGGACATGTGATTACCAAGATAAAGAATTTTATTGTCTGATCAGTTTTTTTTGCAAAGTCATTAAAACGAGCAACTCAGTCATCTCCTGGGACTGTGCGTTTTGTAATCCTCTGATGTTTTTTAGTTTAACACTTTAAAAAACCTCTTATTTTGGAAAATGTCAAGTGTGAACAAAAGTGGAGAGACTTGGGTAATGAACCCCCTTGTGCTTCTTATCTAGCTTCACAGGGATCAGCACGCGGCCAGCACTGCCTACTCCCCACTCCTGCGTGGGGCTTTGCAGAGCAATCTCAGGTAGCATTTTGTGCATAAATATTCAGCGTAGTTTTAGTGCTTAGGTTTGTGGCTTATGGTGCATTCCCATGTGGCTGATTATTGGTTGGTTAATAAGTCGTCCTTTGGGAGAGGGTTGTAGAGCGAAGGGGTTATAGAGGGAAGGGAGTTTGGTGTTTCTGGGAGCCTGAGAGCAGTTCTGGCTTTACTGCGGATCTGGTTACAGCGGCCCAGGGAACAGAGCCTCGGTCAGGCTTTATTTGGACCTCTTTGTGGCCTGACAGTGAGGACTCTTGTTCACCCAGAGTCAGGGCCAGTGAAGCCTTTTTTCCAGATGACTAATTGTGTGACATTCCCTGAGACGATGACCTGGAAATGGAATCAGAGAGCCACAGGTGGATGGTTCCTCCAGAGATGGTTCCTTAGGAGAGTTTCTTAAGTCTTGCTTGGTCTGGCTGGTCTGGGTTTGAGAATTCTGTTCCTGTGATGATGTGCTGACCGAGGCCCCTGCGGTCCCAGCACAGACTCGTGGCTGAGTGTCCGGGTGTCCCAGCTCTGCAGGGTGGTGATGCGTTACACTCCCGCTTTGCCTTGGGCAGTGCTGGGGAGCAGGGAGCTTGCCCGCAGCAGTCTCCTCTTCGGGGGCCTCCTGTCTGTGTCTCAGCCCCGTGGCCTCTGTGTGTGTGAGAAGGGAGCAGAGCGTGGATGCAGCCGGTGCCACCAGAGTGTATCCAGAGTGGGATATACTCAGCTGGACGTTTCACCGGGAAGAGATACTCATGAGCCTGCTGGTGCGCCTCGGGGCCAAGCTAAGACTTGACATCTACTGTCCTCGTCAGGGCTATGGTAATCAGTTGACATTATGTTGGAACAATCTAGAATGCCACAACCTGATGTACTTTTCCTTTCTGTGTTTTTTTTTTTTTTTGAGCGCACAGGGTGTGTGCCACTGAATCCTGAGCCCACAGTGGCTACTCACTAAGTATTGAACAAACCATCTTGAGTGTGCATGTTTGCCCTTTCCAAGTTGTCTGGGCAGCTGGAGGTGCCCTCAGGGACACTTGGAGAGCTCCAGTCCCCCTTGAGGAGGCCTGGTCAGTGTGCAGGAACCTCTGGAGCAGAGGAGTTTCTCAATCCTCTCTATGGAGAGCCCTTTTTCTCTCGTCGTTTCCCTTTGTTGGTGGATTACTGTGGGGCCTTCCAGAATCCCCTATGTTCTTTGGAAAGCTTCTGTTCTGTCCTCAGTGTATCTCTTGCCGGGTCCCTGGGCTGCTGGTGCCCCCACCTCCTTATCCGTCGGGCATGGAAGCTTTTGGGTTCTTCCTTTGGGGACTATGGGAGACGTAGGTTGAGTGTCCTGTGTCGTCCAGTTGCTGTCAGAAGAGGATGCTTACTGATAGCAGCCTTAACTGGGGATGCTTTTCAGTTTACAAGGCACCATCCCACGAGTCATTGTATTTGGTGTTTAGAGCAGCTCCGTGAGGTGGAGTGGACTAGACTGCACAAGTAGGGACTGGTTCCAAGAACGATGGAAAAGCAGGGACTGTTTCTAGGTGGCAAAACCTGTGTTTCCTTAGAAACAAGCCCCCCACCCTACCCGAATTTGTGTGGAGGACTTACTTTGGAACAGGAAGCCACTCTCAGGGCAGGGAAGGTGGTGTGGCCGTAGCCAGTGGGCACCTATGCCCCTGCCTGGGCTTTCCCTTGAGCCTCCCCCCGTCTCTGGAGACAGGACTACGCTGACACGGAGCTCTTGCTCTCCCGGGAGAATGTGGACCAGGAGGCCCTGCTGAGCTACGCCCGGGAGGCAGCCGACTTCTCCACCCAGCAGCAGCTGCCGTCGCTGGACTTCGCCATCAACCACTACGGGCAGCCTGACGTAGCCATGTTCGACTTCACGTGCATGTACGCCTCCGAGAACGCGGCCCTGGTGCGGGAGCACAACGGGCACCAGCTGCTGGTGGCTCTGGTGGGGGACAGCCTCCTGGAGGTGAGCGGGTATTAGGGGGCAGCATGACTAGGAACATGGGGTCCCAGGCTGCGAGCGTCTGTGTTACCCTGCCATGTAGAGTCCAGCCTGGGGGCTCAGGGCCTGCTGAGTTAGGGTTAGGACCTGCCAGGTTGTGGGGGGGGGGGAGGGCAGTATGTCCTGCCAGAACGTCCTCTCAGGGGTTTAGTTTCCCTCTATTAAAAGGTAATTAATTCTCTGTTTTCTATCTCCTTCTAGCCTTTTTGGCCAATGGGAACAGGAATAGCCCGGGGCTTTCTGGCTGCTATGGACTCAGCCTGGATGGTGCGTAGCTGGTCTCTGGGGACGAGCCCCTTGGAAGTCCTGGCAGAGAGGTAACCGCAGGGGCCCTCCGCGATGAGATGGAGCGTCAGTTGCAGGCTGGGCTCAGGTTTCTCCTTCTTAATTGATGATATATTCTTATTTAGGAGAAGAAAGGTAAGATAGGTATTCATAAAATCATAGAAACCTACCGGTCATCTCAGTGATGTTCTCCTGTCACTCTCCAAAGCAAACTCTTCCAAGCGGTGTCTGAATCTTTGTATAACATTGAAGGATGTTCTCCGATTCCTCTGTGACAATTACGTAAACAGGGGTATGAAAATCCTGTGTCAAGTCCTTCTTGTCTTTGAACTAGAGAGGCTAATACTAATGAAATCAGCGTGGTAGCTGGGGATGTACTAACTTAGAACTAATTAAAGATAACCTTTGAATTCAAAGGAAAACACCAAGCTGCTTGTAAACATTTCTCAAACGTCAGATATTTTGAAGCAGATAATTGTGAATGAGCTAAGACCTGGGATTTGCATGCTGATAAAGAACAAGTGCCTTGACCAGAACTAGAGAAAGAGGATGTACTGGGTGAAATTTGGGGTTCATATCATTTTAAGTCTGTTACATAAGGTCCTCTAGGGTCACAGTTACCTAGGGGGTCACAGCCAGGAAATAGCAGTGCTTCGAGGCTGGGAACCCTGGCTGGTCTCAGGGGTCACAAGGGTGTGGAGAGAAACTGGACACATGCTGTTGAGAGGGTGGGGTGTGTGGGAGGGGGCCTTTGGTGGCAAGTTTTTTTCACCAGTGACTTTCTTAAAAATTTAGTGAACTTGCCGAAACAGAGCATAGTAGTAAATTAGATTTGGGCTTTGCTCCTGCCCACAGCAGTGTGCTTGCCTTTCTTGCTGGGGCGTAGCAGTCTGGGGCCTGCGGGGTCTTGGAGGTGGAGGGGATGGGAAGCGAGGCTGATGTGGGAGTGGGGGAGCCCCATCCAGGAGGAAGGTTGGCCCTGCCCTGGGCTCTCAGAACACAGAAATATCATCAGAGGTGTTTCTGTTACTGTCACTGCCCTGAGCGTTTGTTCGTTGTTGCAGGGAAAGCATTTATAGGTTGCTGCCTCAGACCACCCCTGAGAACGTGAGCAAGAACTTCAGCCAGTACAGCATTGACCCCGTCACCAGATACCCCAATGTGAATGTCAACTTTCTCCGGCCAAGCCAGGTGAGAGTCCCTGGCCAGTCGGGCCTGTCCTGGCCGCTGTCAGGCCTGGTCAGACCCTGTGGATACAAGCATACACAGCCTTCCTTATGAACCAAGTGACGTCTCCCTGAGTTGGCTGAGGAGGCGTTTTCCATCAGCAGATGGAGCAGCCAGGGCGGCGGGTGTGCAGTGATGAGCAGGGCACAGCCCTGGCTCCCTGGGCAGGGCGTGTGGTACACATCTGTGTCACTGCCACCGGTCACAGTGACTGGGCCCTCCCCTCCCCTGCATTTGTCTCCTCGTCTGCGCCACGGAGACCACCACCCCAGCTCCCCGGGTCTTTGTGCTGCAGACAGGACTGGTCCCTTGAGAGGATTTGGGAAGATAAGACTCTCTGCAAGTAAAAAATACTGTCGTCCAGCTCACAATGTCTGAAGCCTTGTTATTGCACCAAGAGTGACATTTCACAAAGCACAATAATTCCAAAGAGTCCAACAACGTCGAGAAAGCAGCTCATTCGAGATATCTGTGTCCTAGACTGTACACTGGGCCTCTATGTTTAGGGGCAAAACCTGCTGTTACCGGGCAGGAGTCATGGCCCAGCAGAGACTAAGCAAGCCCCTCCCGCTGTGGCCAAGTGTCTCTCTATCACAGGTTCTCACAGTGCACGCGCATGTGTGTGTGTGTGACCCACTGCATCCCAGAAGGGGTGAAGGTTGGCCTTATCCCTTCTGACCACACTTCCGCCCAGGTTTTCACTGTGGTCATTCTGTTCTCAGGTGGGCCTTGGTTCCTTGGTGTGTGATTTCCCTTCTTAACGGCTTATAACCTTCCTGCCAGGTGCGCCATCTGTATGATACTGGAGACACAAAAGATGTTCATTTGGAGATGGAGAACCTTGTGAATTCCCGAACCACCCCAAAGCTGGCCCGCAACGGTGAGTCCCGCTTCAGCCTTTCAGCCAACTCAGCGTGTTCTGTGTGAAGGCTGGGCTCTGGTGCGCACAGTGCTCGTCAGGACTGGACGGGACGTGACTGCTCTGCCCCATGATACACAAGTCAGCCTCACAGCCAGGAAATAGCAGCGCTTCGAGGCTGGGAAGCCTGGTCTCAGGGGTCACGCGGGTGTGGAGAGAAGCTGGATACGTGCTGTTGAGAGGGCGGGGTGTGTGTGCAGGGGCCTTTGAGTGCACATGCCAGCCAAGGTTTGCGGGGAAGGTCTTAGCGAAGAAGCCGTGGCCTGGAAGCTGAGGACCACGAGCCTGCAGGACACAGTGGTAGAGGCAGAGCCCATGCTGCACTTTGTGTCTGGTGAGGCCTCTGAAGAGTTCCTGGGGAGGAGAGTGGTCACTGCAGTGGGCCAGGCAGAGAAGGGCACCGGGCCGAGTGGGTAGTCAGGGCTGCGTCCGTGTCAGGTTCACTGGCCTGACGTTGAGGCTGTGGATGAGAAGGGAGGCTGCGTCCAGTCAAGCCGTGCCCATTGGTGAAGGATGTGGCTTGCCATCTGAACTTGGGTTTCGGTGTCTGAAATGGGGGTGCCTATTGTGCCTCGCTCGGGCTATGAGGACTTGGGGGCATGGTGAGGTGTTCACTGCAACACTTGGTGTACAGCGGGGTGTTAAGAGTGGTAGTCGGGAGTATTAAGGAGCCAGAAGCATTGAAGAGCCTGAATAAGGAACTGGGGCTGAAGGTTTGAGTTCTGTCTTGGGTTTCTTGAAGTTGACGTGCTGTTGGAATATCAAGATCATCTTCCTTGAAGGCAGAGAGTGTGTCTTGTTTGGCCACCCCATACGGCTTGTGGGACCTTAATTCCCTGACCAGGGATTGAACCTGTGCCCTTGTCAGTGAAAGCAAGGCATCCCAACCTCTGGACTGCCAGGGAATTCCCCAGAGAGTGTGTCTTTGTTCACTGTAGTTCTGGAGCTTGAACTATTGAGGTTGTCCAGTACATACTGGACCACTGGACACAGACTTGGGAAACATCTGAATAAAGTTAATCTAGGAAGCCAGGAGACTTAGACGAGGACACCAGCATTGCTTCTCTGTGTCATTTCAGGATTCATTTCCCTGAAACACTTAAATAAAACAGGCTTTTTAGAAATGTGGTTTTAATCTTATGTTCACAAAGCACTTAGTGACCCAGTACAAGGTTAAATATTTTCAGCTGCCTAAAGTAAGGAATAGACTTTCTTGGACATGAATAGGAGTTACCAGATTCTTCTAAATGCTCTGTTAGACTTCCCTGGTGGCTCAGACGGTAAAGCATCTGTCTACAGTGTGAGAGACCTGGGTTGGGAAGATTCCCTGGAGAAGGAAATGGCAACCCACTCCAGTACTCTTGCCTTGAAAATCCCATGGATTGAGGAGCTTGGTGCATGGGGTTGCAAAGAGTCGGCACGACTGAGCGACCTCACTTTCACTTTCACTTTCCTAAATGCTCTGTGTCAGGGCTCTTCTGATGCAGCTATGAAAGCGGATTTTTATGACGGCTCTTCATGTTTTAGGAGACACGTCAGTGACCGGAAGTGTTCCTGGATATGCGCTGTCTCTGCGTTGAGTGTTTCAGGGCATGGCGGCTTGTCTTGCTGAGGGCTCAGCCTGCCGCTCTGGGGTCCTTGCCTTCGCCTGTGTGATCCTGCAGAGTTGCTTTCACTTGGAAAGTGCAGGACCGAACCTTTCTTCTTGGGTCCGCCAAATGTTGCTTTGCAGGGAAGGCGTCTCCTCTCCCAGCTGCTGCCAGCTCTCCAGTGAGATCTCAGGGCCACTGGTTTGAGGGTGTCAGCAGGTGGTCATTGCCTCCGCATCCCTGTCCTGGAGAGCCGCCAGGACCCTGGGCTTCAGCGTGCTTGGGTCCAGGTCACCCACGGGCAGCCTGTCGTCTGTCCGGGGCATGGACGTTGACCTCAGAGTCTGGATAAATTGGGAGTTTCTTGCCTAAACCTAAAACTTCACGGAAATTCCCTAGGGTTCCGTGGTTAGGACTCTGCGCTCTCACTGCTATGGTCCCACATTCAGTCAGTTCAGCAGTCTCCCTATTGAGGAACTAAGATCCCATAAGCCACACCGTGGAGCCAAAAAAAAAAAAAAAAATTTATATAATACCAGTTAAATAGCTTCTTACTTTTGAAAACCAGTGACGGCTATTTTGTCCCTCCCTTCAGTAGTTTTTCAGACTGGTTACGTGGATTCTCTGTCAAGGCTCCCAGGTGACCACACCTCCAATAATAACGTTGTTGTTGTTGTTCTAGAGTCTGTGGCTCGTTCCAGCAAGCTGCTGGGTTGGTGCCAGCGGCAGACAGACGGCTATGCCGGGGTGAACGTGACGGACCTCACCATGTCGTGGAAGAGCGGCCTGGCCCTGTGTGCCATCATACACAGATACCGCCCTGACCTGATGTGAGTCCAGGCTCGACCTCATCCGTATTCCCCGAGCTCAGGTGGCCCTTTCCTAGAACAGGGCACGTAGCGCAATGCTTCCTCTGCAGCTTGTGACTGGTCTTGATGTAGCCGTGTTTAAAGCTCTGTCTCTCAGGCGCTCTGTAGCCCGGCCCAGTAGTGGCCAGCTGAGTGTATAAGTCTCCACACTTGCAAGGTGGACCCCCTGAGCCTGCTAACATCCCATGAAGGGAAACCCTGTTTCCTGGCCCCAGCTGAGCTTTGCACACAGCTAGCTCTCTGTCCAGTGCTGCTGGTCACAAGGAGAGCCTGGCCGGGTGGGGCCCGAAGCACGTGTGTCCCTCCTGGCAGAGCAGCTGCTCCGTTCAGTGGGGCTTGCCCGCATTGTCAAGCCCGTGACGCTCAGGTAGCCTTACCTCCCTGTGTGTGCCATTTCCTCTCTTGGGCGTCCTGTGCTCATCTAAAGGCAGACTAGCGCAGCAGGACGACCCAGGTCAGCTGGTGCCTGGTGCACCCAGCTGCCCTTGCAGGCAGTCCTTACCATGGAAGCCAAACAGGAAGATTCAGAAACGAGCGGAGCACGTGGGATTATTTTGACTGTCTGTGTCCTTTCATCATTAGGTCCACTTACAGGCCCATTTTTGTGTATGTTTTATTTCAATGATTACCTAAGGAATCCTGAAAGACCTAGTTCCCATTTATGCTAATAAAGCAGCCTCACCTGGTGTTTAGAAATGGGGATTTCTGATTTGCTTGGATAAGGTAAGTGACCTCTGGCACCCGGTCCCTGGCTCATGCAGAGGTGGATATAAAGCGAGTGGAAGTAGGACCTAGTCACCCTCTCCAGGGGGCAGCTTGAGGACGACTGTGGTAATGGCACAGGAGTGCTGAAACGAGGGCCAGGCGAGTCACTCTGCTCCAGAGGGCTGGGGTCACAAGCACCGGAGGGAGCCTGGCTGGTGGGCGGGGCTGCACTTTCGTTGGATGGACCGAAGGGGCTCCGGGGGCCTGGGGATTTCCTCCTGATGCACACAGAGCCCGGGGTCGTTAACTTGGCACTGGTCAGGCTGTAGTGCCTTCACTCGGGATGCGGCCTCCATAGTTTAATAGGCTTAATATACAGGGTAAAGGAATTTAGCAAAGGAAAAGTTACACAAGTCAGTAGGTTAACGTAAAATAAGGCCCGCTCAGTTAGTCTGAAGTCACCTATTGAAGGAAGCTATCAGTCTTGACTGAATAGCAGGAAGCCTGAAACCCAGTGGGAAATGTTCGTTAATCTAAGTACTTAGGGAAACTCAGGGACTTAGCAATGAAACAACCTTTTGAGGAAAGTTTTGGAATTTCCCTGTGAGCAGAAGGCAGAGTATGATTCACTAGAGCCGACCTAGTCCATCAACAGCTTGTCAGCTCCATGGACTCGGGGGTGATGGCTCCAGGCTTTTTAAACACAGCCTCATCCAAACAGGACCTGTTCCCTGTTGCGCATGAGGTTAATACACGTGGACCACACGCAGGTGCAGGGGAAACATAATAAAAACAGCTCCTTTCCTTGAGCCTACATTTTAGTAAGAAGTGTATGTTATTGGAGAAATGTTTTGTTTTCCAACTTTTCCCTCTTGTCATTTGTGGGTAGATCTTTAATCCGGTGTTCTTCCTGAGGATGATTTGATTTTGTTAGTAAGAGGAAGCAAGCTGAGAAGTGAGATAGGTTTGCTGTCTTAATTTCACTGAGGTCCTAAACCCGGGCTTAAATGAGTACTCCATGATACAGTGTTTTCTGGTCTGGGGCTCTGTCATGCGTGGTCTTGACATGTCTTCTTCATCCTGTTCCTCATAGAGATTTTGACTCTTTGGATGAGCAGAATGTGGAGAAGAATAACCAGCTGGCCTTCGATATTGCTGAGAAAGAGCTGGGCATTTCTCCCATCATGACAGGCAGAGAGATGGCCTCAGTGGGGGAGCCGGACAAGCTGTCCATGGTGATGTACCTGACCCAGTTCTACGAGATGTTCAAGGACTCGCTCCCCTCCCGAGGTGAGGGTCCCCAGGGCCGCTGAATGGGTCCCTGTGGCCCTTCTTCCATCAGACCTGCTTCTCTGCAGGTGTTGCCAGGCCCTCCTTCTGACCCACCTTTTGGTCAGCACACCTGGAAATGTGGAGTCCGTGAGCGTTCCTGTCCAGAGTCTTGTCCCTTTCTCTCCGAACCAGCCTCTTTGAAAAGTGCTTTTGCTGTGACCTGGGCTTCCTCACTGCCCAGTCTCTGTGGCACTTTGCAACCCAGTCTCTGCTCTGGCCAAACTGTTCTTCGTAGTCATGGAGAATCACCAAACACATACCCTTCCCCCTTCTCGCCTCTCAGGCACTTGGCTGTTCCGTGTTGTTCAGTGCTTGGAACGATGTTTGATCCCTTGAAACTCTGTCTTGCTCTTGGCTTCTGTGATCCTGGACCACACTTGCCTCGTTCTCGTTCCTCTGTGACTGTTCCTTCTCTGGCTGCTTTTTCTTTTCCTGCTTTTTAGTGTTTCCAGAAATCTTCCCTTGGCCCTCAGGCTGCTGGGAAACAGATTAAGTAAGCATCATGATGCTTACGCGTGTTGACCATGGTACCTGACCTGGTTTGCACCCCATTGCCTCCCCTGTTCAACTGGAGGCAAGTCACTAAACTTCCCTGTGCCTCAGTTTCCCCTTCTATAAAATGGGGGCAATATGTATATGATTAGATTGTGAAATGCTGAAAAGAGTGTTTGGCGAATGGAAGCACTTACATAAATGTTAGTTATTTCAATTATTATCTCAGCGTTACTGTTGTCACTAATAAAACGTTGGAATCCAGAGATTTGAGGTGCTGTTTTCCGGCATCTTCTAGCCATGTACTTGTAGACCTCTGAGGCTTTTTCTTGTTAGAGATACAGTTCTTACGACAGAAATCCATAAGTCTAACATCAGTATGCCCGTCAGGGAGAGCCCTGCTCCATGTGAAGCTAAGTACAGGTGTCTGCACACCGCAGAATGATGACTTGGCTTGCACCTTGTCTTCCCCATGTCTCTCCCATTCTATCTCTGCTTGAACTTTTTATCCTCAAAGTGAGGCTTTGGCGCTCTGCTGTGACCCACACGCACAGGCAGACTGCAGTTTTTGAAAAGCAGAAGCAGAGGATTTTGTGACTGAAGTTGAGCGGGGCAAGTGTTGGTCCTGTTTGTGTGCATGGAGAAGAGAAGGCCTAGCGTGCAGGCCTCTGTGTGCATTTTCTCGGGCGTTCTTGCTAGGTTCAGAGCACCCTGGCCCTCCTGCGGGGAGGCTCCCTCAGGGCTGTCCTTGAACACTGCTGATTTCTGCCTTCAGATGCCTCAGACCTGAATGCGGAGGAGAGGGCTGTCCTAATAGCCAGCACCAAGTCCCCCATCTCCTTCCTGAGCAAACTTGGGCAGACCATTTCTCGGAAGCGCTCCCCCAAGGTAAGCGGACGGGATTTCCTCGAGCTGCAGAGCTAGAGATGAGGTGCAGAGAGTGAAGGAATGTGGTTTCCCTCTGCTCTTGGTGCAGGACAAGAAGGAAAAAGACTTGGATGGTGCTGGGAAGAGGAGAAAGACCAGCCAGTCAGAGGAGGTGAGAGAAATGTCTAGGGTTTGCCAGAGCGACTGTACTGTGCCTCTTCGTGGCTTAATCCCCCAGTGTCCAAGTTAGTATTGGACCCTTCCAGTTCATCCACGTGAGGTGGGTGGGCACGGATGCTTCCTGTGGCCTTGTGCCTCTGTTCTCTGGAGAGCATTCCGGGAGCACACGTCTGTGCACGTGGCCTTCCTTTCTCTGTGCGTGCACATGGTAAAGGGCAAGCGGCCTTCTGGGGATGTGGCCACACCAGCAAAAGCCGGAGCGCCTCTCCATTGCTGCCCCCGCCCTGAGTCCATCTTGAGAAGAGAACCGCAAGGAGCGCCCTAACGTGCCAGGCCTGGGGGGGCAGGGGGGCTGCTCTGACACAGGTGGTTCTCGGGGCCCATATTCCTCAGGAGGACACACCCCGGGGCCACAGAGGAGGAAGGCCCACCCTAGTGAGCACGCTGACCGACCGGAGGATGGACGTGGCCCTCGGCAACCAGAACAAAGTGAAGTACATGGCAACCCAGCTGCTGGCCAAGTTTGAGGAGAATGCGCCCCCACAGTCTGTGGGTGTGAGGAGACAGGTAGGCCCCACTCACCCGCCGGGACCTGGTCTGGCCTCAGAGGAAGGGGCTGGTGAGATGAGGAATGTCCCAGACCCCCCGAGGGCTCCGGGCTTGAGGCGGCGTCTGTGTGGGGAGGGACTGGGGTTACTGTCGTAACCAGGCAGGTCCCAGGTATCTGGCAGACGCCAACCCAGGCCCTTTGCAGCGTGGTGGGGTCTTGGTCTCTGCACGTAGGTGTGTGTTCACATGCATACATATATGAGTAATAAACCAGCGCTTGCCCGATCAACTTCAGTCACAGCAACCTCCACTTCTGCTTTTTGAGGAAAATGCTGAAAAATATAATGTTGGTAATTAAGGCCCCTATAATGTTATTAACGCTTTCCCATGTTTCTTTCGGGTCTTTCTTCAGTGCGTCTTCGTTTTCACAGTTGAGGTCATTGTTGACGTACACTTTTCTGTTCTGCTTTCTTCCTGTAACTTTGGGCAGTATTTCCATGTTCCAAACTCCTTACAAGTCTCTTCCAAAGTGTGCGCTCTACGCCTTTCTTAACCCTTCTCCTGGTGCTGAATGTTGACTTGTTTCTCATCACTAATGATAAGCACAGAGGTAAATACTCTGGTGATAAAGATGCCTTATTAGACTGTCCTTGACGAGGTCAAGAGTGGGCGTGTTGTCAAGATGCTCCGTGGAGTAACCTCACTCCCCTGAGTCCTGCTGAGGGCTGGCCGGTGATGTCTGTCGGGTCTTGCTCTCTCTCCTCTTGCTCATCCAGAAGTCGCTCTGTCTTCTCCTGGGAGGAAGTGCTGGCATAGTGCGGTCCACACTGAAAGCTTCTTCCCAGATCCCTGGTGCTTAAGCGCGCGTCTCCTCTTCACCTTCTCCACGTCGTCAGCTCCTGTTCCTGTGGTCCAGGGTGGGGCCCACCACATGAACATCTTCTCACGTCTGGTGCTTGCTCAGATCCTCACGCCTCAGGCGTCGGTGCCGAGGAGCCTGCAGCCCAGGCCCCATCCCACCTCGGGAACATGGGATGCTGTCCGCCAGAGGAAGTTGGTCCTCAGGAGATGCACGCCTCATTTTCCAAGTGGCAGTTAGTGGTTTAGGCTCAGAGCAGTGAGCTTGGGAAAAGGATACTCAGAATTACAGCTCTGTCTGTCTTCTCCTTTGCATTTGTTTTTGACCTAGTTGGGGGTTTGGTTTTTTTTTTTTTTAAGTGTAACCTATATGTTTTTCTTTATAAGTGTAACTTTCTAGAATTAATTCTGTGAGCCCTCCTTCAGTTCTTAGGTGTGTGTCTGTGTGCTGTGAGAATCTTCTTCGTGTCTTCTACCTTAATGTGTGTGTTTTTGTTTTTCTGTCTCCATGTGCTGTCCCTCCCCGCACTGGCCTGTGTGTTCCAGCCGACACAGGAGCATGGGGTCAGCCAGCCGTCCCGCTGCCTGCCCGAGCAGGGTCGCTCTGCTCCCACCCCCCAGTGGAAACAGGTAAAGGAACTGCCCCGGCCCAAGCCTTCCCACCCGCTCCTCCTCAGAGCCAGCTTGGTGGAGGCCTCACTGGAGCCCCGGGTAGGGATCTGTGCGCATTTGAGTAGACTCCACGAAGATTCAACAGAGACTATTGACAGTATCAGGCGTCCCAAATAGCTCAGTTGCTAAAGAATCTGCCTATAATGCAGGAGACCCTGGTTCGATCCCTGGGTCGGGAAGATCTGCTGGAGAAGGGATAGGCTACCCACTCCAGTATTATTTGGCTTCCCTTGTGGCTCAGCTGGTAAAGAATCCGCCTGCAATTTGAGAGAACTGGGTTCGATCCCTGGCTTGGGGAGATCCCCTGGAGAAGGGAAAGGCTACCCGCTCCAGGATTCTGGCCTGGAGAATTTCATGGACTGTATAGCCCATGGGGTCACAAAGAGTCGGACACGACTGAGCAGCTTTCAGTTTCACTAACAGTATCGCTTGACCCCTATAACCCTTCAGTTTTGGGAATCCAGTGAGCAGGCTGGGCTGTTTGTTTAGTGCTGAAACCAGCTGGGACTGTGTGGTGAGGTTCCAGAGTCTTTGGGGTTTTGCTCTTATAAACTTTGTCCCAAGTTGACCTTTAGCTGACTCATGTCTGCATGACCCCTGGAGGACCATCCTGAGTTTGGGGCTCGGGGCAGTGGGCCTTTCCTGTTAAACAGGAAAATGTTATCCAGGTAATATTTTCAAACTGTGGTTTGTTTCCTTGTTTCAAATCATGGACAGCGATCTGTACACTTTCTTGGTGTTTTAGCTACATTTAAAATATCCTTTTTAGAAATTTTCACCAAAGTTTCTGCAGAAACTCCTGTAGAGCGACTTCTACATGGTAGAGTAGGGCAGAGAGAGAGGAGGTGGCGCCTGGCGGTCACAGGAAGCCCGTCAGCCACGGGAGGCCTCTGCTCCGTCCCTCCTGCGTCAGGAGTATGGCCTGGGTATGCTGTCTCGTGGTTTGGAATCACTGAGGACCAGGGTTCTGAGTGGTGGTTGGGTGTGTGGCCATGGTGCCCTCCTGTGCTGGAAAGTGCTGGGAGTTGGTGAGTTAGGTTTAGTTGAATGACTTTTGGGGCAGATTGTTTCTTTGTTAACCTTTCTTTTAAGAATATGCACATAAGGCAGGCCTGTGAGGCTGAAATGGAAGCTTGGGAGCAGAGTCCAAACTCACCACGAAGCCAAGCTGCCTTTTGGTGTGCTTGGGGAGGGGTGGTCTTCTGAGAAAAACTTGTTAGCAATTGATTTCTGTTTTACTGACTTACCTTCGCCTTGAGTAGACCCTCTGAGTTAAAGGTCAGTCTTTAATGGAGGATCCCTGAAAGGGAGGATGAGCTACTTTCCCAGGTTCTTAACACTCGTCACAGAGGTGGCCTGAGACAGGAGCCCAGTCTCTGGGTGAAGAGATGACCTTGAGAGTCACATCCTGGAGCGGTCCAGGGCAGGGACCCCTGCCAGGCTGCAGGGGCGCCTGGAGCCTCAGCCCGTGTGGGTGATCTGCAGTCGCGGTCAGTGGAGTTGAGTACATACTGCCAGCTTCTCCAGGCAGAACAGAACCCTTAAAGTCAAGTCTGGTCTGGGAAGGGGCAGTGGAGACGTGGGTTAGAAGGCACAGCCGAGTCTCTACACCCGTCAGCCCTGTGCTGTGTGCTGTGTGAAGCAGAATTGTCAGCCTGCCCTGCTGTGGGGGGGCCGTGACCCCAGTTCATCCCCTCATGGGTGCATCATATCACGGATGACACATCCCCAGCACTGACTCGGATGGTGTCACGAGCCTTGCTTTGCGCACCTAGTCCCTGAGAGAGAGAACACTGCCAGGTGCCACCCAAATGGGGACGCGGGAGGCCTCCTCTCAGGGGTTGGGGGGCAGACAGGAGTGGTGTTCCTGCCTCCCCCCTCCCGGGCTTTGCAAGCAGCACCCCACACGTCAGTCTGCGTGTCAGAAAGCTGAGGCCCCTCTGACCTAGGAAGCTGGTGGTTTGTTAGGCACCAAAGGGTTCCTGCGCTGGAGACAGCCCCCCGGGAAGTGGACGCCGTGGAAAGGGGCATCCGGGGAAGTGGTCTGCCGACATTGCGGGGTCAGTTGGCAGAGGTGCTCTTCTTGTCTCCTGTCTCCTGCTTTTTCCTGTGTTTCCTTGCTCATCTCCCAAACCTTTCGAGTGGGAGTGAGGGTATGTCCTGGGCCCCTCTCTCCTACCCCCAACTTTCTTGATAAACCAACAAAGAAGAATATGCTCCAGGTCTGTGGGATTTAGAAAGTGCTGCACCGTAGGTCCTGAGCCCGCAGCAGCTGCACAAGACTCGGATCTGCAGACGGTGCGCCTCCAGCCAGAGGTTGACGGCCAGCAGGGCGGGTGCTCCCTGAAGACACGGATTTGTGCTCACGGAGGCGCGGGGTTGGGGAAGGGTCTCAGGGTGCCTTTGGCAGGTGCCTCTAGTCCTTCCAGAACCAGCCTCAGTGTGGCTGTCTTTTCACCTGTGTTCTCTTTGTTTGTGTCTGTTGGTGTAAAAGCGACGGGACAAGGAGCGTTCTCGGACCTGCCCCAAAAAAGTGGTCACCCTCTCTCCTCCCCCTACTCCGCCTCCCTGTCGGGCACGTGGCGGCCAGCAGGTGACCCCCTCTGCATGCTCTGCCGTCCTGTGTGCCTGCCTGGCTGTGTGGGTGGCGAGGGTGGAGACCAAGTCAGAGTGCGCCCGTTTCCGTGGTGACCGGTACTGGTGGGCCTCAGGGTGGCAATGGTATGGTCAAACCCTGGGTGGTGTAATCCAGTCCCGTACCATAAGAAGATGACTGTGCAGCTGTAAGCTAAAATGTAAACCGCACTGGCCCGGACACAAGGCCTGACAGCTCGAGCACACTGTCATGTGGCCCTGCTGGAATCAGCCGCGTGGGTCTTGCTGCCCAGGGAGACGCAGTTCAGGTGGGGTTTGGAAGCTTTTTCTAAGGCTTCACTTTATTAGTTTGGTTCCTTCCGATTTTGGGAGCCTCCCTCCTGTTTATCCGGCTTTTGCCAACAAATGGCTGCCCTTTTGTCCACCCCTCTCGCTCTTCAGGCAGACACTGGAGAACTGCTTCATGGCAAGTGGGCCATGCATGTGTTTGTGGCCAGCATGCCCATTGAAAGTGCGGTTAGAGCACAGCGTTTTTGACTTGTGTTGCACGTCCCTGTAAAATAAAACACTGATTTTAAAGAAAGGCAGGATCTATGGAAAGACTTTTCCTTAGCTATGGTAGCCTGTTCAGGAGGCGACCTTGTGCTGTGTCTGATGAGCAGGCCCAGCCGATGTCCCTGGGTCTGGACCCTGAGCCCTTGTGGGGCCGTGACTGCCCTGAGCCCTGTCCGTGCCAGAGAACAACCGCAGGCGTTTCCTGTGAGCCAGGCAGAGTTCTGAGCGCTGTCCTGTGTCATCTCAGTCTCTTCTCACGATAAACCTACAAGGCAGGTCCCGTTAGTGTCAACCTCTTACAGCTGAGGAGACAAAGGCAGAGGGTCAGGAGGCCAGGTCACGCAGTGAACAGTGATCCAAGAGCTGAGCCCGAGTGTGTGACTCTGGAGCCTGAGCCCTGGCCTCATCCGGCCCTCAGGGACCCCCCTGCTCATGGGCTCCAGAGAAACTTGGAAGCTATGGGTCAGTTTTGCACAGGCGCAGGACCACACAGTGAATCCTGGGTTATCCAGAGTGACCAGAGGCGTCCACAGCCCCATGACTGCTCCTCAGGACGGCAGGGCCTGTGTACCAGGCCTGTCCGCCCGTGCATAGCTCTTTGTTCCCCTCACCCTGTCCTGTGATCCTGTTCAGGGACCATGCCCCACCCCGGAGTTTCCTGTGGACTGTTATCATGGTCATTTACTCCAGCCGATTTCCACCTCCCCACCTTTCCTTCCTAATGTCTTGTTGTGGAAAGCTTTGCCCTTCTAACCTGCCTCTCCTGTTAATCTGCCATTGAACGCCTGGCCATGTGCTGCTGTGTGAAAGAAACATGTCTGCTCCACCTCTGTACTAACCGTAGCCCTTTATCCATGTGGCTGGCTTGTAGGAGGACAGCTGTGCTGGGAGTTGTCCTTGGGTGATGGGGCTTTGATGTGGATGGGGTTGTGGTTGCTGGGGGCAACAGGCCACGGGATGTGTGTTGAAATGAATTCTGACTCTGTCACACTGTCACTCACTGGTCCAGATAGAGAGTTTGGATGGAGCTTAAGTTTCTGCTTTGTTGCCAACAGACACACAGGGATCTTGATGCCGACAGCCGTGGCAAGCAGAGCCCCCAGCACGAGAGGGTAAAAGCATGCCCGTGGCATGGGATGCTGGCAGCCACACAGACGCGGCACGCTAGGGCGGGGGGCAGGGGGGAGGCAGGTGTGGCCCCTGTCCCTTGCTTTTTGCACACTCTGGTCACCCAGCCAAGAGCCAGAACTCTTTGCTAGCAGTGATGACCCATGGGAATAGCATTCCTGGAGAGCATCCGTCCATTCCAGAAAAGAACCCTGAGATGTGTGCTTCTATGAAAGGCCTCTTCATCCTGCCCTCAGCCCCCTTTCCCACCCATAAATACGTGCCTTTGACTCCAGGGGAAGGGTCAGGATCCAGAAACAGGAGGAATTTGCTTGGCTCTTCTGCAAATCTGGGATCTCGAGGTAGAAATCCCAAGAAAGCCAGAGCTCTTACCAGCGTGGGGAGTTTTCAAGGATGAAGAGGACAGGGCAGGGAAGGAAGGTGACGGCGGAGTCTGTGATGGGGAGCTGTTGATCATCTGTCTGAGAAACTAGGGGGCAGACGGCCAGTCACACTTGACCATCGAATAATCTGACGAGTAGCAGAGATGCCCATGTAAAAGCCTACTGACGTTATGGAACGTTCTTGGTGGCTGTTACCCTTTAATTGATCCCTAAGTGGATGCCTCTCTGCAGCCAGAGCGAGAATCAGCTCTCGCTGTTCATTTTCTGTGGGCCTTCTCTTTTTTTCTTTTTTTTGGCTTCCCTCTGCCGTTGCTCTCTGAGAAGTGTGCTCATGACTGAGCAGTAGATCTGGCTCCCCGGGGCCCATCAGGAAAGTAGCAGTAGCCCTGTGTCTCTGTACTGTCACCAGGGCAACAGGAAGCAGGTCCCTGGGGCAGGAGGTGGGGCTGGGTGGCCTTTCCACGTCACCCGTGTCACCATGGCCTCTCTGCATGTGCCCAGCCTCTTTCGTCCTTCTTCCCAGGCTGGTTCCTCTCAAGAAGAAATCTCAGCCTTTTCACTGAGTAACAGGGCCAAACCCTCTGCTTTGGGGAATGCATATTTGAGGTGGGGGGTCCCAATGATTTTGACTGAAGCAGAGCCTCAGCAGGAACAGAGGGAAGAGCGGTGAATGAGAGGAGAGACTGGACAGAGCAGCAGCTAGAAGCTTGGGGCTGCAGGGCGCAGGGGGAAGCGGTCAGGTTGGTAGGAATCTCCTTTCATCATCCTGGGGCCAGTTTCCAGGTTCCTCAGCGCAGGGCTCCCGTCCAGGTGCTCTTGAGGGTTACTGCTTATGTCCCTGCCAGAATGTTCCTCCACCTCCCCCATACAGCTATGCGTTTGCCTGCTTCTCTACCGTCCAGGGAGTTCAGTCTTTTCTATCTGAGCCTCTAAAGCAGAGGCTGGTGACACTCTCCATCACCCCATCACACCTGAAGCTTTGCATTTAGTGTGAGCTGAAGTAGGGGAGCTCAGAGCCAAGAGGTGCCTCTTCCCTGCACCCCGCAGGTATCTCAGCCCAAACCTGCAGGAAATGAAGCAGTTACCGCTCACTGCGTTCTCAGCCCCTTCTCACTGGGGCCCAGAGAATCTGGCTGCTGGGCCCACTAGCTTCATGTGCTGCATGGGGACTGCAGAGGGTTGTGGGCTGGCTCCAGGGTCAGCTTGGCTTCTCTCAGCCCCACCAGAAGAAGGAGGAGCCACTCTCCTGGCTTTTGTGTAGAAAGAGTGAGCTTCACTGCAGATCTGCTGTCCCTGTGGTCTCCTCCACGGCAGGCCAGCAAGGTGATGAGCTGGTGGAATCCCCTCTGCCCAAGAGAGATTCCAGCTCAGGCCATGAGGGGCTCGGTGGAGTGCACAGGACGTGTGGGCTGGACACCGCCTGGAATGAGCCATTGCTGCTTCTGGAACTGAGTGTTTTTTTTACTGCATTTGTAATCCAGATAAAGGGTCTGAAACTGCCAAGTTGCTTGTGTTCAGGACAGTGTGTGACTTTTAATTTCACATTTCCTTAGTTTTTTTTTCTCCATCTTGTATCTTGTAGCCAGAGCCTGAGCCTTCGCGTCGATTTTTTGTCGATCAGTGGGAGCTTTCTCTAAGCCTCCGCTCCGCCAGCCGCCCTGCTTCTCCCTCCTCCGACTCCCTCCGACAGGTAGCTTGGCCCAGTTGGGGCAAAGCTGCTTCCTCTCCAGCCTCCACTCTCTTCTCCTACACAAACATCCTTCCTGTCTCCTTAGGGACCCAGCTGTGTGTGTCCGTCATGCATGTGAGGGTGGTAGGCGTCCACCAGAGTTCAGGCGCTTGCTCGCTTCACTGCAGCAAGTTCTGTCCACTTCGGCCTGCATTCACCATATTCCACCCCTACCAGTTAATGACAGAGCGTTTTTAACTCTACGTGCCTTCCTATTAATGCGTTATAAAATAAGAACTGTAGTGTAATTAAATCTCCTAAAGGGAGTGGTGGCTACCCAGTATTCCAGGTGCCTCTTGAACTGTAATCATGTGAGGAATGAGCTCTGCTGGGTCCTGCGATGGAGCTGACCCAGACGTGCAGGGTTTGCAGACAGGTGGCAGGGCCTTTGGCCTGTTCTGTCTCCCTGTTCCTGAGCTGCTGGCGGACCGTGCAGAATGGAGTGCGTGTGGTGGCCACAGTGTCAGTCCAGAGATAGCGACATTGCAGCTGTTTCTTGAGAGTCGGGAGAGGAAAACCATCTGCTGTTCATGCTAAAAAAACAAAGAGAACTGAAGGTGACGGGTGCTTTTATGCCAGGCAGCCCTGGGCTGCGCTTGCTGAGGGTGCTGGTTTCTGATGGGAGCACAGGGTGAGCCGGGATGACCCCGAACTTGCTCCGTGTCACAGCCTTCAGCGCGGTGTCTGCTCTGTGCTCTCCCTCGTCTGCTGCAGGGGATGTGCTGTTTTCTGCCCCTGGGGTGAGCTTGGCTGCACCTGAGTGTCTGTCTGTTCCAGGCTTACGCTTCCCTCACGTCTCTATCTAAAAAGGGCTTAGGTCTAAGAGCCACTTGTGTTTCTCGACCACCGATGGGTATGAGCTGTGCTTTAATGAGCAAATGGCGCTAATCTTTGGAAATCTCCTTATTTTAAATTGAAAACATAATTGAGTCCTCAGCTCCAGCTGAACCTTGGGAACTGCTCGATGCACTGCTGCTGTCCTCATAGTTGCCGGAGCGTTTTCCCGGAGTGTTACTCTGGTGTCCTCGCCCCATCCGGGACGTGCCGGTGCTCAGGCTGGTGGTTCCCTCCCATACGGCTGTCTGCCGGGGTTGCTGGCATCCCCAGCCCTCCTGCACGTTCTGGGTGTGGAATGAGAGAGAAGGCTCCTCAGGCCCGCGGGCACACGGCTGCTGAGAGTGTCACACACATGGGCTGCGGGCGAGGCTTTGGCCTCACTCCCTGCAGACGAGCTCAAAGCAGGGTTTCCACGAGAAGGCTTGCCATTGAAATGCGTAGTTTTCTCCTGTGACTTCTTCAGCTTTGCTGGAAAAAGGATTGAGGTGGTTGGATTTTTTTTCTTTTGTCTTGTTTCAACTTAATGAAGGACCCCTCCTGGATGGAAGCACATCTGGCTTCCACAGCAGCCCTGCAGACTCCTGCAGCGGCTTCAGCAGTGCCCTGGCCAGCCTGGACGGCTTTGGCCTCGGGGCCCAGGGGAATACAGAACTCTCCACAGGAGAACGGGCAGAGGAAGGTTCTTCCTGGTAAAGCCAGGGCCTCTGATGCCCAGCACGGGGACTCTTTGAGTGCAGCAGTTATCAGTGATGAGGGATGTCATCCCCAGGAACACACATTACCCAGGTGGAGAGTTGGCCTTGCTGTCTTTCTGTCAGTAAATGAGGAAGCAGCTCCCCAAGCCCTCTCCCAGGCCGGGGACATGCCTGCTGTCTGGTGCCTGCTATCTACGAGGTCGGTGAGGGGGTCCCCTCGAGTTCTTCTTATGCAATTGGAGCCACTGGGCCATAGGCCCTTCCCACTCCTGTTTGCTCACATCCACCCTGTCCTGCCCGGCCCCTGCACTTCATCCAGAGGCGTGAGAGGGACCAGGTTCTCCTTGCTGGATTTGACTGTCTCTGCAGCCTTGCCCCGCCTGTGCTGGCGCCAGCGTGTGGGCACTGACACCTGTCCCCTGCTCGTGGGCACTGTGTTGGCATGTTTGTGGCTGCACCTTGTGTTCATTTGATACCTTTCAAAGATTCCCCCCCGCCCCCGTCTTCTTAATTTATTTATTTTTTTCCTTCTCATTTTCCTTCTTTCTGGTCATTTTACAATCTCCAACCAATAGAAGTATATAAAGATGTACACGGGCGGAGTGAGCTCATTGGCTGAGCAGATAGCCAATCAGCTTCAAAGGAAAGAACAACCCAAAACCCTTCTAGACAAGAAGGAACTGGTAAGATACGCTAAGGGCACTGTCTGTCTGGATAAGGCAGCTCTGGAGAGCACGCCTGCTTTGCTCTAAGTAGCTCTAGTGACATACGTAGCCACTATGTGCCATGTGGTGGTGTTTTGTTTTGTTTTTTTTTTCTTTTCTGAGGTATCTGTATTTTGCAACTGACCTTCCAGGGCTGAAATTGTTGTTTAGAATGTTGTGTGAACGGTATACACAGAATCTCCTAGTGAGTGCTCTAGGGTCCAGGAGCCTGTGTCCATGGAGAACCACAGGAGCACCTTCAGATCAGAGTCTGTTGAAAGAACTTGGTTTGATCATTAATAAATGGCAGAGAACAGACTCTGTGCCGAGTGCTGCTTGGGCACGAGGCTCTGGTCCTCAGGCTGAGCCGCTTAGTGAGGGTCGTGCACCCGGGGAGTGCTAGGAGACCTCTCCCTGACCTGTGCCTCCCTCCCCCAGGGCTCCATAAAGAAGGAGTTCCCACAGAACGTAGGAGGCAGCGACACCTGCTATTTCTGCCAGAAGCGGGTCTACGTGATGGAGCGGCTGAGCGCCGAGGGCAAGTTCTTCCACCGGAGCTGCTTCAAGTGTGAGCACTGCGCCACCACCCTGCGCCTGTCGGCCTATGCCTACGCCCTCGAGGACGGTGAGTTCCCCGTGCTGGAGGTGCACCCAGACACGCCCCCCACCGCTTGCTCGCACAGAAGCTTTTCTTTCTGCCTCCGGGAGCATTCCCTCCCCATCCACAGAGTCACCAAGCAGTGTCGTAGATGACCGTGGAGAGGCGAAGGGCATGTGTTTACCTAAACGCCTGCCCTGGCTTCAAAGATAATGTGCTCTCCTACCTCATGGCAGGATCTTAAAATGAAAGGGGCCCAAGGAGGATAAGTCTTTTTATCTTTGCTTTAGAGAAGAAGAATCACAGTCCTAAAAAACCGTGTTTCTTGCCTGAGGTCAGTGGCAGCACATTGAAACTGCGTCCTCGGCCACTGTTCTCGGACTTTGGCTTCCCGAAGGTGCCCGAGTTGTGCGCATGCTCACCCGTTCTCTCTCGCATCCGCATCTCTGTGGAATTGAGAGCGCGTGGCACAGGCCTTCCTCTGGTTTACTGTGCTGGTCAGGCCCTGGCCTTTTGCTGTATTTGTTGATTTCTTAATGGAATGGTCTTGACGAGACAGAAGGTGGAGGATTATGTGAACTGGTAGCAAAGCCTAATAGAGAGGCGTGTCTGCCACCTGATAAACCTTGGGGTTAACTGCAAACAGTCACCTAAGACGTTGATGATTTCTACACCTGTTCCTACAGGACCCCAGAGGGACTTTTTGAGAGGCCGTCTTACTGATCCAACAGTGAAAAGACTCAGGTGAATAGGTGTGGGAGTGAATCCTCGTGGGGTGGCCTTACACAGAAGGGGGCCACCCTGCGGTGAGGAGATAGTCCCTCCTCCAGGCTGTTTGAATAGTGAGTGAGAGGAGCTGAGAAAAGCTGGCTCCTACTGTTGTGGCCCCTGGGCCTCTGGTTACACGAATGGAAAGCGAGGGCAGGGGTGCAGCTCTCCGTACCGCACACACCGGGTCTTCAGAGAACGCCTTTGATCTCCCTGATGGGCTTGGGGAGTGAAGCCTACCCAGTGTTTCTGTCTGTGAGGTTTGCCTGGAAGGATCCCTCCAGGCCCAGAGAATTGATCCACAAGTATTTTTGCCCCTAGATTCCGTGTCACACCTGGAGACACATTCTCTTGTGGGGTGGATGGAGTGTAAGCAGGCTGGGTCCTGCGTGGGATGCCCTGGCAGCAGACAGTGTGAGAATGCCTGTGGGCTCCAGGGCACAGTGCAGACTCTGACTTTGGACAGTGCAGAGGAGGAGGGACCCGTGATGCTCAGAGTGTCAGGAAGCACTTCACCTGTCCTGGGTGGACTCTGGAGAGCTGTGGGTGAGGCTTCCTTGCCTTCCTGGAATAAATCACGCTTGATAATGGTGTCTGATCCTTTCAAAGTGCTGTTCAATTTGGTTTGCTAATATTTTGTGGTTGCACGTGTGTTCGTCAGGGATATTGATCTGTAGTTTTCTCGAAGGCTCCTTATCTGGCTTTTGGTATGAGGTTGATGGTGGCCTCATGAATGAGTTGGGAGTGTACCTGTGCAGTTGTCTGGATGCATTTGAGAAGGCTTGTTGTTGGTTCTTTAAACGTTTGATGGAATTCACCAGTGAAACCATCCCATCTGGGGCTTTTCTGTTTTGCGAGAATTTTAATCCCTGACTCAGTCTCCTTACTCAGTACCGGTCAGTTCAGGTTTTCTGTTTTCTTATGACTGAGATTTGATAAATTATGTTTCTAGGAACTTATTTATTTACTCTAGGCTATCTAGATTGGCAAATAGTTGTTTTTAGGAGCTTCTTAGATCCTTTGTATTTCTGTGGTATCAGTTGTAATGTCTCCTTTTGTTCTGATTTTATTTATTTGAGTCTTCTCTCTGTTTTTCTGAATTAGTCTGATGTCAGTTTTATCTTAAGAACAATCAGTTTCATTGATCTTTTCTATCATATTTCTTGTTAGGTCTTCTTATTTTTAACTTCAAGAATAGGAAAGTTAATTTGTTAAAGGAGCCACTCTCTCCAAATGAGAAAGATGAGTGAGATTACTCCGGTTTCAACAGTTTCTCTAACAGGGTCTGTCCTTTAATTTTCAAAACCTTGACTGTAAGTGGGAGTAAAGAAAGAGCTGAGGAAAAAACGCCCCTCTGTGACTGAATTCCACTACAAGCGTCGTGGGAAAAGCCAGGGTTGGCATTAATCAAGCTTGTGATCCCACCTGCAGCAGGAGATGCGTGTCATGCAGCAGGACACATGCGTCATGCAGCAGGACACACGTGTTATGCAGCACTGCACACATGCAGCAGGACATGTGTTATGCACGAGGACACACATGCAACAGGACACACATGTGCAGCAGGACACGTGTTATGCAGCGGGACACACACGTTATGCAGCAGGACTCATGTGTTACACAGCAGGATACACGTGTTGTGCAGCAGGACACACATTGTGCAGCAGGACACACGTGTTATGCAGCAGGATGCAGTGTTACACCAGGACCCAGGCAGCCCAGGCAGGCACAGCTGAGCACTGGGAAACACTTTGGGACCCTGAGGATGCCCCGTGCGCGCTGATGCTCCTTATTAGGCTTAATTCTGTTTTGTTCTAGTCACAGTCAGTTACAGGATTTTTTGGTTTGTTTTGTGTTGTCTTTAATGCTGATCTAACCCACTAAGGATCTGAGCTGCAGTTTGACCAGCGCCAAGTTGCACATGGTTGCCTGAGGGCCACGGCAGAGCTAGTGTTCAGTGCTGCCCCACCCGTGGCAGCCTTCTTGCCTCCAGCACTTGTGTTCATTCTCGGTTCCCCTAGAAATGCTCCTCCAGCTCTTCATGTGACCACATCTTTGTTCTGCACACACAGCCACTTTGTTTGCTGGCCCCGCTGTACAGGCTGCAGTCTCTGCTCTGGGCCCTGATTGGGTGATGGCTCCGTGGCCTCCACACATCCGGGCACAGGGAGGAGGAGGGCCTGGCTTCCTTCAATGAGAACCCTGGCTTGGCCTGAGCAAGGTCGGGCTGGGGCGATGGGGACGCATGTGCTAAGACCAGCAGTCAACTCTGGCATTTCAGAGACTTGCTCACTACCTCTTCCCCTGCTCCTTGCTGCCTGCAGGTAAATTCTACTGCAAGCCACACTACTGTTACCGGCTGTCTGGCCCTGCGCAGAGGAAGAGACCGGCAGGGGCGCCTCTGTCTGGAAAGGTAGTGGGGCTGGGCCACAGGGGTGGGGGCACCAGGTGACCGTCCAGTGTGGTGGCAGCTCAGGCATGGCCAACAGACCCTGAGTGACCACTGAGCAGCCCTTCCTGTGAGTGGGAGGGTCTGAGAAGTGGTCTTGGTTTGATTTGGGGAGGGGCAGCATGTCAGGACTCATCGAATGTTGGGTTTCACTATGGAAGTGTTCTTGACAGCACCTGAGCTACTCTAGCAAGAGCGTGTCCACCGCTGCCTTCTGTTCGTTCTGTATAAAAAAAGCCTTTTGCCTTGAAAGTTTCACCTTTCCTGAGAAGAGAACGCTGGAAAAAGACTTGGCTCGAAATAAATGTTCTGCAGCCAACTCCTTTAACTTTGTTTATTCTAGGGACCACTCATCTAAGAACTTTGTTTTAAAAGACTGAGCATAGTCAGCTCCCTGCTTGTCTTTTCAAGTGAGCTTGGTATCCTCTCAGATGGGGTGTCCCTGTGTGTGTCGGCAGCTGACCATTGCTTCCTGGAGGGCCTCTGGGGTGGCAGAGAGCCCGTGGGAAGGGGTACCAGGCACCTCTGGACCATGACTCCTGGGACCCCTGTGATGTGTGTCCTGGCACGTCTCTGGGTTGCCTGGTGACCACAGCCAGGTGCCACCGTCTCTTGAGATGTGGTGCCTCACTCAGTCATCTTCCTCTCCTAGGAGGCCCGGGGACCCCTGCAGGACAGCCCCGCCGCAGACGCCAGCGGACGGCCCAGCACCAGTGCCAGCCCGGCCGAGAGAAGCCCAGGTAGCCTCACTTCCTTGTTTGGCTGGGTGGCGCGTCACTCGCTCGGCCTCTGCGACATGGCCAAGGGGATGAGCCAGCACCTCCAGTGCAGCATTTCATCGATTGGGCATCAGGCGGCCCAGAACCCTCCGGACTCCTTTTTCATGTGCCAGCTGCTTGCGTTCGGGGTCCCCTTCCTCTATGGGCTGTCGGAGGTGCTGGTGCAGATCCGAGGGGAGTTTCACTGGCCCACTGTGAGCCAGTAGGGCACCATCAGGTCAGCGGCATCACGCACACCTCGTGCCGTCTGTTCCAAGTCTCAGAGTTTTATTGCCGGGCCCTGGGACCTGCCCACATCCATCAGACACCTGGGGGCCAAGCCCAGGCCTGCCCAGAGAAGAGGAGTTCAGAACCGGCTACTTTAGCACTGACTCATGTGACGAGCCAGGGCGGCAGGGCCTTCCCGTTGTCCCTCGCAGTGGGCTCCTCGGGCCGAGCGTGGGACTGTGAGAAGGTCCCAGGGTTGCACACAGGCCCACCTGCACTGGGTCCCCTCTGTCCCCTTCGCTGCCCTGGTGTCTGGGGCAGCTGCTGCTGCTCTCCCCACGCCCATGACCACTGGAGGACAGGCCCTGGCTGGCTCCACATTAACCTCTTCCTGCATCAGGAGGCGAGTGCCACCACCACCACTTCTGAAAACACATTTATTCTGATCTCAGAAGGCAGGAAGAGAAGGGCTCACGGAACCAGCTTTGTTGTGAAGAATAGTGTTTTTCTCCTTAAAGCCACTTCTCCCTACTCTCTGCCAAAGCAGCCTGTGTGGTGTGTCCACAGTCCCACAGATGCGGGTGGTCCCGGGGACCTGTGCAGCCCCGCCTGGTCACAGGCCAGCTCACTGCAGCCAGCGGGAGAGGAAGTCATCAGGGCCCTGCTCTTACCTGTCACAGGTGTCCTCCCGTCCACAGAAATCACCCTGTGGGAAGGACAGGTTATCGGCTAGATGGAGAGGAGTTGGGCGTAGGATTCCCAAAGGGAGGAGGAACAGGGTGGTCCTCTTGGTCCTCAGATGGGAGGCTGGTAGTGCTGCTCCTCTGACTGCGCTTCGGAACTCCCGGAGCCCTGGGGGCGGGACGTAGGAGAGCTCAGCTCTGCTGCTGCGTGTGCCTCACTCTGATCCAGGCAAGTCTGCAAGTGCCCTGCAGGTTGGACCAACATTTTATAGCCATGTTTAACCCACGAAGGACTTGCTACCCCTTAAGCCCCTTATAATCCATCTTTCTCATGGGGTGCTGAGGGCCCCTGAGTCGGGGAGGGGCTGGCAGAGACACAGGCGTGTGCCTTTGAGCAGGTGAGCACCACCTGGGGCTCAGCACACAGCCAGGGCGCTCAGCCTCTTGTGAACATCTGCAGAGGAACGAAGCCAGCGGAGGTCAGGCCATTGCTGGTCATGCACTTGATCTGGTTCAGTTTGCCGTCCGACTGTGCTTTGGAAGCGTGGTGGGCTTCAGGATTTTAGGAGCTGTGGAGAGAGAAGGGTTCCGTAGAGAAGAGGAACCTTCTCTGAAGCAGGGATAGAAGGTGAGAGCTGGGCTTATGAATGAATCAAAGGCCTGTGGGCCTTCTTGATTTTGAGGGAGACGCACCTCTCACAGCATGTGGGGTTCAGGATGTGAGCCCCGGTTGGAGGTACCCTTTGGGCAGCAGTGAGCCAGTGCCCAGAGCGCTGGGGTCCAGTGGGTAGCTGTCTTTGGAGACCTGGGCTTTCAGAAAGATGGCTCTGAGTGTGGACACGCCCCAAGGCACCAGCACTTCCCCTCCACAGGAGAGGAGCAGGACATGGGTGCCTGTTACACGTGGCTTGACGTTGATTTCTTCTGCTCCTTTAATAGGAGAAAAAAATCCCAAACTAAAGTTTTGGTTAACTGGAACCTTGATTTGAAAAGATTCAGAAAAATTCAGGTGTTGGAGGACTTCAGAATGTGTGCTGTGGACGGCAGTTGTCAGGCCAGGTCCTGGCACGTGCCCTGGGCTGCACCCTGAGCAGGAGTGAGTGGTGCGTGGAGCGTGGTTCATACCTGGGTCCCCGTTCCCCGGGAGGTGGGGCCGGGGGAGCCGTGACTGGTCGGCTGTTGCGCATCTGCCCCTTTAGTCTGTGGCGTTTCCCTCCTTTCCCTTGTGTTCGCCTCTTCCACCACAGTTACTGCTGTTGCCAAAAATACAAACACAACCTGTGAGTTAGAACCTAGTTCAACGTCGGTCTCTGGCAGCCTGGCCTGCGGCTGCCGCCTGGTCTAACGTCTTCATTTGTGATGTGCTTTTGCTGTAGAAACCCTCTTTTCTGCTCTCAGTCTGTAACTAGTTTGTCTCACGCTTCTTACACTGGCTGCTGCAGGTTCGCGGGCCTGACACAGGCTTCCTTACAGCACCTGCCCATAGGAAACATTCGGAGAACAGGTAGAGAAATAAAGAAAACCCCAGATGGTACGTTTTCCCCTTGAGTACAAGACCCTCAGTTGCAGGTTTTGGGACCATTTCTTCATCCAGAGGACTCCCCTTTACACCTCGTATGGTGGGGAACCAGAACGGAGGTGTACAGGTGGGGGTCATGGGGATCAGAAACGCTGTCCTTCCAGTCCCTGTGACAGACATGGGATGGGAGGAAGCCTTCGTTGCCTCTCATCTTACAGAAAGATGATCTTAACACATAAGGCTGTCTGGCTGGGCGCTGCCTGCCCCCATCCCTAGACAGACCTGTGTGGCACCCGGGTTCTGTAGTGGGCCTGCTGAGTGAGCGCCAAGAAACCAGGCGTTTACTGTACCAGCCAGGACAGTCGCATGGCAGGACAACTCCGACCCATCCTGGGTTCCTGCCACCGGGAAGGAGTTATTACCAGATCTCCCACTGCTTCCCAAGTCTGCTTCCATTTCTGGAAAACCTGTTAGTGAGGCAGAGAACTCTGCATCCAGCTTCCCTGCCCAGTCCTGAGAGTCGTTAGCAAATGGTGATGTACACATGTTTACATATACACATACACGTGCTTGTACCGGTTCAGCCTCATGTGTATAAGTACACGTTTACATATTGTGCCCTGAATAATAATCACAGTCCTAGTGGACCTTTTTCTAAAGCTTCTCTTTCCTTAGTTCTGGCTTACCTGGGGACCTAGCCTATCTTAGTGTTCTGGTAGGGGTTTGGAGGGAGCAGAGAAGCCAGGCTTCCAGTGGAGGTGGAGATTGCGGGTGAATATCTCAGAGAGCAAGCAGAGCATACTTCCAGCGCCAGAGACCAAGGGCACAGGGCTGTCTTTCAGGGGCCCCGAGGACCGCTTCGCTTCCAAGGCATGTCTGACTCCCTGGGCCTGTTACTGCAGCTTCCTGCTGTCTCTCGGTGTTTAGTGTATCTGTAGACAGTGGAATCCCATAGTCTCTCCTGAAAGTGGCCTCAGCGTGGCCTTGAAGGCCTGACCAGTGAGTTAAGGGGTTCCACACCCCACTTTTCCTGAGCCATTAAGCAGAAGTGGGTCTCCAGGCATGGTACGGAGGCCAGAGCTGTGTCAGGGATGCCCGCCTTTCTACCTCCGGCCTGCCTTCTGTGAAGCTTCATGCTTGACTTTAATCTGTGCTGTTGTGAGTTTTGGTGTGTTTCTTTGTGAGCTGTTTTTATTTAATTGTGTAACTTTGTTTTTTCTGTGAAACTTTGTTTTCTGTGAAACTAAGGTATTGTGCTTCTAATTTTTTTTTTTTTTAACAAATGTTACCGTTCTTATTTAAGAGAATAAATTCCAAACAATCTTCAGGTTTCTGAGTATTTCTTTTCCTCCCATTTCTCCTGATTGGAGGGTGGAAAGGGCCCACTCAGGCAGGTCTCGGGAGTAGGCTTGACAACGCTGTGCCTCAGGACTCTCGCTCCGGGGCCGGGTCGGGGGAGAGTGTAGGTATATTATAAGGGGGAGACAGGGAACCTGGAATAAAAGGTTCCTGTCAATGGAAAGGCCCCTGTTCTGGGGGTGGCGGAGCATGGTGGAAGACATTTGCTTGCTTCGTGGAGGAAGATGCCACCTGTGTCCCCCGTCCAGTCAGCCTGCATGAGGGCCCCGGGGGACTGGCAGGTGAGGAACAGAGACTCCCCCTGAGCCAGTGTCTGCCGGGGCCCCAGGCCGGTGTCCTCCTCCTGACGAGCCAGTGCCAGGCCCAGGAGCACGTAGGCACCTCTCCTCTGCTTGCGGCTCTCAGGCGACAGGGATGGTCCAGGTCTGTCCTCCCGACTCTGTTTCTCTGTGTGACACGGACCCTGAGCCGGGGGACCAGTGCTGCCTGACCGCTGGAGCCTGGAGGGCTGTGCCTCCAAGACCCTGTCACATTTGCTGTGATCTTGGCGGTGCAGCCCGTGGAGCCGGGCTCAGCCAGTGTGGGTGCTGAATTGGGCCCTGAGAGGGCGCTGCAGTGGGGCGAGGGGCACTGAGCACCCCGTCTGCACAGCTGTGCTCTAGGAGACGGGGTCTGGTGTGAAGGGCCTCTCCTCTCCACCCTTGGGTGCCTGCACGGCTGCAGCACCTTGCTGGGTCCCAAATTCTTCTTGCCCTTTCTCAGAAATCAGTCAGTCGGGTCTGTCCTGGACTCTGCAAAAGACTGGGAGAGAAAGAGTGGGTGAAGACCCTGGAGAATACCCTCTGGGTCTCAGTTTCTTCCCAAAACTTCTTGAAACCCAGCCTCCTCTTTTCTCAACAGTTCCCTGGCTGTTCCCCTGATTGGTCCATTCTCCAGGAGGGCTCCTGTGTGCATACGGAGACACGGGACAGACCCTGGGTTTCATCCTGCCCTTGAGGGACACACTGGAGACAAGCCCCCACACGGCCTTTCTGGGGTGTAGCGGCTTGCACAGGGCTTTGGAAAAACTCATGCCTAGACCCCAGGCCCTTTCGTAGAGCTCTGTGACTTCCCCAAGACCCCTGAACCAGGGCTCACCTTGTACCTCAAGGTCCAGCCCTGCACCCAGCGAGTGCTGGCCAGGAGACCATCCCAAGTACCTGCAGGGATGAAGGCGTGGCACTCGGTCTTGCCTCCTGCTCCACAGGTCCTCTGGGATAAGGGTGGGGGCAAGGCTTTGCTCCAAGAAAGACAGTGATTGAGAGGGGAAGTCGCCCCCTCTCCCACCCACCCACCCTCTAACTCAAGCCAAGCAAACTTGACCTCGCCCTTGATAGTGTCCACAGGTGAGGTCAGAGTGCCCCCATCACTCACAGGTGCAAAGGGCAGTTTAGGGATGCCTTCCCGGGCTCCTGGGCTGTGCGGGTGATGACCAGGATCTCTGTTACCTTTCACGTGTCCTTCACCTCTCTTTCTGTCCTCGCCAGTTCACTGTGGCCTGTACGCTGACTGCATGAGCCTGTCCCTGGTGTGTGCATTGCGTTCCTCTTCTGTGCTTGTGTAAGGTATCAGGGTTATTTCCACCTTGCCACTGTTGTTTCACACTGTCCTCGCCTGGAACTGGGGTCTTTAGTAGTAGTTTTGTGTTAAGGGGCCCCGGTCTCCAGAAGAGCTCGGGCCCTCCGCTCAGGGATCTGCTTCTCTTGAGTTCCTGCACCTGGGGTCCCGCTGTGCCTGGGCCTCCATCACAGCCAATTCCCTGAGAAAACTTGGCCCCACCAGGGGCCCTATAGACCCAGGCTGCCAGGCGAGGCCCGGGGTGCCGGGAGGACCTGGGCCTCAGACACGTGACAGCATCGGGGCTGTTTCCATGCAGAGGCCCTGATAAGCGTGTGTCATTCAGCTCTCGTGTCCTTGCACAGTGGTGAACCCGCACGTCCGTGGAGGTGAGTTCCCGAGAGGGTGACCTCTTGGGACTAGGTGGCTTCTCAGAGGTCAGACCTGAAAGTGTGGCTAGGGTCCTGCGGTCAAAGAGCCTGAGAGCCCGAAGAGGGACGGTGTGGCTGAGGAGGCCCCGGGACGGCTACAGCAGCCTGTTTGCTCTTGTGCCCCTGTGATCTAGAAGAATCTCCAGGTAGGAGAGACCCGTTGTGAAAGTTCCCTCCCTGCATTTGCCACCAACAGACTTCTCTGGGTCAGTAGATTTTTCCTTTAAAAGAGAAGGTTTTACCCTTGGTTCAGTCTCCCATGGGTCACTCTGCACCAGCTCCTTGCCTATCTTCAGTGAGGCAGAGTTTTCTTGGGGCCTCAGTACTGCTGGAGGCCCAGCCCCATGGGAGGCGGGTGCAGGTGTGGGCAGCCAGCCCCAGCGGAGGCTGGAGTCCTGGAGCCGCAGTGCTCGGCGGCTGCTGCAAGCTGATGGCCATGCTCCCAGCGGCTGCAGACACCACGCCAAGGGCTGTGATGTTTATAGCCGGGATGGCCGACGTCTGCCCTGGAGTCCCCGTCAAATAAAAACAGAGTGAAGCTTGGCGTGTCAGGCTTCCCCAGTGACTATACTGGTCAACCTGCTGTTGGAGCTGGTGTCACAGAAACTCAGAGCACAGTTCAGGAGGACTTGTAATGTTGATGCAGCAGGCATGCAGCTGTTCCGTGTGCCAGGCGCTGTCCAGACGCAGCACTCCCTGTTGCTGCGAGGAAGGCAGCATTTTGCAGACTGGATCGAGGCCATGTCACCGACCTGGGGGGAGCCGGTGGAGTCTGCACCCAGGACACAGTGCCGCCCTGGCACTGCCTGGCCCCCAGCCTCAGCTCGTCTGCTGGGGAGAGGGAAGAGCTGCGTGTCGGCTCCGCAGAGATGACTCGTTAAAAGACATTCCTGAGTGCCCTCTGTCATCCGTGAGTGTGTGTTTGGTTATTTCCAGGAAATACATGTGTAGCTTTTTAGCAGTGACCCCCACCCCCCGGCTGGGGATGTGCCTTTGCAAAGAGGGTGGGTTCGAGAGCCAAGGGCATTCGTCCCGGGTGCGTGCAGGGGGTGGTCAGAAGAGGCCAGGCAGGAGAGCGGTGGCGTTGAGCCAGCTCCTCCTCGTTTTCTCCGTATCAGCTCTTTGATGCATTCGAATGAAACCAAGCCTGAAGTCGTGTCAGTGAGAATGGACCTGAACAGCCTCTCTGCGTGGCCGTCCGTGGGCACTCTCCTGCCTGTCAGTCCCTAGGAGACGGGCTTGTGTTCAGGGGGATGATGAGCCCCAGTTTCTTCTCTGCTCTCACATTTCATCACATTTTCTAAGTGGCCCCAAGGGTGGTGGAACTGATGTACTGCTCTTCAGTTCTCAGCAGTGGCCCGGCCTGGCCCTGGGTGGGGTTGGCCGAAGGAGAGGGAGAGACGAGGTCTGCCTGGTTCTGTACTGACGGAGCAGAATCATCAGGATGGAAACACTGACCTTCTCACCTGTCTTGAGTTTGGGCCCCCCCAGACTTCACTCACATCAAATGACCCTGAAACCCAGCTGAGCAGGGAGCGTGCATCATTGCTGTCTGGGCTCTGCCATGTCAGGTCAGCTCGGGTTGGCAAATGAGCGCTCGGAGGCCTGAGCACGTCGGGCACAGCTGCAGGCAGGCGTGCTGCGACGAGCCCTGTGAGCCCACAGAGGATGTTTTGGGAAATGGAAAAATGAAGAGAGCTGGGCACACGAAAAATGAAGCAGTGTTTTTCCACATCGTGTCTCCAAGTCTGGTTTTCTCCCTGGGCTAGTGAGCGGACCTCCTGATGTACCTGTGGGCTTCTGTTCCCCAGGCCCCACGCTGGAGGGCTGGGTGGGTCTGTGGGCAGCCCTCTCATGGACAGTAGGGATGGACAGTTCCTGTGAGCCAGGCCATGCCGGAGGACTGGGAAGGGTGGGGTGCTGTGCCCAGCGTGTGGGCTTGTGCACCTGGCGTGGCCCTTCCCAGGGGTAGGGGGGCTCCATGCACTGCCCTCTGGGGTCAGGATGCCTCACTTGAGCAGCAGAGAGGAATGTCTGAGCTCACCGCTCCGTCCTAATGACCTTGTCTGTCGGGCTGTGGTCCAGCGTCTGGCAGGCGGCTGGCCCCTTGAGCACGAGGTTGGAGACAGTCCCTTGTGACTTCCAGGCAGCGCTCTGGGCTCGGTGCTGTTGATGTTTGGGTAGCTACTTCTGTGTTGTGCGTTGTCGGCTGTTTGTAGAATCCATGGATGTCAGGACCCCTTCCCAGGTTGTGATATTGCCAGGCGACCCCGAACGAGAAGAGCATCTGCTTGACAACCACCATTCTAGACTAGAGTCAGAAGTGAGCACAGGGTGCAGGCGTGAAATCAGCTTCCACGTGGTTGTTCCCTGTGGGAGATGAGGCGGAGGGCGTGTGAGAACCAAGGCAATGACGCAGGGTCTCCCCGGGCAGGCTGTTAGCCCACAACCCCGTGTGCGAGCAGGCGTCCTTGCAGGTGCTGCAGATGCTGTCAGATGTTGAGGACATGTTCTGGAACAAAGGTCCAGAGGTCTTTCATGACCCGCAGTGGACCTCCCTGCACCCTGGAACATGATCATCAAATAACAGAGCCAGGCTAGGGAACACGTGCAGAGAAGACGCTGACTTGGGCTCCAGCCCTGCAGCCTGTCACCCTACCATCTCTGGTCGATGGTCTCTCTGAGGTTCAGCTTTTCCGTCTAATGAAGTTAGAAAACGTGGACAAAAGGTTCCCTGCTCCCCTTACCTCATAAGGCTGTTGTCAGGAGCAAATAAGCTAGAACACATGGAAGCTGGTTGATCTGACAGGATTTGGGGACTATCAGCCATGATTGTTGGCGGGGCTTCCAGAAAATGCTGGGGTCATCAGAGTAAGTGTGAGTTTGGGCTGTTTCTGCTGACTGGGCGGTGCATCCTGCAGGGTGAGGACCGCATGGCCCGCTGGGCTGTGTTCCCAGACTGCAGAGGTTTGGAGAGACTGAACAGTGAGAGGGCCTGCGAGTCTGGGCCTGGGAGCTGGCCGGCACAGCACGTTCAGTCCCTGCAGGGCTTGGCTAAATTTGGCCTTGCTTTTTCCTCAGCCTGCATGGATAGGCTGTGAGGTCACCTGCTGACTCTGTGACCACCAGAGGCTCTTCACTATAGCAACGAAAGGAGAGCAGTCACAGATGGAGTTTGGTGAAGCTGAATTGTCAGCACCCATGTGAGAGAGGAACAGCAGGGTCATAGCTTCTCAGGAATGGGGCTTGGGCTGCACTCACGGGGCCTGGGGGTGGTCTGGCTCCACCCACACCCTGTGCCCCAGGGCTTTCTGTGCCACCTCACGGCCCCTGCAGGATGGAGTCAGCCCTGGACGGTGTCTCATGGTGCCCAGCTGGCCACTGGGAAGGGCTTTGTGCTCACTTCCATCAGCCTCACAGGGCCCCTGACCAGTCTCCAGGCCAGTCTCAGGGATGGTGGACAGATGAGAGCCTGTGTTTCAGATAGTGGTTGTGGGCCTGCTGGTGGAACTTGGCTCATTTCCAGAAACAAATCTTGGGCTACCTGGGGGGAGGGAGATGTTGTCTTCAACAGGAGCCTGCTGCAGAGCGGAGGGCCTTTCGTGGAAGGTGGGGGTGGGTGTGGGCAGGTTTGTCCCTGTGATGGCTGGATTATGGGCACAGTTTCTTAAAAAATGTGCCCAGGGGCACAGACGACTGGAAGTGCTCCTCATCAGAGGGTGCTCCCCTCCCCGAGGCCCCATCCCCATTTGAGGTGTGCTCAGGGGGTAGCTGGCGTGATAAAGATGCATTTGAGCCCTGGGGGCCTGCAGAGGGTGCCCAAGGCAGGGGGAGGAGAGAGGCCTGGGCCAGGCTGACCTGTGGGGCCATGCTTCTCTTTACCTGCTGCATATGTGCTTAGCCACACAAGTGGCTTGGTGGACAAATCGCTTCCCTTGGACAGATCACTTCCCTTGGACAGATCACAGGGGCGTTCCTGTGTTGTGGGTGGCACCTGTGTGTTCACAGATGTGTGGAGTTGGGTGGCCAGGTGGGGAGGCAAGAGTTTCGGCTAGAGCTTGGCTGTCAGGGACTAAAGAGCACCAGCAAGCCCCAGTGCGCTTGTCACAGCTGCAGCTTCCCACAGGCTGACGCGGCAGCCGGTTGGGCCAGGCTGAGGTTCCCCTGTGAGGCGTTTGAGCACAGGAAAGACGTGTTACCTAGACAGCTACATGGAGCCCTGGGACAGTCTTTCAGTGGAGACCAGGGTATGTGTCTTAGGGAGAGTGACACGTGCCAGGATTCCCACGTGCCTGAAAAGCACCCATGGGAGATGCTGCAATAATAGCAGCAAAAGGAATTTAACACTAGAAAACTAACATGACAGCAAAAGCTCCCTGGGATCCTGCAGCCTGCGCATAGGCCTATCCTGCACATAGGCCTGTGGTGTGGACGAGTCCCTCGGCCTTCCGGAAAGGACTCCCTGGGCTGCAGGCTGTCCCCTCCCACCTGGTGGGTCTCCTGGGACAGCTCTGATTCATCCCTGTCGCGTTTCCCCTGCTCGGTCCCTCTGTCACTGCTAACTCCTGGCAGTTCAGTGTCTCCCCCTTGCAGCCACACACTCTTTTCTCTGTGCCTCACGTAAGCATACAGTCACCCCGGATGGACAGGTAGACAGTTGGTCTGTGAGGAGCGGTTATCAATCCTGTCCTTCAGTCTTTCCTCGAGTTCTGAGCTTCTCTGGAAGACCACCTGTCACCCGAAACTGGCAGTGTGACTTCACCAGCCAAACCCACTGTCATTCTCTAGAGCCTGGGGTGTCACAGAAGCTGGGCGCCTGCCCTGGCAGAATGCGAGCCCCATGGCCTGCCTGCCTCCACCTGGGGCCCCTTTGCCGTGCCCTCCCTTGGCTTTCTGTGTGCAGTAACTGCCATTTGCCATCCAGGGCAAATGGATACAGGAGACCCGTACAACTCGGCAGTGAAAAGGTTGCTGGACCTCAAGACGTATCCCCTAGCTCCTGTGTGGAGGAGGGCAGTGTATGCGGGCACGGGGACGGCCCCTGCATGCGTGTACATGCGTGCGTGTGTGTGTATGTGTATGCGTGTGTGTGTGAGTATAACCCCCTTCACATGCACAGTAACCCTGGGCACGGGACTGTCCTCGTTGAGGGTCAGGAAATGCACTCTCTGTGTCGTGTGATTTTCCTAAGATCTTTCAGCCAGTCGCTGGTGGGGTCCAGTGTCTAGGTGGATCCGTGTGACTCTGCGTCCACATGCAGCATCTTGTCACAGTGGGCACAGGCAAGAGTGGTCAGGGGGCCTCTTGCCCGAGTGTAGGGTCACAAGGTGTGTCAGGGCATGTGAGGATGGAGATGGGGATGAAGGGGGCATGGCGGCGACATCGGATGTCTGAGCCCTTCAGAGTCCACGTGCCCACTGCAGTCCTCAGAATTCTTCACAAAGGAATGCTAGAATCTAGAAAGCACTGCTGTGGGCCTCCCAAAGTAGCAGCTGACCCAGGCAAGGTCATTAGTGATCTTCAGACTATGGACGCAGGGGTGCTGGGAACAGGCAGTCCAGGGTGTCCACCCATAACTGCACAAATCTGCTTATTAATTCCAAAGGGGAAAGGTCCCTCTACAACACAGAGCTGACAAGCACCAGCTCAACCAAGCTGTCCAGCTGGTATCACCAGGAATGAGGGGGCCTGACTGTTCTGGGGGGGTACAGTTGCCCACGAGGCGGTGCCCCACTGATCAAAGAGCCTTTACCATGAATCTCAACATGAGGCAGACAGATGCACGGTCGCACCGCAGCACAGCTTCCATGGACCAGCCAGATGCAGTGCTCGAACCTCAGCTGTGTCCTGGACCGAGGGGTGGGGGCAGTGGGAGGACTCTCCCCTCGACAGGCTGCTTTCCCTCAGGTCCAGCCTGGCCCCTTCCCGCAGCCAGTGTCCACTGCTCCCCAGGCTTTCCTGCAGGGCAGATGAGGGGTCTTCTGCACCTCCCACCCACAGCAGCATCCTCTGGGCTCTGTGGGCCCCAGCCTTGTTGACCACTGCAGTGTCCAGCTCCCCAGCTTCACAGGACGGCTGCCCCTTCTTCAGGGGAAGGTTCCTTCTGTTGTCCCCATCACTGACCCCTAGCACTTTGCTCCTTGCTTGTCGTGCAGGCCCAAGCGTGAATGGCCTGGAGGAGCCTAGCGTCGCCAAGAGACTGCGGGGCACCCCGGAAAGGATCGAGCTGGAGAACTACCGGCTGTCGGTGCGGCAGGCGGAGGGACTGGAGGAGGTGCCCGAGGAGACGCAGGCTGAGCACAACCTGAGCAGTGTGCTGGACACGGGGACGGAGGAGGACGCGGCCAGCAGGTCAGCCTCTGGGGACTGCTGCCTGTGGGGGCCACTACGGAGCTCTGAGTCAGCCCGTCTGGGTCTGCATGCTGGCTGTGACCCTTGACAGGCAGGTCGTGTGGCCTCCCTGTCTGTCTCCTCATCTAATGTGCTGTGAGGAGCCTGGCCAGACTTGAAGGGCTGCTCCAAGGGCCCATGGACCGTGAGGCCTGGGAGGAACTGTCTGTCTCCCCTCTGGCCTTCACAGAGGCAGGAGGTGGGCTTGCCTGCTTCTCGTCTCCGGAAGCACGTGGTGAGACCACTCAGAAAGGGACTGAGAGCCTGTAGCTTGTGGCAAGAGGTGAGGCTTGACCTTTCTGCCCAGTTTTTTATGCTGTGTGCGTCCCTTGCTCTTCTTCACAGTCCTTGAGCTGCCACAGCTTCAAGTGGAACCTTATCATGCTGGCCACCCTCGTGACATGGCCTAGGGATGTGCTGCCCGGAGCTCCCCCTCGCCCCCTACAGAGAACTGCAGCCCACGACTGGGGTCCCAGTGTGCTCGGCTCGAAGGAAGGGCAGCCTGGCCTCCCCACTCCCACCTGAAGTTGTATAAATTGACCTGAGGTTAGGAATGAGCACAGGGGGCATTCTTACCCTGATTTCCTATTTTGGAAGATGTTAAATGACAAGCACGGGGTTGCTCAGTGTTGTTAGTTAATAAGAAAGTAAACAAATGAAGTCACGGTGATGAGGCAGAAGCCGTAGCTCAGTCAACACTGAAAGCTAATCAGACTCCATAGGGCACGCGTCCTGTAGTCCACAGTCTTAGGTCTGCCTGTTGGAAACTGCCTCGCACCAACCCTCACCCGCTTCAGTTATCGCCACCCTGTCTGGTCCTGACGTTTGCGTCTTGTCTCCGTCGAAACTGAGGATCTTTTCTGTGGCAGTTTAGTGTTAATGCCCTGGGAAGGGCATTGTGAGCAGAAGACACTTGGTAAGTCTTGGTGGCGTGAATGAATGAACCCATGAATGGAGTAGGATTCGCCTGACTGAGCTGAGCAGTGAGGACCTGCTCTTTTCTTCCTGATATACTAACTGAACTTCAGTAGGTGCTCAGAAGCATTTGCTGAATGACAGACTGACTGTAAATGGGTAAAGCAAGCTAGTGGGTGGCTGGAGGACCCATGAGTAGCAAAGTGTGGTGAAGTCCAGTACATCCCCCACTCCACAGCTCACCCCGACAAGCAGGTGTTCACACCCCCTTCCCAGTGTGGACAGGGCTGTCGTGGCAGAGCCATTGGCCCCATGAGGGGTTAGGGGAACACAGCCCAGGAGACCACCCTCGCTTCTGACCCAGCCGAAGTGACAGTCTCCCCCATCACCCTTGGGTGGGGTGTATTTTTCTATAAAGATGATACAGAACCCCCTGGAGGGGCTGTGCTCACAGCTGTGCTCAGGCAGAGCCACTCTCCTGGCGCTGACATGCGGCGATACCCTCAGAACCTCCGGGTTCACGTTCCCTCCTGGGGGTAGCTGTGGTTGAGCCCAGGCTCCAGGTCAGCTGACACTGGGTGACTCAAAGCCTTTGCCCCAAACTGCGTTCTTAGACTCTCCACCCTGACTGGAGGCCGCAGGAAGTCAGACTTCCCCCATCAGGCGGGGCACTGAGGGCTTAGGGTCTCACTCCCAGACATAGGCAGCTGGGCTGGGCCCTCGAAGTGAGGTGGGGCACGCTTATCCCCGGGAGCGGGTGCCCGGGCCCGGCCCTCAGAGCGAGGTGGGGCAAGCTTATCCCCGGGAGCGGGCGCCTGGGCCCTCGAGCAGTGACTGCCTCTTGCAGGGCGGGGAGGCTTGCACAGGCAGCCCGAGCGCCCTTCTTGCCCTCTGCTTCCCCTTGTGCTGGCCCCGTGTGCTGGCCCCTGAGGCATCCTCTGTCCTGTCCTGCCCTGCAGTGGGTGGCTGCCTTGCTGGCTCCTCTGCCTGTGCCCCTGGCCTCCAGACGTCCCCTCACTGGGTTCTCCGGTTGTTCCCACAGCAGTTCGGAGTCGGAGATGGAGGAGGAGGAGCCCCCTCTGCCCACCTCAGACCTGGGCGGTGTTCCCTGGAAGGAGGCTGTGAGGATCCATGCGCTCCTGAGAGGGAAGAGTGAAGAGGAGCTGGAGGCCTCCAGGAGCTTCGGGGCCGGGGAGGAGGATGAGGAAGACGAGGAGGAGGAGGAGGAGGAGGAGGAGGAAGATGAGGACGAGGAGGACGAGGACGAGTCTAGTGAAGGTCAGTGGACACCCTCTCCTGACCCTGACGTCAGACTGCAGTGTGTGGGGGTGAGTTTCTGTGGCCGGGGACCCATGATGGACACCTGTCTCTCAGGCCTTGGGGGACCCACGACGGGCCGTCGGGTAGAGCTGGATGTGGAGGCGGGCAAGGGCCTCCTGCAGCTCAGGTCACTCTTCTTGTCCTGTTCCAGCTGAGGGAACTTAGCTTTCTGGGATTCCCTGGTCCCGGGTGTCAGGGGTTGCAGAGCGTCGAGGAGAGGGCCCCTGGGCAGGCTCACCCGTGGAGCGTGGGGACGTTCTGGGAGCCATGTCCTGGCGGGTCGGTCGGGCTGGCTCTGAGATGCCTCGTCGGGCACTCGAGGTGTTGGTCGTGTCCCATCGGCTGTGTGTGTGAGCTCGAGTGGTGACAAGGAGCTCAGAGGGCCGTTCCCCCATGCCGGCTTGGCCTGGGTCTGGAGTGGTGAGCAGGGGCCAGGCAGACAGAGATCAGAGCCCCTGGGGACTCATGTCTGTTAGGGTTGTGCTCTCTCTCCAGGCACGTGGACGAGGCACGAGGGTGTGACTCCTTGGCCTGGAGCCTGGCCCCTGGGGCTGGCCCTCTATGGCTCTGTGCTTGGCGGCCAGTCCCAGCCTGGGGACTGCAGCCCAGTGAGGGCCGGGTGCTGGCCAGGCTCAGTGCGAGTTACTGGGGGTCCTTGGAGCGCTGTGTGTCCCCTAGCCGGCGACCCACGATAGACGAGGCAGGGCTTCCGTGGGCACGTGGGCACCCTTTTGGCCCAGGTCCTCCTGCAGGCCTCTCTCCCTCCCTCCCTCCCACCTGGAGGCCAAGGCGGGGCTCCAGGGTGTCCTTTGGGGCCTGAACGCCCCCTCGTGTGAAAAGTTGGAGGAGGCAGCATCTGGGGTTCCTTCCGCTGCAGGCCGGCCTGCCTGCAGAGCTGATGGCCCGGGGTCAGTCCGTGGGGACTGCGAGGGCACAGCCTCCCTGGAAGGTCCCTTGGTGGCTTGTAGCCCAGACACAGCTGAGGGTTAGTGTGCATCCCCTCTTCCTCCTGAGACCTGACTTCCGGGATGTGGAAGCAGGGCCGGGCTTTAGCTGGAGGAACCGGGGGTGATGCTTCTCTCTGTCCTCCTCCTGTCTGCCCCCGCGGTGCTCCGGCAGAAGGAGAGTACTGGCCCTGGGACAGAGAATGCCTGCAGGGCCAGCTCCTGCAGGGGGATGAGGACCTGAGTGCAGGTGAAGGTACCCCTGCTGCCTCCACCCTGCCCCCAGGAGCGGGTCCCACGTGAGAAGGGGGCCTTCCTAGAGTGCAGTAGTAGGAAAGGCAGCCGCCCCAGGCCCGCCCGACTGACCCCTCTTGCCCCTTGTACGGCTGCTGCCTGTCCTCCATCCACTTAAGAGTCTGTTCCTGCTTTGATGTGAGCCACTCACCTCATATCACAGAGTGCCCAGAACCCACCTCATATCACAGAGTGCCCAGAACCCCTCCCCGTGCCCAGGCAGTGTGTCCCCAGGCCCCCCTGCTTGGTGGGACCTGGGCAGCTCCGGGGAGAAGCCTCACTGTCTTCCTCTGCTCACCTGGAAGCTGGAGGAGGGGCCTGCATTTCTCCTTGGACTTGTTGTCCTGGTCTGGAGATGCAGCCCGTCCAGCTCTGCCAGGGACCGTCAACCCGTGAGAAAGCCCTCAGCAGCCAGCAGCTCCCAGGAGAGCCCACGCCGGCCCGGCCCGGCGCCCCTGCCCACATCTGGTGGCCTTGTCGGTGGCCTCTGCCCCAAGCACTCTTCCTGTTGCTTGAAAGTTAGGAGGTTGTGGTTCTTGTGGTGAAGCCAGATTGCCCTGGTAGACTGTGGAGAGGCCTTTGGATCAGATGCTGCTGAAAAGCCACCCTCCCTCTTGTGGTCCCCCTCTCCCACGTTGCTGGCTGTCCCCTGTTTTGACCCAAGCATATGGTGTGGTCCTAGTACTGACGATTCAGAGCCCGCAGGGCGGGCATGCATGCGTGCTCCTTGGATGCCAGCAGCAGGGTTCTCACCTGGCTGAGGAGCTGGGTCTGGTGTCCGAGGGGGACCAGTGGGCCCCTAGAGGAGAATCAAGGGAAAGGGCTTTGACTGCAGAAAAGGCACAGAGGGATTGAATTCTTGCTCCTGTGTGAGCTCCCTGAGCTGTGGTGGTCTGCAGAACAAACCCCGCCTGCCTTCTCCCTGGCTGCAGCCCCTCTGAGTCCACCCCTGCCTCAGCCCAGCATAGAAGAGGCAGAAGATGACTGAGAGTCCCAACAGAGTCATGTTGTGCCTATGTGAGCTGCTGGTTCCTGCAAGATGGCCTGGCCCGTCCACATCTCTGTCCACGCAGCAAGTGGCAGTGGGCACAGGCTTGGTGGCCTTGGAGCCACATGTGTGAGAGGCTGGCCTTGCAAAGGCCAGTCGTGACCTGTGCTTGGGTCCCTTAGAGGCAGCTGAGGTAGAAAGAGCTGCAGAGAGGAAGGGGCTCTGTGCTGGACAGGGAGTAACACTCTTCATGGACGACAGTTAGGCTCCAAGGGGTGGGATCTCACTGAACGAGTAGGAGTCAGGTGTGTGTGTGTGTGCGTGCATGTGTGTGCACTGTGGCTCCAAGGGACAGAGTCACACTGAACGAGTACAGCGCGCATGCACTGAGGCTGCAAGGGGCGGGATCACACTAAACCAGGGGCGGGTGACACTGACAAGTAGGAGGTGTGTGTGTGTGTGTGTGTGTGTGTGTGTGTATGCGTGCACACGCGCATGCACTGATTCTCAGTTTTTACCTGCTTTTGCTTCACACTGATCCTGGCAAATACGGTAACTTTTCCTCTGTTTCCTGTCCTGTGGTGTCTACTCCCTCCATCCCTGGACTGTTTACATTCCCCTGTCTTCCTTCCTTCCTCCCTCCCGTCCTCTCTGCCTCCTTCACCTTCTCCTCCCCTGGAACCTCGTCCCCTAGTCGGGAGCCCGAGGAGGCTGCAGCAGCTGCTGAACCCGGCCGATCCGCTGGAGATCCAGGCCGACGTGCACTGGACGCATATCCGTGAGAGCCAGGAGGAGCGCCCGGCGCTGGCGCCCGAGTCCCCCCTTCCCGGAGGTAACTGCTCGGGGTGCAGGGCCCCGGGCGCCTCCGCCCGCTTCCCCTTGGCCTGCAGAGCACTCTCCTGTAGGACAGGGCTGCCCGGCTCCGCACAAGTAAGAGCCAGTGAAGCGTGTTTGCTTCCTGGGCTCTCGTCAGTGGGGTGAGAGGGGGGTTCTCCTCTGACTGGAAACAGTGGGGTGAACTTGACCTTGGAAGAACTGAGAATCTGCTGCCTTTGCCCCATGTCACTAGGTAGGGCTCCTCTTTGTCCACTTGCGGGAACATCCTTGCTCTTCATCATGCTGTGTGTCTGGGTGTGAGTGTGTGTGGACAGAATGGGGTCAAGGGACCATATCTTGGACTAAAATGAAGTCTTAAGAAGACATTTGTGTCAGGGAGGCATCTGAAGTAGCGTCATTTCCAGCTCTGGGTTTTAGGGGAGGCATGCTGCATCCCACAAGAGGATGACGATGACCCTTGTTCTGGCTTCTTTTAAGGAACAAAAGGAAAACCTAGAGAGTGCTGGGGGCATCCTTCTCCATGCCCAACTTCGGCGTGCCCACCTCGCTATCTTCCCCTCTGTCTCTTGCCCTTTTGTTTCCGTGTTTGCATTCAGTGCCCACAGGGACCAACGTCTTTAACCATTTTTGCAGCCACGTAAACACCCAGCAGCTCTGAGAGCCAAGAGAGAACCTGCTGCCTGGGGATGCCACGTGGACTCAAGCTGCGTCATCCCCCACCCCCCACCCCTGTTCTCTCCTCGCCCAGCACGCGGGGCACCACGGGCCTTGAGCTATAGTGTCGTCTGTCTCTCCTTCATTGTAGACTCCAGGAGGACCTCGCTGTCCTCACCAGGAACACTTCCTCCCGTGTAACTGTGTATTTGTTGTCTGTTTTGAATTCAGTGCCCGGCCTCCCATCCGTCCGCCGAGCAGCAGTACAGGCCTGGCTGGAGTCGGTCTCCGGAGGTAGTCTGGCGATGTTTGCTCTCTGCCCACTCACCGTAACCCTCTCTCAGCAGCCCTGCTGGTACCTTAACACGGGACTCCAGGCCTGCCGCTGGTGCATGCGCGGCAGAGGGTGGGGGCACGTGCATGCCTCACTCAGGCCGCCCGCCCTTGCATGGACCAGACACACACCCCACGCCTTCCTGGGAGGACCCAAGGGGAGAGAGCAGGAGTGCAGGCGGCAGGGAAGACAGATACCACTGTTAGTAGAGATCGGCGAAGGCTGAAGCCGAAGGACTGTGCGTAGCACTCAGGTTTCACGTCTGTGAAATGAGGGCTGGGTGGAGGCTGGAGGAACCACGAACAGGAGCATCGTGGCAGGAGGCAGTCAATACTGGTGGGGGGATTCAGCTGGAGGTGCGGGACAGGCTGGGTCTGCAGGCTGAGGTGCAGGGCTCTCTGAGCACTTGGGCTACAAGGGAGCCTCAAGGCTTCACTTGTCCTCAGTAAAATGTGCTGGGGGCGTTTCTCAGCCAGGGGCTCTGGTATCCAGGAAGGTCATGGGACTCCATCGTCTGAAGGTCCTGGACTCAGCTGTGAAGTGCAGAAGGGCCAGGGTACTGGTGTTGGGTGGGCAGGACAGGAGCCCTAGGCCTCCCCACCAGCCTCTCTCACTAGCCGCCCGCTGTCCCCAGCTCATGCGTCAGGAGGCACCAAACCATAGGGAGGGCTGCTGGTCCCCGGTCCTAGTTAGTTTTGTTCCCAGGATGGTTGGACGAATCTGAGGTGTTGGGACGTCCCAGCAGCAGCGGACTAGACCAGAGCCGAGCGTGTCAGCGATGCCCGCTTCCGCGTGTGGCTGCTTCTACCCCGCTCCGTCCTGCCCTGGACTAACCCTCAGTTCCTCCCTCAGAATGTCTCTCTTTCAGAGCTGCTGTGGCCACATTGAAGCTTCTTACTGTGTTTTGATACGTGTGACAGATTCTTTTCAGGGTACCGCTGAGGACTGTAGACGACTCCCAACCTCGAGTCTAGGGCACAGGCGTGTGTCTGAGTAGGAGAGGCCTGGGGGCCGTGGGGCCAGGACTGGGATGGGCGGCTCTAGTGCACTGTGCCCGGAAGCCTGGCCAGCTGGGGGTCCGCATCACACTTGCTTCCCGCAAATGTGTGAACTTAACCTCTTGATGCCCGGCCGCTCACAGACGGATTCGAGCACACGTGTGGGCTTGGGGGCGGGGGGCACCTTCTGTGTGGCGGGCCCGGGTTCTGTCCCCATCAGATCCTCTCTGAAAGGGAGCCCTCCATCGGCCAGCTCGCTGTCCCACAGGCAGCGTGGGGCGGGAGGGTTGCTTGCCTCGGGAGGCCCTCCCCTCGTGTTTGGTGAGTGCCCAGCAGCACTATGAGCACATGGGCGTCTCAGTCGGTGGGAGTAACCGAGGGGCTTCCCCAGGGTTTTCCCAGCAGCGCCATCATCACAGGACAGTGTTCAGGCCCCACCAGCTCTGTGGCTGCGCAGAAGGAGCTGTGTGGGGCTCCCAGCTCCCACGGCCCTCCCCACCTCACCCACTCCAGATGGATTTTTCTAGCACTCTGTGGAGTGGGTGTATGTCATCACCTTGTTCTAATACGCTGAGTGCATGGAAGAGGTGGTGAAAGCAAGTCACGGCTTAATGAAGTGTTTAAAACACCAGGGCCCCGGGCCACGAGCTGCAGGCCCAGCTCCTAGAGGGGCCCACCGCCAGTGGCCGTCACGGCTGTCTCTTGTCCCCGGCTTCCTTCCACTCTAACCCCATGGCCGCTCTTGGTCACCGCTGATCACTGTACATCCTGGCCACGGGGGATGCAGCTTCGAGAGGCTGGGCTGCTGGTCCCTGCGGGTCGTGGCCCCGTGGCCTGGCCTTGGGTTTTTGCAAGGCTGGACCCTCGGGCCCAGGTACTTGCAGGTCAGGAGACCCTGGAAAGAGCCTCCAGGCACCTCGGCAAGAGGGAAGTAGGTCCCAGCAGTGTAGGCACTCCCAGCCTGGCATCCTGGGCGGCTTCCCACTGGCTATCTGTTGCTCAGCGGCTGGCCGTCTCTTGCCCGGACGCTGGTCTGAGCGCTTTGTTTGCAGGGGTGGGGGCCAGTATGAGTGTGTGTGAGTGTGGGCTGCTTCCTTGGGAGAAATCACACTTTGTCCCATCCTGTGGTACTGAGAGGCTGGTCTTGGGTCCAGAAAGGACCTTTACACATCCCTCCCCACTCTCCCGTGTGCTGAAAGAGACGTGTCTGAGTTCTCCCAGCGAGGCTACAGCCCTGCCCAGCTGTCAGAGCCCTGCACACAGCCCTGATCCAGGCTGAGTGGTGCAGCTGCGAACAGATCGCCCCACTGCCTGGACTTGGTCCCCTCCCTGAGAGGCAGGGCTGGCCACGGCCCCTCATCCTGTTCCTCGAGGGTCCAGTGGTCAGCGCAGGTCCTGGCTGCCACGTGTGCTGGGCACCTGCCGACCTGGGCCTGAGAAGCAGTGTTTTCCCCCTGCCGCCCCCCATTCTTCTCAGACAGGCTCTCCCAGCAGCTGCTGGAGGAAGAGGAAAGCTGGCCGGCCCAGGCCGCTCCTCCCCTCCTGCTTGGCCAGGTCCGTGTACTCGGGAGGCCCAGCCCAGCTCCCGCCCTGCTCTCAGCTCCCAGCCCTCTGACTCCTGCCCAGCCAGCCCTCTCCCTTCTCCCCGTGGTCTGCCTGTGGACAGCCCTGAGAACCCAGTGCCACTGTCCGTCCCCACTGCCAGTGTGTCTGTCCATCTCTCTCTTTGTCCTTCCTTTGACATTTCTGCCTTACAGTCCAGTTCGATGAGGATGACCTGGAGGGAGACGTGGACTCGGAACCAGCAGAGATCGAAGGGGAGGCAGTGGAGAATGGAGACGCGGGGGACACCGGCGCCGAGCTGGATGACGGTACGGGGCCGCAGAGCTCTGAGCTCGGGGAAGGCAGAACAGCACATTAAAGTGAAAGCGAGGCACTTGAAGGAGTGGCCATAAGGGCTTGTGGTTCCTTCCTTGCTCTGCACCGACCTGAATGCCTGCCCTTTCACCCCCACTCCCCTTCCGGTGGACAGGGGCTGTGTTCATTCAGTTATGGGGAGAAACCAAGCAGATGTGGGACTTCCTACAGGGCCTCTAAGGCAGCCGCTGCCTCTGGAGGCTGGAACAGTGAGATGATATGGGCAGTCTGGGGAGCAGGGGACCAGCGGGCAGGGCCAGGCCGGGACGGGATGCACGCTGCCGCGGATGTCCTGGCAGCTGGCCTCCAAGCGGGGAGGCGCCTGGGGGGAGCACGGCCTCACTGGGGGGCTGTGCTGCTACTTCCCTCGGCCAGATCAGCACTGGTCGGATGACATCCCGTCCGAGGCTGACACGGAGCTGCACCGGCCGGTAGTGGGAGCAGAGCTGGAGCTGAGGGTGTCTGACGGTGAGGAGGAGCCACCGCTGGCCTCAGCAGGGCACCCAGAAAGAGGTCTGTGTGCAGCCCCTTCCCATGGGCTCCCCATCCAGCCAGATAGGGTGGTTCCTCTTGCAAATTCTGCCTCTTGTTTTTTCAGGTCCCTCCCGAGTCTCCAGCCCCACCCGGTCCCCCGAGGAGCCCACGGGCCTGTCCTCTCCAGCCCGCAGCCCCGGGGCACAGGTAAGGGTTCAACCCACTGCCTCCAGTGCTTACGGGGCTGTTGGAAGCAGGAGTGGCTGGGGCTCCGGCCCCGTCTGGCCCACTGTGTCCTGGTCCCACAGCATGCTGAAACAGCAGGATTTGTGGAATCACTGGTTTGAGTAACAGACTTGTTTCTTCTCAGTGTTATGTTCAAATGACTATGCTTTTCTGAATTAAAAATGCGTGTCTGGGTTATCAGGGGTGTTCACACCACACAGTACAAGGCGCTCCCTAAATAGATAGCAACACTGATTCCTGCGGAGCAGGCTTTAGGGGAGACGTCTGCAGGGAGACCAGAGCTGGAGCCCGGGGGCTACTTGATTTGCTCTTTGGGTCCTGAGGAGCCAGGTGACTTGGGTGATTTCCCTTGAGATGAGCCCAGGCGTGGTCAGAACGAGTGCCTGGAGGCAGAGTGTAACTGACGCTGTTTCCCTCACCTCAGAGACCCTAGCAGGCTGGGGTGGGTCGTGGTGTCTTTTGGCTGGTGTCATTTCAGGGCCCGAAGAGCAAGGTGCACTTGGGATGAACCCAACCTGGAAGCTGCCCGTGTGCCTTGGGTTAGGGGCTCCGGAGCTGAACAGGGCGGAAGAGGGCGTGTCCTGCTGGCCCTCGACTGTGGCCCCGAGGGTGGAGAGGCTGTTTCAGGAAGCTCAGGCCCTCGGTGGGAGAGCACGCCTGTCACAGCCCTGCCTTCTGAGTGCCTCCTGTCACCTTGCTTTCCCACAGAGCGCCCGTCCCCCCCTTGCCGCTGTGGCCGCTGGGGTAGGGTCACCCACCGAGAGCCCTCTGCTGGAGCCCTCGACCCCGCCAGCGGAGCCCGAAGCTCGCCCTCCCATCCGATCGCAGCCTGAAGCCAGGACGCCGCCCTCACCTGCCAGCCCCCAGCGCCAGTCTCCGCCTACCCAACTGCCCATCTGCTCCCAGCCTCAGCCGTCCCCTGAGGCCACCGTGCCGTCCCCCACCCTGTCCCCCATCCGCTCCCAGCCCGTGCCGGCCAGAACCTCCACCCCTCTGGCCCCCCTCCCCATGAAGAACCAAGGGGTCACCAAGGACACACTGGGTAGCCCCCTCCCTGGGGACGAGGCCCTGAAACGCAGCGACCTGGTGGCTGAGTTCTGGATGAAGAGTGCCGAGATCCGCCGCAGCCTGGGGCTCACGCCTGTGCACCGGAGCCCGGGGTCTGAGCCCGCCTTCCAGTCCCCACCCCTGAAGGCCTATCCAGCAGAGAAGGGCCCCCAGAGCGAGGGGCTCCGGCTCCTAAAACCCCCGCCTGTCCCCAGGAAGCTGGGGCTGCCCGCGGCCGAGGGGGCCCAGCCCTGCCCGCCCACCCCTGTGTCCCCACCCGACAGGGAGCCCAAGGGCCCCCGGGAGGAGCACAGAGACCTGTCCAGCAGCTCGGGACTGGGCCTGCAGGGCAGCTCATCCCGCACCAGGACGCCGGGCAGCCAGAGCTTCAACACCTCTGACTCCACCATGCTCACGCCCCCTTCCAGCCCGCCGCCCCCGCCGCCTGACGAGGAGCCCGCTACCCTTCACAGGAAGCCAGCCCTGGCAGGGCAGCCTGTGGCCTCGGCGCCCCCACCCCCGGCTGTCGGTGTGAGGCCCCCGCGGGAGCCCGCCCAGCCCCCTCAGGAGGAGGCGCGGAAGTCTTTCGTGGAGAGCGTGGATGAGATCCCTTTTGCGGACGACGTGGAGGACACGTATGACGACAACACGTGTGACGACCGCACAGAGGACTCAAGTCTGCAGGAGACCTTCTTCACACCCCCCTCCCACTGGCCCCACCGCAAGCAGCCCTTGGCTCCGGAGAATGGCCGGGGGCTGGAGAGTGGGGTCCCACTGCAGAAGCGGGGGCTGCCGCTGGTCTCGGCCGAGGCCAAGGAGCTGGCGGCTGAGCGCATGCGGGCCCGGGAGAAGTCGGTGCGGAGCCAGGCACTGAGGGATGCCATGGCCAGGCAGCTGAGCAGGATGAAGGAGATGGACATAGCAGCTGCAGCCCCCAGGACCCCTGCACCCCGCAGAGCTGCTGCCGTGCCCTCCAAGGGCCCCGAGGAGCTTGCCTCAAGGCACGAAGCCACGAGTGAGGAGGTGCTATCCCCTCCCTCGGACTCAGGGGGTCCGGAAGGCTCGGTCACCTCATCAGAGGGTTCCAGCGGGAAGAGCAAGAAGAGGTCGTCCCTCTTCTCTCCTCGGAGAAGCAAGAAAGAGAAGAAGCCCAAAGGCGAGGGCCGGCCGCTGGAGAGGCCCAGCCCCGGCACTCTGGAGGAAGCGGCCGCCAAGCCCAGGTCTCTGTGGAAGTCCGTCTTCTCTGGGTACAGGAAGGACAAGAAAAAGAAGAGCGATGGCCAGTCCTGCCCCAGCACCCCTTCCAGCGGGACCGCAGTGGACGCCGGCAAGCCCAGGGCATCTCCCATCTCAAGAGCAGGTTCGGTAGTGCATGCAGCCCCACCCCCGCCTCGGGCACAGCTTGGGGTACAGGCTCTCCCGTCCCCACGGTTCCCTCTGAAGACCCTCTGCCTATGCCACCCTGCCTCCCCTGGGGTTTTCAGGGAGGAGGCAGCTAAACTTAGGACGTTCCAAAACAAGTCAATGGCTGGGCAGGGGCCACGGGGTGGATGTGCCCCCTAGGGAAGGCGCTGCAGCTGGACACGGCCTGTTGGTGCATGTGGGCTCCTGCCTGGGTGTGTGTCAGCGTCCAGGCCTGTGGCTCCGGGTGCGGGGACAGAACCAAACTGGGGAGAACCACACCTCACTCCCCACCCTGGCCACCGGAGGGTGGGCCTGCTGGTCACCATCTGCTCGGCCCTGCCCCCAGAGCTGCGGACCCGGCGCCAGCTGAGCTGCTCGGAGGACTCGGACCTCTCCAGCGATGACGTCCTCGAGCGGACCTCCCAGAAGTCCAGAAAAGAGGTGGGCGGGCCGTGGCCGTGACTCTGTCCCTTGTTCAGCGCCCTCTCCTGGACCCCAGCCAGCCCAGTGGTCGCCCCCTGCACCCACACTCACTGTGCCCGCGAGGCACACCTTTGCAGGAGCAACTGTTGCCCTGCCGGAGCACGTCCCCCTTCCTCTTGGTGCGTAGACCCCCGAGTCCGTCCAGTTCCCCTGTGCCCTTCTTCCAGCTGCATCAGTTAGTGTGGCTTCATTCGAATAGAAGCACCTGTTTACTTCAGGCAAGACTTCCTCCAGGAGCTTCAGAAGTAGTGTTCATCCAAAGAAAGGGGCTTTTGATTCCAAACAGAAAAGTAATTTACTTTTTCCTGGCTTTTCTTTTTCCTTCTTTGCATTTCCCCTACAAGCCAGAGGCTTGGGGACCACATGTGACCACGTTTACCTCCAGAGTCTTAAGAAAGCAGATGTCCTTATGTGGGAAACTAGGATGGTGGTCTCCACAGTAAAGGCTGTCCCACGTCCCAACTGCCCAGCAGTCAGTGTGCAGCTGGCCTCCATCCCTGCCCCGTGGGGCTCCTGCAGGGACAAGGGCTGGGCATCTGTGCACACCGGCCCAGCCAGCCACTGACCAAAGAAACCCTCTTGTCCCCTCCAGCCGAGAACTTACACGGAGGAGGAGCTGAACGCCAAGCTGACCCGGCGTGTGCAGAAGGCAGCTCGGAGGCAGGCCAAGCAGGAGGAGCTGAAACGGCTACACCGCGCCCAGGTAAGGGCAGCACAGCCTCCCAGCCTGCTGTCCGCATCCACACAAGGGCAGGAGAGGAGGCGGAGCGGAGCCACTATCCCCTGGCCTGCGCCTCTGGCTCGATGCAGCTGCAGAAGCCTCACTTGGGGGCAGCTGTTGGTGGAAAGGGAGATGCCCAGCTTGGAGTCTCCCAGTTTCCCAGCTCTGGAATAACCACCAGCCAGTCCAACCTCTGTGACCGGCTGGCCTCTGACGCAGCTGGGTTTACAGGTTGGCACTGTTCTCAGGCCCAGGCCTTCTGATGTTTGTTTTTTCCTTTTAACAAAAAATAACTTTCTAATATAAATTATTCCCTGGTGGCTCAGTGGTAAAGAATCTGCCTGCCCACGCACAAGACACGAGTTCAATTCCTAGGCTGGGAAGATCCCCTGGAAAAGGAAACGGCAGCCCACTCCAGAATTGCCTGGAAAATCCTATGGACAGAGGAGTCTGGCTGTTACAGTCCATAGGGTCACAAAGCTTCAGACGCGACTTAGCAACTAAACAACAGGCTGTGGCTTCTGGGTGCAGGGTCCTCCCAGGGGTCCAGCGTTCCCCAGAAACCATGTTCCTCGCAGTGGGGCTGGTCCAGCTACGTGGTTGCTGGTGTTTCTTCTTTAATTGAAGTATGCTTGTGTGCTATTGCTTCAGTCTTGTCTCACTCTTTCCGACCCCATGGCCTGTAGCCAGATTCTTCTGTCCATGGGATTCTCCAGGCAAGAGTACTGGAGTGGCTTGCCATGCCCTCCCTCAGGGGATCTTCCTGACCCAGGGATCAAACCTGTGTCTCGTTATGGCTCTTGCACTGGCAAGCACGTTCTTCGCCAGTAGTGCCCCCTTGGAAGCCCTAACTGAGGTGTAGTTGATTTACAGCGTTCTGCCAATTTCCGCTGCACAGCAGAGTGACTCAGTTACACACACATGGACATTCTTTTCTTTTTTTTTTAATCTTTTCCATGAGGGTTTATCCCAGAAGATTGGCTACAGTGCCGTGTCTGTACAGTAGGCTCTTGTTATATCCATCCTATATATAATAGTTTGCACCTCTTACTCCAGATTCCCAGTCCTTCCCTCTTTACTCCCCACTGCCTTGGCAACTGCAGGTCTGTGCTGGGTATTTTTTAATCTTATAGAAGCAGGTTTTCCAGACTGTTAGGAAGCCTGTTGGAGCATTCTCAGCCTCTCTGTGTGCCCCGGACACCCGCCCAGATCCCAGCGTCCTGGCTGCCTGAGAGTTCACCCCCTGCTTCCTCCCCTCCCCTCCCCTGCCCTCTTCCCTCACTCTGTGTGTCCTCCCCTTCCTCCCTCTCATGCTGCGTCCACCCCTCCCCCTCACGTGGACAGTGTGTCCTCCCCTCCCCCTCCCCCGTGTCCTCCCCTCCCCCCTCACTGTCCTCCCCTCCCTCTCACACTGCATCCACCCCTTCCCCCTCACAGTGTCCACCCCTCCCCCTCACATGCACAGTGTGTCCTCCCCTCCCCCTCCCCCCGTGTCCTCCCCTCCCCCTCACACTGTGTCCTCCCCTCCCCCTCAGTGTCCACCCCTCCCCTCACACTGTCCACCCCTCCCCCTCACAGTGTCCTCCCCTCCCCCCACACTGTCCTCCCCTTCCCCCTCACAGTGTCCTCCCCCACCCAACAACGTGTGTCCTCCCCTCTCCCTCCCCCTCACAGTGTCCACCCCTCCCCCGCCACACTGTCCTCCCCACAGTGGTGTGTGTCCTCCCTCCCCCTCACACTCACTGTGTGTTGCCCACAGATCATCCAGCGGCAGCTGGAGCAGGTGGAGGAAAAGCAGCGGCAGCTGGAGGAGAGGGGGGTCGCCGTGGAGAAGGCGCTGCGCGGGGAAGCAGGTACCGCTGGGCTTAGAGGACAGGGTCCTCAGGAAAGCCCCGTCCCACCCCCCACGGGAGGCTAGCTCCCACCCTCGCGCGGAGTCAGTGGGTCTCCAGCAGGAGTCTCTGGTCCCCTCGTCACTGGGACCTGGGGCTTCCTGTGAAGCAAAGGAGGAGAAAGGCCTATGCATCTGGGCTCCCTGAGCCTGGCCCCCACCCCTCGTCTCAGGGCTCGCCCTGCCCTCGTCCCCCATGTCTGCTGGTGATGCCCTGGGCTTCCCCTTCTCTCTCCTCCCCATCATCTCCCCAAGAAAACAGTGGCTGGGAGCAGGGCAGGCTGTGCACAAGGGGCCATCACAGAACTGCACGTGCAGCCCCCCGACCCCCACAGGCCCTGCTGAGGGTGGCATCACAGACACCCCAGGGTGGACCAGGCTCTGTCTGTTACTTGGGGCAGAGCTGAGCAGAGCAGAGCCTGGGAGGAGGCTGTGAGGGCCGTGTGCTGGGGCAGACCATGGGGCCTGTGCGGTCAAACCACTCTCCTCAGAGTCTGCAGAGAAAGCAAGGAGGCACCCAGTGCCCAGGGTGGCCTCTTGGTTCAGGACCTTGAACCCTTGGACCGGCCCCACTGCAAGCCCACCCCCACTCAAGGGACTCTCCCCTGCATTCCCCAGCATCCCCGAGGCTGGAGCCTCCACCCTTTTGTGGAGAGCACTGCAACCAGGGTCAAAACGGGCTCATGCAGCCTGCAGTGAAGACAGGTGCTGTCGTGGGTTGTGCTCCAGGGTTGGGTGGAGTGAGTCTCCGGGCGGGTGGGCTGAGGATAGACCAAAGAAGCAGCAGGAAGAGGTGGCTACCAGTACAGCCATCGCTGCCTCTGATCTTGCTGGAAGACTGACCAGCGGCTGGCCTCCGAGCGAGCATCTGGCATCAGGACGCGTCTCTGGGGTTCTGGAGGCCCGGCGCTCGGTATGGAGCCAGGCAGGCACAAAGGAAGTGTCCTGTTCAGGGCCTTCCTGCACGGAATACAGCCAGCGGTCGACACAGGGTGACCTTCAGGTGAAGAGGGGATGAGGCAGAAAGATGAGCTGTAACTTCTTGGTCTTGCCTGATCCTGGACTCTGTGCCACCAGAGTGAAAACTGGACCCTGTGTCCAGGAGTGCACCCGAGTGGGGGCTCGGGCAGTGACCCCCACGCTGCATGCCCTGACCCGGCCTCCTCAGTCAAGCCTTGACCACCTGGAGGGAGCTGTCCTGTGCCTGGTGTGAATGGGGACCCACTGCCCTGCCCTTGCTGCTGTCTCTGCTGGCTGAGGGTGCCAGGAGGGCCCTGGGCCCTCGGATCCTTCCTGCCATGGCGGAAAGTGGTCCCTCAAAGGGACCTCGTCCTAGCGGATGTTCCCCACGGCACTCATGGCCCTGCTGGCCACCCATGGTGTGTCCTTGACGGCCCCTCTGCATTTGCTTATCAGGCTGCTGCCTGCCAAGGGGCCAGAGGAAAGGGCCCCCTGGAGACTGGTCTGGGATTTTGCTGACATTCCTCTTTCTAGTTGTTTAGATAATTACCTCTTTGCAAACATATACAACCAGAATTTCATCTGTGTCAGCAGTGGTTTTCAAGCTGTTTTATCAGCAGCAGAACCCCTTTTTTACAAGATAAATTATGGTTTCAAGTTTAAAGTGAAAAAGAAAAAAAGTTACTCTTAAATGTGAATGAACACAGATTGGAAAATGCAGGTTGTGGTAGAGAACTGCAAGGCTAAGAACCCCAGTGTCCAGTCCAGCCCCGGTTGCAGGGTGGGCACCCTGGTGTGCAGAGGTGGTGATTATAAATGGAAGAGGTCATGTACAGCCACGGGAATTCAGCGTGTGCACAGTGAGAACGGTCTAGGAGTCTGAAGCTTAAAGTCGGAGCTGCTGTGGCAGCAGAATCGCTACAGATCCAACTGCAGTTTAGGTTCCTGGTGAAGAACAGACCTCAGATATATGCTCCCAAACGTGCAGTGAACCAAGAGCCAGCTGTACTGTGTGTCGTGTCACCCGGAGGGCCAGCCTGCGCCTGGAGGGTCAGCCTGCGCCTGGAGTGTCAGACTGCACCTGGAGGTTCACTCTGTGCCAGGAGGATCAGCCTACACCTGGAGGGTCAGCCTGTGCTTGGAGGGTCACCCTGCTCCTGGAGGGTCAGCCTACGCCTGGAGGGTCACCCTGTGCCTGGAGGTTCACTCTGTGCCAGGAGGGTCAGCCTACACCTGGAGGGTCAGCCTGTGCCTGGAGGGTCAGCCTACGCCTGGAGGGTCACCCTGTGCCTGGAGGTTCACTCTGTGCCAGGAGGGTCAGCCTACACCTGGAGGGTCAGCCTGTGCCTGGAGGGTCACCTTGCTCCTGGAGGGTCAGCTTGCGCCTGGAGGGTCACCCTGCGCCTGGAGGGTCACCCTGCGCCTGGAGGTTCACTCTGTGCCAGGAGGGTCAGCCTACACCTGGAGGGTCAGCCTGCGCCTGGAGGGTCACCCTGCGCCAGGAGGGTCACCCTGCACCAGGATGGTCAGCTGGTAGGATGCTTTGAGAGGTGAGTTCCCTGCGTGAGACTGCTCACAGGCTAGGACTTAGGTCGATGAATGAAGTGTTCTGACAGGCTGGACGGACGCTCACACACACAGGGCCGAGGAAGCCTGGTGGTCCTGGGGCCCCACAGAAGTAAGTTGACCTGACAGCATGGGCCAATGTGGTGATGGGCTTCCATGGGTCACAAGCTGGTGGATCGCAGATTGGAACGTGGTGTGTCCTATTGAAATTTATTGCTGAATTAGAAGTAGTTGTGAGTCAGGTATTGGGAGAGCCCAGAACACCACCTGCAGAGCCCGGGCATTCCAGAGAGCAGGGTGAAAACCAGAGTTCTGATCCAGAGTCCACTGAGTAAGACTTTCCAGCACTTCTGTCCAAATGTGCGTCTCCGATTCATACACAGGCAGTGGTACCTCTGTTGGGAAATTCCAACAATGCATTTCGGAAACAGGATGGAGTAGCTGGGCACAGGAACCCGGAGCTTTGCTTTCTTCATTTCAAGCACCTCACTTCCTGGGTTGTGTTCCCACCTGGCGACATCATCTTCTCTTGGGCTTCATGTCCCTTTCCTCTTGCTGGTGTGCTTGCTGGTGGCCGAGCCCTTGAGGAGGCCTTGTGGGCTGAGCAGCACCGGTCAGCTCCTTTCCTGAACCGACCATTCGGTCTCAGTCCATGAGTTCTCTGAGGTGTCAGTGGTGGCCGAGCTGCCCTCCAGAGAAGGCTCACGTGCATCCAGGCAGCAGGTCTGGGGTCAGAGCCTCAGAGAAGACGGAGATTCCTGAGGTGTGTGGTCTGGAGCAGCTGGGAAGCCCTCTTTGTTTTTGGAACCTACCGGGACAGCCTCGTTCAGCATTCTGGTGTCTGTGTCCCCCAGGGGGAGCCCTGTGTGGAACTGGAGGCTGCTGGGACCAGCTGTTGGGTTGTGAGAGGAAAGGGCGGTGAGCTGCAGCTGACTTCACTTGCATTGTCATGGTCCTGGGGTCACCCTCGCCGCACTGTGACGAACAGGAGTGCTAGCGGGCAGCTGAGGAGCGAGGTGCCACTGTTTTCTGCTCTCTGGGGGCCTGGTGACCTTGAGGACCACAGGGCCTCCTTCACTCAGACCCATTTAGCAGATGTGGTTCTGCTCCGCTTGGGGTCAGTGTGGAGAGGCGAGCTGAGGGCTAACACAGCCTCTTTACGTCTGGCCTTCAGCCTCTTATTCTGGGGCTTCTGATCAACTGCGAAACTAGGGAAGTCCATAGCCTTTGACCTGCCCCTCACATTTTCAAAGTCTGAATTAGATGAGGTTGAATCCCAGCAGGATCTCCAGCAGAGCCAAGGCCCTGTCCCAGCTGCTGGTTGGCTACACACTGCCCGCCTCCACCCGCCCACCTCCCTCCTTGGTGTTTGGGACCACCCCTGGCACCAGGAGGCCTGTGGCTGAAGCATGTTTGTGGGGGTGCCTGGGGGAAACGCATGCTTTCTGCTGCCTCCCTGGGTGTTTCTTATGCTTCACGCCCTTGACTGCCAGGGACTGGGGGGCCAGAGGGTTACCTGATCCAATAACGCTTCCCCGATTCCTTGTTGTAGACTATTGGGGAGAGTCTTATTACACTGACCTCATCGACTTGCATCTGGGTGGTATGTATGCAGACCTGTCACAGAACTAACCCTGCTGACTCCCCCACCCCCCGCCCCCGCTCACAAACAGCAAGAAGTCAGCCTGATAACCATAACCGGATGGTAAAGCACAGGCCCTTTTCCAGCTCAAACGGAGCAGTGTGCTGACTCAGCCTCGCCCATATGTGCGTGCTGGGAGAGACCTGAGACAACCCTTGCTGTTGGGTATTTTAATTCTCTGTAAATTTAGAGGTTCACCAGCCGCAGCATCACCCTCTGATCCGATCTGCATCCCAGCCCCAGACACCGTTGGGTCGTGTGATGGTAGCAACACGTGTGCGTGCACATACACACTCAGGCAAGCACACATATGCTTCACCACTACCTCTCCAAGCCCCCTCCCTCACACCTCCCGCGGGATGCCCATAGCCTCCTTCAGTGCATGTTCATGCTGACCTGAAAGGTCCAGGTACCCTGGGGAGGCGTCTGAGAATGCCCCCCACTGCCACTCTGTCCTGGGATTACTGTGTCCTCTTTTCACCAAACTCAGGAGAAGTCGAGGCTGGTCCCGTGTGTGTGGTCCCTGCAGCCTCCGAGCCTCCAGCCTGGGCCTGTTAGAACTGCAGAGTCTCACCCCTCCTCCCACCGTCATCCCTGACCTTCTGAGTCAGGGACCCTGGAGGTGAGGCCTGGTCACCTGCTTTAGCAAGCGTCCCAGGCCACTTCTACAGTAGAACCACTGCCTCAGAGGAGTCCAGTCTGTGGGTGTCTTGCCGTACAAGGCTCATCATTCGCGTTGGACCGGAGAAGCACCCAGGCAGGAGTGTCGCCTCTAGACCTGGGTGGTGACTCTCCTGGACGGCTGCCCTGCGTCAGGAGCTGCGCCAGTGGCTACCCCCGGGGCTCCCAGGCCCAGCGCTTTCTTGGAGTCCTTCATCCTGGTCAGGCGGTCAGACCTGTGTCGCCCAGGCAGGCTCCGTGCCTGAAAGTGGTCTCAGAACGGAAGGGCGGGCAAGATCTTTCTCTCTCATTTTTTTTTACCGTAATTCCATTCTTCTAAGAGAGTCCCTTCCTCGCCCATTCATTTAAAAACCAAGCATGATTGTAATTGCAACTCAAGATAGAGCCCTGGTCTTAGAGAGGCTACACCAGGAAGGAGGCTTCCGGCCTCCTTGGGGTGAGTGTCCTGGCCTTCCCTCTGGCCCCGGGTGTCCGGGTCCACCCTCTACACGGCCCTCCAGGGCTTGAGCTTCCAGTGTCCAGGTGCTGCCACCCCATAGCCATTGGTGCTGTAAAAGGGCTCATGCTTACACCCCAACTAACAGATCCCACCCTGACTAATGTCCTGGGCTCACTTTCTGCCTCCTCCTGACACCTCTGGGAACGTCTGTGTCAATTCCAAATGAATCTCAATTGTTTTGTTTAATTCAAAGTCTCCTGGGAAGGACTGTCAAAGCTGTTTCTTTGAAATTGCATTCAGCCTCCCCTTCCAGCTTGAGAACGGCAGCCACACTGATGACCTCGTGTGGCCAGTTCTGTTCCCTCCACTCCTGATGCTTGAGTGATAAGATGCTGGCTATTTCCATTTCTGTGTCCCTGGATTCCAGCTTCCAGCCTTCTGGATTTAGAATTCCAACAAGTTCCAGGGGAGAGTGAAATATGTAGAAAGAGGAGCTCAGTGTATCTCTGAATTATAAACCCCTGCTGCCTGACTGGGGTCCTCACCCATCAGCCCGCTGTGGCTCTAGGGGCTCCATCCTCACGTGGCGGCTGCTGCCACCCACAAGTCTGGGAGGAGAAGGTAGATGTCAGAAGCAGCTCCCATTTCAGTTCCTGCTGATGTCTCCTCCGCGGAGCACTTGGCAATCTCATTATTTGGTGGAATTTTACCCTCTTGAAATCTGGAGCCTGAGATGTAGAGCCTGATCACTTGTCTACTGCAGTTGCTCAGCTGTAGCCAACTCTTTGTGGCCCCGTGGACTATAGCCCACCAGGTTGCATCCCCAAAGGGCCACAGGAACCCAGCACCAATTGTGCTTCCTGCGAGGTGAGAGGGAGAAGTCCAGGCTGAAGTCCCTGCCCAGCCCCTGCCGGTCGCACTGTCATGCCCCCCCTGGGGTCTTAGAGTGGCTCTCAGCCGACTTTTAAAGGCTCCAGACCTGTTGAAAGTCTCCTTTTGAGCCAGAGAGTACCAAGACTCCTCTTCACAGAGCTGCACCTTGTGATTGCAGAGGACCCATTAAAGGACAGAGACAGGGTCCCGCTGCCCAGCCCCCAGTCTCGTTGCTCTAGACCAGGGTGGAGGCTTGGACGTCTTGGAGAAGACTGCATCTCTTGCGGAGAACTTCGAATTAGAAATATTTACACCCGGTTTCCGGTTTCCAGACTTCACCTCTTGATCTGTACATCTCCAGGGGAAATGGAAAGAGCATGAACAGTTTAGAAAAGGCACAAGGGACTGGGGAGGGGGTCTTCATTTTTTGCCATGGCTTGTGATGGGAGGTGGGGAAGCCCCTCACCTGCCCACCCTGCTCTGAGCCTTCCTGTGTGGTCTGCCCCCCTGAGTTGATGCTGGCAGATTGTTGGCTGATCTGTTCCGTCTGAGCATGAGCCTGGCTTGGTTCTGCTTTTAGGAAATTTCAGTCCTCAAGATTGCCCAGCATTCCTGTGTGTGTGTGTGTGTGTGTGTGTGTGTCCCAGCCCGTGTGTGTGCATGTCCCAGCCTGTGTATGTGCGTGTACATGTGGGTGTCTCAGTCTGTGTGCGTATGTGCACATGTGTGTGTGGGCATGTCCCAGCCTGTGTGTGTTTGTTAGAGCTCAGTTTTCACGGGCTTTTCCCTCTTCATTTCCCCCCAGTCTAGAGGTTTGCCTTATACTGAATTTCCCAATAAGGCATCTCCCCAGCTCTGTGCTTGTAGGCAGGCCTGTCAGGGAGAACCTTCTATCCCGTCAGATGCAGCACGCCGCCATGCGGCTTGCAAACCAGCCACAGCGTTCTAGCTACCCTGAGGATCCCTGGAGTGAGGCTGCGGGTTGGGAGGGAGGGTGCAGTGCTTCGGACAGTGCCTGTATGAGGAAATGGGAGAGATGGAAGCATAGAAAGAACGAGCGGAGGCGAGGAATTGCCGCCAGACTGGCCGTGACTGCCCGCTGTCCGCACCCTGCGGGGTCCTGCCGGCCCCAGGTCACGAAAGAGGCAAGGTGGTGTCAGAGCGACCCTGAGCGGGGAGATGAGACTGGCTTCAGGCCGCTTTGTGTCCCCAGCCCTGCCACTCACCCTCTCTGGGCCTCTCCATTCGGCGGGCAGGGGCAGCGTGGTGACCCTTCCAGGCCTGGCGCCTGCCCTGTTCTTGGGCTGCCTCCCTTTGTCGGGTTTGCTTCCTGAAGGAAGGCCCTCTGCACTGGGTAGGGGAGCGAGGCAGATCCTGGCCAGGGTGTGCACGGTTGACCCCGAGCCTCGAGGCCCTCCTTGGATGGCAGAGCTGCCGATACTGTCCAGGCAGCTGCTGGGGCCAGTGCTGGGGCTCAATGAGGCCACCCATGTGCCTGTGTTTTGATTTCTGACACACTCTCATGCTCAGTGCACACAGCCCTCTGGAATCCATGGGATGTGCCTGGCTGCATGGTGATAAGTTGCCGCTTTTCAACTCTTGACTGGTGGCCTGCCCCGTTGTCGGGGAGGGAGGGTGCTGGCGACTGTCACACCCTTAGGGCTGCGGGCTGTGGGCGCTCGGGGTAGTGACTGGGGTCTGCGAGTGATGCGCAAACAGGAGCGCGTCCCCGACGAGACTAACGTAAGCGACTTCTGTTTGCTGTGAGAGGGTCGATCACTCTGTGCCTCCTGCGGGTGAACCACGTCTGTGTCTCTCACATCTCCAGACAAGGCGAGGTTAGCTCCAAACTGCACCTCTGTGCCTCCCTTGCACACTCACATCAGGTTCAGGTCTGGGGTGGAAACTCACCTTGTTTGGTTGGTTTGTCTTCTTCTTAAAACAGTATTTATTGGTTGGTTTTCTGATTATAAAGTATACACTGTGCAAACAGCAGCGCACTCAGGAAGGGTAAGGAAGAGCGTCACAGCCCACTCTTCGGGGCTCTGGCCCTTTCGTGTCTGCACTGCCTGTTGTCACCGGGGAGCCCCTCCAGATTTCTGTCCTGGGTCCTGTTCTGTGCTCTTACCCTGTCTTCTTGTGTACAGAAGGGCGTCTGAGACATGCTCTGCATAAAAGGGTCTACAGCTGTGTTCCGTGATGTCTGGAAGGGGAAGCGCGGTCTCGCTGCACCTGCAGGCACAGGCTTCCTTGTTTGGATGCGTGTGACTGTGTTGGGTCCCTGACCTTGCTGATGAGCACAGATGCTGTTCCACTGTCTCCACAGCCTGTTTGTGTGTAACATCTGTCCCAGGGGGCAGCAGAGGTGGGGACCCTATCGTTTGAGGGTGTGTGGAGGTGTCTGAGCACCAATCTTGAGACAGAGAAGGCTGGAGGTAGACGAGTGTAAGCCAAGGGTGTTTGTAAGAAAGGAGCTTCTTGCTTGACTCAGTGACCAGCTGGTCATGGCCACGTCTGTCCAGAACACTGGGTCACTGTGACTGTTGCACACGCACCACGCGTACAGCCTCTGCACACACCCACCACACACACACAGCCTCTGCGCACACCCACCACACACATATAGCCTCTGCGCACACCCACCACACACAGCCTTTACACACCCACCACACACATATAGCCTCTGCACACACCCACCACACACACACAGCCTTTACACACCTACCACACACACACAGCCTCTGCACATACCCTACACACACACGGCCTTTACACACCCACCACACACATATAGCCTCTGCACATACCCTACACACACACACAGCCTTTACACACCCACCACACACACACAGCCTCTGCACACACCCACCACACACATATAGCCTCTGCATATACCCTACACACACGGCCTTTACACACCCACCACACACAGCCTCTGCACATACCCTACACACACACGGCCTTTACACACCCACCACACACACACAGCCTCTGCACATACCCTACACACACACGGCCTTTACACACCCACCACACACATATAGCCTCTGCACATACCCTACACACACACACGGCCTTTGACACACCCACCACACACACAGCCTTTACACACCCACCACACACATATAGCCTCTGCATACACCCACACACACAGCCTTTACACACCCACCACACACATATAGCCTCTGCACACACCCACCACACACACAGCCTTTACACACACACAGAGCCTCTGCATGTACCCACCACACAAACAGCCTCTGCACACACACACCCACCACACACATGGCCTCTGCACACATACACACACAACACACACACAGCCACTGCACACACACACAGCCTCTGACATACCCACCACACACATGGCCTCTGCACCTGCACACACAGACACACACACACACACACAGCCTCTGCACACATCCACCATATACACACACAGCCTCTGCACACCCACCACACACACACACACGGCCTCTGTCCACACCCACCATACACACACACACGGCCTCTGTCCACACCCACCATACACACACAACCTCTGCACACCCACCATACCTACACACGGCCTCTGTCCGCACACACACATGGCCTCTGTCTACACCCACCACACACACACGCAGCCTCTGCACACCCACCACACCCACACACGGTCTCTGTCCACACCCACCATACTCACACACAGCCTCTGTCCACACCCACCACACACACATGGCCTCTGCACACCCACCACACCCACACACAGCCTCTGTCCACACCCACCACACACACACACACACACACGGCCTCTACACACCCACCACACCCACACATGGCCTCTGTCCACACCCATCACACTACACACGGCCTCTGCACACCCACCCCCCACACACACATGGCCTCTGTCCATACCCACCACACATACACACACAGCCTCTGCACACCCACACATGGCCCCTGCACACCCACCACACACACACACACGGCCTCTGTCCACACCCACCACACATACACACGCGGCCTCTGTCCACACCCACCACAGCCACATACAGCCTCTACACACCCACCACACACACACTCACACGGCCTCTGTCTGCTTTAGTCCTGAAGTTTTGCCTGATACCAGGTTTATGCACAAAAGCCTGTAGAGGTCACACGGCACCTGCACACACCCCGCTGCAAGGTGAAGGGCCTCTCGGTCAGCACACATCTGCTTGGCCCTCGTGCTCACCTAAACAGGGCTGTCTCTAACGGCCAGCCCCTGCTCCCCACCCCTGGGGCTGTGGCTCCTGCGTGTGCCTGTGGTTCTGTGATGGTCCCTTGCTGAGCAGTCCCCCTCCCTTGAGAGCCCCAGGCCCCGAGTCTAGCCACGTCCCCTGCACGCCGTCTGCTCTCAGTCACCCCGTCCACGATGCCCCAGCTTTGTCTCTGTGAGTTTTGGACTTGTCCACAGTGTAGCAGTGTGCCCGCTGTGGTGTTGACCCTTGGAGGAGGAGAAGGGGCAGAAGAGGGGTGGTCAGCGCTCTCCGCGGCCAGAGGCGGGGTGGTGATTCATACAGACGGGGGCCGCCTCTGGGGAACTCATTGGGCCGACAAGTCCTTGCTCAGGGTCAGAGCAGAGCGGGTGTCGGCCCTAGGGGCCCATCAGAGTCTGGGCGCTGCCTCCGTGGGTTCAACACCAGGAGAACCCCAGCACTTAGATTTTCCCACATGGTGATCTTGAGAACTCTCACTCAGGCAGGCCTGCTGGCACATTGGGTGTTTTCAAGGAGGGTCCCCAAGCCTCAAAGGCACCCTGTGGTCATTCCTAGCTTCCCACCCCCCCAAGCAAGGACCTGAGGAGGACAGAGTGCCCGCCTGCCCGGGCCCAGGGCTGCTCCTGACCAGTTTCTGTACTGGATGAAGGAAGGACTGGACTCATTTGTAGATTGTGTTTCCCTTGCTTCTGCTTTTCCATTTCTTGTATTTTTTTTCCTTTCCTCCTGTTGTTCCTTTCTCACTTTTATGCTTTTTGTCCACTTCACCTTCTCCCTGTCCCTCCCCACTTCGGAATGCCTCCTCCTCTCTGTCCGTCTCGTCTCCTCCTCCTCCTTGTTTGGCCCTTTTTGAAGTTGAGCCCAGTGGCGGGACTCCACGGCGTAGACCTCTCTCCTTCTGCCCTTGCTGTGTCCAGGAAGGTAACGTAACCCCCACCTCCTCCCCGCGGCCTCTCAGGGGCGTAGCGACACTAGTCAAGCAGGGACCCGAAGCCCAGCTCTTTCTCTTCTTCCTCTGACACCTGGTAGCCCCGTTACAAACCCCTGAGTATGTGGCAGTTCCTCACAAGGTACAGTATCCCTTCGACTGTCTCGGGGGGACTGGGGAGTGGGGTGAAGCCAGGGAGCAGGTCCAGCCCTCGGGCCGCTCAGGCTGCAGTGACTGCAGTTCCAGGCCACCACTCGTGGTCAGGCCCTTCCGCCTCACATCCTGGGACGCGGGCAAGGAGCCCCCGCCCCTTGGGCAGTGATTTGTGCTGGTGGAGTCGAGGAATACTGTCCTTATAAGACTGGTCTACACAGATGCCCCGTTCTTTCCAGACAAGCACTGAAGGCAGACTTCTTTCCCTGTGTCTTGCTGAGTGTGTGTGTTAACTGTCTGGTTTGCAGTCCGTTGTGGTGGTGATTGTCGTTGACCGCATGTGGGCGGGGCCGGGGAGTGTGGCTCCTGCTAACCCGCTAACCTTCCTCTTCCCTCCCTGGTGCTCGCTCCCTGCTGACCGCCACCAGCCACGTCCATCTCAGCCATCCTTCTGGAGCTGGCTCGAGCAGTGAGGGAGGCATCCTGGCGCCCCAAGACCCCCCTCCATGCCCCGTGGGTGCCCCATGCAGAGCTGCTCAGGAAGGAATGGCACAGCTGGACGGGGCTGCTTTCAAAGCCAAAGAGTCGAGTTGCTGGGCGGGCAGGGAGAGCTGACCCAGCACTTAGCTCGTGCTGCACAGCGGCCAGGGCCCAGGACAGTGCAATGCAGACGTGCCCTGCCCTCGCATGGGGTGGGAGGCCGGGTCCCTGGGTTTGATCTTCCTGGGAGAGGACTTCTGACCCATGCCCCCAAAGCTCAGAGAGACCTCTTAGCTCAGCTGTGAGCAGACTTCAGGGCCCGTGAGCACATGGTGTCCGTGGCAGAGGTACCGGCTGTGCTCATGTAGTTCCCTAGGAAGACAGCCCCCAGCTTCCCTGAGACTGCGGGTGGCTTGTAATCTGAAAACAGCCAAGAGCCACCACAGTCTGGTTTCTGCACTGGGGCGGGACCCACCATGGCTGTGGGCTTCCTGGTGTCCCCTCCATGGTGTGGCTCCTCGGAAGGCTCTTCCTTCCCTCCCCCTGCCGCAGCTGAGCCCAGAGGGGGTCAGGCCACTGCTGGTGGAGACAGGTGTTGGCTGAGGGGGTGCAGACAGCTGAGTGTGAGCGGCCGCGGCCCCAGAAGCTGAGGCTGGCCTTGGATCAGAGCTGGGAACCTATAGTCTCCCTGCCCTGGGAGAGACCCCCACCCCCACGCCTCCTGGGGCTGTGCTGCCATGCAGGGGGTGTGGGGAGCACTTGTCAGGAGCCTGAGGGGCCACAAGGTTGAGAGAGGCACCTCCCCGGTCAGGATGTCAGAAATGAGGCCGCCTCGGGTCAGTGGCCACAGCGAAATGCTGGCCCCTCACTCTGTCCCAGAAAGCAAGGCTGAGTGTGCTTCCCGTCTGCCATCTGCCTCTTCATTAGACTGGTCTCCTAGGACCCAGGACCTGGGAGACCTAGGACCCAGCAAGTCCCAAATACACGTGAAATGAATGGAAAAGAGAGAAAAGGAGGGCAGAGCACTGAGAACCTCCCTCAGAGAAAGCAAGCGGTCCAGCAGGAGGGTCCAGGCGAGCCGCTGGGGGGTGAGGGCCGGCCGAGGGGGACAGAGGAAGGCGCAGGCTACCCTTGGGGGAGCGTGGTGCCCTTGGGGCCCCAGGCACCCTGGGCCTGACCTGGGCGCGGCAGGCAGCCCTCCGCCTTTGTCCCCGTGTGACAGTCCTTGGCGGGAGACAGCAGCACGGGCCCGACACGCCCTCTCTCGGCAGGCATGGGCAAGAAGGACGACCCCAAGCTGATGCAGGAGTGGTTCAAGCTGGTGCAGGAGAAGAACGCTATGGTGCGCTACGAGTCGGAGCTGATGATCTTGTGAGTTCCCGGGCAGGGGTGGAGGGGGGCGTGGGCCCAGGGCCTGCTGTAGGGGCACAGCCCCTCCTAGTGTGGGGGATGAGGGCTGTGCCACCCCCACCAGTCAGCTCCTGGTTTCCCTTCCCCCCCAAACCCCCAGTGCTCGGGAGCTGGAGCTGGAGGACCGGCAGAGCCGGCTGCAGCAGGAGCTCCGCGAGCGGATGGCGGTGGAAGGTAGGCAGTGTGGGGCGGGCTTGAGGGCAGTTGGGGCAGGCCCCCTGCCTCCACCCTGCGGAGGACTCACCGGTGTGGTTCTGCCCAGACCACCTGAAGACGGAGGAGGAGCTGGCGGAGGAGAAGAGGATCCTGAACGAGATGCTGGAGGTGGTGGAGCAGAGAGACGCCCTGGTGGCCCTGCTGGAGGAGCAGCGGCTGCGGGAGAAGGAGGAGGACAAGGACCTGGAGGCCGCCATGCTGTCCAAGGGCTTCAGCCTGCACTGGTCGTGAGCGCCCGCCCAGCCCTGGCCAGTCTGCGCACTGCCCAGAACCCCCTCCTGGACCCCAGGTCTGAGAGGGCCTGGCGCCTCCGGGGAGTTTGCACTCCGGTCCACATGGCTCTGAGAAGGGTTCAGGCATCCGAGCTATGGGGAGCCCTGGGTGGAGCTGGTTGTCCAGCGGCTCAGCCTCCTTGGAGGAAGCCCCCTGCCCGCCCACTCCAGAGCGCGAGACTGTGGGGGCGTGCCCAGGGAAGGTGCTGGGAGGATGCAGTGACCACGCTCCCCTGGCACCATGCAGAAGTGGACGAGAAGCCCAGCCCACACCCCAGGCCTCCTGGCCGTGCCCTGCGGCTGCTGCATTTGCTTTTAATTCACAACACTGGAAAATACTGACTTTGGGGTTGGGCGGGGCCCCGAGTTCTGGCCCCGCCAGCAGGCTGGCCTTGTCATGGACGCCTCACAGCAGGTAGGAGGCCGTCCTCTACGCCTGGTTCCTGTGCTTGCACCAAACGAGGCTGACAGCCTGGGAGATGCAGCCTCTGGGGACCCTCTTTGTCAATTAACTTATTTTTTTATACTTGAAGCAGCTTCACTTTTGTATCTTTACTGGGACCCTGATGCTCCGGCACCCGGGTCGGGGCATGGAGCTGAGTCCCAGCTGATCGCGCTGCCCTCCATTCATCACCCCCTTCTTCCTGGGGCTGACCGGAGCCTTCCTGTCAGAGAGACCCCGTGTGGGCCCCAGTGCGCTGCTCCCGTCCCCTGTGCCTGGCCCCAGGGGTCTGTGTCTGCACCGCTCACTCATCAAGGATGTACTTGAGCTGCTGGAGGCCAGGCTGCTGGCCAGGTACCGCTCGGAATCCTCCCTGTTGAAATCCCGGGTCCTTAGGACCCGTGTTTTTCCCCGTTTTGGAGCCAAGGTCTCATCTCCCACACTGACTGAAGACGGTTTAGGCCACGGCACCAGCGTGAGGGACCCTGCTTGGTGAGGCCCGGACCCAGCAGCTGGAGCTGCGGTGACAACACACAGATGGGACGCTGGTCGGGGAGTCACCAGACAGACACACACACACACAGACACACACACAGACACACACGGCAGCCTCTGCCCAGCCCCCTGCTCAACGCCTCTTCGTGGGGAGGCACGGAATGAGAAGCACCATGGAGCCAGCTCGGGCCGCGGTTCGGCCAGAGGCTGACCGTGTCAAGCTCCCAGAGCGGTCAGAATCTGCGGCGGCCGTGTCCTTCTGCAGAGGAGCTCGGTCGGTACCGGGCCTGTCCTGAGGCCCTCCAGCCCACCTGGTGGAGCAGGACATGCTGGAAAGGGAGGCTGCAAGGGCAGGATGAGGGGCATCCACACCAGCCTCGGAACGTCCTTGGGGAACCACATCGTGCCTCAACTTGAACACATTCATTCTCACTGCAAAGGAGCAGAGAACTGTCTTCTTCTTGAGTCTGTCCCAAAGCTGTCATCTGTCACCCCCTGGAATCCAGGGGGCTCATGGCTCAGACCCTCGCTTCCTGCTTGTTGAAGCAGAGCCTCTATTTCTGTTCTCCTTTCTTAACGGGAGCAGAGGGTATTCTCTTAGATTCCACCTTTAAACCCCAGCCTTCCGATAAAGCTGGGCTTGGGGCAGGATTCATCGCCTGTGTGGCCTTTGCCAGCCCTTCCCACCCGCCACCCGGTGCACCATGACTGCCAGGCCCATCCCGCGAGCCCCTGCCCACCCAGGACAAGGACGTGTTTATGAAGTAGCCAGAAGGGACGTGGCACCGCCCCGCGGAAGCGCACCGTGCCTGCCAACATGGGGAAGGCCCAGAGCTGCAGAGAAGCTCAGAAACACTCCCCAGCTCCCTTCCGCGGCGCTGCACCTTCAGGCTCCAGTAGAGCACTTTTTCCGAATGCTCCGTTTCATAACCACTAGTGAGCAGGTTGTTGTAGTGCCTGCTGACAGGCTGCTGCGGCTTCCAGCTCTGGGAACGTACGGCTCCTGTCCCACCCCCATGCGGGCAGGGCTGCAGGAAGTCTCCCGCTGCAGCGCTGGATGTGAGCGAGCCCAGGCCAAGGCCAAGGGCCCAGCCTGCTCACACGGTGTATTCTGGCCTTCTCCCCAGGAGCCATTCTCCAGCTGCCCTGACCAGCGATGAGAGGCTATTCCCAATCTTTTCAAAGAGCAGATTTTTTTCAGTAGGGCAGAAAGTGGAGTTTACAGAAAACAACTTTTAGAGGTGGGAACAACTGACCTACAAAGGGGAATGGGCCATTTTATGCGCAATAAAAGTTTCTAAAGGAAATGCAGAGTGTATTTCTTAAGTCGCTCTCCTGAAGTTGATAGGACCCTGGGCACCGCCCTTCAGGAGTGGTGTCCACAGTATGCCTGTGGGTTTGAAGAGTGCACCCTTTGTGCTTTTTCAGCCAGCTTTATTTTTGTCCATATTACCCTGTCTTGGTCACCCACTGAAACCCCTAGAGCAGGTGTGTGGAGAGACCAGGGGGATACGAGGCTGCCCTTCAGAGTGGGGCCAGCAAAGTGTCCTCCTTGTCAGGGTGACCCCGAGGCCCATGGCCCGGTGCCAGGAGGGTCTGCAGCCTCCAGGCCTAAGTCACTGAGATGTGCTGACCTCCCCAAGTGCATTTGCAGTGCAGGGGCTGGGAGAGGCCCAACATCCTGGCCCCTGTGCACTCCTTGGTGTGCTGACCACAGGGGTGTGGCGCCTCCTTCCTCCTGGTGAATCCCCAGGGCACAGGCTGCCCTCAGCAGTGGCAGTGGGTGGGTCAGCACTAAACAAGGCAGCTGCTTCCTGGAGCCTCTGGCTCTGTGTGGGCGTTGGGCAGAAAAGAGAGCGTGGCCCGAGGTTCTGGGTAGGAGGTCTGGGTCGGGCAGGAGGTCTGAGTCGGGCCAGTGCCTGCAGGGGAGGGGCTGTGCTGACCCACTTTGGTTCCTCAGGGCCCTTGGTTAGAGCTGGAGATGAGCAGGTTTAGCTGCGGTTCATAGGTGCCCACGTGGCAGGAGGCGGTGCTGGCTTCAGGCTGACAGCAGAGGGCAAGCTGCCTGGAGCTGCTACCGTTTCCCTGCGAGGACCCACCTCATATGTGGTTCCGAGTCTATCTAGAGCCTGGTGCCCATGGCCCTGTCATAGGAGCTGCACACATGGGCTGTCTCTCTGACCAAAAGACTGCCCCGTGGGACGCTCAGTGAGGGGGGAGGAAGCCATCCATCCTGTTAGCTGGGCCCGGGCAGGACACATGGGCCTCCAGCATGGCCCCCATGCGGCCTGTGGCTCCGGGCTTGGCAGGTGGCGTTTGGTGGCAGCCTCACCTCCCATGTCCCCTCCCCGAGGTGGCCTGGCAGCTGGGACTTCACCTGGCAGTGGAGCCCCAGATGCTGCGGGCCTGAGGAGGCACCTGTTCACAGGAAGACACGGAGACAGCGGCCTGAGCACACACCACCCCATCCCCACGTGGCCTCTCAGAGCCAGGTTCTGGTTCTGGGGTGGGACCAGGCTGGACGGGATCCAAGCCAAGGACCTTATCCCAGCAGTGCACGGCCTGGTTCCTGGAGACTAGCCCCCAAAGGCCCCAAAGGGCTGAGGCTCCTGCGTCTTGCAGATGCCTCACCTGGTGTGACTTGTTCTCCTTGGAAGGTCGGAGACCCAGGAGGACAGAGGAGCTGGTCCCTCCAGCCCAGGGCTACCTCACACGGTCTGCCAAGCCCGCAGAGTTGCACTTTACTCGTGATGATTTTAAATGCTGGCCCGAACCTCTGTTTCATCCCTGGAACTTAGTTTACTGCTCTGCACAGACAGCAACCCAGAACGTTCCGAGGGGCCACCACCAGGAGAGTGTGAGGCTGGATGATGCTGGGCCTTCCACAGTCAGCTGGAGGGGACCCCCCAGAAGGCCTCCATCCCCATTCCTGGAAGCTCTGGAGAGCAGGTTCTCCAGTGGGGAGATGTCCGAAAGAAGCCTCCAGAAGAGCCAGGTGTCCTCGCCCTCCTAGGGAGGGTTGCAGAGGTAAACAAGGATGAGGCCTGTTGGTGGTGACCGTGTCCTTGGCGGGAAGGAGGGGGAGCAGGGAGGAAGTGGCAGGGATAAAGGCAGGTGCTATTTCTCCTTCTGTGTGGAAGAGGATCTCTTTCCCACTCAATAAGCAAATGCACACCCTCGGGGCAGGACTCCCCCATTAAAGCCCCTGCGGGCCACCCCCCCCAGTAGTGGGCATCCAATGGGGCCAGGCTGCCATGTCTCAACAGCCCCCAGAGTCCCCGCCCTCAACAACCTCCACCCCCTCCTCTGCCGCAGGTCTGGAAGGAGTGGGCAGAGGAACAGGGCCTTCTGCCCCGAGCTCTTTGTCCAGCTGAGGACAGCCGCTCCTCCAGCATCGCCCAGGGTTCCTGGGGTTGGGTGGTGGGAGGAGGCTCACCTCTGTTGCTGGAGAAGCTGGATGGGAGGGTGAGCGGTGAAAAGATGTGTCGGGACAACTAGGAGCCCGCTGGTGTCACCTGGGCTCTTCCCTGGAGTCCGTTCTGACCGAGGCCAGGCCGCGGGGCCCGGAGGGTCACTGTGGAGTTTTCCCAGGCCCCAGGCAGTCCTGTGGAAGTGACTCTGCTCTGGTTCCCAGGGTGGAGGCCTCCCTGGTTAATGGTTGTTGGCTGGAGCTTTGCCTGCTCCAGGGCCAGCAGCTCTCCTCCCCGTCTCCACCAGCAGGATTTGCACTACGGTCCTCTCTCCTGACTCTGCGGCCTGTCTTTCAAGGTCCAGAGCCTAGACTCTGTCTTGGTGGGAAGGCACCCTGGAGGTTGGGAGCTGGTCCACCCCAACCAAGGCCCAGACCTTTCTCCATGGACCGGGTGGTGGCCCCTTCCAATCAGCCACTTGCCCTCAGCCTCCACTCCCTGGCCTCCCACAGTGGCCCTTCAGAGTGGGGCAGGGAGCACAGAGGAGGACCCTGGTTCTGGAAAGTGCTCTCCCAAACTCTGCTGGTCTGGCTGATGGTCTAGAGCTGAGACGGCCCAACCTGCAGGAACTGTCAGTCCTGATCCCTAAAGCGAAGCGCTGGTGTGGCCGGGATGGAGAAAGCCTTGACCCCACAGATTAGGAGTCAGCTGGGTGCCAGGTGTGAGGAAGTAGTGTCTGGGATCCCTAGAGGCAGGACAGGGGCATCTTGGGAGGGGCACCCAGGGGTGAGGCATGAGCCCAGCTGCCACCTGGAGCCCCCACCCCAAAGGGGTTTGTTTTGGGGAAGTCAGGCCTCACTTCCTAGGTTTTAAGGGACACGAGCCCATCGAAACAGCAGCAACTGTGTGCACGGCCCCTCAGAGTCCTGACCTCAGGCCTGCAGGCTCCCAGGACCCTTGGCTTGTCTGCCCAGCCCAGGCTCCATGGTGGAAGCAGCTCAGGAGGAAGGTAGGGGACGTCCCTGTGTCCCTCTCCTCTTCCTGCCCCTTCAGAACCCAGCGCCTCTGCCTGGATCACCTTCCAACGCCTTGCTTCTGACTCCTGGCCACCCACATAACGGCTTAATATTCATACACATTACAAATCAATCTCCAATTGGTCTAGATAACATCCATCACCTCACATACTGAAATTTTTTTTTCTCTGGATGAAAACCTGTAAGGTCTACTGTCTCAGCAGCTTTCATATACACAACACAGCAGTGTTAACCAGTCCCCGGCGCAGAATAGTTCATTCCCGGGCCGTATTTGTTTTATAACTGGAAGTTTGTGTCTTTCGACCCCCTTCACCATACCACTCACACCCACCCTGCCTCTGGAAACCACCAGTCTGTTTTCTGTGTCTGAGTGCAGGTGTTTTTAGATTCCACATGTAAGTGAGATCACACAGGATTTGTTTTTCTCTGACTTATCTCACTAAGCATAATGCCCTCACAGTCCACCCACATTCTTGCAAAGAGCAGGAACCCCCATTTATGGCGGAACAGTATTCCACTTATATATATATGTACACACACACACACACACACACACACACACACACACCCCTTCATTTCTGGTTTCTCAGCCCTTGGACATTGAGGTTGGCCCTGTACCTTGGCTATGGTAAATACTGCTACAGGGAATGCAGGGGTACAGACAGCTCTTCAAAATAGTGATTTCATTGTTTTGGATGAATACCCAGAGGCAGAATTGCTAGATCATATGGTAGTTCTGTTCTTAATTTTTCAAGGAATTTCCATAGTGTCTGCACCAATTTATATTCCCTGCATCAGCACACAAGGGTTAGTACACTGTTTTGAAAGTGAAGTCACAGTCAGAGGCCTGGGTAAGGGGACCAAGAGGCATGTTGTCCGTCCGTCCGTCCGTCCGTCCGTCACTCAGAACGGGTGAGAGTGCAAGCTGGTGCTGAGGCTGGAAGGACAACTGGTTGTGTACCCTGGGTTAGAAGTTATTCTCCGCCTGACAACACTGCAGTGACAGCCCGGGAGCAGCATTTAGGGAACGTGATTGGGCCTGGTGGGCCCCATGGCATACTGGCAATGCTTTTGTTATCCTAGAATGTAGTGGAGGTGGGGGTTGGGGGTGGCTAATGGCTTATGCAGGTGGCCTCAGTGGCCAGGTACCGAGGTCTGTTTCCAGCCACCGTGGGGAGAGAGTGCTGAGCTGGAACCCTGCTGGGTGGCTTGTCCTGTTGTCCCTTCACACAGTCCTGTGTTGATTGTCATGAACATGCCCTTGTTCAGATTTCCTAGACTGTCCCTGTTCACACTTCCTTCACAGGTGCATACGAAAGCCAGGTAGTTCCTCTAAAGTTAGGTGTGAGATAAAGCCAGACTCCCGTGCACTGGAAATTGGCAGCTTTGTCCTTTGTAGGATGTGAAATCTGTCCCTCTGTCTCTCTTGTGTTGGCTGCCAGGAGCTCCATTTAAAAGAATTACTTGCTGTGTATAGGAGATACCCCTCATCCAAGGTAAGGAGCAGCAGCTGTGCTTTGCTGGAGCAGCCTTGAAGAGATACCCATGTCCAAGGTAAGAGAAACCCAAGTAAGACGGTAGGTGTTGCAAGAGGGCATCAGAGGGCAGACACACTGAAACCATGATCACAAAAAACTAGTCAATCTAATCACAGTAAGACCACAGCCTCGTCTAACTCAATGAAACTAAGCCATGCCTGTGGGGCCACCCAAGATGGGCGGGTCATGGAGGAAAGGTCTGACAGAATGTGGTCCACTGGAGAAGGGAATGGCAAACCACTTCAGTATTCTTGCCTTGAGAACCCCATGAACAGTATGAAAAGGCAAAATGATAGGATACTGAAAGAGGAACTCCCCAGGTCAGTAGGTGCCCAACACGCTACTGGAGATCAGTGGAGAAATAACTCCAGAAAGAATGAAGGGATGGAGCCAAAGCAAATACAATACCCAGTTGTGGATGTGACTGGTCATAGAAGCAAGATCCGATGCTGTAAAGAGCAATATTGCATAGGAACCTGGAATGTCAGGTCCATGAATCAAGGCAAATTGGAAGTGGTCAAACAGGAGATGGCAAGAGTGAACATCGACATTCTAGGAATCAGCGAACTAAAATGGACCAGAATGGGTGAATTTAACTCAGATGACCATTATATTTACTACTGCGGGCAGGAATCCCTCAGAAGAAATGGAATAGCCATCATGGTCAACAAAAGAATCCGAAATGCAGTACTTAGATGCAGTCTCAAAAACGACAGAATGATCTCTGTTCGTTTCCAAGGCAAACCATTCAATATCACAGTAATCCAAGTCTATGCGCCAACCAGTAATGCTGAAGAAGTTGAACGGTTCTGTGAAGACCTACAAGACCTTTTAGAACTAACACCCAAAAAAGATGTCCTTTTCATTATAGGGGACTGGAATGCAAAAGTAGGAAGTCAAGAAACACCTGGAGTAACAGGCAAATTTGGCCTTGGAATACAGAATGAAGCAGGGCAAAGAGTTTTGCCAAGAAAATGCACTGGTCATAGCAAACACCCTCTTCCAGCAACACAAAAGAAGACTCTACACATGGACATCACCAGATGGTCAACACCGAAATCAGATTGATTATATTCTTTGGAGCCAAAGATGGAGAAGCTCTATAAAGTCAGCAAAAACAAGACCAGGAGCTGACTGTGGCTCAGATCATGAGCTCCTTATTGCCAAATTCAGACTGATATTGAAAAAAGTAGGGAAAACCACTAGACCATTCAGGTATGACCTAAATCAAATCCCTTATGATTATATGGTAGAAGTGAGAAATAGATTTAAGGGACTAGATCTGATAGACAGAGTGCCTGAAGAACTGCGGACGGAGGTTTGTGACATTGTACAGGAGACAGGGATCAAGACCATTCCCATGGAAAGAAATGCAAAAAAGCAAAATGGCTGTCTGAGGAGGCCTTACAAATAGCTGTGAAAAGAAGAGAGGTGAAAAGCAAAGGAGAAAAGGAAAGATATAAGCATCTGAATGCAGAGTTCCAAAGAATAGCAAGGAGAGATAAGAAAGCCTTCCTCAGTGATCAATGCAAAGAAATAGAGGAAAACAACAGAATGGGAAAGACTAGAGATCTCTTCAAGAAAATTAGAGATACCAAGGGAACATTTCATGCAAAGATGGGCTTGATAAAGGACAGAAATTGTATGGACCTAACAGAAGCAGAAGATATTAAGAAGAGGTGGCAAGAATATACAGAAGAACTGTACAAAAAAGATCTTCATGACCCAGATAATCACGATGGTGTGATCACTCACCTAGAGCCAGACATCCTGGAATGTGAAGTCAAGTGGGCCTTAGAAAGCATCACTATGAACAAAGCTAGTAGAGGTGATGGTATTCCAGCTGAGCTATTTCAAATCCTGAAAGATGATGCTGTGAAAGTGCTGCACTCAATATGCCAGCAAATTTGGAAAACTCAGCAGTGGCCACAGGACTGGAAAAGGTCAGTTTTCATTCCAATTCCAAAGATAGGCAATGCCAAAGAATGCTCAAACTACCGCACAATTGCACTGTTCAAGCTGGTTTTAGAAAAGGCAGAGGAACCAGAGAATCAAGTTGCCAACATCTGCTGGATCATCGAAAAAGCATGAGAGTTCCAGAAAAACATCTATTTCTTCTTTATTGACTATGCCAAAGCCTTTGACTGTGTAGATCACAATAAACTGTGGAAAATTCTGAAAGAGACAGGAATACCAGACCACCTGACCTGCCTCTTGAGAAACCTGTATGCAGGTCAGGAAGCAACAGTTAGAACTGGACATGGAACAACAGACTGGTTCCAAATAGGAAAAGGAGTACGTCAAGGCTGTATATTGTCACCCTGCTTATTTAACTTATATGCAGAGTACACCAGGAGAAACGCTGGGCTGGAAGAAGCACAAGCTGGAATCAAGATTGCTGGGAGAAATATCAATAACCTCAGATATGCAGATGACACCACCCTTATGGCTGAAAGTGAAGAGGAACTAAAAAGCCTCTTAATGAGAGTGAAAGTGGAGAGTGAGAAAGTTGGCTTAAAGCTCAACATTCAGAAAACGAAGATCATGGCATCTGGTCCCAAATAGATTCGGAAACAGTGGAAACAGTGTCAGACTTAATTTTTTCGGGCTCCAAAATCACTGCAGATGGTGACTGCAGCCATGAAATTAAAAGATGCTTACTCCTTGGAAGAAAAGTTATGACCAACCTAGATAGTATATTCAAAAGCAGAGACATTACTTTGCCAACAAAGGTCCGTGTGTTCAAGGCTATGGTTCTTCCAGTGGTCATGTATGGATGTGAGAGTTGGACTGTGAAGAAAGCTGAGCACCGAAGAATTGATGCTTTTGAACTGTGGTGTTGGAGAAGATTCTTGAGAGTCCCTTGGACTGCAAGGAGATCCATCCAGTCCATTCTGAAGGAGATCAACCCTGGGTGTTCTTTGAAAGGACTGATGCTAAAGCTGAAACTCCAGTACTTTGGCCACCTCATGCGAAGAGTTGACTCATTGGAAAAGACTCTGACGCTGGGAGGGATTGCGGGCAGCAGGAGGAGGGGACGACAGAGGATGAGATGGTTGGATGGCATCACTGACGCGATGGACATGAGTCTGAGTGAACTGTGGGAGTTGGTGATGGACAGGGAGGCCTGGTGTGCTGCGATTCACGGGGTTGCAAAGAGTCAAATGCGACTGAGCAACTGAACTGACTGCTGTGTATATTTTAACCACTTGGATACTAAGCTCTGATAAAGAATCCAAGCTGGGACTTGGCTTTTTATTTTCTCTGCTTTTCAATATGCTATCTAGGTTGGTCATAACTTGGATAACACTGCCTACATTTAAAACCTGCTCTATTATGTGACCTTTATTACATAGCTTTCATTCATTGCAAAATTGGGGCCACAGCCATTTAAGAAACAGTGGAAAGTACAAAAAAGAAAATCCAGTGACTTTGTAACTTAACCGTAAGCAGTCGATGGTTTCTGGTTATATTTCCTTCCGGTCTTTTTGTTTGTCAAGTTTGGTTTCTATTCCTGAATTTCCGTCTAGCGACTGCCCTGGTTCCTCTAGGCCTCTGTTCCTGCTTCTCGGCGCTAAGCCTCCCGGCACCGGGGGGCGGGGCGGGGCGGGGCCTGGCGGCGGGGCGGGGCCGCGGAGCTCTATGGGGCCGTGGCCGATGTGGGCGGGGCGGGAACTACAGGAAGTGGGCTCACGGCGGCTGCGCGCCCCGCCCCCGGGACGTGGTCTTTTCCCGCGCGCGCCCCGTGCGCTACGTCGCGCTGCCGTCCAGCCGCCTCGCACTGCGGGGGAGGTGAGTGTCTCCTGACGCCTGCCGTCTGCGCCCCCGGCCCCCGCGCTTCCCTCTTCTGGCCCCCTGGCTCCCCTCACCCGGCCCCCGCGCTCCGTCCCGGTGCTTCTTCCGCGTGGGGCGGCCGCGGGTCCAGGCGCCTCCCCGGCTCGCGCCGCACTGGACGTGCTACGGGCGGTGGAGGTAGGTTTGTGGAATGAAGTAGTGACCGGAAACCCCGGGAGGGCGAGACCTCAGCCGGCTTGCCGGGCGCGGGAAGCCCTTCGCGGCGGGGGTAGGAGAACCCTCACGGGGAGGGTGCTCGTCACTCGGAGGGGTGGTCTTCACTGAGGGGGCCTCACCACGGAGACGTTTCGGGCGACTCCCCCCTCTCCCCACGGCTGTGCCCTACCTGCGGGTCTGTCTGCTGCCCAGGCTTCCTCGGCGGCCTCTGCAGGAGCACGCGTTTCCAAGCCCGGTTCCGCCGTCGGGGCCCGGGTGGGTCGGGAAGGGGGCGCTCCTGGACCTGCGTCCCTGCCATCTCTGGGCAAAGCCTGAGCCCGGGCCCCCTAGTCCTGGAAGAGAGTCTGTGGTCGAGCCGGGGGAGGGTGGGAGGAGCCCGCAGGCTGCTGAGGTCGAGGTGGCTCTAGGAAGGCCCCGGGGGAAGCAGATGGGGTGGCCAGAGGGGCGGCCTGGAAGGGTCGGTTGTCTCTGGGCGGGGCTTGGGGGACTGCGCGGACCCCGTGTTGTGTGGTGGGAATGGCGACCGTGGGACTCGGGGATATGCAGGCTTTGGAGCAAAGAGCTGCCCAAACAGGGACTGGGTCCTGTTACTATTGTCTTGAGTCAGTCCATCTGAGATGGACTCTGAGGTGCTGGGGAGGGGGCTCTGCTCCCAGGCTTTCCCAGACCCAGGACTGGAGGTCCCACTCATTGCAGAGGAGAATGGCCTGCCAGGAAGCCCCAGCATTGAGGAGGAACGATGAGGGTGACCAGCCTCCCAGGGCCACGGTCCTGGCAGTGCTGGAGGTGGTGAGCGATATTGCTGCTGTTTTTCGCCTGTTGCAGGGAGAGGGCCTGGGTCCTGATCCTGGACCGAGTGCTGTGCTGGGGTGCTGGGACACTGCCTCTGGGCAGTGGACCCTCAGAAGCCTTGCTCCAGAGCTGTGGCCAGTGCTCCTGTGGCTGCATCTCTGGTGGTGGGCGGCAGGTGGAGGGAGTGTGGGCCTGGAGTGCCTGCCCCACTGGACCTCCAGGGCTCACCTGACTGGGCGCCAGAGGTCATGTGAGTGCTCACCTGAGGACAAGCCTGGAGATGGCAGCTGTGCCAGAGTTCACAGTGCCACACACACACTGATCGAAGCCTGTGGCCTCAGAGTCCGGCTCTCCTGGTTGAAGTGGGCTGCCTGGGTTCCCGACGCTACCTTGCCTGGTACCTCTGGACCTGTTAGAGCTGGGGGTGGGATGTGGTTAGGGCCCTGCCTTTCTGCACACCCCTCCCTGCTGGCAGCTGTGGGGTTGGGGAAAGCACTGGGCTGGTGCCCGGACCCTGGCCCCTTGTTGGGGCTGTTCCCCAAGAACTGTCCTGGGGCTCCTGGTCCCCCACCCCCGCCCAGGACCCAGCCCTTCCCTCCTTCTTTTTCTCCTTTTCCTGATGTGTTTCCTTCCTCTTTTCTCCCTGCTGTGCTGGTCTGAATGGGAAACTTGCCCATGAATAGCAAACGTGAGCACCCGGATGGACCGCAGAGCAGCCCCTTATGGAGGTTCTGTGGAAACTGAGTTCTCGTTGGCTCTTGGGTGCAGTGTCCAGCGTCCTGGAAGCCACCCACTTAGATGGCAAGGAAGCGGCTCGTGTGCAGTCACCCTCTGCCTGCTAGTGTCCTGTCAGCTTGGGCAGGGGAGGGCACCAGTGCCCTCTGAGTCACGCAGCAGGGCTAAGGGGCTGGTGACCTTCAGGCGCACGAAGACCTTCTGTCCTTGCAGAGGGAGGTGGCGGCCAGGAGCAAGCCGCCACGCGTGAGGAGAGGCCTCTTCGGGGTCCAGGGCTCCTGGTCACCAGAAGGCCATGGAGACATCCCTTTGCTTTTCTGTGGCTCTAAGGGGAGAGGAGTTATGGACAGAGGTCGACCTTGACGCCCCGGGGGGCTTCAGGACACCTGGCCCCCACGGGCCCTCTTGCCCCAGCCCGTGTGCACGCATCTCTCGGGCCCGGGGAGGGCAGGGTGGCGGGAGACACGGACGCTGGACTGGGAGCGCCTCGTGGGGGGAGTTGCACTCCCAGGGCCTGTGTGTGGGGTGGCCCCCCCACGCATCTCACTATCCCCTCCTTCAGGCTGCGTTTTTGTAAAACCACTTTTTTGAGAGATTTCCTATGCTATAAAATTTGCAGACTTGAAGTGGTTTCCAGTGTATTCGCAAAGGTGTGCAGCCGTCACCACAGTCTAACTTTAGAGTGTCTCAACAGCCCCAGAAGAAACCACGCACATTGTTGGTCACCCGCAGTCCCTTCGTCCCCACAGCCCCAGGCAACACTTTTTTCTGTGGATTCACCAGTTCTGGGAAGTTCACATCAATGGAGTCATACCCTGAATCATTCCATGAGTGAACTCTGGTTTTCGGTGCCTAGATTTTTTTTCACTCAGCCTCATGTTTCAGAATTCATCCATGTTGCAGCCTGTATGAGAAATTCTCTCCCTTTTATGGTCAAATAATATTCCATTTTATGGATCTACTACATTTTTCTTACCCCTTCAACAGTTGATAGACATTCGACTTTTGATTACTTTGGATAATGTCGTGATGAGTGGGCGTGTGTCTTCCTTTCTGTTGTATGTATACATACCTGGGAGTGGAATTTCTGGGTCATGTGATAACTCGTAACATTTTGGAAAGAGTGAAGAATCTTCCTGACCCAGGGGTCGAACCTGGGTCTCCTGCATTGCAGGCAGACTGTTTACTGTCTGAGCCACCAGGGAAGCCTAACACTTGAAGAGTTGCAAAACTTCCAAAGCGTCTGCACTATTTTCCACACCTGCCCTGGCCCCCGGGAGATCTGTGCATATGGGGTGGGGTCCCGACTGATCCACGTCTTTGCTGCCTCTTGCTGTTACCTTTTGATTCCAGCCATCCTAGTGGATGTGAAAGTGAATCTTCACATTCACTTTTCTTTCTTTCTTTTCTTACTTCCTCCCTCCCTTCCTTTGCACTTTATGCTTGGCTTTTAATAAAGATTTCAGTTCCCTAACCAGGGAGCCCTAACCACCAGGAAATTCCCCTTCATTGCGGTTTGATTAGCATTTCTGTAGTGGGGTCACACAGAGTTGGACACGACGGAAGTGACTTAGCATTTTGGCAGCAGTGGTTAATGATGTTGAGCCTCTTTACCTGTGCCTGTTGACCATTTGTATGTCTTTGGATCCTGTTAAAATCTTTCACCCAGTTTTCAATTGAAATGTGTTTTTATTGTTACAAGAATTCTTTATATGTTTTGAGTACTAGTCCCTTGTCTGATAGATTACTTGCAAGCACTTATTTCCCAGTCTGTGGATTGTCTTCATTGCTTCTGTCCTTGGAAGTGCAAAGGTTTAATTATCAAGAAGTTCAGTTTATCTGTTTTTCTCTTTGTATGGCTCGTTCTTCTCTTATATGGTGTCCTGTCTAAGAAACCACTGCCTCATCCAAGGCCATAAAGTTGTATCTCTTTGTTCTCTTCTGTGATCTATTCTGAGTTAGATTTTGTATATAATGTGAGAGAGGGGCCAAAAGTGTGGCTTTTGCTCCCATGATACCCAGTTCTCTCGGTACCATTTGTTGAAGAGCCTGTTGATGACGCCGCTCTTGACTCCCCTGTCAGAGATGGCTGCACCGTCGGCATTAGGGGTTGTCTCTGGACTGTCGCTCTGCTCCGTTGCCAGGACCACTGCCTCGATTATTGTCACTCAGTCACTGTCGCTCAGTCGTATGTCTTGAAGTCGGGGAGTGAGTGTACCAACTTTGTTCTTTTTCTCATTGGCTATTCTGTGCTCCTTGCATTTCCTTATGAAAGAGGAACCATTTATCTCTTTCTGTGAAAAAGCCTGGTGGGAGCTTGTGGGGAATCCTGAGTCCGTGGGTGTTCTTCCAGCCTGTGGCCCGGAATGAGCCCGTTTCTCTAGATCTGTGTTTTTCTGCTGCGAAAAACTTGCGCAGTTTTCAGCATACAGCTCTTGCACTTCTTATGTTCAACATGTATTCCAAAGTATTTTGTTTTTCTCGCTGCGATTCTAGTTCTGTTTCTTTTTTGGGTGTTAATTGCTGGCACATACAAGTACAGTGGTCTTACACAGTTTGTGTCCTGCAGTGTTGGTGAACTCACTTGTTACTTGCTGGGGTGTTTTAGTGGATTCATTGGGCGTTTCCACATGTGAGCTCTTGTCTAATCAGGGTGTCTTACAGCCTCTCTGCTGATGCCAGTGTGTGCAGCCAGGGTTGAAAACCAGTGGTCCCTAGGCCTTAAGACGGAGCAAGGACCAAGTAGGGCAGCAGGTGAGGGAGCGGTGGGGTCTGTGGGGAAGCCCGAAGGCGGGAAGCCCAGCCCAGAGGAGGCAGAGATTGGCGTCCCACACTCCAGCTTCTGCCCCTGCGAGTCCAGGCGGTGCGCGGTGGAAGTGAGGCCACAGTGTGTCCCGGGGAGTCGTCAGGGAGCCCGCGTGGGCGCTGGGCCGGGCTCCCACTCCACTCGCTTCAGGGGAGGGACTCGCGCAGCTGGCTGAGTGGAGCTGGCAGCCGCCATACAAACCCATGTTTTCAGAAACTGGCTGAATCATCTTACTGGTTCCTTCATTCATTCATGAGCTAAATAAGACATATTTCATTTTCTTATTCTATATTTGTAGGAAAATCATGGTTTTGCCCTTTCTCTGTGTTGGCAGTTGCATGCCTGGTGGACTTGGCCCCAGAGGCCATGTCTCAGGCCAGCGGAACAGCTCTGTCCAGACAATGTTTGGCTGGGTTTCAGGTTTGCACGCGTGGACAAGTTTCTCCACTGGTGGTCTTGCTGACTGTGTCCTTGTGGGAGGTGTGGGAGGTCTGTCTGTGTCGAGCAGGAGAGGACAGAGAATCTGGGTGGTCAGATGGCGGTTTGTGTCCTTGGTGTCTTGAGCTCAGTTCATAATTTTGTGCCACCACAGGGAACCAGTCCTTGCATCTGGACGCGTGAGCCTTGGTGTTTGTGCGTTTGCTCTTGACTTGGCGCTGAACTTGTAGGACTGAAGCTGGGTGCTCTCTGTGTGTTGGAAGGAGTTTGGTTGTGAAGTATCTTAAATTGGAAGAACTGTGTCCTCATTGGCTTTTGAACCTAAATAAATAAGCTCACGTAAATCAAATTTATCTAAAATTTCCATGAAATCAGGAAATATCATTTCTAATGGTTTAAATACATTAGACTGTCAAAAAATTAAAAATACACAGATGCAAACTCAGAAATGCTTTAAGAATGTATGTTCACAAACACAGATGCAGAAAACAGACCAGTGCTTACCCATGGGGAGTGGGCTTCCCTGGTGGCTCAGGTGGGAAGGGATCTGCCTGCAGTGCGGGAGACCTGGGTGTGATTCCTGGGTCAGGAAGATCCCCTGGAGAAGGAAATGGCAGCCCACTCCAGTACTTTCGCCTAGAGAATCCCATGGACAAAGGAGCTTGGTAGGCTACAGTCCACGGGGTCACAAAGAGTCGGACAAGACTTAGCAACTAGACCACCACCAGGGGAGAGGGGAAGGGGGGAGCACGATGGGGTTAGGAGGTTAAGAGGTAACAGCTACTGAGCATAAAATAGATTGTAAAATACTGAGCTCAGAGGGCAGTGCTGCACACCGCAGGGAACATAGCGTTTTATAATAATTATAAACGTAGTGTAACCTTTAAAAACTGGATACTATGTTGTATACCTGTAACATATAATATTGTACATCAACTATATCTCAGTATAAAAAAAAGTACAAGTTCACATAGTTAAGGTAAATCTTTGGCAAATGAAAATAAATTAATAATTTTGGATTTAAAAAAGCTGTGTTTTCTCTGATTTATCAATATTACTGATAAATCAATATTTAATATTGATTACATGTAATAATCAATATTCACTAACTAGTGAATTGTATATTATATGCTAATTGGTTCCTCTCTGCCCTCCGCGCCCCACCCCCCTGCCCCGCAAGCGTCTATAGGTTTACTTCTCAAATCAACTGATACTATTCTTAGTGTTTAAAGTTAGGAGAAATGTAAATTTGTTTCAACTAAACTGAATAGAATTCTGACAGTGTTTTTAACAGTCTTCCAAAGTACAGCGTGAAGACTGAATTAGTGATGGCAATCACTGTATATATGCCCGGGCGATGTCTAAATAAGACGGGACCCAAAAGCACTGGGCTCCAGGTGTGTTTGGAGTGTTCTAGTGTTCTCAGCGGGGCTTTGTCTTTGGCTGGCACCCCTGAGTGTGTGTGTGCCTGGGGCAAGCTCAGAATGTGTGTGGCTGGGAAGTGACATCTGATCCGTGTGAGACCCAGGCACCTGATTCTCTGTGAAAGAGTCAGTCACTTTGGTTAAGTATCTTAATTAAAACGGATGGCAGAGAAAACTGTTGTGTTAATAGATATGCTTCTGTTTTCAAGGGAAAGGTCTAGTTCCTCCCCCTCAACCTTTTGGTCTCTAAGACTCTTTTACACACAAAAATGACTGAGGACCCTGAAAAGCTTTTTGATTAAGCAGGTTTTATCTGTTTTCTGTGTTAGAAAGTAAAACTGGAGAAAATTTTAAAATATTGTTGATATGTTTGGACATATCAATGCCCATTGCTTGTTAACATTTTTTAATACAGTGTGTTACAAAACAAAGTTTTTAGTGAGAATATGGTTTCATGATGTTGCAAATCTCTTAAATGTCTGAGTCTGAAAAGAAGCTATGAAAATTTGCTTGGTTTGTTTGTTTTTGGAGTTTTGGCCTCACCACATAGCTTGCGGGAACTTAGTTCCCAGACCAGGGCTTGAACCTGGGCCCCTGCGTTGGAAGGATGGAGTCCTAACCACTGTGCCGCCTGGGAAGCCCTAAAACGATAATTTTTGATGCTTTATGTTCTAAAGGGGAAAACAGTCCCACCAAGAACAAAGTTTCATCAGTTATGAGGAGCTAAGGGGTTCTCAGTTCACTGACAACTGTGTCCCATTCCTCAGGCACCCATGACCCCATCTTAAATGACCAAGTGGACTCTGATGGTGCTTCTGAAGGTTGGACCCTGAATTTAGAGAAAAGATGTTGTTTTCAGGATATCTTTTACACCTACAACTATCATTGAGACTTCCCAGAGTGCCCCCAGAGAATCCCACAGGCCATTCATCTTCTAAAAGGAGAAAGTATGTAGTTAATCAGCTTTGTTTGACGTGTTAACTGTGGGAAGAGCAGCTGTCTGAAGAGGTGCTGGTTCAGGCTTCCTTGGTTTAGTTTACAGGAAAATGTAACGCTCGTGAGTGTTGCAGAAACCCTGTGCTCCATGGGGACGCCGTCGCTGCCCATGATCTGTTTATTCTCAGGGGACACAGATCACGAGAGACTCGGGCCCTCTCCCGTCGGCTCTTGTTGGAGAAGCCCGTGAGTCGCCGCTGGCAGGCCCTGCCCTCTGGAGGCGACTCGGGCCTTTCCAGTGTGTACCCCCGGTAGAGGACAGACTCGGAGGCTCATGCAGGTGGTTGTACTGGGCACTTTGAACTAGTGCTACTGCGAGAACAGGCTTCAGCAACTCCGAGCTGCGCCTGGAGCTCTGGTGAGGGTCTCCGGGCTCTTCTGGAGGCAGGCAGTGGGGTGAGGCCGCGGCGGGGACCTGCTGACTTGCTTGCAGCAGCGCTGAGATGGTGTTTCTTCCCTAGATACACGAGGAACCTTTCTCTTTCTGAAACTCTCTGTAGCCCATACACATCTGTTAGATGGAACAGACATCTAGGTCCCCCTGATAGAATTAAGTTTCCTCATTTTATGTGGTGGCTCAACAGCGAAGAACCCACCTGCAATACAGGAGACCTGGGTTTGATTCGTGAGTCGGGAAGACTTCCTGGGGGAGGAAATGGCAACCCAGTCCAGTATTCTTGCCTGGTAAATCCTTACAGACAGAGGAGCCTGGCGGGCTACTGTCCACGGGGTTTCAAGCAGTCGGACATGACTTAGGAACTAAATAACAACAACAAACCGTCACTTGCATAGGTTCAAAAGGACTTTTTTTTTCAAACTTTTTTCATTGTGGTGGAATAGATGCAAAATTATCTATATAATCATTTTATGTGCGCAGCTCAGTAGCATGAATAAGGAATTAGTAATTCTCTAGAAACAGACATGATTTCCCGTGTAAGTGGAGCCGGGCAGCATGTGTCTTCCTGTGTCTGGCTTGTTCGTTTGGTGTGACGTCCTCAGCGTCCCTCCACGTTGCCACAGGCGCCTGTTTCCTTTTTTTTTGGATGTGGGGGAGATGTATGTCGACCTGCACTGAGGCCCCCACCCCCACTGTCCTGTCCAGAACCCTGCCGTCTCACCCGGGCCGCTGGCCATGCTCTGCCCCTGGGGTCTGACTCCTGTCACTTGGCACAGTGTCCTCCGGGTCCCGCGTGCGGCAGGTGCCAGGACTTCCCTCTTTCTGAGGCTGAGCAAGGCTCACCGTGATGGGCGCAGTGTTCGTCCGCTCACCCGTCGTGGACATTTGCACTACTGCCCTTTGTTCTTTTTGCCGAGATGTAGTATAGTTTGACAAATCAAGAGCCTTCCTGGGAATGTCCTATCTCTGAATGGTGCTTGTGCGAGCCACTGCGATATGCCACTTGTCTCAGAACTGAGCTGCCTTTTAGGGAGCGAAGCCTGCAGAGCCCCTCAGGAAAGCCAGTCTGGGCCAAGGGTCCCCGCCTGCCGTGGTGGAAAGGAAGGTTGCCTCCTGCAGGCCAGGGAGCCTGAGATGACCAGAGTGCCCAGGACAGAATGTACAAGTGGATGGTTTCAGAGCAGCCTGCCCGGTCCTCACCCACAGTGACCAGTCACCCACTCACAGAGAGTGAGCAGCCCAGAGGGGGTCAAGTCAGACTGCTCTCTGGGGCAGTCCAGACGTGATCGCTGACAGCTCCGATTTTCGTTCCTGCCTGTGACGTGCGGCCAGGCTGGCCATCACACAGGTGGCCCTGGCCAGCAGGCCCCCAGCTCTCTCCCCTCTCTCTCTCTCTCTGCCCCACAGAACTGCCCCCCACATTTGTCTGCCACGCATGAGTGTCTGATCAGTATCCCTAGTCCCCTGACCAGGCTTCCTTTTCTCCAGACAAGTCCCACACGTTTAGAGGAGCAGCAGGTGGTGGGCCCTACAGCATTGCTTCACCTGTCTGCTGCCCTCAGGGTGGCAGAGTCCGACCAAGGTTCCTGGTGAAAATTTCCAGACAGAAGGTGATCTTGTGACCTTTTGTTGCTGTTCAGTCGCTCAGTTGTGTCCGACTCTTTGCGACCCCATGGACTGCAGCACGCCAGGCTTCCCTGTCCTTCACCAGCTCCTGGAGCTTGCTCAAATTCATGTCCCTTGTGACAGTGATACCGTCCAACCATCTCATCCTCTGTCGTCCCCTTCTCCCCCTGCCTTCAATCTTTCCCAGCACCAGGGTCTTAACTATGGAGTTGGCTGTTCACATCAGGTGGCCAAAGTATTGGAGCTTCAGCTTTAGCATCTGTTCTTCCAATGAATATTCAGGACTGATTTCCTTTAGGATTCACTGGTTGGATCTCCTTGCAGTTCAAGGGACTCTCAAGAGTCTTTCTCCAACACCACAGTTCAAAAGCATCCATTCTTCGGCGCTCAGCTTTCTTTATGGTCCAGCTCTTACATCCATACATGATGATTGGAAAAACCATCGCTTTCACTAAATGGACCTTTGTCAGCAAAATTATGTCTCTGCTTTTTAGTATGCTGTCTAGGTTGGTCATTGCAGAAGGCAATGGCAACCCACTCCAGTGTTCTTGCCTGGAGGATCCCAGGGACGGGGGAGCCTGATGGGCTGCCGTCTATGGGGTCGCACGAGTCGGACACAACTGAAGCAACGCAGCAGCAGCAGCAGCAGCAGGTTGATCATAGCTTTTCTTCCAAGGAACAAGTGTCTTTTAATTTCATGGCTGCAGTCACCATCTGCAGTGATTTTGGAGCCCAAGAAAATAGTCTCTCACTGTTTCCATTGTTTCCCCATCTATCTCCCATGAGGTGATGGGACTGGATGCCATGATCTTTGTTTTTTGAGTGTTGAATTTTCAGCCAGCTTTTTCATTCTCTTTCACTTTCATCAAGAGGCTCTTTAGTTCTTCTTCGCTTTCTGCCATAAGGGTGGTGTCATCTGCATATCTGAGGTGATTGATATTTCTCCCTGCAGTATTGATTCCAGCTAGTGCTTCATTCAGCCTGGCATTTTGCATGATGTACTCTGCATAGAAGTTAAATAAGCAGGGTGACAATATACAGCCCTGACGTATTCCTTTCCCAATTTGGAACCAGCCCATTGTTCCATGTCCAGTTCTAACTGTTGCTTCTTGCCCTGCATACAGGCTTCTCAGGAGGCAGGTGAGAAGGTCTGTTATTCCCACCTCTTTCAGAATTTTCCACAGTTTTTTGTGATCCACACAGTCAACGGCTTTAGCATGGTCAATGAAGCAGATGTTTTTCTGGAATTCTCTTGCTTTTTCAATGATCCAGCGGATGTTGGCAATTTGATCTCTGGTTCCTCTGCCTTTTCTAAATCCAGCTTGAACATCTGGAAGTTTTCAGTTCAGGTACTGTTGAAGCCTAGCTTGGAGAATTTTGAGCATTACTTTGCTAGCATGTGAGATGTGTGCAATTGTGCGGTAGTTTGAGCATTCTTTGGCATTGCGTTTCTTTGGGATTGGAATGAAAACTGACCTTTTCTAGTCCTGTGGCCACTGCTGAGTTTTCCAGATTTGCTAGCATATTGAATGCAGCATTTTAACAGCAGCATCTTTTAGGATTTGAAACAGCTCAGCTGGAATTCTGTCACTTCCACTAGCTTTGTTCATAGTGGTGTTTCCTAAGGTCCCCTTGACTTCACACTCCAGGATGTCTGGCTCTAGGTGAGTGACCACACAATCGTGGTTATCTGGGTCATGAAGATCTTTTTTGTATAGTTCTTCTGTGTATTCTTGCCACCTCTTACATCTTCTGCTCCTGTCTCCTGGAGGTGAACTGGTTTTCTGTTCTGTTTTTAACCTCCTTTGTATGTAGGAACCATATGGAATTGCCAAGTTTGACTTTTTGCTCTACAAAGCAGCAATTCATTGGGTTTAGCCTAATACTGTGTATAAGCAGAGTATGCTGGGCATACATTTTAAAATGGGTTGCTCTGTTGAGACCGACTGCAGACACGTGTTACTCTATTTGGGTGTCTCTGCCATGCACGCAGAGCTCTCAGTCTAATGTATTTTCCACATCGGGCGCATAATCTTCTAAGATTTGGTCTGATGAGCTTTCACCTACGCAGTTGTTTAGTATGGAATTGACGCCGTCCCGAAGCCTTAGTCCCGTGATTGTCAGGTAGACATTCTTTATCCTCCTATTACACACCTTCCCGTGCAGCCTCGGTGCCTTGGGGCCTGCAGCCAGGTAGGGTCTGCAGTGGGACAGATCCGTGGAAGCGTCTAGGAATTGCTCATGGAGGAAGCCCAGCGCTCTGAGTGTTCACTTAGAAACTGCCTGGGAGCCAGATGGCCCTCTCTGCCTGACCAGTGAGCTCAGGGTGGGACGCTGGACCTGAGGTGGGGGGTGGTCTTGGTCTCATTTACAAGGAAACTCGGGTCTGTGGCCCGGGGTGCAGATGAGGGGAGCCAGAGCCCAGGTGCCTCCCTGTTATTCCCTGCGGGGCCCCATGCCCACCCTGCATGTCCTCTTCCAGGCCGCCCGCCCGGAACCCTGTGAGCCGGAGCCCGCGAAGCTGCTTAGGCCATGGATTTGAAGGTCAGATGATGCGGTGGTCATGGCGGGGGTGGGGCGGGCTTGGGGTAACTGGAGCACACAGCCCTTGTCTGCTCACTGCCTGTGCCTGGTTGATCCTGGAAAGCAAGACGGGTTCAAGGATGTAGGGTCCTTGAGTGGGTTTAGGGTTCAGAAGGGAAGCTGTGGCTGGGCCAATCAGGACCTCTCATCCATCTCCTTCCCACAGTAGCTTGGGTGGTGTCTTGGGGCGCCCCCTCCCCCCGGGCTCTCCCTCCACACCCCCTCCAGCCCTTCGGGCGCGGCTGCAGGTCTGGGGCCCTCCTGGTGACTTGTGAGCTTGGGCCAGCTTTCTGAATCTGAGCGGACAGCGTTGGGGAGGCGTGCTTGGTGTCGTTTCTGGAGCAGCATTGTGCCAGGCATGGGGCCTTATGCTTCCCAGCCTGGTGGATCAGGAGCCACTCGGGCAGGAGGGTTTCGGGGAGCTGCCCCTGTGCGGCTTATCCCAGTGGCCTTAGGGTTGGGGGGATGCAGAGATTCGCTCCTGGGGTTTGCTTTCCCCTTTGACACGGGAGTGCCCCACAGTTGGATTCCTGGGGAAACACCCCTCAGCTTCCTCTTTCTCCCTACTGTCAGAATTTTCATCCTCTTAGAGATTTTTCTGATTTTTCACCTTTGTTAAGTGCTCAGCTCAGCAGCATCAAGTTCACTCATGTGGCCATATCCCCACCAGCTCTCCCTCAGCCCTGTCCAAGAAGAGAGCCCTGGATCAGGATGACCTGGCCTCAGCGTGACATCTGCAAAGACCCCCATTTCCCAGTTAGGTCCTGCTCTTGGGGGACGCGGTCCAGCCACCACAGCTCCCTCCTCTCCGGACCAGGACACCTCCCGAGGCAGAGGGAGCACCTTCCGCAGCCTCTCAGCTGCCTTGTGCCACTGGCCTCCCTGTGAGGATTTAGTAGTAGAGCCGTTATGTGCATGTCCCCTTTTAGGACGAATTCTGGAGTAGAGGCTGAGTACCAATACATAAGCACTCATTTTATGCATTTTATTTAAAGCACTTTGCCCTCTAATAACTGTCCTCTAAGCGTTCTCTGATTTTTTTTTCTCCCTTTTCACGCTTGGCTGCACCAAGTTAGTTGTGGTACAGGATCTCCTGTCGCCGTAGCACACGAGGTTTTAGTTGAGGCATGTAGGATCTAGTTCCTTGCCCAGATTGAACCCAAGCTGGACCCCCTGCCCTGGAAGCGTACAGTCTTAGCTACTGGGCCACCAGGGAAGTCCCTCTGATTAATCAGAATATTTTTCTAATCTTTTCTAGTGAAAAATATTAAAGGAGTACATTTACCAGGGGTACGTTTTCCCAGGATCACTTTCTCCTCTTGGCCCTTCAGCCCAGGCTGTGAGCCAGGCGTTCCTGGTCTCCCCAGACGCCCTCTCACCCCAGCCCTGCCCGCACATGCTCTTCTGGTTGTAGTGTCCCGCCTGTCCCCTGTGCTGCTTGTGGGCCGGCAGGGGCTTACCCACCTGAGGGTGGCCAGGCCTCCCCAGAGGCAGGTGCTGTTTGTGGTCACCAATGCCCTAGTGTGCTGAAAATCTGCTTTGGCACAGTGCCATCCTGGGCCCAGGAGACAATGGGAGCGGAGGCCAGCAGGGCTGGCCCTGACCCCTGCGCCTGCCCAGCCTGCCTCCCCCAGAGGCAGCAGCCGGATCGCCTCTTGCACGGTTGGAGCCGTTCTCGACGTCTGCAGAAGGGAGGCTCTGCGCACTGGCCCCTGCCTGCCCGGAGGGTGTGCAGGCCTTGGACCAGTGAGGCCAGGCCAGGACCACGTTCCCACAGCCCTCTCCTTGCAGGTTAGCAATGGCCCTGGCCTCGGGGACGAGCGCACCACAAGCCTGCTGCTGCTTGGCTTCCTGCAGAGCTGCCCCAACTCCTGCTTCCAGAGGGAGCTGGAGGCGCTGGGCCACGAGTTTTCTGGGCACCTGTTCCATGACGACGAGCTGCAGACGGACGGCAACCGCAGCAGCTACTTCTCCGTGGCAGCGGAGACAGGTAGGCACGGGCCAGCCTCCTCGGCCCTGGGGCCTTAGGGCTTGGCCCCCCCATGTCTGGTGCAGCAGGCCTCTCGGAGTCTGATCGGTGGAAACCCACTCAGCTTCCGGAGGACTCTAGGCATCAGTGTCCCCCATGGATTCACGTCTGTGTGCTACTGCCATGCCGACCTCCACGGTCACCAGGCAGTGAGGACCCCGGGCTCATTCCTGGGGCCGGGCTGTGCTCCCAGCTTCAGCTTTTACCATGGTGCTGCCTCCACGGAGGCCACCGGGAGCCCCTTGGGAACTCCCCAGGGAGCCTTTTCAAGTTGTGAGTCAGCCTGTTCCTGGGAGGCCTGGCCTGGAGCCACCTCTTAGGAGGTCCCCACCAGCCAGGGCCCCCTTGGGGACAGAGTAGGAAGGTATGGGGGCAGGAGGGGCTTTGCTGTCAAAACTGCTGTCCCTGGGGTCCCTCCTCTTACCACTCCACCCTTAGACTTCAGCGCCTCACTGGAGGCACAGGGCAGGGCCCTCAGGTAGGAAACTGGCCTGTGGGTCAGGAGCCTGATGATGTTTGGCAGTAAAGCGGACAGGCCTGGCCGTGTTCACTCGGCTGGATGGGGAGGCCAAGGGGGCTGCTGGGGGGCGGTGGTGGCAGCTGGTGCAAACACCTGAGGGGGGCCAGGCTGCAGCGGCACCTTGGGGCTGAATGGTCCTGTCAACCAAGCAGTCCAGGTCAGAGGTCGTGGCGTATCCCTGAGCAGAGAGCGGGCACGTGGGGGGTTCTGGGGGGAGGAGGGGACTACATGCGAATCTCCAGGTCCAGGCATCTCACTGGCCCCGCGTGGGGCAGGAGGAAGGACGCAGCGCCCGCCCCTCTGAGTGTGCGCGTACCTGTCCTGTGCCCACTGTGCACTGAGCTCTGCGCTGTGTCCTGAGCCTGGAACCTTCTCTTGGGGGGGGGGGCGGGGGGGGAGCTCAGAGCATTAGGAGGGAAGTGCGGAGTGGGGTTGCTGTGCCTTAGGAGAGCAGACCCAGAGGCAGCCGCTGGGGCGATAGATCACCGCAGCTTCCTGGACGGCTGCTCGCCCCCTTAGGGCGACTAGAGCGCTCCACTGCTCTAGTTGCCCTAAGCAGTTGTGGGTGCCCCGGGGGAGGGTGTGAGCGGGCGTCACCTGAATCTGCCTCCTCTGGATGTTAGATTCTGAGCGTCAGGAGGAGGCAGTCCGCGAAGTCGCCCGGCAGCTCGCCCAGATTGGGGACAGGCTGGAGGGCAGCATCCGCCCAGGGATGGTGGCCAGCCTGGCCTCACGCTTCAGTGTCAGGAGCCTGTCGGAGGAGGTGAGTGGGGAAACCGTGGGGCCACTGAGGTCTGTCCTCCGCCTCCTGGCAGACAGACCAGCGTGACCTCCCACAGAAGCTGGAGGGAGGATCAGCTTAGAGAACTGTCTCCCGGAAGAACTGTCACCAGGCCTCTGAAAACGTGAACCTCAAATCAGGCTCGGGAGTTGGGGGACAACACCCTTAGTGTCACGAGTACGACTCCTCCCAAAACGGGGCCTGAAACACTCGTGCCGGGCCCGGCGGGTCAGCTTCCTGCCCCCAGAAGGCCGTCCACTTAAGGAGCCTCCCGGTCATCGTGGCTCCCAGGCCACTGGCGCCCTGCCTCACTGTTGGTTCAGAAGGTCCTCTGGGGTCCGGGGGTCCACGGAGGCCTTTCCCTGCACCCATGTGCTGGCCTCAGCCCTGGGTGGGGACTGTGGTCTCAGATGCCTTCGAGCAGGAGGACCCGCTGTGGTGTTGGGGGTGGGCACACCTGCCCCAGCGGGAGGTGATGGGTAACCACACCCCGCTTCCACACGCACAGGACAGGAGGCAGTGCCTGGCGGACGCGCTGGAACAGCTCATGCGAACCTGCCCTGCGGACGTGGACCACGAGAAGACCCAGCTCCTGCTCACTATGCTTTTGGCCAAAAAGATAGCCGACCACTCGCCAGCCTTGCTCCGAGACGTCTTCCGCACAACGGTGACCTTCATCAACCAGAACCTCCTCGCCTCTGTGAGGAACTTAGTCCGAAGTGTAAGGCCCAGTGGTGGACGAGCGCTGCCTTGGTCTCCCTCCCCCACCCGCCCCCTCCCTGAGTGCTGGGGTCCTCACTGCGGGAGTCATGCAGGAAGATGGTGTGGCCATGAATGCCTTTCGAGCCTCCTCAGCCTAGTTTCTGAGACGGCTGCTGCCATAGGCTCTTGAGTGCGGCTGGGGCAGGAGGTGGGAGTATGGGGGAGGGGCAAGCACAAGCGATGCGCCTGAGCTGGGCTTCCCTGGTCTGCGCTCAGCGCCACCCGTTCACAAACGCGTGTCAGTCCAGTCGCTCAGTCGTGTCCGACTCTGCAGCCCCATGGACCGCAGCATGCCAGGCCTCCCTGTCCATCACCAACTCCCAGAGTTTACTCAGACTCACATCCATTGAGTCGGTGATGCCATCCAGCCATCTCACCCTTGGTCGCTCCCTTCTCCTCCCACCTTCAATCTTTCCCAGCATCAGGGTCTTTTCAAATTAGTCAGCTCTTCGCATCAAGTGGCCAAAGTACTGGAGTTTCAGCATCAGTCCTTCCGATGAATACTCAGGGCTGATTTCTTTTAGGATGGACTGGTATAGTTTAAATTAAAACATGCTTTACCTTGGGTGAGAGGTAGAAAGGGGGTAAAAACCACACGTTTGTCCTCCAACCAGAGTATTAGAAGTCTGGTTTCACAGACCAGCTGGAAGGGAAGTAACATGCCTTATCTGTAAACTCGAAGATACTGGTGAGTGGAGTTTTGTGTGTCAGCAGCACTGCTCAGGTGTCTGACCCTTTTACTATGTCCTGATGAGCCAAGCATTCTCTGTGCATGGCTGTGAAGTTACATAGCCATTTATAACCGGAGGGTGACGCCAAGTCGGCGTCAAACCAGGCTGAACTGGTGGAAGGAGAGAAGCCTTTTTTAACAGCTTCCAGACCCTGCAGGGCTGCAACAGAACCTTAGTAGAGCCGCTTGGGTGCTGACTGTGGGCCTGAAAGTGTGGAGTCCCGGCTCAGCGACCCTGGCCCACCCCAGCTCCTCCTCTCTCGCTCCAGGAGATGGACTGAGTGGACCACTCGGCAAAAGCATGACTGTGAAGACGCCAGGTGGTGTCAGCGTTGTGGCTGCTGCCTCCACGGACACGGAGCTTCGGCCACTGATCCAGGCTCAGAGAAGACGGCTTGAGACGATCACTGAGTGTCACCTCACCACTTTAAAGCCCGGGGCTGTTTGACTTGCTGCATTAACGTACTTGGACGAAGATGTTCACATGCACCTGTGGATATTTCTTCTGCATCCATCCCCACACTGTGCCTTTGTCTGCTGTTAGCCGGGAAGGTCCCCACCTGAAAATCACCCAAAAGCAGATTGGGACTTCCTGGTGGTCCAATAGTTAGGACTCTGCACTTCCACTGCTGGGGCCTGGGTTTGATCCCTGGTTGGGGAACAGGTCCCACAAGCCTTGTGGTGCAGCCAAAAAAGAAAATAAAAGCTAACTGTTCAGATAGAAAACAAGAACACAATTGTTTTTAAAACAACTTTACTTTTTACAATCGTGTGGGACTTACCAGTGGTCCAGTAGTTAAGGCTGTGCTTCCACTGCTGAGGCCTCGGTCTGATCCCTGATTAGGAACTAAGATCCCACCCGCCTCATGGTGCAGCCAAAACGAAGGGCCACTGCCTGCCATGTCCAAGGAGGACCAGGGAGGGCTGGAGGGGAGTCCCTGTACTCCTTAGAGTGGGAAATTCCCCTGTAAACAGCCTTCATACCAAGCAAGTGCAGGCTTTCTGTTTAAGGACCAAACACCACAAGAGGTTCTGGACTCAAATAATGGGAAATCCAGGCCTCAAGTACTCCAGTCAGGAACAACAGGCAATTAAAAGGTATACAGGTGATTTAAAGGCCCACGGTAACCAGTCTCCAGGGTAACTAAATGCACCCTTTTTTCTTTGATAGAAGTCAAGATTTTGATAAAATTTTAAGCTGCTGAAGCAGCTACTGCCTATCTGTGAGTGATCTTACCTGCGCACCTTCCAGCCCCGCGCCCAGCTCATCTGTGCCTAAGCTGCTGCTTCAGGCAGAACAGGTTTCTAGGCATGAAAGATGCAAGAACAGACTTACACATTCAGCATCTGTGGTAGTTTCCTTTCCTAGAGACAATACAAGACGCACCCAGAGCAATCGGGACTTTCCTGGCGGTGCAGTGGTTAATACCTGCCTTGTAATGCAGGGGACACGGGTCAGGGAACTGAGACCCCCACACGGGGTTGCGGGGTGGTGGGGGGAGCTAAGCCTCTGCAACTGCTGAGCCCACATGGCAACAGAATATCCCACATGTTGCAGCTAAGGCCCCGTGCAGCCAATGAAGGAGACACTAACAAAAGCAGTCAGCCCCCACCGAATGAACCCGGGAGCACTTACAGTTAGAAGACAGCACAGCCTCGTCCGCTCCCAGCGACGAGCGGCGTCTAGGACTGGGTCTGCTCCACGTGTAGTTCACGCTGGGTGTGGCTCCCGGTCGCAGGTCACTGGTGACAGAAACACCCATGTTAACTGAACATGTCGTCCTGGGGAAGAAGGCGAACATGAGTAACAGTTAAAGTACTAACACGTTCTTGTTGCCAAAACCACTTCTCTATTCCTTGAGTTCAAACTTGCCAGAAAAGAAAAACAGCTATGTGGTTCAGCGTCAAATGTGCAGCACCAGAGGGCTGGGCCTCAGGCCGACAGCTGCAGGGCGGTGCAAAGTCTAAATGCAGGTAGTGTGGTCCAGCATCCGGAAACAGATCACCCAGGTTTAAAGGGTTCACCTCGGTGGGAGCACAGCGAGTCACTCACACAGTCAGTATAGCTCAGCAGGGAGCTCTCTCTCAGTAGGGGGATGATTCTCTTCCAGGAGCAGTTAAAGGTGTTGTAAAAGCTTTCTAAAGCACCAAATAACCCCACTATCTCTTAGAACACTTCACCTTACCTACCACTGTTCTGCTTATGTTAACTCAGTAATCCTCTCTTTTGATAAAGTTCACGCAGGTTCTGGTGTCAGATTTTCCAGACCAAGTGAGATACTGTTGGTCACGAAGCAAGGTGCATGGCTCTTGTCCCCGCGGCAGTCTCTCCTGTGGACTCCCGACCCCGAGTGTGTCCCGGCCACCCGGCTCGGCCTGTCCTAGCAGCTGGCACCTCTTAGGTCAGGATCCTTGTGCACAGAGGGGGACGTGCATGGTGACTTTAATTGAGCGATGGTTACAGAAAACGACGTTCAGTCACTGAAGTCTGGAGGCAGGCTTGCTATGCACGGGGGCTGCTGGGGACCCAGCGCACAGGGCTGAGCTGCCTCTGGGGTCACAGCCCTGGAGCCACTTTCTCCTTGGCAAGTTCACCAGCTGCGCCTGCTGGGTCTCGGGCTGCTGTCAGACAGCAAGGCTCGTGGTCTGGAGGGAGCCCTCCTGAGCGCAGGGCAGGAGTTTCCGTGTGGACGGAGTCTTCAGTCCTGAACTTCGCCTCCCGTGCGTTCTCCCGACGCTGCTTCCAGCAGAGCATGCTCTTCCCAGAGCCGAGCTCTGCGCCTCCCCCGACGCCAGGCACAGACGCAGATGAGGGGAGAGCAGAGGGGCTCAGGCAGGAAAGGGGCCGCCTCTCACCTCAGCACTGTGGAGGGGTGAGGGGCGGAATCCACACGCCGACCTCCGTCAAGGAGGCACAAAGAAGCCCTTTTAGTCTGAAGGAAATGGACAACTAAGACACCAGGAGAAACACAGGAGGCCCAGGAAAACAAGTGAGCTGTCTGTCCCTCTGGTGCTGGCCAAGGACCCAGCCCCTCCAGGCTCAGTGGGCGAGGAGGTGTCAGCACGCGCGCTGACCGCGCAGTCTCCCGCGAGCGCGTGTCCCGTGCACTGGGAGGGCCCCGCAGGACACACCAGTGCCGCATCTGACACCAGACAGGCGGCGGTGCTGACGTCCGGACGCACCCTGGGACCAACCGGGCTTTTGCGGGCCCAGACTGTTACCATTTACCACAGAGAACATAAACCAGCATTCTTTAATTCTGGTGTTTTCCTCAAGAAACCTTGAGTGGCTTTCGCCAAGTGATCAGAAGTCATGACCTTCAATAGCACAGTAAGAGTGCCGCAGACCCAACAACCAGAACCAGCAAGGGCTTGGCACAGAGAAAGCCCCGCTCGAAGGCGGAGCCGCCTGGGTCACCACTGAGCAATGCCTGGCCCCGCCTCACTCCTGCCGTGGAGGAGGTGGACCCCAGACCCCAGCCTCCGCAGCACAGACCCCACCCCGCCCACGGCTCAGAAGCAGCCTGGCTCCCATCGGAGCTTCAGCACCTTCAGCCAGTGGGTTTGAGGATCCAGAGTTTAAAAATGTAAACGCTGGAAGGAAAACGTCGTAAAAGGGAAAGGACGAGGCAGATGCGGCAGACCACTCGGGAGGAGGAAGACGAGCTCCACGACACGGCTCCGCGGCCCAGGTGCAGAGCTCAGCACCTCCCTCCCCAGGAGCCACAGGCGCACGCCTGGGGCAGTGCACGCCCACAGGCACTTGCACACACACGTGCTCCCGGCCTTTCTGGCCAACCTGTAAACAGTACTGCTTTAGGAAGATTTCACTTCAAGAAATAAAAACAATAAAGCGCATTTAAAACATCAAGTTTTGGTGATGAAGATAGGTAATGTAATTTTATTACAAATTTCAGGATCTAAAAAGTAACCTGTTACATCGACTAAGGTAACTCTGAGATGACCCGTCTCAGGCACGGTCCTGTTAGTGACTCGACCTCCGGAGGAGAGATGCAGTCCCCCCACCACCCGCCACACGGGGCGCAGGCGGTGCATGGGGCTATGCTGTGTCCCCGGCACACGCCGACCACAGCTGCCGTGGCCATCGCTCTGGCATCTGGGCTGCGACGAACTCTGGACTCTGAAGGACAAGCAGGAGCCTCAGGGGTGGCCTCTCTCCTGCTTTTTAACTTCAATGGTACTTAGGAGACTGTGCTGAAGAAGAGTCTGTCCCCTGGGCTGGAGCCCAGCATGGGAGCTCTTACTACAAGTAGCAGACAAAGAGGGGCCGTGTGACCAGTGAGGAGTCTGCGGCCAGAACCCAGGCTAACCCAGGCCACAGACAGTGACTGCTGGAGACACACCCCGCCAGGCGGCCACCCACAGAGGGGCTGGAAGCCACCTCGGGAGGTCGGCCAGGCTACCCTCCTGCTTCTGCAAGAGACAACTTGCCCAGTCACGGGCAGGGCCTGGGTCTCGCCTTATATTTACTTTTTAAAAGACTACAGGCAGCATCTTTATGAGGGGAGCCGAGGGAAGCATTGGGCAAGCCTCTCCACGGGCCAGCAGGGACCCGGGCGGGGAAGGCAGGGCAGTACCTGAGAGGCGGCGGAGACCGCAGAGCACTTGGGCTGCGGGACCGACGGGAAGAACAGGAGCCCGGAGGAGGGGTCGCAAAGCACACGCTCCTGGCAGAGGGGAGGCTCCAGGCCAGAGCGCGTCCACAGCCGAGGGGCCCACAGCCAAGCCCTCCTGCCTGGCCCCCCAAGTGGCCACGAGAACCCTCTGCCTCTGAGGCTCTCACGGGACGCGTTACCCTAGGGATGTTTGGCAACATCGGGGGGTGCTGTCACCAAAGGGGAAGGTGCTACGGGGGCCACAGGGGAGGCTACGCACCCTCGGGGGCACAGGCGCTCACAGCCCGGGTTGCCCAGATGCCACAGACAAGCTTTGGAAGCACTTTACACCCTGGACCTGAATCTCACAGGAACCCAGGCCAGGGACCGCCCAGCAGACTGTGTGCGCAGCCTCTACCTCAAGCCCCGACAGGCGGGCCGCCCCTGCCCTGCTGACCCAGCCCCTCACCCAGAGCGTCCTGCGGATGTCCAACCAGCTGCTGCCCATTCGGATTCAGTCGAGACCACTAAAACCTTCCTCCTCGTCTTCTTTCTCCTGGGCCCCGAGTCCTGGCAGCAGGTCACGGTGGACCCTGAGGAGGAAAACCTATTTCTTCCGCAGAGCCAGTGCCAACCCGACCGCCACTGCTAGGATGGCCATGGCGGCCGCCCCTCCCAAGAGCAGGAGGGACTTGCCCTCAGGCAGCGGGTCGGCCTTCTCGAGGTCGCCTGGGCGGGGCCCTACCCTGAGCGCCCCCTGCCCCCCAGCGGCCTCCTCCCGACTCAGCGGGGCTGCGGGGGGCTCCGCTGGCGACTTGGGGGGCAGGACCCCCTCCCGCTCCGGTTCAGAAGCTTCTGCTGGGGCTGCTTCTGCCTCCTCTTCACCGAGCTCCACGAACAGGGATGTCGTGGGACTGGCCCTGGGGACGGCCGCCATCAGGGCAGGGGCCGGCGCGGCCGCCTCCCCCACGCCCTCGGGGATCTCCTCCCGCTCCACGTGCACGATGTCAGAGTTGGAGGAGTTGTTCTCGCTCTTCTCTGCGGCCCCGTTGCTATCCAAGCTCTTGACCTCCTCGGGGTCCACTGTGACCTGCTGCCAGGACTCAGGGCCCAGGGACACCGGCAGGCTCTCCGTGTGCCAGCTCTGGCTGGCAGACAGCGACACGGGCAAGCTCTCAGCCTGCCAGGAGGCCGTGGCCGTGGTGGGCGACTCCGGGGGGCTGACGTGCGTGGAGCCGTCGCTGGGCAGAATGTAGATGTCGTTGCTGTCCTCGGCGGCGCCCGCGGGGCACTCCTCCTCTGACTCCAGGTTAAAGACGGTGCCCTAGAAGAGCAGCAGGCGGTCAGCACAAGGGCACTAAAGCAACCTCCGCGAACACCAACCGGGAAAACTCCCTCCCAAGCTGAGCCTGAGGAACACACACGCCACTTAAAATGATGGCGTTTCTGGACTGAACGGGCTCGCCTGCAGACCAACACAGAGGAGGAGTTTCCAACAAGACGGTTCTCGAAGCATGCCCTCAAAGCTGCATCAGCAGAAAGCTGATGCATATCCTATTCGACTTCACACGTATTTAACAGAGCAAATAACACGGCCCAGCAGAGGGAAGCAGCAAGGCAGGCAGCTCGTGCTGCGGGCTCACCACTGGCTCGGTAGACCAGGAGAATGTGTCTTGGCAGCAGCTGGGGAGGCAAGGGTGAGTGGGAGCCTGGCCCAGCAGAGGCCCAGAAACACGGACCAGGGGACTAACAAGCCTGGAGTGACCAGGGAGGGGCTGGCAGTGGACAGAGGGCTCAGAGCCACGGCCTGAACTCCGCTGCAAGGGAGCGCTTGGTCACGGATGGAGCCACCCCATGGGCAGCACAGGCCTCCCGCCCTTTCACTGGAAGGAGCCACAGAGAGGCAGCGTGGCCGTGGCCACGAGCTCCGGTCACAGGGAAGAAGACTCAATTTTGGTTCTTAACAAACTGACTGCCTAGACATGAAGACGAGTCACGCATTTCACATGACACCAGCAGCCCTGAGGCAGGGAACACGTGGGGACCAGGCGCTCGTGTTGGAGATGGACGGGAGGTCTCGCTGTGGATGACACCACGGATGGTGACGAGAGGCTGCAGAGCGTATGTGAGCACACTGGCTCCCACTCTTTCAAGGAGAATAATCTGTTCTCCAGCCAAGACCAGCACTTTCCGGTCAGATATGGTCAACTCCCCACGTCCTTGTCCTTAGAGTCACATCTGCTGATGCTCTGTGCACCCCTGGTTCTGCAGTCACAGGAGGCATGGCTCCACTGCGCTGGGAGCACCTCACGAAAGCCGTTCAAGCTGACTCCAGAGGCCCTGAGAGTCAGCGTGCTCCCAGAAGGGCACTCCCAGCAAGGGCTGAAAAGAGAACCTCTCACAGCAAAAAAAGTGAAAAAAGTGAAAGTCACACAGTCGTGTCCAACGCTTTGCGACCCTATGGACTACAGCCCGCCAGGCTTCTCTGTCCATGGGATTCTCCAGGCAAGAATACTGGAGTGGGCTGCTATTTCCTTCTCCAGGGGATCGAACCCGGGTCTCTTGCATTGCAGGCAGATTCTTTACCAACTGAGCTACTAGGGAAGCCCAAGAGTTGGTTTAAAAAGCAAAAGCAAAACAAAGGAACCATAACAAAAAAGGTAAAAATTTTAATCCTCAGAAAGGAGACTTTTGCTAATTTTTGTTTCTGGCCACTGGGCACGTGGGATCTCAGCTCCCCGACCAGGGGCTGAGCCTGCACCCCCTGCAGTGGACGCGTGGCGCCCTAACCACTGGACCACCAGGAAAGCCACCCTTTGGTACTGTTTTATTTAAGGCTCGAAGCCCATCGAAACCCAAACAAGCGAAATGGAAATCTCATAAGTTCCATTATGATGAAATGAGGGAGAAGTTAAACCAAGACAGCATTTAATACAAAGTTACTTTTCTCTTCATTTTTAACAACTCAAAGCTGAGAGTTAAGAACCTTCTGTCCTGTATCTGGAAGACTTCTTCACCACACAGCACTATCAGCAGGGCTGCCAAGGCAACAGCTCGGCGAGAGCGAGGGGCTCCACACCAGTCAGGCTCAGCCGCGCTTTCCCTGCTGTCACGGACTCTACCCTACAATTTATTTCTGCATGTGGGTCGTGACATTTTAATGATGATTCACCAAAAATTTTATGCTTTATGTAAGAAGTTTTAAAGAAAGAATAGATGATCACTGAAACTTTTGCTTCTGGTCAGCTAAAGCAAGAATCTCAACCGGAGGCCTCTCCCGCGACAGTCACTGTCACTAACGGAGAGCAGGCTGTCTCAGAAGGCACCAGAGGGCAGCAGGGGGAGCCGTCACCCACACGCAGCGCACCACCGACTCCAGCCCCGCGACAGTCACTGTCGCTAACGGACAGCAGGCTGTCTCAGAAAGAAGGCACCAGAGGGCAGCGCACCACCAGCTTCAGGCACTGTTGGCACAAAGCGCTTGTATCACTGGGAGCAGCTGTATCTTCAGTCCCACTGACACAAAAACACAGAGGAACAAATTCAAGGGCTCAAAAATATATAATTAATTGGGACCAACGAGAGTTTACCAGAGAACTATGTTCTGTTTAAACAGACGGCGCCCAAGAAGTAGGAACTCGCCCAAGGTCCCTCAGCTGCTGTGAGAATTGGGCATCGGTGTCCTTCTGAAAACTGGACTTAATTCATTTTGCTGTCAAAATAAGGAAGCTGAAGCACCCGAGGAGGGTGCACACCCGGCCTGAAGTCCACGGCCGGGACTGGCTCTGGCCAGGCGGCTCGCCTGTGGGGTCCAAGCCCCTGCTTCCCACACCGGTGCTTTTCCTCAGTTTACGGCAAGAAGTAACCGGAAAACGCTATTCTTGGTGTTTCCGTCAAGCAAATACAGAAGGTATGTTCAGGAAATTCTTCCAGTAAGAAGGGAGGTAGAGAAGAAACTGGAATATCTTAAGGGACTACTGCGGAATAGGTGGGTACAAGTGAAAGCGGACTGGAACCATCCAGAGAAGCACCTCGGGGCTGCGTCAGCACTCGACCGCGTTTGCGTCCGTCCTACTTCGGGTCACTCAACCTACAAACCATTGTGCCACCTCGAGCAGCGTTTCACACGCAGGGTCACAGCTGCCGATGAGCTGATCCACTGAGGACGCTGGGCAGACTCGCAAGACCACCCTCCCAGGGAGCTCACTCAGGGACTCAGCTCACCTGTCACCCCAACCCTTATCACCCAGAAGGTAAAACAGACGCCTGCTCCTCTACACTCAGTCAGACACGGTAAAAAAAAAGCTCAACCACCAGAAATCTCAAGGACTGTGAGAGAAGAGAGGAGATGGCACAGGGCCAACGGCCGCCCTGGGGCTGGAGGAGGCCAGGCGGGCTGCATGGGGGGACAGGGGCTGCCAGAGGAAGGCCCTGCGGTTCTGGGAGTTGCCCTGGACCCCTGCTCTGGGCGGGCGAGGGCACAGGAGCCCCTCTGAAGCAGCCGAGCACCGCGCTCCCCCTGACAAGCTCTGCTGGCAGGGGAAACCAGTTAACCACCGCCTGACCCCAGAGGAGGGAGATGCCCAGCACTGACCCACCCTGGCCATCCGTGCCGTCTCGGGAGGAGGGAGAAAGAGAAACTCCTGTCAAGTTCAGGGGCGGGGGAGCCCACAGGCTCACTCACCTGCAAAGACCTATTCACAGGCCTGCAAACACATCTCCTCCTGATGCCTCACCACATCACCCAGACCTCCGGACGCAGTTCCTTCTATCCGGGACAGCAAGCCTGGCTATCCAGAAAAAGTGACAAGGCACAGCAAAAAGAGCACACACACACACGCCAGGACCAGACATGGCAGGGTTATCCTCAGGCAGCAGTTATCCTCAGGCCGCTTCTGGGGGCTTCCCTCGTGGTCCAGTGGCTAAGACCCTCTGCTTCCAAAGTGAGGGGCAAGGGTTTGATCCCCAGTCAGGAAACTAAGACCCACCTGCCTCATGGCACAGTCAAAACTTTAAAAAAAAAAAAAAAAAAAGTAAAACATCTGTTTTAAAAAAATGAATCTGGGCACATAGGCTCACCTTTAAAAAGCTTTACTCAAAATAGATCACAGGGAATTCCCTGGTTGTCCAGTGGTTAGGACTCTGCACTTTCACGGCTGAGTGCCTGGGTTCGATCCTGGCGTCAGAACTAAGATCCCACAAGCCATGTGGTGCGCGCGGGAGCAGGTGCGGATCCTAGATCTAAATGTAAGATGCAAAACTCTTAGAAGATGCCACAGGAGAAAAGCTAAAAGCTCGTGGGCCTGGTGATGACTTTTTAGATAGAAGGCACAATCAATGAGAGAAGTGAATGGAAAGCTAGACTATTGAAGAGAGAATTCTGAGAGAAAGAGAAGAAAAGGCACAGGCTGGGAGAAAATACTTGCAGAAGACACATCCAGTACGGGGCTGCTACCCCAAATAACACAAAGAACTCTTAAAATTCAACAGTAATAAAACCAACAACCAGTTTCAAAAATGAGCCTGGGACCTCCCAGGTGGTCCAGTGTTTAAGACTATGCTTGCAGTGCAGGGGACGTGGTTTCAATCCCTGGTCAGAGAACAAAGGTCCCACATGCACTTGGCAAGTACTCGGTGCTAACGAGGAAAGGAGGAAGCTCAGATGCATATTACTAAGTGAAAGAAGCCAGTCTGAAAAGGCTACGTACTTTATGTCTCCCAACTCTATGATCTTCTAGAAAAAAAGCAAAATTTTGGAGACAATTAAAAGGTCAGTGGTTGCCAGAGTTCAGAGAGAGGGAGGGACAAACCGGGGAGGCCCAGAGGATTTCTAGAGCAATGAAACCAGTACTGGTCGGACACGTCACTATAAATTCATCCCAACCCATATAATGCACAGCCAGCATCACCAAGAGGTCTGGACTCTGATGTAAACTGTGGGCTCTGGGGGATGCTGGTGTGCCTCTCAACACGTGTAATGGAGGCTCCATCTGGCCCGGGCTGCCAACGGGGGGCTCGCATGTGTGGAGGCAGGGAGTTAATGTGAAATCTCTGCGCCTTCTGGTAAACATTTCCCTAACCCTAAACCTGTTCTGCTGCTGCTGCTAAGTTGCTTCAGTCGTATCCGACTCTGTTCTAAAAACCTCTCAATTCAGTACAATGGAAAATCATCTCAAACACAATACAATGGGGAAAAAAAACACTTGAAGACAAAATATTCACAAAACAAGACCTAGGACAAGCAAAGGAGAAGGCAATGGCACCCCATTCCAGTACTCTTGCCTGGAAAATCCCACGGACGGAGGAGCCTGGTAGGCTGCAGTCCCTGGGGTCGCAAGAGTCAGACACGACTGAGCGACTTCACTTTCCCTTTTCACTTTCATGCGTTGGAAAAGGAAATGACAACCCACTCCAGTGTTCTTGCCTGGAGAACCCCAGGGGCGGCGGAGCCTGGTGGGCTGCCGTCTATGGGGTTGCACAGAGTCGGACACGACTGAGGCGACTTCACAGCAGCAGAAGCAGGACAAGGAACACTCCCTGCAGACCTCCAAAGACATTTATCCCAGCCATTTCTTTCTATAATTCAGACAACGAAGACTCCCTTTTCTTTCTGCAAATCTCTAAGGCCAACACCTGCCTTACAACTCACTACACAGGGCGACCCCACCAACTACAGCTCACCACACAGGGCCACCCCACTGACTACAGCTCACCACACAGGGCCACCCCACCGACCACAGCTCACCACACAGGGCCACCCCACTCACCCCAAGTCACTGCCTCCCTCACCGCCTCTCCTGCAGGTTCGAGAAGCCAGCTCCACTTCAGGAGCTCACGCTCATACGGCTGAAGACAGACACAGCAGGGGAAGTCATATGACAGGCCTTACGTAACAGACATGCACCACCACGTGGCCAGCGAGCCCTCTCCGGGCCAGTGTTGTTAAGACCTGTCAATGCGTGTTCCACACAAAGTGCCTGGAAGGAGATGCGTGCTGACACTTTCTGTCAGAGGATGCATTTTCACCAATTAGCCAGAAAAGCATGCTCTTGGTTTTAAATACAAAAACACAGGGTGCTCAAATGTAACAGTGTGAAGTACAGATTGGGCACTCACATTTAGAAAGGAAAACACTTTAAATATTAACAAACTAGTTACTCATACATACTGCTCTATTTTAAGTGTACAGATTTTAGTTGAATAAAATACTTTATAACAAATTATAATTACCACCAAAGTTTGAGGCACTCCATCATACAGAAACAGAACACTGTTAAGGGAATAAACAATGCCCCCTCTACGCTCCTCCTCCTCCATCACAGAGCACCATCCAGGCTAGGAAGGTCCCTGGGGAAGCCACCCACGGGCAGCAGCAACGACAACAGGAGGGCACTGGGAAGCCGAGGCTGGAGCAGGCCATCCTGCCTCCGTCCACGACAGTCACGGGGAGGGCAGGGACGCGGAGAGGGCTCTCCTGGAGGCAGTGGCAGGAGAGGCGGCTGCCACTGTGACAGCCCTGCCCCCAAGGAGACAGCAGCGACTGTGTCTGCCGTGAATACCACACCTGCAGAGCCCCCACTCCCACAAGGGGAGGCCGTACAAGGAGGGAGGGAAGGCGAGGCTCTGAAGACACGTGCCGACAGTATCTGATCCAACATCACCCACCCCTACCCAAGGAGCTCCATCCAAGGCGCCTGAACACTCACATCTTTACAAAGGAGGGAGAGGGAGCCGTGGAAAAAGGGGGCACCACCTCTGCAGACTCTCTCAAGGTGTCTCCCCTCTTCCCTACTGGTGTCTGCTTTGGGGCTGGGCATCTACACTGGGGATGTTCCTAAAGCACCCACCCAGGGACAGGAAAGCTCCTGGTAAAGAGAGGAGGGTCTTATCACAAAAGTCTCTTTAAACCCAAGACCACTGTCAGCATGACCTGACCGACCTGACCCACCATCTACTTTGACGGTCCAAGTTCCAGTAAGGTCAAATCCAGTGTTACATTCAAACTCCGAGAAGCATTTTACTAACCTCATTCCCTTGTCGGCCTGTTAGACACTTTGAATGCTAAAAGGTTATCTGATGATACGAAGGAATTATTTTTTTGTGTGATGCAATAATGGTATTATAACATAAAATTTAGAAAGAACCTTTATCTTTAGAGATACACAGTGAAATCTTTGCAGAGAAAATTACAGGATGTCTGGACTTTGCTTCAAAATAATATTAAGACGGGAGGTGATTAGGCGATGACTGAGCGTGACTGGCAACGAGTTAATGGCTATCAGGACTAAGTGGTGGGGGCTCAGTACATGCACTTCTCTGTTTTCATATACACTCAGAATTCTGCAAAAGAAAACTCTTTATAAAAGTAAGTAGTGTAAGGGACGTCCCTGGTGGTCCAGCGGTTGAGTCCACCTTGCACTGCAGGGGATGTGGGTCTGAACCCTGGTTGGGGAACTAAGATCCCACATTGCCACAGAGCAAGTGAGCCCGAGCGTGGGAACTAGAGTCTGTGTGCCTGCGTGAGTGACCACACACGCCTGGAACAAGACCCGGCAACTCAGACCTGACTCAGAGACCCGAGGGAGCGACCGGAGACTGACAAGAAGAACAGAGACCTTCCCCAGAGAGAATGCCAGGTGGCTGTGAAGGACATCATGGGAAGCAAGGCACAGATAACCCGAATCCCACACAAACTGTTCCAGAGCACAGGGGAAAAAGGAGACGACCTTCCCAACTGCAATTCTTTTATGAAGCCTTAAAACTGAAACACAACAAGGAAAGTTACAGACAGACCTCACTCATGGAGACTCATACAACTAAATGGTGACATGCTAAAGGCACTCACATTAATATCAGGAAAAGGACAAGGCTGGATTAACACCAATGCTGTTAATACTGCGCTGGAGGTCCTGATTAGCACAGCACCTTGTTTTTAAAAAAGACACTCAAAGGAAAAAAAAAACCTGACATTATTCACACATGCTGTGATTTTCTATGTAGAAAACCCAAAGGAACCCAGAGATAGTCAGAATCTATAAGATACTTGAGCACATGTGCTAGACAGAAAATCAATATGGAAAAATCAGTTTGACAAAGGAGCTGTAGTTACGTAAGATGCTAACATGTGGGAAATGGGGGGAAGGGGATGTGGGATTGCTTTACCTTTGTAACTTGTAAATTTATAACTTATTTTATTTTATTTTAATAAATAATCTTATTTTAATAAATAATTTTTAAAATTAGTAAGCCTGACAATAGTAAGTGTTACGGAAGACACAGAACAACAAAAATTCTCACATTAAAAAAATTCTCACAAGCTGCTGACAGAGCAAAAGTTGGGAAATACTGTGGAAACAGTCGGGCATTGTCTTGCAACTCAGAACATGACTACACTCCTGGAGCTAAAAATTCCTCCCCAGGCGAAAGGCCAGAGGCACTCCTGCACACATGCCTGACAGCGTTCCAAACAGCAATGCGTCCAACAGCAAAAAGGAATAAACTACCGATACACTGTGACATATTTAAAAAACCAAACGCCACCAACTCGTGGACTCAGATCACACATTCGCAAAGGGAATCGAGGGTGAAAACCGGTCTGGAGATGGGAGAATCATAGCCGTGACAAAGGTCGTACCTCGGCACAGACAGACTTGGATCTGCACCTTGAAAATTTCTCATGGGGAGGAGGGAGATAGTAAGGATAAAAATGTCTAAACAGGATCCTCGGGAGGGTGATAATGAAGAAAAAGTTGAGAAACAATGACCTAGGTGGATCTCAAGAATATAACAGTGAATGAAAAAAGCAAGTTACAGAGGAATACATATGACACTATTTACATAAAGTCCAAACAAAATAATACAATCTATGGGGATACACGCGTATTGAAGCTACAGTTCGGAACAGGGGCTGCCCCTGCGTGTGCAAATCCAGGGGCAACGAGGAGACCCCGAGCGCTGGCTGTCCCTTCCACTGGGACGGTAAACGCCCAGGTGCTCATTCACTATTCCTCACTCCTTAGTTATTTCTGTGCTCTGTGCTAGTATCAAGTGTTTCATAAACACTTAAAAATACCACATATGCACTCAGAAGTATTGCAAAATCTTAGTAGATTAAATTAAACTGCATGAATAGCCTTTCCACTGATCGCCATTCAATCACAATATGAATACTGAATGATAATACTAATGAATTTAACCTAGGCTGTTAAAAACAACCATGAAAAAACTTAATTTTTTTTTCTTAAAGAAAACATTTAGAACAACCGCAACAGCAACTGGCAGGCACGTACCCAGCCACCCTGCTGGATGATGTACTCGGCCGCGTGGTCCTCCAGGAAGGTCACGCCGAACTGCAGCAGCGCGCCCAGCGGCTCCTGGCCGCGTTTCGTCAGCTCCAGAAGCATTTGTCGCAGCAAAATCAGAGGCACCAAAATCTTCAACACAAAGATGAGGGAGTAAAACAAACTGAAATTCTTGCAGGTCATTCTACATGTTCAATTACTAGAAAACACATTTTGGTGCATCACTGTGGAATTCCCTTTTTATTATACTTAACAGTGACCTCAACTTGAATTTTGGAGAAAACCGCATGTACGTTTTATACCACAGGGTGGTAGAAATGTTATTATATGACAACAACCAGGCCTCCGTGTGTGCGCACACGCATGTGTATGTGTAATCACATATGTACAGGAAATCCACTGAGGCATTATAACAGCTAAAGACTGGAAATGACCCAACAGGCACTGCCAAATTCTGGTCATCCAGGAAAATATCAAGAAGCTGTTAAAATGAATTAGACGGTGCACTGCCCAGCTGCCGAGATTCATTTTCAGTGAAAAAAGATAAAGCAGGGTATGTGCAATGGTGGCGCCATCTGTGTGAACACTGTAGAACCCCACGGGATTTCTGGAAAATACCTAAGAGACTGCCGACAGTGGCAGCCCAGGAAGAGAGCAGTGGTGACATGGCGGGAACGCACTTTCACGCGCACGTCTTTTGTACGTGGTGCACGCTGTCCTTGTCCTTTTATTACCTAACTGAACACAACACTTTCAAAGTCATGAACCACCTTACACAAGTCACCAAAACCCAGAGTTGTCAGTATCACTCCTAATAACCTTATGGCTCAATATTAAACAGTCATTAAAAAGTCTCCCCCATTTGGGAGAATGGCATTGAAACATGTATACTATCATGTAAGAATTGAATCGCAAGAAAAAAAATAAATAAATAAAAAGTCATTAAAATTTATGACAGAGACTAACTAGAGCGCCTTTCCTTCCCCAAACCCCCTGCATACTGAAGAGAACTAAGTACTTTCAGTTAACCATCTGCCTGAAACCCTTCTGACTACAACATCAAAAAGGACCGCCAAAGGAAATGAAACCAGTTTCCTGTCACTGACCTGCCAAGGTCATAGCTGAGGGATTACAATATATTTCTGCAGAAGAGGAAAAACAGAAAAGACGATGAATTTATATCCTTACTAATATTCTTTGGTGGTTTTAAGTAAAAGCAGCTCCAAGGGAATCTCTATTAAAGAGTCTGAAAGAAAAATGTGGCAAGCACACATCTTTCCTTTGTGGTATTCTAAAAGAACTCTAGCCCCAAGCACAGTCAAAATTGCTTCCCAGCACCAGCAGAGGGGCACAGGGTTGCAGACAGGACTCTGCGAGGCTTTCTGCACAAGCAGATGCCTGCAGCACTTCTGAAAAGAGGAACACAGCTGCTCATCCAGCTCCATGCTCAGTCTCAGTTGGGGCAGGGAGGGGAGCTGTGACCCAGCTCAGCAGACACATCACACCAACCCCTAGGGACTGGGTCCCTGCATGCCTCAAAACTTTCTCATTTCCCACAGTGATGTACTACATGCAATGTCTTAAATTTATTTACATTTAAGCTCTACTGCCTCTCAGAAATGAGCTGCAAATGTTTCAGACTTGCCATATAGAGTAATACTCTAATTGTTCAAAATTCACCTCTTTCACGTATCAAGTGTAGCTGCCCTAGTTTTATGATACAATAATCTAGAGATAAGCCTGTAATCCTCTCAGTCTTAACTTTAGTCCTTAACCGTATTCCCTCTGATTCACTATTACTTTTTACACTGAAATCTAACCTTCTAGTCCATTCTTCATATAGCAACTGCTCCACCATTTTCATCATTTAAGTTACTCTTTCCTGAATCTTCTTCACTGCAATTACATACTCCTTGAAATGCGGTGAGTGCAAAGGCTTCCTTTTATAAGACTAGCATCTTCTACTTGGTTGATGACACTCTCACAGTTTGTAACTTGGATCGTCTTTGTACAGTCACACCCACTGCCCTCCAACTGCTGTGGTCACAAAGCTTCATGGGTATTTCTACAACTGTTTCCATCAGTCCCACATTTCACTACTCACAAGAGTTCTGTATCATCTGCACACCTAATGGACAGCAAGGAGATCAAACCAGTCAATTCTAAGGGAAATCAACCCTGAAAACTCACTGGAAGGACTGACGCTGAAGTTGAAGCCCCAATACTTTGGCCACGTGATGCAAAGAGCTGACTCACTGGAAAAGACCCTGATGCTGGGAAAGATTGAGGGCAAGAGAAGAGGGCAGAAAGGATGAGATGGTTGGACGGCATCACTAACTCAATGGACATGAACTTGAGTGAACTCTGGGAGATGGTTAGGCACAGGGAGGCCTGGCAAATACTATTCGTGAGCTTTGTTTGGATCTCCATTCTCAAATGAGCTTAGGAAAATATCTTCATGAAACTGGGAAGATGTGAATACTAAACAGGCTGATGATATTAAAATTACTGCTAATAACTGAGGTGTTGGAAATACACACTAATGTATCTATAGGGTGTGCGTCAAGGTAATCCAGGGGAGAGTGGGGAACAGACGGATAAGACCAGACCCAGGCTGACACCTGCTGAGGCTGGGGGACGGGCGCAAGCCTGTCACACTGTGTGCTCCATTCTGTGTACACCTGACGTTTTAGTAAAAGATTTTAAAAGGTGAGTGACATAATATGCCACTAAAAATCAACCAAGGCAGATGAACTCTTCCTTGCTACTGCACTTTCACAGTCTACTTGTTACCGTGTGAGCACCAGGCACTAAACACTCTAGCTTTTCTCCTGATGGTCATTTTCTTCTTTTCCTATAAGCAGATAAGTTCATAGAAAACAACCAATCGCCATGAGAGATAATAAAAAAGAATTAAAGAATAACCTATAATTCTGAGATAACTACTATGGATTATTTAATATTCTGGCACACATTCTGATTATTTTTCTTAGTATATACATTCTATACAGCCTACATTTACACATATACTTTTGAAAAAATCATTCTATTAATATGGGTTTGCGACCAGCTTTTTTCCTCCAGTTACTTTTGCCAAGATGCTTTTACAATCTTTACTCAGATGAACTGACATTCAGCTTGGAAACTGGGCATGCTTTGTGGATACTTTTTCATTTGCACCTTACCTACCAGACAGCCACTTCATATAGTGATGTTATTTCAAAATTTTGCAAATACTTGTGCAAAATATAAAATACAAAATATGGGCTAAATGCTTAAATTAGCCAATCTGATTTTGACTGGGGTGGAAGGAGGCATTTTAGCTGCTTATCATGACAAGCTGGGTTCTTTTCTGCCCTAAGGGACTCAGAGAGCAGTGCTGGACTCGGCGGAGCAGGTCCTATTCCAGTGGGCTTCACTTCCATGAAGGCTCAAGCCTCGTGGAGTCTGGCCTGTGGTTCAGGTGAGGGACTGAAATGCAGTAGGGAATGGGGTGGTGGGAAAAAAGGATGGGTGAAGAGGAAACGTGAAGACTGGGGTTACTTTCATTTTTTGGATAACCACAGGACGGGGAAAGGGAGACACACAGGAGTTGACTGTAACAATCTTAGACAAGCACAACAGGAGAAAAACGTAAGATAGGGGACAAGGCTAGTGGTATTAGGGATCTCACTTGCTGTTGGATATACAAAGAAATACCTCATAACGAAGCTCACTTTCATTTATAAAATCTATTTCAAGTGTTCGTAAGAGAGGTTTGCTTTATTCCATAAAGTAAGTGAAACATATTCTAACAACTCTTTCACAGTAGTAACATGATAAAACTCCGTGACAGTGACTGTTTGGGAACAAGGCTCCATGTGTCAAATCTAACACAATAGCCACTGTTTGCGGAGCGCTCACTGTGGTGCCAGACAATGCCCGGAAACAAGCACTGACCACACACGGTGTCGTTCAGCTCTATTAACACTTCTGAGGTTAGTGGTATGGTCTCCATGTCACAAATGTGAACATCAAGACCTCACCTGCTTAACTAACCTGCCCTAAGATGTGCACCTAGTCAGTGGCAAAGCTGATACGGAAACAAGTCCGATTACAGGCCCATGATGCTAATGATTATGCTCTAATGCCTTCAAAGCCTGTATTAAGGTGAGTAAAAATAATATACATCAATTAGATGTATGAAGTCACACAGTCTGGCTTACAGCAGTGTAATTCTCAGTAGAGGAGCTACTTATAAAAATAATTGCATTGCACTTTCTCATCCCAAGCACATCACCAAGGGCCAGCCCTCCTCCTGGTGAACAGGATGAGCCTAGACCACCTCTCTCGAGACTCTGCCTCAGCAAGGTGACAAGTGGACCGCATGGCCTCAAACAGTGGGTGAGCAGCAAGGGACAGCAGAAAGACAGGCAACACCGAAGTGGGAATCAGACCTCAGCTCCAGTGCCAGTTCCAACGTGTACTGGTCCAGGGGTCGTAAGCAAGAACTCTCTTTTTTAAAACTGATTCTTCACCTGACCCAACAAGAGACAAGCTGATAAAGTCCCTTCTGCGCCCTCTGAGGGGACAGCTGCAACACTCAGATGAGGCATGGCGTGAGACACCTTGGAAACATCAGCATAGCCAGGGTTCCTCCTGTAAGAACCCCAGAAGCCGTCCCAAACGAAGCCTGTGCGTTTCCCCCAAAACATACTCACCTGTGTGCAAACAACCGTCTGGAGAGAAATGAAGAGAGAACGGGGATTCAGGACAGATGGAAGGAAGATGGCACATGACAGCACCTTGGATCTGGGCCAGCCTTCATCAGACACACCCACGTGACACAGCTGGGTTCATGGAACAACGAGCTCTCACACGATGCTAACAATCCCCTCCTGGACTTTATCATTAACACACTAAAATCTTGTAACAGAAAAGATAACGGTCGATACCTTATTCCAGCCGCTGGCATGAACTGTGGCCTCCAGTGTACATTCCCGATATGCCTGATATGTCACTGGCCTGTAGAGATTTTTTTTAAAAATCTGTGTCACAAAGAAGGAAAATTCTAAATTTCCAGATGAATAAATATACAGTCACTACTCTGCTACAGAACTTGCGCTAAAGTAACACAGATGATTCAACAGATAATTTTCTATGAGACTGGCTTTCACCATTTGCTATGCATTTTTCTTTAAGCATTCTCTACAGGTGAGATTTATGCTATCAGCTTGGGAAAGCAGTTCACAACATAAGAAAAATAACAATTTTTTTGTAATTGAATTTTATCCAACAAGATTTCTATGTTGCAGATAAATTTATACAGTTGGGTTATTAATAGAATCAAGTTAAGAGCAAACAATAAAAATGATCTCATTAATATAAAGAAACAATTTAAGCTTCTAAAGGCAAAGAATGTAAAGTATTTAAAACTTACAGAGATACTGTCACTGGAAGACTGCTCAAACTGGAGGCAAATAAACATGCTACTTTAAATCTGGAGTCACTGACACCGGCTCCAGGGCAAGGCTCTCCTGCCCATTCCAGACACACAGACACTGGTCTACCGAGGGGTCGTGAGTGCTGTGTTCTAAGCCTGGGTTTCTGTGCAAATTAACAACCACAACAGATACTTGGCAGCAAGGTGAAGGCACCAAGTGCTTGCATAACAGATTTAATAAAAATTTACCTCCACCCACCTTTGGTGGGCAAAGAATTAACACACAAGTTAAAAAAAAGGATAGGAATCTTGCTTTTAAAGGATTGTAAAATTCACTCCAAAGGCATTTTCTGCTTTGAACAACCTGATCACTTCAGTCTTTTGAACAGTTATAACAGGTACACTTCCTGGTAGTTTACTGTTATGTTTTACATTTTAATGCCTTTGTGCTTTATATATCCTAGTACACACTAGGAAACTGAAGCTCAGAGAAGCTAAGAGACTATCCCAAATCCACAGAGATGGCAAAGAGCAACACAGAACAGGAATTCACACCCAGTGAGCTCTGGCTCCAAAGGCCACAAGGCTCCTGGTTTGAATCAGGGTTTTGACATGGTCATGATGGCAGTGATGCCCCTGGTAGCTGGCCAGCATCCGGACTGCGATGGGAGAGGAACACACCAGACAGCAGAGACTCGCTAAGAAAAAAGACGCTACGACAGCTCACCAAGGACTTCTGTAATGGATACATGTTAAAACTAGAATATTTTAACACACTGAGTTAAATACAATATATTTTAAAATCTACATTTAATTTTTTTACACGGCTGCTAGAAAATGTCAAGTTACATACGTGTGACTTCATTTCCCTGCTGGACAGCTCACAGGTCTGGACGTTACAGAGAGCAGCTCTGACACACGTGTCGCCCTTTTCTGTAAGTCTGTGAGACAGCGTACCACCGGGACACTGAAGTACCAAGACCACGGGTGGCTCTTCTAGTGAGACACTATGTGCGACCTTCCTGCTGTCACATTTCCACTGAAGCAGCCGGAGAACAGCTGGAAGATTTGGGCTGGCACCAGGGGGCCATGACACTGGACTCCAGCAAACAGGCTGCCATCTGCCTGCCCACGTGCTCCCCGCAGCTCTACTTGGTCATCCAGTCCCTTCCCTTCCTTTCCTGAACTGAACTGTCTGCTGCTGCTGGGTGGCACAGGGGTCCTGACGGGAGTTTATCAGGCTAAATGACGTTAGCATCCGCCAGAATGAAACATGATTTGAAGCGTTATATGTACACACACTTATGCACATTAAAGATTCAGCAGATTAAAACGTTCAAAGGAAAATTTAACCACAGAAAAACAAGCAGCCTGAAAAACCGGCCCGATCTAATGAGCGACTTGGACTCTGCAAAGGAGAAAACTGAGGGGAAGAACTTTTTTAGATTTAAATATCTTTCTTTTTTTCGCCATGCTGTGAGACCTGCAGGGTCTTAGGGGTTGAAGCTGTACCCTTGGTAGTGAAACTGCAAAGTCTAACCACTGGACAGCCAGGCCAACTTGGGAAAAAAACCCTTCAAACTGCTGGTGCTTGGCTATGTGAAGAGTTCACAATTAATTTTCTACTTCAACAAAACTGGAGGAATAAGTGGTATTTTCTACCTTAAAAGATACTGCCACCAACCTGTATAATACTGGTAGTTCATCATTACTTATTCCAAGGTATTAGTAACTTTTTAGAGTTGTTAAGCTACTGGGGAAAACAAAACAAATATTCATCTAAGACTATATTTTTTAAAAATATCATTTACTTTGCAGTGAAAAGGTGCCGTCTTTTCCTGTAGATCACGAAAAGGACTCCGAAAACAGAATCCTGTCCTGACATAACCGCACATAGATAAAACTGTACTGTTTCTCAACGAAGTAATGATATCCCAGTGAAGTCAAAACTGACACAGAAACTAAGAAGGAAATGACTGATACAAATAGTCTGCATCAAGGTTGGGAGCAATTTTTTGCCTCACGCTTCTCAGTTACTTTGCTCCCAGTCCTAACCACTTTTATAAGTTTTCCATATTTATTGTGGCCAAAAAGCAGGTTTCTTCAAACCTAAGATGTAATCTCAACATATAAACTAAATGAAAGTATGGCTCCTCTAGCGTCAGAAGCTTGGAAACTGCCTAGGCGCCCCTGCCCCCCCACCCCCCAAACACTCCATAAGCGGCTGCTGGGCTGCACCTCCAAATTTCCTGTGGAAGTTGTAATTCCCACACCCAGGATCTTGTCTCCACGTTTATTTTTAAAACTTTCTATGTATAACGTTAAGAAAATCTAGATATGATTTTCACTTCACTGTTTCCTATGCATAGCTTGGATTTTTACATTTGCTCATGCCACCAGAATATGAAGAAACAAACTGAATTCTCCTTAAACCCAAACTGCTTCATTCTAGCAAATGGCAACATACACACTTTGCTTTGTCAAGGTACAGGGTCACCTACTGCAACAGTGGCTTGGCACCTGAATACTGGCCCTTTTAGTAAAGGAACCGTCTTCACCTTGTGTTAGCAGCGGTCAATCTTTATTAAAACAGACATTTTTTTTTCTAATTCATACCAATTTCTTAATGACTCTAAGCAAAGAATTAAGGGAAAGGAATTTTTAAGATTTTCAATAAATGACTTGGGTTTATGCTAATAGACTTTCACGATGAGCTTCTTCTGGCTGACAGCTGGAAGAGAAGTTCCCACCGCAGGCGTGTGGCAGAAGCACCACAGGCAGGTGTGCAAACCAAAGCTGAGCCACATCCGGGCGCCCCAAGCTGACACAACGCCAACCCCAGGGTACAGTGTGTGAGACCCAGCCATTCCAGTCACGCTGGCCATGAGGGTGATGGTGACAAGTGGTTAGGGCCAGTGAAACAGGCTGTGGTTACAACCAGAGAAAGTATCTGCTGAAACCAGACAGTCCAACAAATAAATACAGTCAAATTCATGCTGGAACAGTTACATCACTGCTCAAAATGAAAAAGGAGAGGATTAGGGAGAGGAAAACATAAAAGCAAGTGAGAAAAGCGACACCGTTCACCTAAACGAGGCCTTCAGAGCGAGGACGGCGGGGACTTGCCCAAGGGGCACTCACCGGCTGAGCAGCGTCTGCAAGGCCCCGAGCAGAGGCGCCCGCAGCTCCTGCGCCGCCTTCTCCCCGAGGTGGGCCAGGCAGTCCTCCACGGAGCTGTCCGGGTTCGCGGGGCTGAACACGGGCGAGGTGTGGCGGTCGAAGCCTGTGCTGGCAAAGGCTGAAGAAGCAAAAGGCGCACCCTTGTGAATGAGCAGGTGAGAAGTCGTGCTGTAAACCCAGGGGGTTAGGATGCGGACTACTGGGAACCACAGCATAGTGTAAGCCACTGAAAACGTCAGACGATCGTTACCGGGCATTAATCTTTCTTTCAAGAGGCCCTAGATTTAAAGATTTTCTTAAAGAAAGATTTTTATGGAAAATCTCAGTTTCAAGAGAAGAAAAAGGCTAACCTGACATGTCAAAACGCACAGACCAGCTTTGTGAATGACTGCAGATCCGTTCCAACCAAGATGGTGAAGGAGAGCCTCTCCCAGCCCATCACCCAAGGGGGTCTGACCATTTGTTTTCGCCTCTAGAAACAGGGCTCTCCTTAAACCAGATTCTCATCAGGTTTTCCACCTCAGAGAACCTCGTGACATTCATTCCCTTTCAGAGCAAACTTTCAAACCCACAGTCATGCACACGGACACGTTTTACAGGTACGCACACTGCCCAGCCATGCAGCCAGCCCCTCCTCCATTCCTCACTCCCTGTTACACAGACACCGCCCTGCTCTGACTGCAGTAATAATCCACGCTGGTCCAGGGAGCAGACAGGACGCATAACCCCTGGCAGTGGGGACAAGTGGCGTGCTGTCCTGGGAATCTGCCCTGCATCCTATTTGTAGCATCAATCAGTTAAACGTTAGGAAAGGAAAATAAAAGATTAACATTAGGTTTCTGGATTTCTAAAAATTTATATGTATATTCTTTCCTTACTAACAGGGAGCTGATTTATAGACATGATTTCTATGTTTTTCTTGTTAAAAATTACTGGGCAGGGAATTCCTTGGTCCACTGCTGCTAAGTTGCTTCAGTCGTATCCGACTCTGCACGACCCCATAGATGGCAGCCCATCAGGCTCCCCCGTCCCTGGGATTCTCCAGGCAAGAATACTGGAGTGGGCTGCCAGTTCCTTCTCCAATGCATGCATGCATGCTAAGTTGCTTCAGTCGTGTCAGACTCTGTGGGACCCCACGGACAGCAGCTCACCAGGCTCCTCTGTCCACAGGATTCTCCAGCAAGAATACTGGAGTGGGTTGCCAGTTCCTTCTCTTCCTTGGTCCACTAGTTTGGACCAATACTTTCACTGCCAGCGGCAGTGGCCTAGATTTAGATTTGTTCCCTAGTTGGAGAACTATGATCCTACAAGCAGTAAGGGGAATCAAATCAAATCAATCAAATCCCATCAATACGATCCATTCATAATCCAATCTAATCGATCTGAATTAATCCCATCAATAAATCAAGTAAATCCAGGCAATGCTACTGCACAATTAGTGTAACACAGTATGTTGCCAATATAACTTTCATATGCACTGAAAGCCAAAAAATTCATGTGACTTTTTATTAAAACATCTGCTCTACTGCAGTGGCCTGAAAGCAAACCCACAGTGTCTCTGAGGTATGCCTGTTTCCAATTCCAACCTACTCTAGCCCTCCTATCTCACCTGAGGGGGAGGGGAAAAAACTCAGAAACTGGCTCGAAGTTCACAGCCCAGAGGCAGAAGCTCACTGAAAACTGAGATCTAACCACAGGGTCCCAGAGAGCTTCCCCCCTCCCCATAGCCCACCACCACCTCACTAAACACTGATTTACAACAGTCCCTATTATTCAGTCAAATCAAATCAATCCGATCCCATTCCATCAAATCAATCAAAATAAATCAAATCAAATAAGGAAATAAAATCTTATTAAATCAAATAAAACACGTGTGTGGATGACCCTTGAAAATGCTGTGCTAAGTGACAGAAGCCAGCCACAAGCCACTGCTCAGGGCGTGACTCCACTTACATGCAGACCCTCCCAGGAAGATGCAGGGAGACAGGAAGCAGATTAGCTGGGGGTGAGGATGGCTGGGGAGAGGGAGCAGATGGGAGGTCACTGTTAACTGTTATACAGTGTTTCTTCTGGGGATGTGAACAATGCTCTAACTTTAGACTGTGATGATGGCTGTATAATTCTGTGAATATACCAACCACTAAACTGTGTACCTTTAAATGGATAAGTTTTTTGTCTATATCTCAATAAAGCTGCAAAAATTATTTATGGAAAGCAAAGCAAGATATAACCCAGGGCTGCTCTGGTGGTACAGTGGTTATTAAGAATCCGCCTGCAACACAGGGGACATGGGTTCAATCACTGGTCTGGGAAAATTCTGCAGCCACAGAGCAACTGGGCCCCTGCTCCACAGCTGTGAGCCTGCACGCCCTGGGGCTTGTGCTCGGTAATAAGAACACACCCCAGTGAAGAGCACGCCCTCTCACCATAACTAGAGACAGCCTGTGTGCAGCCACGAAGACACAGCAGAGCCAAAAGTAAAATAAAAATAATTTTTTAAAAAGAAATAACCCAAATGCTCCCCTCCATAAATAAGGGAAAGACTGAGTAAATCTTCGTTTGATATATGGATTTTTAAAGTTTACGATTTAATGTTAAGCACAAAGTCTGTAGCCATAACATCACAGGCACACTGCTGCGACCACCATCTACAATATATGCATGAGAAGGAAGGCAGCACATTGACAGCTCTCTCTTTAATGTTATTAATATAAAGATAACAAATCACACTGAACGGAAAGTACCTTACCATGACTGATTAGTCCAATACTTAACACCAGAAAAGGGTCCATCTCATCTTGCTGGGTATATTGTGGAAACTTATTAATATAAACAGATCCCCCAGGAAAGGAAAAGGTACCTTCTAGTTTCACCACTATAATCCTAGACCCAAGAAGTTATGTAATGCTGTGAACACTTGACTATAAAAAAACAAATGAAGCCACACCAAACAGAGCCACTAATTAACTAGGAAATAAGAATAAAGAGACCTTCAGAAATTTCTTTGTCCAGGGATTTGAGCTCTTCTTCAATTTCAGTTTTAACTTTTAATAAAACTTCTTGATCCAGAGATTGTGAAACTGTATCTTGCTGAACCCCTGAAAACAACAAGAAAGGTTACTATCGAAAGACAGAAAACATTAGAACATGGATAGGATGTTTAAGCAGTAAGTCAGAAAGTACAAAATCAAAACTCATTATCATGCGCAAGGGCTAGGAGAATCTTAAAAATGAGGAGGCTGAGGCCAGGCAGGTTGCACCGCTAGCCCACCCCTGGAGGAGCCGTGACTGGAGCTCAGGCCTCAGGCCAGCGTGGACAGAACCACCAATTCAATTCAGCCTGTGTCCTCGGCTTCCGGTTGGGCTGCTAGGAAGAAGTCTGCTCAGAAACACTGCTGACATAACAGAGAAGAAAACCTGAAAGGCTATCATGTTCCCTTACCTTCCTATCTTCATGCAAACTGCATTCCAAGAGGAGGCCTATGATCAACAAAGCATGTGTATCTTCCAACTTAGGGAAACCAGGAGCATAACCCAGTGGGAGGCAAAAGCTACCCTCCTGCAGTAGAAGGACAGGAAGGGCCTGTTCTGTAGCATGGAAAGGAGAACAAAAGGACAGCGAACCAAAATAAAACTCGGACCCTCAAAAGGGTTTTTGTCGTGGAAAATATAAAATTCCTTAGATATTTCTACCAGAAATGCAACAGAAAGGATCCCCTCATGGTCACGGTTAATATTTATCTGATTAAATGACATTTGATTTAACATTTCTGCCTATGTAAATATCTTAGTTGAAACTACATAAATAAAAATTTTAAAACATTACCTACAACAATATGCTACTAAGCAACCAATGGACCACTGAAGAAATCAAAATGGAAATCAAAAATACTTGGAGACAAATGGAAACACAACCACCCCAAATCCATGGATTAAAGATTTGTAAGACCTGAAACCATTAAATTCTAGAAGAAAACAGGCAGTATGCACTTTGACATGGATCTCAGCATTATTTTTTTGGCTATGTCTCCTCAGGCAAGGGAACAAAAGCAAAAATGAACAAACGGGGCTACATCAAACTAAAAAGCCTTTGCATACTGAAGAAAACCATGTGCAAAGCATAAAGTCAGCCTAATGAACAGAAGATAGTTGCGAACAATAATATCTGGCATATATAAAGAACACATACAGCTGGACATTAAAAAAACCCCGAAACAGAAAAGCCTCAATTTAAATTGGGCAGAGGACCTCAATAGGTATTTACAAAGAAGACACAAAGATGCCACCAGGCACACATTAATGTTTAACATCACTAATTACCCGGAAAATGCAAATCAGAGCCACACTGAGATTATCACCTTGCACCTGTCAAAATGGCTATTACTAAAGAGGCAGTAAATAACAAAGACTGGCAAGGTGGCAGACTGTCGATGAAAACGGAGATGATACACGTGGCTGTGACCGATACAGTCAATATGAAACCAATACGGAGGTTCCTCAGAAAGTTAAAAACAGACCACCATAGTATCCAGCAATTCCACTTCTAGATATTATGCTGAAGAAAATAATTCAAAAAGGTGTGTGTGTGTGTGTGTGTGTGTGTGTGTGTGTGTGTGTGTGTGTGTGTGTGTGCCTTCCCTTATGGCTCAGCTGGTGAAGAATTGGCCTGCAATGTGGGAGACCTGGGTTCGATCCCTGGGTTGGGAAGATCCCCTGGAGAAGGGAAAGGCTACCCACTCCAATATTCTGGCCTGGAGAATTCCATGGACTATATAGTCCATGGGGTTGCAGAGTCAGACACGACTGAGCAACTTTCATACACACACACCCCCCAAAGAAAAAGAAATGAAAAAAGGCAAAATGATTGCCTGAGGAGATACAAATAGCTGAGAGAAGAAGAGAAGCAAAATGCAAAGGAGAAAAGGAAAGATACACCCATTTGAATGCAGAGTTCCAAAGAACAGCAAGGAGAGATAAGAAAGCCTTCCTCAGGGATCAATGCAAAGAAATAGATGAAAACAATAGAATGGGAAAGACTAGAGATCTATTCAAGAAAATTAGACATATCAAGAGAACATTTCATGCAAAGATGGGCACAATAAAGGACAGAAATGGTATGGACCTAACAGAAGCAAAATATATTAAGAAGAGGTGGCAAGAATACACAAGTATAGAAGAACTATACAAAATAGATCTTCTTGACCCAGATGACCACGATAGTGAGATCACTCACCTAGAGCCTGACATCCTGGAATGTGAAGTCAAGTGGGCCTTAGGAAACATCACTATGAACAAAGCTAGTGGAGGTGACGGAATTCCAGCTGAGCTATTTCAAATCCTGAAAGATGATTCTGTGAAAGTGCTGCACTCAATATGCCAGCAAATTTGGAAAACTCAGCAGTGGCCACAGGACTGGAAAAGGTCAGTTTTCATTCCAATCCCAAAGAAAGGTAATGCCAAAAAATGCTCAAACTACCACAGAATTGCACTCATCTCTCACGCTAGTAAAGTAATACTCAAAGTTCTCCAACCCAGGCTTCAACAGTACGTGAACTGTGAACTTCCAGATGTTCAAGCTGGATTTAGAAATGGCAGAGGAACCAGAGATCAAACTGTCAATATCCACTGGATCATCAGAAAAGCAATAGAGTTCCAGAAAAACATCTATTTCTGCTTTATTGACTATGCCAAAGCCTTTGACTGTGTGGATCACAATAAACTGTGGAAAATTCTGAAAGAGATGCGAATACCAGACCACCTGACCTGCCTCTTGAGAAACCTGTATGCAGGTCAGGAAGCAACAGTTAGAACTGGACTTGGAACAACAGACTGGTTCCAGATCGGGAAAGGAGTACATCAAGGCTGTATATTGTCACCCTGCTTATTTAACTTACATGCAGAGCACATCATGAGAAGTGCTGGGCTGGAAGAAGCACAAGCTGGAATCAAGATTGCTGGGAGAAATATCAATAACCTGAGATATGAGATAACACCACCTTTAGGCAAAAAGGGAAGAACTAAAGAGCCTCTTGATGAAAGTGAAAGAGGAGAGTGAAAAAGTTGGCTGAAAACAACATTCAGAAAACTAAGATCATGGCATCCGGTCCCATCACTTCATGTCAAATAGATAAGAGAAACAATGAAAACAGTGACAGACTTTATTTTTTGGGCTCCAAAATCACTGCAGATGGTGACTGCACCCATCAAATTAAAAGACACTTGCTCCTTGGAAGAAAAGCTATGACCAACCTAGACAGCATATTAAAAAGCAGAGACATTACTTTGCTAACGAAGGTCTGTCTAGTCAAAGCTATGGTTTTTCCAGTAGTCATGTATGGATGTGAGAGTTGGACCATAAATACTGAAATGGATGAGATGGTTGGATGAGTCTGTTTCTGTTTTGTTCTATTTGTTCATTTGTTTTGTTTTTTAGATTCCATATATAAGTGAAATCATACGGTATTTGTCTTTGTCTGACTTCTTTCACTTAGCATAATACCCTCTAGGCCCATCCATGTTGTCACAGATGGCAGGATTTTATTCTTTTTCAGTGGCTGAACAGTGCAGTTGCTCAGTCGTGTCCGACTCTTTGCGACCCCATGGACTGCAGCACGCCAGGCCTCCCTGTCCATCACTGACTCCCAGAGTTCACTCAAACTCGTGTCTATTGAGTCGGTGATGCCACCCAGCCGTCTCACCCACTTCAGTATTCTTGCCTTGAGAAGCCCATGAACAGGACGAAAGGCTGAAGAGCATTCCGTCGTGTCTGTGCACCACACCTTCTTCACCCACTGATTCGGCTGCTGGCGGACACTGAGGGTGTTTCCAGGCCTAATGACTGTCAGCAGTGCTGCAGTGAGCACGGGGGGCGGGGGGGTGTCAGCTCAGTCGCTCAGCCGTGTCCGACCCTTTGCGACTCTTTCGCACTCTTTGAACCGAACCTAGCTGAACTATTCAGCCACTAAAAAGAATGAAATCCTGCCATCTGTGACAGCATGGATGGGCCTAGAGGATATTACGCTAAGTGAAAGAAGTCAGACAAATACCGTATGATTTCACTTATATATGGAATCTAAAAAAACAAAACAAATGAACAAATACAACAAAACAGAAACAGACTCACAGGGAACAAGCAGGTAGCTACCGGAAGGGAGAGGAGTGGGGATGATTAAAAAAAAAAAAGAATGCTAATTAGCCTGCTCGTGGCGATCACTTCACAATGAATGTTTATGTGAAACCATCACACTATATACCTTAAATATATGCAATTTTTGTTAATGATTCCTAATAAAGCTGCTAAGTTTTAAAAGTGCATAAAACAAAAACAATCTTATGCAAAATTTGAAGACAATGTATCCTATGAGGAGGGTAATCTTTATAAATTCTTGTCAAGCATAAAAATGTATCTTGGCATATGGGCTTTTTGTTTTATTCTGGTAAAATACACCTAACAAATTTTACCATCTGTATTATTTTTAAGTCTACAGTTCAGTGGTATTAAATACAGTCATAATGTTGTGCAGCCATCACTGCCATACACTTCCAGAACTCTTCATTCTGTAAAACCAAAAATTCAGACCCATGAAACAATAACTCTCCAATACCTCCTCTCTTCAGCCCTTGGCAACCACCACTGTGCTTTTGCTATGTAAGTCTGACTACCTGAAGTACTTTACCTGACTGCAATCAAACAGCGTTTGTATGTCAGGGACAGACAGACTTATAATAAACTAAAGTTGGTTATAATTAAAACAGGCTTTCCTTTTAAAAGTAATTTGTAGTTCAGACGGCTCTACAATGGCACTAATATAATTACACTAGTCAGTAAAGTGACTCCCAAAATATATGCAACATTATTAAAATAAGGCAAACACAAATCAGAAATTTACTGTGGGTCAATCTTATTTCTTTCAAAGAAATTCTCTCTCTTCCTTCTGGCTTTCTGGAAGGCATCTCAAGAGAGGGGAGGAAAGCTTTCCAGCCAAGCACTCCAGTTCATTACACAGGACCTCAGGCAAGGAAAACAGCCTTCTTGAACCTGTGCTGTTACTGAAACAGGAAAACAATACTGTCACAAAGGGAAGCTGTCAAGGGCGAAGAGGTAAGTTCCACCACATCAAAAATGCTCAACAGGGGGCCTCCCTCGTGGTCCGGGGGTTAAGAGCCCGCCTGCCAATGCGGGGACCCGAGTTAAACCCCTGGTCCAGGAGGAGGCCACATGCTGCGGGGCGACCGAGTCCGCGCACGGCGAGTGCTGAGCCTGCGCTCTGGGGCCAAGAGCAGCCTGAGCACCGCAGCTCGAGAGCAGCCCCGAGCGCTGCGACCAGAGAAAAGCCCCGCAAGGCAGCAGAGGCCTAGGCAGCCAAAATTAAAGAACACTCCACAGACAGTGACCCCACTCTCCACCCCTTCTGAATCGCTAAACATTGCTAACACTGCACAGTGTGCACAGAATCAGCTCCCCATGAACCCCTAACTAACGATGTTCATGCAGAACCTGCTTTCAGTACACTCCAAGTCTGGACCAGCAGGAATAAACTTGAGTTTACGTCATGCCGAAGCATCTGCTTCAACACCAGCAGTTACTCTTGTTCTCCAACTGCTGCAACAGAGAACAGCTTAGGGTTTAATATCAACTGATCTAAAACTAAAATGTATCTTTTCCTGAACACATGTCCAACAGAATTTAATTAATTTGTATCCAAAAATGCAGAAGAAAAGTTAACTTTTTAACTATAAGGGTACATTTCACAATAAATTCGTCTGAGACATTTCACCAGGAAGCTACAGTCCTAAATACCAGAAGGTTCCTGGTGTTCTACCTTTCCCAATGTGACCTATCTCTAAGGGACTTGACTTCAAACTTCCTCCAGGCTCAAATAATCTCTGCCATGCTCAAGAATGTAAGAATTTTGGTCAGTCACTGCCATGAGCTACAGCGAACACAGTGCTTTTAAGAAAAATTCTTCAAACATAATTCCACAACAGAAGCAGGATAAACACCAGGCTGAAAAGCTTGAGTCAGGCCTTTAAGTTATACAAAATCATCTCAAACTCAACATCTGCTAGCTTGCTCCTGACCCGTCCTTACTCAGAAATAGACTCTTGCCAGTCAATACAGCCTGCCAGGTAAACTTATTATAAGGTTTCCTCACATAAGAGGCAGTACCTCCATTCCACGCATTCTAGAATTTATCCTCAAATTAAGCTGGATCATCAGAAAAATCCCCAGACAGTATCAACTATCTGTTTCAACTGAGTGCACTTTAGTGCCATATCCTTAGCTTTTATCCAGAATTCCAGAGACAAGAGTTTTGAAATGTAACGCTGTGTTTGATGTTGACGGTTTCTACTGCATTTCTTTGTGTCCTACGTAATAAAGCTCTACGTGGAAAACAATTCTCTTAAAGAATAACATTCCCCTTAAAATAGCAATAGCTGCTTCTGGGAACTAAATACAGCAGTTCCCTTTGTGGGTTCAGCTAACCGCATCAGCCACAGTCCCAGATACTGCACAAAAAATTTTAGAAACAAAATTTATTAATTTTAGACTGCACACCATTCTGACTAGTGTGATGAAATCTGGTGGGATCCTGAGACCTGAGTCATAGTCGTCGTGTCCAGACCATGTAAACTACCCACCCATTACTACGGAACACGCAGCGTCTGGCACCACCTGAGAATCCCGGAGCACACTCCCAGGGACAGGAGGAGCTACTGCCCACCTCCACTTTGCTTTGGCCTTGCCTCAGAACCAAGTTCACTGCTCAGTGCTAAGACGACTGTACAGGACCCTGCAGACAACACCCCTGTGATCTGCTGCTCCCACTATGGAAACGTACAGTCTTCCTATTCTGATTTCATTACAACTTACTTACTACCATTATGTTCTAATTATAAGCCACATTAAATGACACATGGTGTAAAATTAAAAAAAATTAATTCCTCTTCCCACCCGGTAGACACTCACTGCCAATTTACTCACTAACAAAAAAAGGCATTCTTACCTAACCTGGACTCTTCCTTTTCCTGGTTATTTAATTCTGTCCACCCTGCAAGGACCAATTTCTCTTTTTTTGGAGATGCCACATGGCTTGCAGGATCTCAGTTCCCTGACCAGGGATTGAACTAGGCCCTCAGGAATGAAAGTGCCAAGTCCTCACCACTGAACCACAAGGGAACTCCCTGCAAGGACGAATTTAAGTCTCTCTACTTTTCCACAGTATCTTCACTGACTACTTACGTATCATTGACACTGAACGTGTACATCATTTAATCTGTGCCACGCAGTCTAATACTTAAATATGTACTGTCTTGTACCAACGATTTTATAGTTTATCATCATCAGTCTGACCTGATTACAAACTATTTGAGCTAGTCCCTTGGTATTAGACTTATGTCAAGTAAAGACTAAAAGAATACACAAATACTTGACATCAACAGCTGTCACTGTCTCTCTGTGATGAAGACTCAAAGGATTACAACGTATAACCCAACAAGCTTGCTGGGAAGAAGGGACACAAGAAAGGAGGCAACAGAATGAAACTTATTAACAGATTCAGAGGGATTTGTAAAAGTTATCAGCATATTTTGAGGCGACCTCAAATATTTTTAAAGGTTAAAAGAAATAAAGAAAAAGAGTAATCATTTAATGGAAGAGAGTAGGAATACAGGCCAACCACATACACAGGACAGTAACGAGAACATTTATGGTGCCAGCCTGTGACAGAGGAAACTGCGGAGGAGGGATGGCAAGAGTAAGACCTCAGCCATCATCTCATGTTCACGAAGGCCTTCACCAACGTCTGAATCACAGAATTTTAGATCCGAAAAGGTCAGGTTAGTCCACCCATCTCATACGAAGAATATGGGACTTAGTAAATTTAGATGGCTCGCCCAGGCACAAATAAATTATACAAAAATCAGATTAGAAAGTATTCTGATAAGAAACATTATTACTAAATTCAAAAACATATGATTACAATTTCTGAAGTATAATGAATTAAAAATAAGGAATATATGAATGCTTTATTTGCCATCTGCCTCTTAGGAAACTCTGCCTAAAACATATACACATCCCCACACCCATCACACCACTCCCAGTACCACCACCACGCCACAAAGAAAATGACAATAATGTCTTGGTTACCATATGCCTCATCCTGTCAGATTAAAGAAAAGCAGCTGATTAAAGGCGTACCTATTCTCATGAGACTAATGTGACGCTAATCACACACGACAAGTTGTCATACTTGATAATAAGCCATGTGGAAAACCTAAACCAGTAGAAAGTTTACTGCTGTCAGGATACAAAAGGCTATTTCTTCAGCTAACCAATGACATAGACAGATTCACTGATTTTCTTTTAATCAACCCCCACTCCACCCTGACTTTCAAAAGCACAGAGCTACACACAGGACCAATGTAGCATAAATCCTGCACTATAAATCCAGACAAATATTTCAAAGATAAACAAACTTTATCACACTTAAATCCCACCCACCTCAATGTCAAAGAAAGGGTCAGGTGACTCAGCAACCATCATATTCCAGCCCCAAAAGGCACTCAAATGAGTATCAGATCAACAAGCTTAGAACAGTTTTATGTATGGCCTAGACCTCTGAGAGCAAGAATGTTTTCTAAATCTATGGTTCCCTAAACGGGGGCACATTAGAAGCACCAAGAGAATATTAAGCAATAATGAAGCAATAAGTGAAGATACAGATTCCCAGGCCCCATGGAGCACCTGGTTCAGCAGGTGTGGGGCAGTGCTCCACGATCTTTGTTTTGACAGGAATGCCGATGTTCAGACTAGACAAGAAAGTCCAGTGAGCACCCACTCAGAGTCCGGGTTCACAGCAGTCAGGATCAAACATCTCCTGCTCCTCACAGACCCGAGAAGAAACTTAAAAAGCGCAAATCCCCAGGAACAGGGAACTGAACCAGAACCTGGGATCAGATTATAAGACTGGCCTGAAAGCTGACCTGAGATGGTGATACTCTCCAAACTGACCTACGGAGTCAGTGCAATCCCATCAAAATTCCAACTGCCTCTGGGAATGGGCAACTCAGTCCTGAAATTCAAACAGAACTGCAAAAGACAGAACATGGTCAAAGCAATTTTGAAAAAGAACAAGGGTGAAGGATTACTCATACGTCACAATTTCAAAACTTACTACAAAGCTGTAAGCAGTCAACATAATGTGGTAATGGTGTAAGAACTGACATATAAACAAGCGGAATCTGAGAGCCAGAAATAAACCCATATATTTAAGGTCAAATGATTTTTGATAAGGGTAAAAAGATATTCAATGAAAAAAACTATAGGCTTTACAACAAACGGCGCTGGAACAACTTGATATTCCTACATGAAAGGATGAACCTGGACCCCCACACTTCACATAAGAAAATTAATTCAACAAACAATAAGGTCCTACTGTACAGCACAGGGAACTATACCCAATCTCCTGGGATAAATCATAATGGAAAAGAATATAAAAAAATAATGTATATATATGTAACTAACTCACTTTGTTGTACAGCAGAAATTAGCACAACATTATCAACTAACTTCAATTTTTAAAATTTTTAAAAATTCCTAAATGGTAATAAAAAAATTAATTCAAAATGGATCAAAGATCTAAACTGAAGAGCTAAAAAGTGTAAAGCTCTTGGAAGTATAACAGGTGAAAATATGTGTGACCCGGATTAGGCAATTGTTTCTTAGATATAACACCAAAAAACTAGAAATCAAAGAAAACATAAACAAACAAGATTCTATAAAAATTTAAAACTTCTACATGTCCGAGAAGAGACAAAGCACAAAATGGAAGACACTATCTGGAACTATATATACATATATATACATATATATATATATATATATATATATATATATATACCTCTTATAAGGGTCTGCTATAAAGAATTCTTACAGTTTAACAATAGAAACACAAATAACCCAATTTTAAAATGGACAAAGTATATGAATATTTCTCCAATTATACAAATGGCCAGTAAGCACATGAAAAGATGTTCAGCATCTTTAGACGTTAAGTGAAAGCAAGTGAAGTTGCTCAGTCGTGTCCGACTCCTTGCGACCCCGTGGACTGTAGCCCACCAGTCTCCTCCGTCCATGGGATTCTCCAGGCAAGAGTACTGCAAATTAAAACCACAGGGAGCTACCACTGCACACCACCAGGATAGCTATAAGCAAAAAAATACGAACAACAGGGACTGCTCCAGCAGCCCAGTGGCTAGGGCTCTGTGCTCCCAATGAAGGGGGCATGGGTTCAATCCCGGGTCAGGGAACTAGATGCCACATGCATCAACTAAGAGGCCACATGCCTCAGCTCCTGCACGCAGCCAACTAGGGCCCTGTGCTGCCAGATAAGTGAAGAATATTTTAAAACAAGAACAGCAAATTTGGTAAAGCAGCAGAGAAATGGGAACCCTCTTATACTGCTGGTGGGAATAGTACAGCCCCTTTAGAACACACCTTAGTAGCTTCTAACAAAGCTAAACATACTCTCACCATAAGCTCTGGCAATCATGCTCCTCTGTATTATCCAAGTGAGTTAGAAACTCACATCTATACAAAAGCTGCACAGAATGTTCATCAGAGTTTTATATGTAACTGCCAAAACCTGGAAGTAACCAAGACGTTCTTCAATAGGTGAATGGATAAACAAACTGTGGTACATCCACACAATGACATGATACTCAGCAATAAAAAGAAATGAGCTATCACCAGGAGATACCACTTCTTACTCATTAGGAGAACTGCGACAAAAGGGCAGAAAACAGCAATGCCGGTGAGGGCGTGGAGAAATCAGAACCCCTGGGCACCGCTGACTGGACTGTAAAATAATGCAGCAACTGGGGAAGAAAGGGTGGCATGTGCTCAACACACCTAAACGTAGGATGACCCAGCCATTTCACACCTGGGTGTATGCCCCAAAGAATGGCAAGCTGACACTAAGACCGTTCGTACACCAATTTCTATCACTGCGTCATTCACCACCGTCAAAAGGCAGAGATAACCCAATGTCTACCAGCCAGATGAATGGGTAAACAAAACAAGCTTTCTACACGCAAGGCAACATAGAGTCAGCCTTAAAAAGGAGTAAAAGTCTGAAAAACGCTGCAACACAGGTGACCCTGACAGACACGACGCTAAGCAAAACAAGCTGGACACAAGAGGCCAGACACTGTGCGATTTCACTCCAGTGAGACTCAGAGAGACAGAAGAACAGTGTCTGCTTAGAGGGGGAGGGGAGAGTAACATGGGGGATCAGTGTTTACCGCTGGATGAATAGCCAGCCAGCACCACGACACGCATTCAACAGTCACATTACTAATCAACAGACACGAGCCTACTCTCCTTCCTAACCTAAGACATGTCTTAGTGAATCCCTATTAATGACTACAACAGCAGGGTGCTCTGTATTAATACAAGCAAAGTTGGACGTAACAAGTTGTTATTTGGGATCACATACACAAATCAGCAGGACTTCTGCTAGTCAGAATATATAACGTTGAACACATTCAACACAAACTAATGGAGTCCAGTTGAGCTGACAACGTTTGGAAAAGCACAGAGTTAACTATTTAAGGAGAAGTTATGCACCCAGCACATGACTCACTGAGGAAAAAATGAAAGACATTTCATGTGACAGAAATATTGAGTAATGATAGGGCCACCTTCTTTAGCCTCTTTTTCTCACACCTATTGCTTCATGAACTTGAAACCAAACCCTAACCACACTGCACCAATGCACGCTGCAGAGGCTCTATTTATAACAGCACAGCACAGAAGGGAGACTCCCTCAGGCTTCAGATAACAAACTGGAGAGCAAAGCAGCAGAGACAGCAGCTAGAGCCCAAGCTTCCCCGAGAGGCCAGCACACACATCTGCATTTACATACGGCGCTGTGTACTTGGGCTTAAGGAAGCAATACAAGGGTGACAACCAAATTTCAAAAGCAAAACAGAGACATCAAAGCAGGTAAACCTCTCAGATCTACAAGACTTGGGTAGAAAAAAGTTCTATGCTCACGCAGAAGGAAAAAACCTGATTAACACAGGCTCACATAAATGCGTAGGTCTTTACAAACTTAATAAATCACAGGGCTTGAAAAGGCCTGGTTTTTGTGGACCGTGAAGTTTGTTACAGTTAAAAAATATCATAAGTAAGTGGAATCTGGGTAGATGGGAACATATGTACGTATTTGAGTAACCAACTCATCTAGTTTGCCCAGGACTTTCCCAGTTTTACTCAAGCCTGGGCAAACTGGACAGCTGGTCACCCTAATGTGCATACAGGGGAGACACACTAATGAGGACAGGAACCTAGGCTGCAATAATAAATAAAGGCGGTGACTTCAGCAACTTAACCCAAAGGTGCATCCCTCCTGTGTGCGTGTGCGCCATATCTAATCTGGGGACTGGAGGCAAGAAGACTGTGTCCTACAGTGACTCAGCAGCCCTGCCTGCGGGTGGCGGCGTGCTCCCGTGACTGCAAACTCAGGGAACACCTCTCCCCCTTCAATCAGCCTACATACACCACAGGCAAGGGAAACACAATGGAGAGAAGGCACACTGGCCCTTAAATGCCACAGCCTGGAAGTGACACAAACCCCAGCACCTGAGTTCCACTGGCTAGGACCAGTCTCATGGCCCTGCTTAGATGCACTTTCCTTCATGCCTCAGACAGAAAGAGAAACAGGTCTGGGGAATCATCAGGAACCACTGTCACAGGAAATCCAGAAAAACATCCACTTCTGTTTCACTGACTATGCAAAAGCCTGTGACTGTGTGGATCACAATAAACTGGAAAATTCTTAAAGGGATGGGAATACCAGATCACCTTACCTGCCTCCTGAGAAATCTGTATGCAGGTCAAGAAGCAACAGTTACAACTGGATATGAAACAACAGATGGGTTCAAAACTGGGAAAGGAGTACAACAAGGCTGAATACTGTCACCTGCTTATTTAAAATATGCAGAGTACATCAAGCGAAATCCTGGGCTGGATAAATCACAAGCTGGAATCAAGATTGCTGCGAGAAACATCAACAACCTCAGATATGCAGATAATACCACCCCTAAAGGCAAAAAGTATAGTAACTAAAGTCTCTTGATGAGGATGAAAGAGGAGAGTGAAAAAGCTGGCTTAAAACTCAACATTCAAAAAACCAAGATCATGGCTTCTGGTCCCACCACTTCATGGCAAACAGATAGGGAAAAGTGGAAACGGTGACAGATTTTATTTTCTTGGGCTCCAAAATCACTTCGGATGGTGCTGCAGCCATGAAATTAAAGATGCTTGCTCCTTGGAAGGAAAGCTATGACAAACCTAGACAGCGCATTAAAAAGCAGAGACATCATTTTACCAACAAAGTTTTGTAGAGTCAAAACTATTGTTTTTCCAATAGTCATGTATGGATGTGAAGGTTGGACCATAAAGAAGGCTGAGTGCCTAAGAATGGATGCTTTTGAACTGTGGTGCTGGAGAAGACTCTTGAGAGTCCCTTGGATCAAACCAGTCAATCCTAAAGGAAATCAACCCTGAATATTCATTGGAAGGACTGATGCTATGGCTCCAATACTTTGGCCACCTGATGCAAAGAGCTGACTCACTGGAAAAGACCATGAGGCTGGGAAAGACTGAGGGAAAGAGGAGAAGATGTGTTAACAGAAGATGAGATGGTTAGATGGCATCACTGACTCAACCAACATGAGTTTGAGCAACTCCGGGAGGTAGTGAAGGACAAGAAAGCCTAGTGTGCTGAAGTCCATGGGCTTGCAGAGAGTTAGACACGACTTAGCAACTGAACAACAACAACTGTCACAGGGGCAACTCAGCTCAAGTGAACAAATTAATAGGAATATGCATGGCTCATTGACAGTCTAAAGCAACAGTAGCCAGGAGACGCAACAGGTAATGGGGTCTTCTGTAGGGTAGACTGAGGGAAAAAGAGCACCTGTGGGTTCCTGATGTGAGAGGTAATGTAAGCAAGTGCAGCTTGCTTGTGGCCTTCAAATTACATGATGGAGAACACAGGAAATGAAGGAGAAAAATCAGGAGACATTTGTTTCAAATCCTGAGGCAGGATTTAAAGGAAAATGGGAGAACTGTCACAGAACTCTAACAGTTAATAATAGTTGACAAAGAAAGAGGACGGAAGCAGAGATGAGAGGTAAAGGATGACTGTAATGTTTCAAGCCTGGAGAGCAGGTGGTTGAGACTCTGCATTTCCAATGCAGGGCGTGTGGGTTCAATTCCTGGTCTGGGAACTGAGATCCCACCTGCCGCATAGCATGGCCTAAAGAAAGGAAGTGATTATCTGAAAAAAGACCAATTAGTCTGTCTGGGACTTACTCACTTGACTGAATCTGGGGTGCTGAGGTCAACACTGCAAAATTACTATCCCTGTTATGCTAATTGAGAGTCTACTGACAATTACCTTAATCAGGTGTTACATGAAATAATGGATGGCTTTCACTGCATGTAAACTGGAGGGGTGGGTGGCTGGGAGGGGTGGCCTGCAGGAGCCCCAGCATCCCTGTGTGTGCCAAGCATGACAAACTGAAGGCTAAGTTCCTCGGATCGAGCCCTCTCCACGGCTGGCGATGAAATAACTAGGCAGGTGCAGCGACCACATGACTGCTCGCTCCTTTTTGGTTCTGCAGTTTGACTCTGGACAACTTACAAAGGTAAATAACCATTAGTAGTAGGGGGAAGCAACATAAAGAACTGCTCTTCACTACCCTCTCTACAAATAATGTGCTGAGTTACCAGACCCACTGCAGGTTGAGCACATGCAGACAGACGGTAGACGCCAGCCAGCACATGTGTTCAGGGCGTGCGCCTGCCAAGAGTCAGTTATCGTTCTCCCAGCCTATCTGTTATATTGGGAATACTGGGACTTCCTGGCAGTCCAGTGCTTAGGACTCTGCGCTTTCAATTTGGGGTCGGGGGTGGGGGTAGGTAGATCCAATATAACCAGTAAACCAGTATACAGTATGACCAGTAAACCAGTATACAGTATGACCAGTAAACCAGTATACAGTATGACCAGTAAACCAGTATACAGTATGACCAGTAAACCAGTATACAGTATAACCAGTAAACCAGTATACAGTATGACCATTAAAGTTATACTGGTCACTGAAATGGTGCAACTGACTTAAAATTACAGATATCACTGAAGTATGATATGTAGTGAGGCTTGCTGAAAGCGAAATTACGTTTTGTGAAGCTGCTTTTAAAAATACCACCTTAAGTTAGCTGTGAGAGAAACAACTGTAATAGAGGAGAAAAAATCATGAAAATCTAGAACGCCGCTTCAATGAAACTACAAATGCTTCTATGTGCTTACTCCACGCTAAGCATAAATTTTAAGGTGCACATAATAGATATGGAAGTTTAGTTTATGGTAGAAAGAGGACATGGAATTCCAATCAACAGATTCATATTCAGAAAGAAAAATGCCTTGACCATACACCAAAATTACTAAGTAAATGTACGTTTATTAACATTTTAACTAAAATTTCTTGTAACAACCACTTTGTTAAGAATTCCTTCTTGCCTTGACTTCTTCAGTAAAAGCCCTATTACCAGTGTTAGTGACCTAGATAAAAGGGGTCCTATGGTAAACCAAAAACTGTATCGCAGTCTATCAATGTTTAAAAAGATGGAAACGTTTAGACATGCAATAATGGAGATACAATACAAAAACATGTAAACATGATAAAATGGTGGGGGAAAAAAATCACCACAATCACTGTGATCAACTGTTACAACTGTTCAAAAATCCTGCAGCAGCGCTCGGTCACGTCCACTGTTTGTGGCCCCGTGGACGGCAGCCCGCCAGGCTCCTCTCTCTGCCCATGGGATTCTCCAGGCAAGAACACTGGAGTCGGGTGCCATTTCCTTCTCCGGGGGATCTTCCCGACCCAGGGATCAAACCCGGGTCTCTCGAATCTCCTGCACTGGCAGGTGGATTCTTCACCACTAGTGCCTCCTGGGAAGCTCTTGAAAACTATGCGGATACTGAGTAATATCGGAAGACAACAGAAAGTACAACAGCTGCTGTCTGAGTTTAGGGAGATAATAAATTAAATATTTGGTATATTATTTAAATAATAAATTTTAGTAGGAAAAAAATGTTCTTTTATCGTGTCTTTGAAGCTATTTTGATGTAATTTTGTGTAAGCAGCTACTGAGCTCAGTGAATTCAAAATATGATTCGATGTTTAAAACGCAACACACCCTCGAGTTATGTGTTGGCATTTCCGAGCTCTGTTAAGACGTCGCTGGCCATCCCTGTAGCTGGGATGGCTCCGGGGGCCCATCTTTTCTGAATCTCAGCAGGACACTTCCTGAGCTAAAACAGCAGCAGATGAGAACGACCTCCATGGCCATAGTGAAATCCGTGATAAGAATACTCAAGAAAATGATGCTACATCTTAACGAGGAAGACTGACTCAGACTCTACCAAGCTTCGTCTGGCAAATTAAAATACAGTACAAAGAACTGTGCTACAAACTCTCTAAGTCTGAGAGATTAATCCACTGTTTAAATCTAATATCCTTACTACTATATAAAGAACAGATAAATAAGGACCTACTGTACAGCGCAGAGAACTATACTCAGTATTTCTAACAACCTAGAAGATGAAAGAATCTGAAAAAGAACTGACATTTACCTATAACTGAATCACTGCTGCACACCTGAAACTAATACAGCATTGTAAACAAGCTATACTTCAATTAAAGAAACTTAATATCCTTGAAAAAAACATAATTCTAAGAACTTGTTATAAACTTCAAAAATAATTATTTAATTCTAATCTATATCCTGTTAAGTAGGAAATCTCCAAAGGCAGATGTAGTTCTATTTATTTACATGTATTTAGTATGTTTTTTACCTCTACCAACGGCAATCATTCAAAATATTGAGCTGGTGGGCCTCCCCTGGTGGTCCAGGGGTTAAGAATCCATGCTTCTACTGCAAGGGGCACAGGTTCAATCCCTGGTTAGGGAACTAAGTCCTCTTAAACCAAGTGGTGCAACCACAAAAAAAAATCAAGCTATTAAAAAAAATTAAAAGTCATGCTTCTGGGAATGGATCAGGGGTTGGGAAGGGACAGAGTGAAGTGTCAGTCTTTAAGAGCTGATAGCATTATTCAGACTCACAGCCATGGCTATACAGTGCTCAGACACACATTTTGGCACACATTAATTATTACTACTTAATTCAACCACAAGCCAAAGACGATACCTTGGAGTGAGGAAGCATGCTGCTCCTGCAGCTTCTCCTGAGAGAGGAGTCCCAAGTAGCTCAGAACCACGTACTTCGTTTCATAGTGAAATCCTAGAGGCACGGTAGTTGAGGACGCCATGGGGGTGGCCGGCAGAGCTCCGAAAAAGTCTACTTACAGATGTACAAAACCTAAAACCAGAAGAGTATTTTTTTAGTGTACAGTTCATTACACACCGAGATGTCCCGGGTGGCCAGTGGTTGGGAATCCACCTTGCAATGCAGGGGACCTGGTTCCATCCCTGGTCGGGAACTAACACGCCACATGCCCCAGGGGCAACTGAGCTCTCACAACACAACTAGAGTCCAACTCGAGAGTCCTGAGCTATAACTCAGGAATATCCCGAGTGCCACAACTAAGAGTTGATGCCGTCAAATAAATAAAGTGTTTTTTTTAAAGTTTGTTACATGCCAATACATTCTCCCATTAACTCCAACCATTCAACCAAATACCAAAATAAATATTTCTCAGACTTATCCTTGGTAATCTTTAAAAAACATAACTTCAGTTTACTTACAGTGGGAATGCATGTACTCAGATTTCAGGCCAAAAGCACACTTCCCTTTCTCTCTCCCCCAGTTACCCTACTTTCACCTGTGTGGCAAGAACAGTAGCTCTGCCCTCTCTTTATGCTGCACCAGCCCCCAGCCAATATGTTCTCATTCTTCTACTATTAAAGCCTTCACATTCCTGCAGGGTCCATGGTGCGCAGCTGCAGGTGACACCTGCCGTTTCCTCCGCAGCTTCGTGTGCCACACGACTAGTCTGAGCCTGAGCAGTGAGAGAAGCTGTGTGTGCAATGGGGTGGTGGCGGAGGGTGGGGAGGAGGGGGTGTCCTCTCCTTGCAGACCTCTCACCTCCTCTCTGGACTTGAAATACGACGATGGCAGACACCTCTCCAGGGGGCAGCACAAGACAGGAGAGACCTGGGCCCCTGAATGGCGCTGCGGAGCAGAGCCGCTCTGCCCGCCCTTACCGCCCGCCTCTGAACTCTTCCTCAAGTCAACTTTACTCCGAATCTCTTCAGGAGGTACTTTAACTTATACCCTAATCAATGCGAGTCCAACTCCACTTCTCCACCTGTACCCAACTGTTTTACCTACCATGTACCCCTGTTTTAAAGACCTATTCTTTTGGCAGCTTTCAAATATATCACACAGAACTATATATACTATGCTCACCAGGCTGCAAGTTACAAACTCAGGATTTATTTATATCATAATCAGTTTGTATCTTTTAACTCCTACTATGTATCTTAACAGTCATTGCAAACCAAAGTGTTTTATTAAGGTTTCCAAACAATTGTTTTCTACTTAAAGCAATGATATAGACTGTTTTAAGAGCTTAAGAAATATCTGATAAAAGAAAAACATTCAGATAACTAATAATAGGAAAAAGAGACAGGGAATGTTAACAAAATTTAAGATTTGTACTAAACAAACTAAGATACATGAATAAACAATGAAAAAGTATGGAGAATTTGAAATACACAAAATAAAAGGGTGACTATATAAAGAGATTAAAAAGAATGAACATAAAAGTCTGGTTTCAAGGGGAGAAAGGAGTCTGAGAACAGAGACAAAGGGTCTGACAATTCTTTAATTTTGTCACAATGAAAGAGACTTAAGCATGCTTACATTCAGTGAAAGCCGATGAGAAATAAAAAGAGAGCAAGGAATAAATTACTAAGTAAAGTTCCGAAAGAGAGGAGAACAGAGGAAATCAACAACAAAATTTAACCTTTGCAAAGTCTGTTGTTTTTGTTAAGAGGAACAAAGAAGTACTCATCTTCTGAATAATGCTTTAAATTAAAAAAAAAAGATGAATGTTCTAGAATTTGTTATAATCAAATTTCTTGTATTTATCCAGGCACCCCAGTGCAGCACTATTTACAACAGCCAAGCCGTGGAAGCAACCTAAATGTCCACTGACAGAGGAATGGATAAAAATGATGTTGTGTTTACTCACACACACACACGTGCATGCATGGACTGGAATATTACTCAGCCATAAAAAAGAATGAAATCATGCCATTTGCAGCCACTCAGATGCACCTAGAGATGATCACACTAAGGGAAATAATTCAGAAGAGAAAGACTAATACTATATGCCATCACTATATGTGGAATCTAAATCATGACACGAGTGAACTCAGCTACAAAGCAGAAGCAGATTGGCAGACACGGAGAGCAGGCGTGCAGCTGCCGAGGGGGCAGAGGGAGGGCTGGGCTGGATCGGGACTTCGGGGTTTGCACATGCAAACTACACTATGATGGATAAACAACAAGGTCCTACTGGACAGCACGAGGAAGTATATTCCCTGTGATAAATCACGGTGGAAAAGAATGTGTACGCATGCATAACAGTCACTGTGATGTGCAGCAGAAATGACCACACAGAACACCTGACTGGTTCAGTTGGGAAAAGAGTACAACAAGGCTGTATACTGTCACCCTGCTTATTTAACTTCTATGCAGAGTACATCATGTGAAACGCCATGCTGGATGAATCACAAGCTGAAATCAAGATTGCCGAGAGAACTATCAACAACCTCAGATATGCAGATACCACTCAAATAGAAGAAAGTGAAGAGGAACTAAAGCCTCTTGACGGGGCTGAGAAAAAGGAGAGTGAAAAAGCTGGCTTAAAACTCAACATTCAAAAAACTAAGATCATAGTATTTGGTCTCATCACTTCATGGCAAATGGAAGGGGAAAAAGTGGAAACAGCGACCCATTTTATTTTCTGGGGCTCCAAAATTACTTCGGACAGCGACTACAGCCATGAAATTAAAAGACACTTGCTCCTTGGAAGGAAAGCTATGATAAATCTAGACAGCATATTAAAAAGCAGAGACATCACTTTGCCAACAAAGGTCCATTTAGTCAAAGCTATGGTTTTTCCAGTACTCATGTATGGATGTGAAAGTTGGACCATAAACAAGGCTGAGCGCCGAAGAATTGATGCTTTCAAACTGTGGTGCTGGAGAAGACTCTTGAGAATCCCTTGGACAGCAAGGAGAACAAAGCAGTCAATTCTCAAGGAAATCAACCCTGAATATTTACTGGAAGGACTGATGCTGAAGCTCCAATACTTTGGCCACTTGATGCAAAGAGCTGATTCACTGGAAAAGACCCCGATGCTGGGAAAGATTGAAGGCAAAAGGAGAAGGGGGCGAAGGAGGATGAGATAGTTAGACAGCATCACCTATTCAATGGACATGAATTTGAGCTAACTCCAGGAGATAGTGAAGGACAGGAGCCTGGTGTGCTGCAGTCCATGAGGTCAAAAAGAGCTGGACTGACGTAGCTACTGAACAACAACAGAAATTCCACAATATTGGGAATTCCCTGGTGGTCCAGTGGTTAGGATTTGGTGCTTTCACTCCCCTGGCCCAGGTTCAATCCCTGGTTGGGGAACTAGATCCCACAAGCCACATGGTGTGGGAAAAAAGAGAAAGAAATTAACACAACATTGTAAATCAACTATACTACAATAAAATGAATTCTTAAAAAAAACTCCTTGTATTTATCAGAAATTCCCATCTCTGAAGACACTTTTAATTACACACCAACCCAGATGCTACAGACAAAGCATCTAGGATTTTTAATCTAGTACTCTTCAAATCTCCTTAGAAATCCCAACTGCCTAACCATAAATGCCATAAAGCCGACCAGAGTTGGGCATGACTTGGCGACTGAATAACAAAGGCCATCTTAGTCATGACTTCATAATTCTCCACCTTCCAAACTCCCCATCCTATTCACAAGGAAGTCCTCAGCCGTAGTATACATGTCGGCAGCCATACATCCACATGGTTGATGAATGCTTCTGTTACACTTACTGATTCACACCAAGGAAGAAGACGGCCACACACATTTAAGTCATTTCAGTTTAGGATACAGTCTTTAAGCTTCACATGTGTCTCTGACATCCTAGTCATAAACACAGCACACCCAGAGGTTAAAACATCCGTCCAGCTCCTCTAACTCTGCCTAAGCTGCCAGTTTCAGAGCACTGGGGCAGCTCCTTCAACTGATGGGGCAGGCAGACCTCAGAAACACTACTATGTGTCTGCAACACCGGGAATATTGCCAATTTTTATAATAGCTGTAAATGGAGTGTGACCTTTAAAACCTTGGAATCACTACACTGTATAACATATAATATTACACATCAACTTCAATTAAAAAGACATGCTATTTTATGTCCAGTGCACTTGTATTCAGTTACAATTTCTCAAAGGCACCGACAATATGCCGAGTGTACCCTCAGCCCCGCTGCTGGGTGCTCTGGGAACAGGGCACCCACTGCCTCTGGCACACTCTATGCAGACTAAAGTCAGCATGCTGAACCAAGGGCTCCTGCGTTTCTAACACATACCACAAATTCCCCTTGCACGAGACCTCCACTGCTGAAGTACTGTCACAGAAAATGTCACAGAAATCCTCCACACCGGAAGGAAAAAGTAGCAGTCTCAACTTTATTAATGGAGAGACAGAAGTAGACAATTTATCTGCCGAAAATTAGAAGAGATGGTGAACAGCACAACCACCTGGCGGAGAGCACTCTCCTCAGTTCTGACCTCGCAGGCCTGCACCCTTCCAACACACACCTCCTGCAAGCCTGGCAGCGTGCAGCGTTGAGAGGACACAGAAGTGAAAATACTCCCATGAATGACAACGGGAAGAAACGGTAGAAAAACAAGGCAATGTCCCAAATATCAGACGCCCATAGTAGCGAAAGAAGCAATTTTGTCAATTTTGAGAATGGGGTGGTGGCGGGGAGGGAGGGGGACAGGTTAAAGGAGAAGGACACGTGCTCTGAGCCCAGCAGCTAGTCTTCCTGGAAGCAGGGGACCACGCTCAGGTCCAGTCCCACTACCACCTCATCCACCAGAGGACGCTCCTGTCTGAGACAGCACAAGCTTCTTTCCAATGCTGAGAAAGACACAGCCACTGTTACTCTTTACATTCCATCTAGAACACCTAATTCAAAGTAGGTGTGAGCATTCTTGGTGTCAAGAAATGATTGCACACAAGAATGCTCTTCAATACAGACAGAAACTGCTGCTTTTTGCACAACTCTAACAAGCTGCTGACTACAGCTGTGCTGCCCAGCCGTTTCTCTCTCTGCCTTACACCTTTCGTTTGTTCCTCTCTCAAGGTACAGGTAGCTGTCAGCCAGACGGATGGCCCGAGGAGGCCCAGGGTAACTTAATCCGTGTTTATACATAGGCAATCCTTCATTAACAATGTCACACCCACAATCTCACAATAAACAGTTTGCTTTCCCTAAAACTGGATTTCTACTATGAAGACCAGTGCAAACGCCAGGACAGCAGTGTAGGAATTGGGTATTTTGTATGCAGGGTAGCCAGAACGCCTACAGCAACCATTAGATTCTGCTTTAAAACCTTATGAGAAGCAAATATGCAGCAACTCGGGTGTCTTGCAGCTGTTTCCCAACCTTGGCTCATCACCACCACCTTGGCTGCTATTACAGACAAACTTTTAACACCAACCTCAGAAATACTGACTTAGAATATCACACCTATACTGTATTTCTTAACCCCACAGAACTGTTAATACAAGCACAATTACAATGTAACATGATGTATTTATATTATTTTAGGAAGCTTTGTTTTTAAGACCATTTCCTCCCACCGAAATAAAATGGTAACCTTATTATATTGTTAAATACTCCCATATGGAGTTGAGTAGATCTATAATCCCAGTTTATAAAGAGAAATGTGAGAGACCACAGATAATTCAGTTATAAACAAAATTAACAGTTTTTGATTCCCAGACTCCAGTCCCATTGGTGGTTTGAGTAAAGACTGTTTTATAAAGCTCCAGAAATTAACATGAACTCCAATAACTTCATTTTTTTTCTTTTTAACTTCATCTTTTTAATCCATACTTTATTAGTTCTTGCAGAATTCTAGAAGTTTCTCCCAAAGAAAAGTTACATAATCCTAATAAATATTGTGAAACCGCAGAAATTTCACTGGGTCCAACTGAGAAACTCAACTAAGCATTTCATTTTAAAATTCAGCAGACACTAAATTATTTTAGTGTACATCATCACTTTCCAACTGAAACACACCTAATTGAAGAGGTCAGTTCAATCCTGTGTTAAGAGCCATCCACAAACGTCTCCACTCAGCAGCTGGCACACGAAGATAACGTGCTTACAGAGTAACGCCTCACTCTCGCTCTCCCCACAAACATGTAGTTTGACTTCCACAGTAAGTAATCAGGCTTCCCATGTATGCAGATAATATGCATAAAAGGGAGATGTAACTGTCAGCTTCTCTGTTCCCCTCCTAAGTATATGACAGAGAAAAGAAAACATACACTCTCCTGGCAAAAAAAAAGTTCACATGAATGGTCACAGCAGCAGTATGTAACAGTCAAAACAGTGGAAATAACTGCCCATTAACTGGTGAATCTGTAAAATGTGGTCTATTCATACGCTGCAACATTATGTGGCCATTAAAAGGAATGAACTGCCAATACCTGCTACGACAGGAAATGAAAAAAGCTAGTCACAAAACCCCACATATTGTATACTTCTGTTCCTATGAAATATCCAGAATTGGCAGATCTACAGAGACAGAACGTAAAACAGATCTGCCTGGGCAGGAGAGTGTGGGGATAAAGAATGACTGCTACCGGGCACAGAGTTTCTTTCGCGGCTGTTGAAAACTGCAATGACAGTTCTACAGTCCATGACTATACACATGCACGGCTTGATGGTACCTCAATAAAGCTGTTTAAAGAAAATAATCAGCTACGCTGAAGATTAACCCCCTCCTTTGAACCCTGTTAATACGTATTAATTAATAACTCCTGGTGAACACTCATGTGGAAGATATGCGTCAAAATCAAGTTTGAAAAACCACGATAAAAAAGCAGGACGGCAGGACCACAGTTAAAACTTGTTTTGCATGTCTAAAATGTTTCAGAAAAGAAACATATTCCTAAAACAATCATTATTATTGCAAATCACCTGTCCTAAAAGCTTAGCCGAATAAGATACAGAGTAAATATTGAGTAACTGATATGGTAACCAGCACCTTTTCTCTACAAAACAGGTTGGACTCAACCACATGTATCTTTCAACAGAACTCAGCTACAGGGATACAGGACGGCATAAGTAAATTCATCATTTGGGAAAGAAAAAAAAAAAAAAAACAAACCTGAGAATGGTACCTAACCAATTGGAGCAAAAGGATTTCAAAGTCTCTAACAGTCTATTATCAAGCGAAGCAAATTCCACAAAGGTTTAAATATTTGCAATTTACGGTGTTTTAAGTTTATCCAGCTGCATATGTGAGGTATCAACAGTTCACTATCAACACAAACACTTGCTTAGTTTTCTGGGTGACTGAAGGAAAAAAAAAAAGAAGGTACTAGAAGGGTGTGGCAACTCATCCAAGGTCACACAACAAGTCAGGGCATAGACCAGCATTCTGGTTTGGACCAAACCTCCCGGGGAAATCGCACTGACAGTTTCGCAGGACTTGTTTGTTTTGCTCCAAGTAGTAAAGAAAAAAAAAAAAGAGGAAGCAGGGAGGGGACCGTCTGTTTCGCTTAAAACTTGCAGAGACAGCGAGCTGGCCCCGCGAGGAACGGCGCTTGTGCTGGCAGCGGGCAAACTCCGCAGGGCGGCGGCCAGGGCCCAGGACCTGCGGGCAAGCCTAGGCCTGGAAAGTTCGATCAGGAAGGAAAAACACTCAGGGACGCCCTGGGATGGTGGGAGAAAGACCAAAGGGAGAGACCACCTAGAGCGAACCGTGTGTCTCCACGGGTGGGAAAACTGAACATGTGAAATAATAATAACAGCAAATGACAGCGGGGTCGGAGCCGCCGGGAGAGGGACCGGGAACCTCAGGGAGAAGCCGCGACCCGGCCAGCGGGCGGGAGCCAGGACTCGAGCCCGCGCACGCACCCCTCGCCCGAGGCCCACCCTCGCCCAAGCAAGTCTGCGGGGCAGCGGGTTGGCCTCGCGCCCTCAGCTTCTCACTCCGTCTCCCTCGTCGGCCTTCGGACACCTCCGGCGGCGCTGGAAGAGGGCCCGGCGCGGCCTGCCCGCGACCCTACTCCCCTCACCTGGCTCAGGCCCCTGCAACCCGAAGAAGTGAAAGAGGCGGCGGCAGGTGCTGCACACACGAACCCGCGGTTGCGGCGGCGGCGGCGGCTCCGACCCGCTGCCCTAATCTACCGCCGCCGCCATGTTGGCGGGTGAGGTCACCCCGGCGTGCTTCCGTCACCGCCGGCGTTGGGGCGGGGCGCGGGCGCGCCGCAAGGGGGCGGATCCGCCCTCCGGAGCGGAAGTCTGGACCACAGAGGTTTGGTGGTGGAGGCCCCCCCCCCGCCCACCTGCTTCCTCGCAGACGTGACCCGGAAGGACCACCCTCTCCTGGCCTACTCTCCACTTGGAGAGCAGCTCTATGGTACCGCTGCCGGCGGCGGCCGCGGACTGCTGAGAAGGAGGCGGACTGGGATGGGCCCACGACAGAGGCGGGCAAAGCCTGCGGGAACAGCTGCAGGCGCAGCGTGTGTGTAGGCGAGCCGGCTGACGGAGCGTCGGGTCCTGGGAACACCGGCCAGCAGCACTGGGGATCTGGGTTTCGAGGGTGCGGAGCGGATGCGGGGCAGTGGGAGCGGCTCAGCGCCTCAAGGAAGGCGCGCTTTAGCACCAGCCCCGCGAGGGAATCTAAGGGAGCCACGGTGTCTGCATGCCTGACGGCCCGGAGGAGGGGCCGAAGGATAGAAGGCCTTTGGGCAGTGTCCCTGCTAGTGGGGTCAGCGGGTTCTTTCTAGGGCGATGAAGATGTCTTTCGGTTGATTGTGCTGGTGGTTGAGCAGCTCTGGATGCTCTTGAAGCCATTTAATTGTATTCAGTTGTAGACTTCAAGAAGATGAAGTGTATGTGAAGTATATATCTCAGTAAAGTTGTGAAAAAAGAAGTGATGAAAACCTGAATTGATGGGAGGGTGAGTCGCGGAATCCGAAAGAGGGTTGGAGTTAGTGTCCTAGGAGGCTTTGGGCCGGCGTGATTGAGGACTCGGGTGGTGCCTTGGCAGTGAAATCGGATAGGTTTGCCCTGAGTCGAAGAAGCAAGACCTAAAAATGTATACATACTTTGTGATTCCATTTAGATGAATTTCAGGAACAGGCAGAATTAACCAATGGTTAATTGATTAAAAAGAAATCATCACTGTTGCCTCAGAGTGTGGGATTGACTAGAAAAGAGCTTTAACTAGGGTGATGAAAAGTCTTTATAGTATGGTGGTCACACAGGTGTCAGGACGCATCTAATTGTACTTCATAAGTCTATGTGAGGTAGGAGATAGATGGGCTCCGGGTTTGACGTTTACAACGGGCCTCCTATTTGCATTTCATGAGGCAGGCAGAAGTGGGCTTCAGATTACATACTTAAAACTAGTCTCCTGTTTGTCTTCCCTGAGACAAGAGATAGGTGGGCTCCAGTTGAGGAATTTACAATCAGCCTCCTTGTTTGCCCTCCAAAATGGAAGTAACAACAGTCATAGCAATAATCAGGGTAATAATATGGCAAGGACAAAGAAGGTCAAAACCCTGTTTGAGTAAAAGATTAAGAGATCTCTGCCCCTCCTGTATTTTGGGGACAAGTGATACACCAGAAAGGCTCCTTGGGGTCAAAAGTCAAGGGATAATTCTAGGCCATAATGAGTCTTGCTTCTCCCAGAAGCCTTCACTTTGAGATCAGTCTTGCCCAAGGTGTGCGTGCGAACCCCAGGGGAGGGTCCAGAGACAAATCAACCTGAGGGGACAAACGAGATGATCAGCCTGAGGGAAGACAAAGACCCAGAAAACTGCCACCTTATAAAGGATTTAAACTTAACCAAAGACATGTCATTCTCTCTGTGAGTTCCCCTGTGTGCCTTTCCCTGTGTACTTTTCTTTTCAATAAACTTTTTACCTTCCTCGGCTGAATTCATTCTTAACTAGTTAGTTAGTCCCTGTTTTCCAGTGGTTAGGACCTTTGTTTCTGCTCGCTGCTGCTTACTGCTCCTGTGTCCGAAATCATATGCAGTTCATTCTATGTAAATTTTAAAAAGTCATGTAAAATAATTCTGTGTAGTAGGTTGCCAATTTGATATATGGTAAGGTAAATTTTGGACTGTTTTCAGCTCTAGGGTTTGTTTTCACCCCTTTTCTAAAAAGTTTTTGAATGTATACAAGGATAGCACATAGGCCAATGGAATTGAAAGGTCAGAATGGTCTTTCATTGCTTTGCAACAGAGACCAGTGGGGGAAGGGATAGTCTTTCCAGCAAAAAGTGGTAAAATAATGTCATTCTTTTACAGAAATTACTTTAATCACAAGCAGTTCATGATTTTCAGAGGTTTTGGGGTTTTTTCCCAACAGATCTTAAGTGACACAGAGTCCTAGACTGTAGCCTGATGTGATTATAAAGTCTAATTACATTCACTTTATTTATTCTCCTTCATCAGTTTATTGAATGCCTACTATTATCAGGCCGTGTGCTGGATGCCGAGAAAAACCATACCATCGTCTCTGTTGTGAAGCTGACACTTTCGTTGAAAAACCAGATAAAAACATAGAAATAAAAGGGGGGTGGGAGCTTATAATTGTGGTGCATCCTGAAGTAAGCAAGGGACAGGAGTAGAAAAGTGTGGGGAGAGGGTGCTGATGGAAAGCTCTCTCTAAGAAGGGGATGTTTTGAGACCTGAAGACTGATAAACAAGCCAAGGGGCAAGTGCAGGAAAAGATTTTCTCAGGTGAAAAGCTTGAGAACAAACCAGTAAAGCTCTGAACTGATGAGAAGGGAAGAGGAGTGATAAGATCAGTGAAGAGGCAGGGCCGGTTCAGGCAGCTCCCCAAGAGCACATGGGAGCCACAGGTTATAAATTGGGGAGTGGTTACAGGTCATTACTTTGTGCCATGCGGATGACTGGTTGGAAGGGGCACAAAAATGTAAGCACCTAAGTTAGACTTTCACTACTTTCTGCCATCATTTTTTTTCTTTTTAAAGTTAATTCCTCAATATTTAAAGACAGATGACCTTAGTTTCTGTGTGTGTGTGTCCTCCCCAGCAGACAAACTGAAATCTGTCTATTCTGGTGACTCAATTTACAGATAAACCACAGACTGAGGCCTTAGCTTGGGAGCAGGTTAGACAAGGAGCATATCAACCATCTCTAAGTGACTAACCTGAAAAGAATTTAGGTCAGCAATTTGGGTGAAGCCATAAGGTAAAGAACCCACCTGTCAGTGCAGGAGACAAAAGAGACGTGGGTTCAACCCCTGGGTCAGGAAGATCCCCTGGAGGAGGAAATGACAACCCACTCCAGTATTCTTGCCTGGAAAATGCCATGGGCAGCGGAGCCTGGCAGGCTACAGTCCATAGGACCACAAAGAATCAGACAAGACAGCACATAAATAAATAGGCTTATCTGGGAATGGGATTTTTGGAATTTGTCTGAAAAGCTGTTTTAATAAAACTTCATAAGACCTAAGCTAATATAGGAGGAAATTGGATTTGGAAAACCACCAACTAGTTAATTTTGGTGTGTTACTCCTAGTAACTTTCACTTCTTCACTCTGTGAACTTAACCTGGTTCTTATGGGGAGGGGGGGAGGTGCACAAAACGGAAAGTTAAGTGTATCTGTATCTTTTATTTAAAAAGAGAAGCCCTAAGGCAAATGTGACAAATGCTGATTCTCAACTGGATGGTGGTACATGTACATTTGAATTATTCTTTGTACTTTTCTGTATTTTTTAATGTCTTAGAATAATAATAAGTCATAAAAATCAGCACACTGTTTTCCAAAAATCAAAAGCAGACTTATCTGGATAGTGCCACATCTGTCCCAGACATTAATTTCATACGTGATTAGACATGTACTTAGGAAATGGCAACCCACTCCAGTGTTCTTCCCTGGAGAATCCCAGGGTCAGGGGAGCCTGGTGGGCTGCCTTCCATGGGGTTGCACAGGGTCAGACATGACTGAAGCGACTTAGCAGCAGCAGTAGCAGGGTTTTTTTTGTTGTTGTTGTTGTTTTTTAATATTTATTTGATTGGTCTTGGTTGTGGCACTCAGGATTTTTTCTTTTAATTGCAGCATGTGGGATCTAGTTCCCTTACCAGGGGTCGAACCCAGGCCCCCTTCATTAGGAGTGCAGAGTCTTAGTCACTGAACCACCATGGAAGTCCCAAGACATATATTAGTTTGCTATTCTCACTCCTCAGCACCACGTATTTGCACAACATTGTAAAAATAAACAGGAGGACTTCCCTGGAGGTCCAGTGGTTAGGACTCCATGCTTCCACTACAGGGAGCATGGGTTCCATCCTGGTCAGGGAGGCTCTGCATGCTGCATGGTGTGGCCAAAAATAAAAAACGGGAAGAGGGATTGAAATCCAAATGAGTGAAGACCATCTCCTCCTGACCTAGTCTTGCATCTCCTGCATTGGCACACAGTCTTTGCCACTAGTACCACCTGGGAAGCTGTGCATGTAGCAGCAAAGGTCCAGTACATCCAAAAATAAATTTAAAAATTTTAATGAGACAATGCAGAAAGAAAGGAAAATAGGCAAGATAAAATAACAATACTTCAGCCATTAAACAAAGTCAAGGACCTTTAGTTCTTTAAGAGCTATAGATAATATTCTGAGCTGTCCTTTGAGCTGTTTTGCAGATAGTGAGACCCTCACCAGGTGGAAGAAGTTAACATTATGAGGCCCACAAGCACATTGACCCAAGTTCAGTTCAGTCACTCAGTCAAGTACGACTCTGCGAGCCCATGGACTGCAGCACACCAGGCTTCCCTGTCCATCACCAACTCCCGGAGCTTACTCAAACTCATCTCCATTGAGTTAGTGATGCCATCCAACCATCTCACCCTCTGTCGTCCCCTTCTCCTCCTGCCTTCAATCCTTCCAGCATCAGGGTCTTTTCCAATGAGTCAGTTCTTTGCATCAGGTGGCCAAAGTATTGGAGCTTCAGCATCAGTCCTTCCATTGAATATTTAGGACTTTGTTTGATCTCCTTGCAGTCCAAGGGACTCTCAAGAATGTTCTCCAACACCACAGTTTAAAAACATCAATTCTTTGGCACTCAGCTGTCTATATAGTCCAATGCTCACATCCATACATGACTGCTAGAAAAACCACAGCTTTGACTAGACAGACCTTTGTTGGCACAGTAACGTCTCTGCTTTTTAATGTGCTGTCTAGGTTGGTCATAGCTTTTCTTCCAAGGAGCAAGCATGTTTTAATTTCATGGCTGCAGTCACTATCTGCAGTGATTTTGGAGCCCAAGAAAATTAAAGTCTCTCACTGTTTCCACTGTTTCTCCATCTATTTGCCATGGAGTGATGGGACCGGATGCCATGATCTTCCTTTTTTGAATGTTGTTTTAAGTCAACTTTTTCATTCTCATTCATTCTCATTTCGCTCTCACTCTCTTTCACTTTCGTCAAGAGGCTCTTTAAAAAAAAAAAAAAAAGAGGCTCTTTAGTTCTTCACTTTCTGCCATAAGGGTGGTGTCATCTGCATATCTGAGGTTATTGATATTTCTCCTGGCAATCTTGATTCCAGCTTATACTTCATTCAGCCTGGCATTTCACGTGATATTGTTATGCCCAAGTCACAAAATCTCCCAATGACCACCGGGGAGCTGATATCCGATGCAAAAGCAAGAGAGTTTTTATTATGAAGCTCGAGCTGGGGCTCCCACCGATACCGACACAGCGGCTATAGGGAGGAGCCCCGAGTCTTGGGTTACATTGCTTATATAGGGAATATTCAGGTAAAGGGGGATTTTCAGGCTGAAGGACATCTGATTGGTTACCTTCTTCTATAGGGTTGTGTGTTGATTCCTGACTGGCTTTTACTTTCAAGGTAAATCACAAGTTTCTGAACGTAAAGTCAGGAGGTTTAACCTGAGGGTGGGTTGGCTCGTGGGCAGTGGGGCAAGGTTGGGTAATATACAAAGTCTAAGTCTTTTTGCCTGGAATTTACAAAATGGAGTTCTTTCACAAGATGGAGTAGCTTAGGCTCTCCAATGTACTCTGCATGTAAGTTAAATAATAAGCAAGGTGACAATATGCAGCCTTGACATACTCCTTTCCCAATCTGGAACCAGTCTGTTGTTTCATGTCCAATTCTAACTGACCCCAGACCAGTTGAAACCAGAAGATTGAGAATGCTGACTTCCGGCCTTCACCCAATCCGAACAGTGTCCATGGGCTAATCACACGCTTCTGCTTGAACACTGTAAGACTACTCACTACCCATTCCAGGGCAAGACGGTTTTGAAGGCATTAGCCTGCTGTGGCCCCCTCCTTCCCTGGCAAAGCAATAAAAATAGTTTTTTACTCCATGCAAAAAAAAAATAAACCCCACACTATCTCTGAGATTTAGTCTGGCACCAGTGAAGAGGCTGAATATCTGCAACACGGGGAAGCTAAGGAAATTGATTAAGCCGAAGGCTTTTGTCCACACATCAGCGTTGGCTCATGAATTACATAATGTACCCCAGGAAGGCAAAAGGCTACTATTATGGGAACCAGTTTTTATGGGCGCTCAATTTTCTGTAAATCTAAAGCTCCTCTGTGGGTGTGTGTGTTTATTAGTCGCTCAGTCGCGTCCGACTCTGCGATCCCAAGGACTTCTCTGTCCATGGAATTCTCCAGGCAAGCATACACAGGGGTGGGTTGCCATTCCCTTCTCCAAAAAGCTCCTCTAAAAACCTCTTAATAAGTAAAATACAGACGCTTTTGCTTCCATTAGGGCTAGGACAGTAAAATAAACTCTGGCTGGCGGAAATAAACGTTTTTAAAGCACACAGTCGACAATGCTCAGTAAACAGTCAGAAGCCTAAAGTAGAACCCTCTACCCGACCCCCAAGCTGGCTGCTAGGGAAAAGCCCGTGAGGGGTCACGAGTCGGCGACGGGGGCGGGGCAGGACTTCCGGGCTGCTCTCTCGCCACTGGCTGGGCTGCCTGGCGTCCTGTGCAGGAACCGGAAGTCGAGCTCACAAAATCGAGGAGGCGGGGAGCTCCGCCGGCTTTCGTCTGCCGTTCGCCCGTCTCCGGTGTTAGGCCTGAGCTCCGGCCGGTCGTCCGCCGCCGCACGTCGCTTGCCGCCATGGCCCTCAGCGATGCCGACGTGCAGAAGCAGGTGAGCGCCGAGCTCGGCTCCAGGAGGCAGGCGGGCGCATCCCCGGCCTGGAGGGTCCCCGCGGCGGCCTCGTCGGCCAGGCCTCCCCGGTTCCTGGGGCCCGGCCTCAGCTGCCGGGCGTCGGCGGTGGGCGTGGCGCGGGGCTGTGCGGGTCGGGGCTGGCCCTGGGGTCGCGGCGCTGGCTCGGCGCCTCGTCTTTCGCGGGGTGGGCTGGCGTTGAGCGTCCAGGCCCAACCTTCGGGGAAGGATCCTCAGGCCACGGTTTTTAGGGAAGTCGGCCCCTTCTTTCTGAAGTTTGTAGGAAAACCCTGACTAACGCTTACTCACCATCTTGTGAGTCTTGTTACGCGAGGAATTCGGTGTTTCTTCCTTGGAAATTTCCATTTCCTCGGAAACGTCTTTGCTTTTATTCGTTATCTAATCAGCGCTCAGAAGGGCGGAGTGTCTCCTTTAAGTGCGTCTTCGGCTGATCATAGACGGCGGCAAGAACAGCGTCTGTGGGGAAGGTTAAGGCGTCTATACTAGGTGCCATGCGGGCGTGAGCATCAGCCCGTGCGGCGTCTGAGCGTCGCTGTGGGAAAGGACGCGTTGCCCTCCACACTGCCTAGTAGTGGTCACGCCCCGGCCCTCTCCCCCCTGATTAGGATAGAGCGATAACTAAGGGTTCCCCAGGAAGAATACCTTATAAAGGTAAAACCGTGGTGAAAACCAAAGGCATCTTTTGTTTCTCTAAAATGGTAAGAGTGAAGAAATGTATGGCCTGTACCCCTACACGCTCCTCGGGGTCTCCATCAGGGCGACGCCTGCGCTCCCCGTAATTCTCAACAGTGACCGGGCTGAGTACCAAGCGCAGACCAGACGCTTAGAAATCCTGGGTGTCCAGATTCCTTACTCCCCTGTATTCAAGTATTTGTCCATGTTGCTTTTCCTGTGTGAGGAGTATGGTCATTTATTTCAGCAAATCTCTAAAGGAATCTGACTGCAAAAGGGTAAAACCGAGTAGATTTAGCAGGAAGAAGAAAAGTGTAATTTAAGGCAGATTTTTCTGTCTTGGGGCGGAGTTAAATGTCCTGAAGCAGGTGACTTTATCCTGTCGGAACTCCCAGAGGCACGGGGTGTTCCTGTTGACTGTAAACGGGCTTCTCTCATGGAGGTTAAAATGAGTGTTTTGCTCTAGGCTGTGCTGATCTAGTCAGATCTAGTAGCAGAGGGTCCAGCAGGAGTGATAAAGGCAGATAATGCAGGTTTGAATCAGGGTTTACCTCTGGAAGCCAGTGTCTTTTAGCGTTTATAAACTGTATTTATTTCCTATTAAAGAGTTTGTGGGGTTTTTTGGATTTGGACCATTTTCAAAGTCTATATTGGATTTGTTACAACATTGCAACATTACCTAAGAAGGGAAATGCACTTCAGTAAATGATTATTGAATGAATCAGAAAAGATATATTTTCTTGTCATTCAAAAATGAAATAACCTTTTCCTTCTTCTAGATTAAGCACATGATGGCTTTTATTGAACAAGAAGCCAATGAGAAAGCAGAAGAAATTGATGCAAAGGTGAGATTCTACTGCCTAGGTTAAAGAAGTTACCAGAGTTTTGTATGGTCTTGCTTTCCTAATTAGTACTGAATAACATTGCTTAACAGAGCAATTTTGAGTTGCATAGTGTGTCTATGCATTATGTAAAATTGTTATCTTCTCTAGGTATAATCAAAATAGGCCAGAATATACCATTGAATACTTAATTTTCATGGTTCTTTTAATTTATTCTCTAGTAGTACAAATAAAGCCTATATTTCCCTGTGCTGCACACTATATCCTTGCTGCATGTTTAATATTGTTTTGATGACCATCTGAGTGGTGCAGTTTCTTGTATAACTAGTTGCCTTATTTCTCTCTGGGACAAATATTAGCGCTTATGTTTCAGCTGCCAATTGCATTTTTATTTTAAAGTAGTCTTATCTCCTATGACGCCATCATCTGTACTTATTTCATGTGATAGGTGTAGTAATAAGCTGTTAGGCATTTATTTTAGAACATGAAGGTTCCGGTAGCTGTGCAAAACATTAAATATGTGAATGAGTAACTTTAGCTAACTTCCAAAGTCATGCTTTCTTACTGTCTGAAAATCATAGACAGTTGACACACTGAGATAGCCTTTGTAAAAAGTTACTCAAAAAATAAAATAAAAAATTTACTTCAGATTAAAAAAAGAAAGTGACTACTCAATAATTAACACTAAAAAAACTAATAAATTTATATAGTTTATCATTTTAAAAGGGCTATTAGATTTTGAACGACAAGGAAAGAATACTATTTATTTTTTTATTTTATAAGGGAAGACACTTAGATTACTTGACCAAATATTTTAGACAGTAACTCAGATCTTCTGACTCCAAATTCTGTATCTTTTTCATATACAGAATCTTCTGATTGTATACTTTGTAAATTTGTTTGTGGGTACTATTATCCTTGATTAAATGTTTACTCTTTGGCTTCATTTATGATCAAAACCACTGATCTTTCCTTTTGAACAAAAGGAATGAGGAGTAATCTTTGAAGATGAGTCATAACACTTTTTCATTTTAGATACAGAATAAAGTCAATTTAAGCAAATAACCCTGGTCACCAGTAGCTTAAAATAAAATCATCAAATCTGTATAATGAAATAATAATAATTAATTTCTTGGTAGGCAGAAGAAGAGTTCAACATTGAGAAAGGTCGTCTTGTGCAAACCCAAAGACTGAAGATTATGGAATATTATGAGAAGAAAGAAAAGCAGATTGAGCAGCAGAAGAAAATGTGAGCTTTGAAAATCACTGGGCTGAGAGGGTCCAGCAGGTGCACTGGGGTCAGCAGATACGGGTTCTGGTTTTATCTGGACCACTCACTGCTTATCTAATCTCGGTCACATTGCTTAACTTCCCTTTCCTCACTTGGGAACATGGAAGCCTCACTGGATTACTAAAAGATACAGCTGAAATAACTGATAGTCTTGCCACTTGGTAAGCGCTCAATAAATATTTCGTAGTATTTGAGAATAGGTGGGTATAAAGCACTGCATGTATTTCAAGGAGTTCTGTTTGGGTCCATACAGAGAAAGGTGTTTGCATATCTGGAGAAGGGTGTACATTTTTTTTCTCTGCAGTTCTAGTGATGATACTTTTCCATGCCTTTTGCAGTCAGATGTCCAATTTGATGAATCAAGCAAGGCTCAAAGTCCTCAGAGCGAGAGATGACCTTATCACAGTGAGTAATTTGTCCCTTTAGTTATAGTATTATAAAATGTTTGTCTATTATCGAGAATTCACTGGTTCATATTGGATTAAGGACTTGATTAATGATTTTTAGAGAGAAAACCTTTGGTTAGCAAATCACTACACTAGATATTGTAATAAAGAAATGGATAAGATACGGGTCCCATTTTCAAGGACTCACTGCTCTGACAACATACAGACTCTTCTGGGTCACATGACTCATGATGGAGGACCGTAGAGTGTCTGAGGGTGATGGGGACTTGAGGCGGAAAAGCCTGAATGGAGTAACATAGGGGCCCTGAGTGCACGTGAGGAACTTTTGAGTGCTTTCAGTAGAAGGGTGTTGAAGTTTTCATTTTATTTTATGAAGAATATCATATATAGGATTCATGATATAAGTTCATAAGTGTATAGACTAAATTTAACAGGGAAGAGGTTAGATGCAGAACCATCTGGAGAGAGTTGTCATCCAAAGGACAGGGCAGAAACATACACTTAGGTCAGGCAGCCTGAAGGAATTTGAATTAATTCAGAAACCAGGGACTTCCCTGTTGGTCCAGTGGTTAGGTATCTGGACTTCCACTGCAGGAGGCACGAGTTCAATCTCCTGTTGGGGAGCTGAGAACCTGCAAACCGCATGGCATGACCGAAAAAGGGAAATTCAGAAACCAGTCACGGAGGCCTCTGTATGCCATCACTCATATTGTTGTCACGGAGGCCCTAGGTTTCTTAACAAATGGAGAGATAGGTAAATATTGGGAAGGAAGAAACTTACTGTTGTGATGCTATGATTATATACTAAAAAAATACAACACCTGAAAAACACTAAGAACTAGTAATTAGTTCAAATGGTGACTGGCTACAAAGAGAAGATACAGAAACTGATAGTTTTCCACATGCCAGCAGTAACTAATTAGGAATAAATGTAAACGAATAGGCCCAATGTGGAAAAGCTGTACAACTGGAAATATAAAACTGGAAACACAAATCTGTAAGGTGTTGGTCTTGTCCCATGACTAGTGTGATGGCAGCAAGGACTGAGTGGGTCGTCAGTGTTGATGTGTTTTGTGGGAGGACACTCTGGACGTTGGCTGTGGGTTGATCTTCCGCCGCCTCCTCTAAGACTGATACAAAATCCTGAATTTCAGGCCTGGCTGCCTAGAAGAGTGGTGGTTCCATTAATGAAATAGGAAGTCAGGAGAGCGGACTCTTAAGAACAACAGTCAGATCACTTTGGACCTATTTAGAGGGACCAGGAAGCTTCCAGATGGAAATGTCTGCCAGGGTGTCTCAAGTGCAAGGACCCACTATGACATAACAGCAGAAACTAGCAGAATCCTCTAACATATAGCAGAAACTAACACAACATTGTGAACACAAGTATACTCGAGTAGAGAAAAAAAAGTAACTCCCTTAACACCTATTATGGACCCCAGAATAGCTAGGGGCTTCCCTGGTGGCTCAGACTGTAAAAGAATCCGCCTGCAATGTGGGAGACCTGGGTTCAATCCCTGGATTGGGAAGATCCCCTGGAGGAGGACATGGCAACCCACTCCAGTATTCTTGCCCCGAGAATTCCCCATGGACACAGGAGCCTGGCGGGCTACAGCCCATGGAGTCGCCAAGAGTCGGGCATGACTGAGCACAACACAAGCACAGCAGCACGGACTAGCCAGAGTTGGTCTGCTTCTTAAACTCTTACACCCAGATGTCTTTCTGCTTTCAGTGCCAACTTGATCTTTTAGTTTTCACTCGCCTGTTTTCATTTCCTAGTTAGCTAGGTTCACTTGAGGGGGGCAGCTGTGTGGGCTGCAGGGTTTTCTGTGGCTCAGTCCTGTAGGAGTTGAGACAAAAGACTGTGTCTGCACTACAGCCTTTTGAGGGTGACCATGAAGAATTGAGTCAGTCATAGCTTGGAGACGGAATTGGAGAGAGCAGCAGGAACCAAAGCCAGGAATTGACAACACGAGCAGGAGATGGAATTGTCCGGAAGAGCAGGGAATATAGGAGCTGAGGCTGGAGAGAGGGTTTGGTTAGACTTGATGCCTACTCAGGAGTGTGGAACGTATCCTTTGACCTTTTCTCTGAACTCTTAATAGGCATGGAGATCTCATGGAGGGCTTTGTAAAATGCAAACTCCAGGCCCCATTTTCCAGAGATTTTGGTGTTCTCATCGGGCATAAACAGCCCAGAGTAATCTTGTTGCAGGGCGTCTGAAGGAGCGTGCTGAGAAGTACTGCTGTGGGATTAGGTTTGTGTTAGAGAAAGAGAGCTGGTGCTGTAGGGAGAGAAAATGAGGTTATGGCATAACTTGGATCTGAAGGTCAAAAAGCAGAGAAGCCTAGACCAAATGGCAGCAGTGGTCATTAAGAGAAGGCCAGGGCCTCGTCCACAGATTCTTAAAGATTGGAGTCTGTAGGAGTTGGTGACTGCAGGTTGTGAGGAGTCGAAAAAGACTTATTTCTTACCAGGTAAGGCACCTGGATAGGTGATAGGAAATACAGGAGGAACAGCAGGTGGAGAATGTGATGAATCTTGGCATTTGAATGGCTTCAGAAGACCAGGTGAGTTTAGGAGAGAGGTTGGGGCTGGCATATAGACGGCTCTCAAGCCCAGTCTGTGTGTGTGTATGAGCTCATCACCATTGTGGGTGTAGAATTCCACTGTCAGGCAACAACCTGAGAAGCCTCGAGCTTAACAGCCAGGAAAACAAGACGTTGCTAAGGATGCATGGGGAAAGCAGTCACGTGGGAGAAGAAGCAGCAGCCAGGGACAGAACTCTTTATTTTTTCTTATTTTGTTGAACTGTTAGCATTTTGATAGATGGCAAATGCAGTTATTCTGTAACATGCAGCGTTTGAGAATACAATGTGAGATTTTGTTTTGCTGATGAGAATTTTGTGAAAATAAATGTTGCTCAGATTTAGCTGTTCTAAAGCACTTGTTTCCTTAGGCCTTTGCAGCCTAACATTGTGCCATTGGGTACTTTTCGGTTTAGCAAACCCCAGTAACGAACCCCAACTATGAGATGATGGGGAGCAGGGCAACATGTCCATGTTTCAGTGCATTTTGCTCTTTTAAAACCTTTATTTTTCCAGCTTGCGCATAGAATCAAACTATCGAAGGCAGGGGATTTGTCAAGCAGTTGACTAGGAAAGGATGGGGACAACAAACGGAAGGACGTGGTGGCAAACAGGCGCGCTCTGCTGCCCACAGCGCTTCGTCCTTTGGTTATTCTTCTCCACTGGTGACCTTGTCCCCCTGCCTGCCCTGATGTTTCCCAGTGTTAGAGCCCATTTTTGGGGTCTCTGTGAGGTGTGAGTTTCTGCTTCACCACTGTCTGCTGTTTGGTGGGTGCGTTTTTCAGCTTCTCTGAACCTTCCATCCCTAATAGAATGGGGAGAGCACATGCCTGAGGGTTCATGTAGGAGGAGTGCCTGTATAGTGCCTCGTGCAGAGCAGGCAACGGACAGTTTGCTCCTGTCACTCCCTGAATCTCACACCGTGTAAGGTGCTGTTACTGTTGTTGGGAGATAAAGAACACAAGTAACCTGTAAAAATTCTGATTTGTTGGTCCCTGAAGTAGAGATTTCCGGTGCTGTGATTGAAGGCCAGCTGACTGTTCACACCTGGAAGGACCAAGGAAACATGGTTCTGTCGTCGTCATCATAATCAGGTTTTAGTTTCTTGATTTCTAGGAGCATAGTCCTAAATTTTCAGGAACCTAGAGGCAGGTTCAGGTGGACAAGTCTCAAAAAAAAAAAAATACTGATCTGCAGGCTGAGAGGTAAAGACAGTAACTTACATCTCTCTCCACGAGGCGTCAAGCTGCAGCCAGAAGGTGAGTTTAGAATCAGTATCACTGGAGTGTGGATGGCTAGTAACGTTGCTGCTCATGACTTACCGTCCCCACCTGGAGGGCACCTCTGTTCAGTGGGCAGGAATGCTCTAGATAGGGCACAATACAGTTTCAGTTAGGGTTTAGCTTTCTTGTCTGGAGTTCAGTTTTCTCCAACTTCCTATGCCCTTGCTTGTAGTTGTGGGTGGTGTTAAGACTCATTTACCCATTTCCAGATTTTTCATAGTGGGTTATCATAAACGCCTGCACTGCTCTTTAGAGGTTGACTTGAGTCTCATAATGTAAGGCTGTCTCCAAACTCCCCTTTCCACCCTTACCTGCTTGACCAGTGTGGATGGTCAATTCTAGCATAAAGAAACGTGCTTGAGGGATCTCTTGGTAAGGAGGGGCTGAGGTTTCTTTCAGCCAGATGTTGTATAACACAAATGCTGTAAATCTTTGTGCCATAAGCTTCCTAGATTATGAAGGCTTAAAATGCTTGGCAGTGGTTCCTGGAAAGTGGTGGGGTCAAAGGTGACTCACTCACAGAACCACTTCTCTCTACCCTCACTTCCCAAATTCTGATTGGTCTCTAGGTGAGCATGTACCTTCCCTCTCCTCTTTAAATCCCCCACAATCATTCTAGAGATTGTGTTCAGTAGAGTAGATGCGTGGAAAACTTTCTGGGATGGAATGTTCTGACAGTGTTGGGGGGAGCGCAGTGGAACTGAGGGGTGTTGCCTCTGCCTGGGTCCACTTTCAGTCAGTACGCCGGGGCACGCTTATCACCTACAGGGTGCTTTCCAGTGTGTCCTTTGCAACCGCGTGAGATTTCTGTTTCTGTTAAAGTGTTCGTTACAGATGATTAGAAAATACAAACCTAACACAAAATTGAAATTGATAGTCCAGCCTCCTTAAAGGTAAACATTGATGACACTTTGTTCTCTGTTCAGAGACTCTTTTTTTCTAAATAAAAAATAGAACCCTCTTACATGACTGTCTTATGCTGGAACTTGCTTTTCCAGTCTGTGTCTCATCTTCTGTGTCAGACAGTAGGGCTCTTCTAGAGCATTGGCTACCTGAGAGCCGAGCTAGTGCTTCTTCTGTGTGTCTGTCCTTAGCACAGCATCTGCTTTGCTGTATACCTCAGAGAATGTTTGTGGAGGGAAAACCCAGCCACAAAGTGAGACCCGATTGGACACAAGCTGGGGCCAGCCCCAGGTGGGTTCTGAGCTGGATACCCAGGTGCTTGGACAACTTTTTGTTTTCCACCCTTTGTAGGACCTACTAAATGAAGCAAAACAGAGACTCAGCAAAGTGGTAAAAGACACAACCAGGTACCAAGTGCTGCTGGATGGACTAGTCCTCCAGGTAAGTCTGCAGGTCAGATGTGCCACAGACGGCCACACACCCGCAGAACTAACAGTGAGAAGCCAGCTGCGCGCCTCCTGTGTCGTCTTGCGAACACACAGCTCCTGCATGGCCTCATCTTGGCTCCCTGCCTTGTCGAGGAAGAGATGCTTGGGAGGATGGTGCTATCTCGCAGGTGGAATGAGACTGATGCCTTTTTACTGGTTCTCTGTAACCCTCAATTATAAACCTTCCTAATTTTATTTCACCACTGAAATGCTTGTTTTAGGTATTGAGGTTTAGACCACAGGCTGTATAAACTGTTTCCTGCTCAGCTGTTTAAATAACAGTATTTGTCCTCTACCTACTTGTATTTTGTTCCCATCCCTAGAGCACTGTGTATATTTATCTGGTTTGTGACACCAGAGTCTTTCCATGTTATTGTGCTGTGTAGGCCCTCTTTAGGGGAACTTAGGACTTTCCCCCCCAACACTGAGAGAATTGTAAAGACATTCTGTTTGCTGCTGCTTTATTTTATAGTTTTTGCTGATTGCATCTGTTTGTGCTTTAATAGGGTTTGTACCAGTTGCTGGAGCCCCGGATGATCGTTCGCTGCAGGAAACAGGATTTCCCTCTGGTGAAGGTAAAGTTTGAAAAAAATCCTTTTTCTTTTTAAAGATCAATGTGTTGGGTATGAAATGACAGCTCAGCCATGGAGACTGGAAGAGTCTTAACTCATTGGAGATTCTGACTTCAGTGTACCCAAGCCTCTGATTTACTGTCTTAAAGAAATCAAGCTGCCGGCTGTGTTAACACCCTCCTCCCTCCCTGGAGACCTTGTAATAGCATGATCTGAAAACTCAGTAAGAACGGTACCTACTGGATTGGAGCCGAGGACAGGCAAAGCCACATAGAACTAGCATACTCCCAGAGCAGCGGGGCTTAGTGCTGCCTCAGTACTGTGCCACACCTGGAGGAGGGCAGTAGGTGCCAGCAGAGGGACAGCACAGCATCGCTGCCAGGGGCCTGTGTGGAGCTTCTCTCTGAGGCGAGGAGACCCAGGCCCCAGGGGGACCAAGGCCATGGCAGGCAAACGGGGCAGCAGAAGGGTGGAGACCCCCAGCCTACCAGCCCTGAGTATGCGCCAGCTATTCAGTTCAGGTCGATCTTCCCTGCAGCTCAGGGTCAGGCAAGGTGAGAGCTTAGTCCCTTAGTGACTACATTTGTAACACACAAGACGTTTGTGGCTGCCCCGAGTCACTTGTCTTCTGGGAAAGCAAACTGCCAGGTGGGGGACTGTGTTCATTCTTATGTCCACTGTGAACTAACGAGCTGTGCCAGGGACCCGAAGCCGGGCCTGGGCCGCCCTTGGTGGGCGTCACTGTGAAGCTGCTGGGGCTGGGTGCCGCCAGAGTGGCATCTGCCCTCCGCGGTGGCACTGTCTGAGATCTGAGGAATAGGAAGAGTTCAGGGTATGTGTACATCTGTGCAACTGGTAATAGGATCAGACAAAGACTAAGGCTCCGTCCTGATGTTTCGTGTCTTGCTGGAGCCTATACCAGGTGCTCCCTTCAGTCAGGTTAGAACCTCTTCCATCTACCCTATACCCCTTCCCCCAGATCACTCCTTTTTAAAATGTGGTAAAAAGTGCACTAAATTTACCGTTGTTCCCAGTTTTAAGCATCCGGTTCTGTGCTTTACATTCGCTGTTGTGACTGTCCCCACCATCCTTCTCCAGAACTTTCCATCTTCCAAACTGAACAGCATCTCCGTGAGCCTCTGGCAGCCGCATCCTGCTGCTGGAGGATCTGTATCACGCGGCTGCTCTAGTGCCCCTGTAAGAGGAATCACACAAAGCGTGTCCTTTGGTGATGGGCTTACTTCACTTGGCATATTGTCTTCAAGGTTCATTGATGGCATAGCCAGAGTTGGAATTTCCTTTTTTAAGGCTGAGTCTATGGACCACATTTTATTTACTCGTTGGTGTTTATAGACTAGACACCTGGGTGGTTTCTACCATTTGACTGTTAAAAATAAGTAGGAATATCTTTACTTATATAGATTGTTGGTTTTGAGGGTAACTGTTCTGTGTGTGTGGTCAAGTTGCTCATTCGTGTCTGACTCTTCGTGACTCCATGGACTGTAGCCTGTCAGGCTCCTCTGTTCATGAAATTATCCTGGCACAAATATTGGAGTGGGTTGCTGTTTCCTCTTCCAGGGGATATTCCCAACCCAGGGATTGAACCCACATGGTTCCTGCATAGTTTTTGATGATACCTCTGTGTTTTTTTGTTTTTCCAGGCTGCAGTGCAAAAAGCAATCCCTGTGTACAAAGTCGCAACCAAAAGAGATGTTGATGTCCAGATCGATCAGGAGGCCTACCTGCCTGAGGAAATGTAAGGAGCGCTTCTGCTTTTACCATGCAAGGGCTCTGGCTGCGTGAATAGCCACATGCTGGACCTTCCTCGTGTCGGCTGGGCTCAGCGTGCTGGAAGGCGGTGTAACCCCACTCATCTGTGCCTCCTGTCAGCGCTTCTTGGTCTCCTCCTGTGAACCAGCTTTTTGTGGTTCATCCTGCCAAGAAGCAGAACAGATTTTGTACCCAGAACTTGAAGCTCGGTCCATGTGTGACTAGATGCTGAGAAAGGGGATGGCTCCCTCTGGCCAGGAAAGTAGTCACGTCTGGCTGGTGGACTCCGTGGTGTGGACTGAGCATCCGTGGTGCTTCTACTGACGACTGGGTGCAGTGGGGTTGGCCACAGGAGCTCCTGGGCAGGGAGGCCAGGGCACTGTTCCCTTGTAGCTTTCCAGCTCTTGGCAGCTGCCATGAGGTAACGTCTATGCGGAGCTGACCCAGGGCTCAGGATCCAAAGCCACTCTGCTGATGGGTAATTAGTGGCAGGCGGAGATTGAACCGACAAGCAGTTTGAGGTCTGGTAAATAGCAGGTTCCAGTCAGGGCCACTGTTCCTGGTGTTTTAAGTCTGGACACTTAGAAAAGTCAGACAGTACATACCCTGGATGGTGCAGCATCTACTCCAGAATTAAGCAGAGATGCTTCACCCCTGAGGGGTTTGCTGACAGCTGACTGGAGCCTGGATCAGATGAGGACTGGGGCTGTTGATTGGCTAATGGGGACAAAATTCCCCTTTTTGTTCTGTAAGGGAGGGACAAGGTGTTGGAATTAACAAAGTGAAATTGGCACATAGTCACTTGGGATGAGTTACAGTTTCAAATTGAATGTGTATGTTTATTGGCCTCTACTCAAGGCGAAGAAGGTAACTGCACCATTGGCCTGTTTTCCTTAGATCTATACACACGGTTCTTTCCTGTGTTCTTTGTAGAGCCGGCGGTGTTGAGGTCTATAACGGGGACCGCAAGATCAAGGTGTCCAACACACTCGAAAGTCGGCTGGACCTCATAGCCCAGCAGGTGAGTGTGGGGGCACTTCTGTCGGTTGGCCTCTGGTTACTTTGAGGTGATTCGGAGAACATGGTGTTGGTTGGTCTTTGAGATCTGTCGCTCTTTGTACGTTTTTGGACATTTTCTTGAATGGAGGTTTGGACACTTAGTGTCATTTGCTGAGGTGACACCATGTATATGAGGGTGGGCTTGGGGATAGAACAAGGGCTTTGTCTGTCTAGGATCTCACTACATGTGAGATGGATCAGGAGGTGCTTAAGAGGTGCTTTACTGCGGAGTTGCTTAACAAAGGCTCTAGAACCCTACACCCCTGCACGAATGACAGAAATCAAGTCGCTTGTTAGAGGAATTGCTGCAGGGCACCAGGCTCTTTAAAGTGTTCCTGTGTTTGCAGAAAGCGGTGAGGAAAGTTGAGTTGTCTCAGGTGTGGGGCCTTTTTTAGGGGTGCGGTCTGTGGGTAAACTTGTAAAACTAGGTGAACTGAAAATTTCCTTGCCAAGGTTGCGTTGACCACACGTGGATGGCAGCCGCTGTCCTGAGGTTGGGCCCTTGGGGTTTTCTAGTTGGCACTGGACGCTGCAGCACACGCCTACCTTGTCTGCTCAGCACAGGCTGGGTGCTCTGTCTGTTGCGAGTGCGTCACTTCTGCCCATGTCAGAACATGACGGAAGCCCCGGATGGTGGTGATCTCTGCCACGTCTTTGTCCCCATTAAGCAGTGGCCTGAAGCCCACAGATGTGATTGTCACGTCTCTCTCGGCCTCTGCTGGGATAAGTGCTTGGCCCTGTGGCTGAGGCTCAGGTGGGTCCGTGCCAGGCCGCACTGCCTCACAGAAGTTCTCCACTCTTCACAGATGATGCCCGAAGTACGGGGAGCCTTGTTTGGTGCAAATGCCAACAGGAAGTTTTTGGACTAAGCCAGCAGCAGGTGCGTGGCGCGGACGCTCCGAGATGGCCTGTATTGCTTCCTCCTTGCTGTTCCCTGCCCTTGTCTGTCAGTGGATGCTCCTCCGTAGCTGACGTTCTCCGACTGATGGGTGATGATGGGAGTCTCGGTTAGTACATTAGGAACCCTTCCTCTAGCTTGTCTCAAAGCAGCACAACTTCCCGCCGTTCCGTAGCGCGCAGTCGCGGGGCCAGGTGTGGGGGCGTGCATGCCCCACACCTCCCGCTATCCTGGGCTCCACCGTCCAGCCTAAGTGCATGTGGGCCTCATCCCTTCCGGCAGCAGCAGCTTCTCGCCTACATGTTTGGACCTAGAAGTGTCTGTAAATGTGACTTAAGGTCTATTCTGTGAATCTGCTCTATTTATTAAAACACAACGTGGAGGTGGATGTCGCTGTGGTTAATTACACAAGGGCTCGACTTCTGCTGGGTGATCTAGAATGCAGGAGCCACAGCCGGCAGTGTTGGACCGCCGACGGCTCCCTCCCTCTTCCTCTGCTTCTGCTCCTTTTTACCCATCTCTCACCCTGAGGCACCCTCCTAGCCCAAAACCCTCCACAAGGGGCTCTGGAGGGGCTGACAGCTTGATTAAGGGCGGTGTATTAGATTTGGTAGCATTGGAGAAGGTGGCAGTGCAGGCCCGCGGGAGAGGAGTTGCTGTGTGTTTGGTGCATCAAGACTTAAAACCCTGTGTGACCTGCAGATAAGGTGTCTGTTCTCCACCCTCAGGATGACCTGAGTTGCCTCAAGTGTAGCTTTGTCCTGAGTGGACGCAGCTGGGAAGACAATGTGGTCTCCTCACGGCCTTCACGTCACACAGGGCTCCACGGGTGGAGGGTGTGGGGCCGGGGGACCCCCAGCCTTGGGACGGCTGTCCCGGTCCTCTTGAACTAAAATACAATCCTGCTTTTCCCCACATCAGTGCTAGGATGAACTAAGTTATTTACTCAGAATTAACAACAGCAAGTCCTCAAACTGACTCAGTTGAGATGCAGTGATGACCCTGTCTGTTCAGGTGGCAGGCTCCTGAGCACTGGGGGCCTGGCCACCCAGGGATGGGCCTGAGAGGGAGAGGGCAGGGTGCGAGGAGGGCAAGCAGCAACCGTGATGGCTGCTCACACCCAGTGCTCCCTGACGCCCCGGGTGACCCTGAAGAATGGGGCTGTGACCAGTGCCCTTCTGGAAGGCCGATCTGCGGGCAGGGTTCCGCCCCCGCCCCCAACCGTGCCCCCTCCTCACTCCTGGGTGGGGACTATGCCACCAGCACCGAGGGACCCTTACCTGCACAGTCGCTGATGCCACTGTAGTTGTTCACTGCAGCTTAAGTTTGGATTTGAGTTTCCAAAGCTACATCGAAAGACAGTCACTAGTTAAAGAGTCTGCCTGCCTTTTTGTTGACACGACATCCCAGATTCCTTGTATGAACCACCCCGTGGGGTCTGTCACGGGGGGTCCTTCCCCTCTTGGGGCCTCCTTTACAAAATGACACACTGAGGGCCTAGTTCGGGGGCGGGGGGCAGAGTGGCCCTGAGACAGGAGACCCCTCTGCCCCCAACCTTCCAGAGGCATCACTTGTGACAGCAGCTATGGCGCCTGCAACACAGCCAGACGTGGGCTTGCTGACCACAAAATCAAGGTCTGGACCCGCAGGCTGACAGGATCGCAGTCCAGCAAGTAAGGGACAACCTGGGAAGTCTGTTCTGATCCCACGTGAAGGGGCAGCGGCTCACGCAGTGCCTAGCATCCTGCTGTGGCATCTCAGGCACCTCCCATGGGCCCGCAGCTTGGGGTCCCAGCAGCTCAAGCCTGTCAGGCAGCTCCAACTGCAGATGCCCCTGGGGGCTGGAGTCGTGTCCTGTCACAGGCCAGCACACTGCCCCTCCCTGGTCCCCATGGGCTGCCACTCACCCAGCTGGGTAAACAAACCAAGCTCTGAACACAGACCACCAGGGAGGCTGAGGCCAGGACAGTGAAACAGCCCTAGCAAGAGTCCTTCCTTGCCAATCCCCAAGAACTGTCCCCAGGCAGCGGGGAGCATGGACGGGACTGGGCAGCGTCTGCAGCTGATCTGTTTCCGCTCCTGAGCATAAACACACATCAACGGGCTGGAACCCACAGCCCAGAAACTGTCAACTAATGCCTGACAAGTGGCAATGATGGCTCTTTAGTGAATGGTGCTGGGAAAGCTGGACATTGACTTGGAAGAGAGCTAGACTGCTGTCTACACCACTCATAAAGATGGATCAAGCACCTGAGATCATTAAACTCCCAACAGCAGGAAAAGCTCCATGACCCTGGAACCTAAAGCACATGCACCAGAAGGTGAAAGAAACGAGTGAGACCACATCAAAGCAAAAGGCTTCTGCACAGCAATGGAAAGCATCCACAAAACGAAAAGGCCGCCTACTTAATGTGGCGGGGCGGGGGCCAGCTGCAAGCACACACCTGATATGGGGCTAATACAAGAATTCACGGACAGCAACGGGCAAAGAACACAAGAGAAAACGCTCAGTGCGCTTAGGCATCAGGGAAACCACTAAGATCACCTTCCATCTGTCACACTGGCCCTGAATCAGTCAGAACGTGGAGAGGGAACCCTAGTGCCCTGCTGGTGGAAATGCACCCGTGTCCACAGCAGCAGCCAAGGTGTGGAAGCAAAGTGTCCACGGACAGGCGAATGACGATACAATAAAAGTCGGACAGAAACACATACTCGATTTCCCCGATATGTAGACTCTATTAAAAAATGCAAACAGAAAAAAGATGGGATATGTGATCCGCAGAGGGAGGAGATGGAGACTCAGTGAACTGGGTGAGCCCCAGTGTGCAGTTACAAGGTCAGTGTGTGCTAGCGGTGTGGTCCTCAGTGTGGCAACTGCAGTTAACACTGCTCTGTGTGAGAACGCTGCTAAGAGAGTAGATCCCAAATGTTCAATGGCTGTTACCGGTGGTGATCGGGCTGCAGTATGTGGTTGTCAGGTCATCGCGCTGAACACCTTGGACGCACACAATGGCCAAGTGTCACTCACCCTCGATAAAACCAAGAATGTGTCTGCTGGTTGACGATGGAACATATCCTTTCCATATGGCTGGTCTCGAACTTCGAAATGCACATTTGTGTGTGCAGACACGTGAACTGAGGCACGGTGGCCACTCACTCCACCACCATACAGAAAAAGAGCACGAGGCACCTGCCTTGCGGAAACTGCTACTGGAAGAAGTCACTGGCTGCCAACTTGATGGCCTTCTCCACAGTGAACAAGGTCAGGTCACTGCCGCCCCTGGAAGGGAATGTTGAGGACAGGGGGCGTCTGCAGCCGTGGGGACCAGCTCCAGCCAGTGAGGTTCTGGAACACTGGGGTCCAGGTGAGTCGGGGAGCTCTTCTGTTTTACTGAAGCCCCCTTTCTTTTTATTGATCCACTTGGCCTGTGCCTGAACTCCTCACGGGCTCCCTGGTGCAGGTCCTATAAGTTACTTCTGTCTCTCATGTATGGACCCTTGTGATGACAAGTGACCAGTTCTCCAAACTAAGCCCGATTGTGAGATCCCAAGGGGCAGCTATGTGGGTCCCATGGCTTTGCCTTCACACTCAGAGCACGGCCACATCAGCCCCTCAGTCCAGCCTCGTGTCCGTTTCTCACAGCACAATCATCTTGGTGTGCGTCGCTGGCTGGGGACACTAGGGGAAAGTGTTAACACCCTCTGAGTCCTCAGGTCACCTTGTTCCCACACCCAGCGTCTCCTGTCCACCCCTCCCCTCTTGAATCTTTGTCCAGAGCCAGGTCACTGTCAGCTTCCCCGGGGTTTACTCCCGGCACCCGGGGACCAGTCTCTTTTCCTCCAGGCTTCCTGTCCAGACCTGGACAGCAGTGCCTGGCACTCGGCTCACCTTTTATGAGTCGACGTCACCCTTTCAGAAAACCGCCGATTGCGGTTTTCTCCCCCAAAACAAAGCCCTTGGAGATACCCACAACATGCCGGCCGCGCAGTAATGAAGACAGGCTCTCCCGACACCAGGACCTCCTCCCAGTGCCCAGTTTCTTCTGACATTTTGATTCCAAGGCCCACAAGTTCCCAGAAGAGGGCAGACGGACCATGTGGGCAGCCGGAGCAGCGGCCCGGGGCCTCCCTGATGATAGCCAACCAGGATGTGAGAGAAACGTCTTCCCAGACCCATGGGAGAATGTCCCCAGTGCCCTGGGTGCCGTGTGATTGTTGGCACTGCAGCTTCTCAGGCTACAAAACCTAAGTCACAGTCTGTCTGTTTCCACAAACAAGACTTTGGCTTATTTACCAAAGTCCCGTCCTGTTACCCCTTCTCGAGTGTCTGCCTCTGCCTAAAAGAGGGACGTTCCACTCGGTTCCAAGGAGCCTGTCTCCCAAAGTCCCAGAAATGGGACCCACACAAGGTAAAGAGTGGCCCCAGCAGATCATTGCAAGCTCCAACGATGCTTCTTTTCTGCACAATGGACGCCTTCCTTGTTGGAAGTGCGTGTTCTTACTGTTGACAGAGGTTCTCATCCCCCAAACACATAGCAAGGAGAACAGGGTTACAGGCAGATAACGGTTTAAGTCAACAGTGTGTTTAAGCAAACAGCATGGGATCAGAGGCAGGCTATGATTTAAGCAAACAGGTCACACTCCGTTCTGACCTTAAGCCTGAAATGAAATTGTTTGAAATATTTTTTGAAAGCTTTTACATGTGGCTCAGGTGGTAGGGACTGGTCAGAGAGCCCGGAGGCTGCCCTGAGGCAGCTGAACCCCCAAGCACAGAGCTGGCTCCCTCACAAAAGACCCCGGCCTCCCTGTGGGGCTGGTAGACGACTCAGCCGTGGGGGAGGGGGCAGGGGTGGCTACGGGGGCTGCTGGGGTCAGGGTGGGAAGCTGAGGAGGGGCTCGTTGGAACACCTGCGGGGTCAGGGCTGAGGAGCAGCCACTCCTGCCTGGGCTCCTCTCCCCCTCGGATTCCGCCCCGGCCATATGGCCGGCCTCTCTCCTCACCTGCTGTACCCCTGTGCACCATGGGCCGAGTGTCTCAGCAAAGAATGTCAGTGGAGGCACGGCAGGGCTAAGGGGGCGACCTGTGTGTCCCCACTGACTTGGCCAAGACGCAGCTGCAGAACCGGTGTGGACAGGAAACCCACGAAGGAATGCATGTGGGGGCAGGCGTGTGTGATTGGGGGGCGGGGCCCTGGAGGACGGCAAGGCTAGGCGGCGCCTTGCTCACCCTGGCCTCGCTGGTCCACTTGCCCAGTGGCCGTGAGCACTGGGGGCGGCGGCGGCACAGGCTTGGGGGTTGGGGGAGGGATTCAAGCCAGAACGAGGCTCAGGGGAGCCAGAACGGAACCAGCCAGGAACGGAGCAGAGACTGGCCCCCGGGGAGTAGCCCCAATCAGGGTCAGCGCCTGCACCCACACGCTTCTCTCCAGTCAAGGTTACCAGGCACACACAAAGGTACGTACACACACACACACACACACACCGGCTCCTCTCCTGACCCACCACGGCGGGCGGATGGGTGATGAGTTCTGCTCACATGCTGCTGGCGTCCAGCCTCTTGCCCCATTCACCTCCCTTTACTACGAAGCCTGTGGGGGAGTCGCGTCCTCCCTTCTGTCCTGTGTGACTGCGAGATTACCAGGTACGCAGAAGGGCCTTCGTTCCATAAATGCTGAGAAGTGACATCTCAGTTCCTGGGGCTGGGATGCAACGTGCTTTCCTCCTGCTGAATCAAGCCTTGGATATGCTCCAAAGGACCAACTGCAGGGCTCTCAAAAACCAGTCATCCTGCCACCCTCTGTCTGGAAGAAGCTTCAGACCCAAGCTCTGAGAAGCGGGCAGTGCTTTTCCAAACTGAGAGACTTCTTGAAGGCAGCTGCGTGGTACCCACATCACCGTGAACGCCAAGGGACGGGCTCAGAACACCACAGCTGCCTTCCTGGCTATTCTCTCACAGTCCCTCTCTCACTTAAGAGTTTGGTTAAAATAACCCATGGCAACAAACAGTGAGCCTGGGTTGCAGAAGGGGAACAAAATTGGTACAACCTAAGACCCAGCACAGCCCAAAATACATAAATACTTAAATAATAAAAAACCCAAAGGAAAACCACATGGCCAGGAAAAAGACTTTGGGGGCCAGTGTTTGGGGGAGGGCATAGCCCGCAGACCAGAGGCATTCCTCCCAGAGGCCTCTCCAGAAGGGTTCAGGGTGAAGGTCGCCTCTGAGGGCCCAGCCCTGGATGAATCTCGCCCTAGAGGTGCTCCCCATTTATCAAACTCAGCTACCTTTCCTCCCAGTGATGGAGAGGGTTAGAGACAAAAGCCATTACTGTTCAATACGAGGGAACCTTTTCATGTTTCCAGACATCAAATGGCAAGCTCCACCAGAACTGAGACCAACCCACTCTTCACTCACGACTGGCTTCCTGTCTCTTCCCTGGTTCCTCCCCACCAGCTCTTGTTTCTTATGCCAATCTGAAGCAAGCAAGGGTGCTGGGGATGGTACAACCGGGGCTTAACAAGTGTAAAGGTCAAACAGTAATTCTGAAAATGGGGTGGATTAACTAACACGTTTCACGGAGCCAGACTCCAGAGCTGACCAGTGGAAGACACTCTGTTTTGGTCTCAAGGAGACAGACCTGGGAAACATACCCTGAGGGAGTCAGCTAAGCTCTGGCTAAAACTATCAGAACATTCTGGCCTTTGGTGAGTGATTCATGTCACGGCAAGAGAAGTTGCAGCTGGGAATCCAAGTCAGAACCAAACTGTACCTGTGTTCCGGGTGTGGTGCTATTCCACATGGGCCCACTCATCAGGACAGCCAAGGGGCCAGGGTCCCAGCCGCCTGCCCCCCGCTCCCCCAACCCAGGCCAAGGAGACTCAGAGTCAAGTGAGACAGACACTCCGGCTGGCTTCATGTCAAAATCGAGGTTCATGCATGACGTCCACTTTAAAGTTAACTTTTTTTAAAATGACTGATGTAGAACTTTACAGGAAAGTGTGGGGGACTGACGACACTGTGAGCGTGGCAGGACTGCAGTCTCACAACGGCATCAGCCAACTCAGTGACGACATACCAAAGGGGGACAACGTGACCTCACACACCCGCGGGCCACAAGGTCACGGCCCAGGAAGCAAGAGATCACTGGCGAGGCCTGTGGTTTAAGGATAAAGCAGGCCAGGAGTCCTGAGTGTCTTAACGGCTTACAGCCACCTGATAAGAAGATGGCCAATTTCTCCTCCCCTACCCCCAACAACAAAAACCTTCCCAGAGCACACTGCCATTCACGGAGCTGCCCACTGCCCTCCCAGCCCCAGCAGCATGTTACCTACGGGCCCCAGTGCAGGTGTCGGAAAGTTGGGGTTCATGCCCGGGCCTGGGCAGTGAGGGTGTCCCTGGGGGCCCACACGCCTGGGTAGGCAGTGTGTGCAGTCCCCACGCTGCTGAAGCCTGCCAGCCAGCGGTTCTCCACGGAGCACCCCCGCTCCCCACAATCCACACGGGGCCCTCGGTGACTGAGGGGGCCGAGGGGGCCGCCTCTCTGGACGGCGGCACTGGGCCTCACTCAACCTCTGTCCTGGGGGGACTTTGCCTCGATGGTAAAAGACGACAGTGACACGGGACACACACAACTCACACATCACCCTGCTCTTTTAAGAAGGTACTTTATACAAAATAACCAATTCATATGGAAATAAATCTACAGACCTCCAAGGATCAGAAAGATTTTTAAACAGTTGTTTTAAAAAATTATCCAACACACAGTATAGAACTAAGTACTGAGGTAAGTGTGGCTCTCAGTGAAACAGGGGATCAGCAGACCAGACAAAATATACACAATATAAAAATAAATAGCATTCCCCTTCCCAGTACTGGCCAGGATCACACACAGGAATCTGCAGCAGGAGAGCGGGTGTGGGCCCAGCTGGGGGCAGCGTTCAGTGCCTCACTCCCAGGCCCACCACCCTCTCCAGACACACAGGACACACAGCTGGTTAAGAGGCTTTTCCATATCAGCCGCCAGGGCTCAGCGAGGGAGAGACCAGGCGGCCGACGCCGCTGACCATCTGCTCGGCCAGGGCCCGTGAAGCACAGGAGGATGCAGCAGCTGGAGGTCAGGCTCGCACCTGCCCCACACGAGGACACAGCAGGGGAGGCCCAGCGCCCCAGGGAGACTCCAGACCCAGAACAGGAGGAACAAGTCTCAGTTGAGGGCTCAGCCCCTGGCAGGGGAACCTGCACCCAGGGGCGGAGGCTGAACAGCCTGCCTCCCAGGCACCCCGCTCTCCGTGGGGGCACCCTGGCCCTTCCCCTGGGCTCTGACTTGCTGGCCACAGCCACTCTCCAAGGGCCCCTGCCTCGGGGCTGCTGGCTGAGGGATCCTGGGAGAATCCAAACCGGGACCTGAGAGCTGTGTGTGTGGCTGAGACGGAAACTTTCAAAAAGCGAGAAAACCCTGAGCCCACGCGGCCCACTCCTGGAAATGGCAGGAACCAGTGCCAAGTCACAAGGACGCTCTCGGGGTCTGGGGGCCAGGCTGGCCGGGGGCTCTCAGTCCACACGAAAGGCAGCCTTCTGAGAGCCACCCGGCCCTGCCCAGGGAGGACACCCTGCTGACGACAGGCGCGAGGGCCCCAGTGAGGCAGGTGGACACGGTAGCACTAGTCTCACTTTGAAGGCGGGACAAGAAAAGGTTCTGAACAGGAGCCCACGCGTCTGTCGTCACTCGGAGTGCACGTGTCTTCAGCCTAGTAAGTTTTAGCCAAGAGCTCTTATTACAGGAGAGGAAAAACTCAAGGCCAGAAACATTCCATAAGGCTCTTGCTTTCTCTCTGGATCTTCTCTCTCTCCTGGGTCTGGGGAAGAGAGTTTCTAACATAATGACTCTAAGGTGAGCGGTGGACAGGAGTCCTTCAGGTCCCTGACAGGTGGCAGCGGTCCCAGGGGAAGGCCACCCCAGGACCTTCCCCCAGGCTAGTTCTGGTCAGAAGAGTGCACGGGCCCTGAACAGGGGGTGGCCCTGTGGGGCAACGCAGCATGGAGCCACACTCCCAACAGGGCTCCCCAGTGCCTGGCCTCTCTACTCACCCCGAAGGGAGGCTCTAGGGCAGCGGGAGATGGGGTCGGGCTGGGGGCTGAGACAACAGAGGGCTGTGCACGGTGGGCAGACGGAATGGGCAGGATTGCCATAGTCCTCCTGGCCCTGCCCCAGCCTGGTTCTGCTCGAGGCAAGGGTGCCCGAGGCCTTGCACCCAAGCCAGTTTCCACGCTGGCCAGAGCAGGCTCTAGGCTGGGAACAAAGGCAGGGGCCACGGTCTCCCCCCGCAGCTGGTGCACAGATGCACACGGAGGCTGAGTGTGCCAAGCATGTTCCCTCACTGCTCGAGAGCAAAGCTGGATCTGTCCACGACCCTTCCCCATCCTTCCCAAATGCTGATGCTGACATCCCCACCTTGAACCACATCACGCCCGTGACTGGGCTCCAACAAGAACCAGAATCCAATGAGAACACAGCCCCCAAACTTGCCCCACTTCAAAGCATGCCAAATTTAAAGTTTAAATAAGTCTTTTAAAAAAAAAATCGTGTTTAAAAAAAAAAAATCGTGTTTCTGCACATGTCTGGAAGGCGCCTGCGTCCCCAGTGCTCCCCCTGCCCGAGCTCAGCATCTGGGCGTCTGGAGCTGGCGTTGGTCTCCGCAGGGACTCTACTACTGGAAGCGCGGGTTTGCTCCAGCTTCAGCAAGGACGCTGGGGCTGGATGGAAGGTTCTCTTGGCCCCTCACAAAGCTGAACTTATAAGAACAAGCGCAGATCAATCAACCAATGTCTCCTGCAAGCTTTTCTACTATCTCAAAGGCATGCTTAGAAATACGCTATTTTTACAAAGACCTGTGACTTCAAGGTATCTCCCTTCAGTTGTTTCCTCCTTTGCTTTTGTGGGATATTCAAAAGCTTAAGACAGGAGTCCTCACTTTGGTGGCATCTCAGCTAAACTCAAAGAATGCTAAACAGGGAGAATCCAGTGTCGCTTGCTTCTAAAACCATAATAAGTAACCGAATACTGTAGAACTGTTTCCTATCACAGACAAGTGACTTCAAGAACTTGTTCTTGACAGCTACTTTAAATCACCATGACTTATGTTACTATATTCACATAAAATGGATAAAAACTATATATACTGAAAGACTCCTACATTCAAGCTGTAAATCTATAGGGTACATTTTTCCTATTAAAACCTGTGCAGCTTCTTTATTGACACTAAACATACACAAACCTGAGTCGTCACTGCCACAAACTGTGGTCTGTGCAGGGAGCTTGCGACGCCTTCCAGACCCCAGTCCCGGCAGGGCTGTGACGGGGCGCGTCGCCGCACCTTCCAATGAGCAAATGCTCCTGATACTGGTTTACACCTATCTGGTGGGCAGCTGGCCAGCCAGGAGGGGCACTGCTATCTCAGACCATGACCTGGGTGCCAGGCAAGGGGGGGGGGGCGCCAGGCAAGGAGGCTGCCCAAGGGGAAGAGCCGTCAGAGGAACAGCAGCGGCAAGGTGGGCCCCTCCTGCAGCCCCCCAAGAGTGAATGGGAAAGGGCTGTAAACACAGGGGGTCAGCAGGGCTGCGGGCCCGCCGGCCAGACTCTATCCCCACCACCCGCCCTCCCCACTGTATGTACAATACATTCACCACCGACAGAAATCATCATAAAGGCAACATGAAAACTCTGTAAACTGGACCCAGCCCCAAACACACCCACACGAGCAGTCCTGTCCCCAGATGGCCACCTGAGTGCAGCTGCCACGACCAGCACCGCCCCCAGGTCAGGATGGTCTTCCCTGAACAAGCGTCCCTTGGCCTGGAGGGACCTCCAGAGTCCAGCCCGTCTGCTCCCTACTTTCGCCCAGGACTTGGCGAGCGCATGGGTCATGAGGAGGGGCATCCAGGCTCCAGGCCACACACGGCGTGATGCTGGGGACAGGAGAGGCGGGTGGGGCCGGGCCCCGTTCTCCACTCGCAGCTCTCTGTTTCCCTGGGGCTTGTCTCCTCCTGGGACTAGCTCTGAGAGAAGCAGAATAGACAGTTTCAGCGAAACTGATGCGCTTTAACTGTTAAAAACAACAAAGCCTAGGAGCCACACACACACTTCCCGTCTAGGAAAGCGGCCCAATTTTGCTTCGTTGGGCAGTCCTGCCAGGTGTGGTTTCTGAGTCCTGGACCCTGACTCAGTCCAGGGGCCAAGGACTGCTGCCTCCAGGGAGACTGGGTGGGGGTGGGGGAACCCGACTCTTCCAGACGGGGCAAACAAGGAGTCGCACCACAGTAGCCAGTCTGGGGAAGGAAATCTAACCCATCTCCGGGGTGGTGCCTGGAGCAGGAATAAGGGGCTGGCGGGGCGGGAGGAAGCTGCTCCCGAGGCCCTCTGGCCCCAGGGCCCACAGGACATAACCCCTTTCCAGGGACAGCCCCTGGGGCCACAGCTGCTGGGAACCACACAGACAGCTCTCACTGTCCACCATTCTGACCTGATCGAGTGGAAGTGTTGGGGGCTTCTGGGGGGGCAGCTCCTCCTGCGATGCTGCTGGAGCCGGCGTCTTTGGGAACGAGGGCCGGGACTGGACCGAGGGCCCCTGCAGTCTAGAGACAGGAGGAAGGAACATTCAGGAATGCATGTGATGTCCTCAGTACGAAGGAAAAGGTGCGCGGCCCCACCTGGACCAACTGGGTGAGTGACCCCCTGACCCAGGGGCTGCCACGTGAGGCAGCAAAGACACGGCTGATGCCACCTGCACAGTGCTCCTGACAAAGGTGTTGACTCTGACTCTTAAATATGAGGAAACAATGAGAAGAAGCCAGAGCCTGGGGCGCTCCGTCTTTGAAAAACAAAGAATGCAAAGCCAATGTTGTAAATTACTGAGCAGGCACAGCACCCAAATGTAGAGCCATGAACTGTGACTGGATCCTGAACGGGGAAAAATCAGAGCTTCGGGGACAACTGGAGACATCAGACAGTGCCTCCATCAGAGCACTACCACCACTTTCCTGGCCAGAGTCTGGGCTGCGCCGGGAGGATACCCTTGGCTAAGAGACACACCAAAGGCTCAGGAGAGAAGGCAAAGGACAGACAGGAGACGTGCCAGACGTTCAGAGAGGGGTGAGCACACGCAGAGGGAAGGCCCTCAAGCCAGGCACTGGGGGCTGGGACGACCCGGGGGGGCACTCAGATTCTCAGGGTGGTCTATGCTGCTTTATGATGGGGCTTCCCAACCTTGACCTCAAGACACAAATACTAGAATTTTCAGGGAGTGGTATGTGGCCAGGTCTGGCTCTGGACACACTGAGTTTTCATTCAATATCAGTAGAGAATAGAATGGTGAGGGGTGAGACTAGGATACCACCCGTGACTACCAACCAGATCTACCCCCCCTCTCCCTGGCAAAGTCTGCCCACAGCCCCAGAACTCTGGCCATTAGGTATCCAAAACCTAACCCAACAGCACTGAAATGCCAATTCACTTTCACAAAGAAAAAAAGACCACACACAAAACTGGGTTCTGATGCCAGTGCTTTCCCAGTAAGCCCCGAGCACACAACCCACACGCTCCTCCCGGCCCCAGACCACCCAAGTCGGTTTTTCATTCCCAAGCCCGCTTCTTTTTGGGAGACTATCATCTACTCTGCTTCTGCCCGTACAAAAAAGGCACACAGCTGCAGCCTTACCCGGACGGTCTGTACATCTCCTGGAAGGACGCCCTCGCCCCACTTCCGGGACCCATCTGCTCCATCATCACGGCCTGGAAGTGGCCCAGGCCCTCCTCAGGGTAGCGGTAGAGGGGGCACTCGGGGGACAGGCCATTGGGCTGTGCCGCCACTGGGCGGTGAGGCGGGTGAGTAGCCGAGGGGGAGGCGTAAGCCCTGGGCTGGAAATGCGCGGCCGGCCGCTGTGGGGGGTAAGGCGGCCCAGCGTGCAGCATCACTGCGTGTGGGGGAAAGGCGGGCGAACCGAAGGCCATGCCTGGGCCGAGCGGGGCGGGGGGCGCGCTGTAGAGACACTCGCTGGCCGACAGGGAGCCCTGCCGCCTGGCAGCCGCGTTGTGGTTATCCAAGTCCAGGAACTCTTTGGGGCTCTCTGGCTGCTCCACAGACTCATCCTGCTTGCCCTCGGGGCCGGGGTTCTGCCCCTCGGCCATCTTGGCAGCAACGGCGTCCACCCGCGTGGGCGAAGTTAAGGCAGCACCCAGAGCCTCCACCGCGTCAACCCGCGCGGGGGGCGTTAAGGCAGCACTTAGCGCCTCGCAGCCCTGCAGCCCGGTCACGGCGCTCTTGTCGGGGAAGAGGGGCCTGGCAGGGGTGGGCTGAGCTGGTGGGGGCCCGCTCGGGCTTACGGGGGCTGCGAGGTGTCTCGGCCAGTCTGAAAAGCCCTGTGGACACGAGTAGTAAGGAGTCCGCGGGTAGTGGTGGTAGGAAGGCTGTGGTGGTGGCTGGTAGGGATACCGCATGCCCTGGTGGGGGCGGTACCGAGGGAAGACTCCAGAATGAGGGTCATGAGACTGAAAAGCCCGAGGGGAAAAGGGGGGAGGGTGTGGGACTGGAGGCTTGCCCCCCATCACAGGACCCACAGGCTGCAGGCCTGGGCCTACATGGTACCGTGGGGCAGAGCTGGGGAACTCCAAGGCAGGCGTGTACAGAGGGGAGCATGCGGGCTCTGCAGGGGCCCCAGCCTCGGGTGGCGCCCTGCTCTTGCCCTCAGACCCACAGGGGGAGGCTCCCACCCGCAGTCCGTTCTCGGGCAGCGGCCCCAGGTCTGCCAGGGTGCATGCCTGGGCGGGGGGGCTGGCGAAGCCACTCCCTGAGAGCCAGGCAGACCTGACCGTGCTCGCTGGGCAGCCGTCCCCAGGTTCCGAGGACTCCGGCCTGAGCTCCGGGCCCTCTGGGCCCCTTCCTTGGGGTGAGCTCCGCCTGGCAAAGTCGGCCTGCAGGGGGGGCGCAGGGTGAGGTAGCTGCTTGAGGAACGCCCCCTCTGGAGCACCGACACTCGCTGGTCTCTCCTCGAGCCCGGGCAAGGGATCCGCTGCAAAGAAAGCAGAGACAAAGTCGCACCTGGTGAGCTGAAACCCCAGCACACGACAGGAACAGGTGGCCAAGATGACGCCGCCGCCCCCACCCCGCCCACCGCTGGACAAGCAAGGGGCTGTGATCTGTGTGCCCAACTCCAAGGAGGCAGAGGGTGCACTAGCTGATGTGCAGGCTGGCGGGGAGGCATCGCCTTGACAGTGAGGAGGAGGAACCAGGCCTGAGGACGCTGGGAAGGCCGGATCCCGACAGCATCCTGCAGTCAGGACCCACCCACGGGAGTACGAACAGGACTAGATGAATATTTGCTAAATGAATGACAACACTCACCGTGCCCGGGCTTCCTGAAAATAAGACATGGACAGTGTATAACACTCAAAGGGCATCTTCGAGGAATTACAGAAATTTAATAAACAATCACTGACCTACTGAATTCAAATGCTTAATTACAGACTCAGACTTCTTTACCTTGCCATTGTTTTTGTCCATAAATGCGTCTTAGTATTATGATCTCTCAGGGAGGGCAGAGTTGTTGCCCAAGGGTATCAAAATAGGATTCTGGTCAGAGCTTACAGACAAGGTCAAGAATTCAGACCTTTAAGATCAACTAGGACTGCTGGCTCCCGAAAAACTAACATTGGCTTTAAAGATCACAGGTATAAGCTGCACAAGAATCATGAAAACGTGCACTTTTCATTATTGAGTCAACAAAAAACATGCCAACGCCTCACGACAGACACAGAAATACACGCAAAACGGCTTAACGACATGACACCATAAAACTCCTGCAAGAAAACATAGGCAAAACATTCTCTGACATAAACTGTCATAGGCCAGTCTTCCAAGGCAGTAGAAATTAAAGCAAAAATTAAAAAGTGGGACCTAATTAAACTTGCAAGCTTTTGTACAACAAAGGAAACCATAAACAAAATGGAAAGACTGTCTACGGACTGGGAGAATATAGCTGCGAAGGGTGAGACCAGCAGGGACTTAATCTCCAAAATATGCAAGCAGCTCATACAACTCAACCAAAAAGCAAACCCAATCAAAGCATGGGCAGAAGACCTAAACACACATTTCTTCAATTAAGACACACAGAGAGCCGAGGCCATCATCACTGAACTAGACAAATGCAAATTTAAACCACAATGAGGTACCAACTCACACCAGTCAGAATGGACGCCACTAAAAAGTCTACAAATAAACAGTGGAGAGGGTGTGGAGAAAGGGAACCCTCTTCCCTGTTGGTGGGAATATAAATTGGTACAGACACGATGCAGAACAGTGTGGAGGTTCCTTAAAAAACTAAACACAGAGTTAACATATGATCCTACAATCCCACTCCTGGGGAGTATCTGCAGAAAGTGTTAGTCACTCAGTCGTGCCTGACTCTTTGTGACCCCATGGACTGCAGCCCACCAGGCTCCTCTCTCCATGAGATTTTCCAGGCAAGGATACTGGAGTGGGTTGCCAATTCCTTCTCTAGGGGATCTTTCCGACCCAGGGATCAAACCCGGGTCTCCTGCACTGCAAGCAGATTCTTTACCAACTGAGCTACAAGGGAAGCTCTTTGTAGAAAACCATAATTCAAAAAGGTCCACACACCCCGATGTTCAGGGCAGCACTGTTTCCAACAGCCAGGACATGGAAGCAACCTAGATGCCTATCAACAGAGGAACGCGTAAAGACACGGTGCGCACAGACTGTGGAACATTACTCAGTCATAAAAGAGAATAAGTATTTGCAACAGTATGGATGGACCTAGGGATTACATACTGAATGAAGTAAATCACAGAGAGATCAATGTATGGTATCACTTATATGTGGGATTTAAAATGACACAAATGAAGTTACTGTGAAACAGAGACAGACTCATAGAGAACACGCTTGGGACTGTCAAGAAAAAGAGTGGGTGGGAGAGCGATGGGCAGGGAGATCGGGGTTGGCAGATACAAACTTCATACAAAATGGATAAACAAGGTCTGACTTCAGCACAGAGAAGTAACATTCAATATCCTGCGACAAACCATAATGGAAAGGAACGTGTATGTGTGTGACTGTCACTCTGCTGCACAGCAGACACTAATCAGCACGACACTGTGGATCAGCTACACTTCATTCAGAAAAACAAAGTGCAAGCGAAACAACACAAACAGCATGGCAACTGAGCAAACAGACTGCTCCTGAGACTCCCTCTTACTCTGAATTCCAGTCACACCTGAAGTCATGCCTGGAAATCGTGCTGCAGGGGGCATTCAGAGTCAGCCTCCCCTCCAAGAAGTCACTTGAAGGGAGTGTGTGCTCCTGGCCCTCCACCCAGCTGACAAGGAACCACATCACACTCTGTAGACGCCCAGGTGCCACAGCTCCCACACGGACACACGCTAGATGTCCATCCTCAACCGGCATGAGTCACACAGAGGAGGCCCACCACCCTTCTCTTGCACTTGAGTTTATTACTCCTGTAAACGGCATTTCTAGAACCCTCTTGATGACGTGCCTATCTCACTACTGCTCCCCAGCCTCAATGCACGCAGATGTGGGCCCAATGAGAAGGGCATGCAGAGAACTGGGCCAGGAGTAAAGCCCTGAGAACATGTCCCCCGAGGGTCACTTCAGGACAGTACTTTCTAAGTGGGGCTGGGTGACGCAGAGCTTGCACACACGGATGCCAGGTCCATTGTGTCAGGCTCGAATCGGTCTCCCCACTTAAGAGCTGAATGAAGGCAAATAACCACCTTTGTGCCCTGGAGCTTCCATCCATACAAACAAGAATACTAGTCAAAGTTCCCTCAAAGCTTATTCTGAGAGTAAAGTGAGTGAGCACGGGAAGGCTCCGCACGAGCGGAGACACAGCAGGCACTGCAGCTGGGCGGCATGGTCGCCGCGTCCGCGGACTGCGGCGGGCTCACCCAGAGACATTCAAGTGAAAGGGGTCAGAGGCCAGTTGGCACTTTGTTTCCTAGTCTGCATAAAAAGACGGGCCACCAATAACCAGGGCAGACGGAGTTGGGGGAGGGGGGGCGGGGAGGCGGGGAGGGCGCATGCACACATTACCTTGGCCGTTCTCAGGCTCCTGCACGTCACTGCCGTCCTGTGTCCTCCCAGGGTCCCCTGAGGCAGGCTTGGGGGCCACCAGGCCCATGGGTGGGAAAGGGCCAGGCAGGCGGGGCGGTGCAGGCTGGCGGGGGTGGTAAGGCACGCCTGGTGGGCACCCACGGGAGGAGAGCTGCTGCATGGCCAGCATCTCGGGGCTGTCCAGCATGGAGTCCCCACCCTGCACACCTCGCAGGGCTGGGGCCGGAGCTCCAAACAGAGAACCCAGTGCTGGGGCTGCAGGGGGCTGGAGCCGCTGTGCGCCAGGTTTACACGGGGGGTGCAGGTACCCTGAAGGAGGAACGCTGTGAGGTAGGAAGCCGGATTGTTCTGTCCACTGGTTTGGAGGGAGGGGAGGTCTCATCACTCGGGAATCCATCATGTGACCCAAAGGGCGGGGCTGGTGAGAAGGTCCTGGCCCCACGGGGGGCTTCTCGTCTGGCCCCAAGGGTCCTGGGTTTGCAGCACCGTGGCTCCCGTTCCAGACTGCAGAGTGCACTCGGCTCAGGTACTTGTAGGGTCGGTACATGTGGCCGGGAGGGACTTCTGGGCTCTCAGGGAAGTCTGGGGGTCGGGCTGGAGCACCCCCGTGCCTGGGAGGAAGGAGCCCTGGCTGGAAATGAGTGGGGGGATACACGCGCCCATCCTGGCTGGGGCCGCTCATCTGACCAAGTGGCAAGGGTCCAGGTCGAGAGCCCATGTCAGCAAGGGAGGCCAGCCCTCCGCACGCCAGCTTCTCATCAGGGGGGCCACACCCAGGGCCTCGGTGGTGGTTAATTCCAGCTGGAGGCTGGCAACAGAAAAAGGGAAGCTGTGTTAACCCCGTGGTTATTCAATTTACCCAGGGGAGAGACGATATTTCTGGAATACACCTTTGCACCTGCACGCGCTGAGCAGCCTGCTTACCTGTACCGCCAGAGGCGGGGGCTGCAGGCCAGGCCCACGGGCGGGCGGACCTGGGGCTCCAGAGGAGACACTGACTTCAGCAGGATCCGACCCTCGGAGAGGACAAAACGCTCCCTGTCCTGCTGGCCTCTGGAGGGCATGGGGCAGAGGCAGGGAGGAGGAGGAGAGAGTACACCCTTCACGTCCTGAAGACCAAGCTCTGGCTCATGAAGGAGCCCCACTGCCCCGGCCTACAGAGGGCGGAGCAGGGGCTTCCACCCCCACCCTCAGAGCCCCTCCCCACCTGCTCCCCAGGAGAGGTGCATTTATGTACTGGATGTACCCCATTCTTTGAATTACAAGGAGCGAGATGTTAATTCAAATTTTTGCCCCACTGAGAACATGTAGTTCAAATGATTAACAAAAAGGATTTAAGACAGATGAAGACTAAATGAAGATGGGGGGAGAACTTCACACTCCCCCAACCCCTAATCAGGAGACACCACCATGGGATGAAGCTGATCCTCACTGGCTAGCTTGAGAAGAGAGGCTGGCCGGGTCCACCGAGACACAGGGGCCCAGAGAGGCAGCTGCTGTTTGAGGCACCCACCTGGCCAGGGGGCTGCACGGAGCTGCTCTGACCAGCCCCAGAGGCAGCAGCGCGGCGGCCCAGGGGCAGCGCCTTCCCTCCGTTCTCCGCCGGCTGCCTCCGGCCCGGCGCCTCCGAGTCCCGGGAGCGGGTGCACACGTGGCCCCGCGCGCCCCGCCCCCGCCTCTTCTCCCGCCTCTCCTCCTCCCGCATCCACGGCTCCTCGTCTGTGTCCCCGTCCTCCCCAGGAAAATGCTTCAGCATCGCCCGGTGGAAGCACCTTTCCAGGTTGTCCGACATCTTGGTGTACTCTGCGGGGGAAAGAGGTCTGAGCCCCCGCCCCGGGCAGGCCCCCAGACCACCTCCCCCCAGTCAACTGCGGGTCTGCCGGTCTGCATGCCTCCTGCCTTCTAGGCTACAGACACGAGACGGGACACAATTTCTGGCCCAAGAAACTGTCCAGCCTGTGTGGCTGGCACAGTGGGCCCTGGACCCCAAACCGGTAAAAATTTAATTCTTCAATGCCAAACTGCAGAAACATTAAGTACAGTCACTGAACCTCCAAGCTTCGGCACCTGCAGCGACACTGGCTGCGTCATCCAAGGTCTGCCCTGCGACTCTAAGACGGTGAGTGAGCAAGGCGCAGGATGACCAGGCCCAGGACGAAACCGGGACCAGCAGCCGCCACGCCTCTGGCTGTGGAGGACGGACAGAGCCCGGCCCCGCCCAGCCCATGGCTTCAACACACCCTCTCTTCAGGGTCCTGAGAAAGGGCTGAACCTGGAGACTGGAAACGCCTGTTTTCCTTGGTTCTGCTGCTGCAGCAGGCTAGCACCACAGCACCCCTCCTCCACTCACCACTGCCCTCCCCATTGTACTTCCGACAATTCCTGAACATAGTCTTCATGTCGTTCACAAACTCCTCCTTGGTACAGTATGAACCTCCATTCAGCTTCTTCTCCATGCTTGAAATATCCATGGGGACCTACAACAGGCCACACTCGTTACTATCATTGGAGCAACAGAGCTTTGTAGTCCCCACACTAGGAGCTGTTTGAGAGCCTGGGACGCACCCAGCACCCAGCCCTGAGGAGTGCCAGCTGACTGCACAACACACAACCAGCAGAGAGGCACGCGCCACAGTCGTGCAGCTGACAAGGCTTCCTCTACCTTAATGATCTGGTAGTAGTTAGGGGCATACGACTCGTCCACTGGTTCCAAAAAGGGCCAGGAATCCTTATGAGCCTTCACCACGTCCAGAACTGAGGAGCCAAAGAGAAGAGAAGAGTCAGCACACACACCTGGGGACACGCTCGGCGGGACACAGCAGTGGAGCATGGCAACTGACCTTTGTACATGGCGGTGAAGTCATCATCCAGCTCAAAGCTGTGAATCAGAGCGAGAAAGCAGCAGTGACTGAGACCCCCTTCTCTGCCCAGAGCCCTGGATTCAACCTGACACACAACTGTCCAGACCAAGACTTGGAACAGTCCCCAGGAAACCTCTGTAAACCTCTGCTAAGGTAAGTCTGTAACACTGACGACCTCCAAAAACACGAGGGAGTGAGGGTCAGCACACTCATCCCCTCCCTCCCTCATCTGCAAAATGATAGCTGGCCCGATCCCACACCACGCAGCTGAGGAGGGCTAGGGGCACTCTGCACTCACGGGTCTCTGGTCCTCTTCTCGGCCCGAGGTGGGGACTGGGGGTCCAGGTGGGACAGCTGGGGGGGCAGCGCCTTCCCCTGGGCCAGCAGCCAGGCTCGTTCCTCCCTGAGCCGTCGCCTCTTGGCTCGATCTGTGAGGACACAGAGCAGAAGCACGTCAGGACTCCACAAGGGAGACGCGCACTCGGCTGCGCCCTCTGCCGACCTCTGTGCTGACAGGAGTGCTAGAGCGAGAAGGCTTTAAGGGACTTCTGTCCTGGGGTCCTGGTGGGTAGGGGAATGAGCAAGAGAGAAGGAAAGCAGAGGGCCGACAGACAGTCACCCTTGCTGACCACCTCCAGCCCTTTCTATGTTGCCCACACAAAGAGAGTATCTCCTGTTTAGGACCAGACCCCAGTCCAAACACATCAGGAGGACTGCGCAAGCCCCCTGAAGTGCTCACACTGGTTATCCTCACTCTGTGCCCAGCCCCCCGCCCCCACCACAGCTGTCCGCCCCCATCCACACTGGTGCAGGAGGTGCCAGGAAGTGAAGAAGCCAGCGGGACAGCCCAGCAGCTGGAAGGAGAGGCATCCTCTGGTTCCCAGACATGGCCACGAGAAAAACACTTGCCAGTGCACTGCGGGCCTGCTGGCAGTGGGGGAGGAAGAAGCAAGGACTCAGGACACCATCAGAAGGCAAGACGCGTGACGGAAGGTGCCCGATGGGAGCAGACAGGGCCCGCAGACGCCCACTCCCACCAAGCTCCCTCTGCTCCAACTTCATGCCCGGGAAGAAATAAACTTGTATGTGTAAGAGAACCTATACCTGCTTTAATTATCAGAGGCGTTTTGCTATCAACAACTTTTACTAAAATGGGTTTCTAAGAAAGAAGCCTAAGGAAAAGTAAAACTAAATTAATGAACATCCATGTATCAAACTGTTAAACATTAGGCGTCATGAACTCAGTTTAGGATTTCACAACTAGCAACCAGTCAACCGATTCTTCACATCATCAGAATCACTGTTTGGACACACACCTCCCCAGGCTCGGGCAAGCCCCGGCGCCCACAGGCGGATGCAGCATCGGTGCCCCTATGAGTTTTCTGCTGACTAATTCTGCATGCTTTCCATCAAGTGCTGCTTTCAGTTGGTCTAACTGGGAGCCGTACTTGAATTAATCGGTTGGTTTTCCAGAAGGAGCTCGTGACAGAGGACTCCCTTCCGATCCCACCATATACACAACATCACCTTCTTTGGATGAAGACCAGCCTTAGTGTAGTGCTGAGACTTCCATTTGACACTTTTAAATATTTTCCTTCTCTGTTCTCACTGTGTTCATCCATTCTTTTCCCCACTTTGGTGGGCATCTTTATGACCATTACTTTAACTCTTTATCAAATAAATTACTTTTTCTGAGATTTTAATCTCCTGTTTGGAACATATTCTTCTGTGTCTTCATTTTGCTAGACCCTCTGTGTTGGTTTCTATGCAGCAGATGAACAACCACCTCCCTGTCCTAAAGGCGGAGCCTCCCAAAGGAGACCAGCCTTTGTGTCCAGCCCTGCCCAGCTCCACCATCTCTCAACCCCCTGTGGTGCTTATCCAGACAGTCTGACGGATTTTAGTAAGTCCCAGTAGTTGAAAATGGGCAAAGACCTGTCAGGGTCCCTACCTCAGCACCTAGATCGGAGGTCAGGGTCAGTAAACCTGTGTGATGGCTCCAGGAGGTGCGACCCCAGTGACACACAAGCCAGTCAGGCTGAGGGCACCGTGTGCTGGGCCAGCCGCATGCGACCAAGTGCATGCAGGCCACACGAGGGCGTGAAAGACACTGAGGGCTCTGGGATCACCATCACGGTGCAGGCCACACGAGGGCGTGAAAGACACTGAGGCCTCTGGGATCACCGTCACGGTGCAGGCCACACGAGGGCGTGAAAGACACTGAGGCCTCTGGGATCACCGTCACGGTGCAGGCCACACGAGGGCGTGAAAGACACTGAGGGCTCTGGGATCACCGGCACGGTGCAGGCCACACGAGGGCGTGGAAGACACTGAGGGCTCTGGGATCACCGTCACGGTGCAGGCCACACGAGGGCGTGAAAGACACTGAGGCCTCTGGGATCACCGTCACGGTGCAGGCCACACGAGGGCGTGAAAGACACTGAGGCCTCTGGGATCACCGTCACGGTGCAGGCCACACGAGGGCGTGAAAGACACTGAGGGCTCTGGGATCACCGTCACGGTGCAGGCCACACGAGGGCATGGAAGACACTGAGAGCTCTGGGATCACCATCACGGCCAGAGTAGAGTTAGCCTATCACGAATCAGAAGGCAGTAACTAGGAAGCAAGGGGTCATCACATGGTAAGGCCAGATGCAGCCCAGGCCCTGGGCCCCCCAGCCCCACCCTGGCCCAGCAGAGTGCTCCTACCTTCCACGGCCTTGACTCTCTCCTCCAGCTCCCGCTTCCTCTCCTCCTTTAGCAGCTGCTCCTGCTCCTTCTTCTGCACTGCGAGAAGGATCTGGCGCTCCTCCTCCTCCTCCCGGCGCTTCTGTTTCTCTAGCCTGCTGAGCACAGGGGTCTCCTGTGAGGGGACAAGAAGCTCAGTCAACATGTAATAAAGCAAAACCAGGCTTTTGCTCTGAGTGAAGAGTCCACATTTTCTACTCCACACGCAGCATCAGATAGTGGACAACTTCTGCATTAAATCCAAGTTCATCTTGTCACCTGTGCAATCAATGAATGAGTACAGACACACACTCATAAGACACAACGGGGAACGAACAGGAGGGAGCTGGGTCCGATGGTCACGCAACCTTCTGGAGAGGAGGCTAGAGCGGAGAGGAGACACCAGTCTCCCCTAAGTAATGAAGAAAGGGGGAGACAGCACAGACAACTTCAGTCATCTGCATGCCTCAGAAACGCCTAACTTCTGTACTTTCCTCTACTAATCAAGCAATTAAAACAAAAGGAGGGTTCGGTGGGAAGGACCAGCATTCTGCCGTAAGGAATAGAAAAGAGATGAAGTGACAGCATAGAAATGCACCTGCCTAAGAAATTCAAGGAACGAAAAGATAACCAGGACCACTACCATCAATTGTTTCTGAAAGTCTTACTCTGGGTGTTTCCAACAGCGCTAGTTCTGAGCCATCTGTAGCCAACAGAACTCAAGCTAGGGCTGAAATCATTATGTTCAATTTCCTCCCTGGACTTCTGTGCTGATGTGTAAGGTACAACTTTTTCTTGTTTAAAATTATTATTGAAGAGGTAATCATTGTTACCTGTAATAACAGAGAATGCCTGTAAGATACAGATACAGAAAAAGGAAGCAGGTGTCTGCAAAGGGAACATGCACATTACACCAGCAAGAAACATCAATTATTCCAAGTCAGGTGACTAAGTCAGGAATATGTTTTTCTTTTCAGTAGAAAGAATATCTAAGAATTTTATACATAAATATCTTTATTCTGTGGAAATTACACAAGTGGTCTTGACATGGAGAGAAAAAGACGATGGCAGACTGCCATCCAAATGAGAAGTGTTACTCGCTCAGTCATGTCTGACTCCTTGAGACCTCATGGACTACAGCCCACCAGGCTCCTCTGTCCATGGGATTCTGCAGGCTAGAATACTAGAGTGGGTTGCCATGACCTGCTCCAGGATGTCTTCCTGATGCAGAGATCAAACTCAGGTCTCCTGCACTGCAGGCAGATTCTTTGCTGTCTGAGCCACCAGGGAAGGACATGCATACAAAATCATCATTAAACACAGAAACCAATCTGATCGAAGTTTTTTACTTTTTAATGGTCCTTACTCATTGGAAAAGACTCTGATGCTGGGAGGGATTGGGGGCAGGAGGAAAAGGGGACGACAGAGGATGAGATGGCTCGATGGCATCACCAACTCGATGGACGTGAGTCTGAGTGAACTCCGGGAGTTGGTGATGGACAGGGAGGCCTGGCGTGCTGCGATTCATGGGGTTGCAAAGAGTCGGACACGACTGAGCGACTGAACTGAAATGAACTGAAAACGAGTTTCAATTATCATTTGACTCAGAAATAGAAAGTGCTCTTGCCTAGATAACAGACCTTCTGAAAGTCATTTTTACTGTTCAAATTCTGAGCCTGACTTTAAAAGAGCTGGCTAACAAACAAGGTAAAAATCTTTCAGAGTAAAAGAAGAGAGATGAAAAATTTTTTTAAACTTAACTATTTTTATTTCACACACGATACTGTAGTCAGTCGCCCAAATAGGATTAAACAAAGTTCCTTGACTTCTAGATCCTATAACCAGAATGGCTGGTCTGCACTGGGTTTGAATGTAGGGCTGCTGCAGGCATATCATGGATAAGCCTCCCACTGACAGGGAAGCACCTTCCCACCCTCTGCCCCTTCATCCCTCCACAGGTCTCTAATCACACCCACTGTGGTAACATCTCTCCCTTGCTGAGAGGTTGTGTGGAGCTGCTATTAACAAAGCAAAGCAGACCAAACCTCTCCTCTGCTCAGCTCAACAAGGATCCATGGATGGGGCGGCGGACAGGCAGGGGACAGTGAACACACGCCTGGCAGGCGGGATTACTTCCTTCAAAGAAAGTGCTGCATTTTCTACACATGAGACCCACTGAAAAAGCAGAGAAAAGCAAGCGCTAACCACACAGTGAGGACAGCATGAACGTGTCCTCCCCTGCCTAAGGAAGGACACGCTGTGGAGCACGCTCCCTCCTGCCACAACAAAGACGTTACAGACGACAAGCATCTCAGCGACAACAGTGACCCGGCAAACAAACAGGACAGATGCCTCCCGCCCAGAGTCAGTGCGAGGCGGAGAAAAGGGGAAATAGGCTGTGCATGATGACCTAAGACTATCTATATAATTTCTTCCAACACACACAACAGGGTGTTCTTCTTAATATGGAAAGATATCTAAAGCAATTAACAGCTGTTGCTGTTTCAGTTGCTAAGTCTTGTCTGACTTTGTGACCACCAAAAAAATGCAACATGAGTACAAAATGCACAGAAGGTAAATAAAACAAATCCATGATCCTAAGAAAAAACAAAATGGACTATTCACTCACAGCACTGTAAAAGATGAAAAAAGTGACGTGTCTGCCAAGATGTGACAACACAGATGGCTCAGAGTGCTGGGGCCACAGATCTTCCAAAGGACAAGCGAGACACATGTCAGGAACCCTGGGCAGGGTAACGACATTGTGTGACTTCATCTCACAGTTAGACAGCCAGGCAGTGTTTCTGAGTACGTTACAGTCAACAATATTTGAAATAGTGAAAAACTGTGAATATCCTATAGGTTTAAAATAGGTAAAATCACATAACTTCTGTGTAGTCATTAAAATTGTTTTTCTGAGGAATATTTAATGAAATATGAAAAGGCTCATGACATTAAATGAAAAACACAGGTCACAAGTCAACAGGCAGTATGATCCCAGGTTTCTAATAAATGTACAGAGAAAAGGCCTGAAGCAAACACATGAAGCTGTAAACAGGGAACCTTGTTACTATGCCTCCTGCACTTTTTACAGTCTTCCCAGTTTTCTATAAGAATGTATAAATTATTTAGGACACAGAACAAGCCCTTCCCAAGTAAGCTGGGGGAATCATCCAGTCTTACATGTTCTACAATGATCTAATCTTTATTAACCTTTTTCATAGAGATCACACAGTAGTGGGAATAAATTCTAAAATTCAAATGTTAAAAGTACCAAGAGGTTGCTACCATGTATAGATTTTTACAGTGAGGCATTAAAATGGACTTTATATAGATTAAGATATTTTGCTAAAACTGAAACAGGAATTTTTAAATTTTTTGTAAGAGTGTAGCTGATGTACAACGTTGCCTTAGTTTCTACTATACAGTGAAGTGAATTAGTTACTGTTGCTGTTTGGTAGCTAAGTCATGTCGACTCTTTGGGACCCCATGGACTGTAGCCCTCCAAGCTCCTCTGTCTTCCACTCTCTCCTAAAGTTTGCTAAAATCCATGTCCATTTAGGTGGTGACGCTATCCCACCATCTCATCCCCTGCTGCTTCCTCCTTCCGACTTCAGCCAGTTATACATGTGCACATATCCACGCTTCAGTCTATACTCCATCCCTATGTAGGTCATTACAAACCACCGAACAGAGTTCCCTGTGCTATACACTAGGTTCCTACTAACTATCTTTTATATATTAAAGCCAAAAATTTAAAACTTAGGAAAATCATAAACGCCAAGGACTGCTGCAAAATCAGAGATTATGCATCATTTAGAAACACACATAAAGACACTGAGGTGAAATTCACATGAAATGAACAACCGTCAGTGCACAGCTGAGGGGCACTCAGCATCCTCACAGCGCCTGGCAACCACCATCTGGCTGACCACAGAGTACCCTCAGCACCAGAGACAAAGCCCTGACCTCCATGCCAGCCACGCCGCAGCCTCACGCTCCAGCCCCTGGCGACCACCAAGTGACTCTCTTTCCGGGGATCTATTTATTCTGGACATTTCACACAAATGGAATTATACGATTTTTTGTCTAGTTCAGTTTAGTTGCTCAGTCGTGTCTGACTCTTTGCGACCCCATGAATCGCAGCACGCCAGGCCTCTCTGTCCATCACTAACTCCCAGAGTTCACTCAGACTCACGTCCATCGAGTCGGTGATGCCATCGAGCCATCTCATCCTCTGTCGTCCCCTTCTCCTCCTGCCCCCAACACCTCCCAGCATCACAGTCTTTTCCAATGAGTCAACTCTTCCCATGAGGTGGTTTATCTAGTTGTTTTTAAAATACATTAATATTTATACTAAGCACATAAGAAATAAAAACTTACTCACTGGGATGATTTGAGAGAACAGCACTGAAACACGTGTATCACCATATGTGAAATAGATCACCAGTCCAAGTTCAATGCATGAAACAGGGCACTCAAAGCCGGTGCACTGGGATGACCCAGAGGGATGGGATAGGGAGGGAGGTGGGAAGGGGGTTTGGGACGGGGACACATGTACACCCATGGCTGATTCATGTCAATGTATGGCAAAAAACACAATACTGTAAAGTAATTAGCCTCTAATTAAAATAAATTAATAATAAAAAATAATAATTTAGTCAGCTGAAATTAGAGTATCTTAAAAAAGCAAACTGGTAAGACTCAATCGCATATAAATAATTCTATTAAAAAATGAGCCAAGGATCCGAACAGACATTTTTCCAAGAAAGACACACAGATGGTTAGCAGACACATGAAAAGAGGCTCAACGTCATTAATCATCAGAGAAATGCAAATCAAAACCTCACACCTGTTAGAATGGCCATGATGGGTATCAACAAAATGACAAGAGATGGCAAGTGCTGACGAGGATATGGCAAAAAGGGGATTCTTGTGCACTGCTGGTGGGAATGTAAACTGGCACAGACACTATGGGAGAAAAGAGTACAGAGGTTCCCTGAGAGATAAAAGGCAGAATCTGATCATGTGGCCCAGCAACTCCATTCCTGCCCATCTTTCCAAAGGAAGCACAAGCACCAGCCTGAGCATGCGTGCAACTGCCACGGTCACTGCAGCGCAGCAGCCGAGACTCAGACGCGACCCGAGTGTCCCCCGGTTGGGGGGAGCGCGGGGAAGAGGCGGCGTGTGTACACAGGGCGTTACTCAGTCACTAAAGCAAAATGCTGCCACGCGCGACCACATGGATGGCATGAGGGCATCATGCTAGGTGAGGTGAAGCCAGGGAAAAGCAAATACTGTACTCAACTCACCCACATGTAGAGTCTAAACACACCCAACTCAAGATACAGAGAATAGACAGGGGCAGGCAAAATGAGTGCAGGCAGTCGGCTGTACAGACATCCATTTATAATACAAGTAACTCCTGGGGATGAGACGGGCTTCCCTCATAGCTCAGAATCCACCTATAATTCAGGAGACCCCGTCGATTCCTGGGTCGGGAAGATCCCCTGGAGAAGGCATAGGCTACCCGCTCCAATATTCTTGGACTTGCCTTGTGGCTCAACTGGTAAAGAATCCGTCTGCAATGCGGGAGACATGGGTTCAATCCCTGGGTTGGGAAGATCCCCTGGAGAAGGGAAAAGGGATGAGATGCACAGCATGGTGACCACAGTCAATAATACTGTGTTGTATGTGAACATAGAATAGATTTTTAGAGTTACTCATCACAAGAAGAAACTCCATGTGAGGTGACAGGTACTAACCAGACCTACTGATCATTCTGCAGTGTACGCGATCATCAAATCATTATGCCATACACTCGAAACTAACGTTACACACCAGTTACACCTCAAACAAAAAAACTGTCTGCAACTCCAAGAGCTCAACAACAACAAACTCAGAGCAGAGTGCTCACAAAGGCCCAGGACCTTCCTGTGTAACATGCTGCTGACCACCTCTGCTCACGGGGACCCTTCTGCCCATTTCAACACCTGCCTGTCCCCCAACCTGCCGTCTCCAGGCTCCCCCACCTCAGGTTGCTGGCTGCAAACACTTCTGCTCAGTGAGATACCACTTTGCCTCATAGTTCCTATACCTATTCTCTTTCACTATGATTAGTGTTTGATAAATTCAGTAGTTCCCATCTGATGTAAATTCTCAAACAGTATCATTCTATATAAACTGTATCATACACATTCAGGAAAAAACATGTATGAAATGCACCAAGAGTGTTTTAAATTCCCATGCAACTTTCTAGGCAGTGTTGTCACCCCATGGAAGGGACAAGACTTGTGACCTGAAGTTACTTGCGGCAGTCTTTTAAACTGTAACAGTTTAAAGAACCAGTAAAGTCAATAAAAAATATACATACATATATGTTAATAGCAGCTGAAAAAAAATCTTACACTATTTGCACAGCAACATTTTTTCTTCCAAAGGGGGTATGAAACAGCGCTTAGAAATCCTCAACATTACAAACATAATCTGGCTGAAGCCCAGCCCAGAACTCCCCATCATTCACCCCCACCCCCACCCCCACCAACTCCAGCAGCACAAAGAGGACCTGAACTCCCTGGCCACAGGTGTGCCCAGAGTCTCCTGACCAAAGGGAAAAAAAAGCACTGGAACAGAGTTTCAGAGGTCAGCAGAGTGACGCTTTGCCGGTATTTTCCCCGGAGTCATAAATCAAAAGACTTTCTGGGGCAAGAAGACTGGACTCCTAGGAGACCAGAAAACCTCCCAATAAGCCTTTAAAGACCTAAAGATTTTTTCGGCTGTTTAAACAGAAGCACAAAACTCATGCCACACCAGAGGCTTTCTTCAACGTACTCAGTACTGTAACAGACGTCAAGAACCTCTTCAGTATCAAGCAGAGCGGAACAGACAAACAACACTGCAAAGAAGAGCCAAAAACTTGAGTGTTTAAAGCAAAGCTTTTGCTGGCAATCAATGACGAAACTTCCTGTCTGTCTGTATTCAGATTACTGTGCAAGCTGAGATGTAAAATAGGACATTTAAGGCTCAGCCCAGGGTAGTGAGCAGAGATGGGAACGAGCTTTCAAACTGTCCAGGTAAACAGAGAGCAGGAGCCCATCCAGGCCAATGAGGCACAAAACCAGTTGAGAACTATGGCTGGACAGCTGACTGAGGCCACTCCAAAGCCAGGGACCCAAAGGAGGAGGAGACCTGGGAGATCCAGAAGTCAGGCAGAAGAGAGCCCTGCCCGGAGGCCGAAGAGACGTGTTCATATACCTTACGGGCCGAAGTAAAAAAGAGAGGATGAGTCCAAACACATAGTAAACACAGAAATTCACGAGTGAGCATTTCCCTCTTCAGGGCTCAAGGCAGAGAGACAACCGGCTGTGACATCAATGACTGCAAGGCCAGGGGGGGTCCATACTGGCACAGGCCATCAGACACAGCCTGCAGGAAGTGTTTTCTGACCACGCAATGCCTCAAAAGCCAGTGGAACATCTGTGCTAGGAGACACGGGGCTGAAAACTAGAGCGAATCTGGAGTAGAGGAGGGTGCCCCTCACTCCTGCCCCCACACTCTCCTATTTAAACACCACCCTCAGCTTCCCCCCTCCAGTGCAGTCCAGGTCTCTCAGACCTCTTAGCAAATGGAAGCAGCCGCTTAAACTCGTTTACTGCTCTAAACTACTTGACAGACAGAGCAGAGGGCTCCATCGCGGGCTCCCGGCAGGCTCCAATCCTTGCGATCTTGCTGGTGCACTTCATGGAACTTGCATTCACATCGCTGAACAAGGAGTGAATTTAAATTCATCCAGAATGGGGAACTAAGAAAGCTGTATGTCAACAGTAGCCAAGCCAATTCTTTCTTCGTTTTATAACTATTTGGAAATTGTCATTTTTTAAAAGTTTTAGTGAATAAACCTGAATGGTTTTGGAGCTCCTGATGGGATCCCTGTGTGAAAACTCTCCTAATTACTGGTCTGCTAAAAGCTTTTCTGCTGCATAGTGCCAATTCTGATTTTTGTGCATATCACCCCCATTTAACTAAAGCTTGCATAGTTACAGTACTGGACAACTCTCAAAATATCAAATCCATTATTCCATCCTTTAGTTTCTAATGTCATGGTTCTTGAAAATTGCACTTAAGATTTAAGTGCTTCTCTCGCAAAGAATCAACTCCTGAAAATTTCTGTAATAAAACCACCTGTTTTATGCTTGTAAATTTTTCCCCTTAACTCTCTAATCTAAAGTCTTTTCAGTTAAAAAGGCAGAAATTACAAAAGAGTGTAAGCAGGTTAGGTACAAGCCTTACAGATGATTGAAGGGGCTGTCATTAATCATACAGTCTCTATTTAAATAGTAACTCTAAGAAAACTAGAGTCCACATCTCACGTCCTGGACAAAAATGGTCACAGCGAGCTGTGGACGACAAGATCCAAGAGGAATCATCATTACCAGGACAAAGGACAGCAACAAGGAGACACTCACATGAAGACGCAATTCCTGAGGCTCTGAAGTCAGGCCTACGACTCACCCCAGAGCACTGATCTGCTCAACAGTTACAAATGCCACCGAACTCACAACATATCACTGTCACTGCGTCTGTCACTGTGTTCCCCTCCGCTGCCCCCGAGACGCGCTGCAGCGGGAATTGCTAACACTTCCTCCCCAGGTTTCAGGGCAGGGCTGGCATTCTTACGTTTTCTGTTAACGACCGTTAGGAATCTGAAGCATCAATTTTATCGAAACTGGATGGTTATCAGGCATTGACTACAGAACAGGCACACCAGAGAGTCACCAGGAGGTTACGGTGACAAGATGGTGTGGCTCATGGCCTGGAGCTGCCTCCACAACTCCCGATGAAACAGGATGAGGAGACACCTCGTGGGGGAAACCTCAGGCTAAGACAGTCCAGGGACAGCGCACAGAAACAACTCCAGCAGGGCTCCGGAGAGCCTCGGGACAGGCACGGGAGCAGACGGGACGCACAGCCGGGACTGGAGTGCCAGGAGGTTAGAGGAGGAACTGAGGGAGCAACAAAGACAGCCCTCAGGCAGGTCTGAACTCAGAGTTTAGACCTGCTGTTAGAGGGAGGCCACCAGATGAGTTTTCTAAAAAGAGGGGAAGGCAGCAGCGTACGCACAAGGAGAGGCGTGCAGAGCGTCTGCCGAGACCCACCTGGGGTCCAGGAGCCATGAATCCCAGGACCCACAGTAAGGGAAGCGGGGGCTCAAGGTCCTGCTCTTGGGGCCCGGAGGAAAGCTGGGAGAAAGAGGAAAGCTGGACCGCTCAGCAGAGCGAGGGGCCGCGCAAGCCTCTGAGGAAGGCACCCTGCCCCGAGCGGCTTCGCCCTACGTGGGTCCGCGTGCGCACCTTCTGGGCGATCATGCTGCAGATCTCAGGCAAGAAGTCCTCGCTGAGCAGTTTGTAGAGCTGGCGCTCTCGCACAGAGGTCCTCTCCCGGAAACTCTCGGTGACCTGTCTCCACTCCTGCTCAGTCTGGCACAGGAGCCACCAGGAGCCTTGCCCTGGTCCCTGGGACCCTAGAAGAGAAGGTCAAGGTCAGGAAACAGGGCCATGGACCTCCTCCTCCTCCTCTCTGCCCTCAGGTTCACTGGCGCCCTGGGTTACCCTTCAAGGCTGATAATGTATACTTCAGACATTCTGGCTGCTCTCCTGTTCACAACTAAGGGCTATGAGGTCAATACAAACACAACTATGGTGACCTTCACACTAATAACCTAGAAATGTTCTGATGCATCTGCTGTTCTGCATACGTGGCTTTGAGCTGCAGGAGTGTTCCTTGTTACACTGAGATACTGTGAATTGCTTTTTCTCCTTAAATGTTTGTATTGGATTACAGATTGCATGAAGTCTACGTAAGAACACAGTACACATCCTTATGTTGTAAAGTATTTCACGTTAAAAGAAAGCTCTTGAGAAGCTTTGCATTCATCCCAATGTTAGGAGCCTATTACGCTGGGCCTGGGAAGGGGCTCAAGTGAAGTGACCTGATCCTGATCTCGAATGACTCGTGAGGAGAGATGGACACAGGACGACAATGTGCGAGGGGCAAGGAGGCTGGCGGGAAGACTACTGCAGTGGTCCCAGCAGCCTGCACTAGACTCTGGAAGGTGATGTAAGCCCTCCAAGCCCTACGAAGGCCATTACCGTTTCTCGTCTGCAACTCAGATGCTGAGGAGTTCTCTTCCTGCTTGTCACTAGAACAAAGGAAAGGGGTCACCATTAAAACAAAAACACGGCCGAAATTTTCTGTGCTTCCCTGGAAGGCAGGCACACTGGCTTCCTATTAATACCAGAAAAGTGTGTGTGTGTGTTTGCGTGTAATGCACATTGGCTTACTATTAATACTAGGAGAGAGAGAGAGAGAGTGTGTGTGTGTGTGTGTGTGTGTAAGGCACAATGCCTTACTATTAGTATCAGAAAAGTGTGTGTGTGTTTGTGTGTGTGTAAGGCACAGCAGCTATTAACACCAGGTGTGTGTCTCTGACACGTCAACAGAGCAAGGTCAGGAACACGGAGGCGGGCAAGCTGGCAGAGAGAGGGGAAGGACGACACACAGGAATACGGCACCACTGCCCAGGAGAGGAGGAGCTCAGTGTCGACAGTTAAAGGCCAAGGAAAGGGCTTGCTACCCGACCAAGGCCTATACTGAACACGAGACTGTTGAACTGACCCCTACAGTAGGCTGACGTGAGCAACACAGGTTCTGAGGCTGCCCACCCCCACTCAAGGCATGCCACCTTGACCTCAGCAAAGTCAACGAAATTCCCTGGAAAACGGGACCGTTCATGATATGAGACACAAACACACTCAGTGTTTCATGACCAATAGTGTTGTCTCCCTAGACAATGAGGGACATGCTCTGGATGTTCCGGCCCTGCACAGCCTCCTGGAAGAACGGAAATGCCCCGCGTCGTTGCTGTGCAACAAAGGCAGCCACAGGCCGCACTCACCCACTTGGCAGAAGTGTGGCTGATGTGACTGAGGAACTGAACTTTAAATTTTATTTACTTTTAAAAAAACATTAAAAATTATTTTAGGGACTGAACTTTCTCTTTTTTTCCCCCTTCTACATATATCTTACTGTATTTTTTTTTTCATCATTCTTAAAAAAAAAACAAAACAAAACAACTTTTTGGAAAAGGAAATGGCAACCTACTCCAGTATTTTTGCCTGGAGAATCCCCATGGACAGAGGAGCCTGGCAGGCTACAGTCCATGGGGTCGTGAGGACTCGGACACAACTGAGTGACTAAGCACACAGTTAATAAAAATGAATGGTGTTTAGTAAAAAAAACAAAAACAAACTTAACTGAGGTATAGTATCAGGTGTAAAACACACACAGTGACCACAATGTTTAAAGATTACACTCCATATACAGTTACTATAAAACACTGGCACATCCCCGCGCCGTACAGGGCGGCCCACCAGCCTTTTGTGAGACGTACTCATTTGAAGCTCTGTCCCCTAGCTCGCCCCTCCCCTTCTGTTTCCCCACTGGTCACCCCCAGTTTGTTCTCTGTATCTGCTTTGTTACATTCACGAGTTTTACTTTTTAGATTTCACAAAGTTTTATTTAATTTAAAAATACTTCAATACTGCACTGTATTCAGAACGCTACAGAATAAAGTCACCAGCAGAGGGCAGCACAGGAGCACTGGGCTTGTGAGGTGAGGACACCCCACTGCGGCTCTCTGATTCCGGAACTCAAGGGAACCAAAGATAAAGGTACAGAACAGCTTGCTGGATTTACATGGACGTGTAGGCTGCTAAACCCAGAAACTGATGTCTTGTGTGTAAAACACAATGACAGGACTATTTCTCACAAACTCTGGTGGGAGGAAAGCTTGCATTCTAGTCAAAATTTCAGAAAAGTTAAGTGGAACATTGATTGTTAAAAAAAAAAAACAAATTCTGATTGACTGATTCATAATCAGATCCCTAAAAACATTTATTAGCAGTTAATAAGCAACACAGTGAAATCTGGTCCACTTCAGGCATTTAGCTTATTTAAGCAGTTCTAACAATAAACCAGAGAACAAGGAAGCAGTTTGCCCTGTGTTATTAGAATTTTTAAGACTGTGACTTAATTTCCATAAGTGAATAATTATATATCCAATCCTTAAGTAAAAGGTATAAAAGTATTTTTACATAGTACAGGTCAGACCCTCAAAACTCTTATATTGAGATTCACATGGTGGATATTCCTAAAAGACAATGACATACTAAAATGAAATTTCCCAGGACTTCCCTAATGGTCAAGATTCTGAGCTTCCACTGCAGGAGATCCCTGGTTGGGAAACTAAAATCCTGCCTGCATGAAGCACACTGTGGCCAAAAAATTAATTAAAAATTTCCCAAAATATAACAATCTTTTACTTTGCTAAAATTAAATACCAAATAAACACTTAAAAATTTTTAAGGTCTCATCTTAACAAAATGAGTTCTAACACAATAAAGCACGTTTACTACTGAAGCCTCCTTACGAGCAAAAAACTAATAGACTCACAGTATTAACTCTTCCACCTCCTGTGAAGAAATCAGGGGCAAAGGGATCTGAAAGGCACTTCCTGTGAGCAGGTGCCTTCCACTGCCAGAGCCCCCACTGCCCAGGGGGAGGGCTCCCAGACAGCTGGTAACTTGAGAGGGGCCAGGCCAGGGACCCCAAGGACTCCAGTGCACACCCATGTCCTCCCCGAGACACAGAGAGCAAGCACGGGGCGAGCCCTTCCAGCATAAGGGTTTGGGTTAGGGACCTTCACACACCAAGATTTTCTCACCTCATGAAAGTTTCCTCCTGTAGTTTTTTCCGTTTTGGGGGTCTTCCTCTTCTTTTACCTGTTTTCCCAGGAACATTTGAGACATTTTTTTGTCCTTCACTTTCCCTAAGAAGTAGTACATTAAACAGAAATGTCAGTTGTCTGGCCATGAGGTTACTAAACAGGACAAAGGCAGCAGTTACGGGGACAGGACAGGGCGACCTCACGTCTTCTGTTATTATTAATAAAACGTGGAACCAAGGAAATGGACATCTCCCACACGAATATCTGGGCTGGTAAAGAATCGGCCTGCAGTGTGGGAGACCTGGGTTTGACCCTTGGGTTGGGAAGATCCCCTGGAGAAGGGAAAGGCTACCCACTCCAGTATTCTGGCCTGGAGAATTCCATGGACTGTATAGTCCACAGGGTCGCAGAGTCAGACATGACTAAGAGACTTTCACTTTTCAGGCTTCCCTAACAGCAGAGTCCAGCAACCTGAAGTGCGGGGAAGATGGCAGCACCGCTCTGGGACGTTGCCCGAGGCCTCTTTCTTGCCAAGACCCCAGGTAGGATGGGGTTCTCCAGAACCCACTCTGCCACGAGGAAAGGCCCAGGGCGCGCTAGTGCTACTGAGAACTGGCACCAGAGTCACCACCCCAGGGAGCAGGGCTGGAGAGTAAGTCCTTTGTGCTTCTGTGTGACGTGCCTCCTTGCAGGCATGCTGCTACACACAGCTCACTCCTCCATGAGAAAAGTTAAACTGCGCAGTGGGAATTTGGAGGCACTGGACATTAATGGCCATGGCGACGGCAACATGACCTCCAGGAAGGTACCTGTTCAGAGAGAGCTCTCCATGGGACCCTCCTTGTGCCGGGTCCTCCTTGTACATTCGCGTTCCGTAGAAATACCAGTAGAGGGCCCCCGAGCTGTCCTCGCCCAGCGGCTCCACACGGAGACTGTCTGCGTCCAGGCCCTGCGCAGGTCAGGGAAAAAGGTTTGGGCAACAAGAGAAAATGGAAATGAGAATCTGAAATATATTCTCACAGATCCCTCACATTACAATGCCCAAACACCTGGGGTAATTCTCATTCCGGGTCCAGACATATCAGACCAGGATAAGGCGCCTGCTCTAAGAACAGGATGTGGAAATATTTCAAACCCTTCCCATCCACATCACTGCTCCCATGTTCCCCAAAACAGAGAAAGCCAAAAGAATTCTGATGAACTTGCGACACATCTGGCTTGAACCCACACAAGGAGAGACGCTTCCGGCAGGAGAGTCAGTGCCGCGGCAGCCTCAACCCACACGATGCCGGGCCAGCAGCCAGCCCAGCCCAGCGCTCTCACTCACCAGCACGACCTCAGTGCCGCCCCCGGTGGCTGAGACCAAGGCCTCGGTGAAGGTGGAGCTGAGCTGGGCCACAGATCTCACCACAGTTCCCACCCAAGCCCACAGGCACCCTCGACCTCCCAGTGAGGGCAGGATCAGGTGAGGCAGAGGTGGCCAGAGCCCCAGCCAGCACACTTCTGCCACATGCATGCAACATGTGTTGGGGATGGGGTCAAGTCTTTGGGAGGTGTCATAAATCTTAATTATGCCAAGCCAAATTTCAGACCTCAGGAAGTAACATTCAGTGACTAATGTAACTGCAATTCTGGCTGGTGACAAAGCAGATAGGTGCCTACGACTGTTCCCACGTCAGCAGGGACCCGGGATGTGGAAAGGGGGACACACCAAAGCGGCCAGCACAACCAGAGCCGGCTTCCCTGAACTGCTGCTCCAGGGAGGCTGCCTGTCAGTCACACACCTTGAGGAGGTCGAAGACGTCGTCTGCGTCCAGCCGGTAGTCACAGAGGCGGTGGAGAATCTCCACTCGGGTGCGCAGGGGCAGGTCCTGGAAGCTGGCCTCCCGCAGAGGGTTGGGCTTCCCTTCCTCCAGCTCCCAGCGGTAATTGATGATGTCCTCCAGGTAGCTGTGGAAGGTCTGAGGCCTAGCCAGTGGTCCCAGACACAAAGGTGCGTGAATACCACACAGAGGATTGGGGGGTGGGGGTGGGGGGCGCTGGGGGCTGATACATCTTCAACAGTACCAGAACTGAAAGCCCCGGAAGGGCCTGCAAGCCCCTCGAGGAAACGCTTGTTACTGCACCATGTCCTTGGAGCTGACCCTGTCAAGTCCCAAAGATTACCAATGTTTAAGCAAGTTTCTCACAGAACAGGTTGTTCTGCACGCTCAGCCACAAGCATCACATTGCGCGGCAGTAGCTGCACGTGTGCAGTGTCGATGGCAGACACCGCAAGAGGCCGTGTCGACCGTCACCTGTACAGGCAGACGCGATGGAGCTCAAGAGGCATTCAGTTTACACGGGCAGACTCTACAGACCTCAGGGGGCACTCGGTTCAAAGTCAGGTCCACGACTGAAGAGGGCAAACAGCAAAGAGGGCCAGGGTCTGCCTGGCTTAATCCATTCATATTTCACGTTCTGATGCAAAGGTAGAAAAACCTTCTCCAGCGCACAAGCATGAACAAGCAAGAACGCAGAACACATTCATGTGCTATTACGCGTAACCTTGCAGGCATGATACGGAACACTATGTTCTAAATTTGAGAGCTTTCTCTGCAGGAAACATTTAAGACAGTTCAATGACAACTTAAATTTCTGACTAGTACCTAAATGTGCCTTGTATATAACAGGGTGTTACGCGTGCCTGCGTACTTAGCCGTGTCTGACTCTTTGCAACCCTATGGACTATCGCCTGCCAGGCTCCGCTGTCTGTGGGATTCTCCAGGCAAAAATACTGGAGCGGCTGCCAAGTTTCCTTCTCCAGGGGATCCTCCTGACTCAGGGACTGAACCTGCATCTCCTGTGTTTCCGACACTGCAGGTGGGTTCTTCACCCACTGAGCCATGGGGAAAGCCCTGGCATGTAACAAAGTGATGTTCGATCGTTAGATAGTCACTCTGTATCTCAACTAGCGAAGAATCTGGATACAATTTCACCTAACGCTTGCTCTAAAAACATTTTTCTCACTGAACAAATAGCTCCAAATGAATTATGTAGGTCAATATCTTTAAAAGAGGCAGTTCCCATGTTATTTTTTCCCCCATGTTATTTTATAATCTATGGTCGTTATAGCTGTAGAAAAAGTCAGAAGAAATATTCCTAGAAAAAAACAAAGGGTCTTAGGCAACTAAGAAATGAAACATTATGCTTTTTCAAAGAGAGAAGGAACTTTATTTCCTTCCCACTGATACCTCAAACTAGCATAGAGTGAATGTGGTTAGCTCATCGAAATCCATCATGCCACCTGGAAACAGGGCTCTCGGCCCAGGGACCGGAGGGAGCCCTGCCTGCGGCACCTGCAGCTCTTACAAACTGAGGCCACTCAGTGCAGGGCGCTTGTTCTGGATGGTTATCACCAACCCTTTCAATAGAACAAGAAGACTGAAGCACATGGTCCATGGCTATGTTCCTTCTTGTCTGAAAGAAGCTCTAAATGCTAGTTAAACCCCTCCCCCCACCTTAAAATAGTCCGCAGGAGAAAGAGAGACATAACTATCTATCCACACTCCAGGGTGAGCATCTCAGAACCCCAGCAGAGAGCTGCTTGCTTTGCTTTCCACAGAACAAGTTTCTACCAGGAGACCCAGGTGACCCGGGAGGTGTGACCAAGCAGGGAAACAACCTGCCTGAGATCACCAGAGTGAAAGGAAGACTGCTGCTTCAGTTCTGAGACATGAAAGGGTATCTGCAGTCCACGTGCAGGGAGCAGTGAGGACCTGGCATCCCAGGGCCACGTAGAGACTAAATAGAAAAATTCAGTTCAGTTGCTCAGTCATGTCTGACTCTGCAACCCCATGGACTGCAGCATGCCAGGCTTCCCTGTCCATCACCAACTCCCGGAGTTTACTCAAACTCATCTCCATTGAGTTGGTGATGCCATCCAACCATCTCATCCTCTGTCATCCCCTTCTCGTCCTGCCTTCAATCTTACCCATTATCAGGGTCTTTTAAAGTGAGGTGAGGCCACCTTCGCATCAGGTGGCCAAAGTATTGGAGTTTCAGCTTCAGCATCAGTCCTTCCAATGAATATTCAGGTCTGATTTCCTTTAGGATGGACTGGCTAGATCTCCTTGCTGTCCTACATCACAGTTCAAAAGCATCAATTCTTCAGCGCTCAGCTTTCTTTATGGTCCAACTTTCACATCCACAAATAAAGAGACTAACTTTTGGTAATTCCTAAAAGGCCCCATAAGAACATTAGAAAACTGCTTATTCATAAAGATCATAGAACAATTCAGCCCCAAACCACTAAACCAATGCCTCTTTTGTAGGACTATATGGTACCTGCCATGTCTTGAAATCAATTAAGAAATCATGACAATTTCAAATTCAAGGAAAATATGACTAAGATATAAAACATATTTTAACAGGGAAATACATAATATAACAGATTTTGTGTATATAAATGCTTATGCTAGGTAAAAAAGAAGAGAATTAAAAGTCATCTAGAAATTTTTAAAAAGCCCCTTGGAAATCTTTATCTTTAAAAAGATAAAGAACTGTCTTTAGTGGAAGCCAGATGGTACCTTAAATACTATTTGTATGAATTGGAAGTCTGGAGTGTCAAGTTTAAGGTGAGAAATGGTACAGTAAGAATTCTAAACAGCTTCTGATAATTAAAGATGCACCCTGCTACCCCAGAATCACTCTCTCTCACACACACGCGCGCACACACACACACACACACACACACACACACAGATATATACATGCACCCACACAGTCTATAAGAAATAAAGTGAAATACTTAACAGAAGAAACCATCGAAGGACAAAGGAAGGAAAAAAATAAGAAGGAAACAGGTGAAGAGACACTCATTAGTCATTTAGGGAATGCAAATCAAAACCCAATAAGGTACCATGCCACACCCACCGGATGGCTAAAATTAAAGAGACAGGTAAGAACAAGTGCTAACCACTTACTAACTCAGAGAAAGGGGAATGTTCACACACTGTTAGAGGGAGTGTAAAATGATGCAGTTGCTTTGCAAATATTTGGCAAGTTGCTCAAAACTTAAACAGAATTACCATATGACCCATTCCACTCTTAGGTACACAGCCAGGAGAAATGGAAACTTGCATCCACACAAAAACAAGTACACTAATGTTCATATACAGCAGCACGATTCATAACGGTCAAAAACTGAAACAGCACCATGTCCATGAACCGACAGATAAATAAAACATTCAGCAGAGTACTTTCTGACCATAAAATGAATGAGTCCTGGATTCACGATACAGTGTGTTTGAAAGCATGCTAAATAAATTAGCCTAATACCTACACATATGCCTTCCACCTACAGAAGCACCTAGAAGAGTGAACCAACAACACGCACAGAAAGCCCATGAGTTAGTGGGACTGGTGGCTGCAGGGAGTGAGCAGCGACAGCTGATGGGCGTGAGCTGTCTTATGAGGCTGACGAACCGGTCCGGAATTCAACAGCAGTGATGACTATACAATCGGTGAATACTCTGAACACCCACCCATGAGCTGGGCACTTAAAAACCCCAGAGACACAAGTGGAAAACCAACCATTCCAATAATTATACTAAATGTAAGTGAACTAACAAATCAAACACTGCTTAGTAGGAAATTTATAGCTTTGGAATGCCTATATTGAAAAAAGGCTCATAACCAGTACTATAACTTAAGAAGTAAGAAAAGGCCAAAGTAAACAGAAGTAATAATAAAGACAAATCAATATAACAAGAAAGATTTTAAAAAGAAAACGAACAGCAGGTAAGGTTAAAAGTTGGTTCCTTAGTAAACATTTTAAAAGTTGATAAACCTGTAGAAAGAATCAACTTCTAGAGGGAAAGAGAGACAGCACAAATTACAACATCAGGAATGAAAGTGGAGCCACTGTGGGTCCTACAGATATTAAGAGGATAAGAGAATATTATGAATAGCACTATGGAAATGAATTTAAAAACTGAAACAGACAAATTCCTTGAAAAATGCCAAAATGACTTACCAAAGTCATGACTTAAGAAATAGACCATCCAGAAGAAAAAGGAACCCTCCTACACTGTTGGTAGCAATGTAAACTGGTACAGCCACTATGCAGAATAGTTTGGAGGTTTCTCAAAAAACAGAGAATAGTGCTAGCATATGGTCCAGCAATCCCACTCCTGGTATATACCCACACAAAACTATAATTCAAAAAGATACATGCACCCCTTACGTTCACAGCAGCACTATTTATAATATCTAAAGACACGGAAGCAACATAAATTTTCATCAACAGATGACTGGATAAAGATGCGATACATATAAACACAGAATGTTTCTCAACCGTAAAAAGAATGAAATAATGCCACCTGCAGCGTCATAGATGGACCTAGAGATGATCACACTAAGTGAAGTGAGACGGACAAACACCACACGATACACTCACATGTGAAATCTAAAATATGACAGACTTACCTATGAAACAAACTCACAGACACAGAAAACAGACATGTGGTTGCCAGAGAAGGGGGTGAGGGGGGAGTGATGGATTGGGAGTCTGGGATTAGCAGACGCACACGGGTCTATACAGAATGGATAAACAACAAGGCCTGTTGTATAGCACAGGGAACTATATTCAACGGCCTGTGATCAACCACGGAAAAAACGGAAAAGAATATGAAAAAAGATATACACGTAAGATTGAATCGTTCACTTTGTTGTACAGTTGAAATTAGTGCAATACTATACTTAAATAAATTCTTTTTTAAAAAAGGAACTTCCTTGGTGGTCCAGTGGTTAAGATTCTACCTTCCATTGCAGGGGGCCACAGGCGTGATCCCTGATCAGGGAACTAAGACCCCACATGCTGGCTAGTGTGGCCAAAAATTAAATTTAAAAAATAAATTTTTTTTAAGAAATAAAACATCCAAATAGCCTTAATCTATTACAGAAACTGAATCAATAATACTCAAATAAAACCTTGCACAAAGAAAACTGCAAACCCAAAGGCTTTCAGTGGTGAACTGTTCAAAAGAAATTACACAGACTTTCAGAAACCAGAGAAGGGAAATGCTTCTCAACCCATCTGCCAAACCTGACAAAGATTTCTAAGCAAATAAAAGTACAGGCCAATATTCTTCATCAACATCCTCAAAACAGTAGCCAATAGAATTCAGCAAGAGACAAAAGGGACAGTACTTTATCACACTTCATGGTGAAAGGCTGTGTACTTCCCCCAAGATCAGGAACAACACCAGCGTCGTGGCCAGCACAGTAAGACAAGAGAAGGAAGCTCCTGGGACAGAGGCTGAAGCAGAAGCAGACAACAGAAACTCCTCGGTTATCTGCAAGACCAATGAAGCCTCAGTAATAAGGTCAACATAAAAAGATCAACTGTATTTTACATATACTGGCAACAAGTAGCTGGAAAATATAAAAGCTCAAGCACAAATGGAAAGATGCATAATATCTTTACACTGAAACCTTACAAAATTCCTGAAATTAAAGAAGATAAACAAATGGTGAGATACATATCATGGTCAAGGACTGGGGAATTCAACATTGGTCAAAGTGTCCATTTTCTGTAGCAGGCCTTTTTTAGGGGGTGGCAGGGCTGATAATTTTTAAATCTGTATACTAAAAACCCAGAATAGTCAAAACACTTAAAAAGCAAAAATAAAATTTAAAAAAGGTGGAGAACATTCTCAATTTCAAGACAATCTGATACTTGAATAGACTGAACATGCATGAAATTCATAAGTAAAAAAACGTGGACACTGACCTTCTGCTTCACACCATAGACAAATACGAACTCAAAATGCATCATAATGTCAACTGCAAAAAGTTGAAACTATAAAACTAACAGAAAACCTCAAAGAGAATCTATTGACATTAAACGTATGTCCTGATTTGGAAATATTAATAACATACTAGAAAAAACTGACAGATTAGACTTCAACAAAATTAAAGCTTATCGTTCTTTAAAATACAGTGGCAAACAAATCGGTAAGCTACACATCAGGAAAACACAGTCATAGCCTGTTATTTACCTCATCATCAGGGAGATGCAAATTGAAACCACAATGTTACTACATTACATGCAACAGAATCAGTAAAATGAAAACCTGGGTAAAATTAAAAATAACAAATGTTGGCAAAGACACGGAGCAACTAGAGTGGTCAAGAAAACAAGTCTGGCAGTTTCTTAACATCAAACATACTCTCCTATGGGACCCAGCAATTCCCAGGAAAATGAAGAGACATTCACAGAACCCTGCGCAGATGTTCACAGCTGCTTTATTCCTTCCAGCCCCACTGGAGTCTGCACACAAGTCCACCACTTAGTAGACAGAACACCTGAGATATTTTTGCACTGGATACAACTGAGACTCCTCCCTCAAAGGAACAAAGTACTGACATGAACAGCAGCATCAGCGAGCACCATGCGCTCTGGGCTTCCTGAAAGACGCGGACACACAGAGTGATCCCAACCAGAAGAAGCTCTGCTGCTGCTGCTAAGTCACTTCAGTCATGTCTGACTCTGTGTGACCCCATAGACGGCAGCCCACCAGGCTGCCCCATCCCTGGGATTCTCCAGGCAAGAACACTGGAGTGGGTTGCCATTTCCTTCTCCAGTGCATGAAAGTGAAAAGGGAAAGTGAAGTCGCTTAAGGCAAAACAGCCTGCATCCATAGGAACCAGATCACTGTATAGGATACAGTGGGTTTCTCTGGGAGGGTGGGGGTTAGATTTAGTGCACAGGGGCACTTTCGAAACGTCATATTATCTTGAACAGCGTGCTGACTGAGTTCAAGGAATTAGAAACAAGAACCTATTTTTCTAAAAAAGGGCATGCAAACTATGACCCATGGACCAAATCTGGCCTGAGTGTCTATCTTTAGCCTGTAAGCTAAGAATGTAAAAATCATTCTTTTTTAAAAGTTGGGAGAAAAAAGAAATCAAAACAATATTATTTCATGACATATGAAACGAATAGAAAATTCAAATTCCACTGTACATAAAACTCTAAAAAAAAAAAACAGTCACAGGGACTTCCCTGGTGATCCAACAGCTGAGATTCATGCTCCCAATGCAAGGGGCCTGGGTTCAACCCCTGGTCAGGGAAGTAGATCCCATATGCCACAATTGAGACACAGCACAGCTTGCTAGTTAGCTACCTAGCTAGCTACTTAAATAAATGAGTAAATTAAAAACACCCACACCCAGTATCAGCCATGAAGCACTGCTCTCCCTGCTACTAAAAGCTCCAGACTGCTCCAAGGATGTCATAAGTAATTTAATTTAATCTCACTCAATATTATTATTACTAAATAAATTTAGTAATGGGTATGCTTATCATTCCCATTTTACAGGTGAGGCAAGTAATAGAGAGATGATGGAACTTTCTTCTCTCTCTTTAGTTGCTAAGTTGTATCCGAATCCAGCAACCCCATGGACTGCAGTTTGCCAGGCTCCTCTGTCGATGGAAATCTCCAGGCAACAATACTGGAGGAGGTTGCCGTTTCCTTCTCTGGGGGATCTTCCCAACCCAGGAATCAAACCCGGGTCTCCTGCATTGCAGGCAGATTCTTTACCAACTGAGCTATGAGGGAAGCCCTTTCTTGGCTCCACATAATAGCTAAGTCTTAGAAGCAGGAAACAAAAGCATTCATTTGTACAAAATCGTCTTTATTTACGGTGGGATGAAAAGAAAGCCTCTGAGAATACTGAGCACAAATTCACTCTAAATGCACGTGGATACCACTGGAGAGACAGAGTAACAATCACTTTGGGCAGTTCCTTTCAGTGGAAAAAGTAAAATTCATTGCGATGCTTCCTTGTCTGAGTGATCACTGCACACAGGTGTATTCAGTTGCATAAATTCACCTAACTGCAGGGTAAGGAATGTGCCTTTCCTGTGTATTACTACATATCATCATCAACAAGCTTTTAGAAGGCTGAAGCCTGACTCCAGACTAGTTAATTCAACCTGGTCAACCAGATCTCAAACTTACTTCACCATTCAGAAATGTTTCTGTTTCAGTATACTTATCTCCTTTTTTCTAACACAAACACTTTATGTTTTCTGAAATGCTGTGACATATCACAGGTATGCTCTGCCGAAGGCCAGAACCAACACTTGCCTCCCTGGACCAGCACAGAACAGCGGGACCAACCAATGCTGCGCCACACCACCCCGCAGGACAGGGTGATGATGAGCACCGAGGGCACGAGGCGGCTGAAGGCTCCCCGCTCCTTCTCTCCTTCAGAGACTCAGTTTCCTTCAGCAGCAGAAAAGTCACCAAAGCAGTGCTGCTCTGCATTACACCACCCCCTGAAATTTCAGGACATCTGACTAGGATCATTTGTTTGTTTGTTTAAATAAATTAACATCTGATTTCAAAAGAAATTGTTTAGGAGTAACCAACATAGTGCTGTCACGAGGAAGAAGCTAATGTTAAGAGGCTGGGCACCAGCACACAGCTGCAAGAGACAGAACCCATGAGGAGGCAGCTCTGCAAACTGTAAGCAAGTATTTCTTGTGCTTCATCATCGCCAACACACCTGTGAAGACAAGGCCTAAGTATGTAACAGGAAATTCCAGTACAGATTTCAAATGTGCACAATGAACTAGGAAAGGCGTGCGCTGGACAGCTCACCAGGCTGGAGGCACTGGGTCGTCACCTTCACGCCCTGCCAGGCCTTTGTGCTGTGCTCACCTCGCTCCTCAGGCCTCATCCACTCACTCACTCCTTCCTGGTCTCCTGTGTTCCATACCCTGGGGACCACACCTCCAAACTTGTCACCCAGCCTACAAGGCCTACTGGGCTCCCATTCCTGCGGTGCTGTGGGCACTGGATTCCTTGAATGGCTAGGCATGCAGAGATGAGTGGGGAAAGAAGGTGGCGGTGGGCTACGCAAGCCCCACACGTGCACAGTGACAACCAGCCAAGGCGATATGAACCCCCAGCTGGGGCTGGGCCCTGTCTTCCCTCCAGCTGAGAGGTGTCTTAGATGATTTCCAACAGAAAGCGGTTTAATCGTGAAGTCTCGTTTTATATGGTGGCAATGAATCAAAATTTAATAGGGCCAAGATTCTGCAGCTCAAATCAATCACATTTCGGAACCACATGGGACCTTCTGCAGCCCCTGGGCTTCAAGCCCAGGCGCAGCCCTCCCAGCTGCACTTCATGAGTAACTCTGCTCCTCCTGCATTCAGCCCTTACTGGCTCTGCCTTGGGAAGCACCCACGTGAAGACTCAACTCCCTGGCCCTTCTCTCAAACACCTGCGTGCTCTGCAGACTTCAGAGCACTTGCTGTGGCCAGAGCACACACTCTGTGGTGGGACCCAGGACGGAGGGTCCTGAGGGCGTCTGTCCTACAGCACCCGGGCCAGAGCGAGGTGAGGCGAATGGGGCCCTTGGACACTGATGAGTCATAGGTGAAATGAAACACCTCTGGAGCGAGCAGCCTGGAAATGCATCGTTTTGAATCTTTTTCTGGGGGGCCATGCAGCATGTGGATCTTAGCTCCCTGACCAGGGACTGAACCTATGCTCACTGCAGTGGCAGTATGGAGTCTCAACCACTGGACCGCCAGGGAAGTCCTGTATTTCTTTAATCTTAAACGGGCCTTTCTTTTGACTGAGTGACAATACTTCCAGAAATTTAAAATAAGAGCATAATTCACTAGGCGTACAAGCCTTTATGTCCAAGGCTATGTGAAATATGTTTGTAACAGTTAAGAGTTAAGGCTCAAATGTTCATCTACTAAACTGGGGTATCTGACAATCCCATTTAGAGAAACATCAGTTATGATAACTAAATGTAAGATAGGAAAAAGTGAAATCACATACACAGTATGACTACAACAGTGCTTAAAAAACCCCACAGACTCCCAAGCCACAGCTCAAAAAGCGAACCTTTCCTCATCGTGTCTGAGTGATAAGGTGTATGGTTTCTTCCTGCTCTTTGTTCGGCATGACAGCCTGGACACCCCTGGGGACGGACAGCACACTCCAGAGCACCCAGGAGAGCGCCCCCACGGCGTCAGGGCGGCTGAGGACCACGATGGGTGCAGGAGCAGCTCACCTCCCTCACTCACGTTGTACCCACAAGTTGACTCCCAGTCCTGACAGGCCCCTAAGAGTGAGCTTATTACAACAGAAATATTCCACACACCGCCTTTTGTTAACTGTCTGAAAACTACAAACCATAACACCCCAAACTTCTGTCTGGACTGCGGGACCAGGACTCGGAACCCCATCCAGTCTCTGCTTCCCAGAAGCGTCCTGCAGTTCAATGCCATGTGGGAACGGGATAAAGAGAATGGCTACTGAGTCCCTGGAAACAAGGGCTGAGGCCTGAGCAGGAAAAGCCTGTACTTGATGACAGAGATGAAATCCAGCTCCATGTTTCTACGTGTCTCACATGTAAGGGAGTGGGTGTACTTGGCGGCTACGGTGTGAGAGGTCCAGAAGCTCCATCTCAGAATGATGCTACTGTTCACAGGAACAAGAGACACAGACCCAAGGGGCAGAACTGCAGTAAGAATCTAATTTTGTTAGGCGTCAATTTACCAATACTGGAAACAAAGATTAGGTCTACATTGAGAGGAAAACACTCCATGTGACTGTGGTAGCCGGGGAACCGAAGCGTTAAGGGCTCTAGATTTGCGAGAGTGGAAAAAAAGACAGTAAAATGAAAACTCAGCTGCAGAAGCAGCGAAAGGCAGGGCCCGGAGCCCCATGTGAATACACTGTACTCTCGGCCGATGATCTGCTCAGGTTTGCTCCAGGAGATACGAAACATCACTAGGACTGGTTAATTCCTTCCGCTGACAGAAGAGAGAGGACTGGGATTACTCACGTGATGTCCCTTCGCTGATAGCAGCCCTGGAGCAGGCGGGCGATCAGGTCGCTGATGAACTCCACGTCATCTCTGTGGAGAGCTGCTTCTAACTCCTGAGGAGGGGGAGACAGGGACGAGAGCTCAGACTCAGAGGCAGATCCCCAACCCCTGCCGGCGGCCCTCCCCCCTCACCACCGCTGTCCGTTCTGGCCTGGTGCAGCTCTTTGATTTTCCAGGCGTTCACTCCCCTACTGCTCTTACCAACCTCCATCTCTCTCATCTGCACAGGCAGACACCTCTTTTTGTAAGTCAGTACCATTGCTTCTCGGCCTTTTGGCTAAGACCAGGTGTATAACTCAATGCCAGCACAGTCACAAAAGAGCTTAACTCATGTAAACAGGCTGTCCTGCTTTCTATTTTAATGGAGGAGTGTAATGGAGCAGATATGTAATTGATCAGAAAGCATTCATTTACTGAAGAGTTTCAACAAGTAAGCCAACTGCAACAGCTCTCCAGAATCATGCCACTTGGAATGTTTCTGTGTGCACACAGACTGTCGGACCTAATAGCAGTGAGGCACTGCCCGAGCAGGGGTCGGGGGGGCGAATTCCAGGGGACGGGCACATGGGACTTAGGCAGAGACGGCACACATACTCTAAACGAGGGTTCACTGAGGAGCTACAGGGACAGAAGTGACAGCTGGGATTCGGGGGACCCTATTCCTTCCCTTCTCAAGCTCCCACAGTGAACAGTCACCACTCCCAGGACACAGGCCCACGTCCAGCCGGAGGCCGTCCACCTGCTGGGCAAGCCGACTCCCCAGGATCCACTCTGCTGGTGGTGTGGCCGGCTCATAACCAGACTCTGAGGGTCTTGTAAGTGGGCCCAAAAGCGCCAAGGGCACCAGCTTCTGACCTCCACACTGAGGAGCAGGCAGTGTACACAAGAGGAGGTCCACGTCTACTAGAAATACAGGGAAGGTCTTTTGCGCGACATTTTAATCCTTCTGTGTATTATTCTATGTTCAAAAGTTCCCAAGTCTGTAAACACGCCGATAGCATCATGCGACACAAGCATTACCAAGCACACTAACTGACAGAAACAAACAGCTGAGCCACCCTGAGAAGGAAGGGGCCCTGGACACCTTGAAGGCCAGGGCCTCAGTGTGGGAGCACAGGGCCAGCCTGAGGGCGAGCGTGGCCGGGATGTGCACACCTGCCACAAGGGCGCCTGCTCTTCTGGGCAGACACCAGGGATGGGCCTGAAATATCTGCCATGTGAGCTCCGAGAGGGACTTCTGACGCTTATGAATGCAAGTCCCACCCTGCCTCACATGTCACCCACAGGATACTGAAACGCACCAAACACAACGTTCCTTTGTAGACATAGCTCGACTATACTGTGCCTCAAACTCAGAAGCACCTAGAAAACAGACCAAATCAGACACGGTGACTCGGGAGAGGCACTTTCCCCGGGGCCCTGCAGGACCCAGCCCGCAGAGTCACTCACTGCTCCATCAGAGGCGGCGGCGCTGCCCCTGGACCCAGCTGTCCTCCCCGCGGCGGCCACAGGTGACCAGGGCTCCCTGCACGGCCTCCGCTCTCACGGCCCTGCGCCCAGTGTCACAGAGAGACAGCAGAGGCAGGACAGCAATTTTAATCCCACTGAACAAAAAGAGGACTGGCTTATCAGTTAAAATTTTTTCACTTCAGTGGATACAGAGTTTGAGATTTGCAAGATCAAGACGTTCTGGAACAGATTCATAACAACATGAATAGACTTAACACTACCAGACTGTGCCCTGACACTTAACACCACTGGGCTGTGCGCACTTACACACACACAGCGCTGGACCATGCCTTGACACTTAACACTACTGGGCTGTGTGCCACACACAGCGCTGGACCGTACCCTGACACTTAACATTCCTAGACTGTGCACACCGACAGAACACTACCAGAGTGTGTCCTCACACCCAACACTACAGACTGTGTACTTATCACATCTACCAAAGTAGAGTTTATGTGTCTTTGACCACAATTTGCGGGGTGGTCCCACAGCCCCAGCTCAGGGGAACCAGCCCCTGAGAAAAGACCTCCAAGGAAGCCCTTGGCACCCAGGCCTGGAGGCCGCGTGCATAGCACGCGGGGAAGCGAGGCTTCCTTGGGGGAGAAGAGTTCCCAGAACTTGCCACATTACAAGTATCCCCAGGCAGAAGCTATGGTGATTTAAATGAGGTGATACTTAGAAAAGCCAGACCAGCCCCATGCACAGTGAATGCTCCATAACACGTGAGCACTGCAGTTAATTCATTCTCAAGTGACAGCATGTAGAAAAACAGACTGAAGAAACAAAGTGCTCTTTTCAAAAATCAGATTTCTGAACAACAGAAGTTCAAACTTTAATACATGGCCTGTATGCATGATGCTTTTGAACTGTGGTGTTGGAGAAGATTCTTCCTGCTGCTGCTAAGTCACTTCAGTCGTGTCCGACTGTGCGACCCCACAGATGACAGCCTACCAGGCTCCTCCATCCCAGGCAAGAACACTGGAGTGGGTTGCTATTTTCTTTCTCCAATGGAAGAAAGTGAAAAGTGAAAAGTGAAGTCGCTCAGTCATGTCTGACGCTTCGTGACCCCATGGACTGCAGCCTACCAGGCTCTTCCATCCATGGGATTTACCAGGCAAGAGTACTGGAGTGGGTTGCCATTGCCTTCTCCGAGACGACTCTTGAGAGTCCCTTGAATTGCAAAGGGATCCATCCAACCAGCCCATCCTAAATGAAATCAGTCCTAAATATACACTGGAAGGATTGATGCTGAAACTCCAATACCTGGGAGTATTGGCCACTTGACGCCAAGAACTGACTCATTGGAGAAGACTCTGATGCTGAAAGACTGAAGGCAGGAGGAGAAGGGGACCTCAGAGGATGAGCTGGTTGGATGGCATCACCAACTCGATGGACATGAGTGTGAGCAAGTTCCAGGAGTTGGTGATGGACAGAGAAGCCTGGCAGGCTGCAGTCCATGGGGTCGCAAAGAGTCAGACTGGACTGAGCGACTGAACTGAACTGATGCATGAGGCAATCAAACTACCTCCAAATCCAAGTTATTCACAGCTTCACTACTTCCACCTTCAGCCCAGAGCCCAGACTAAGGCAACCAGGGTTTTTAAACACTCTTCCAAAGTCCCGCCCCGCCACTCCTCCTCACTCCACACCCCTTGCTGTATTCTCTTTTCACTGTGGGCACTGAGCTGTGAGCACAGAAATCTGAACTCTGCCAAGATGCTCTGGGACAGGGGAGGGGGGAACAACCAGCAAATCACCGAGAAGGGACCAAGCAGGGCTCCTGAGCGTCATGCTCGCCCTCCTTGCAGCTGGCGTCACAGCTCATTAGGGATGAGCCTGTTCAGCCCTGGGACCTGGCAGTAGCTGCTGAGAAAAGGACCCCAGGATGAGCCGGGAAGGAGTTGGCTGGTGGGGGCAGGGTAGGGGCCTTGAGCCTGTGTCGTGGAAACTTATCCCCAAACAGGGAGAACATTCTGGAGAAGCAGCCCAGGAACATCACTAACTCCTCCACGCCAGCACCACTCAGCAACTGCTCTGCTCTCAAAGCTCAGTGCAGGGCCTCCTAGCAGTGGACCCAATCCCGAGATCCCGAATCTTCTTTATCTTTTGTTAAACAAGGTAGTAAAGACAGAACAACTTTCTTTCCCTCAACTCCAAGGAAGAAGGGAGATGACGTACATGCACACTCCAGGCACAAAGACCCCACTAAGTTTCCCCAAGGAGGGAAAGGCCTGAGGAAACAGCTACCTGGGCCTCACTTGATGTAAAAGGCACAGATCTATCTCACCTGCACAAGGACCAGCTGCAAGCAGTGGGGATCACGGTCAAAGGGGCTTCCACGCATGCCCAGGAGTGGGCTCACAAAGGAGGTGCAAGGCAGGCCCTCCAAGGGCCATCCCAGCCGCTCTCAGGGAGGCTGCCTGGCGAGCAGGCCCAGGCTTCAGTAAGCACCCCTGGCACTTCGGCAGCTGATGCTTCTAACCTGGTGTATAAATTACCTTCATCCCAACGGCTGCTCGAGACAGTTCACACCGTATTGGCAGCTCTGCGCTGCAGACACGACAGCCATCACCTGTCATGACCTAGGGAGCAACTTTCTAAAGGAAACCACACAGCTCCCCTCAGGCTGAAAAAAACTGCTCAAAGCAATGAATGTATAAACCTACATGAATATGCTTGTCTGAAAAGGTATAAATTACCAAAACTGGCTCCAGATATTTAAAAAGGGGTCTGAAGTTACATACGTCTTCTCCCACAGGCAAGCTCCAGAATACAGAAGTAACTGCTGAGCACTGAGGAGATGGGAGCATCTCAGCAGCCCAAGAGGCTGGTGCTGACGAGCCTCAGACCAGGGTCGGAATCTGGACTTCACATGGAGACTGTGCCCTTGGAACCCAAGGCATGTGGCTCATGGCGCAGCTTCCTAGAGAGCCGGGTTTCCTCTGATGGTTTTGTTTTCATAATTGTAACTTGTGGTCATTTCGAAAGGTATACTATTCTTAACTTAAACATGTGAATGAATTTCAGAAATAAAACTGGAGATGTGGTCAGACAACTTATGTCAAAGCTACTTCAGCCAGAAGCCCTAGACCCCTGGGGTTAAGCAGCCCCACTCCTTGCTCACCACTGGACTGGCCAGAAATTAATTTAGGTGTAACCAGCGAAATCAGGGAGAGAAGCAAAAATCAAAACTGGAAGTTAATCTGAGCGTGCTGTGCAGGCCAGGCCAACACAGGGCCAGGGTGAGACAGTCCCAGGCCCAGCGCAGGGAAGACACCAAGGACGACAGTGAGTCAGGGCAAAGGAGGTGAAAGCGGAGCTGCAGGAGCAAAGTTCATGAGATGCTGCCAACTGTATGTGGAAGGCAGCAGAGAAGAGGACACCTCGGGGAACAACTTTTAATACTGCCCCCCAGCCCCTCAACAAAACAATGTATCTCTAACTGATGAGACACTGAGTGGGGGTGGGGCAGGGACAGATACCAAAGCGGGAACACCCTGGTTGTTCATGTGTGACCACGCCCTGGTCTCCTGGGGGGCAACAGCACAGAAAACTGGGTGCATGACGTGGATGTGCGGGCCCTCTCATCTGCCAGTCAGCTCGGCCTCCGTGGCCTCGTGACAGGGGCTCACGAGGGAAACAGCCCCTGCACCTAAAGACACGCTCTGTGCCTGGCTCCGCAGCTCATGCCCAGGCTGCCAACAGGCTGGGAGACACCCTCTCGGGGAGCATCGCAACTGGGAGGGGTCCCCATTCCCGGAAGAGATGGCAGCGATTGAGAATGAGCTTGCTCAGCAGAGGAAGGGCCAGGACATGACTAGAGAAGACCATAGACAGGAGCCCTGGAGCAACCAGGCTGAAGGATGAATGTGACTGGAGGTTTCCAGAAATGCCTGCCATCAATCTACAAGGAGAAATCAGCAAAGACAGGACAAACTAGCAATGACCAGGGTGTGGTTATAACTGAGAGAACAGTTCTGAACTCACTGGGAAAAGAAAAAGAACGCACTAACCCATCTGGAAAATTATTCAAGAAGTGGGAATACCAGACCTGACCTGCCTCCTGAGAAATCTGTATGCAGGTAAAGAGGTAACAGTTAGAACTGGACATGGAACAAGAGACTGGTTCCAAATTCAGAAAGGAGTACATTAAGGCTGTATATTGTCATCCTGCTTATTTAACTTATATCAGAGCATATCAGGCAAAATGCTGAGCTGGATGAAGCACAAGCTGGAATCAAGATTGCCAGGAGAAATATCAATAACTTCAGATAGGCAGATGACGCCACACTTATGCCAGAAAGCAAAGAAGAACTGAAGAGCCTCTTGATGAAAGTGAAAGAGGAGAGTCACAAAGCTGGCTTAAAACTCAACATTCAGAAATCAAAGATCATGACATCCGGTCCCATCAGTTCATGGTAAACAGATGGGGAAACAATGGAAACAGTGACACTGAGACTTTAATTTCTTTGGCTCCAAAATCACTGTAGATGGTGACCACAGCCATGAAATTAGAAGACGCTCCTTGGAAGAAAAGCTGTGACCAACCTAGACAGCATATTAAAAAGCAGAGACATTGCTTTGCCGACAAAGGTCTGTCTAGTCAAAGCTGTGGTATTTCCAGTGGTCATGTATGGATGTGAGAGTTGGACTATAAAAGCCGAGCACCGAAGAATTGATGCTTTTGAACTGTGGTGTTGGAGAAGACTCGAGAGTCTCTTGGACTGCAAGGGAGATCCAACCAGTCCATCCCAAAGGAAATCAGTCCTGAATATTCATTGAAAGGACTGATGCTGAAGCAGAAACTCCAATACTTTGGCCACCTGATCCAAAGAACTAACTCTTTGGAGAAGACCCTGATGCTGGGAAAGATTGAAGGCGGGATGAGAAGGGGACAACAGAGGATGAGATGGTTGAATGGCATCACCAACGCGATGGACATGAGTTTGAGTAAGCTCCAGGAGTTGGTGATGGACAGCGAAGCCTGGCAGTCCATGGGGTTGCAAAGAGTCAGACACTACTGAGTGACTGAACTGAACCCGTCCTCATGCTGTCTAAAGGAGTTCCCGGGTGCTGACCCAGGCCAGTCCCTGGTGGGGCAGGGCTCTTCACCAGGCCGGGGAGAAACAACCCCTCTTCTGCTTCTCAGCTCCCTGATGAGGACGTGGGTCTGGGTGTCAGGAAGGTGATGTGTTGAATGACAGATGTCCATTTCAAATAAATAACAATGTCCTACTCCACAGCACAAGGACCTACATTCAGTGTTCTATGATAAACCATAGTGGAAAAGAACACGAAAAAGAATGCATATGTATGTTTAAGTGAGCCACTTGGCTACAGGGCAGTCATTAACACAACACTATCAACGAAAAAGCAAGACAGTTCCAGAAAAACATCTATTTCTGCTTTATTGACTATGCCAAAGCCTTTGACTGTATGGCTAACAATAAACTGTGGAAAATTCTGAAAGAGATGGGAATACCAGACCACCTGACCTGCCTCTTGAGAAACCTATATGCAGGTCAGGAAGCAACAGTTAGAACTGGACAGGGAACAACAGACTGGTTCCAAATAGGAAAAGGAGTACGTTAAGTCTGCAAATTGTCACCCTGTTTATTTAACTTATATGCAGAGTACATCAGGAGAAATGCTGGGCTGGAAGAGGGACAAGCTGGAATCAAGATTGCTGGGAGAAATATCAATAACGTCAGATATGCAGATGACACCACTCTTATGGCAGAAAGTGAAAAGGAACTAAAAAGCTTCTTGATGAAAATGAAAGAGGAGAGTGAAAAGTTGGCTTAAAGCTCAACATTCAGAAAACTAAGATCATGGCATCTGGTCCCATCACTTCATGGGAAATAGATGGGGAAACAATGGCTGACTTCATTTTTGAGGGCTCCAAAATCACTGCAGATGGAGACTGCAGCCATGAAATTAAAAGACGCTTACTCCTTGGAAGAAAAGTTATGACCAACCTAGATAGCATATTCAAAAGCAGAGACATTACTTTGCCAACAAAGGTCCGTCTAGTCAAGGCTATGGTTTTTCCAGTAGTCATGTATGGATGTGAGAGCTGGACTGTGAAGGAAGCTGAGCGCCAAAGAATTGATGCTTTTGAACTGTGGTGTTGGAGAAGACTCTTGAGAGTCCCTTGGACTGCAAGGAGATCCAACCAGTCCATTCTAAAGGAGATCAGTCCTGGGTGCTCTTTGGAAGGAATGATGCTGAAGCTGAAACTCCAACACTTTGGCCACCTCATGTGAAGCGTTGCCTCATTGGAAATGACCCTGATGCTGGGAAGGATTGAGGGGCAGGAGGAGAAGGGGATGACAGAGGATGAGATGGCTGGATGGCATCACCGACTCGATGGGCATGAGTCTGAGTGAACTCCGGGAGTTGGTGATGAACAGGGAGGCCTGGCGTGCTGCAATTCATGGGGTCGCGAAGAGTCAGACACGACTGAGCGACTGAACTGAACTGATAATTCATCTAGACTTCAATTAAAAATAAATTTAAAACAATAAACAAATGGCCATTCTGAGACCCTGGGGCCACTGGCCCTGTCAGGGTTTGCATCTGCACACTGAGCGCCCGGCTGGTTGCCTGAAAGCACTCGAGGCAGAGCCAGCGCCAGGCCCCGCAGCACCTTCCGTGCAGGGACACCTGAGAAGCGTGTTGGGTGTGGCTCTGCTGGGCTAAGAAAGGCTCCTCAGCAAAATTCTCACAAAACAGTCATGAGGCTTTCCTGGTAGCTCAGTGGTATAAAGAATCTGCTGCCAATGCAGGAAACAAGGGTTCGATCCCTGGTCCAGGAGGACCCCACATCCCGCAGAACAACTAAGCCCATGCACCATAACTACTGAGCTCTGCTGCACAACCACAGCAGCGCGTGCAACGAGAAGCCCGAGCAGCCAGCCAGGGCATCTGTTGCTCCCCGTGCCTGGAGCGAACCCGCACACAGTAGCGAAGACCCAGTGCAGTCATAAATAAGTTATTTTCTAAAAAACAAGTTATGTAGAACATTAATACTGATCAAGTTCCTTCTATTACAGGACACTCACACAACTGTTTTATTTTGGGGTAAGAAATTAAGGAAGAGACAACAGCTTGAGACAACCTCAATCAATGCTAGTTCTGGCTGCCTGCAAAGACCACCGATTGAATCATTTTACAAGGAGGTTCCCTGGGTTGATAACAAGTGTTGAAAGTCACGTTAAATAGAAACATACAAGGGCTTATGTTGTAATGACCATGACTATGCACCCATGGAGCAACTAAAGGCCAAACTATCTTACGACTAAGCGAAAAGGGACTTGGAACAAAATTTTCAGAAATTAGTATTAAAATTCAAAAAGATAGAAGTAAGGCTGAAGTATTCTAGACACCTGCCCTTGAGATCTTCAAAAGTGGTTCTAGTGATGAAGAAATTTATGGGAATAAGGATGGGGGAAAAGCAATTATTTCTAAACTTAAAAATCCAAATGTTATCTCTTGTGTGGCAGAAACCAACACAACATTGTAAAGCAATTATCCTCCAATTAATTTTTTTTAATTCAAAGGTTTATGTAAAATCCCCAAAGTAAAATTTCCAAACAGAAATTTGACTATTTTATCTCTGTTTTGAGAAGTTTAAATATACTATGACACATCAACAGTCCCAAGTTTGCCTGAATCACCACGTTACGAAGATGGCATGTAGCGTAAATTTAAGCACCTGTGCAAAGTCTTCATGTTAACGCTACTACAGAAGGAACTAGGTCAGAGATCTTAATTCCTACTCTTTCCACTTCACCAAAAAAGCAGAGACCATTTACCCCGGACAGGGGAAACAGTATGGAGAATGATACTGAACAATGACCCCATTTCTTCTGAAACATGGCTTATTCAACATTCAAACAGACCAGAGTCACTGCCCACCCTCTACACCACCAGATCCCCTCCCAACCAGTTACTAACGCAAATCCTCCAGGTCACTTCAGATGCAGCCTTTTCTTCTCCAGGTCTCTCCTCCTTGTTTTCCCTCCTGTGTCCCCTCATCCTCCACATAAAAACTGGACTCTTTATCAAGCTGATTAGAAAAACAAATAAGCCAATATTTTCCAGTCAAAATTTACCATTGTCGGCAGTGGGAAATGTAAACTTCACAGAAGGAGGCAGTTGGAAGGTTTTAACAAGAAAAATACGCCTGAGGTTCTTAACAATTAGGTAGGTGACTCTGGGTTTGATTCAGGATTTTGATTCAAACAACCTGGAGAATGGAGGCATGACACAGGCAGACAGGAAAGAAGGTGGACCATGGGCAAGGAAATGACAAACAAGGCCTCCACATCCACGTGCCTGGCCACTCTTGCTGCCTCCTGTTGTACACGTGTCTGTGCAAGCGCCTGGGACCGCCAGGCCAGGACACAACTCGACATCAAACATCATACATCCACGTGAGACTTTACTCCTGATAGTGTCCTGAGTGTAGGATAAATGTTGACAGCTGCCAAAATTACTAATGGGGGGGGGGGGGCCCAGCGGGGAGGGGCGGGGGAAGAGGTGTAGACGCCCCCAGAGCAGACTCACCTCTTCAGGGATGCACAGCACCCTCTGGCCAGGCCACTTAGACAATGCACAAATTGGAGTAAAAACACCCCAGGCATGTGGTCGCCCTGAAAACTCTCTCCCTAGTCAAGAACTTCATCAGCTGGCCTTAAGCAACTAGACTCCTGGTTAATTATCTGCCTCCAACTAACTGAGAAACCAGTAGCTCTCGAACAGTGAAACTGCACTAAATGACTGACTAAACCTCAGGGGTGGTTGAAAAGAATCTGTGCAAAATATCGTAGCTAGCACCAGTGATGTACACTCAGCCTCTTTCTGACCAATCTGCACCTGAGCCAGCTCTAAGGCCCAGGCAGGAGGAGCAGGTAAATTTGTCCATGCTCTCCTCTGCCCTGACCTCCCTCCTTCTCCAGGCCTCAACTCCCTCCTCTTCCACCTCTGCAGGCTTCCCCTCCAGCTCCTCCAACTCTCCTGCAGGCCTCCTGCCATTCATACTCCACTCCCTCCTCAGAATCCCAAAACCGGGGACCAACAGAAGGACCCAACCCCCAGAGGGCCCAGCAGGAGAGCAAGCCCAGCACAAGGAGCTGCCCCATCCCATACCTCTGGCAGAAAGCCTTTCAGTCACCTCTGACCCTTCTCTCATTTTACAGCCTACGCAGCAAGGGGCCCAGCGGCTCTCCTGCAAATCCAATTCAGAAACTGTTGGGTCCTCTTCCAGCTGCTCTCTCAGCATCAACCCCTCAGGGCCTCCTAACTGGACCTTGCCCAGGGACATGACAGGCTCAAGTCAGAACAAAGCTCCAAGGGGACCCTGCAGGCAGCCCCCTGCAGACTCTCAGCCCTCTGACCCCAGTCCCCATCAGCCAGCCTCCTGCCTGCTCCTGCTCCTGGGGGACCCACAGTGCTCCTGCCACAGGCTGGGTGGCAGGACCCCCCCGTTCTGCACCTGCAGGGTTGCCCCAACATTGTCCAGTCCACCTACTGGGCTTTATTCTTCTAGTGAACCGATCACTTATTTATTATATGCTCAATTCTTTTCTTCCTTCCACTGTTATTATGTAAACCCCTTGAGAAGCTTCCTGGTTTTTACATGTGCCTGTTTCTCTAAACGCCCATGAGTAGTATTTAGCACTTGTGTTTGAAAACTGGTAAGGACCCACATGGAGAAGTCAATGGCACCCCACTCCAGTACTCTTGCCTGGAAAATCCCATGGACAGAGGAGCCTCGTAGGCTGCGGTCCATGGGGTCGCTAGGAGTTGGACACGACTAAGCGACTTCACTTCCACTTTTCACTTTCATGCATTGGAGAAGGAATTGGCAACCCACTCCAGTGTTCTTGCCTGGAGAATCCCAGGGACAGCGGAGCCTGGTGGGCTGCCGTCTAAGGGGTCACACAGAGTTGGACACGACTGAAGTGACTTAGCAGAAGCAGCAGCAGCACAAGGACCCACAAGCCAAGATTCCAGACTGAAGACTATTTAAAAAAAAGAGAGAAGCCCTAAACTCTAGCTATCCTGAAGGACAATAATTTAAAATACAAATATGGAGAAGCGTATAATGAAAATAAAAGCATCTGAAACATTTAATGACCACTTGGAAGTGTGGTCTGAAGTCATCTGTGAAAACTCTTTTCCAAAAATTTAATCTGGAGGAATTCACTTATAAAGCAGGCACAGGGGTTGGTCTCAGGTTAAATTAAGCTCACAGGCTCCAGGAGCCCTTCCAGGGTCAGTGCGGTGCAAACGACCTCAACTGACCCTTTCAATATTCTCTGCATTAAATGGAGAGCTCACGGCCAACTAACCAGCAGTACTTTTCAAAACTCACAAGTCTGTCCCCATCTTTACAACAGTTTTATTTAGTCTCCAGTTAGAAAGAAGGTCCTTCCTTCACGCCTGCCCACTACCCTGGGGAAGAGGGGCTTTCTGGTCCAGAGGCAGGCCCGCAGGCCACTCCCTTCTGCTGCTGCTTTCACCCAGACCCAGGCCCAGGCCCCACGGCGCACGTGTGGTGGACAGGGGTGTGCTGTGTTTCTTTCTCTGCCTGAGGCACCATCAGCCATGAACGCTGGAAAAGGGGCTTGAAAAATTACATCTCAGAAGCTGACAGATTATTAAGAAAGACTTACTTTGCTGGACAACTTACTGACATTGGTGAGAGGCAAAACTAAGTAAGCTGTACAGCAAAACAAGTTGCTTTGAAGGAAAAGAATAAACTGAACCAACATAGGAGGAGAGACATGCTCCTCCCATGCAATTAATTGAAACTTCTGTACAAACTCAACTTTCTGCTCTGCTGACAAACGACAGCTCGTTACATGCCTGCAGGAGAGTACCTTGTTTCCTTGATGCTGGGAATGAGGGGGCACCCACAACTGGGAGGAGGGCTGCTGTCCCCAAACAGGTCTCCAGGACACAGCAAAGGAAAGGGAAAACTAATCCAAACCTGAAGCTATCACCTGCAAGTCTGGGTGGAGATGGGAGACCAGCAACACTGACGAAACCCCAAGGGGCCATGTCCTGGGCAGCAAAAGTACTGGTGCAAATGTGACAGAGTTCTCCACTCAGAAAGAAACGCAGGAGGTGAAACACAGGATGCCGCTGCAGTATGAGGCATAGAATGCGAAAGTCGCCCAGCTGTGTCCGACTCTTCGCAACCCTACGGACCGTACAGTCCATGGAATTCTCCAGGCCAAAATACTGGAGTGGATAGCTTTTCCCTTCTCCAGGGGATCTTCCCAACCCAGGGATCGAATCCAGGTCTTCCACACTGCAGACGGATTCTTTACCAGCTGAGCCACAACGGAAGCCCAAGAACACTGGAGCGGGTAGCCTATCCTTTCTCCAGGGGATCTTCCCGACCCAGAGATTGAACCGGGGTCTCCTGCACTGCAGGCAGGTTCTTTACCAGCTGAGCCACCAGGGAAACCCTATGAGGCACAGACTCAGACCCTAAGAATAGCTGGCAAATGACAGAGACGCCACAACATCTAAGTGTCTCCATCCAGACGCAGAAACTAGAAGCTTCACACTTAAGTAAGAAGGGCAAGAAAATTGAGCCCCTTAAATCAGGCCCCCTCTCAAGGTCCAAAGTGAGACTCCAGGTTACAAGTGTAAACTGACAGGTGTCACAGGTGATAGGCTCCTGAGCAAAGGGTAAAGCTGTTTCCCACGGGGATGTGCGTCAGCAAGCCTGGAGGCCTTCTCTGGCACAAACAGACCAGCTGCCTCCTGCTTGGCAGTGGGATCCACTTTTCAGCTGGACTGTCCATCCTGACGCCCTGCACCTGCGCTCTGGCCTGCAACATGGATGTGAGCTATGAGGCTCATTGCACATCACTCTGGACCAGTCACCCTGCTGTTGCGAACCACAGTCCCACAAAACATAGCGGCTTCAAACCACCACCACTATGTTCTTTCTCACTCCGCCCTCAGTGGGTGGGGAGGTTGGAGCTGCCTGGCCTCAGGGCTCTCGTGTGCGGTCACCAGATGCTGGCCGGGGTTCCATCAGCTAAGGACCATCCATACTCCCAGGGCTCACATCCATGGCAGGCACTGCGTGACAGTTGGTCCCCCTACAGGGGTCTCCACACAAGTGCTGCAGTGTCCTCGTGCTGTGTAACACAAGAGCCGTTCTGCCCTAGCCTCAGAAGGCACACCGCCCCTCCCGCTGGATTCCACAGGCCCTGTGCGTCAAGCCTGATTCAGATTGGGAGGGGACAAGGGTCACTGGGACATGTCAGAAGCTGGCTGTTTTACACTCTTCTAAGTTGCAGTTACTAAAAGCCACTAGTACTAAGTTTGTCTCTGAAATCCACCAACAACATTCAAGCTATAATACTGACCTTCTCACTCACCGAATAGTAAGAAGACCGAACAAAAGCTGGCATATTGAGTGCAGCACTTTCACAGCATCATCTTTTAGGATTTGAAATAGCTCAGCTGGAATTCCATCACCTCCACTAGCTTTGTTCATAGTGATGCTTTCAAAGGCCCACTTGACTTCGCATTCCAGGATGTCTGGCTTTAGATGAGTGATCACACCATCATGGTTATTTGGGTCATGAAGATCTTTTTTGTATAGCTCTTCTGTGTATTCATGCCACCTCTTCTTGATATCTTCTGCTTCTGTTAGGTCCATACCATTTCTATCCTTTATTGTGCCCATCTTTGCATGAAATGTTCCCCTGGTATCCCTAATTTTCTTGAAGAGATCTCTAGTCTTTGCCATTCTATTATTTTCCTCTATTTCTTTGCACTGTTCACTTAGGAAGGCTTTCTTATCTCTCCTTGCTGTTCTCTGGAAGTCTGCATTCAGATGGGTATATCTATCCTCTACTCCTTTGCCTTCCACTTCTTTTCTCACCTATCTGTAAGGACACCTCAGACAATCATTTTGCCCTCTTGCATTTTTCTTGGGAACGGTTTTGATCACCTCCTCCTGTACAATGTTACGAACCTCTGTCCATAGTTCATACCTGAGTGGCCTAGAGGTTTTCTCTCCTCTCTTCAATTTAAGCCTGAAGTTTGCAATAAGGAGTTCACGATCTGAGCCACAGTCAGCTCCCGGTTTTGTTTTTGCTGACTGTATAGAGCTTCTCCATCTTCGGCTGTGAAGAATGTATCAGTCTGATTTCAGTACTGACCACCTGGTGATATCCACATGTAGAGTCCTCTCTTGTTTTGTTGGAAGACGGTGTTTGCTTTGACCAGTGCATTTTCTTGGTAAAACTGTTAAGCCTTTGCTCTGCTTCATTTTGTACTCCAAGGCCAAACTCCTGTTATTTCAGGTATCTGCATTCCAGTCCCTTATGAAAGGGACTTTTTTTTTTTTTGGTGTTAGTTGTAGAAGGTCTTGTATGTCTTCAAAGAACCATTCAACTTCAGCTTCTCTGGCATTAGTGCTTCACAAGTGACGGCAATGTCGGCTAGCTCACGCTGAGCCCTGGCTACGTGGTAGATACTGTGCCACCCTCTCCACATCCACTACCTCAACCTCCTGCACTGCCATGTCCCTAACTCAGCATTTACTGGAAATATCTGAGTAGCAGGAGGGCAACTGGAACCAGAGGTCAAGTTGAGAAGACGCCTGACCTGAGACCAAAAGGATGTAAAGCAGACAGCCACACAGAAGACAGAAGCGAGGGCTTTCCAGGCAAATGAAGCCACGGCTAAAAAGCTCTAAGGAGCTGCAAGGCAGGAGTAGACCTGAAGTGCAGGATGAAGTGGGCCTCGTAAGCTGAGACACGAAGAGTGTGTCTTCTGCGACAATGAACAGGAAGCGCTTGGGCAGCAAACTGACAGTCTGGATTTGTTTATTACTCCAGCTGCTGGTGGCATGTGCACTAGAGACCGGTCAGAAGTGAACGATGATCCAGACATGGGATGCTGGTGGCTGGCCTAGAGCAGCAGCAGGTCAAGGGAGGAAAAGAAGGGCAGATATTCCAGATCCAGGCTCAGAGTCAAACTGACACAACGGCTGGAAGGCAGGAAATGTGGAAGGCCAAAAACAAGCAGGCGACTACGAAGATAAAGGGGTCTGGGTGTAGGCGAAACTTCAGTGCATGGTGACAGTTTTTACAGTGGGTAACATTAGATCAGAGGTTGGAGAAATCAAACTGACACAGCAACTTACGAGGAAGAGGGACGTGTACACACAAGGGATGGTGAGGTACACACAGGGGATGATGATGAGGTACACAGAACTTTTGGAAACATACGTATGACCAGCAGTTAATGAGATCTTTTCATTGCACAGGCTTCCGCACTGTTTCAATGTTAAGAAATTGAGGTGATGTACCACTTTTTTCAATTAAAAACCATCTTTTTCAGCTTCAGAGATATAACTGACAAAAATATAAGATATTTAAAAAGTAGAATTTGATACACATAGACACAATGAAAAGATAACCACTATCCGCTCATTAACACATCTGTCACCCCACATATTTACACCCCTCTTGGGGGTGGGGAGAAATTTAAATCCTACTTTCCAGAAAACCTCATACAATACTGTTGCCAACTACAGTCAGCACCCTCCGATCTCTCCTCTTGTAACTGGAAGCTTAGACCCTTCGGCCAGCCTCTCTCCATGTCCCCCACTTCCAGCAGCCCGTCTTCGTCTTCTGCTCTGTCTCTAGGAGTTCCATTCAAACCCACACATCAGTGAGATGACGCAGCATTTCTCCTTCTGTGTCTGGCTTATTTCACTCAGCATAATGCCCTCTGGGTTCACCCATGTTGCTGCAAATGGCAGGATTTCCTTCTCTTTAATGGCTGAATAATATTTACCTGAATGCACATACCAGACCACACCTTCCCGATCAGCTTCAGCGACAGGCCCTCAGGTTGTTTCCATAAGGCTGCAATGAATGCAGAACAGGCGTCTCCTCAAGACGATGACTTCCTCTGGACTGTAAGGTAATTGTGTTTTGAATTTCTTGAGGAACCACCATACTCTTTTCCATAGTGTCCGTACTAGCTTACGTTCCCACCAACAGTGCACAGGGATTCTCTTTTCCCCATATTCTCACCAGGGATAGCACTAGCTATCATTTGTCTTTTTGCTAACAGCCATTCCGACAGGTGTGAGATGACACCTAACTGTGATTTTGATTTGCACTTCCCTGATGATTAGTGATGCTGAGTACCTTTCCATATACCAGGAAAATGGTAGAGGAGTTAACACCTGGGAGTGATCATGACCTTCTCCCCCTGCCTGTGGGCACCTTTCCATCATCCATCCTTCCAGGCTCTCATAGGATTCTTACTGCGTAAAGGGACCCTGCCTTTCCTTTCTTTCTTTCTTTCAAGATTAATTTCAAAAATAATAAAATCGTTTAAAATATATTACAATTACTAACAAGTTACAGCTAAGAAGAATTTTAACAGGGAAATCACCTGTGGAATACTACCAGGTGGTGTGGAACTAACCTAAAAGCACACCACTCTAACCTGATGTACAGCTATCGACCCACTTTCTTGTGTTTATGTATTGCAAATATAAGGATGTCTAGAATGCTTGGGTCAAAGGTTTCGTTTTTTAAGAAAACAAGCTCAAAAAGAGGAGCTTAGAGATGCAGACAAAGGAATATGTCAAAGCAAGACTGGGTCACAATTAAATGGGCCCAAATAAAGAATAGAGAAAAGGGTCTTTAAAGTAAGAAAAGGGTTTTGTCCCAAGTTAAAAAATAAAAATCCACCTGAACAAAACACCAGCAAATTCTCCCAATTATTACTTATTCCATCATTAAGCCAAAATTTGAATGGTTCTATGGAATTGTTAGGGGAAGCACACTGATTGAAACCACCCACCCTGGCCAGGCACCATAGTAACCATGTGCATGAGTTGTTTTATGACAGGAGATCCTGATAAGGAATGTGGAACTAATAAGCCACCACCAACCGGAAGAGTTCAGGAAAGGTCAAAAGGAGACACCACGTCCACTTCCCAGAATCCCTCTTGCTAGCATCCATCTGGGCTGAACGATGCGTGCGCCATCAGGAAAGACTCTGAATTAGAACGACTGGCCAAAGACCACCTAGAAACTAATCCCATCACCATAAAACCCAAGACTGCGAGCCACGCGGCAGAGCAGACCTCCTGGGTTCCCTTACCCTACTGCTCTCCACCCGGGTGCCCTTTCCAAATAAAATCTCTTGCTTGGTCAGCATATGTGTCTCCTCGGACAATACTTTTCCGAGTGTTAGACAAGAGCCCAGTTTCAGGCCCTGGAAGGGGTCCCCATTCCTGCAACAGAATCATTTCCTGGTAATTCTTGAACACATTATTTATAATTTCTATTAAGAAAATTCACACATGAAAATATGATTATCCTATGCAAAGAATAGTAACAGGTAAATATCCTACAATGTTAAGACTTCCCATATAAACTTACAATTCAATCACTGCAGTGCTGGCCCAGGAACAGACCCTAGGATAATGGAAGAGACGTGCATGAACCTAACAGCATTTCAAATAACAGAAAAAAGATTAATCAACAATGATTCTGGCATAACTGGCTCATTTTCTGGTAAACAGTGGATTCCAATTTAACAGCACACACTTGATTTAAATAATAAAAGCTAACAATATCAAATAGCTCAACCAGAATTCCATCACCTCCACTAGCTTTGTTCATAGTGATGCTTTCTAAGGCCCACTTCGCTTCACATTCCAGGATGTCTGGCTCTAGGTGAGTGATCACACCATCATGGTTATCTGAATCATGAAGATCCTTTTTGTACAGTTCTTCTGTATATTCTTGCCACCTCTTCTTAATATCTTCTGCTTCTGTTAGGTCCATACCATTTCTGTCCTTTATCGAGCCCATCTTTGTATGAAATGTTCCCTTGGTATCTCTAATTTTCTTGACAAGATCTCTAGTCTTTCCCATTCTGTTCTTGTCCTCTATTTCTTTGCATTGATCGCTGAAGAAGGCTTTCTTATCTCTTCTTGCTATTCTTTGGAACTCTGCATTCAGATGCTTATATCTTTCCTTTTCTCCTTTGCTTTTCACCTCCCTTCTTTTCACAGCTATTTGTAAGGCCTCCCCAGACAGCCATTTTGCTTTTTTGCATTTCTTTTCCTTGGGGATGGTCTTGATCCCTGTCTCCTGTACAATGTCACAAACCTTATTCATCAAGCACTCTATCTATCAGATCTAGGCCCTTAAATCTATTTCTCACTTCCACTGTATAATCATAAGGGATTTGATTGAGGTCATACCTGAATGGTCTAGCGGTTTTCCCTACTTTCTTCAATTTAAGTCTGAATTTGGTAATATGGAGTTCATGATCTGAGCCACAGTCAGCTCCTGGTCTGGTTTTTGTTGACTGTAGAGAGCTTCTCCATCTTTGGCTCCAAAGAATATAATCAATCTGATTTCGGTGTTGACCATCTGGTGATGTCCATGTATAAAGTCTTCTCTTGTGTTGTTGGAAGAAGGTGTTTGCTATGACCAGTGCATTTTCTTGGCAAAACTCTATTAGTCTTTGCCCTGCTTCATTCCACATTCCAAGGCCAAATTTGCCTGTTACTCCAGGTGTTTCTTGACTTCCTACTTTTGCATTCCAGTTGCCTATAATGAAAAGGACATCTTTTTTGGGTGTTAGTTCTAAAAGGTCTTGTAGGTCTTCATAGAACCATTCAACTTCAGCTTCTTCAGCATTACTGGTTGGGGCATAGACTTGGATAACTGTGATACTGAATGGTTTGCCTTGGAAACAAACAGAGATCATTCTGTCGTTTTTGAGACTGCATCCAAGTACTGCATTTCGGACTCTTGTTGACCATGATAGCTACTCCATTTCTTCTGAGGGATTCCTGCCCGCAGTAGTAGATATAATGGTCATCTGAGTTAAATTCACCCATTCCAGTCCATTTTAGTTCGCTGATTCCTAGCATGTCAACGTTCACTCTTGCCATCTCCTGTTTGACCACTTCCAATTTGCCTTGATTCAATTCCAGTTGAGCTATTTCAAATCCTGAAAGATGATGCTGTGAAAGTGCTGCACTCAATATGCCAGCAAATTTGGAAAACTCAGCAGTGGCCACAGGACTGGAAAAGGTCTGTTTTCATTCCAATCCCAAAGAAAGGCAATGCCAAAGAATGCTCAAACTACCGCACAATTGCACTCATCTCACATGCTAGTAAAGTAATGCTCAAAATTCTCCAAGCCAGGCTTCAGCAATACGTGAACCGTGAACTTCCTGATGTTCAAGCTGGTTTTAGAAAAGGCAGAGGAACCAGAGATCAAATTGCCAACATCCGCTGGATCATCAAAACAGCAAGAGAGCTCCAGGAAAACATCTATTTCTGCTATATTGATTATGCCAAAGCCTTTGACTGTGTGGATCAGAATAAACTATGGAAAATTCTGAAAGAGATGGGAATACCAGACCACCTGACCTCGTTCTTAAGAAGTCTGTATGCAGGTCAGGAAGCAACAGTTAGAACAGACTGGAACTGGAACTGGACACGGAACAACAGACTGGTTCCAAATAGGAAAAGGAGTACATCAAGGCTGTATATTGTCACCCTGCTTATTTAACTTCTATGCAGAGTACATCATGAGAAACGCTGGACTGGAAGAAACACAAGCTGGAATCAAGAGAGCCGGGAGAAATACCAATAACCTCAGATGTGCAGATGACACCACCCTTATGGCAGAAAGTGAAGAGGAATTAAGCCTCTTGATGAAAGTGAAAGCGGAGAGTGAAAAAGCTGGCTTAAAGCTCAACATTCAGAAAACAAAGATCATGGCATCTGGTCCCATCACTTAATGGGAAATAGATGGGGAAACAGTGGAAACAGTGTCAGACTTTATTTTGGGGGGGGCTCCAAAATCACTGCAGATGGTGACTGCAGCCATGAAATGAAAAGATGCTTACTCCTTGGAAGAAAAGTTATGACCAACCTAGATAGCATACTCAAAAGCAGAGACATTACTTTGCTGACTGAGGTCTGTCTAGTCAAGGCTATGATTTTTCCTGTGGTCACGTATGGATGTGAGAGTTGGACTGTGAAGAAGGCTGAGTGCCAAAGAATTGATGCTTTTGAAGTGTGGTGTTGGAGAAGACTCTTGAGAGTCCCTTGCCTTGGACTGCAAGGAGATCCAACCAGTCCATTCTGAAGGAGATCAGCCCTGGGATTTCTTTGGAAGGAATGATGCTAAAGCTGAAACTCCAGTACTTTGGCCACCTCATGCAAAGAGTTGACTCACTGGAAAAGACTCTGATGGTGGGAGGGATTGGGGGCAGGAGGAGAAGGGGACGACAGGATGAGATGGCTGGATGGCATCACTGACTCGATGGGCGTGAATCTGAGTGAACGCCGGGAGTTGATGATGGACAGGGAGGCCTGGCGTGCTGCAATTCGTGGGGTTGCAAAGAGTTGGACACGACTGGTCTGAACTGAACTGAACAATATCAAAACATGGTCTTTCTAGCCACAGAAGAAAATTCAAACGGCCCAACGTGACCCGTGAGTAGAGTGTATTAAAGACCAACATCCAGTAAGTGAAACACTGTGCCAGAGCACAAGCGGCCTCTGGTACAGATGGAGCACGTTAAACCCAATCTGCCATGGCATAAAAGAAGAAATGACAAAAAAGAACTGCTGCCACTCGTCACAAGTTCCAAAGGAAAAAAAAAAAAGAGTAGTTCCATTTTTGCCATATCAAAGTGGCCAAAACAGCAGGGTCATATACTAATAGTTTATTCCACACTTCTGAAACAAGAAAATGGTACTTTTGTGAACAAAAATTATTAAAATGAATATTGAGATAGTTTTCATTACTGTACTGAAAAGACCACTGGAAGCGTTATTGAAAAAGCTGGGGTTTAGCACCCACAGTGCAGTAATTAACAAGTTCAGTTCTGTGACTGTAAAGTCACTTTTGTCTCTCTAATTTAAAAGTCTGGGTCACAGTCTGAGACCACATCATTGAACTCATCACTCTTCAGAACGTTCATAAGAAAACATAAAGACATTAACTTAAGCGATGTTTTAGAGAAGTATACCTCCACGTGTGGTCTATGGACCTGAACACCTCGAGGGCACGTACTGAAAAACAACAAACATAGGACTCTTTCCAAACTAGGGTCGGGGTGGGGGTGGTGTCATGGAGTAAGACATAGGTAAATTATTAAACCTCTAGGGAGGCAACACTTTTTTAAAAAGGTTTCATCACATTTGAATATATAATACGTTACTCTATACAAATAGGGGTGTGCGTGCGCGCGCTCAATTGCGTCCACCACTTTGCGACCTCATGGACCCTAGCACGTAACGTTCCTCAGTCCATGGGATTTTCCAGGCAAGAATGCTGGAGTGGGTTGCCATGTCCTTCTCCATATAAATAAGAGTAAGTGGTTTTAAAAAGCCTACCACAGCACAAAAGTCATTTCATAAACTAGAATAAAACGATGTGGTTCATGTATTAAAATGATCATCTAAGCACACCCATGCCTTCTACCATATTCCTGCCTTTAGAAAGGTCTAACTCATCCAGCAGCATACAAGACCTCCAACAACAGCCAGCCAGCTCTGCCGCCCCAGCACACATCACCTGCCATGTTATCAGACCCGACAGCCCTGAGTGACCGCAGAGAGAGAAACACGGTCACCCGGAGATACACTGCACCACCTTCTTGCACATCAACTTACCAAACAAATGTTCCACACAACACAGGTTAAGCCTCCAAAGACTGTACACACGTCATGGTGAGCTCCTGTGTTCTGCAGCAGACAGTGGCCAAGGAAGACTAGATAAAATGCATAAAATCTACATGGCTTAGTCCCGCCCTGGGAATTAACGAGGGATTGATAGAAGCTATAGCCAGTCTCGGCTTCTGAGCCCCAGACTGGCGAGCCGGGTAGGATTTCATTCCTAGCAAATCTTTTGAGAGACAACGGTAATAAGCTGCTTTCTCACAGCTCTCTGCTCTGCACCGCTCCCTTCCACTGCTACCCAAGGGGACTGCACCCTGTGCCGGTCAGGCTGCTGCTGCTGTTCACTCTCTAAGTTCTGTCTGACTCTTCTGTGACCCCCACGCACCGTAGTCCACCAGGCTCCTCTGTCCATGCGATTTCCCAGGCAAGAATACCTGAGCAGCTTGCCATTACCTTCGCCGGAGGATCTTTCCCGACCCAGAGGTGGAGCCCCTGTCTCCTGAACTGGCAGGCAGATTCTGTACCTCTGGGCCACCGAGGAACCCCGCCAGATCAGGTTCCATATCCGATAATCAAGAGGCCCAAGGAGTCAAGAAGCAGACACAGCATGAACGGGGCCAGGATAGCACAGGACAGATCTGGATTTAACTCAGTTACTAGAGGCATGACCTAGAGAATCATCACTTCTGAGGCTTTTCAGTTTTGTGCCATAAAACAAAGAAAGAGCTCAACTTTTCAGTCACCAGGGCAAATGGGACAAGTAACCAGAAACGTAACTTAAGGCACGTGTACCTGAGGACATCAAGTTCAGGTGCAAGGAAGCCCTTTGATAAATCATTAGGATTACAATGCCTGAGCAATGGTGTTTGTTTATACTTTTTACAAAATGCTGTAAATGACTGTGTACGTACATGCATACATACGAAAACAGTTTATATAAACTCAAAAGGCCATCATACTATTCATTCTAGGTGTTTCATAAATGCAGTCTTTTTTCCTACTTGTTCATCTTCTACCTCAGTAATACTTCACCCTTTCTTGCTTTTCTTAATGCACATAAAGTCATATATGTGGTTGATACAAATATGAATGCAGATTACACAAAAGCATATGACGGTTGGCTTTTTCTTAACTGATGAACATCACCCATACTTCTCTACACACTGCTTTCCTCTGGATCTTATACAGATTCCTCCACGTCGACAGGTAGAGCTCCAACTCATTCTTTGAAAGGCCACCTAACAGACCATGATATAACATGTTCTGTTCATTCACTCTGCTACAGATGGACTTTTTGTTCATTTTGGTTTCCATTTTTTGCTACTTATAACCATGTCACACTTCACTTTCTTGTTCATAAGGCCTTGCTATTGTTTTCCAATATGGGCTAAAACCCCGGCAGTGCTAGCAGAAAGAAAGAGTTTGCTCTAAGATCAGGAACAAGGCAAGGATGCCCACTTCAAGCACTGCTATTCAACACATACTGGACATTTTACACAGAGCAATGAGACAGGAAATAGAAACAAATGCCACCCAATCAGAAAGAAGTAGTAAAATTATCTCTGTTCACAGATTATACCATCTCATATGTACAAAACCCTAAAGGTAATAATAAAAAACTGTTAGAATTAACAAACGAATTCAGAAAAGTCACAGGATACAAACTCAACACATAAAACTCAGCTACATTTCTATGTACATGAAAACATTTTTTTAATACAAAAATGATTCCACTTACCTGAGCATCAAAACAGAAATACTTAGGAATTAATCAAGGAGGTGTAAGATTTGTATTGATCCAATAAAAACTACAGAACATTGTGAATGAAGTTAAGGCATAAATAAATGGAAACACATCCCATGTTCACTAATTAAAGGACTTAATATTGTGAAGATGTCAATACTACCATACATTTAATGTAATCGCTATCAAAACCTCAGATGTCTTTTGCAGAAACATCACAAAATTTACATGGATTCTCAAAGGGACCCAAATAGCCAGAGCAATCTTGAAAAGGAACAAAAGTGGAGCACTCTCACGTCTTCAATACAAAACTTACTACGATGCTATAGTAACCAAAACATGTACGCCAATGGAACAGAGTGCCCAGAAATAAATGTTTGCACACATGGTCAAATGACCTTGACAAGAACAGTCTTTCCAACAACTAGTGATGGGGAAACTGGATAGTCACGTTGAAAAAAAAAAAACAAAACGAGAGAAGTTAGACCTTCACCGATGCGTCTATGAGGCCACACTGAACAGGCAGGTCACAGGCTGGGCAGAACGGACCCAGTGCGTAACATCACACACACAAAAGTTCATTCAAAGTGGATCAAAAATCTAAATGAGAGACCTAAAACTATAAAACTCTTAGGAGAGAACATGGGGCAAAATATTCATGAATTTGAACTTGGCAGTGATTTCCTGGGTATCACAGGCAGCAAAAGCAGACTTCCTCAAAAGTTAAAAATTCTGCACATCAAAAGACATCAACAGAGTACATAGGCAACTTACAAAATGGAATATTTGTAAATCATACATTCACTACAGGATTAATATCCACAATACATAGAGAATTCATAAAACTCAACAACAAAAAATCAACAATAAAATTAAAAGGTGGGCAGGGCTTTCCTGGTGGGTGAGTGGTAAAGAATACGCCTGCCAATGCAAGAGACAGGGGTTAGATCCCTGGTCCATGAAGATCCCACATGCCTTGGAGCAACTGAGTCCATGAAGCACAACTACTGAGCCTGTACTCCCAGGCCGGGGAGCTGCTAACTACTGATCCCAAGTGCTACAACACTGAAGCCCACACGCCCTACAGCCCATGCTCGGCAAGAAAAGAAGCCCCTGCCACAAAAAGCGTGTGCGCCGCAACTAGGGAAATGCCCACGCGGCAACAAAGACCCAGCATAGACAAAGAGAAATAATAAATACTGATTTTTAAAAAGAATGGGCAAAGGACTTGAATCGATATTTTTCCAAAGATACAAATGGCCGATAAACACATGACAAAATCCTCAATATCACTTATCAGTAGGGGAGAAAAATCAAAACTGCAATGCGGTATCACTTCACATCCATCGGGATGGCTACAACGGGGGGAAAAAGTGTTAGCAAGAATGTAGAGAAGTTAAAGCCCTTTGTACACTACTGGTGAGAATGTAAAATGGATGACCACCATGCAAAGGTGGGTCCTCACAAATTAAAAATGAACCGTATGTTTAGTACTTTCACATCTGGGTTTATACCCTAAAGAATTGAAAGCAGGGTCTCAGAGATATCGGGTGCGCCTGTTAACAACAGGATAGTTCACAATAGCTAAAATGCGGAAGCAAATCTAGTGTCCATTGATAGATGGACTGATTTTTTAAAATGTGGTTTAGGGACTTTCCTGGTGGTCTAGTGGTTAAGACTCTATGTTTACACTGCAGGGGAGCAGAGTGCCATCCTTGGCAGGGGAATTGGGATCTTGCATGCTGCATGGACACCAAAATAAAAACAGAAAAGTCTAGAAATACAATGGAATATTATTCAGCCTTAAAGGACAAAGATATGACATATTCTACAACATGGATGAACCCTGAGGGCATTACGCTAAGTGAAATAAGCCCACCACGAAAAGATTTCACTTACATGAGTTACTTAGAACAGTCAAAATCAGAGACACATAAAGAGAACAGTGGTTACCCAGGGCTGGGGGAGGGGGAACGGGGACTAACTGAACAGGCATAAGAGTTTCAATTTCATAAGAAGAAAAGTTTTGGGGATGGACGGTGGCAACAGGTGCATGTTATGAATGTACTTAATACCAATACACTGTAACACTTTATAAGTGGTTAGAATGATACACTTTCATGTTATGTATATTTTATGACAATTTTAAAAACTAGAAGAAAAAAAGAGAAAGCCACAATGAACTATCACAAACTTCCCAACCCCTAAATTCAACCAGTAACCACTCTGGGACAGAGAGAGAGTTTGTATGTCTATGTTCTAATTTTACTAAAATGTCAGATTATTTTCCAAAAAGGCACTATCAATACCATTTCCCAACAGCAATGTACTTTTCTCTTCCAGTAAGATTTTTGTTATTTGGTTGTTAACTCATGTCCAACTCTTTGTGACCTCATGGACTGCAGCACACCAGGCTTCTCTGTCCTCCACTATCTCCCAGAGTCTGCTCAAACTCATGTCCATTGAATCAGTGATGCTATCTAACATCTCATCTTCTACTGCCCGCTTCTCCTCCTGCCCTCAATCTTTTCCAGCATCAGGGTCTTTCTTTTCCAATGAGTTGGCTCTTCGCATCAGGGGACCAAAGTATTGGAGCTTCAGCATCAGTCCTCCCAATGAATATTTAGGGTTGATTTCCTTTTGGATTGACTGGTTTGATCTCCCAGCTGTCCAAGAGACTCTCAAGAGTCTATTCTAGCATCACAATTCAAAAACATCAATTCTTTGGTGCTCAGCCTTCTTTATGGTCCAAGGCTCACATCCACACATGACTTCTGGAAAAATCATAGCTTTGACCAGACAGAACTTGCAAAGTGATGTTGCTTCTTGACGCACATACCAGTTTCTCAGGAGACCAGTCAGGTGTTCTGGCATTTCCATCTCTTTAAGATTTTTCCATAGTTTGTTATGATCCACAGTCAAAGGTTTTAGTGTAATCAATGAAACAGATGTTTTTCTGGAACTCCTTTGCTTTCTCCATGATCCAACGAAAGTCAGCGATTTGATCTCTGGTTCCTCTGCCTTTTCTAAATCCAGCTTGTACATCTGAAGTTCCTGGTTCACATACTGCTGAAGCCCAGCTTGATGGATTTTAAGCATAACCCTGCTAGCATGTGAGATGAGCGCAAATGTACAGTAGTTGGAACATTCTTTGGTACTGCCCTTCTTTGGGATTGGAAAGAAAACTGACCTTTTCCAGTCCTGTGGCTACTGCTGAGTTTTCCAAATCTGTATACTGAGTGCTGCACTTTAACAGCATTATCTTTTAGGATTTTAAATAGCCCACCTGGAATTCTACCACCTCCACTAGCTTTGTTTGTAGTAATGTCTCCTAAGGCCCACTTTCAAACTCCAGGATGTCTGGCTCTAGGTGAGTAACCACACCACTGCGGTTATCTGGGGGCACTAAGACCTTTTTTGTAGTTCTTCTCTGTATACTTGCCACCTCTTCTTAATCTCTTCTACTTCTGCCAGGTCCTTACCATTTCTGTCCTTTATCATGCCCACTCCTGCATGAAATGTTTCCTTGATCTCTAGCCTTTCCCATTCTATTGTTTTCCTCTATTTTTTTGCACTGATCATTTAAGGCCTTCTTATCTCACCTTGCTATTTCCTACCCGTATAATTTCAGCCAGTCAGAACGGCATCTTTTCAGGTATTTCCTGGCCATTTATACTTGTTCTTCTGTGACTTACTTCTTCATGTCCTATTCCCATTGTTCCACTGGGATACTGACTCTTTATAGTCACTTAGTTTGCCAATATTTTGTTCTTAAATTTCTTGTATGTCCACTGACTTTATGATATCTTTTGTTACCTGACTTTTTCAAACGTCTATGACCTAATGTTTGTCTTTTACATGCTACAACTGGGGCCAGCAAACTATAGTCTGCCACTTGCTAACATAAAGAAAGACAAAATTTTATTGAAACACAGCCTTCCCCAAGGTCCTGTTATGCAACAGACAGTGCCTGGCCCTTTACAAAAAAAAAAAAAAGTCACCAATGGGTGCTATAAAATGTCAAGAAAATGGAGTGCCTGGTATGTCTCCTTTCCTGTCCACCTCCAAAAGAACTGAAGCTCCAAAGGACTTTTATTTCTTTTATTCATTGACATACTGCATAAAACAGTATATGGCAAACAGTACCTATTAAACTTTCAGAATGAATGCAAGGTCCTCGAGCTTTCATATTCTTATTTAGAAATGTAACCAAATATTATGATATTTTAATAGTACTGCAATAAAAGAAAAATCCCAGAATTCCCTGGCAGCCCAGTGGTTGAGACACCACGCTTTCACTGTGCAGGGGGCATGGGTTCCATTCCTGGTCGGAGAACTGGGACCCCGCATGTCATGCAGCATGGCCAAAAAAAATTGTTAGAGGAAAAATTCTTTTTATTAGCAATGTGTGATTTTATTAAGTTTCATTGTTTAAAAAAAAAAAAAATCAGTGAGAATCAGTACACCACAGTTTTATAGCTGAGAAGTATCCCAACAGTAAGGTCATCCCATATGGGAAACATTTGGGGTTCAATTTGATGTCTTAAAAAAAAAAATCAATAAATTGTTTTAGAGATTCTTTATATACAGGCATCAACACAGAGCACTCAAGACACTTACTGCTTATAAGTTATTCTTCAGTTAACAAATCTGATCAAGGTGTCTAAGCATTTTCACCTCAAAGAATCTGATGAGGAGGGAGAAAACGCCCCACCGAACTTGATAACCAGCAACACATACAGCTTTAGGTTCTGGGCTCAGCTTATCTACAATAAACACAAGACAACAGGCTCATTTTAGAACTCAAACCATAGGAGACACATGTCATCTGGGGTGCTTTTTCCTCGTTATTTTGCTTCCAAGCTTAACTTTACACTGCATTGTGAGACTACTATGTGTTTTATTCAACTTCAGTTCAGTTCAGTTGCTCAGTAGTGTCCGACTCTTTGCGACCCCATGAATCGCAGCACACCAGGCCTCCCAGTCCATCATCAACTCCCGGCGTTCACTCAGACTCACGTCCATCGAGTCGGTCATGCCATCCAGCCATCTCATCCTTGGTAGTCCCCTTCTCCTCCTGCCCCCAATCCCTCCCACCATCCGAGTCTTTTCCAATGAGTCAACTCTTCACATGAGGTGGCCAAAATACTGGAGTTTCAGCTTTAGCATCATTCCTTCCAAAGAAATCCCAGGGCTGATCTCCTTCAGAATGGACTGGTTGGATGTCCTTGCAGTCCAAGGGACTCTCAAGAGTCTTCTCCAACACCACACTTCAAAAGCATCAATTCTTCGGCACTCAGCTTTCTTCACAGTCCAGCTCTCATAGCCTTGACTAGACGGACCTTTGTTGGCAAAGTAATGTCTCTGCTTTTCAATATGCTATCTAGGTTGGTCATAACTTTTCTTCCAAGGAGTACGCATCTTTTAATTTCATGGCTGCAGTCACCATCTGCAGTGATTTTGGAGCCCCTCCCCCAAAATAAAGTCTGACTCTGTTTCCCCATCTATTTCCCATTAAGTGATGGGACCAGATGCCATGATCTTCGTTTTCTGAATGTTGAGCTTTAAGCCAACTTTTTCACTCTCCTCTTTCACTTTCATCAAGAGGCTTTTTAATTCCCCTTCACTTTCTGCCATAAGGGTGGTATCATCTGCATATCTGAGGTTATTGATATTTCTCCTGGCAATCTTGATTCCAGCTTGTGCTTCTTCCAGCCCAGCGTTTCTCATGATGTACTCTGCATATAAGTTAAATAAGCAGGGTGACAGTATACAGCCTTGACGTTCTCTTTTTCCTATTTGGAACCAGTCTGTTGTTCCATGTCCAGTTCTAACTGCTGCGCCCTGACCTGCATATTCAACTTAGTAAAGGAAAAAAAACTAAGCCCAAAATATAATGTATAATCCTTTCAACCTTTGTCTTTATGTCAAAGTCTTCTTAGTAAAATACTGGAGGGAAATACTCCAAGATCACAGAAAAAAATCCTCATAACCCTTGTAACATTACAGTCTTAACTTCTCTTACCCCACAAAATAAACACTGTCCTTTGAATCTATTAAATTACACTGAACAGCATCTATGTTTCATTGCTATGGGCAATGAAGATGGGTTAATGCTCTCACCACATCTAAGTACGATCTTCCTTCTACTTTGTTAGACACTTTTGGAAACATTGCATAACCCCTGGTCACAGGCAGTAATACTCTTGCACTTTCAAGGTTGACAAGTTTTAAAAGCTTTTTTAACCCTATACCATCTATATATTTCTGCTGATAGTGAACAGTGTGACGTCAGGAAAAAAAGACACCTGGGTATCTTACACCTAAGAAGACTATGTCTGATAAAAGCAGGAACTCCCCTTACTAAATAAATCTATCTATGATAACCTACCACTAAGAAAAAGGCAAGATCATAAAGAAGAAAGAACAGAAAATGGACAAAGAATAACAAAGAAAGAAGAAAAACCTGTCTCCAGGTTCTCAGTGACTGAGGTGGGGGGAAGAAAAGTACCGAACAGAGACTCTCACGATGCCATATGTATCCAGAAAAGAGTGTGTACAGGGTGATTACAGTTCCAAGAAGCTGGAATTTAAACTAAGACTGAGGCAGCGGCACACAGATGAAAGGAGGCCCCTTTAACATTTGCTCCTGGAGGCCAGCAACGCTCAGCAGTTGGCTGGAGACTAAGCTGGCCCATCCTGTGGAGCTACAACAAAGGGACGAAACAAACTCGAGTCCCCAGGGCCCCCCTCCCGACAACGCGTGAAACAACTTGATAAATGATGGCTCTGTCGGAACGGGCAGGACCGGGGAGATGGAGACGTCTGGGAGCAGAGGGGGATGTACCTCATTTAGGAGGCCGAGGGGGAGGGGAGGGGGAGCCGGAAGGGAAGCAGAGTGGCAGAGAGAAGCAAGACCACCTTATCACACAAACGATCCGCCAGAGAACCTGGGAGCAAACACTCACAGCCCACCCAATGCCCAGAAACTGAAGTCCTCAGAGTACACCAAGAGATCGCACAAGGCACCAGGATTCTAAGGGCAACGTTTTCACCTTCTGTGGCCCATTTTCCAGCCTCAAGGCCAAGCTTAAAAAAGCACTGTACTCCGGTTACTTCATTCATTTGGGGATGACCTGAAATATAAACTCCACCCCAGAAATATAAACCCCACCCCCACCCAGCCTGTGCCTAAAGGCTGCCGATTGGGAACGAAAAAACAGAACACAGAGCCCAAAGTTCAGCTCAAGCCAAGGGAACTAATTAATTACCCTAAAACAGAAGCAGGGGTAGCTCACAAGGGGATCCAGCCCTTAAACCCTCCTCCTTCCCTTCCTCTAGAGTGCGTGCAGGACTATTAATACAACCTCTCCTGCCTGATGACGGCCCTGTGTGGAGAAAACTCCGTCAGCCTGAGAAGCAGGCGTAGGAGGTACCTCCACCTGAGAGAAGAGCTGTGGAGTTAGCAGTGGTTCAAACATGGGTTTTCAAAATCAGTTACCCAAAGCGTAATTAACTCACTCAAAAGGAACATGGCCTAAGCATCTGAAGAAAGGCAATCAAGCACATTTACAAAGATACAACTCAAAGGTGGGGACAAACAGGAAGCACGTAAACAATCTTAACTGACTGAGTCTTTTCAAGTCTCTCCAATGTGTCCTGATGAGCCAGAAACAGGCAGTATGAAATAGTGCAAGCTGTAACACTCCACCTAAAACTTATCAAACAGCTTTGACTGTAACTAAGCATAATTAAAAGTAACAGCAAATTGCATTCCAAGAAAGTGAAATTAGAGGATTTATCTTTGCTGATGCCCAGTACCTTCAGGAATTACTGATAACTCATATACGATGGCCCCGAATCTAATTTATTACCATGTATTTCAGAGCATCTGACATACAAGTTCATGCTCAGAGAGACACTGTATAGTCTAGGGGACAGGACAACCAGAGAAAATAACCATTTCAGCAGGTTAAGTTGGGGGATCCTGCTCCCAATAGTTTCATTTTTTGGGGGGTCCTGTAGAAGGCAATCCAGGCAACAGATAGTGAGTCTAATTCAGGCTAAATGTATTTATAATCCATCCAGAATTTCCATTGTATTAGACAAAAACTTGTTCAGCAACCAATCTCACTTGTTAATTCCTCAGAAAACTGCCTTTTTAGGCTCTGTACAGCTCAAAAGGGGCCCCAGGCTTTCTAAATGCAGCGAAGAGAGAAGAGGTGCTGCACCTCACTGTGAGACAAGCGCAGCCGATAGCCTACCAAGCACAGGCCTGCCTCCCAATTCTACCTCACCTTGCAATCTTGCTGCCAATGTCTGAGGCTCGTAAACAACAGCATTCCTGTGTGGGGGCTGTCCGCCCTCATCACATAATTTTAAAAGGTTTATGGGTCAACTGGTCTGTGATACCTAAGAGATTAGAAGCTGGTAGCATGAAGAAATATTTGTTTGGTCAACAGTTTTACTGTTTTGTTTCACTGGTTGCGTAACTTTTTAGAAGTCTGGATCTCTCACCTCTTGAACAATCAGAAGCTCTAACTCTGCCCCCATGGTTCTCTGTGACAAGATTCAGCTGCAGCTGATTCAGCCACAGAAGAGACGCACACCCTCCAGCTCACCAGCTGGAGCTCAGCCTACCCCATCACTCCATCACAAGTCACCCACCTGGCTCTGCGGGAGTCCCTGCCATCACACGCCGCTTGGCAACCGCAGTAAACAGCGACCCAGGCTGCAGGACAGGCCGGTCGGTACTCCTCTCCAAGGTGAGCAGGCCTGGTGGTACCAGTCACTCTCCTCTTCAGGGCACCCCACCCAAAGAAACAATTTTCACCTCCTTTGAAAAAATATCCCCTCCTTTAAAATGCACACGATCATATGTGAATGTTAACAACAACAATGAAATGACGGGAAGAATGTCTTAATTTTAACCTCTCTGACCAAATCAAGACATGATATATTACTGACCAAGTTTTAAATACCTTCATCAGTTCTCCACATAAACTTTTGACAAACCCTGGGCATTACACTAACAGCATTCCTATGAAATCTGTCAACTGTTACTGACACAAATTACATATGAAAGTGTTTCTAAGAACTTTTTGGATGTAGCCTTCACATACACCTTGACTTTAACCAGTGATACCACTCTATCAGTTAACCCTCCCATTTCCCATGACACGTAAGCAAAGAGTAGCAAAGAGGTACCAGGGAAAACGCCAGGCACTACGTCTGTAGACCTCCCTGGAGCATCTAGGTCAATGTGTAAGTCTTTGAAAGCTATAATCAAAAAGACAGATAAAAGCAAGTGTTACTGAGGAAATGGCAAGGATGGAACCCTCACACATTGCTGGTGGAAATGTAAAATGGTGCAGCCACTTGGGAAAAGTCTGGCAGTTCTTCAGGAGAAATGAATACCTACATCCACACAAAGGTTTTTATACATGATGTTCATAATAGCAGCATTATTCACAATGGCCCAAAGTGAAAACAACTCAAATGCCTATCAGCTCATGAATGGATAAACAAAATGTAGTGTATCCAAAAACCAGAACACTCCTTGGCAGCAAAGAGGTGAAGTACTAACACCTGTCTAGCACAGAGGCCCCTAAGTAAAAGAAGCCAGTCACAAAAGGCCACATTTGTACTATTCCGTTTACCAGAAATGTCTAGAACTGGCAAACCCAGACACAGGAAGGAGATCAGAAGTTTGTGGAGGATAGAGTGGGAGAAGGGAGTAGAGAATGACTGTCCAAAAGTCGGAAGTTTCTGTTAGAGGCAGTGGAAAATGTTCCAGCATTGATTGTGGTAATGGCTGCACAGCTCTGTGGATGCACTAAAACCAATAAATTGCATATTTTAAATGGGCAAATTGTGTGGTTTGTGACTACCTCAATGAACTGTTACCAGAAAGAAAGAAGTCTTTGAAAAAATACCAGGAAGTGTAGTCTGGATTTTTTGGTTGTGATTGTGGTTACAGTGGTTTTTTCATTTTAAAGTAATGCTCCAATAATTCAAAATGGAAATACCTTTTTTTAGTGTACTGAATTCAGGTTGAATAGCAGTGTATAAAAGCAAAGTACTGATGGTAGTTATTCAGCATCTATATACAAATCATTTTATGCTGAGGTTCAAAAAGGAATGGACCTCCCTGAGAAATTAACGGATTTAAGCAAAGACTAGGACGTCGTGGAGGATGACCTAGACCATCAGCTCACTGAGAACAGGACATGTCTGTGTAATAATCTCAGTGTCAGGCGCTATGCCTGCCTGATGCTTCACACATGCACTAGCTGTAATCCTGCCAACAACCCTGCAAGATGGGCATCACTATCTTCATCTAAAACAGCCAAATAGCCTCAAGACCGGGAGAAACAGTTCAACTCAGTAATCGAAGCTTCAGCTTCCTGATCCATGAAAGAAATAACGATGTTTCCTAAATCAGAGCAGTTTTAAGAGCTCTATGAAACAAGGTGTATTAAGAACCCGGCATTATTTGCAGCAACATGGAAGGACCTAGAGACAATAGTACTAAGTAAAGTAAGCCAGGGAGAGAAAGAGAAGCACCACATGACATCACTTACACGTGGGATCCAAAATACGGGAAAAGTGAACTATGAAACAGAAACAGACTCAAAGACCTAGAGAACAGGCCTGGGGCTGCCAAGGGAGGGGAGTGGGGAAGGGAAGGACTGGGAGGCAGGGATTCACAGGCGCAAGCTACCGTACATAGGATGGATACACAGCAAGGCCCTACTGTACGGGCACTAGCCTGTAATCAACATTCAACTGAATAATACTCAATATCCTGTAGTAAACCACAATGGAAAAGAATATGAGAAAGAAGGCATATTTAACGGACACAGGAAATAAGTTTCTTTTACCCCCGCTTCAGTGAAAACAGACAAAGCCTTCAGAAAGCTACCAAAAACATGTATAAATGATGGGAGTTATGATCCTATTCAAAGGTCATCACTACTGTCACTTTCACCAGGGCTTTCTGAACAACAAACTAGGAAACACGGCATTCACAGACGCTACTGTGTTGGCCAAACAAAGTAAGTTAATCTGACATACGTTTAATGATGTATGTTACCGTAACTGTGCTAAATAATAAATCTAAATGGTGGCAGTGATCGTCCATGATTATTATGACTTATATAGGAGGAGTGACTGTCTTCAGTAATTGCCATCTTCTGAAAACCACAGAGACACTGCAGCCACACCCACAGGGACAATAAAGCTTGCCGTCGTCCTCCTCGCTGCACAGCGTGACTAGAGCTCAGGGCAGAACCCTACTTTCCCCAGCATTACAATCTGCCGCGCGGCCCCACTGGGAGAGAGCTGGCAGGAGAGGAGGGGGAATCAATCACTGCCTGAGAGACACGGGGGTACTGGGGGTTGAGGGGAGAGGGTTAGAGAGTGACGAACCGGGCAAGGATGAGACAGCTCAGAGAAGCTCTCGGAGAACTGGGGGCAACAGAAGAGCAACAGGTGGAATGATGGCCACAGGACCCACGGGACGGGGTCATGGGTAGGGCAGCAAAAGGCAGGAGCACGCCAACAGACTCCACGTGCATGTTCACCACGTTGCTAGAGCAGATATTCATCATCTAGCACCCTACTGTACGTCTGCCCAGGTTAACAGAACTCATCTATGAAAGATATACTGCAGCTAAAATGGCAAAAAAAAAAAAAAGCAGAGTTGCCCAGTAGCTAGTAGTCTGACATGATCTGAACAGCCAGAGACAAGCTCTTAAAAAGTCAGTGTGGGCTTCCCTGGTAGAGAGCCTGCCTGCCAGCACAGGAGACACGGGTTATATCCCTGATCCAGGAAGATCCCACAGGCCATGCAGCAACTAAGCCCTCTCGCCACAACTACTGAGCCTGTGCTCTGGAGCCCGGGAGCAGCAACTACCGAAACTCTCAAAATGAGAACCCCCACTCTCAGCCACTAAAGAAAAAAAAAAGCCTACGCATCAACGAAGACCCAGCAAAGACAAAAATAAATTTTTTTAAAGAAGAAAGCTAGTTGTTTTAGAAAGCTGGAACAAGAGTCCCCACCCCCAAGCCTACACATGGAACCACTAAAGTTGGGGCAGAGGCATAAGGGGCTCAGGGGAGAGGAGATTCACCATGTGCTGCCATGCAGGAAGCCTAAGAATGCAGTCACTGGGGCCAGATGAAAGTATGTCCCCCACTAGGCTGGGGGAAAGGGAAGAACGCGTATGTAGGGTTCTGATGCTCACCCCCTGACTGCGTGGTCCTGGTGTGTGTGTTTGAGGGGGCTGATATCACTCTAAGGGGCAGGAGGAACTCTTAGGGAAATGCCATCGTTGATATTTTGTTTGGGTGCTGGCTACACAGGTGTATCCAACTGTTGATATGCAACTGTATATTTAATAAAGTGGATTAATTTTTTTTTCTTAAGATTGGGAAGTTAAACACATTCTATGTAGATTTTTTTCTCAAAATAAGTAAATTCAAAGTTTAGGCCATAAATTCATGAACAGTGGTACAGTGGTAAACTTTGCAATATACAGAAATCCTGGCTACCCAGAAGTTCCACTTCCAAGGAAACTCCAGGAAGCCACAATTTACCTTTCACCCTAAACAGAGACTGTAGCAAAGACACTGATTTAACATTTTTCCCTCACTTTTTGCAAAACTTGACCAGTGAATTAATCTGATATTTTCACTAACTACAAGTTATCAAGTTGCTACAAAAAATATTCCTTGGAACTAAAAGTAATTATTGCTTCTCCAAGAAGCAAGTACTGTCCAGAAAACTTCCACTTTTATAAAGTGAAACTTAATTGCCAAGAGGTGACCCAATGGTTGTGGCTGGCCAGTATTTAAATTTATCTAAATGTGCTCTCTATTTGAATTCATACCACAGAAACTTGCTGAATTTACGTAAGAAAGCCCATCAGAAATTAAGTCTCTTCCTCAAGAAAAAGGATGGGCAAAACACTCACCAAACCTACGTGATGAAGCAATTTTAAATTCTTAAAAGAAGTTCCTCTGTTGTGAAAGAACGCACCTGACAACTTCAATATGACATTATATATCAGGAGACTTTAAAAAGGCTAGCCCCCTAATCACAATCATGCACATCTGATATCACCGGTACTTTATTACCTTAAAAAAAAAAAAAAGGCAAAGCACTGTAACAATCTAAGAGTCCGAACTGCAGAAGTTATTAGACAAACAGTATCCATCCATTCACTGCGTGACTGAGATCTGAATCCAGGCAATTTAGAGCCCGAGCCCGCAACTAACGTCCTCCATTGCCTCACCCACTCTGTCATTCAGGGCATTACCGAGGGGAAGATATTTATCAATATTTGACAGCCAAGTAAACCAATACAAAAATCAGTAAGAAATAATAAAGGTACAGAAAAAGAAAACAAGATGTACACTCCACTTCTCACAAAGTCAAGCAATTCTAAATTCAGTATTAGTAATCATTTTGAAAAGCACTAAATAAATATAAAAATCACTACTCCTTTCTTTGTGTCTCTAACTTACCTTTGACCCTACAAATATCCTTAGCTGCCTAGGTTCAAATATTTTACATGAAATTCATCACCATTAAAGGGGCTGTGTTCACAGGTATTTCAGTAAACAGGGCACTCAATTCCCTTAGCACTAACTGCTGGCTTCATAATTTCACCATTTCAGCCTCTCCAACACAGAATGGGAATGATCTGGAAACAGTAAAAACAATCCTAAAACGTTTCTTCCCAGACATCATCGGTATACTAGAAAACCTTGGCCTCAGGAGGCAGTGATGAAGCCTCAAATCTCCAGTGAACAAAATTTAAATGGAAGAAGGAAGCTGGCTCTCAGTGGACTACAGATGGATGGATGGATGACTGACAGATTAGAAGCCTGACATTATTTACAGAATAAACCAAACACAGAGATAAAACTAAACTGCTGAAGTCAGCATTTTTCATCTCCAAACTCAGACTCACTCATAACACAACCATCATCTCAGGAAGAGGTGCTACCAGGCATGTTCCTCCCCACCACCAAGCAGGCTGAGAGCAGAGGCGGGATGACTGCTGGTCCAGTGAGGCCTGGACTGCCACAGCAGACACCTCCTTGTCTTTCGCTCTGTGCAGTGGACATTTCAATGGTAGAATGTAGGGTAACGAAAATGAGCTATATATAACACAACAGCATGCACGTACGATTTTATTGAAAACAGTTGATTATCATCATCTTATATTAAGAAATAACCACAAATACAGACAGAGGAATTCTTTAGTACTGCAGAAATGGCTTGTAAAAGAGGATCTACTGAATGGGCTGGAGCGGGAGCTGTGCTGTATGCAACTGAAGGGCTGTGAATGCCGGCTGGGAGAAATCTAATGAGTCAGAGTAAAGTACAAGTTTCTTTTCCCATTGAAATAACTATTAACCTTATATATAAAAATTAATACCATATACTACAAGGTCCTACATACAGCATAGAGAACTATATTCAATATCCTATAAGTTATGATGGAAAAAAAAATTTTTTTAGTTATGTATAACTGAATCACTGCTGTAGAGCAGAAACACAACACTGTAAATCATCTATATTTCTATTTAAAAATTTAAATACAAAAAAAATGTATACCAGGCAATGTAGATAACCTATACGGAAATCCTGAATGGTCACATTTCTGGTTTTACCTTATTCAAGTCACTTTATTAGTGCTGCTTTCTGGTGGTATCACTAAAGTTACCACAATCCACTATTATTACACCTCTGCTACTGACTTGAGGCCAACACAAATTATATATGAAATAAAAAGGTCAAAAGACTTTTGAGATAATCACAACTGAATACAGTATATCACTTCCAGACTGTATTACATAAAATGGCAAATTTATCAAGAACAGTGAAATATACTCTCTTATTCAGCTAAGATCTATCACGATTTGTTAATCTTACTAGCAAGCCAAACAGTTCTAATAAATGCACTTTGCCTATCCATAACAAAATATCATTACAGTAAAAACCTTTGTATGCCTAGTGGTTAGCACACAGATGCTACACCATCAGAACTTTCTGGAATACAAAATCCTAGATTTTCAGATTTTTACTGTACTTTGATGCACTATACTATAGGTCACGTTGTTTCCAAGAGTTCCAGATGCATTTGGCCACCACATTATCTCATTTCAACTTCAGCCCCAGATAGTTCACATGCTGCATGCAAAGTCGCTCAGTCATGTCCCACTCTCTGCAGCCCCGTGAACTGTAGCCAGCCAGGCTCCTCTGTCCATGGCATTCTCCAGGCAAGAACACTGGAGCGGGCTACCATGCCCTGCTCCAGGGAATCTTCCCGATCGAGGGACTGAACTTGGGTCTCTTAAGTCTCCTGCACTGGCAGGTGGGGTCTTTACTGCTAACGCCACCTGGGAAGCCCCAGATAGCTCCCACGTGGTACTAAAAGGTGACATTAACACTACTTCATGCACGCACATTTGGAAGAACACGATCTCTCTTTTCCACTATAATGTACAAACATTTGTTTCCCTTCTCTCTAGTTTATAGCAAAAGGGGAGATTTCAGATACTGTACAATAGTTTTGTACCTTGTATCCTCTTTTATGGAATTATTTCTACAGGGGAATTACAATTTTATCTTGAATACCATGAGTTTTACAACACAATGAAATAACTGGAAGAGACCTAGGGCTTAGTGGAATAGGCACTGTAAAGCACTCCTCTGGAATCATTTAGAAAATGGTATCTGTCTATGGGTCCCTCTCTAGAGGAACAATATAAAATATGAAGGAAATTACAAGACCTGTCATACTGCCTGCGTTCCAGTGAGTTATACCCAAAATGCCAGTCCTGTCCCAATTTACATATGGATTACTCTAAGTTTCAAGAGTCTTTATTTGAAATGTGTAGCAGGAAAGCAGTTCACCTAATAAGCAGCAGCATACTGAATGAAAACACTGGGCCAAAAAGGCAGGGCAGAATACTGAACCTTCTAAGAACGGAAGAAAAAAGACACTGAAGTCAGAGACTCGGACGAAATGCCAAGTGCCTGTCAACAGGCACATTTCACTGGCAAGAAGAAAATCGTTTCATCTATCGATTCATGTATTCAAACACTTAAGGGCCCACTGCTACACACAAAAGGCACCAATACAAATGGCTTCTAAGTGAACTGAGTCACCGCCATACTTTTCCACCATCTAAATAAGAGACAATTTAGTAAGAAGTATTTTAAGAGTTGTGTATAGGCAACTCTTAACTTTTACAACCACACTTCAGGAATTCATCACTGGTTACAGATTCCTCACACATGTAAGCATGCCCCGAAAGGAAAGATCGCCAAGAAGGGCTAAGGTGAATGACGGACAGACTGGGGCCCGATGAGCTATGATCCACTCCAGCTCCTTACCCCAACAAGTCTTCTCCCATCCTAGCGAGTGAGCAAAAAGATTACATCTGCATCTGCTCAAATTAACCTTTTAGGTACATTCTTTACCAACTAAGGTAATTCACATCAGTAACAATACTTGCAATACACCTCAAAACTTGGTCATCTGAAACCCTGTCTTCCAGAGACTTGGACTGATTCTAGACTCTGTCTTCCAAGTGAATGTATGTGAAACTTGGACTAGCTTTCAGAACATCTGGAGAGGAGGGTCGGTCTAAAATGTCAGAGTGAATACCAAATGGAAAACTGGACCTAAGGTCCTGCAGCAGAGACGGTCCTCTAAGACCAAACACCCACTTTCCTGCTACTCAGAGCAGAGTATCCAAACAGTGTGTGTGTTTGAGGGGTGAGGAGGCAGGGGAGCACGCCAAGCAGTGGTTGGACAGTGAGTGTCACCGAACAGGTCGCCTAACGCCAAGACAGAGCAGTGCATTAAGGATCCAATTAGAACAGTTAGAAGCGAAGTCTAAGCATCACTTGAGGTCTTGACCAGTAAGTGCCTGGAAAAGGGAACCCTGCAAGGAAGACGCACCCCTCCAGCACCGTGAGGACACAGCTTGTTCCTGTTTTCCCCACACTCCAGCTTTCAAGGTCAGAACTATGAACTTGCTTTCTCTGTTCTCCCACAAGAATAACTTTTTGATTCTGATCCCTTTATAGGAGGTTCACAATGATCACAGGTCTCCCTCATCTAAAACCAGCCCATGGGCTCTGCAGGGGATGTGTTTCGAACAAGGTCAAGGAAAGGTCTGTGTGTCCCAAGAGCGGCAGTGGGGCTGAGCCCAGACTCTCTCCACCTCAGAGCGGTTTTAAAGAGTGTTTCCTGAAGAAAACTGTAAAATGGCTAATCAAAAAAGTCTGACTGCAGTCCATCTTGGAGGACAGAGAGCAGGTGCATAAACACTGCAGTGCCCACCCCATCGGGAGAAAGGAGGTGGCTGAGCCCCAGAGAAAGGCAGCACACCCCTAATGGAAATGGCAAGTCATGCGCAAGCTTCTTGAGTGACTGCAAGAGCTCTGCGGGATACAGCAGACTTCCAGATACAACCATCCCAACCTCAGAAACCCTCATTTGCAGTTGGCCGAGCCTCCAGAAAAAAGGGCCTACTGGCTGACCCCACATCACAGGGCAGGGGCTGCTGGGCAGAGGGTGTCTTTCTATCTTTCATCAGTTAGATCTGCTGAAGACCGGAGGGATCTGAAAGGGTCCTCGTATCCCTCCCCCAAAGGGAAAAACCACCAAGTGATACTGCTGCACTGGGAGCCAAAGGCTCAGTCTCTTCAGCCCTGCGAATGGGCGCCACGCCAAAGCCCAAGCCTGCTTTAGGCACACACAGCACAGAAGTAGCTGCAGGGTGCAGGGTAGGGCAGGGAATGAAAATGCAAAGCAAAGTCAGAAACACAGAATGAAATGTAGCTCTAAGAAAACGACTGGCCTTGGCTGCACTGCCGAGTCTCAACGGTGACAATTCCTGTGGCCTTACTTTGGGGAACCAGACTAGATACACAGAACTTACCCTTTCCCAAAGGTAATTTATTGTAACTCCTAGTTACAATACCTAGTTACAACACCAAAACTGCAGCCACAGCTACTGATCATCATTCATTCAACACGCAAAAAGAAATGAGGTAAATTATTGGAATATCAGCCATGACAAACAAAAACACCACTTACTGATTTCTACAGCAGTACTGAGTATTAACACAGAAAATGTTCATTATATATGACTTTAAAAAGAAATAAAACTATATAATTATGTTATAATGGGCTTCCCACGTGGCTCAGTGGTAAAGAATCCACCTGCCAATGCAGGAGACACTGGAGACCTGGGTTTGATTCCTGCATCAGGAAGATTCCCTGGAGTAGAAAATGGTAACCCACTGCAGTATTCTTGCCTAGAGAATCCCACGGACAGAGGAGCCTGGTGGGCTACAGTCTGCGGGGTCGCAAAGAGTCAGACACAGCTGAGCACACACACACATAAAGCAATGTTATAACGATGCCACATATTTTAAAAGTATTCAATATATGTCTGCATGATATAAATAGATCTATACTGGCTCAAAATAATTATAAATAATCATTACACTTTTTTGCCCATTTCAATCCCGTCTCTGCACTGGATATTTCCAGATCTATCTAACCTGACAATTACTTTCAGCAAAACCCAGCTTTTGCATCGCACATCCACTACATCACGTTCATCTGCTGAGGGGAGGCCCAGATGGTCTTTCACACCGGACTGGACAGCAGGAAGTGATGGACTCGCTCCAAAGAGCAAAGCCTCCGCCTGTGGCCTTCTGTTAACCCTCCCCATCTCACCCGCCCCATTCTCAGTTCCTGTATGTACCCTATGCATAAGCAAGCAATCTCTGTCCTCCAAGAGTCTCTTCCCATAAAGCAGGGAGAAACAGCGGTACAACACTAAATTAACTCTCAAATAAAGCAATGCTCTTACATTAGCCTCCTAGTCCAAAAACATTAGTCTATGCTTGGTGTTAAAAGCTACAGCAGGTACTCAGAGTACAGAGCCCCTGATCACAAGGAACTAATAAAACTTACAGAGTCCAACTAATAACACAGAACTCAGAAATATGCAACAGAGAGAAAATTATGAAGTATTTTTAACTGCTAGGCTTGGCTCTCATTTCCAACCCCAACCGAACCCACCACCTTACTGTGCGACTCTGGGCAAAGTCCTCATCTGTAAAATGGGAGTTGAACCTACATGATCTTACCTTCCAGAGTTCTAGAAACAACGAATCAGGGAAGGAAAGATAAACGTGGGCTTCTAGTATGAGTTACAAGTCTACCTATGAGCAGACAACAAGTGAGACTAAATACCAAGTGAAGATGGCAACAGGAAAAAATCTCCAGTCTTACTATACAAGCAGAGCAATCTGAAAGCAAATGCAGAGCATACTCGCCTTCCTCCCGTCACAGAAGCCCCGCACGTGGGTCACTACATCCACAAATCTACTGTCAGGAGAGGAGGAACCTGTGTGTGCAGCAGCTCTGTATCAGGCACAGTTACAAAGATAAATATGCACTAGGCACAGTCTCTGATTTGAGGAAGTTTATTTCATTTCATTCATTCATTCAGTAAATATTTACTGAGCACCTACTATGTACACAGACAAAGAACATGTTCCAGGCAAGAGTAAATAGGACAGACAAGATTACTGCTCAAAAAACTTGCAGTCCTGGGTGTACACAAAAAAACGCCAACTGCAGGAAAAGAAAACTGAGGAGAGCAGTATGACAGAGAGCGACAGGCAGGAAGAGCGGCAGTGCCGCTCTAAACTGGCTGACCGTGAACAAAAGCGTGTGTAATGGGAATCTGCTGTATTATTCTCTCCACAGTACTCACTCGAAATTTTTACAACAAGCCATAGACGGACAGGATAATCAGTGCAGGTTTCACATGTGAGATGACATGTGAGCTAAGATTTGAAAACCAGTACAAGGCATGTCTCCCTATGCCCTCCAGAGAGAGGCAACTGCTGGTGCAGAGGCCTCAAGGAGCTGGGATCCTTCATGAGAAAAAAGGGCTCCTGTGCCTACACCAAGAGCCAGGGAGAGGAAGCAACAGGCCAGGAGTGGAAGCAGAGCCTGTGGAGACCCTATTACACAATGGTAAGGAATTCCAAGTTTACTCTAAACCCAAGAAGCAGCCACTGCAGGGTTTTAAGCAGGAATGAAAATGTAGGAATATACTTGCCTTTGTTTTTAATTACAAAGCAATACAAGTTAGGTGCTAAATGATTCCAAACACATTTATGTTTAGTAATGGGATGAATTTACCTCCCTAATCACTTCAGTTCCTAATTTCAAGCACATCAGTGTAAGGACATTTAGTTCAGTACCTGCGGAAGTGGCTCAGAAGCATACCGGGTAAGAAAGAATCAGTGAGAAATTAAATTCTGTTATAGACGTCCAAGGGCTTCCCTGGTGGCTCAGCTGGTAAAGAATCTGCCTGAAATGTGGGAGACTTGGGTTCAATCCCTGAATTGGGAAGATCCCCTGGAGAAGGGAAGGGCTACCCACGCCAGTATTCTGGCCTGGAGAATTCCATGGACCGTATAGTCCATGGGGTCACAAAGAGTCAGACACGACTGAGCGACTTTCACAGACATCCTTAAAAACTCTGAGCAAACAGACTGTGGGCTAGAATTTCAGACTCATGTAAAGCAGAAAAATATTCTGGCTACTGGGCCAGCAGCCACATAAATAAAGGGAAAAGGTCAGATGAATGATTTCCCCCCATCACTGACAGAAAAGAATGGGGACCCCAGATGTCATGTCCATGCTCCTGACTTTTCATCCTGTTTATTTCTAAAAAACCTTATAAAAAGAATTTAGAATCCACAGAGACATTTTAAAAAGAAAAAAAAAGACTCCTCACAGACAGAAGCAGATTAGTGGTGGCCAGAGCTGGGACAGGAAATGGAGAGTTCTCTAAAGGGTGTGAGGTCTCCTTGTGAAGTGATGGATATATCCTGGAACTACAAAGAGATAGCAGTTGCACAACATACTGAATTTACTAAATGCCACTGGATTATACATTTTAAAGTGGTTAATGGTTAACTTTATGTTATGTGGATTTTACTTCAAATCTTTTAAAAAGGAAGTTGAAAAGAATGAAAAATAAGAGCAGCTGATGGCGAGTATGTACATCACTGGAAGCAGTTTTAGATCCAGGTTCTGATCAAAACTCAAGATAAACTGAACACAGACCGTTCTTAAATTCAGCAGTACTGACATTTTGGCCCAGAGCACTGTTCTGTTCTGGGGACTGTGGATATTTGGCAATCTCCTGGCCTTCTAACCACTGGATACTAGGGGGCCCCCTGTCCCAACTTGTGGCAACTAAAAATGTCTCGAGACTGTCAAAGCCCCTTTGAGGGGCATGGCACCCTGCTGTCAGACAACCACCAACTTTTCTGCATCTGAATTTCCTCAGCCACCAGAGGCCCATCACCTTACCCAAGGTCTCTCATCTCTGGAATTCTAGTCCCTCCTTGGTTCACCACCAGTGATCTATCATCTAGTGCAGCCTTCTCTTCCACTAACCTTCCTCTGTGTCTTACAAGGCTGCTTCAAGGATATGAAATAACCAAGGAAATGCTTTAGTGAAACCTCCTCAAAGAGTAAAACTGGCTAGCCAATAGAAGTGCTGGTATAGAAGTTCTTCCGTTAAGACTCCAAGATCAGTTAATAAAGGAATATTCAAGTCGGAAAACTAGTTTCCAAATCTGTAATTTTGTTTTTATTTAATATGCCTCTTAAATAAGATCGTCCCTTGAAATTAACTGAAACATCTTTTCTCATAGTTTTCAAGGATTTTAGGCTCCTCTGTATTCATACATGAACACCTCAGGAATACTGGGCAACAAAGAGTTAACTTACTAAGTTCTGTGTATGCTCAAAGAATTACAACCAACTTCATTTAATTATTAAGTAGCCAATAAGCTAATCTCTGCGGCTGGTTAATGCACTAATGAAATAAGGCCTTCCAGCTCAAAGCTGTCATTCTAATCAGGAGACTGTTCTCCTCAGCTAGTAGAAAGAGATAGCAGGATCTAAGGACTCACATTACACATTTGGGGAAAGAGAAAAGAATCTATGTCATATTTCACTTTTTGTGTTTAAAGGTACCTAAGCTCCTGAACTGACATTTAAAGAAAACTCCAGCCAACGATAGCAGACCACACATTCTTTTCAAGTATACATTAAATAACTAGCAAGCCCATGTTATGGACCACAATACAAGTCTCAATCAGCTTTAAAGGATGCCCACTTGAGGCAAGAACCCGTGGAGTAGAGGCGGCATGTATCCCCAAAAGGAAATAATAGACAAAAACAACAGACAACCCCACTAGCAAAGACAAACATATCCCCACATGCATGCTGGCTACTGCTTACTTCTTTTAGTGAGCTGCTTCTCTACATGTTCTTGACTTTCTCAAACTACATTTGCTCTTATTGTTATAATGTCTTCTTATATGTTAAGAACATGTACATGTTTTCATATTCACTGTAAATCTTTTTTCTTCAGTTTAATTTTGCATTAAAATTATGAATATGAGAAGTTTAAAAAAAAAAGATGCCAACTCTACTTGTCTGACCAAAATAGAATTAAGTTAGAAATCAATAACAGAAAACTCTCTGACAGATTCCCAAGTATTTGAAACTAAATTAACATACTTCTAAATAACTTTAGGAAAAAAATAAAAATAAAAGGGTGATAAGCCTGAATGCTTTTCCCTCAGATAAAGAACAAGACAAGGATGACTGCTCTGGTTGCTTCTATTTGACGTTTTATGGGAAGTTCTAGACCGAGCAATAAGGCAAGAAAAATAAAAGGTACCCAGATCAGAAACAAGCAAAACTGTCTTATTTACAGACATCATCACATCATCTATGTTGAAAACCCAATGGAATCTACAAAAATATTGCTAAAAAAGTGAATTTAGGATAATTACAGGATATAAGATCAATATATAAACCTCAACTGCGTGTCTATAAACTAGCAAAAGACAACTGGAATCTTTTTAAAATGTACGACTGCATGGACTGCCCTGGCAGGGGTGCACTGCGGAGCCCTGGTTGGGGAACTAAGATCCCACAGGCTGCGAAGCACAGTAAAAAACAATTTTTTAAATGATTAAAAATTTTAAAAACATACAACAGCATAGGAAACAAGTATAAAATGCTTCAGGAAAAAATCCAACAAAAGGTAGGACCCAAACTGAAAAACATGAAATTTTTCTGTGAGAAACTAAATAAAATCTAAACAAACAAAAAAGACTAAATACTATTAAAAGGTCAATTTCCCACAAGATCTGTATATTCCTCACAATCCCATTCAAAATCTCAACATAATCCTAAAATCCATATGGAAGTACAAAGAACATAAAATAGGCAGAGTGAATATCACTAACATTATTTAATTTTAAGAATTATGACAAAATTATAGTAATCAAGACAGTGTGGTATTAGCCTAAAAACAGACAAGTTCAATAATGAAACAGGATAATGGTCCAGGAAGTGAGCCCACACATATGTAAGCAACTGATTACAAGGACAAAGGCGATTCAATGAATAAAGGACGTCCTTTCAACAAATAGTGCTAAAACATACACAAAACAAGAGTTGTGATTAATGCCTCACACCATAAGCTAAAAATCAATTCAAAATGGATCATAAATCTAAATATAAAATCCAAAACAGGGTTTCCCTTGTGGCTCTGTGGTTAAAAAAAAAAAAAAAAACCACCTGCCAATGAGGGAGCCACGGGTTTGATTCCTGGTTCGGGAGGATCCCACACGCTGCAGAGCAACAGGGCTGTGCGCCACAACCGCTGACCCTAGAGCCTGGGGCCCGCACCTGTGAAGCCTGCGAGCGCTCGAGCCCACACTCAGCAACGAGAGGAGCCGGCGCGCTGCAGCCAGAGCGCGCCCCCGCTCGCCGAAACTAGAGCAGGGCCCACGCAGCAACAAAGACCCAGCACACCAACAAAAGTAGCACAGAGAGATTTTTTAAACAATAAAACCTAAAGAAAATATTAAGAACAGCTTCCCCAGTGGTCCAGTGGTTAAGACTCCACACTTCTACCACAGAGGGTGTGGCAGGGAAGTTCCACAAACGCCCTCCCTCCTGCCCCCGCCGCCCCCGCCGCCCCCGCCGCCCCGCAAAAGAAAATGTAAGAGAAAACCTTTGTGACCCTGGGCAAGGAAAAAATGTCTTAGATATGATGATAAAAAAAGTACAACCATAAAAGAAAAAACTGATAAATTAGAATTTGAAAATTCTAATTTATTAATTAGAAAAGACAACTCATAGACTAAAAAAAAAATTCATAGAATGAAAGAAAAGACAACTCACATACTGAAAGAAAAGATGCGTAAAATAATTCTGACAAAGGACTTCTATCCAGAACACATACACCTAATAGACTAATTTTTAAAATAACCGAAATGTCCTAATAGCAGTTTCATCAACAATATGTGAATCACTAACAAACACATGAAAGGAGGCTGACTATCATTACCATGAGGGAGGCAGCACTCCGCACCCACTAGAAGCCATAACCACACAGACAATGCTGAGTAATCACGATGATGGGAAACACTGGAGCTCGTGCAGCCACTGCGGTGATAAGTTTGGGGGTTTATGATAAAGTCAAACACAACTCCAATTCCACTCCTAGGTACCCAGCCAGGAGAAAAGAAAACACATGCTCACAAAAATACCCATTAGCAAACACACACAGTTATTATTCACGCCAAACAAATGGTGGAAACAATCTAAACATCCACCACCTCACAAAAAGATCAAGAGAGAAGAGGAGTATATCCTTATAGCAGAATAACTCAGCCAGAGAGTACTCAAGGGACTTCCCTCGAGATGCAATGGTTAACACTTTGCAGCTCTACTGCAGGGGGCACAGCTTCAGTCCCCGGTTGGGGGACTATAATCCCAAACACTGTGCAGCCAAAAAGACAAAAAGAGTTCAAAACAGAAAAACTGAGGACGTATCCAAAAGACACAGGCTTACCTGAAAGAACCACAAGGCCAAAGCTAGGACAATTTGGGCAACAAAGCTCACAGAGCAAAATGAGTATCCAGAGTCTCCAGCTGACAGTAACAGGCTGAGGAGACATGTTGTCAAGCAAACACAAAGCTGAAGGCAAGATTGAAAACCGAATCAAAGATGGACACGTATTCAAATAAAGTCTGAGTTTAGTTAGCAGCACTGTACCAAAGTATCTTCGTTTTGACAAACGTACCCTGGTTGTGTAAGATTAAACATCAGGAAGGCTGGGTAAAGGGTATTGAGCAGGAGTCAGAAAACTAATGTCCACTGACCAAAATCCAACCAGCCACCTGCTCTTATCAAGTTTTATTGAGGAAGTTCACCCGTGGTCCAGTGGCTAAGACTTGGTGTTTTCACTGCCAGGGCCTGAGTTCTGTCCCTGGTTGGGGAATTAAGATTTCGCAAGCCACATGGCATACCAAAGGGGAAAAACAAAACAAAACAAATATCTACTGGAACATAGCCATACCCATTCATTTACTTACTGTCCAGCTATGGCCACTTTTGCCTTACACTGGCAGAACTAAGCAATTCCGAGAAAAGACAATCTGTCCACAAAGCCTAAAATACTTACTATCTGGCCCTCTACAGAAAAAGTTTGCTAACAGGGTAATACATGAACTCTCAGTACTGTGACACTAACTTCAGTAAATCTACAATGATTCTACACTCTAAAGGGTTCGGGGCTTCCCTTGTGGCTTAGTGATGAAGAATCCACCTGCCAATGCAGGAGACACGGGTTTGACCCTTGGTCTGAGAAGAATCCACACGCCACGGAGCAACTAAGCTTGTGCACCGCAATTACTGAGGCCTCGTGCCACAACTACCGAAGCCCACACACCCTGGAGCCCGTGCTCAGCCAAGAGAGGCTGCCACAATGAGAAGCTCGCTCGGGCAGCTAGAGAGGAGAGCCTGCTCATTGCAGGGACAAGGCTCTCTTGGGGTCCCCTCAACCAACTGTACAAAGATAGATGAGATTATGATTACACAGACATGCAGCCAGTTACTTAAGAGAGTCCCCACCCCCTTCAGAACAACCTCTCCCCTCTCTCTGGCCTTCCCAGGCTTGCTGGCTTTCCTCATGTTCCCAAACCTGGGAGAAAAGCAGATGGCAGTGAGCACAGGACTCAAAATGCAGCCCTTGTTTAAAATAAAGATTTTAAATTCAAAACGAAGTGCTCTGCAGGAAGCAGGACACTGCAAAGCGCCTCCCCTAGGGGATGGGAGGTAGTGATCTCCGGCTTCCTTGATCTCAGCACCACTCCTTAATAGCCCCATCCACGGAGACCACTACCACCTACTCCAGAACACCTCGTGGCTGCATGCTTCTGAGCTCTCCACTTCCCTCATACCTTTTTTTTCTCTTGTGTATTACAAACCTCTTTTCCTCAGTGAGGCAACCTGAGTTTGGGATAAAAGTTGAAGATATTCCTGAAGATTACACTGCAACTACGCTCAAGGGGCAAAGACCTAGATTTTTCAACTTCAAGGAAGTTAAATATTTTTAAGAAAAATTTATAAATCAAACACAAAACATTATCTAATACCTGGTGGTGGTTTAGCGGGTAAGTCGTGTCCGACTCTCGTGGTCCCATGGAGGTAGCCCGCCAGGCTCCTCTGTCCATGCGGTTTCCCAGGCAAGAATAATGGAGTGGGTTGCCATTTCTTTCTCCAGGGGATCTTCCCCACCCAGGGACTGAACAAAGGTCTCCTGCCCAGCAGGCAGACTCTTTACCAACTGAGCTACCAGGGAATTCCGTTTATTCTAGACATGATCCCTGCAGGTACCACGTAGTAGATACTGTCAAGGTCCTCAGAAAGTCTGAAGAAAAACGAGAAAGCTCAGACAAAACGTGGAAGCCAAATGTGATTTCTAGATTTTTTAAAAAGTAATACTATTTTAGAATTTAATATAAAATATATCCAACTATGATATGTTCACTTGAGAATAAGCCAAATAAAGAAAAAATAATCACCACAGAAGCTTCAGCTTGCCAGCTTTAAATTTGAAGATATGCTTAAAGAACATGCCTCTTAAATCTTAAAGATTTCTGAACAAAATTCAGAAAGGATGACTAAATATATTTACTTTAGTAAAATCCACCATTTCCATTCATGGTGTACTCATGCCTAAGCACACTCCCGATGCTCCACCCAAATTTCCACTCACCTCCCACACCATCCAAATCCTAAACACCATGCACAAGTGTCTTCCCAGGAGAAAACCCGGAAATATCAGAGCGGAAGCCAACTCGCCTCACCTACAGATGAGAAAGCTGAGGTCCAGAGAATGGAAGAGACCTGCTAAAGCTAAACCTGGAGTGAGGCCAGGCTCCAGCAGCCTGGCGGCCCAGCACCTGCCCCAAGCAAGGCCTTCCTCCCTGTTCCCCGCCCCTGCTGAACCAGACCAGCTCACACCTCCCAGCCCAGTGCTTCTCATGGTTTCATATGCACAGGAATCACCTGGAAACTTCACTTAAATTCAAAGTCTGAAACAGTAATCTCAGAGGGAGGCCTAAGAGTCTGCATTTCTAACAAGCTCCCAAGCGATGCTGCTGCTGCTGGTCCGAGGTCCACAGATGGAAGGGAAGGTCTGGCAGCATGTGATTCTATCCTAGCCAATTCAGACTTTTACTTCCTGTACAATCTGACTCCTGAGTCTACAGAAAATCTCCCTAGCCCTCAGTCTTCTCATAAAAATTCTGTTTTATAAGGCCCAAATGATAGAATTCATACATCTATTCAAAATTCTTGGCATTTACTGAATTTTTGGTGAACAGCTAATTTGAATACAACTTTTAAGTCAGCATTATTCAGGTATTTGACATGTTTTAAGGCACCTAATTCCCATATTAATTCAATGGGTAAGTATGTAATCCCCCTTTTTAGAAATGAGAACGCTGGCTGTGACAGCAGTTACCTTCAGCACAGTGCCCCACAGGTGCAGAGCACGGCCAGAGAGTGAGCCCGGCTGGCTCCACAGCTGGCATGAAGCACCTCCCTCTCCAGAAATGCTGTTATTTTCCCTCCTCAACTCCAAATCCCAGTTCACAATTTCTGCCACACGTTTCTAACTTGAGGCTGTGTGTAAGCCCAATCTCAGCGCGTCCCACATTTACACCTTCACCCCGGTCGCAATCCTCATCTCAATGAAGAGTGACTGCATCTGGGCGGCCCCCAGGCCAGAATCCGAGGACTCACAGGATGGGAGTCCTCCCCCGTCAGGTCCACACCCCCTCCTCACAGCACTGAGCTCTACAACCCCCACACTGTCCTGAGGTGAAATTCACAGATAATGATGCCTTCTTACAACCATAAATATAATTTACAACCATAAACATAATTGATATATGACCCCAACTATAATCAAGAGAAGACAAAAATTAAATACGTAATAAAAAGTATTCCAAAATGTAAATGCTTAAGCATGGACTCACTAGAAGACACGGCAGTCATATATGTTAAAACAGAACCCAAAATAAAAACACAGACCAACACCGAGCTGAGGTTTAAGCAATTAACTATGATCAGTGATGAGTAAGATACGATACAGGATATTCCCAAACAGTGAAAACCTCTCATCAACGTTTCAAACAAAACAGTGTGAACTTCCCTTGGTTCTGAACAGCGGCACTACTAAAAATCTTGGTACATGTTTTAACACTGCAAAAACTACCTTGTGTTGACAGGTGAAACAGTGTGTTTGGATTTAAGTCCCAGTTTTTTCCCTACCTGCATGAAAGACCTCAGGATGGATGTGTGACATCCAGCAACCCCACGCCATCCTCTCTCCGCCAGTGCTGCCTCTGACCTCTGGCACCAAAAGGCCTCCATAGATTCCCAGAACACTCTGGGGATGACACACCCCTGGGGATGGAACTGGGACCACGGTACTAGTCTCTTCAAGCCACTGTCCAACCAACTCTGTGTCCAACCCTCACCCGCAGCCCCATTCAATCTCCAGCTCGGGTCGGCAGCTCTCACCGAGGCAACTGGCACAGCCTGGTGGCTGCCTTTCTAGTTCCAACCTGCTGCCTCTGTACTAAGAGGGAACTAAACTCTACTTTCCATTTAGCCAACAAATATTTTCTGCACACTGACTATACGCCATCCTGCTCTAAACATTATAAATCACAACATTCTCTCCTGCTCAAACTAGAATAGCTCATCACCTATGGCAATTTTTCAAACAGCGCTCTATTTTTATCTGTTTTATATACTGGATTCCTGCATAAAATTTCCTTTTAACAAAGTGATTCACAGCTTTAAAAGTTTGAAAACCCCAACTTTCAGAATAAAATCAAATAACCTTCCTATCTAACCATCACCTCAGCACTAACCGAGCCTCATCTCCTGTACCCCCATCCACCTTGCAGATGGCCCCACAGTGCCATGCCCTCTCTGGCACAGTCTCTTCCTCCCTTCCACATGGCCTGCCATCCTACTAAGTGGCTCTCTCTCTCTGCCTATGCGCCTGTTAATTCTCTACCCAGCCTTCCAGGCTGAGAAAGCTGTGGATCCGTCCCAATTCCCGTACAACCACCCCCAACAGGCTCAGCTATTTTTTTGTAAAGCTACTAGCCTCTGCTGTATTTTGCACACTTCCATTTTACAGATACTGTACTACAACAGTCTGTTTGAACAGTGACCTCTATAATATCTCCCTTTCTCTCTCAGATTTTGCAGGCAGTGACTAAGTCTTTTACTTTACTTTCTGGCACCTGTCAGTGTACAGAGCTCTCCTCCCCTCAAGGGTAAGCTGATTGAGGGATATTAGTAGGTTTCTCTTCTTCTCAATCTAAAATATAAAGTTCCCTACCCAAGTGATCAAAATAAATATCACTAGCAGCAAACAGCTTCCTAGGTGGCATAATAGTAAAGAATTCGCTTGGCAATGAAGGAGACCCACAAGAAACGTGGGTTTGATCCTGGGTTGGGAAGATCCCCTGCAGAAGGAAATGGCAACCCACTCCAGTATTCTTGCCTGGGAAATCCCATGGACAGAGGAGCCTGGCGGGCTACATTCCATGGGGTCGCAAAGAGTCGGACACGACTGAGCATGCAGGCACACACACAACCAATGTTTGCACGAAAAGAAGGCCACAGAAGGAGCAGTCCTACTCGCGGCTTGGGGGAAAAGTTTGCAGCAATCCAAAAAATATCTGCTTCATGACTATGCTAAAGCCTTGCTGTGATATGGATCACAACAAACTGCGGAAAACTCTTAAAGAGATGGGAATACCGGACCGCCTTACCCGATTCCTGAGAAACCTGTACACAGGTCAAGAAACAACAGTCAGAATCAGATATGGAACAATGGTTCAAAATTGGGAAAGGAGTATGTTAAGCCTATGTACTGTCACCCTGCTTATTTTTTGTTTTAAATATTTATTCATTTAATTTTTATTTTTAATTGAAAGTAATTGTTACAGTATTGCATTGGTTCTACCAAACACTAACATGAATTAGCCATAGGTTTACCCATGTGCCCCCCACTTCCCTCCCCCATCCCACCCTCTAGGTTGTCATCGAGCAAAAGTATGAACTGCTTCACAAATCTGCGTGTCATCCTTGCACAGGGGCCATGCTAATCTTCTGTATATGCTTCCAATTTTAGTATGTGTACTGCCGAACCAACTATCACCCTGTTCATTTGACTTATATGCAGAGTACATCCTAAGAAATGCCACGCTGGATTCAAGGCTGCGCAAGCTGGAGTCAAAATTGCCAGAAGAAATATCAACAACCTCAGATATGCAGATGACACCACCCTGATGGCAGAAACTGAAGAGGAACTTTCATCCTTGAGGAGGATGAAAGAAGAGAGTGAAGAGTTGGCTTAAAACTCAGTGTTCAAAAATCGAAGATCATGGCATCTGGCCCCAGCACTCTGCGGCAAACAGAATGGGAAAAAGGGGCAACAGTGACAGAGTTTATTTTCTTGGGCTCCAAAATCACTGCGGATGGTGACTGTAGCCGCTGAAATTAAAAGACGCTTGCTCCTTGGAAGGAAAGCTGACAAATCTAGACAGCATATTAAAAAGCAGAAACATCAGTTTGCCAACCAAGGCCCGTACAGTCAAAGGTACAGTTTCCCAGTAGTCATGTACGGACGTGAGACCTGGACCATAAAAAGAGCTGAACGCTGAAGAGCTGATGCTTTCGAACTGTGGTACTGGAGAAGACTTGGAGCCTCTTGACTGGAAAAAGATCAAACCAATCAATCCTAAAAGAAGTCAACCCTGAATATTCAGTGGAAGAACTGATGCTGAAGTTGAAGCTCCACCACTTTGGCCACCTGATGCGAAGAGCCAACTCACCTGAATCTAGCCAAGACTGAGGGCAGGAGGAGAAGGGGGTGACAGAGAATGAGATGACTGGATGGCATCACCAGTTCAATGCACATGAGTTTGAACAAACTCCAGGAGACAGTGAAGGACAGAGAAGCCTGCAGGCTGCAGACAATGAGGTTGCAAGGAATCCTGACACAACTGATTTCAATAGTAACAACTTGAAGCAGCTTCTGACATGAAATAGTAAGTACCCAATGACACATATGAAACAATCTTACTAAAACTGTTTAACTTGAATCTAATCTTGAGTTAACAGAAAAATTCAAAACATGTAACATTCTATAAGACAACTGACTGACACTCATCAAAGGGTTATAAAAAGCAAAAAGTCAAAAGGACTACTCCAGATGAAAAGAAATTAAATAATATCCAGGTACAATGCAAGAAGGCAATGGCACCCCACTCCAGTACTCTTGCCGGGAAAATCCCATGGATGGAGGAGCCTGGTAGGCTGCAGTCCATGGTGTTGCAAAGAGTCGGACAATTTCACTTTCACTTTCATGCATTGGAGAAGGAAATGGCAACCCACTCCAGTGTTCTTGCCTAGAGAATCCCAAGGACGGGGGAGCCTGGTGGGCTGCCGTCTATGGGGTCACACAGGGTCGGACACAACTGAAGCGACTTAGCAGCAGCAATGCAAGAAACCTTGACCAAAACCAAACCAACAATGAAAGATATTTTTCTGATGGGGGAGGGGGAGGAACTGACTATTAGATTAGATAATACTATACATATGATTAAGTAATATTATGAAACTGTTTTTAATTTTCCTTATAAGTATTAATAGTATTGTGGCTATAAAGGAGAATGTTCTTATTTTTATATTGTTCTTAGGCAATGTATGCTGAAATATTTAAGAATGAAATATTATGATGTATATATGATAAAAAGCCTTTGACTGTGTGGCTCACAAAAACTGCGGAAAATTCTTAAACAGACGGGAACACCAGACCACCTTACCACCCTCCTGAGAAATCTGTATGCAGGTCAAAAAGCAGCAGTTAGAACCGGACATGGAACAATGGACTGGTTCCAAATTGAGAAAGGAGAACGTCAAAGCTGTATATTGTCACCCTGTTTATTTTACTTCTATGCAGAGTACATCATGAGAATGCCGGGCTGGATGAATGAAGTACAAGCTGGAATCAAGATTGCCGGGAAAAATATCAATAACCTCAGATATGCAGATGACACCATCCTTATGGTAGAAAGTGAAGAGGAACTAAAAAGCCTCTTGATGAAACTGAAAGAGGACAGTGAAAAAGTTGGCTTAAAACTCAACATTCAAAAAATGAAGATCATGGCACCTGGCCCCATCACTTCATGGCAAAAAGATGGGAAAAAATGGAAACAGTAACAGACTTTATTTTCTTGAGCTCCAAAATCACTGCAGATGGTGACTGCAGACATGAAATTAAAAGACGCTTGCTCCTTGGAAGAGCTATGACCAACCTAGATGGTGTATTAAAAGCAGAGACATCACCTTGCCAGCAAAGGTCCATCTACTCAAAGTTATGGTTTTTCCAGTAGTCATGTATGGACATGAGAGTTGGACCATAAAGAAAGCTGAGCACTGAAGAATTGATGCTTTTGAACTGTGGTGTTGGAAAAGATTCTTGAGAGTCCCTTGGACTGCAAGAAGATCCAACCAGTCCATCCTAAAGGAAATCAGTCCTGAATGTTCACTGGAAGGACTGATGGCTGAAGCTCCTATACTTTGGTGACCTGATGCGAAGAACTGACTCACTGGTAAAGACCCTAATGCTGGGAAAGACTGAAGGCGGGAGGAGAAGGGGATAAGAGGATGAGATGGTTGGATGGCATCACCACCTCGATGGAAATGAATTTTTTTTTTGTTTTTTTTTTTTGGAAATGAATTTGAGCAAGCTCCGGGAGTTGGGAAGCCTAACATGCTGCAGTCCATGGGGTCACAGAGAGTCAGACACAACTGAGCATGAACACGCATTTTATGCATTATAAAAAAGGTGCTAGTTTATGTTTATACAGTGTGTATGGGCTTCCCGGAAGGCTCAGCAGTAAAGTATCCTACCCTGGAGGAGGAATGGCAACCCACTCCATATTCTTACCTGGGAAACCCCATGGACAAAGGAGCCTGGCAGGCTACAGTCCACAGGATTACAGAGTCAGACAGGACTTAGCAGGTGAACAGTTCTGTTCAGTTGCTCAGCTGTGTCCAACTCTTTGCGACCCTATGGACTGTAGCACGCCAGGCCTCCCTGTCCATCACTTCCAATGAGCAGTTAACGACAACAATATTCACGTCGTCTGAAGCAGAACTATATTCTGAAGAATTATCCTCTTCTGAGAAACCAGTAATATATATGTTGCTCAGACAATCAGAGAAAGTATCTGTATAAAATTCACCAAAAAATTTTTCTTCACTCAAAATTTTGTGACATGTCATTTTTTGAAAATTTTACACCTATAATATATACAAAGTTGGAGCAAAAACTTAATGGAGCAAAATGTGAATGATAATGACAATCCCGAATTGTATAATGAATCCGTGATCAATATGAAGCTCTAACAACGTTACACGATGATATCAATTGTATCAAGTCTACAAACATGTCTCCAATCAACAACATTTTGGCAACAAAACATGTATTAAGACATCTCCAGTTAATAACGTGATAACTGCATGCAGGTGTAAGAAACACTGCAGAGAACCCCATGCACTTTGCTCAGTTTCCTCCAATACTAACACTTTGCACAACTCTGATACTGCCACCAGGAAACTACATCCACTGATCTTCTTCAGATTTCTCCAGTTTTACTTGTACCAATCTGCATGCGAGTTTGCATTCTTAGCTTTTCATCCCATTAATCACTGAGTACTTGAGGAATCGAATGCAAAATAAACAAATTAATTGTTTTTGCTTCTCAAATTATCACGTACCAACTATCTCAATAATCTACTCTCTATCTTCATCATCAAATTCTGTCCTCCAGAGAAAGCGCTAACACACACAATGCTGATGCTTCTGTAGCACCACTGCAGCCAACTTTTCTTTAAGATTTATTTATTTTCAGGCTATGCTGGGTCTCCCTTGCTGCATGCAGGCTTTCTCTAGTTGTGGAGAGTGGGAGCTACTCTCTAGTTGCGGTGCGCAGGCTTCTCTTTGCACCGGCATCTCCTGCTGCAGAGTACGGGCTCTAGGGCACCTGGGCTTGGGTAGCTACAGCACACTGGCTCAGCAGTGGTGGCTCTAGGGCTGCGGAGCACTGGCTCAGTAGTTGCGGCACAGGAGCTTACTTGCTCCGCGCCATGTGGGATCTTCCCGGACCAGGGATTTAACTGATGTCCCTTGCATTGAAAGGCGGATTCTTAACCACTGAAACACCAGGAAAGCCCGCTGCAGCCAGCTTTTTGAGGAAAATCCCCTTTCACGAACCCAGAATGAAGATTATGTCTTTTTCAACATAAAATAATTTCTGTATTCTCCAGAATTAAGCTGAACTTTGCTTCTAAGGGTTAGCCCTCTGGACTGTCCCAGACAGTTCTACGCAGATAGAAAAATACCACTTCTTACAGATCAAATGAAGAGCTATAAAAATACTTCTCATACACTATCAACAAAACATGCAAAAAGCAACTATAAAACCACAACTATAAAATCTCTAGAAGAAAACACAAAAGAAATTCTTGGTGATCTTAGGTTAGGCTATGCTTTTTTAAAAACAATACCAAAAGCATGATTTAAAAAAAAAAAAACTGGTAAGTTCGATTTCTCAAATTTAAAATATTCTGCTATTCAAGAGACACTGTTGAGTTCCCTGGTGGCCTTGTGCTTAGGATTCTTGGCTTTCACAGCTGTGGCAGGGATTCAGTCCCTAGTTGTGGAACTGAGATCCTCCGAGTGGCGTGGCAAAAAAAAAAAAAAAAAAGACACTGTTAAGAGAATTAAAGACAAGCCCCAGAACAAGGCTGAGAAAAAAATATTTTCTCAATATGCATCTTATAAAGAACTTCTATTGAAACTCTCAAAACTCAATATTAAGAAAACAACCCAATTTTTCAAATGGGCAAAAGATTTTTTTTTAATAGGCAAAGAATTTAAGAGATAATTCTCCAAAGTACGTGGATGGCAAATAATACTCAGTACAATTAGTCATGAGGCAAATGTAAATTCAAAACACAATAAGATAGCAGTATATACCTATTAGGACAGTTTTCAAAACAACACTGACAGGAACACACACCAGATAGGGAGAACTGAGGCTCACACACTACTGGAGGGAATGCCAGAAACCGCGGCACTGTCTGCCAGAGGGAACCGCACGCTTTCCAGCACTCAACAATCCTGCTGCTCAGTATTCACAATGACACCTGTACATGAGCGCTTAAGCAGCTTTATTCATGATCGCCCAAACTAGAAATAGCTCAAACGGTCTTCTGATGAGTGGATAAACAAACTGGTGTGTCCCAACAAAGGAATATTTGGCAATAAACAGAACTAAGTGCTGACACACGCCACAACAGGAATTAACCTCAAATGCACTCTGCCAAGTAAAGACATCGAACCCAAAGAGCCGCATACCATACAGTCCCATTTATGTGACACAGATAAGTGACTGCCAAGGGCTAGAGGAAATGCTTAGTTACCAAGGGGCATGATGGAGGTTCTTAGCAGATGAACCTATTCTACACCTTGACTGTGATAGTGTTCCACAACTGTAAAAAGTCACAGAATGGACACTAAACATGGGGGCTGTTAATATGCATAAAGCATACATTGATTGAAATAATTTTAAAAGAAATTTGTTTGGAAAACAATTTGGCAGTTTCTTATAAAGTTAAGATGACCAAACAATTCCATGGCTAGCTATTTACTCAAAAGAATGATAACAATATCTACACCAAGACTTACAAGTGAATATGTGAAGTGGAAGTCACTCAGTCGTGTCTAACTCTGTGTGACCCCATGGGCTCCTCTGTCCATTGAGTTCTCCAGGCAAGACTACTGGAGTGGGCTGCCATTTCCTGCTCCAGTAAGTGAATACACAGAGCACTTATATTCATAACAACTGAGACACACAACAATACAGACGCCTCTCAAAATCACGCTGACCAAAGCCAGATACAAGGGAACATGGACTGTAAGACTATTTACGTGAAATTCCAGAGATGGCAGACTAATCTACAGTCACAGAAAGCAGATCAGTGACCGTCTCAGACAAGAGTGGAAGTCGACTGCCAAGGGACACAAGGAAAATTCGGTGGCGACAAAAATGTTCTGTATTTTTGCAGGTGACTTTTGACCGCGGTGTGCGGCTTGTGGGATCTTAGTTCCCTGAACAAGGATCAAACCTGTGCTCTCAGCAGTGGAAGCACAGAGTCCTAACCACTGGACCACAAGGAAACTCCCTCAAAACGTTCTATATCTTGATTGAAGTAAAGATACTCCAAAGGGTGCATGCATTGGTCAAAACTCAAACTACATACTTAAAAAAGATGCAAGTTTATTGTATTTACAGTTAACAAAAACTGACTTTAAAACACAACGTTAATGAACACTTGACTCTTAGCATAACCCTATGGAATGAGCAAAAAACTCTCCAACAAAGAAGCTGAGGCTCAGAGACAGAGTCTGTCCACACCCTGAGCACTGCCTGGACTGGAGCCAGTATTATTCCAATGAAATCCTTTTTCCTTATTCACCTCACATATTTACAGCTTGAAATTTACATCATTTGATCCACTTTTCCCTATTACGGGGATAAATTACTTGGCTTCAATCTGCTTAAAAACTATCCCCAAAACCAAACAAATGTGTGATCCAGGATAGAGGTGAAGGACAACATCTATAAAAGTCACTGTGGGGACAAGTGACAACATTCGAATATTGATATATTACAGAATTACTGTTAATTACTTAAATGTGAATATGCTGATGCGGTCATGTGGGAGAGGATCCCTATTCTTAGGAAGCGCATGGCAAAGTATTTCAGGATAAAAGTATCACATTGCCAGCTTACTTTCTAATGGTTCATCAGAAAAGAAAACATGAAGTAGAATGTTAACAGCTGGTGAATCTAAACTAAAGGTATGCAGGGCTCACCTACATTTGTCTTTGAACTTCACTGTAGGTTTGAAACATTTTTAAGTATAACGAAAAAAGATCTGAAGCTTTACAATTTTTTTATCATTTACAAATTATTTTACTTTGTGAACATTTAGTATATCAATGTTTATCCACTTGAGATGAAATTTCCAAGAAAAAAAATTTATAAAATCAAATACTAGAAACGGTTTTAAATCGAACACTTTTAAATCTATGAGTGAAAACTATAAAAGCCAGTCTTCCCCTGGTAGTTCAGTGGAGAGGAATCCGCCTGCCAGTGCAGGGGACACAGGTTCCATCCTTGGTCTGGAAAGATCCTAAATGCCTCCGAGCCTAAGCCTGTGCACCACAATTCCCCAGCCTGTACTCTAGAGCTCACAAGTCGCTGCTGTGGAGCCGGCGTGTTGCAGCTGCTGCAGCCCATGCGCCCAGAGCCCGTGCTGGCAGTAAGAGAAGCCACTGCAATGACAAGCCCGTGCGCTGCAACGAGGGGCAAAGCCACCGGGACCCAGAGAAGCTGAAATACACAAAACCTGAATAAAACGACTTCCTAAACTAGGCATGCCAACTTTTAAGTGTGAAAAGAATGACACAACTTGAAAATAACAATTTGGCAACTATTATGGAATGACTGACTCAGGCAAAGCACCCTGCAAGGATTAAAATGGGTGAAATTTTGATGGTAAACAGGACGTTTACATAGCATCTCCCAACCAGTTACAAGGGAAAAACAGTAAATTCACAGCGGAGAGAGCTGGCAGACACCACCTCAAACCAAGCAATGAAAGTTAATAATAACCATCGCCATCGGACTAAGTGACATCACGTGACTCTTGATCTGCTGCCCTAAGGACACACCGCTCCTTTAGCACTCCTGCCAAAACACAGGACCTCAATCTCATCAAGAGAGTGCATACAACAAACCCATATTGAGGGACAGTCTCAATTTCCAAAGGTCAAGGTTATGAAAGACAAAGACTGAAAAACTACTCTAGGCTAACAGAGCCGAAAGAGATCCAACAGCTAAATGCAACACCTGATCCTACATTAAAGACCCAAGCCACCAAAATAATTTCTAAAATAGTACTGAATTTAAAATCAGAAAAATCTATAAATTACACATTAACATCTACAGATCTTATTCAGTATTAACTTCCTGATTCGGATAACTGTACTATGGCTATGTAAGAAAACGTCTGTGTTTAAGGCACAGAAGTACAGTGTATAGTGTTAGTCACTCAGTCGTGTTCGACTCTTTGCAACCCCACGGGCTGTAGCCCGCTAGGCCCTTCTGTCCATGGGACTCTCCAGGCAAGAATACTGGAGTGGGTTGTCATCCCCTTCTCCAGGGGACCTTCCTGACCCAGGGATAGAACTGGCGTCTCCTGCACTGCAGGCAGATTATTTACCATCTGAGCTACAGGGAATTCCTTTTTAAGGCATAGAAACACTGATACGTTTAGAAGTGAGGGGTATCGTGTCTGCAACTTACTCTCAGGGAACAGACAGGTAGTTCTTAGAGGCAGAGGTGGTGTGATGGGTAAATGGGTCAGCAGGTACAAATCTCCCTTGTGATGTACAATATGGTGACTATAGTCAACAATACTGTGTTGTATTGATGTGTATGTGAAAACTGCTAAGAGAATAGATCTTAAAAAGTTCTCTTTGCAAGAAAAAAAATCTTTAACTATATGTGGTATTGCATGCTAGCTAGGCTTGTTGCAGCGATCAGCCCTTAATAATACAAATATGGAATCATTATGCTGTTCACTTGAAACTAACATAATGTTATATGTCAACTGCATTTCAATTTTAAAAAAGTACAGATAAGTTGACACATAAGAAATACTAAGCAGTGCCTGGAGCACCCACAGTGGGCACCAAATTCATGTTAGTTTTTGTCATGAAATGTAAGTTCAAGACGAGACTTCAAACACAGTAATGAGAAGTCTAATGAACAAAAACACTAATCATATCTTGGGTAGAAAAAAAAAATCTTTCTGTCCATGGCTGTTATGATAGTAAACAACTAAAAATAAAACCTCAATGCTCCATTGAGGATTGGTTAAATAAAATCAGGCCATAAATGCTCCGAAGCTATAAAAGTCACAATGTATGCTATGAAAGGGCATTCTACATCGTGTATTATTGTTAACTGAATAAAACAGGAATCAGAATAGTACGTAAAAGTATGAGCCCATGTTTATAAAATATTTAATACACGCACATATCCTTCTTTGCGGGGCAAGGAGTGCAGACTCCCTCAGATGCTTGGGGGTTCCTGCAGGATGGACAGCAGTGGCAGCGGTGGTGGGGGGAGGCTGAAGTCTTCCTATTAATCCCCCTAATTTCTGCTCCTCCAAATGCAAGAGTTTGCTTTGCATCGAGGCTTCTTGTTGCGACCTAACTGCTTTTTCACACTAGCCTGGTAACCCTTGTGTTTCCTAAACTACAATCCCAAGAATGGGGATTAACCCAGTGCATCTTTTCAGGCAAGATGTGTCAGGTTACCAGCCAGGATACAGACTTAATTCACATGGGAGGAGAGAAAGGGGGCAAAGGGCAGGTAAAATAGTCAGATTACCTCCCCAAAATTTCTGTACAGCCAGGAAAGAGATAAGACAAACAAATAAGTGAAGGAAATACTCCTTTCTATGGAGCTGTTACTTCCTCAGGCATGGGGAACTGTGATTAGAAAGAACATATCACACTGCTGGGCTTCCCTGGTAGCTAGTTGGTAAAGAATCCGCCTGCAATGCAGGAGAACCCGGTTTGATTCCTGGATCAGGAAGATCTGCTGGAGAAGGGATAAGCTACCCACTCCAGTATTCTGGCCTGGAGAATTCCATGGACTGTATAGTCCACAGGGTCGCAAAGAGTAAGGCACAACTGAGCGACTTTCACATCACACTGATAGCTATCCTGTTTGTACATAAACTCTCATTACAGAAGGATCAGAGTCCCATTTAAGTGGTAGTCTTCAGTTCAGTTGCTCAGTCATGTCCAACTCTTTGCGACTCCATGGACTGCAGCACGCCGGGCCTCTCTGTCCATCACCAACTCCTGGAATTTACTCAAACTCATGTCCATTGAGTAAGTGATGCCATCCAACCACCTTATCCTCTGCCATCCCCTTCTCCTCCCACCTTTAATCTTTCCCAGCATCAGGGTCTTTTCAAATGAGTCAGCTCTTCGCATCAGGTGGCCAAAGTATTGGAGCTTCAGCTTCAACATCAGTCCAGTTTCAGCTTCAACATCAGCTACACTATCAGTAGTAGTCTTCCAGATCATTAAATGCTAACAGAAAGAATCTAAGAACTGGAGAGTTTCAAACAGTCAGCATGATAAGCAAGAGTAAATCTAAAACTTTAATGATAAAAAGGGCACATTTCTGGGCCCAGATTTTCATTTTCATCATCCTAAACAGGAAGCTAAAACAAGGAGCGACTGGCAATCCTAGGGATGGGGTCACTGCCACCCCACCTCCCAACAACCAGAAGGGGAAGAAGAATGAAGAGGACTGCCAGCACAAAACAGGGAGGAAAATTTGGAAACTGACTCTTTTAAAAAGCTGGGAAAGGGTTGTCCCACAATGCACCTCTTCAGTAAGGCACTAAAATGTTAACATGGGAGGAATTGAGGAGTCTTCTTATATTGCATATTATTCATGAAAAAATTTTTTAAACATTCATTCTTTTCCACCATTCTCTTAAGCCTCCTAGAGAGCTCTCTTCCTCTCATTCCAGGAGAATGCAGTTTTAGCCGCTCCCTCTTCCTCTCTCCAATAGCCTTCTCTAACGTCATCTCTTGCTTCTGCTGTTGTTGAGTGGCTGCTAAGTCACGTCCAACTCTGCAACCCCATGGGCTGCAGCATGCCAGGCTCCTTCCTCTGTTCTCCACTATCTCTGAGAGTTTGCTCAAATTCATGTCCATTGAGTCGGTGATGCTATCTCTAGCCTCTTCAAATCACCAACCCACTGGCTGTGTTTCAACTGTAATTTCCCTGTACTTCCCTGAAACACTCAGCAATGCAGACCCTAGAACTGCGCAAGCATCCTGTAACCAAGCACAGGCAGCTGCCTGAGCACCTAAGGACATCGTCATTGAGCAGCACACCTGCCATGATCCTCCAGACCCCATGTTCTAGGACAAGCCACACCGCTTTTTAGTGCAGCGTCCCATCACTTGCAGCCCCAAACATCCTCACCCCATACCACCTTCCTGATGCACCCGACACCATCATCCAGTTCCACTCAGAGCCAGCGACAAAGGTCTCTTCCTGAACCCGCTGCCTGCAGCATTTTATACCCACTCCACTCCTAGAGTTAAGCCTAGATGTCAAAACATGTAGTACTCAGGACATTCTTTGTCTAAAACTTTAAGATCATTCATGTCTAAAATTTCAGTGCCTGAATAAAAAAGATCCACACAGTGGGTCTGGCATTCCAGGCCTGCCGCAGCATATTCTGCCTCCATTTTTCAGTGGCCCTCCACAGAAGAGAACTCTGATCTCCTTGCACCGACTTCCTCACTGTGACCCCCTCCCGGCCCGGCCTTCTCCAGGCAGCACGTAACTCAGGACCACAGAGGCCTCTGAGCTCCTGCAGCCATGGCTGCCCCCAGCCAGCCACCCTTTCCTCCCCCACAACTACTCCAATCCCCCAGGGCAGCAGCAGAACCGCACCCAGTCCCTTAGCTCTGCAATCATTCCGGGAAAGTCAGTATTAATAAAAGTGACAACAGAGAAAGGAGACTGCCTGGGATTTCAGATTCTACTCTTCTTTGTAATTTCACCACCACTTTAGATTTCTGCAACATGCAACTATAAAGTACAGTTATATGTAATGAAGAGAGGTGCTCCATCAAAAGTGATGAAAATCTAGCTATATGGACACAGGTATTCTCAACACTGTTACAACATTCCCCTCCCAATCCCCAACACTCAATAAGGAAAGCTGGGGTGCCTGCTTCAACAGCACAATGGAAAATAGGACAGAAAAGGTCTTTCAGAATCAATGTGCGGGATACTAACCCAAATCAATACCAGCCTAAGAGTGAAAAAAAATAAAATCCCTTAATCCTGACACAAGTGAAGTTTCTCTAAGTCACCTTTCCCCTATCTAAGTGTCCCCTAGACAAAGAAATGATAATAAAAACTGTCTCTCACACCTAGAAAACTCTGCAAACACAACCTTTCAGGGAAATAAGAGACACAATGGGGGTGGGGGGAGAAAAGATTTGCTAAAGTAGATTTGCTAATTTAACACATTTTCTGTCAAGCAAATCAACTGTCCTCGGTGCATTGTTGTTGAAACAATGACCACTCAGGGAGTGGTGTTCATCAAAAGCAACTGCCTACAGGAAAACACCCTCCCCTCAACCAGACTGCTCTCAGCTGTAAGAACTTACTCCATTCTTAGCAATCATTAATGGGAGGTGATTTGAAGGTTCACCATTAAAACGATAATAAACAGTTTAGAGTAACCGTGGCCCCACCAGTGCCTGTCTGCACTTACTTGCGGATCACGGGGGAGCACAGAAGGGTGCAGGGTCTGTGGTGACGTTCAGTCCCAGGGCCACACGCCACCCGAAGAAAGCCCAAGCGGCTGTTGTCGGTCTCCAAGTCATGTCCGACTCTGCGACCCCATGGGCTGTATGCAGCACCCCAGACTCCTCTGTCCTTCACCATCTCAAGGAGTTTGCTCAAACTCAAGAGGCTGGGCTGGGGCCAAAGCTGAAGCGACTGTGACAGTGAGACGCACAGGACAGGACATATGTCCAGTGCCCATCTTCCAGGCCACACAAGGTCAGGGTTCCAAACGGCGCCTTCCGAACGTCTACAGAAACCGCATGCGCTGGGGGTGTGGATGATCGACGTCACTGAGTCACGGCCGGAAGGGCCCGACTCCACACCCGGAGGCCCGCAGTGTGTGACAGCTCAGACCGCCACCACGCAACCTTTCCTGCCAACTAAAATGATGCCCACTGTGAATCCACTACGCCCGCGGTGCCACCAGAGCCGAGGCCACACAGAAGGCCCAGGTTCTGCCTAAATTACACACCTCATACTGCCTGAGGAGCTCGGTGCCCGCACATGGGCACACACACACACACACTGTCCGCACGCACACACGGGACCGCAAACACACTCACCACCCCCTGCTTCAGTCCCGCGAGAGGGCTGAGAGAGGGCCTCCTTCAGGTATGCGCGGCGTCAGAGCTCCCTCTCCACAGCCCCCCAACATGGCACGGGTGGCATCAGAGCTCCCTCTAGACAGCCCACCAACTTGTCCTCTTCCCCTAAATGATTTTGGGTGGGGCAGGTGTGTAACGGTGTGTGTGTGTAGGGGTGTGTTTGTGTATCAGTCACTCAGTTGTGTCCAACTCTTCGCGACCCCATGGGATGAAACCTGCCAGGCTCCCCTGTCCATGGAATTCTCCAGGCCAGAATACTGGAGTGGGTAGCCGTTCCCTTCTCCAGAGGATCTTCCCAACCCAGGGATCGAACCCGGGCCTCCTACATTGCAGGTGGATTCTATACCAGCTGAGCCACCAGGGACGCCCTAAGAAAAGAATTAACAAAGGATCTGTTTCCCATATAGAAACAGAATAGAAAGGGAAAGACTAGAGATCTCGTCAAGAAAATTAGAGACACCAAGGGAACATTTCATGCAAAGATGGGCTCGATAAAGAACAGAAATGGTATGGACCTAACAGAAGCAGAAGATATTAAGAGGTGGCAAGAATACACAGAAAAAAATACAAAAAAGATCTTCATGACCCAGATAATCACAATGGTGTGATCACTCACCTAGAGCCTGACATCCTGGAATGTGAAGTCAAGTGGGCCTTAGGAAGCATCAATATGAACAAAGCTAGTGGAGGCGATGGAATTCCAGTTGAGCCATTTCAAATCCTAAAAGATGATGCTGTCAAAGTGCTGCACTCAATATGCCAGCACGCAATGGCACCCCACTCCAGTACTTTTGCCTGGAAAATCCCATGGACAGAGGAGCCTGGTAGGCTGCAGTCCATGGGGTCGCTAAGAGTCGGACATGAGCAACTTCACTTTCACTTTTCACTTTCATGCATTGGAGAAGGAAATGGCAACCCACTCCAGTGTTCTTGCCTGGAGAATCCCAGGGATGGCGGAGCCTGGTGGGCTGCCATCTATGGGGTCACACAGAGTCGGACATGACTGAAGCGACTTAGCAGCAGCAGCAGTGGCCACAGGACTAGAAAAGGTCAGTTTTCTTCCCAATCCCAAAGAAAGGCAATGCCAAAGAATGCTCAAACTACCGCACAATTGCACTCATCTCAAAAGCTAGCAAAGAAATGTTCAAAATATTCCATGCCAGGATTCAGCAGTACATTAACCATCAGATATTCAAGCTGGATTTACAAATGGCAGAGGAACCAGAGATCAAATTGCCAACATCCACTGGATCACTGAGAAAGCAAGAGACTTCCAGAGAAACATCTACTTCTGCTTTATTGACTATGCCAAAGCCTTTGACTGTGTGGACCACAGCAAACTGGAAAATTCTGAAAGAGATGGGAATACCAGACCACCTGACCTGCCTCCTGAGAAATCTGTATGCAGGTCAGGAAGCAACAGTCAGAACTGGACATGGAACAACAGACTGGTTCCAAATTAGGAAAGGAGTACATCAAGGCTGTATATTGTCAGCCTGCTTATTTTACTTATATGCAAAGTACATCATGCGAAATGCCAGGGTGAATGAAGCACAAGCTGGAATCAAGACTGCCGGGAGAAATAGCAATAACCTCAGATATGCAGATGACACCACCCTTATGGCAGAAAGTGAAGAGGAACTACAGAGCCTCTCGATGAAAGTGAAAGAGTGAAAAAGTTGGCTTAAAGCTCAACATTCAGAAAACTAAGATCATGGCACCTGGTCTCATCACTTCATGGCAAACAGACGGAGAAACAATCTAAACAGTGACAGACTATTTTGGGGGGGCTCCAAAATCACTGCAGATGGTGACTGAAGCCATGAAATTAAAAGACGCTTGCTCCTTGGAAGAAAAGTTATCACCAACCTAGACAGCAAATTAAAAAGCAGAGACATTATTTTGCCAACAAAGGTCCGTCTTGTCAAAGCTTTGGTTTTTCCAGTAGTCATGTATGGACGTGAAAGTTGGACTATAAAGAAAGCTGAGTGCTGAAGAATGGATGCTTTTGAACTGCGGTGTTGGAGAAGACTCTTGAGAGTTGCTGGGAGTGCATGGAGATCCAACCAGTCAATCCTAAAGGAAATCAGTTCTGAATATTCATTGGAATACTGGAAGGACTGATGCTGAAGCTGAAACTCCAATACTTTGGACACCTGATGCATAGAACTGACTCATTCGAAAAGACCCTGATGCTGGGAATGATTGAAGGCGGAAGGAGAAGGGGATGACAGAGGATGAGATGGTTGGATGGCATCACCAACTTGATGGACATGAGTTTGAGTAAACTCCGGGAGTTGGTGATGGACAGGGAGGCCTGGCGTACTGCAGTCCATGGGGTTGCAGAGAGTCAGACACGACTGAGCGACTGAACTCAACTGTTTTCCCAGGCTGATGATGGCAAACTCAGCATAAATAAATCCCTTCAACCCTACACAAAAAAACATTACATCTAGAACGGGACTGCCTATGGGGAGGAGTCCCCCCCACCTCAGGGCCCAGTGTTCTTCAGGGACAGGAGGCACCACCGCCACACACGCAGCAGTGGTCAGCACTGAATACCTTGATGCAACAAGGCTGGGAGAATCCTGAGCTCAGTACCACCATCTGAAGACTCCTATCTAAATCAAAGAAAGAGAATTCCAGAGTTTTCCAGAATAAACAAGTTTATTTTCCAGAATAAATAAGTATTTGTTAGAGGCTCCTGTAGAGAGGACAATATAAAAGCATTCAAGGAACAGAGTCCCATGAAACAGGAAAATACAGGCAAGGGAGGCACAGCTGCCTGGAAAGCTTCGCCATCAAACTTAGGACAGCCCCAGACCAGAACCTTTACCCGCCTCCATTCAAAGTTCTACGTGTTGAACGATATTCAACTTAAGTGAATAGATAGAAGTGAAGGGAAAAAACACAATTTAAGACCTTCACCTTCCTGAGTTTCTCATAATCTCAAAATACAAAATCTTAGTTTGAAAGGACCTCGAAGACACCGGAAACATCAATTAAGCTACCTTCAATGTAATGTATTTGCAGACAGGATTTCCACAGAAAGACAAATTCATACAATCTATGAAGACATGAAGTGTGGATGTGCTGCTTTAGTTTGGTACAGAATTAATTTCTAAGACAGGGACCCCAACACAGCGTATCAAAAAAGAAAGTGAAACTGTTAGTGACTCAGTTGACTTTTTGGCGACCCCATGGACTGTAACCTGCCAGGCCCCTCTGTCCATAGGATTTTCCAGGCAAGAATATTGGAGTGGGTTGTCATTCCCTTCTCCAAGGGATCTTCCCAACCCAGGAATCCAACCCGGGTCCTCTGGCTTTGCAGGCAGATTCTTTACTGTCTGAGCCACCTGGCCCTAACCAATGAGCTCAGGAAAACTTTTTGGATCAGTTACCTGTGCCGTGCATGCTGAGAAACATCTCAGGGGAATCGCAGCACTCTGGCCAGGGGAACATCCTAGAAATCACCTAGTCCAGAACTGTCTTTTTATAGATAGGGCATCTGAAGCCAAATGATCTGCCTAAAACCGCAGCACCAGGTAGTGACAGACGTGGGTCCACAGTCCAGGTTTCTGGCTCTCTGCATGATTCCTTTGACAAGTACCTTCAATCCCATCAGCTATATCTGAGGCCACCTAGTTAGAAACTGTGCCTTCTGTCCCCCTGGACTCTGTCCACACCCACTTTTTATCTAAACCACCGTGCGCACTGGCAGTGTCCAGCAATGCCAGAGCTCCTCACTCTTACCCCCAACCCAACACACCACAAGAAGCCCGCCCCTAAAAAAAAACTGGAATTCAACCCTCAGCCTCTCCCGATCAAAGGGCAGACAGTCGGTTGTACCAAATGCTTCCATGTTGCCAAGTCGTATTTTGGGCTTCCTCACTGTGTTCCAGAAAATTAAGCAAGACCGAACTGAACTTTCATGGTAAAGCCAGCCAAAGACCGAACTGAACTTCCATGGTAAAGCCAGCCACATAAGTTGTCCTTCGGAGATGAGAGAATACTGCCCTTTCCACAACTGGAGAATCTCTAACTACCCTTTAAGCTTCTCGAACAGACAAATGAAGATGAAGACAACTTGCCCTTTAAGACCCTGGTATAAGCAGAATGGGACCTAGGGTTCACCTTGGGGGGAGTTACACTCTGAGGGAGCAGTCCCCCCTTTCAGGTTTCAAGATCTACCCTCTGTTATTCACATCCTGTTCTTGGGCTTTCCTCCTCAGAGGAGGAGCATATCCTGAGTCTTCAGGAGACACTGATCATCTGGTATTTTCCATTCAATAGATCATTGTAACTAACTACTAATTTTTGCACCATGCAGCATGTGGGTTCTCTGACCAGGAATCTACCTGACACCCTGCAGTGAAGTGCAGAGTCTTAACCACTGGACCGCTAGGGAAGTCCCACAAACTACTAGTTTTTAAATAATTTTAAGTCCCCTATTTCCTTCAGTCCTGCTCAAATGCCATCTTCTCAATGAGGCCACCCACACCTTTGCAATCCCATGCACTGTAGCCTACCAGACTCCTCTTTGTCCATGAGATTTCCCAGGCAAGAGTACTGGAGTGGGGTGCCATTGCCTTCTCCAAGGGATCTTCCTGACCATTTCAGGGGATCAAACTCAAGTCTCCTGCACTGCAGGTAGATATTCCTTACTGTCTGAGCCACCAGAGAAACCCCTCCCACACCTAATCACCTTATTTTAAATTGTAACAACCCACCCCCCCAACTTGGCCCTCTCTGTGCCAATTTATTATCATCTGTCTCCTTCCACTAAAGGAGGGGTGTTTGTGTTATATTCACACCTGTATCTCCAGCACTTCATATACTGCATCTAGCACACAGTAGATGCTAAGCATTTGCTGAAAGAACCAAATGAAATCATTTGTCCCTCTGCATTCGGCAGAATACGGGTCCTTTAAGATCTGTATTTTAAGATCCTTTAAAAGGATCTTTTGTACCCCACGTTATTAAGAGCCGAAGAGCTCTAGATCTGCACTGTGAGATCCTGGCCACTCCTTCTAGGCCCAGCCTTTGGGTTTATACATAATGAAAACTAAAGTGGAAGCTGTGTGACACAGCAGCGCCAGCAAAGAGGCTGAGATCCAGGTGAGAGTCTATGCAAGAAACCCAGCCTGTCTAAACTTCCAATTTCCTCATCTGCAAAACTGCTAATTCCCAGTAATGATTAATGATGACGATGGATAAAATGAGAAAACATTTGGGAAATGTACAAAGTGCTATACAAGTGTCCTTCACCGTTAGGCTACTTGACCTGCCGAAGGTCACAGAGGCAGTAGTAGCAAAACAAGCGTAAGAATTCAAGTTTTCTAACTCTGATCCAGGGCATCTCATGTCATGAAACTAGCCTCTGGTTCCCCTATTCAAAGCCAACTTAAATCTTTCATCTAGTTCAAGGCCTTTTAACCTTTGTATGGTTGGAGTCGCTTTCAAAATTTGATGAAAGTGACAGGAAAGTACATGCATGTACACCAACACAAAATCTCCTATAACCCGTCCTTGGGCCCCGGGCCCAGAGAACGAAGACTGATGTACCAATAAGTTTCTCTCAGCAAGTTTTTTTATCACCTATTTTCATAATTATGAATAATATTTATGAATAAACATAATAATGCTCAGTAATTCATGCCTAAGGATTCGACCCAAAGGATTCGTTCTCAAAGCAAAAAGCTCGGGAAAAAAAAAGTACACGGGACTTTTAATAATAAAAATCCGATTATTTTGATCATGTTGCCATTGTATGAACCAGGTAATTCTACATGACCATTTTCAAATAATCACACAGAGGCCCCATGGTTTCTTCTCTGGAGAAAATATACCCAAAATGTTTATAATGGAATTTCTCCCTGCAACCCTATACCCATCACAATTAACTCCAGACAAGACTACTGAAGACGGTCTATCCTCCCTTAACCGCAGTCTAGTTAAGTATGATGCTATCCACTGTAAAGAGCACTTGTTAGGGGAAAAAAGAAAACCAGTACTAAATCTTCAGGAAGGTCAATTCACCATTCTTCATTCTCTAACCAGGACAAAACATAACCAGCCTAATCCACTGGAATGTTAAACAATCATAGAAAACTTGATATAAGTGAAGTGGTCCCAAATTTGATAATCCTGAGGCAAAGGAGTGTGCCATGAGCTTCTTTGGTAACCCATCCAGTTAAGCAGCTAGTAACAGATGTTTCATAATACCAACCACTGAATTCAGTATCATTAACCTACAGTTGTCCAGCTACACACAGCTCAGTCTCCTCATCTGGAAAATTAAAACGGGACACAAATACGCTGTGAACGTGTTTGGGAATTTCTAAGTAACAGTTTTTATCCCTGAGTGGTGAGATTATGGGTGATTTAATTCTCTTACCTATATTTTGCTATAATTTTCAAGTTTTATATTGTGATTATGCACTGCTTTTTAAAACCACAAATTTTGAACTTAAAATATGTCTTCACATTTGCAGATTTTTGATCTGATGACTGCAGAACCCCTATCTGGGGGGCAGCAACACACATGTCCCTAAACACAACCCAAAAAACAAGAATCTAGTATACTCACTCTTCTAATTAAATCCTGCACACTCAAGGCTAATTAACAGAGGAAAAAGGTTTTCTTACATGCAAAAATAAAAATATCCATGCTTTGGGGACCAGTTAAATGGAAGGTCTTGACCTCTTACAGAATTGCACCATGAATGCTCCCAACCTGTCAGCTAAGAGATTGCCTTGTTTTAGATATACAGAAGCCAAGTCCTTGAAGATTCTCTGCTTCCTAAATTTTCTGTAAATCCATGGGTTCAGTTTGGTTGTCAAGGGTAAGATGAGTACTTTCCCACAGCTGAAAACTAGTTTCCTAAAAAAGCTGATATCCAACTTCTACCACTTGGTATTATTCATTTCTATCTTTTAAACTTACAGTAAATTAAGATTATAGCGTCCTTCCCGTCGTCCTAACAGGTACAACTCAGTATTAGTACTGTTTTTTGTTTGTCTGTTTTTAAGATTCTTCCAGTGCATCATAAACTGTAATCAAGTGATCCTTCTTCAACCTTTCAGAATAGTAAATTATTAGATTAAAAACAAAAAAAAAATCACCTAACCAAAATAAATTTATTTCTTAGAGAATCAAAACTGATCATGTTCTCAGTAAGTTCTGCACTCTCAGAATCAAATTTGCTAGAAACCTAAAACTTACTTTGAAATTTTTAATTTCTGATAATTAGTGAAAACTTAAACCTGTATTCATCAAATTCATCAAAACATATTCATGTGAAAAAGATTACAGAAGAATTGCAGGAGTAAGTCATTATTACTTAGCCATCGACTGAACATCTCCAAATTATAGAGATATAGATGATCACCGTAATATGTACAAGCTGAATTCCAAATATTCATTCGTATATACTTCAAACAGCATACACGTTAACTACAACCACCAAAAAAGTGTCACTTCCAAGAAATACTGGGATCCGAAGCGAAAACACTCATCTCAAGTGGCCCTGATTTCACCTGTAGCAACGATTTTTCACTTCTGTTATACATACAAATTGGACCTCTCAGATCAGGTTACATTTCCTTTTGGAATTAAAGCAGCTAATACTTAGAAACCACAGATTTATTTCTTAGAACATAAGGCGTTATTTATAAATTACTCTAGATTTCTGTAACAATTTAGGACAAAATTAGTTACCTCTTTTTTTTTTTCCAATCAACCAAATCGGAATATTTGGATTTTTGAAAGATGAAGTTTTCTCCACAGTGTTTTTAGACGGGGTTCGTGAACTCTAACCTGTAATTCAGCACCGCCTCAGTTTTATCACATTTCAGGGAGAAAATGGGGCAGGGGCAAGTTTAGCGGCACCACGACGGCATTGTCACCACAACACCTCCCACCACAGCCACCATTTTGAGCAGCAGAATTAAAGTGCTGAGGATTTTGACCAACTAAAAGGAAACACGGGGTCTTCGGGACAGTTGTGGAGCAAGTCCTGACGCTCAGCATTCCCTAATCTGCCGTTTCTCCCCCTCAGTCCGCGGGAACCGCCGTCCCACTCACATTTTTAGAAAAAGCCGTGCTCGTCCGAGTCACGTCCCAACTTTGAGAACGGCGTGCGGCGCCGGGCCCCCGCACCCGAGGCTGCCGCATTGTCGTCGTCGTCGCCGCCGCCGCCGCCCGCCCGCCCGCCCGGCGGCCCGCACCCTCCCGGCTGCCGCCGGGCGCGCCCCCCGCGGGCGGCGGACCCTCGGCCCCCGCTCGCCGGCCCGGCCGCGCCGGTCTGGCACCTTTGTCCGGGGCCGCGGCACCGACCGGCCGCGCGCTCGGCCCCAGGCGGCCGGGGGAGGGGTCGGGGCGCCGGCCGGGGGCGCCCGCCCGCCAGCCCGCCGGGCCCCACAAAGCCCGCCGCCCGCTATGCTCACCGCCCGGCCCCGCGCTGCGCCCGCCGGGACGCCGCCCGGAGTAACGGCCCAACTTTCCCCGCCGCCCGGGTCCCCTCAGCCCGGACCCCGACCCCCGCCCGCCCACCCGGGCCGGCCGGGAGCGCTCCTCGCGCTCAGCCCCCCGCTCAGTCCCTCGCAGTCAGCCGCTCGGAGGTCCCCGCGCGCCGCCGCCCCGACCCCCTACCCGGGTCCCGAACCCCCGGCCCGGCCCGGCCCGCGCACCTCGATCTCGAAGTCCGGCAGGCGGAACGCCGTGCGGAAGAGCGAGCAGAAGTGCGCGATGGCCGGCACTTCCCACCACGAGCGCAGCTCGCCCAGCCCGGCCGCGCCGCCCTCCTCGGGGCGCATCTCCGGCCGCGCCGCCGCCTCCGCGCCCGCCGCCCGCCCGCTCCCGGAGCCGCTCCGGCCGAGCTACCGCGGCGGCTGCCCCGGGCCCATCGCGCCGCGGCCCGGCCGCCCAGCCCGCACAATGTCGCCGCAGCTCGCGGGGAACAGATGGGCCGGGGGCGGGCGGGGGCGGGGCCTCGGCACAACAACAACCCCGCCCCCGCCCCCGCCCGCCGCCCGCGGGCCGCGCTCGGGCGGGGGAGGGGCGCCCGAGGGCCGGGGGGCGGGGCTGCCGTCGAGCACCGCCCCCCAGCCCCGCCGGGCCCCGCCCCCACGTGGCCGGGGGTCGCGCCCCTCTGAGGCCGGAGGGCTGCGCCTCGCTGGGCTGCGCCCACGTGGGTCCCGGGCGGCGGACCCCACACCCAGGCAGAGCCCGCGGCCTCCCGTCCCTCCCCGGCCGGGGGAGACCTCCCCTTCGCCGTCCGCGGCGCGCGGGGTGCTGCGTGGGGGTGGGGGTGGTTCCCCCTGGCCCGGGGGCCGCCTGCGCTCCGGTCCTGTCCGGTCCCGGGCGCAGCCGCTCGGGGACCCGCGTGGGGACCTCTGAGCGCGGACGCCCGCCGGACTGGCCGGCGTAGTGGCCGCACTCAGCTGGGATGTTATGGAGTGCGCCTCCGGTTTATTCCCTCCCTCGTTTTATTCCCATCAATTTAGTAACCTGGTTTTTTTCTATATAAGCCAGCATTTAAAAAAAAAAAAATCTTAAAGAACATGTGTATTTAACTAGATCTTTACTGGAAGAAAATACTTCATCCAACACTGCACACTACCCTGCCGCTCGCCCCCTGCCCCAAACTTAGGTAGTTGTGCTCGCCTATTACCTCAACTATTGAATGCTTTAGAATTCACCCGCAGATGCTACAACGTGTCCATCTTTGAAAAAAATGAGCGCCTATCTGAACGCCCCCAGGAGCAGAGGCTGCACTTGAGTGTGTAACGCGCAGCTCCAAGGCAGATGCCCGATGACCAGGTGAGGTGTGGGAAGGATGACACGCACCGTGGGGTGACCCACCTGACCTGAATTCGCACTCTCTTCTGGGGACTCTCTAACCCCTGTCTGTCTGCATTTCCGCACGGATCAGCCTGACTTTCCGCACCTTTCGTTCTCTCTTGTGTAAGGCTTCCTGCTTCCCTTCACATTTGTTTCTAATCCATTACATCCTGCCTTTCTGCTTCCTCTCCTTTTCCCGGTTCTCCTCTGGCTCCTCATCCTGCCCTTTACCCTTTTCCATCTTACCTGTCCCTCGGTGATCTGGGCCCCAGCCTGGTAGTCACAGCGCCTAAAAAGTCACATACCAGCAAGCAGAAAGGTGACAAGTTTGGGTTACTCTGGCCTGTTTGAATGAGCGCTGCCCTCCCCACACACTGCCCGGTCCTGAATCCAGCCACACTACCCTGGGGTGTGGGAGGCGGGGGCAGGGCTGGTGGTGGCTGAGGGGGTCACCCCTCAGTGGTGCTGGTCCCGCCCCATCCTCAGCACGCTTGCCCCCAGGCTGTTCTTCATCTGAGGGTCACCGCTCGGTGTCCCATTGGACAGGCACACAGCTTCAACCCTCTTTCTTTCTCTCTCCTCTCTGGCTCTGATCGGCTGTGACTCTCCCCCCAACCCCTCCCCCCCCACCAGAGCAGGTCCTCCTCCTCCAGCCCAGAGGTTTTCTGTGTCTCCTCGGGTTCCTCAAGTTCTGGCTCCATCTGGAGGATCACATTTGTACCCACCCCTTCCTCTGCCTCTGTTGGAGTTGATACCCACGATCCTTGACTGTTTGTTCCACCTTTCCCCTGGGATTTAACTGCCTCAAATCTGTTTTTTGGGCTGGCTTCACCCTAGCCTCCTGAGACCTGGATCACTGACCCTGGTACCTCCCGGGACACCCACCTCCTTCCTTCTTCCCAGGACTCTCAGCGCCGCCTGCCCCTGCCTTTTTAAGGGTGGCCCATTTCTCACCCTACAAACACCAGTTGTTTCTTATCCTGTTCCCAAAAGGCATACAGCTCTCATACTTTCTCTGTCTCTCTCTTTTGCCCTCTCTGCCTCTTTTCTGTTTGTGAGCACTGTTGATCTGAGATGACCTTGGAAGTGCCAAAAGAAATTCTCTTCCAGATTTCCTACCACCTCCACTTCCATACCATCTGCTAATTAAATATCTTCCATGAAAAACACACACACAGTACTTAGTTTGACTAACCTGTTTCGCTTGTTAATCAATGTGGCAAAAAATATTTGAATTTCTCTTTGCAAAATCTGCAGTAATCTCAGCTGTTTCAGGATTACTCTAGGTTCCTGGAGGATAATCTGGGGAACCAACCAGCATTTTCTAACTGCATTTCTTTGAGAAATACATTGCAAATTCTGTATGATCAGCTAAAAATAATTACTTGAACCTCGGAAGGCAGGTGACAAAAGTGTGGTTCTTCCAGGTTTCTTCCTGCTAACCAGGACTAGAATTCAAATCTTCGAACTGATCATCCAGTCAGATTACACTGCTTCTCACTTCTCCAGTTGCCCTTTCTGTCCCTTTGCCGGCCCACCCTGAGGTGGTTGCTCCTTGATTCAGTCCAGGAGCCCAGCTGGAGCTGCAGTGAGGCAGAACCATTATCCTATCACCTTAGTTGTCTCCACGTCTGAGTCCAGGTCCCTCATGAAGTATTGGCACACCCCTCCTTTCTCAGTAGAGAGCTACCTTCCATAGGGTACTATTCCCACAGAGGACTATAAGTCAGGCTAATTTTAACATTTTAGAGATCGTGGAAAGTGAGTTATATTATAGTCAGGAAAGTTGGCTGTCTCTTAGAAAAGGCTTAATCTCTTGCATGTGTATTTCATCTGTGAGGAGGGGCTTAACTAATGGTTCCTGAACCGTATAGCTTTCACCTTTAGAGTACAACCGGCTTTAAAATGTAAATTCAATCATGTCATTCACCTGCTCCAAATTCTATGACTCTCCCTTGAGCATGAAAGTCCATTGAGTCTTTTTTTCTTTTTCCATTGAATCTTAACTCAAGCCAGAGTTTGGCTCCCACCTGCCTTCCCAGTCTCACCTGTGATCCCCACCCCCACCTCATCCAACCAGTGACTCCTTCCCTCCTGTCAAACTGGTTCACTCACCCCCGGATCTTCTTGCTCCTCCCTTTTGATCCTGCCCTTTCAATTGCTTACAAAGACAGCTCAACTTCTCAGATCACTCAAAACTCACCTCCTTCCTAAAGCTTTCCTGAAACACCCCTTCTTAGGGGTATTTGTCCAGGTCCTCTGACTGGAGAAACTACAGTGTGTATGACTCACTAGTCAACCACTTCCTTGGGTCATCATTCTATTATTTATTTTGAAGTGCTGCTTAAATCTTTCACTGTAGTTGGGGGTGTCTTTTCTTCTCATCCAGATTAGACTTGATTATGTGGGGGGGGGGAATCCTTCCTAATACACAGAAATTAAATGATTATTTAATGATGACATAAAACCATAAAAAAAAATTAGAACTTCTTAAAATGCCTGATGTCGATTTACTTACCTTTCCTTCATTCCTTCCTCTGCCTTTTAGCTTTCTCCCTCCTGGAACTCATTCAGGCAGTCTCAAAGGTCATGCCTTTCTCAATACAGTCATATCTTCAGGGAATTGATTGACTCCAGGACCCCCAGGATAACAAAAGTCACTGGAGTCCCTTTTATAAAGTGGCATAGAGTGGTCAGCCCGTATCTGCAGTTACCCGCATTCATGGATTCTACCAACCAAGGATGGGTCCATCTTCAGCTTGGCTTTTCTCCTGAGCCCCAGGGTCATTTCCCCCAAATGCCAGTTGGATGTTGAAACTCACCATGTTAAAAGGAAGGTGGAAAACTAGCTCTGGGTTTTTTCTTTGCGAGTCACACACCTTACTGACTTTGTATTTCCTTTAATGGAACAATCATAGTCCCAGACCACCAGGTTCACCCTCAACTCTCTGCTTCTGTCCTGGCTAGTTGTAACCACAGTCGTGTGGGTTCTGCCTCCATGAAGTCTCTAGTATTCCCCCTGTCTCCACCCCAAACGAGGTCCTTTCATCTCTCTAGTTGAGAAGCTTCCTAACTGGTTTTCTTTCTTCTGGTTTATCTCCTCTGTCTCTCCAGTGTGGCTGGATTAATCTTCTTAGAAGTGTGCGTCAGTTCTGAGAAGGTAAATTTAATGTGTTCTTAAACCCAGTATATCCACCAGATTATTATTTCAACATGTGTTATCAGTATTAAAAATATCCATGAGATAGTCTACATGCATTTTTCTTCATGGCAGTTCTTTGGAATCTGGTGTGCATTTTACAGTTAACCGCAGGCATCTCTGTTAGGACCCACCATCTCAGTGCTGCATGGGGCACTCGTGGGTGGTAGGTGCTGTGTTGGGCAGACAGGTCTGCAGGTACCCACATGCCCAGGACTCACCCTGAGCACTCTGACCCTCTGAACCCCAGTCTGGACCCATCCACATCCTCCTGCCTGCACCCTCCTCCAGGCAGGCCTCCCTGAACACTCTAGCCTAGTGCTAAATCTTCCAAACGACCTCTTTAATTTATGTTTGGTTTTACCAAGAAAATCCCAGCTCTTTCCTCAGGAATAGCTCTTGGACTGTTCTCCTTGGAGCAGGCTACAAATAACTGGTCTATATGAGTGCTGATGAAACAAATTATTTTATATTACTAATACCTTCACAGAAAACACTAGTTACTCTTTGAACATAGTATTTTACAATGTAGAAATTTTTTTAAATTGAGATATAGTTGGTGTGCAATATTGTATAGGTTGCAGGTGTACAGCATCGTGGCTCACAATTTTTAAAAGTTATACTGCATTGACAGTTACTATAAAATAGTGGCTCTGTTCCCCCTCCTGTACAATATATCCCCATAGCTTATTTATAACATATTTTTAACCATGAAGAACATTGGGGAATTCCCTGACAGTCCAGAGGTTAGGACTCTGCACTTTCACTGCCAGGGACCCAGGTTCAGTCCCTGGTCAGGGAACTAAGATCCCACAAGCTGCAAGTCACAGCCAAAAACAAAACAGAGAGAGAGGAGAAAGTTGGTGATCAAAGTTTGTAGATTTTTTTTTTAATAATTTTACTTATGTTTCACTGTGCTGGGCCTTTCTTGCTGCATGGGCTTTCTCTAGTTGCGGCGAGCAGGGGCTACCCTCTAGTTGCAGTACAACGGCTTCTCAGTGCAGCGGCTTCTCTTGTTGCAGAACATGGGCTCGGGCACATGGGCTTAGTAGTTGCAGCTGCTGGGCTCTAGAGCACAGACTCAGTAGCTGCGGCACCCGGACTTAGTTGCTCTGCGGTGTGTGCGACTGCAAGGAGATCCAACCAGTCCATCCTAAAGGAAATCAGTCCTGAATATTCATTGGAAGGACTGATGCTGAAGCTGAAACTCCAATACTTTGGCCACCTGATGCGAAGAACTGACTCATTGGAAAAGACCCTGATGCTGGGAAAGATTGAAGGTGGGAAGAGAAGGGGAAGACAGAGGATGAGATGGTTGGCTAGTATCACCGACTCAATGGACATGAGTTTGAGTAAACTCCAGGAGTTGGTGATGGACAGGGAGGCCTGGCGTGCTGCAGTCCATGGGGTCTCAAAGAGTCGGACACAACTGAGTGACTGAACTGAACTGAATTGTGTGGGACACAACTGAAGCGACTAAGCACAGTAAGGCTGGTAATCTGTTACCGCTAGGAAACCCCAGCCTGAGGCTTGAAACCCTCGGGCCAGCAGGGAGGCCCGGAGCAGCCTGCTGGGCTGCAGTCCCGAGAGGAAGCCTCTGTCTGCTCCGGCTCAAACCAGCTGGCACCGGAGCTGGAGGCTACGTCCTTGGCGTGGTTCTGACACCACATGCCACCTTTAAGGAGATTACTGCAATGTTAGTTAACCTGGTTCTTAGCCGCGAGACAGGGCAAGGGGGTGTCCTTTCTGCTCATCTCTGTGGTTCAGGACTCGGAACCTCACCAGATTTTACTGCCTGCTGAAACTTCTTCAGTCCTCTTCTTGAAACTGTACCCAAGAATCAGCTTCTGTGCTGCCTCCGGGCGACTTGGTTTCTGTTGTTCTGTTCAGAAATTCCTTCTCGAATTCCTGGCATGTCCACCTCTGGCCTATCTCATTGTGGCATCTCCCCTTGTTCTTGACACCAGGTCAAATAGCTTTGTAGCATCTCAGTTCTCCGAGCCATTCAGAAGCTGGTGAGTCTTAATGAGTTCTTCCATAATCTCTTTTCAAAGGGCCTCCAATCCTTAATTTCTTTCACTTTCCTTTTTAATTATTTTAGCTCCTTGTGTCATTCCTCTGGCCTCAGACCCTCCCTACTCAGTTTACAGGTCACATTATTTTGGTTGTCAGAGTGCCCGGTGTTCTGTACACCTGGCCTCAGACTCCCTCGCTGGGCTGATGTCCCTCCTGTTGGATCCACGTGATGTAGAAAGAAATAAGTGTTTGGGTAGAAAACTCAGTCTCTCGCCTCGAGGGTTTTCTAATGCAGTTGATAAGGTTTATCTGTGCAGTACAGCACAGAAGTATGCTGTGAGATGTTCAAGTCGTAGCCCACGTGCTCCTTTGGAGAGGAGCTCCAAGTGGAATCTAGTGTGAGCCGGAGGGCTTGGGGAGGCCACCTTGACTTGGTGAGAAGCACAGCTGGATATCTTCATTCATAACTTCAAATCTATTTGTTTTTACTTTTTTTTTTTTTTTTAACATTTGGCTACACCTCACGGCTTGAGGAATCTTACTTAATATTTCCCTGACCAGGAATCAAACCCACATACTCAGCAGTGAAAGCATAAAATTCTCTTGATGTCAAAGCCAATTAAGATGGAATAATTTTTTTTAACTTAGAGTAATATTTGGTAGAGAAAGCAGTTGTAGTAGAGAGGCAAGTGTGGTGTTTTTGGATTCAGAAGGAAGGCCTGGGACTCAGGCTGTAATTTTAGTCCCAGCTGAACCAGCTGCTTTAGAATCAGCTGCCATGTGAGCTTGTTTCTTACACTACATTTTCTCAGATACTCAGTAGGAATCATACAGACTCCTGTTTAGCTCCATGACTGATACATGGAGCAAAGGAGAAAATTGTTTAAACTATAAACTGTCACATTCATAGGAAGAATTTTATTAATTTCATTATTTTTAATCCTGTTCAACCCAAAAGTGGTGTACTTCCTTAAAAACGTGTACTTCCAATTTATCTAGACAGGTCCCAAGTCAGATCACTCTTATATGCATGAGCCCATTCATTTAATGTATACGACATATCTCAAGTACCCATCACCTTGAATAAGAAGATGCAAAGTCGGAGGGTAAAAAGGGTCTTAGTTGCCGTCACCGTAAAAACCATTCATCGATGCGCTCTGGATTTCTTGATCTGAATGTGTTTTTTAAAGAGGAGTATATAGAGGGGTGGGAAAAGGTGGGAGGTAGGAAGGAGGTTCAAGAGAGGGGGATATATGTATACCTATGGCTAATTCATGTTGATGTGTGGTGGAAGCCAAACCAATATTGTGAAACAATTATCCTTCAATTAAAAATAAATGAATTTTTTAAAAACTTAAAAAAGAAAGAAAGCAAAAAAAAAGAAACATGGAAGTTAGCTTCTCTTGCTTATTATCTTTATTTCTAGGAATAACGAGTAAACATGTATATTGTATAGAGTGACTTTAAACAATTACAGTAAACACTGTTCATTTTATTACTATACAACATCAGATTATTATCTTGTTTAAGCTAACATCATTCTTTAACAACAAAAATATCTACTTTTCTTGAATGTGACTGTGAGAGGAACATCGTTTCCTAATTTGACTGCTCCAGGCACTCAGTCAATAAATGTTTATTAAGCAGCTGCTATGTCCTAAGCAAGGTTGTAAGAGTTGAAAACATAGATATGCCTAGAGCTTCAAACGTGTTATGTTTATAGTGTCATTATTTTTTAAATTAACAAGCCTCCCTTCACTTCCCTCACTCCAGAGCCAAGAAAGAAGAGCCTGTGAAATGGTTGCTTTTGTTTGGCTGAAAAGTCTGAAGGGATTGGGAACTCCAGAGGGAGAGACTGGTTGGTGAAGGGGAGAAGGCCCTGTGGTAACCGCAGTTAGGTTGTGTAGGCTCAGAGGTGATTATGCTGCTAGGTTTAGTCACGCCAAAGAGTGAGATCTTCCTGGTAAAACACAGACAGAGCAGCCAGTAACTTGAGTTCCATCCTGCACCACCAAAACACAAGCTAATATGATGGCCTTGAAAAGCAAGTGTTCTCAAGGCACATACATCCCTGCTTGGCTAACAGCCTGAGTTAACAGGTTTCCCAGTCAATGGGGGAAAGACATCTCTCCTGGGACAGTGCCGAGGCCAGGAACTCTGCAAGTGTCTCTAAGGACTCTGGGTCCCTGGGACGTGCCATTGGAAACCCAGCCTCCAGCCAGGCTTGGCCTCCAGCTAGAGGCTCAGTAGTCAGCCGTGAAGAGCAACTGGACACCAGCAATCCCTTCACAGGGACCCGACTGTCTGCGTGCACCCCCGTCACGCATGGCACAGAGTGGCATTTCTCGTTGGCCAAGTAAACACACCCAGTTCATTTTGTCAGTGTTTATGTGTTTGTTTATTTAAAGCAGGACCCAGATGTGTGTTCAGATTCTTCATTTTGTATTCCCGGCACCTAGAGCAGCACGAAGTGTGGGAGTTAAATCAAACCAAACAGAAGCAGAGTCATGTGCTGAAGCCCTTTTCCGCTCTGGGCACAGCACCAGGCTCTTGATTCACATTTACGAAGTTCCATAAACCAGGGTCTGAGCACTTTGGCAGTGACAGTGTAGACAAAAAGGCAAACGGATACACTGAGGGTCTCAGTTTTAAGTGTCAGTGCAGAGCGGTGCAAACTAGCATGGACATGGCGAGGTCTCCTTGGATGAGGGGGCACTGGTGGAGCCTGTTAAGTGGAGGCGCGGCCCAGAGGCCATAGCAGCACCCTGAGCTGGAGCCTGGAGCCTGGAGGCTGGAGGCTACCCTGAGACCCAGGAAGGGAGAAGACTTTGTGATGAAGCCACTGAGAGGTTTTGAGCAAGAGAATCACATGAACTGATTTCTCTTTTAGAAAGACTTCTTAGAGTCCTGTTGAAGCTCTTAGCCGAGGTTCTTCTTGGGATTGCACATAAAAAAAAAACAAATGAAAACAGAAGTGGCTTCACCCGTGCTCAGAGCTGTGGTGCCCTGTTCCTTGATCTGGTAAGCAAGTTTATACTGTAGCAACCAGGACGGCAGTAGCTTTGGGTGACTCATCCATCACAGCGCTAGTTATGCTGAGCTAATGAACATCAAAAGTTTCAGACTTTTTTTTTTGGCACATTTAAATGTATTTTAAATGTTGAAAAGATAGCATAGAGTTATATCATAGTTATAAAAATTACTTACAGAATTAAAAGATTTGTATTGCCTTCACTTCTAAATGCAGAGAACAGGAAACTGCATACTGTATACTATGAAATTCAATTTTAAAATGAATTCAAGCTTGAAAGATGAAGTCATTTACCTAATTTTGAAAGGCAAACATGAAGACCCCTGAACTATAAACCTTCATTCGAACTGCACTAATAATGGAAAATACAAAAAGCATAGCATTTCCGAGGAACCAGACATTTCAACCATAATTATTTTCTGTTATAACTATTGTTCCTGTTTAATCTTTAGAGAACTTTCTCTTTTTAAGACAGTCAGTTTAAAAATGTTTTCAGGCACTATGATTTGTGACAATTGGGACAGTCTTCTAATGGGGCCTCGGTATTCAGAGATTCAAGCCCAGTGCACTTCAACCTCCAAACTTTTAAGTAAACTGTCAGGCCAAGGGTTCCTCCAGCTATGTTTTTGGAGTTGACTTTCAGAACGTGATTACCCAATTCACCATTTACCTACTGGAAGATGACCCTCTCAGGCTACACTCCACAGGCTCTGCTATCAGCAAAGATGCCAAAAGCTACTATCATGTGGAGAACGCGAGGAAGTTTCAGAAAAGTGTTTTCAAATAGAACCTAGAGGAAGGGGCTTATGAGATTGCTGTATCATTGCTGCTGGAGAAAAATATTGTGTTAAATGTGCTCGTTCGCTCCTCCAAAGACATCACGAGTCTTCAGTCTCATCCACGCAGCGTCCTTCCTTGAGGACCTTGGTCAGCGTCCTTCCTGACTCCTCCGTGCTGCCAGCCCCCACTCACCCAACCTCAGTCCAGCCCCCGACTGGCCAGCCCACCCATCAGCTGGTACTGAGGGCAGAGAACCAGTGTCACCTCTCTGACTGCTGTTCCCCTGGCCTCGAATTTGGCTCGCATCTTTTTTTTTTTTAATAAAGAAGCAGGTTTTGGGGTGTTTTTTTTTTTAATCTATGTCTTGGGCTACATCAGGTCTTTTTTTAAAAAAATTATTTATTTATGGCTGCGCTGGGTCTTCATTGCTGTGCATGGTCTTTCTCTACTGGAGGCGAGCAGGGGCTGCTCTTTGCTGCGGTGCACAGGTTTCTCATTGCGGTGGCTTCTTTTGTTGAGGAGCACAGGCTTAGGCGCTCAGGCTCAATAGTTGTGGCCCACAAGCTTAGTTGCCCCACAGCACATGGAGTCTTCCCAAACCAGGAATTGAACCTGCATCTCCTGCATTGCAGGAGGGTTCTTTACCACTGCACCACTGCGGATGCCCTTCTTGTGTTTCTACGCTCTGTGAAACCATCTTTCTCCTTCAAGACCCATCTTACGGGTGGTATCTCTGGGCTTCCTCCCAGTCCTTGCTCAGCTGTATACATGTGCATTAGAGCCTCATTTGACTGTACACAGTGCCTAGGGCGTATTCACTGTCCCCAGAACACTGTCGCAATCCATGTCCCTCCAGTGGGTAGGTGGTTGTTGCCTGACTCTGCGAGAACAAAGGGATGCCTGCACACATATCTGTCTTTCCCTCAGCTAATCCATCAGCTGGTGTTTCTGAAGCATCTGCTCATAATGTGCAAGGCACTTGGACTTGACAAAAGATTTTTTAAATCTTTTTGTTTAGTACAACAGTTGTTTTTGTTTTTGAGTGTTGTTATTTACTATGAGAATACCAAAGACGTAAGAGACATGGCTTCTAATCTCAAGAGACATTCAACCAGATTTCCCCCTGGTGCTTCCGATGCTGGGGACATAGGTTCAATCCCTGGTCAGGAAACTAAGATCCCAGGTGCCATGTGACTTGGCCAAAAAACAAAAAAGAAGAAGAAGAAACAGGCAAGTAAGTAATAGATTGCTGTTAAAAAAGAGAGAGACAATTCAACTTTCCGAGGGAGGTGCAACTTTGCTCCATGCAGCTGCTGCTGCTAAGTCGCTTCAGTTGTGTCCGACCCTGTGTGACCCCCAGACGGCAGCCCACCAGGCTCCCCCGTCCCTGGGATTCTCCAGGCAAGAACACTGGAGTGGGTTGCCATTTCCTTCTCCAATGCATGCATGCATGCTAAGTCACTTCAGTTGTGTCCGACTCTGTGCGACCCTATGGACAACAGCCCACCAAGTTCCTCTGTCCACAGGATTCTCTCGACAAGAATACTGGAGTGGGTTGCCATTTTCTTCTCCCTTTGCTCCATGAAACGAATGTAAAGAATGTCTCCAAATTCCTATTAAGGAAGAAAGTGGGAGAGGAATGACCCCAGACAAAGAGCTGGTGGGTCTTTTTTGCTTTTTCTCCGCAAATAAACTTTAATAGATATTATTTTGTATTTATATAGCACCTTCTTCAAGAACCTTTGGTGCTTTACAGACATTGTATCTAATTAATCCCCACAACAACCCTGTGAGGTAGGTACTACGCCCATTTTACAAGATAAGGAGACTGAAGCACAGAGAGGTTAAGTGACTTGCCCAAGATCTCACAGTTCAGTTCACTGTGTGACCCTGGGTGGGTCTCGTCATCACCTTGCTGAATCTGTTTCCCCATCTGGTGGAATTAATGCTTTGATTTCTGTGATGGCTGAGGGTTCCTTCTAGCTTTTGGCTCAGTGTCTCAGGGTCATGGGGTGCCTGGAAGGGTGACGTGATTGTAGTTCAGGGCTGTTGAGAAAAGTTCCAGGCCAGTCCCAGCTGAACTTGAATGTGGGTGAGGTCAGGAGAGCCAGAGAGGAGGCATAAAGGTACAGCAGATAAACACCGGGACAGGCCAGGACAGGTTGGCCGGCGCTTGAGAGGTGGACAGGACCAGGCTCCCAGGGTGGGGTGTTTGTAAGGACGATTGGGAAATGGCCAGGGGAGGCCACCTCGGGCCAGGAAGGACTCAGAGGAGAAGCGCTGGAGTCAGTGGGGCTATTTTAGGATCCTTGCAAAAGGCAGCACGAGGAGCTGGGTCCAAGATTAGCTTTGCAGCCACAGGAAGACAGAGCCACGGCCGGAGAGCAGCTTCAAAGACAGAATCAGGAAGTTGCTGGGCTCTCCAGTCTGCAGAAGGTGAGTCAATGGCACCTTTGGGTCTTAGACTGAGACTGAATAAACAGGCTACTGACAGGTTCTGACACCTCGAGGGGACAGTGGCCCCAGCAGCCCTTGGAGTTGAGGCGAAGCACAAGCTGGAATCAAGATTGCCGGGACAAATATCAATAACCTCAGATACTCAGATGACACCACCCTAATGGCAGAAAGCAAAGAACTGAAGAGCCTCTTGATGAAAGTGAAAGAGGAGAGTGGAAAAGTTGGCTTAAAGCTCAACATTCAGAAAACTAAGATCATGGCATCTGGTCCTATCACTTCATGGCAAATAGATGGGCAAACAGTGACAGACTTTATTTTTTGGGCTCCAAAATCACTGCAGATGGTTCCTGCAGCCATGAAATTAAAAGATGCTAGTTCCTTGGAAGAAAAGTTATGACCAACCTAGACAGCAAATTAAAAAGCAAAGACATTACTTTGCCGACAAAGGTCCGTCTAGTCAAAGCTATGGTTTTTCCAGTGGTCATGTATGGATGTGAGAGTTGGAGTATAAAGAAAGCTGAGCACCGAAGAATTGATGCTTTTGAACTGTGGTGTTGAAGAAGACTCTTGAGGGTCCCTTGGACTGCAAGGAGATCAAACCAGTCCATCCTAAGGGAAATCAGTCCTGGATATTCATTGGAAGGACTGATGCTGAAGCTGAAACTCTAATACTTATTGAAGAACTGACTCATTGGAAAAGACCCTGATGCTGGGAAAGACTGAGGGAGGGAGGAGAAGGAGACAACAGAGGAGATGGTTGGATGGCATCACTGACTCTATGGACATGAGTTTGAGTAAACTCCAGGAGTTGGTAATGGACAGGGAGGCCTAGCATGCTCCATTCCATAGGGTTGCAAAGAGTAAGACACGACTGAGTGACTGAACTGAACTGAACACACCACTACACTGGAGAAGGGAACTGCTACCCACCCCAGTATTCTGGCCTGGAGAATTCCATGGACGGAGGAACCTGGAGGGTTATAGTCCATGGGGTTGTCAAGAGTCGGACATGATTGAGAGACTTTCGCTTTACTACACGGTGCACTCAGCGGGCTGCTGCCACCGAGAACAGCCTAGATTGACTTCTCCTTTTTTAATAGGACTTAATAATAGTGTGGGCTTTTTTTTTTTTTTTCCGCCACTCCATGCACCTTGTGAGATCTTATTTCCCAAGCCAAGGAGTGAACCCACACCCCCACATCCCCACACTGGAAACCATTGAGAGCCCCAACTTGTAACCTCTGGACCCCCAGGGATGTTCTAGTGTGTTTAAAAATCCTTTTGAGCATGAAACTTTCAAGTTTTATCTTAACCAAAAACTTGGATGTTTTGCTCCTGTTTCCTGAAAAATTAAAAAGTATATTAAATCCATGGTGTCCAGATTTATGGATCTGGAGGAGTGTGAACACTGGTTTTATATAGATTTGAAGCTAGATTGTATTAAAATGCCACTCCAAATACTGTTGCCCTCAGGAAGGGCATCTGGGTGCTTCATGGACAGAGGTGAAATGAAGAAAAGTGATCTACTTCAAACAAAATGTGTAAAGCAGAATATCTAAATTGGGACTTCCTGGGCTTCCCTGGTGGCTCAGAGGTTAAAGCGTCTGCCGCCAATGCGGGAGACCCGGGTTCAGTCCCTGGGTCGGGAAGATCCCCTGGAGAAGGAAATGGTAACCCACTGCAGTATTCTTGCCTGGAGAATCCCATAGATGGAGAAGCCTGGTAGTCCACGGGGTTGCAAAGAGTCGGATATGACTGAGCGGCTTCACTCACTCACTCACTAGTAGCTAAGACTCCATGCTCCCAGTGCAGGGGATCCAGGTTCCGTCCCTGGTCAGGGAACTGGATCCCACATGCCACAACTGAAAAAGATCCATATGCCACAGCTAAGATCCCATGCAGCACAGCTGAGATCCCGTGCAGCCGAATAAATAAATGATATACATTTTTTAAAAGAACAGATTACTTTTTCCAGTGAATTTCTAATCTCTAGAGAAGCACACACACAGCAGTGCTCACAACCCGAGAGTACCGGCTGCATCACAGGAAACTGGGCCTGCCGCAATGTTCTGAATGATAGAAAAAAAGGCAGTGAGATGCCCCTGAACTTATTGCATCAAGTCAAGTCGGAAGATGCCAGAAACTGAAGGAGAGTCCACCTGAAAGTGAGCGGCGCATGATTTGGGAGGAAAGGAAGGGGAAAAGTCACTGTCAGCACGAGCCTTGGTGTCACAGAGGGTAACCCTCCCCAATGGACAGATAAGCGCACGGCGGGCTGAGCCATCCTTGGTGCTGTGTCCTGGCCCAGGAGACAGGGAGGTCCCGCTTTGCTCCTGGTTTGCAGGAGGTGTCCTATTTCCCCTTTACCCCTTATCTCTTACTGAAGCCAGAGCTGAAAGGGAAGAATAGAGTTTCAGGTCAACTGATTTTCTGTTCCCCTGGGACTCAGAAGCACCGTCTGAAACCCAGCCTCTGGTCCCCAGGGACCCACCATGGTGGGATTCAAGAATTAGAGCGTAACTGAAGGCATTGTGAAGAATCTGGGGTTATCTTACATACACTATCGTGTGTAAAACAGACAGCCCTTCCAGGAGACAGGGCAAAGCTTCTGTATGGCTCAGGGAGTTCAGTTCAGGGTCTGTGATGACCTAGAGGGGTGAACAGAGGGGAGATATACATATATATATACATATACATATACATATACATATAGCTGATTCACTTCATTGTACAGCAGAAACAGATCATTATAAGGCAATTTTACTTCAATAAAAAAAGAATTCAGGGATGTCCTTCAGTGAGTACATGACTAGGACTGACTGACCAGGAGCCATGTGGTCCAGCTCAGTTCAACTCAATTCATTCTCCTCACAAGACACAGAAGCACCTACAATACACTAGGAACTGTGTTAATATAAGAGACACAGAGGTGTCTCAGAAATGAGTGCTGGCCTCTGACAGTCTGGACAGTCTGGAGAAGACCAGTAGGAAATTCAAGTGGACTGTGCAGCTTCTTAGTCCTCAGGGGAGTGCAGGCAGGGTTTCTGGAGATGAGTCTAGAAGGTTATACTGGATGCCGGAGGAGGAGGCAAGGCGAGGTGCTCTCAGTCCTTCTGGCTCCTCTGGGTTTTCTTAGAATCACCCAGAAGAGCAGCTAGCCCAGCCCCTCCCTAATGGCTCTGCCTGTGAGGTGTGAAGGTTGGATCCCAGGGGCCCCCACCAAACAGGAAATGGCTTGCAAGTGAGTTAGCCATTGTCTGCTCCAGCCTGCAGTATCTGCTGAGTCCCTCACTCCTGAGTTTCCCTTGGTCATTTTCCTGTTGGCTTCCCTGAATTTTTAGGAGAGTTCCCTTGGCAGATTCCCACTAGTCCCCAGCTGCATTAGGAGGTGGCGGGAGAGGAGCTGGTGTTTTCCACAGCTGGGCCAGAGGGAATGACCAGCAATGGGAGGCCAGGTCTTTGCTGGCAGCTGGACTCAGCACCAGTGGTCCAGTACCCCGGGGGCACCAGCCTAGAAAGGCTCACAGTCTCATAGGGAATGGATGCTCCCTGACTGATGGAGGGACAGCCACTGGGGAGGGGGCTGAAGGCCCTCCCTGGCTGCCTCCGTGGGGCTGGTCCCTTAGGAAAAGGTAGCAAGGCGTCACTCCATTTATTTGTTTAAGGAGGTGGAACCAACACCACCAGCCCTTTATTGTTTATTTTATTTTTTGGCCACACCACACTGCAGACGGGATCTTTGTTCCCCAACCAGGGATCAAACCCATGCCCCCTCAGTAACAGCATAGAGTCCTAACCACTGGCCCACCAGAGAGGTTGCCTAGCTCTGTTTATTCAGTGTTCTGCTTTTTTAATCTTTTACTGTAAGCAAGTATTATTTTATAATAAAAAAATTTTAATCACCCCAAATTTAAGTGTTCTGTAAACCTGAATTTGTGAGGGTATTAGAAGGACCTGCACATCACCTGGTCGTGTCTGTATTTTATGTCTTTAATCTTTAGCCTTAATTTTCAGAGTTGACAGTGTCAGTGGGTACCATGCAGATGTGTGAGTGCAGCCAGGGAAGCCTGCCCGTGGCTTTGAGCCCAAGAATCAGTGGAGGCTGGCTGCCCTCTGGGTCTGGGGTCCCGCCTGCACCCGTGCTGGGGGCCGTGTGCAGCGCAGCCTCCCAGCCTCGCTGCCCAGGCGCAGACTTGCGGCCTGAGCAGATCCCTGGAGGCCGGCTCCATCCGCGCGCCGTCCATTCACCACCCAGCGGCAGCAGTGTGTCCCGCCGCCGGCCACCCCGTGCCTGCTTAGCGGTGGGACTGCCAGCGTCTGGCTCCTGTGCAGGCAGAATAGGTGTATCCTCGCACCTTTCCTGTGGGCGAGGTGAGTCTGACTTAAGAACGAAGTTGCTGGGACTGCTGAGGAAATGAGATGTGAGACCCAGGCCCGGCGGAGTCAGACAGACCTGGTGTCCAGAGAACCCAGGTGTTTAACAGGCTATGGGGTCACAGGTCAGCCGAGGCCTGAGGGCTCCCCGCTAGGCAACGTGGTCTTTCCTGTCTGAGTTCCCTGTGAAAGAATGGGGCCTTGATGAAGCCGGGCGACTGTTTTTCAGATCTGAGTTGCTTAATAATGTCCTTGGCTCTGTGGAGGCTTTTCCTGACATATCTTGTCTCCCTCACATTTTATTGTTGGTCTGGCCTGAGTTTGCAAGAAAATGGACTGTCTTTGATGATTAGACTCTGAAAGTTTGTCCAGTAGGTGGCTAGAACCAAGAGGCAGTGTGGTTTGGGCAAAGAGCAACAGAATGGGAAGACAGACTCTGGGATTGGTGGCCCCTTCTCCAATATTTTATTATGAAAAATTCCAAACACACAGAAAAGTTGTAAGAATTGTACAGTGAACATGTATATACTTGCCATGTAGGTATATTCTGCGACTAACATTTCCTTCTGTTTGCTTTATCGCTTACCTACCCAGCCAGCCATCTGTCTAGATACACAGCCCTTGATCTTATTTTCTGATATATTTGAGATAACAGTCCATCTCATCTCTAAACACTTGGACAAGTATACGGATAACTGAAGTCACTTATAGTTCTTTCTATTTAGGTAAAACTCACCTCTAGTGAAAAAAACAAATTACCTACAGCGTTGAGATGGTTGGATGGCGTTACTGACTCTATGGACAAATTTGAGTAAGCTCCAGGAGTTGGTGATGGACAGGGAAGCCTGGCGTGCTGTAGTACATGAGGTCACAAAGAGTTGGACACAACTGAGCGACTGAACCGACTAACCTACAGCATTCTATCCAAGGAGCTTTGACAAAGGCTTACACCTCTGTAACCCAACCTTCCTTTTTTTTTTTAAATCAAATTGTTTTTTTTTAATGTGGACCATTTTTTAAGTCTTTATTGACTTTGTTACAATATTGCTTCCGCTTTATGTTTTGGTTTTTTGGCCTCAGGGCATATGGGATTTTAGTTCCCCAACCAGGGATCGAACCCACATTGCCCGCTTTGGAAAGCGAAGCCAGTGGACCACCAGGTGAGTCTCTCTGTTTTCTTTCACTGATCTGTTTGATTTTCCCTCTGTCTAGCCCTAGACTTTTTTTCACACTGACTGTGTAAGTGGTCCATTCAGTGACGTCCTGGTCTCGCCCCCCCATCCCCACGGTGAGCCACTGTGCCTCCCTGACGTGGGAGGCCACTGTGTGTCTCTTCTGCGGTCCTTGGTGCCTAGCACTGCACTCTATTTTCCATCAGCCTTTCTCTGTTGACTCTACAACTTGCTTGTTTTGAGAGAAGCTTTATTGACTTGTGGATCTGCCTAAATTCCCAATCTCTCTGTAACTCTGGAGTCTTGTTTCTGTCTCATAATCTCAGAAGAGTGGGCCCCATCATTTCACATTGACCAGAATTCGCTGGTTTCTCTGGCAGGAATGTCTTATGAACAGAGACGCCTGGCATCAGAGCAGCCATGACAATGGGGTCCTGTAAAGAGGGTAGCATACACTTTATCTTCCAAACCAGGGCACTTTGGAGATGGAAAGAGGTCATTATTTACAAGGATGCCAGGACCCCAGGTGTAAAACCAGGCCTGCCCCAGGGCGCATGGCAGCCCTGTCAACACGCCGCTCAGGATTCAGCCGGATACACTCCTTCAGCAGTCATTGTTCAAAGGTCTAAGGGCCAAGAGAGATTCTAAGACGATAAACCTAAACCGTGATCTCTGCCCTAAGAAACCTGCAGTGTCGCTGGGAAAGCAAACAGACAGGGAAAGATGTGAGTGCCACGGCTGGCGCTCACACAGGGTTCCTTGTGAGGAGGTGGGAATCCCAGGACTCAAGCTGGGCCCCAGAGGGTTGGGGGGTGGCAGAGGGCATGTTGCAGAAAGCTTTCAGGTGCCAGGTAAGCAACTGAGGTAATGAACACGACAGTGTTACTCACAAGCTGGGTTTGCACAGCCTTTGAGTCGTCAGAAATGGGGCTCTTGCCTGGAAGGAAAAGAGGCAGTGTTGTCCAGTCCACGTGGCAGGGAGAAGCGAGAGCAGCTCCTGGGAGCTGAGCACAGGGCTGCTCCTGCTTTGGCTTCCTTGAAGGCCCGTCTGCAGCTGCTCCTAGGATGGGAGGGCCGCACTCCCCTGGACGACTGCATCCTGCCAGTTCGGGTGCCCCGAGAGGGAATTCCAGCCCTGGCTCTGCAGCTCGCCTTCTCTCTCCTGCCTACACCTTCCTTTGTGTCTGAACCGTGCCCCCATTCCCACCTAAGCAGTGGCTCTTGTCACTTCCCAACCAGAGGGGCCACCATGGCCCATCAGCGTGCCCTCTGGCCTGCAGAGAGGGTTTCTAAACATAACCCATCCCCTCTCTGTCCTGCCCACTGTGCTCACAGGTTGCTTCCTTAGCTAAGTACCCAGGGCCCTGGGACCAGGTGTGCCGCTGTTCCTCTGACCTCATCCACTCAGCCACCCCCAGCCATTCATGACCGCCCACCTTCCTAGCACGCTTCACATTGTTTCATGCTTCCCCCTCACCCTGGGCCCTGGTCCTCTCTGTCCCATCCTCTCCCCCATCCACCCTCCTTGACTGGCCCTGGAGGCCGGCCCCCAACCTCCACCCTTCCTTCCTCCAGGTTCCAGGGACACGAGAGTTCACAGCACCTGGGATCGTCCATCTCTCGCGAGACCGACTTCTTGAATGACATGGACCAAGCCCTTCTTCGCTATGTCTCCAGGACCACAAAGTGACATTGTCCCCATCGAAAACCACCAACCCTGACATCGGCTCCTTTAGGTCAGAAAGCCTGTTCGTAATGTTTACATCCCTAGGGCTTCTCCTGGTGCATCAGAGAGTGTAGATGGTTGATAAACACACGTGCAATGAGTGAAGAGGAAAATGAACCACTGTTCTCTTGATTTTGCTGTCAGGACAATCAGATGGTAAAACCTCTGGGATTGCAGCCATGAAATTAAAAGACGCTTACTCCTTGGAAGGAAAGTTATGACCAACCTAGATAGCACGTTCAAAAGCAGAGACATTACTTTGCCAACAAAGGTCCATCTAGTCAAGGCTATGGTTTTTCCAGTGGTCATGTATGGATGTGAAAGTTGGACTGTGAAGAAAGATGAGCACCGAAGAATTGATGCTTTTGAACTGTGGTGTTGGAGAAGACTCTTGAGAGTCCCTTGGACTGCAAGGAGATCCAACCAGTCCATCCTAAAGGAGATCAGTCCTGGGTGTTCTTTAGAAGGACTGATGCTAAAGCTGAAACTCCAATACTTTGGCCACCTCATGCAAAGAGTTGACTCATTGGAAAAGACTCTGATGCTGGGAATGATTGAAGGCAGGAGGAGAAGGGGACGACAGAGGATGAAATGGTTGGATGGCATCAGCGACTCGATGGACGTGAGTTTGGGTGAACTCCGGGAGTTGGTGATGGACAGGGAGGCCTGGGGTGCTGCAATTCATGGGGTCACAAAGAGTCGGACACGACTGAGCGACTGAACTGAAGACAACTTAGCACTATCTATAAAATCACAATTAATACGCCCTGTAATCCGGTCATTTTTCTGTAGGAATTTCTTCTGCAGCTTTACTCATACATGTGTAAAATGATCAACGTTCCAGGTTATGTACTGAAGCTTTGTTTTAATAACAAAAGACAGGATGTCTCACGGCCCATCTGTGGGACACATTAACTAAATCATGGGCCTTCATACCACGGAATGCAAGACAGCTGTCTCTAGAAGGAGAAACCCTCCATGTCCTGACTTACGAGATGTACTGTGGAACTTTAAAGAGCAAAATGCAGAGTGGACTATTTGTACTTAATTGTATCTGTATAAGGAAACACTGTTTCCATTGTTTCCCCATCTATTTGCCACAAAGTGATGGACCGGATGCCATGATCTTAGTTTTTTGATTCTTAGTTTGTTGATTCTTAAGCCAGCTTTTTCACACTCCTGTTTCACTTTCATCGAGATTCTTTAGTTCCTCTTTGCTTCCTGCCATAAGGGTGGTGTCATATTGCATATCTGAGGTTATTGATATTTCTCCCAATGATCTTGATTCCAGCTTGTACTTCATTCACTAGCCCTGCATTTCCCATGATGTACTCTGCATATAAATTAAAAAAGCAGGGTGACAATATACAGTCTTGACGTAATTCCCAGTCTGTTGTTTCATGTTCAGATCTAACTGTTGCTTCTTGACCTGCATACAGATTTCTCAGGAGGCAGGTCAGGTGGTCTGGTGTTCCCATCTCTTTTAAGAATTTCCCAGTTTGTTGTGATCCACACAGTCAAAGGCATAGTTGATAAAGCAGAAGTACATGTTTTTCTAGGATTCTCTTGCTTTTGCTATGATCCAGTGGATGTTGGCAATTTGATCTCTGATTCCTCTGCCTTTTCTACATCCAGCTTGAACATCTGGAAGTTCACGGTTCATGTACTGTTGAAGCCTGGCTTAGAGAATTTTGAGCATTACTTTGCTAGTGTGTGAGATGAGTGCAATTGTGCGGTAGTTTGAGCATTCTTTGGCATTGCCTTTCTTTGGGATTGGAATGAAAACTGACCTTTTCCAGTCCTGTGGCCACTGCTGAGTTTTTCAAATTTGCTGGCATGTCGAATGCAGCACTTTCACAGCATCATCTTTTAGGATTTGAAATAGCTCAACTGGAATTCCATCACCTCCACTAGCTTTGTTCATAGTGATGCCTCCTAAGGCTCACTTGACTTCACATTCTGGGATGTCTGACTCCAGGAGGGTGATCACACCATTGTGGTTATCTGGGTCATTAAGATCTTTTATGAATAGTTCTTCTGTGTATTCTTGCCACCTCTTCTTAATATCTTCTGCTTCTGTTAGGTCCATACCATTTCCATCCTTTATTGTGCCCATCTTTGCATGAAATGTTACCTTGGTATCTCTGATTTTCTTGAAGAGATCTCTAGTCTTTGCCATTCTATTATTTTCCTCTATTTGCATTGATCACTTAGGAAAACTTCTTATGTCTCCTTGCTATTCTCTGGAACTCTGCATTCAAATGGTTACATCTTTCCTCCTCTCCTTTGCCTTTAGCTTCTCTTCTTTTCTCAGCTATTTGTAAGGCCTCCTCAGACAACAATTTTGCCAAAATCACTGCAGATGGTGACTGCAGCCATAAAATTAAAAGATGTTTGCTCCTTGGAAGAAAAGCTATAACCAACCTAGTCAAGTAAAGTTGCTCAGTCATGTCTGACTCTTTGCGACCCCATGGACTGTAGCCTACCACACTCCTCCATCTATGGGATTTTCCAGGCAAGAATACTGGAGTGGGTTGCCATTTCCTTCTCCAGAGCATCTTCCCTACCCAGGGATTGAACCCGGGTCTCCCACATTGTAGGCAGACACTTTACCGTCTGAGCCACCAGGGAAGTCCTTACCAACCTAGATAGCATGTTAAAACGTAGAGACATTACTTTGCCAACAAAAGTCTGTGTAATCAAAGCTATGGTTTTTCCAGCAGTCATGTATGGATGTGAGAGTTGTACTATAAAGAAAGCTGAGCGACGAAGAATGGATGCTTTTGAAATACGATGTTGGAGAAAACCCTTGAGAGTCCCTTGTAGCAAGGAGATCCAACCAGTTCATCCTGAAGGAAATCAGTCCTGAATATTCATTGGAAGGACTGATGCTAAAGCTGAAACTCCAATACTTTGGCCGTCTGATATGAAGAACTGACTCAATGCAAAAGACCCTGATACTGGGAAAGATTGAAGGCAGGAGGAGAAGGGGATGACAGAGGATGAGACGGTTGGATGGCATCACCGCCTTGATGGACGTAAGTTTGAGCAAGCTCCAGGAGATGGTGAAGGACAGGGAAGCCTGGTGTGCTGCAGTCCACGGGGTCACAAAGAGTCAGACACGACTGAATGACTGAACTGAACTGAAAGAAACTCTGGAAGAACACACCAGGTGCTGATACTAGTAGCCACATGTGGAGGGTGGGGGGTGGGAATGGGATGGATCTGGGCAGTACAAGAGCAAACGGTGGAGGAAGATTTTTCATTGAGTTCCTGTTTGTGCTTTCCAATTTTTAAACCTTATATATGTATTGCCTACTTGAAATAATTCTTTTTTGGCTATGGTGCATGGCTTTTGGAATTTAAGTTCCTTGACCAAGACTCAAACCCATGCCCCGTGCAGTGGAAGCATGGAGTCATAACCACTGGGCCTGCAGGGAAGTCCCAAATTAGTTATTTTTATAAGGCAGAAAATTGTAATAGAATTTACATGTAATAAAATGTGCACAGTTCTAATAATTGGTTAATTCAATAAAATCTTATTGTAATAGTTACTGCTGCAAAGAAGAGTTCTATATTAAAATATAGAAAGACCTTGTCACATCCCTGCCCATTCACGTCCCATATAAAAATACTGGGTATTTCTAGTTTTAATAAAGTGCCCTCTAAAAAAAGTTTCTGGGCAACACATGTCTCTCTAGTCCAGTGTAACAGTCAGCAGTTTTCCCCCAATTATACCTGCAAGAAGCCACTGACTGAATGTTTACTGAGACACAGCCGAGGATGCTCTGAGGAGCATGAAATGAACAGGATACACCCCCCATTTCTGAGCTGGTTATATCCCAGGGCGAATCCCTTGCCTGGATCCCTCACAGTGTTTGGATCTTTGTCATCTCTTACTCTGAGCGCTGACCCTTTTAAAATTTTTACTGGAGTCTCGTTGATTTACAGTGTTGTGTTGGTTTCTGCTGTACACCAGAGGGAATCAGTTCTGCGTATATTAATACATACGTCCACTCTGTTTTAGATTCTTTTCTCATTTAGGTTATCACAGTGTTGAGCAGGGTTCCCAGTGCTATCCAGCAGGTCCTTGTTAGTTACCAGAGCCGCTCTCTGAAATAGCTCCAGCTCCTCCTCCCTCTCCGGTCCCTCACATCACACGCTCTGATTTTCTCACAAATACATATCCATTTGATTATTGTTCTTCTTCTCCAGCTAGTACGGCACCTGCCCCATAGCAGAGTTCCGATAACTATCTGGTGAACAAAGAAATAAATGAGTTGAGGAAGGAGGGCTGAGCCTCCCCTGTTCTAGAGGATGTTGTAGACAGTCCAGAGGCCACATATGGTCGTGAAGAATCAGGGACCGTGCGTGTGAGTACGGATGGGGATGGCTGGAGGGTCATTATAAAGATGACGCATCCGAGGTCTCCTTGGTACCTCACTGGGTTAAAAATAATCCCTAAGCAGCTAACAGGCCGCCAATGAGGGGACAGACCTGAATTCTGCACAAAGATAATCAAGTAGAATAAAAAACCCAAGCCAGGGACTTCCCTGGTGGTCTGCTGGTTAAGAATCAGCTTCCCAATTTGGAGAACACAGGTTTGACTCCTGGTTGAGGGGCTAAGATCCCATATGCCTCGGGGTAACCTAAACCCAAGCACCACAACTAGAGAAAGCCAGTGCGGCAACAAGGACCCAGCGCAGCCAAAAAGCAAACAAATAAACAAACAAAAACCCAGCCAGAGCCCCAGTATTATTGTTCAGTCGCTAAGTCGTGTCCAACTCTGCAACCCCATGGATGGCAGCACACCAGGCTTCTCTGTCCTTCACCAGCTCCCGGAGACCACCCCACCTTGACATGCCTTCGTCCCTGGCCTGTACCCCCACTTTGGAGGCAAAACACTGGGGGTCCAGGACATGGCCCTTGGCTCCGGGCCTCACTGGGGGGTCCGCAGCTGTGTCCTGTCCCTGTCTCTGATGGTACTAGTGGTGATCCCCTTGCTAGGTGGTTGTGAGAGTTATATGAATTAATACTCGAAAGGACCTCAGAGTCGTACCTGGAATGTGATGAGCACTTAATCGATGTTACTTGTGGTCGTTTTGTCCTTGGATTCTCTGTCTCCTCCAACTTGTTTTCCAGTTCCCCGAAGGTGACTCAGCTTGGCCTGTTCACCTTCTTTCCTCTGTGCATTTTATCACATGATCCTTCTGAGCTCCATCCAGCATAGTCAGTGAGCTCTGAGTCCTTCCTGCTTGTTCCCCCGAGCTCCAGCCCCAGTCCCAGTCCCCCCAGACCCTGACTCGGTGGCCCCGTCAGCACCAGCATAAACACTCCTGGATCCCAGTTTGTTGTCTATGGAAGATGGGCTTTTTGATGTCTCCCCGGACTTTGATGTCCAAATAGCTGGTGAGTCCTTCACTTGTCTGCACCCTGCCTGCCCTGGTGCTCCCCTGAACTGGGGTTCTCACCACACACCAGAACAAAGCTGTAGCTCCTGCTTCCTCCCACCTGCACCTCACCACCAATTAATCACACATTGTACAATAAATCTCACACGAACTTCTGCTCTCAGAGGCCTCTGGGGTCTCCTCCTGTCCAATCTACTAACTCCAAGCTCCCAGAAGCTTGTGAAGCTTTCCCGGATCCAGCTCCCAACGATTCCTCTGCCAGCTCAGCCTCTTCAAGCTCCAAGTCTTTTTCACATCACTCAGCTCAAAGGGTTGTTGACCAACCTCCACTATTTATTTATTTATTTATTTTGGCTGCACGTGGTATCTTAGTTCCCGGACAAGGGATCAAATCTGGGCCCTCATGCCCCCTGAACTGGAAGGCAGAGTCTTCACCACTGGACCAGAGGGGAAGTTCTCCCACCTCCGCTACTGAAATCCCAAATCTTATTCGCCCTCCAAAGCCCAGTGTTTGCGACACCTCCTCCAGGCAGCCCTTCCTGACTTATTGACCCTCTTTAGCTCTTTTACACTTTCTACCACTTTTATTCGACTTCCCACTTAGTGCTTCAGGTTGTAATTGTTTTTCATGTCCACGGCCTGGCCCTCCTGACATATCACAGACTTTGTGGGCAGGGACCCTATTCGGTGTACATCTGTGCATCAGACAGTTCACAGAGTAGATTCTTCATACACATGAACGAACAAGTAAAATCATCGTGTTTTGAACCCAGTTCTGTGTGTAATTTTTCAAAAAAATCTGATAGTAGCAATGGCTGCCACCCAGTCATAATGTAATCCAGAAAGTACACTTTAGAGGATAATTTAATTTCCTTGGCTCATTAAATCCCATAATTTGGGAAGTGGCTTCAGTGATGTGGTCATTTTCCTTTTCAGCCCAAAACTCAGACCATTAGCTCATGAGGAGTCAACATGTGGGAATGTTTATCAGCTTCTAAATGCCAGCACACTCATGCTGCTGCTGCTAACAGCCAGTCAGTTAGCAGACACAGTCCTTCCTGGGCCCAGACATTTGCACGGGAAAGACAGAAACGCAAAACCCCTTTAAGGTGTCCTCACTGCCTGGAGGCTTTTCACCTGATTACAATACAAAGTCAGCACCCTTAAAATAATTAAAAAATCAATAAGGCTAGAGAGTTCCCTGGTGGCCTAGGGAGTTGGATTCTTCTGGTGCTCTCACTGCTGGGGCCTGGGTTCCATCCCTGGGCGGGGAACTGAGATCCCACAAGCTGTGCAGCCAAAATAAAAACAGAGAGAGCTAGTGTGTACGGTATTGGTAATGTCAGAGGAAATTTAGAGAAAAGAGGGATAAAAATAATACTATTTGAGTGCTTAGTATTCATCAACTTATTATCGTTATTTCATAGGGTTTCCCCCCTTATCTTATGAGCTAAGTATTAATGTTTTCATTTTACAAATAAAGAAACCAAGGTTACAGGTTAGGTGATTTTTCTCAAGGCCTAGAAACATAAATTAAAAAATTGTCGTCTACCGGTTGGGTTTAAACACACTCTGCTTCCATCCTGGATCAGCTTCCTGGACCCTGCTCTGAAACTGAACCACTGTTTTGCAGAAAGGTCAATAGATCTTTACTTCTTAAACAGTGTTGCTCTTGACTTCCCCTATGGCACTGAGGGCTTCCACCAAGTGTCTCAACAACCTGCCCTCCAGCCCGAGGGCCAAGCACTTCCTACTTTGAACCCTGGGCAGAAGGGAACATCTCAGACCCCACTTCCTTTTACCAATTCCAGTGTTTAGGCCACTATGTCTTAGTTAAGTGTTTTTGATGGTAAGTAACTGAAAGACATAAGCAAGCATAAAAAGAGAAAGCTTGTTATAAGGATGTGAAGAAATGTCATCAAACCCCAGGTATCACATCTGGTCAAACTTCCCAAGGGCCCGGGGCCTGGGCCTGGGAGGTGCTGTCCCCCATTCTTCCCCAGGTGTTGGTTCGGGTCCCCTGCTGGCACAGGCAGAGAATGCTGCCCTGCATTCCCAAGTTCAAAGCCGTCAGCTGCTGTGGAGGAGATTCACTAGTGCCTAGGAACCCTGACTTCAGATTTGCAGGTGAGAAAGCCGGCGGCTCCCCGTGTCAAGTGTCCAGGGAGTACGTGGCCCTTGCAGTCCTTCCCTGTGTGGGGGGCACTTGGGGAGAGAGTCTTGAAAAAATCAAATCCAACCAAATGGACCTACTGCAGTCTACCTTGCCCACCTACCTCACCCTAGAAAAATCCCCACCTTCCTTCCAATCCCAGCTCAAGAGCCATGATTTTTATATTTTTTTGCCTTAAACCAGTTTTAGGACCTCCCACCTCATAGGTCCTCGCAAAGGACAGTTGCTCCAGAAATGTAGGTTGAGTTGAGTGGAGCTGCAGTGGAGAAGCAGCCTTCAGGCCCTTACAGTGGGGACACGGTTTCCTTCAGGGGAGGGGGCGGAGGTCAGGGGTTGGGGGTGGCCCCCTTCCCTGGGTCATGAGGAGACCGAGGCCCAGGAGAAGCCTGGGCGGGGGCGGGGTGCTGCAGGGAGCTGGGCTTCAGGCAAACGGAGGCAGAGCAAGAAGGGACAGAAGAGCTTCTAAGCAGGGATGGCTGTGGGCGGGGGGCACCCGTGTGCACACACACAAGCACAAACGCACACACACAGGCACAAACACAGGCATGCTCAGGCACGCGCACGCATATAGGCACACACTCACAGGCCCAGGCATGTGCAAGGCACATGCACACACACGGAGTCATGGGCACACGCAGAGCTGCGGCAGGAGGAGCGAGCACTCAGAGGCCCGAGGCCCCGGGGTGGGCTGGCAACTGCGCAGGGCCTTGGGTGTGGGCAGCTGAGGACAGGCCGGGGTCCAGCGAACGGACCAAAAGGAGGGTAGGCCCGGCGCATGCCAGCCCCTGCTGTGCGTCTCCTTTGTACCTGGTGCCCTTGCAGCCCTCCTTGTAAGCAGGTGACTGAGCCCGCAGAGTTTGGGAAGGAGCTGGTCCCCAGGAACCGGACCAGTTTACCCACCTACAGACAGGAGGGAGCCTCGCTGTTCTGAGGCTTCACCAGTTATTCCCAAGCAGGGCTCTGGAGCACCCCTCAGAACCCTTGAGAGGAGCAACCACTTTACTCTCCAGCTTGCTTTTCTGATGGTTGTTTTCAGACCAAGGACCTCGTCCTGTGCTTGGCAAGTTTGGTGCTTTCTATACTGTTCAAGGCAGCTCTTAAAGGGAGCGATGGGCCGGACACCAGAAATTGTCTTTGATTAAAAATAAAACAACTTAGACTTCCTTGGTGGTCCAGTGGTCCAGTGGCTCAGACTCTGCACTCCCAGGGTAGGAGGCCTGGGTTTGATCCCTGGTCCAGACAGTGAGATCCATAGGCCACAAGGAAGACTTGGTGCAGCCAAATAAATGAGTAACTATCATAAATAAAACAACTTAAAATACAAACACAATACGCACTTGGTCAGATATTTCTCTATCCTTTTAGTTTTCTTTTCCTTATACATTAGCAGGTTTGCAGAGAAAACTTAAGAGGGACTCCTAACCCCTTATTAATACAAGAGTCCCTGTCTTTTCCAGCTAAAAGTCTGAGCTTCCTAGTAACAGGCCCTATAGGTAAAAGTGTCCAAAATTATTAATTAGAAGCAGAGGCCAATAAATTATTAGATGTCATTCTGTTTCTCTTCCAGATATTTGGCCTTGGAAGATGATACAGACTGTTATCTAAACAAGCAAAAAAAAAAAAAAAAGAGAAAGGGAAAAAAAAAAAAAAGGCAATTAACTTGGTTCCAAAGAGGTGATCAAATGCTAGGGACAGATCAGTGGGTCGGGGAGGAAACTTAGATCAGAGTAAAGAGAGGCTTAACCTCCCCCATCCTCCTGGGCTTCTGTTCTCTGCAGGTGGTACACGGCACCTGCAGGGTGGTTAAGGGAGAGCAGGTGAGCCGTGACCTTGAAAGCTGGGGTTCAGGTCAGTCGCTGGCGAGGGCTCCGAGTGACCAAGACATGCTGCTGTCTTAGCAAGAGCTTTCCTGTGAGCTGAACTTAGCAAACCTAAAAACAATTTAATCAGGGCCGTTATTAAGTTGGCTTAAGTGAACTTAAGAGTTTCACATCAGATGTCATGCCCAAAGGGGTGATTCTGGTTAATAACACGTGTTGTACACTTGAACTTTGCTGAGAGTGGATCTGGGGTGTCCTTGCTGTACACACGGAGGTGCTAGGGAGGTGGCAGGTGGATTCCACACATACGTATGAGTTTCTTGTCAATTATACCTCAGTAAAGCTGGAGGACTTAATTATAGAATCGGAGTTTTAGATCTGAAACTGATTTCAAAGGCATCTAGTTCAGTCCCTTCATTTTATAGAAACGGGAAAATAGGGGTGATGCAATCGCTGACAGTTGCCCAGCAGGTCAGGAAAAGGACACCAGGTGCCCCATCACAGATGCGTCCTCCGGGCTAAAATCCCTCTGTTTTCTTGCTCTCCGATGGCCTGAGCTTGTCAGCAAACTGGACCTTCCTTTTCTGACCTTCCCTTCTGGTCCCTAACACCCAGGAGTCTCCTCATCCAGAGCTGGGAATGGAGGGCTTTCTCCTGCCAGGCAGATGGGAGGTTTTGACTTTGCTGGAGTGGAAGCAGACGGATGATCTGCTTCTGGCGATAGCTAACGCTGTGGTGACCAGTGGGTGGTCGTGGCGTCTGCAGCCAGGAGCACAGGGCAGGACATCTCAGACTCTGGTGGCATGGAGTGTGGGGCTGGGACCCTGTCTCAGTCCACGTGGGCTGCTTCAACAAGACACCAGAGCCTGCAAGTAGCTCTCACGGTCTGGGGGCTGAGCGTCCCAGACGAGGGCAGAGTCCGAGTCCGGGGAGGGCCCTTCCTGGTTCAGAGACCCCGTCCTTCTGTCGTGCCCTCACTAGCGGGAAGGAGGGAGGGCACTCATCCTGTACACAACCTGGTCACTTCCACGCCCTGATCACCTCTCCAAGGCTCTGCCGTCACCCTGGGGATCAGGATTTTAACATGTGAAATTTGGAGGGACACACGTGTTCAGGCCATCACAGACCCAGTCCCTTAAAGTCATTGTATTTCAATATGTGCGTTCAGTCGCTAACTCACGTCCGCCTCTGTTACCCCATCGACTGCGGCATGCCAGGCTTCCCTGTCCTTCACCATCTCCCGGAGTACGCTCAGATTCACGTCCTTTGCGTTGGTGATCCCACCCAACCATCTCATCCCCTGCTACCCCTTCTCCTTCGTTTCAATAATGCCCTGTATTTCAGTAGATGCAGGTTATGTATTAATACTCGCACAAAGCTTTGCTTGGGCACGGCAGGGACAGACAGATGAGAACCTCCGCAGCCCCAGTTACATGGGATGCAGCCTACATTCACACTTGAGTCGAAGTCTCTCTTTTTTGTGGTTGTTTTCCTGTTCTTGACCAAAATATCAAGATCAGGGTTTCTATCCTTGGAGAAGGAAATGGCAACCCACTCCACTCCAGTGTTCTGCTTGGAAAATTCCGTGGACAGAGGAGCCTGGTGTGTTACAGTCCATGGGGTGGCAAAGAGTCGGACATGACTGAACTAACTCAGCACAGGGTTTCTATAGACACACACCAGAGCAGTGAGCACCATCCGAGAGTCAGTGTAGTGCTCCCCAGCTCTCCCCCGCTCATTCCAGGTGTCTTACATGTATGTGAGGAGTGTGTTGAATGAATGTTAATTTGTGTAGTGCTCCATACTCTTCATGAAATATAAAGAGGATTTACCTCTCCCCGCCTCCCAACTAAGGAAATGCGCCAAAGCAAAAGAACCCACGATCGTCCAGTGATCACACCACACAACGGTTTGAAGCACCAAGAATACTCGAGTGTGGTGTCTTTATCCTAAGTGTGTGTTAGTCACCTCATCAGCCATTTGTTTTTTATAGGTTTCTTAGATTTTTTTTTTTTTTTTGCGTGTGGACCATTTTCTTTTTAAAGTCTTTATTGAATTTATGACAGTATTGCTTCTGTTTTATGTTTTGGGTTTTCCACTGAGAGAGGCACATGGGATCTTAGCTCCCCGACCAGGGATGGAACCCACGCCCCCTGCATTGGATGGTGAAGTCTTAACCACTGGCTTACCGGGGAAGTCCCTGTTTTTGCTGGTTTTCCTGGGGGAATAAAATATTAAAAATTCAATCCTTCAGCAGAGGGAATGGAGTGACACGCGCAGCAGGCTGCAGTGAGAAGCTGCCTCTCCAGTGGGGCTGACTGCCGAGGCGGCCTCTTGGTTCCAGGACCCCGCCAGCCACTTGGCCGCTCAGCCCGGAGGTGGCAGGTGGCGTGATCACTGAGGCGGGAACCGACTTTGGAGTTCACTGAGGCACGGAACGCTCCCGAGGATCCTTGTTTCAAAAAAGGAAACCAAACAAACCTAGTTGCTAACCTTAAACAGCCTATAGCAGCGTCATTTAAAAAGGTTAATCATACGTACGTACACGTGTATGCTTACGTATGACACAAATCAAGTGAACATATACTCTGTCTTTAATTTTTCCCTTTTTGAAAAGCTGAGATTAAAATGTTGCATCTGATGCTTTGTTTATAAACAACAGCAAAGGATTTCTGCTAACAGGAGGCAGGTGTGGGGGGGGGTGGGGGTGGGGGAGAGTGAAGGAGGGGAGTGGGGAGAACAGCTCAGAGAACCAAGGGAAAGTGAAGTGAAAGTCGCTCAGTCATGTCCGACTCTTTGTGACCCCATGGACTGTACAATCCATGGAATTCTCCAGGTCAGAATACCGGAGTGGGTAGCCTGAATTCTCCAGGCCAGAATACTGGCGTGGGTAGCCTTCCCCTTCTCCAGGGGATCTTCCCGACCCAGGGATCGAACCCAGTCGCCCACATTGCAGGTGGATTCTTTACCAGCTGAGCCACAAGGGAAGCCCCCGAGAACCAAAGCAAGGATCAAGCCACCCACTCTGAAAGGATTCTCAGCAGTTAGGCGGCTCTCAGGCTCTGATTCCAACTTACCTCCAGCCCCTGGTTTCTGCTCAGTATTTACTAAGCGGGAGCTACCAATGGGCTTGGAGGGGGGTGTCAAGTGCCCTGTGTGGTCGGGGTAGGGACCCCTGGGGTTAGTGCCCCGTCTAAATTAGATGAGACAGGGCATTGGTGCAGATAGTTCCCCCGAAGGAAGGACACTGGGCAAACATTAACACAAGAAAAGCGTAGGTGCCCCACGGGAAGTGAGGCTGGGAGTAGCAGCTGGTGAGGCCAAGGAAGCCCAGCGACAGTGTCTCAGCCAAGTGGCTAGTAACTCAGCCTCCAGGGCCTGGACTCGCAGCCTCACCACGTGGTCACTCCCAGCGTCCCGAGAGGGAAGACAATATCCACCTTTGCTCCAGACCCCTGGGGAGGGGTTTGGCTTTGTGTGTTTGGATGTGTGGGTCTGCCTCTGGCAGCCTGTGCTAGGATTGGAGGGGCCGTGGGAGGGAGAGCCGCTCAGAAGAGACCACCCCCCTACATCCCACGTCATCCAACCGCTGACAGGCACGGAGGAGGGGCATGCCGTGATCATGAACGTGGCGGGGGTGAAACACGCCGGCCTCGGCCCCCAGCACACGCAGGTGCACACACCCGTGAACACAAACACACGCGGTGGTGTGGGAAGGAAGCTGTGGTGCATGGCGGCCAGGTTCAGGGCTCAGGTGTGATTGGGAGAGCTTCCCGGGCTACTCTGAGTGCTGGAGGGACAGTGCCTACGGTCATTGGTCTTCAGGCTGACTCTGTGCAGTGGGCCGTTCACCTCGCCCCTCCAGTGTCCACGAGAAACTCAGATGATCTGCGAAGGCAATTAAGTGAGTTTATTTGTCTGAGAAATTCCGTGGTCTGTGAGCTGTCGAGGACTCGGGTCTCGCCGTGGAGCCAGGAGCCTGGGGTGCTGACCCGCGGGGCTCGTCACCAGCTCTGGCCTGGATCTGGACATACGGGTAGCCAGCAGCCTCCTCCTGCCTGCCCCACCCCCCACCTGCATCCAGGTCTCCCTCCTCCTGGTGTACTCAGCGTGGTGCTCCCCGCTCTGGCTCTGGGAATGAGGCTGTTTCCATAGGACTGAGGGGAAGGAGGTGGGTGTCCGCCCACACCTGACACACGCAGGGCTTTGCTGCCTTTGTCCTCAAGCCTTCAGCAGCATCACACTGTTCTTCACCTAGGACTGTTGCTCTGCAGAGGCTGGAACGCCCTTCCTCTCTGCCCTGGACCCACAGCCCACACTACGTCCTATGCGATAAACACCGCTTGGATTAGGAATGAAATTTATTGCCCATTTTGTAAAGTAAGCATCACAGTTACCTACTAAGCCATTTTAGATCATTAGGGGGAGAAAGAGTCAAATAAAAACAAATTATTAACTTGCAAAACAATTGCCTTTTACAAAAAAAAAAGAAAAACCTGTGAATACTTTCCCTTTGTGGTTTTCTGTATCATGTGAATAAAGGTTACTCTAATTTATGTATCCCCATGAAAGCAATACCCACAGCACCTAAACCTGATGTTGTGATTTTGTTTCCAAAATGAAAATGTCTTTTTTCTTTTCCTGGGTAAAGTAACTAGGGTTGGATTTTATCAAAGTTAAGTAACAATTTTCCCAGAAAGGACACATGTTTCTCGGTATTCACAATCAGGTTTTTTTTTTTCTTTCTTTCTTTCACAATCAGTTTTGACCTACTTTAGGCATTGTACACAGTGTACCCGTGGGAGAGTTTTTATTTTCTCTCTACCGTATGTTTTCAGCATGGAGTCAGGACACGTGAGCACAGGGTGCAGAGTCTGCTGTTAGCGATGCTGGCTGTCGTGTCCTGTGCACAAGCCGTGCAGGTCCCTTACTGACTCAGTGGTCCCTCTGAGTAACCTGGGAGGAGAGCATCTCTGCAGGATGCTGTGTCCGCAGGAATTCTCATCACAAGGCCTCCAGTTCACAGGAGTCTAGAAATCAGGTGGTCAGGACCTCAAGGACCACCTCCCATCACCCCAGGTGTGCACGCTGGGCCAGGAGCAGAGGCCCTGGTGCAGAAGTGGACATCACAGATGGTCCCAACAGATGACCTCCCTCTGGCCATGGTTGGCCTGGCCCCACAGCCATTGTGAGCCCCCCTGGCAACTCCCTGGCTCTGTACCAGGGTTCTATTCCCTGAGAGATTGGCCAGATGTCTGGACACAGCTTCCTTTCCTCAGACCTCTTCCAGCAAGGAAACAGTTCCTCTCTGTGTCCTCGTTTCGCACTTATCCTGGATGTACGTCTGCTTTCCTTCATTCTATTAATCCCAAAACTGTGACGCTAACAAACGCCCTGCACACCCCTAAGGTGTCCTATAAACACTGTTTTACAGTGAAAGAAATAAGCAACACACTGCTGTCCCGAGATCCCACGGTCTCTCCAGGAACCCCTCAGTGGACAGGTTAAGCGGGGCGGGGAGGGAGAAACGGTGTTTGTTCTGCTTCGAGGGTGTTTTCACAACACCCCGCCCTCAGGACTGATAACCTGAGAGGAGAGCAAGGACGGAAAGAAAGAGGACACTGGCTAGGGAATGAATGTCGGAAAAACCTCAAATGTGTCTTTTTTGTTTTACTTACTCAAGAAAGGTATGTTCCATGTTTTAAAAGTATGGAGGTGATAGTTTAGTCGTTAAGTCGTGTCTGATTCTTGTGACCCTGTGGACTGTAGCCCTCCAGGCTCCTCGGTCCATGGGATTTTCCAGATGAGAATACTGGAGGGGGTTGCCATTTCCTTTCCCATCCAGGGATTGAACCCATGTCTCCTGAAATGCAGGCAGATTCTTTATCACTGAACCACCAGGGATGCCCTTTTAAATGCATGCTTTCCCCCAAAGATACTTTAAATCCAGTTCAATAATAATGGTCAGATCTTAATGACGACCCTGTATGCAAGACAGGGAAAGAGACACAGATGTGTATAATGGACTTTTGGACTCAGAGGGAGAGGGAGAGGGTGGGATGATTTGGGAGAATGACATTCTAACATGTATACTATCATGTAAGAATTGAATCGCCAGTCTATGTCTGATGCAGGATACAGCATGCTTGGGGCTGGTGCATGGGGATGACCCAGAGAGATGTTATGGGGAGGGAGGTGGGAGGGGGGTTCATGTTTGGGAACGCATGTAAGAATTAAAGATTTTAAAATTTAAAAAAAAATAAAAAATAAAACATTTTAAATCTTAAAAAAATAAAATCAATAAAATCAATAAAAGCACCTGATTATTGTTTTAGTTCCAAAAATAATATATCTATGTGGGCTCAGGAAAACAACAGAAATCATTTAAGTGTTTTCTAAAACTGTCATGAACATTGGGTATTTTCTGACTGGTATCGGCAAATAAAATAAGAATGTGTTGAGGTTTCCTCCGCCAACCCCAGGTCCCATCCCATAGGCTTCCTCTGGTTTTCACTTTTGTAACAAGGCAGAAGGGAGGAATGTCAAGGTCTTTGGAGTCACAAAAGCTGCTGCACTTATTTCTGCTCTGTATTTTGCAAAGCCTCCATCTATGAATAAAATGCTGAGATTTAGCTTCCGTGCAAACAGCCTTTTCCATAGAAATCCCCATTTTGAGGATGGATTCCAGTTCACAAACCCAAGACAGTAACTTTCTGTGTGTTTATGTTTTTGTATATTATGTGTGAGTGTATTTAAATATCCTCTATTTGGGGAGCCAGAGAGGTTGCTGAAATTCTCGCTTGTCACTGAGATAAACATCAGTTCTTGTCACCCAATCATGTAGATGGCATGACAGATCTTGTGAAGGGCAGCCCTGAAAAACTGAGGGATATTTTAATTGGCCGTCCGCATTGTGTGGGCTCATTAGATAATCGCTGCCTCTCCGCTCTGTTTCCAGACCTGGTAAAGGTCTGGAGGAGAGGCTGCTGGGTGAGAACACAGGAGGGCGGCGGGGAGGAGATGGTGGGGGGACTCCACGGGTGTGAGGGGACAGGGCTGCAAACCAAAGAACCCATGACAGAGGCCCGGGTGGGGCCCCGGAAAGTCCCCCAGAAATCGAGGTTCCGAGGACGCAGAGCACAGGGGAGGGACAGAGAAGCAGGTAGTCCAGAGCCTGGCGGGCGGGCGGGCGGGTGAGGGGAAGAGGAGACGTCCCGGCCGCTTTGTCCAAAGGGCACCCGAGAGAAGTGGGTGGGCAGAAACAGGAGCCCGGCCCGGCCCGGCCCAGGTGGAAACAGGGAAGCGGCACCTTCCTCCTTCAGGATGGGGCTGGGGGTCCGGGGCCGAGGTCAACATGGCACAAGATTGTCCAGGCTGAGCCAGTGAGGCAGCGCTAGCGGTGCTGGAGTCTTCTTGCTGCCCCGGGTTTTTTTCTTTTCTTTCAATGCTATTTTTTTTTTAAGATTCATGTCTTTACTATTGTTACTTTGGCTATGGTAGGTCTTGGCTGCTGCAAACAGGCTTTCTCTAGTTGTGGCGAGCAGGGGCTACTCTTCATCGCGGTACGTGGCCTTCTCTTGTGGCGCGCAGGTTCCAGGCACACGGGCTCCAGTGGTTGGGGCACATGGCCCCTGCAGTGCTGGCTCAGTGGTTACGGTGCACGGGCTTAATTGCTCCGAGTCACGTGGGATCTTTTCAGACCAGGTCTCGGACCAGTGTTCCTTGCATTGCAAGGTGGACTCTTAACCACTGGTCCACCAGGGAAGCGCTGTGCTGCCCTGCTGAAGAAGGTTTTCTAAGGAATTAACTTATCCGCCTTGTGAAGAAGTTGCCCGGGGTATCAGAGCAAAAAAAAAAAAAAGGGGGGGGGACCCCAATATCCACTGATAAGGGAAAAATTAAACCATGACCCCCAGACTCGTCATACTGTGAAGCAGCTAAAAACAACAGTTGAGCATACACCCTGGACAAGAAACCCGGAGTGGAAGTCTGGGTCCAGCAGGCAAGCGGGTGTGTTTGAGTGAGGTGACCCCTGGGTGGCGCACCCCAAATGTGGGCAGAGGCCATGGGCTAGGGACGGGGGGGATAGGAGCCACTGTGCAGAGGAGGCGGAGGGGACTTGATTTGTTCTGAATGTGTTATATTTGTTTACTTGTAAAAGAGGAAAAAGTCACCCACAGCCACAATGAAGGTGACAGGCAAGCAGAGACGGCAGGCAGATGTGTGCCTCTAAATCTGCAAGGTCAGCACAGGAGGGAAGGAGGGACCTGAAGGTCCTGGGAGGAAGAGGGGGACGGGCATGAGTGGGTATAAATGAGAAACGGTGTGTTGTAAGTGATGTAACCGCGTGCTGGGCTTGTTAACACCTGGGAATCTCAAAACACCTGCTCTTATCCTCTAGAGCCAGGCTGACAGCATCGTCCATGGGGAATTCAGGGGCTGGCGGTCAGGCCGCAGGATGAATCACAGGAAGGAGCAGGAAGAGAGGGGCGTGGAGCGGGCTTGGTGCTGCTCTCCACCCCTGGGGCCTATGCCGACTGTGGACTCCAGCTGGAAACCCCGTCTGCCTCACCTCTGCTTCTCAGTTGGGAACCTGGTCCTTGGAGCTCCCCTCCACCCTGTTACTCTGCTCCGGCTGCCCTCTGTTCTCAGGAGCCCACCTTCCCTTCCTGTCTGCACTGGGCTTGTCACCTTGCAGGGTCCATGCCTGCCCCACCCCCTCGACAACTTGGATGGGGAGCCCAGTCTTCCCCGAAGCCCCCTCTGTCCCCAGTCGGCATCGGCACCTGGGTTCTGGGTAGGTGGGTGGCCAGGAATGTCCTGGAACCAGCCCCACGTGTCCTGGCAGGTCTGCAGGTGCCCACCCACACCTTGCCTGGGTGCGTCTAGCTGTTTGATGGGACTGCCGCCCAGCACTTAGACGTCGTGGCCCAGGCAGACCAGAGGGCAGGGAGAGCCACAGGGGCCCCGGCCTGGCCAGGCTCAGGGGAGCCGGGGACGGAACAGGGGTGTCACCAAGGAAGGTGACCACCCCACCCTCGGGCAGGACCCCTGAAATCCCCTCTTGGAGCCTCTCCTGGGCGCCTTGGAGGAGGCACCCCGAGTGCCCCGAGTGGGCCTGTGACAGACTAAGCTAGGCTCTCCCCAGGGCCTCCCACCCCCTCAGGTTGGGGGACAATGGCAGCTGCAGGTGTCCGCCCCCAGCTGCTCCTGCCTCTGTGTGGGAGTCAGAGCACGCAGGGGCCTCGTCTCCTGGTGGTGGAGAGAAGGGGGTTGGTCGGGGGCGGGAGAAATGCCTTCATAGCATCCTCCCACCAGCATGCTGGCTGAGGGTCTGACCTTTCCTGCCCCGCAGGATGGGCAGCGCCTGGGCTCTGCGTTCTCATGCTGACCACGCCGAGGCCGGGACCCCGAGTGTGGGATGCAAGCCACCTCCCTGTGCCTCGACCCAGCCTGCATTCCCCAAAGTGACCGGACGCTTCTGCTGGCTTCAGTTCCCTTAGCTCACAGCCCAGAGTGACCAAGCCAGAGGGTTCCAGGTTTAGGTCCTGGAGGCTCAGCTGGGAACTCTCTCTGATGGTATGGATTTCCAATCATGGAAGTCCCCGAGCACCACGACCAGCAGGGCCAGAGATATGGGAGGCCAAGGAAGCTCAGATTCCTCTGAGGTCCTGGGGAGGCTAAGCTCCAGGTCCCGGGTACTCCTTGGGGATGAAGGGATCCTTGCCCTCCTTAGGTAGGGTTGGGGAGACCCCATGCCCTGGCTGTCCAGGGGTGGGTGAGATAAAAGCAGAGTTCTTTTCAGAATTACTCTGGAAACCCGTATCTCAGTGCTGATGGACAGGAGAACCAACCCTCACTTCTGTCTTCCTACAGGAGAGGGAAAAGAGGCCACTTCTCAAGATGCACGTTTTCAAATGCACATTTTCTCAGAAAATGTTGATATGATGGAAGCGGCCGGCATGAAGCATGGATGGAGCGTGGGCCAGGACTATCTGGCCAACAGCTCCGGAGCTCCAGGCCAGCGGACATGGGCTCCAGGCCAGGAAGGTGGCTGCTCTGGACAGTCGTCCTGGGACAACTTCCCTGAAGGACATGACCCTGCTGGGTGCTGAGATTGAGGCCTCCCTCCCACTGTGGTTCTGACGTTTCCAGGCATTTCCAGGCAATGAAGCAGACCAGGCATCCACCCATGACCGGGGCACAGGGCCTGCTGTGTGTTCCTGGCTATTCCCTGCCCCCGCCTGGGCCTCAGTTTACTCCTTCCTATTCGAAGCCTCAGCAGATACTTTTACGGTTGAAGTGAGGTAAGTTTAGCGTGGATGCCCCCATAGGCAAGGGTTGGCCCCCATAGGCAGGGGTTGCTCAGGAACTTTTGTCTCCCCTTCCTCAAGTTTCCCCCAGAGCAAAGCTGGGGGATGAGGGGTAGAAGGGCAAGGATGCTGCCCCCACCGCACCCCTACCCGCACCCTGGCCGCCATCTGACACTGGACACCAGCTGCTTCTTCCTGAGGGTCTGCTGCTGTGGGGACACCCCTCGAAAGCACAGACGCTGTCCGTTTTGTTCAGAGAAGGAAACCAAGGCTCAGAGGAGTGGAGCAGCTTGTTGGAGGTCATGGAGCTGTCAGCCCATCCGTGCGGTTAATCTGCCAGTCTGAAGCACTCCTGCTACATTGCTGGGGGGCGTGCGGGTGGTGGGGGCGGGGGGCTAGCCAGCCTCGCAGGGACCAAAGCGGCTCAGGGTGAAGGTCGGGCCGGGTGGGAATGGAAGGTGGTCTCGTCTCAGGCCCTGTCTTTGATTCTCTCTGAAACCCTGTAGGTGCCAGCTCTTCTGGAGGGGAGCTTGGGGGCGGGGTGGGGGTGGGGTGGGAGGCTGCTCTGCAGAGCGGGGAGGAGGGTTGGGGACAGGCAGGCCCTCCAAGGGCTCAGACCAGCTCTGAGGGCCTGGGAGCAAACATGCATCTTCCCACCGCATCCAGCAGCCCCCGCTGGAACTTCAGGAAGTGGAGCTGTTGGGACCTCCCCCCACGCCCACCCCCCTTACCTCCTGCCGAGAGTGTCCTCTGCAGAGCACTTCCTGGCCTAATTAAGCAGGGTAACGAGCAGCTGGGGTGGGGGGGATGAAAGCCCTGGGTGGCTGGAAGCTGGGACGGTTTACGATGGGCTTCTGCAGCTGGTGACACTCAGCGAAGTCAGTTCTTACAACCCTGGGGGGGCTGCCTGCCGCTCCCACAGCAAGCCCAGGGAATGCTGGGTCTTAGAAGGGGGCCTGGCAGGGGTCCTGAGGGGCTCGGGTCTGGGCGAGCAGCTGGTCCAAGCTCCGGCTCAGGCCCTGGCTTCCCCCCAGGCCCAGGCATCCTTGGCGACCACCACATGTCACTCCATTTCGTTTGATGCTATGGCAGAGCCAGGGGCGGCTTCCTAAGACCACGGGCTCAGAGTGAGGAAATCTGAGCTGGAGCACAGGTACCCGGGCAGTGGGCTGCAGGAGCCCCCAGGCAGGAGCCCTGGGGGGACTGGAGGCTGACCGCAGGCCTGACTTTCAGAGACACTCGGGCCAAAGGTCAGCTGTTACCACCCCAACCTGTGCCCACAGCTAGAACCCCCGCTCCACAGCTACAGCCTCTGCGTTGCACCGGTGTCTGTCCATCTCTCTGCACTTACTGGTCAGTGCTCAGGGGAGGAGCACGGAGTTGGCCATCCAGTCATTCAGCTGTCACCTTCCCATTAGTAAGGAGAGGGTTTGTGGGAGCCCCCCACCCAGTGTATTGTGAGCCCATGGCCTGCACTGTCCCCGGGGCTGGCCATGAGAAGTGCCCACGGCCAGTCCCCTCCCGAGGCCTTTCAGACTGGAAGCCTGGAGAGCATTTGCCCTGATCACCCGGGGCAGAGCTGTGTCCACTGGGTCGTCACTGAAGGCAGGAGACACAGGACCCCCCCACACACAAAGTTGACACATTTGCTTTCCCTGGTTTCCTAAATCCCTCCTGTTTGGGGCCTAATATTCAGAGCCCTGGCTCCCACTGCACCTTCTGGGACCAGGGCCCAGGCCGGCCACAGGGAGTCTTTGGGGTCCCTGCTTCTCCACCCCTTCGTCTCCTCTCTGGACTCTCAGATTCCCGTCGATTCTCCGGGCCTCTTCTTACTCTTTCTTTTTTCCTAGTTTTACTAAGAAACAACTGACACGTGACCCTGTGTGAATTCAAGGTGCACAGCACAACGCCTGGATGTGTGTGCTGCGGAATGTCCCTCTCTCTGGACAAAGGGTGGCAGGTCACAGGTAACCACAGTTCCGGTTTCTGCCCCCAGGTGGGTGTTTGTGGAACATGGTCTGCGGTCTTCGGAGATGCAGCGGCCGGTGCTGTGCCCCCACCCAGCCCTGGGCCCTTCCCCGTGGGCAGCTCCTGGCCTCTCTGCCTCCCGTGGGCCGGTGACGCTGCTGAGAAACTGCGGGCAGAGACCTTGGTGGGACAGATAAGGGACGGTTCTCTCATTTGCAGCGAATCTTCCCAACGGCCTGAGCTGGAGCCTTGAGGCTGGTCAGCCTTGTCTGGAGATGGAAAATCGTGGGCATTTAGGCTAAAGGCCAGGAGCTGGAAAGGCTGCTCTGGGCGGGTGGGTTCCGGGGAGCTCAGGGCCTGTGCAAGAGCCCCTGCCTGGAGGTGAGGGTATCTCAGGGGCAAGCAAACAGAGGGACCGTCCCAGGAGGCCCAACGCAGCCGCCAGAGTGTCCATGGGGGTCAGGGACTCGGGAAGATGCTGCCCTGGAGGAGACAAGCTCGCCACCCTGCAGGGCCCGACTTCCTTCTCATCAACATGCTTGTACTTCACAGCTCACTTACCTCTGTGCTTACATGCCATCTGTGTTCAGAAGGGACTCCAGGCTGTTTCTAGGTGATGGTGTGGCTCCAGGAATCCAGAGCAGGTGAACGGTTGAGGTCCAGGCTGTTGGGGAAGCAGGGCTGGTGGGAGGATGATGCCAGCAGAAAACACAGGTTTGAGGAAATGCTGTGACATCTGAGCTGAGGAGCCACTCCCAGCTGCCTGCCTGGTGGTGGTGACAAAGAGGGAAACTGTGTGTGTGATGGAGAGGGCTCCCTTCCCGCCCCCACCCGAAGTGCAGCCTTGCTCAGGTGCGCTCCGTTTTGCCGGTTGGCAGGGCTCTGCCCGCCTCACCAGGCTGAAGGCCACTGGCCCTGCTTCCAGACCAAGCATGGCCATCCCCGTCAGCATCCATGGTCTGGGCCAGACGCCTCCACAGTGTCCGTCCAGCAGCCCTGCCAGGGCCCTAGGTGACTGCAGACCTCACCTCCAAGTGCCCTGGGCAAGCACACTGCCCGGTGCATGGAACCCAGGAAGTTATTTGCTGCCCACAAGTTTGTTTTTTTTTTTTTGCCCTGAATTATGTGCCGCACCTCACTAATTACCCTATGTGTATTTTCTCCTGTGACTCTGGTAATTATCCAGTGACATGCGTGCTATCATTATGTCCACTTTACAGATGAGGAAACTGAGATCGGGGTCGGGCCTGAGGGCTCCCAGTGGTGGAACTGGCTTCCTAACTCGTGCTACTGGAGACTGTGGGGAATTTTCTGCTTAGAGCCTTTTATTGGGACGGTTTTTCTCTGTAGTCAGACGGTTCGCCCTGGAAGGAACAGGAAAAGGCCTCTCCTCACGTCCACGGTACTTGCTGTGTCGGGGGAGCTTGGGGAGTAGTTTTGTCAATGACAGAGGGAACTTTATGACCCTTCGTGAGCAGTCAGTTTGACCAAAGTCACAGTGGAGTGTCCCAGACGCACAGATGCGGGGCTCCTCTCAGGCCACAGAGCAAAGGGCTGGAGCAGAGCCAACTCCTACTCCTTGTCATTTTCCTGTTTATTGACACTTAACCCCAGCTGTGCAAACAAGACGAAGGTGAGAAGAAGGTGCAGCACTAGCAGAGGCCCACCAGGCCAGGGGCGGGGGTCCGGCCTGTGGACAGCAGGCCCGTGTCTCCCTTGCAAAGCCTTCTCCGCGGCCACTTTCTCCCCCCAGGTGTGGTCCTTTGCTCTCACTGAGGGAGGCCTGGGGAGCCTCCTTCTGACCTCGCAGCCTCCCTGCCTCCCTGGAGCGGTCAAGGCTCTCAGCCAGGGCCCCCGCGTCCTCCTCACACCCAAGACCCTGGGCTGGGTCTGGAAACATTTCGATTGTCGTAACTGGGGCCACAAAGAGGAACTGCTTGGCTCCAAGTGTCAGTGGTGCGTGGACAGCGGCTGAGGACCCTGCCTCACGAGCAAGGAGGGACCATCCGCCAGCACCACATGGACCTTCTGGGGCACTGGGTGTGGGGCCCTTTGCTCCTCCCACTTCCACTGTCCCCTTTGTCCACCTTGCCTCCCACGGAATTTACAGGAAAGGACATGATCGTATTTATTGATTTATTTTCTGGCCTCTCCATAGTTCTCTATCCAGGGATTGGCCCCCTCCCACATGTCCCGCTCCCCAGCGGGGGAAGCAGCCGAATGCTGGTGTTTTATGTACATCACCTTCATGTCACCTGGAAAATAAGGAGGAGCTGAAGCTGTGAGGCAGATTGTGCTTTCACTTTGCCACTGGGAACATGAAGGCTCAGAGAGGTTATGTAGCCTGTCCAGGATCACACAGCCCTCAGAGTTTGAGCCCAGCTCCCAGCCTTGCAGCCCAGCTCTCCTGCTGCTTCCCACAGAGCGGCGGCATCAGGCTGTGTGGACGAAGGGCCCAGGGTCGGCACCTGGACAGGAGCTTATTTTCCTCAAACAGGAGGGAGTATGGGCGCTTCGGGATAAAACAGGCTGGCGTTGTCCTGGATGCCCTGTTCAGCTTCTCAGAACTCAGGTGAGCTGGGAGAAACCCAAACTCAAATTGCCGAGGAAACCTCTGGGGGCCCCACCAGCTCTCCCAGGACGGGCCTTCAGTGGTACAGCCCCGGGCGCTGGGGGCTTGTTACCCAGAGCAGCCCGGAGCTGACTGCCAGCCCAGAATCTGTTGTGACAACGTTTAGTTTGTTAATGAGAGTGTGTGTGTGTGTGTGTGTGTGTGTGTGTGTGTGCGCGCGCGCGCGCATAGGAGCGCTACCAGCATGGTGGCCTGTTCTCAGGGTTTCCCCTGGGCCCTGGCCTCTGGGCCCCCCTCCACCCCAGACACCTTCTCCTGCATCCGCATTAGATGGACCCCTTCCTCGTGGGTTTCCTATGCTTGGCAGCCTTGCGTTCCTCAGGGACCAGACGCTGCACAACTGTTTTGCTGGAAGTGGCTGCTGGGGGTGGGGTGGGAGATGTAGGGCTCCTCTCCAACCCTGGTGTGGGGGGGCGGGGAATGCAGGGCTCCTCCAAGGCTCTTCCCCAGCCCTGGCGGGGGTGGTGGGGGAGTGAGCAGCTGCCTCTGCGGGGAGCCTGGCTGCTGAGGATGGAGGCAGAAGGGGAGGAGGGGTGGGGCTTGGGGACCTCGGCGACGCCGTTGCTGTCAGGGGAGGAGGAGGAGGAGCAGCTGCTGACTTGTTTATCTGCTCAGCTGTTTGTGTCCAGGAGCCCGAGAGAGACAGAAGCAGCTGGGAGTAGAAAAAGCTGCCCGGCAGGGCCAGCCCGCCTTCTACCTCGGCCGTACGTCCTGACACCAAAGCAGAACCGCCAGCCCAGGAGAGACTGGAAGGGGCCTCCCTCCCCCCCCTCAGAAGGGCTTCTTTGGGGCCCTTGTGCTTGTCTCTGCCGTGCAGACACTCGTGTGCCATCCTCGCCCTCGCCGAGGGCAGCACCCTCACTGGGGGTCGGGGAGGGGCAGGGTCCTCACCGGGAGGCAGCGTCCTTGCCAGGGACAGGGTCCAGGGGGGTGGGCAGCGTTCTCGCTGGGGGCAGCGTCCTCCCTAGAGGCAGGATCCTCACTGGGGAGCAGGGTTCTCCCTGGAGGCAGAGTCGTCCAGGGCAGCACCCCCGGGTTAGCACTGGCGCAGACAGGCCCAGGCCCCTGTCTGCTCTGTCTCCCTTGTGAGCTGCCAAGTCCCTGGGGCCAAAGCTGCTAGGTTCTGGACTTTGCATCAGCTGGACCAAACTGGTGACAAATAGTCTCCAGCGGGACTGCCCCAACCCTGCTCCTTCTCCCCAAAGCCCCCACCGCTCACCTCTTTGACTGCCCCAGACCTGGCAGACTCACCCACTGGTCTCCTCCCCAGGGCCTCATAGATTGTTTGGTTTTGACCAGGTTAGTAAACACACCAGTCCTCGCAGCAGAGTCGGCTGTAATCACAGTGCAGTTTCCACAGTTTGCTTGTTTTTCCCCTTGGCTCTTTTTCCACCTTATTATTTCCTTCTTGCTGTTTGTTTACATGAGAACACGGCTGGAACTCCCTCCCCACCTCGCCCCCAAGACGAGTCTGGTGGCAGAGGACACTTTCTGTCTCTGGAGCTCAAAGTCAGGCCCCTCTGTTGACAGAGGCTCTGCTGCTCGGGCCCTGGGCCTGAGGGCTGGGGTGGTGTGAGTGTTGCAGAGGCTTAGACATCATTCACGATGACGCCTGTGGCCAGAACGCCCACAGGGCCCAGCTCTCTGCTATGGACACATGGCCCCTGGGGGTTGCGTGGTACACATGGACAGGAAGGAGAAGAGCAGGCTGGGTGATCTGAGGAAGGACGAACCTGAGGCTGTTGGTCCGTGGGTGGAGGGTGGGGGTCTGGAGAGGCTGAGGGTGGGAGAGTGAGAGCAGGGATCAGCAGGCCCTCCTTGGCTGCTAACGAGTTAGGTGGTCTGGGCAGACACTTCCCCTCCATGGGCATCCTGCTTAAAGGCAGGATTTGGGGCTCTGATCTCTGGGTCCTTTTCGGCTTTACGGATTTTCTCCTTTTAGAATGCTAATTTCTTTGTCTATAGCCCATTTCCTCCTCCAGAGACCAGGTAGCCCCATAAAACCACTGCTTAATGGTGCTGGTAACCCAGCTGGCGTGGATGACTGCCTGCTTCCCTGAGCCCGGATGCTCTAGCAAAGACCGGTTAAAACTTTGATCACTGGGGAGCTCTGGAAGCTTCCCTCTGACGGGTCAGGGGCTCCAAAGGGCAGGAGGGCCAGGGTACCATGATCCTTAGCGTTTCCTGTGCTATTTCTATGGAACAAGGGCCCCTCCCCCAGACCCCTTACACCACTACACCTCCCTCCAGGCACATTCCCTGAGCTCTGCTTGACAGAGCTTGACTGAAGTCAGGCTCCGGCTCTTCGCCTTTTTAATTTAAATTTTATTTGTTTTTGCACATGGGATTCTCCATATTCATGGTGGCCAGCAAGATCTTTAGTTGGGGCCTGTGGGATCTGATTGCCTTACCAAGGATTGAACCCAGGCTCCCTGCGTTGGGAGCGCAGGTCTTAGCTACTGAAAGTCCCCTTTACCCTTTTAAAAATTTTGGCTGCACCATGTGGCCTGTGGGATCTTAGTTGCTCGGCCTGGGATTGAACCTGTGTCTCCTTCAGTGGAAGCATTTAGTCTTAAACCCTAGACTTCAGGGAAGTCCAGGCCAGGACTCTTGGGCCTCAGATGGTATTCCTGTCAATTTACCAATGTTGTTGCTGGACACAAAGGATTACAGCAGACACACGCGGCCTGGTCCTCAGAGGACACATCTATCCTGGGTGCCCCATCACTCCCCACAAGCTCAGGGAACATGGGAAAGGACGTCATCACACTGACCATTACACTTTCAAAGGTGACAGTGGAATTTCTTCCTTATTTTTAAGAAAACTGGGTCAACTATACTCCAATAAAATAACTAAAAAAGATGAGAATAAAATTGGAAACTAGAAATTCATTCAAGTAGAAGTGCATTTGCAATCATATATATATATATATATTTTTTTTTTTTTTTAAGCTGAAAGTTAGACCTCAAAGGCTTGATTAGATTCTGATTTAAGCTTCTTGGCAAGAACACAGCCTACGTGCTGCCTCTGGTTCTATTACTAACGGAGGCATCATTGAGGGGTGGGGCTTATCACAGGGGGAGATGTCTCCAGGGAGGGGGACAGGCAAGAAGGAAGCAGACAAGGGCTGGTTCCTAACACAAGTTCCTACGACAAATCTCAGGTTGTGTGCCAGGGCAGAGGGTCCTCCTTTAAGACTGGGGGCCTAAGAGGCAAGCTCAGACTCAGGGCTCTAGACAGCAGCCATCCAGAGAGCCTTGAGCTGCGGCCCAAGGCCCCTCCCAGGAGCTCCTGGGGATCTGAGTGCAGTGGGGCAAAGGAACAGGGCTGATGCAGAGACAGGCAGACACAGTGTGGCAGGTTCTAAGCTCTTTGGTCTTGGGCTGCGGCTGCTGCTAAGTCACTTCAGTCATGTCCGACTCTGTGCAACCCCATAGACGGCAGCCCACCAGGCTCCCCCGTCCCTGGGATTCTCCAGGCAAGAACAATGGAATGGGTTGCCGTTTCCTTCTCGAATGCATGAAAGTGAAAATTGAAAGTGAAGTCGCTCAGTCGTGTCCGACTCTTAGCGACCCCATGGACTACAGCCTACCAGGCTCCTCCGTCCATGGGATTTTCCAGGCAAGAGTACTGGAGTGGGGTGCCATGGCTTTGGCAGGTGACTTGAACTCCTTGAGCCTTGGTTTCCCTGACACCATAATTATCCTATGTAACAGAGGAGTTTTAGAAAAGACCCTGATGCTGGAAAGATTAAAGGCAGGAGGAGGAGGGGATGACGGAGGAAGAGATGGTTAGGTGGCATCACTGATTCAATGGACGTGGGTTTGAGAAAGCTCCAGGAAATGGCGAGGGACAGAAGAGCCTGGAGTGCTGCAGTCCACGGGGTTGCAAAGAGTTGGATACGACTGAACGACTGGACAACAACCAAAGAGGAGTTTTAGGGGCTAGCACCCATGGACGGGGACCTCGGCACAGAGGGTGCCCAGGAGACAAGCTCGTGGTGGTGGAGAGAGCTGTGGACACAGTGATGGGCCGGGTCCAGCGGGTGGGGCTGCCCCTCCTCCCAGGAGTAGGGAGCCCCAGGTGCTGGGTGAGGTGAGGCTTGGAGCAGCTGGAGCTTTGCCACATAAGGGACTGTGGATTCTCTGATTAGGAGGAGCTGGTGGGTGGAGGCTGGCAGGGCAGAGTCATGTCACACGTCCTCAGGGCCAGGCCCTCTCCGCCCGCTTGCTGCTGGTGGGGCTATACCTGCTGGGACAGGTTCCCTGCCTTTGCTGTTTGAGTCCTGGGTTGACCCCATAGTCCTCTGTGATCTGGGTTTTAGGGCCTATCACGTATGGACGAACTCTGGATTTAAGACGAGGGAGAACTCAGCTCTTGAGATTTAAAAATAAATAAACATTCAAACATAAAATGGTGACTGTGGCCTTAAATATTGAAAACCCACCCTGAAATGTGGGTGATGAGCTGAGCAAGCAGTGGAAACCAGGATGAGAATGTGACTCTCCAGTCAGAATCATTTTGGTTTCCAACAACAGACAGAACGTGTAGCTAGGAGAGGCCTGAAGGGCAGGGCGTCTAATCCCACAACAAAAAAGTCCAGAAGAGGCGTTCAGACAGGCAGGCGCTCAACACGCTCACAGCTCTGTCCCAGCTTCTTTGTGGTCCCCTCAACTCTGCCCTCATGACCCAAGGTGGCTGCTGCAGCGCCCACTGTTACGCACATTGTTCAGTTCAGTTCATTTGCTCAGTCGTGTCTGACTCTTTGCAATCCCATGGACTGCAGCATGCCAGGCTTTCCTGTCCATCACCAACTCCACAACATATCATTGTGACAATAAGCAAAGATGATAAAGGTGCAGGGAGTGTCTGCTCCAAAACCCCCTGTCAAGGTCAGGGTCGCCTTGTGCTCTGACCAGAGCAGGTCACATACCTGCTCCAAACCAGTCACTGTCTAAAAAGCCAGCCCCCCTCCCCCAACGTGGCTCCAAAATCACATTTCACCCCCTGGGGCTGGGCCCACCTCCCCTGAAGGTATTGCTGCTGCTGCTAAGTCGCTTCAGTCATGTCTGACTCTGTGCGACCCCATAGACAGCAGCCCACCAGGCTCCCCCATCCCTGGGATTCTCCAGGTAAGAACCATGGAGTGGGTTGCCATTTCCTTCTCCAATGCATGAAAGTGAAAAGGGAAAGTGAAGTCGCTCAGTTATGTCCAACTCTTCGTGACCCCATGGACTGTAGTGTACCAGGCTCCTCCGTCCATGGGATTTTCCAGGCAAGAGTACTGGAGTGGGGTGCCATCGCCTTCTCTGCCCCTGAAGGTATTACCTCTGTACAAAACCAAAGGAGTCAAGCAGAAGTTGGTGGAGGGCCAGCAAGGTCAACCGTGGTAACGAAGGAGCATCGTCCCCCGAGCCACTGTCATGAGGTCCCTGGCGAGAGAAGCAAGATTCGAGAAAGGCCCCGGTGTGCAGAGAGCAAACCCATGTGCAGGAGAGCGAGAGGACAGACCTGACTGTGGGGTGGCCTGGCCTTCGGGGAAGGTCACCAAGTGAGAAGTTTGCCTCCTTTAAGAGAAAACTGAGAACTGATTCTGTGACAGGAGGGCAGCCACAATGGCTGTGCCAGCTGCCTGGACCCAGAGCCAGGTGTCAGGCCATGATCTGGGACCCTCTTGGGCCCCATGCTGAGGATCTGGGAGGGGGAGGCGGTCCTACGCTTGTCTGAGAGGAGCAGCTGGTTTTGCCTTGAATGGAGGGTCCAGTTTTGCCCAATCTGCAGACCTTTCAAGAGAAGTTCAAACTTTAAAATGTGATATGAAATTGTCTTGCTTCAAAAAGCTAGAAATTTTTTTAAAAGTTATAATTTGGTGGCCCAGGGACTTCCCCAGTGGTCCACACTCCCAGTGCAGGGGACCCAGGGTCAATCCTTGATCAGGAAACTAGATCTCACATAGCCACAGCTAAGACCCAGCATAGCCAAATAAGTAAATAAATAAAATATTTTAAAAATAAAATATGGTGGCTCAAATACATCTGTGGGTTAGATTTTGAGCTGCAGGTAAACAGGTTTGGAAAATGGGGAAATGTTACTGGGATAATGAAGATGTTATCAAACATATTTATGTTAATTATTACACAACTTGACTGTAAATTTACTAAAAACCATTCAACTGTAGAGTGAAATGGATGAATTATATGATACATCAGTATGCCTCTATGAGGTATGAAAACATCCAGCCTGCAGACTGGTGGCATATTCTTCCAAAGTCCTCCCCTGACCTTGTTTTGGGTTTTCTCCCACCTGCCCTGGGCGTTCTTGAAAGCAGATCAGGACGACCTTCCCTGGTTGCCAAGGTCACTCTTGCTGGTGGTCCACCAACTCCTCAGAGTTGACATCTATCGATGGGAAGGAAGGACAGCCTGGTGGTGACTGGAGGGCCATGGGGTCACCTGGCCCCTTTCTTTGGCCAGCCCTGTGACCCTGGGCACGTCACCCTTTGGGTCAGCTCCTTGGTTTCCTCATATCTGTGATGGGAATAGCTCCTGGAGGATTAAATGATATGATATGTGACATATCCTCACAATGAAGCCCTCGGGGGCTATACAGTTATCACTGGAAGATCTCATCTTGCAGAGCGGGCGCCCCCTTCCTCTACCCACTGTCTAGAACTCCATCACTAAGCTCCACTGCGCCCAAGGAGGGGGTTCCCCCACCCACTAGGGGTCCAGAGGCTTTCCAGATTTCAGCCCGAGTTTCATTACAGAGAGGTTTAGATGTGGACCTTGTGGGGCCTTGGGTGTTGTGGGTAGGGCTGAGGAAGGGCGCGAGCTGCAGGTGTTTCCTGGGAAGTCAGATTTAGTCTCCTTTTCTTTAGAAATTCAAGAAGGGCTGATGGATACCCTCTGCTCCTGTTAAAGCCAGATAGATGTCTGCAGAAGTGACGGTGCCCTGGAGTCACAGTCAGAGACACAGGGGGTGTTATGTGTGGAGGCTGTGACCCCACCACCATAGGGGCATTGGGATTCCCAGGCCCAGGGAAGCTTGCCTTCACCACGCATCCCCCACTCTCCCCGACCCCCCCTCCACCCTCCCTTCCACAGCCCCCGACCCCTGCCTGATTTTGCTCTGCTAATCTGAGGCCCACCCACCAACATGGCCCCTAAAAGGTCCCTGGGACCCTCACTCACCTTCCCAGTGAAGGTGAATTGTTTAGGCAGGTCTGTATTCACTGTGCAGCTCCTGAAATGAAAGCACCTTGGTTGCTGCCCTGGACTCCCAGCCACAAAGAGGGAGTCCCTGCCCTGATCAAGGGGCCCAAGAACTTCACCTGGGGACCAAGGAGGAGCTTTGTGACTCGGAGTGAACACAGGGGCCTTCCAGAGGGCAGTATGGGGTATGCGGGGTTGAAGGCAGGCAGGGGGAACCAGGCCAGGTTAGACCCTTGACCTGGAAACTGCAGGGGAGAAAGAAGCTTGTGTCAGCCCACCTGGCTGGTCCTCAGTTCCCTGAGTTCTCATCCGTCTGTGCGATTCCATTTATCCTTCCCAAATCCTGTAGCCTCTTCCTTCCCCTCTGCCCTCATCCTGTGGACCAGAGCCAGTGTGGCCAGGAGGGAGCCTGGGGCCCCTAAACAAGCCAGGGGCAGGCTGGGCTGGGGTAGGCTGCAGGGATGAGCTCCGGAGGCCTGCAGACAAGGCAGGGCGGCAGGGAGTCCCTTTTCTCCTCCACGCTGGGGGTGGAAAATGTCAGTTTACACCTGTTGTTGGGGAGTGGGGGACAATGGTGAGCAGAGCAAGCCCGGCAGTTGTCTGGAGGTTTTAGAAACTTGAAATGAAACTCTGATATCTTGAGTCGTCTATGTGACAGGCCTTCTGACAGCTTTCACTGTTTTGAACAGAAAGACCAGCAGGAGCAGCAGCTGGAGACTCCTGGCTGCTTCAGCCCCGGCCTCGGGGCCCCCCTCCTTCGGATTCCAGCAGCACCTGAAGTCTGGCCACCAGTGGAACCGGGTCACTCATGGCTGGGAGCCTCCTGTTGCTTTCTAGGAATCTGTCCGTTCGTTCCTCCCCCGCTCCCCCCGCCCCCAGCAATAATCTGAGCTCACTCAGACCCGGGGTCCAGGTGTCTGACCACCGTTCACTCCAAGGAAGCTCTTCCTGCTCAGACCAGACACGTCTGCCCTGCCAGAGGCCTGGGTTCACCGCGTGGATGGGACCCTTTCTGTAAGCAGAAGACGAGATAGCCCTTCCTGGAAGCCTGGGGTGCTTCATTCCAAACTCGGTCGATACTTCTCTCTCCTCATCCCATTTACCTCCTTCAGGTAGTGAAGAGGTTTGGGGCTGGAATTCCAGATGGTGTCATCTCCAGGCTGGGTCATGTCCCCAGATTCATACCCTGAGTCCCAAGATGGGGCTGTACATGGAGATGGGAGCCTCCTGTACGTGGAGTCAGGGCTGTATGTGGAGCAGGGCCTTCAAAGAGGGATTAAGTGTAAGTGAGGCTGTTGGGTTGAGTCCTGATCCAATCTGGCCGGCGTCCTTACGGGAAGAGAGCATTTGGACACAGAGAGACCAGCAGTCCAGGTGACGACACAGCGAGAAGGTGGCCACCTCCAAGCCGCGGAGGGAGGAACCAAACCTGTGACACTGTGACCTTGGACTTCCGACCTCTGGAACTGGGAGGAATACATCCCCATCATGTAACACCCCTCCCCCACCCCCATTTGGTATTCCGTCATGGCAGTGCCCACAAGCTCCTGCAGAGAGAGAGCCTGAGACCCCCGGAAGGAAGTGTCACAGATTCAGAGCCCGCCTTCTGGAAATCCCCCATGGCTTCTGGCCTGTGCCCTCGGGCAGGGTTCCCGGAGGGCAGGGTTCTCTGAGGAGCTGTGGTCCGTCTGTGTCCTGGGCTCCCCCCTGCAGACAAAACGCCTGTGTGTCCATCAGAGTCCTCCCCTCTCAGGCCTCCCACGTGCCTCCTACTTGCTCACGCTGCACCCCCACGTTGCGCCCAGGTACCCTGGAGTGTCGTCTCGCGTTGTGAGGAAGTGCACAACTCGCTCTGCACTGTGGCTAAGGGGGTCTTAGGAATGTCCTCCCAGGGCTCAGGTCTCTGCCAGGCGGATGGCGCCAGGCAGCCCACCCGCGCCCATGCCAGCTGGCTGAGCTGTCGCCACCTTCAGCTTAGGCCATCTCCTGGGCCCCAGCCAGGAAGCTGTGACTTGGAGCTGGCGGTGGCCACAGAGACGCGAACCCAAACAAGTCCTGGGGAAAGACAAGGAGACAGGAACAGGCAGAGAGGCCCTGGGCCGTGGGTGAGCATACGCCCCAGGATTTATTTAACCCCAGAGGCCGTCCTGTGTCTGCTGGCTGCTCTTCCATCTCCTCCCGCCGGCACCTGGGGAGGCTGTGTACTCACCTGAGTTCCCGCTGCCCAGGGTCAGCTGTGTGTTGGTCACCCCGGCCCAGCTTTGCCCAGCCCCTTAGTATCTGCTCTGAGCATACAACCCCTTTCCGGTGTTTAAAAACATTCTGCAGGGATCCTCGCAGGCACGCTCGGCTCACCAGGCGGACTTGTGTACAATCAAGGACGGTGTTTTCAGGACTTCCCTGGTGGTCCAGTGGTTAAGACTCAGCCTTCTAATGCAGGGGTTGTGGATTCGATCCCTGGTCAGGGAACTGAGATCTCAAATGCTGCAAGGTGTGGCCAAAAATTAAAAATAAATAAATCTTAAAAAAAAAAAAAGAGCAGTGTTTTCTCGGCAGGCCTGTGACTGCAGACCTATACGCTGAGCCTGCATGGCCTGCCGTGACCTTAGTGACATCGGCAGAGTGCCCTCTGCTATAGAACACAGAACAGTCTCAGGTCCAAGGACATCTGCGTTTCCCCCCAAATTAGTCATATGCTTCAAAGGAGTCAGAATAACATGAAAGTGTTTTCAGAAAAGTCCCGCTCTCACACCCTGTCCTCCCCGCCTGATCCTGAGCATCCAGCCCGTGGAGCCAGGCCGCCAGCTTCCTGGGTGTGCTCCCAGAGGGCTTTCCGCAGATGGCTATAAGGATGTTCTACCCTTTCTTCTTCCTTGCTGAGACTGGGGTGGCCCAGTATGCCTCTCTGCACCCTTTTTTTTTTTCTCTTAATGTGAATGAAATTTGCAGAGAAGGAAGGATTTCCAGTCTGGATAAGGCACAGCACCCCCTGAACAGTCTATCAGGCACCCAGCCTGTCTCTGCTGGTGGCCTGCTGGTCTTTTCCAACGTTCGGATGGGTGCTCAGTGGCTGTCAGTGACCAGCTTCACATGGTGTCATTTCCTGCCTGTGATCACTGATTCCTCTCCAGTTCTAAAGTCTCTAAGGCCAGTGACCAGCTGGCTGGGTGACAGTCTATTCCAGGCATGGAGGCTTGAGCTGGAATTTGTGAAGCTGAGTCACAGCTGGACTGAGATTTGGTCTCAACGCCTCTGAAAGTGCTCACGGATTTTCCTTAGGAGCCGGCCCTTCTGCCCAGCCCCGGGCCCTCCAAGCTATGCACCCCAGGGTAGTGTGAGCTGCCGCCAAATCCCCAGCCCCAGAAGGAGGCCCCAGCTCAGCAGCGGTCCTGACCCCCTCCCAACAGGGTGGTGCCCTGCTCTTGTTGCAGGGAGGAAGCCAATTTTGACTCCATGTTGGAAACTCTTTTCTTTGACTTGCTTTTACTATTATAATCATACTCAATGGCTTGCCTGGAGGATCCTGCCCCTCTGCTTGACTGTAAACCAAAGTGCCTTTGTTCAGCTCCTGGAGAGATATTTTGTCCCTGCCCACCTATGAATAGAAGAGATTAACACACCCCTTCTGAAGGCTGGACATGCTCTTGGAGATGCTTTGCAAGACTGAAAATGCTTTCCCTTTACTTCCCACCGCATCTCCCTCTTTATTCTGCTTTTTGACATTAGTTCCTCATTGCTTCTTTCTCTCTGATCTATAAAAAGAACCTGGCATCCAGACCCCAATAAGATGGTTATTTTGAGGTGCTAGGCTGCCATCTTCTTGGTCTGCCGGCTCCCTGATTAAAGTCTCATCCTTGCCTCAACACCTCGTCTCTCGGATTCACTGGCCTGTCATGCGGTAAGCAGAGCGAGCATGGACTTGATAACACTCTGACTCACGGGGTCACCTCATCTGACCACTTCTGCCTGGTCCCCCTCCTCTCCTGATTCTTCTGAGTTCTCAGTTGCCTGGAGAAGGTTCACAGGCAGATTCCTTTTCACCTAAAATGGTCAGCTCAGCCTCTAGCAGGGCGCACACATCAGACTGCAGCCTGAGGCCCTTCCCAACCTCAGCCCCCTCGGCCTCCTTATGCAGAAATGACCCAAGTGCCCTGCAGTCTCCTGAAGGGGTGGGGGTGGGGCTGTCCCTTCCTGCAGATCGTCTGGTGACACACTCTACTGTCACCCCTGGGGACACCCCCGGGGAGCCCGAGGGCAGCTCTTCAAGCTGGTGTGGGGCAGGGTAGCCACAGAGGCTGGGCTGAAATGGGATTGTTGGCCCCAGATGCCCAGCCATGTCCAGCCCGGAGCCAGGCACCCTCTGTTTCCCTCCTTCCCTCCCTTCCTCACTCTTCCCCAAGGTCTCTGCAGGTACAACCCAGACCCGTGAGGATGCTCCTCCTCCCTCAGTCGCTTCTACTCAGCCACGACCCGGTCTCATTTAAAATGTCACTCCCTGTGGACACTGCCTCAGCTCCCCTGCCCTGGGTGGTTCTGCCTCCTACACTCATCTCATTACTCCAGACCCTAGATGTGATTCTTTCCGTGCGTGTAAGTCATGAATCATTGACCTGTGCTCTCCTCTCTGTACAGACTGCAGAGGGAAGGACTGCCCCTCTGGCACAGGGCCAGGCACAGAGCAGGTCTCAAAACAATTCGGTGAATGAACAGAAGAGCAGGAGAGACTCAGAGGCTCGACATTGCTTCATCAGTGAGCACTCAGCCAGCCAGATGCTGGGAACATCAAAATAAACTCTGCTCAGGGTCCCTGCGGTCAAGACCCACATGGAGCCTGAGGGGCGGGGTGCGGTGGTGCTGGTGGGGAGGGGGGGCTCCAGTGGGGAAGGGGAGCTCCAGTGGGGCAGAGGGCTCTGATGGGGAAGGGGGGGCTCTGGTGGGAAAGGAGGGGTTCTGGTGGGGAAGTGGGGACTCTGATGGGGAAAGGGGGCCTCTGATGGGGAGGGAACTCTTGTGAGGAGGGTGCCCCCCATGCCCCTGTTTAATCTGAGTTCCTGCCCTCAGTCGAGCTTGAAGTTCTGTGCCCATTTCTATCCTTGACAGATCTCCCCCCACCCACCCCGCCAGTTTTCTGGTGAAATAAAAGTCCTCCGTGTCACCTTGAGTTACGACCCCGGAATCCTGTCCTCGGTCAAAGCCCTGGCTTGTCCCGGGAACTTTTCATCTCCTCTCCTGGGATCTTGCGTCCCCTTTCGGTCTCTTTCTTCTCAGCCCTGATGGATTTTTTTTTTTGTTTTTTTAATAAAGTGCTGGCCCACCCAGTCGGTCCCTTCCCTCCAGCCTGCGTCAGCTCTTCACCCTGACAATAACTGCACTTAAAGATTCATTATTGTCGTTTGCATTTAAAAGGTAATCCCGGTGGCCCCGGGGCAGACTGTTTCTGGTATTGCAACTTTAAAATATTTAAGACACCTACATTTGCATTTTAATACATGCCTCGCCAGGTTCCGTGTTTGTGGTGGAGTCACCCCAAATCTTTCTATTTGCGTTGAGGGAGAGGAAGCCTGGCGGGGTGCTGGCGAGGGCAAACCTGGGAGCAACTCCAGATGCTAATGCAGGTGCTCGGCAGGTTGGGGGTGGCCTGGGTGGTGCACTGGATTTAGAAAAGGCAGAGGAACCAGAGATCAAATTGTCAGCATCCGCTGGATCATCGAAAAAGCAAGAGAGTTCCAGAAAAACATCTACTTTTGCTTTGTTGACTATACCAGATCCTTTGACTGCATGGATCACAACAAACTGTGGAAAATTCTTAAAGAGATGGGAATACCAGACCACCTGGCCTGTCTCCTGAGAAATTTGTATACAGGTCAAGAAGCAACAGTTAGAACTGGACATGGAACAACAGACTGGTTCCAAATAGGAAAAGGGAGTATGTCAAGGCTGTATATTGTCACCCTGCTTATTTAACTTATATGTAGAGTACATCATGGGAAACGCTGGGCTGGAAGAAGCACAAGCTGGAATCAAGATTGCCGGGAGAAATATCAATAACCTCAGATATGCAGATGACACCACCCTTATGGCAGAATGGGAAGAAGAACTAAAGAGCCTCCTGATGAAAGTGAAAGAGGAGAATGAAAAAGTTAGGTTAAAGCTTAACATTCAGAAAACGAAGATCTTTGCATCTGGTCTCATCCCTTCAGGGCAAATAGATGGGAAAACAGTAGAAACAGTGGCAGACTTTATTTTGGGGGGCTTGGAAATCACTGCAGATGGTGACTGCAGCCATGAAATTAAAAGATGCTTACTCCATGGAAGAAAAGCTATGACCAACCTAGACAGCATATTAAAAAGCAGAGTCAGTGCTCGCTTCGGCAGCACATATACTAAAATTGGAACAATACAGAGAAGATTAGCATGGCCCCTGCGCAAGGATGACACGCAAATTTGTGAAGCGTTCCATATTTTTTTTTAAAAAAAAGCAGAGACATTACTTAACCAGCAAAGGTCCATCTAGTCAAAGCTATGATTTTTCCAGTAATCATGTATGGATATGAGTTGGACTATAAGAAAGCTGAATGCTGAAGAACTGATGCTTTTGAACTGTGGTGTGGAGAAGACTCTTGAGAGTCCTGTGGACAACAAGGAGATCCAACCAGTCACTCCTAAAGGAAATCAGTCCTGAATATCCATTGGAAGGACTGATGCTGAAGCTGAAACTCCAATACTTTAGCCACCTGATGCAAAGAACTGACTCATTGGAAAAGACCCTGATGCTGGGAAAGATTGAAGGTGGGAGGAGAAGGGGACAACAGAGGATGGCATCACTGACCCAATGGACATGAGTTTGAGTAAACCCCGGGAGTTGGTGATGGACAGGGAGGCCTGGTGTGCTGCGGTCCAAGAGATCACAAAGAGCTGGACACGACTGAGCAACTGAACTGAGCTGAGGGCGCTGCACACCAGGCACACCCCATGCCCCAGTTGGGAGCCCACCTGGGCCCCAGGCTGACTGAGAGGCTGAGCAGACACTGCGGGCTCTTTGGCGGGTCTTGGGATGTAATCACCATTGTGGATTTGTTCTCAGCGTTTTCTGGGTTTTGTTTTGAGTCAGAGACGGCCCTGTTCCCCATCTCTGCCCACCTGCATGAACCAGCCTTGGGCGGTCTGGTCTGAGCTGGGAACTTCCCCTGGGCCACTGCCCGCAGAGGGTTCTCCTGCTGCAGAGCCTGGGAACTCCAAGCAGCCTCTGGCAACGGTGACAGTGGCAGTGTCGGGAACACATGGGACACCCAGCCCGTCGCAGGCCTCCCCTCTGACCCCAGGCACCCCACGCAGCGCTGTTCCTACAACCTCCCGTCTCAGCCCAGGAAACTGATTTCAGAGCCTTGAAATAACCTGCCGAGGCCACAAGGCTGTGAGGGTTCAGGCTGGTGAGGGTCTAGGCTTGGCTGCAGCCTTGGGGCATCAGGGCTGTGTCCACTCTGCCCTCCTCCCTGAAAGGGTGCCCCTTCCCACCTCCCTTCCTCATAGCCCCTCCACCTCCCACCCCCATCCTCCACTGTCCTGCCCCCACACCCGTGATCCCTCTGAAAGCACTGACTTTTTTTTTATTTTTTTGGCTGCACTGGAGATCTGTGGGATCCTAGTTCCCCAGCCAGGGACTGAACCCAGGTCCTCAGTAGTAAAAGCGTGAGTCCCAGCCTTTGGGCCACGGGGGAATTCCCAAACATCTACCTTTTGTCACTTCTACTTTTTCACCCACTGTCCAGTGGGTTGGCCCATGCTTCACCCCATATTTCTGAGGAGGGACAATTCCCGACTTTCGTGAGCCAGTTCGAGTGCCTCCAGCCTGGGGGCACAGCCACTCATACCCCACCTACAAATGAGCATGACCCCCCTGCACGCTGACACACATACATAGCACACACCTGTGTGGCTCTCACATGGATGCTCACACACACAGAGAAACACATGTGTGCACACACAGATGCAGCAGGCCACACCCCACCCCCAGGCTGCAGGGAAGCGAAACCCTGCCCCAGGGAAGTGAAAGACTGTGAGCCCCGGCTTCCAATGGGCCTTTGTGGGAACGGAACCCACAGTCCTTTGTCTCTGGAGCTGTCCCAAGGTAACTGGGGTCCCTTGGGTGGGGCCTGGGGCCGAGCCGTGTAGGTGGCTGGGGGCACTAGGGACTCATCTGGGTGGGGGCCTGCCCTTGGGGTGATCCTGGGGGTGGGAGAGGCAGGGCAGCTGGGTTGCGCCTCTTGCCAAGGCCCTAGTTTGTGACTCAGGCTCACAGACGCACAAGTTCCTTCTTAGTCTGTGAACAAGCTGTTTTTGTAGCATTTTTCTGCGTCTTCTTCTAGAAGCGTAAGTGCCAGGCCCCAGAGGGAGGGGATGAGTGAGCACCTGGACGCGATGACTTTTCGTCCCGCTCCGTTGGGCTGCTCCTGACCAGCGCTGGACACACTTCCATCGCTGGAAGTGGGCCGGCTGGGAGGAGCCCTGGGTGCTGGCCACATGGATGCTGTGGGTTCCATGGGGAGGACGGAGTGGGAGGTTTGGGGGTGATGGCTCCTGTTTAATGTCACTGGGGGAGAGCGGATGAGGGGTGGGGTCCTGGGTGGAGGACATGGGTGGGATAAGACGGCTCTGTGATGGGGAGGGGTGTGCGAGGGGCAGCGTCACTGTCCCCTGCCTGGAGACTTCAGGTTCGGCAAATACTGTCACCTGGGGAGAGATCTGAGGACCCGGTGAAGAAGCAGGGATTTTCCCAAAGCCCCGCTCTCAGACTTGAGGTCCAGCCCTGCCACGCTGGGGTCTGATATAACCACTGAATAAACACCTAGAATAGTTGAAAGACGGCCCCGGAGAGGATCTTGGACAACGTGTCCTGATGATGCTCAAACTTTCAATTTAAAAAATATATATTTAATTAATTAATTAATTAATTTGTCTGGCTGCCTCTGGTCGTAGTTGCGGCGCCGGGGTCTCGATTACTGCATTTGAACTCTCAGTTCTTTAGTTGCGGCATGCACATTCTCACTTGCAGCCTGTGGTATCTAGCTCCCTGACCAGGGATTGAACCCAGGCCCCCCGCATGGGGAGTATGGCTTCTTATAAGTGTTTTATTCCACCTGAGCGAGGTTGACACACGATTCCCACTTTGAGAAGCACTGGTTTCACCCAGTTCACCCTTGCCTCAAGTGAGGAGACAGGCCCACAGACATGAAGCGACGAGCCCGACGTCTCACCAGGACGTGCTCATTTAGGGGTCATTTAGGTGCTGGGCCTGGGGTCTCCTCATTTACAGCCTCGATATTTCCTGGGAGAAAGGAGCATACCCTCAAGTATGCATTAGGAATTTCACATTTATGTGGTTCCAGGAGTCAGCCCAGGTCAGGGGCTGCCGGCAGACCCGACCGGGGAGCTCCTTGATTCTGCCCACAAGCCCCCGTGCACTGGCCACCCGGGCCAGCTGCTCTTTGGGAGCTGCCAGAGGCTTCAGTGCTCAGCTTCTGAGACATCGCTGTTGAGTGACTGTGCCGCAAGCTCAGCAAGTCTTGCACACCCAGCGGGGCAGATCTTCAGTTCTGGGATGATTTCTTTCTTTTTTTAAAAATATTTTTTCAAGGTCTTTATTGAATTTGTTACAATACTCTTTCTGTTGTATGTTTCGGTTGTTTGGCTACGCAGCATGTGGGATCTGAGCTCCCCGACCAGGGCTTGAACCTGCAACCCCTGCATTGGGAAGCGAAGACTTAACCACTAGGCTGCCAGGGGAGCCCCTGGGACAGTTTCTTATATTATTGATTCCCTTTTTCCTCCCATCTATTCTTTCTTTTTCCTTCTGAAATGTCTGTTTTTCGGGGTGTTGGGTTTCCTGAACCCAACATTCTCTGCCTTTTCTTCGCTCCTGTTTTGTCCTGCTTTCTAAAATCTTCTCTTCAGTTCCATCTTTTACTATTGCTGGCAAACACTTTACATGTCAGCACTCATGCTTTTAATTTCTGAAAGCTCTTTCCTGTTTTGTGTATTTTTCACACCGTGCTTTGCCTGTTTCGTAGACGCATGCGTCCTCGTTCCTGTAGGGAGGGTAGCTGTGGTTCTGGACTTCCTTTCATTTTTCTGTGCTAGTTCCTTCTCTGCGCTATTTTTTTAAGTTCCTTTCTCATGTTGTGGGCTTTCATCATAAGCCTCGCGACCTCCTGCTGTCTGGTTACTAAGTGAAAGTCGCTCAGTCGTGTCTGACTCTTTACGACCCCATGGACTGTACATTCCATGACATTCTCCAGGCCAGAATACTGGAGTGGGCTACTCTTCCCTTCTCTAGGGGATCTTCCTGACCCAGGGATTGAACCAGGGTTTCCTGCATTGCAGGCAGACTCTTTACGAGCTGAGCCACCAGGGTTATACTTGAAAGTGAAACCCAAACAGTCTATGGTGTCTTCCTCTGAATGTGAGCAGGGCTCGTTAAGGACGAGCTCCCATCTGGGAGCTTCATGACGAGTGTTTGTGCGGGGATACTGTCCTTGTGTGTCTTCAGGGGTCTCTTCTCCGGGGTCTTGGAGAAGAGTGTTTTGTATGCTGCCTCCTGGTAATCTATTGAACCTCCTCCGGCTTCAACACTTAGATCTGTACTTTTCTGTCCCCTCCCCACCTCAAGTCTACAGCTGAGTGATCTCCTCTTCCAGGCATCCTAGCATCAATGTCAGGGCGGCTGGCCCTGCCCTCCCTGCTGCTGGCTGTGGTCGTGTCTTCTTTCTGCCCGGCCATGTCCACGTCCGGAGATGAAACGCGAAACCAGCTGTTGACGAGAGAGAAGATGATGCGGGTAGGGGGGCAGTTGGTGCTGACGGGGGAGGAGGAGCTGGCCAACCAGAGGCTCAGGGCCCTCAAGGAGGCTGAGATGCGTGAGGCCCTGCGTACAGGGAGCATCCTGCCCAGCATGCACTTCTTCCAGGCCAAGAGCCTCATTGAGAAAAGCAAGGTGTTTAACATCCTGAAGAAGATGCCTAAAGGTAGGGGCCTGGAGGGGAGGGTTCTGGGGCCCTGGGGACTTGGAGGAACTAAATTGCAGCTGGCGGTTTCTCTTCTAGTGGAGTGCAAACTCCATGAGGGCCCTGTGTGCTCTTTCTCACTGGTGGACAGGGGGCAGGGGTCCACATGACTTCTGTCCATCCTGGAAACCAAAACCCTGGCTCTGAGGGGACTCAGTGTCAGACAGACAGGGAGGGGGCCTGGGTGTCACCAGGCATCCCTGGTGGGCCTGCAAGTTGTCCCCCACAAGAACCTCATCCTTCCTTTCATATGCTCTTCTAATCTTTCCAGGGGCCAAGTTACCAAACAGGATACATCCTAGACAAACACATTTCTCATAGTTCATTGCAACCATCCACTGGGGAAAAATGCACAACCTGAGAGTTGTGAGTTAAGTTTTATTTGGGGCCAAATGAAGACTATAGCATCTCAGATAATTCTAAGGAACTGCTCCAAAGAGGTGGCGGTGGGGGAGGGGGGCGGTTAGTACATATGCGATTTTGGTGAAGGGGAGTTCCTGCAATCAAGCACACATTTTTTGCAGGTTTCTGCTAGTCGCGTGTAGATTACTTCTAGTCACGAGGAGCAGATGTCACCATGAAGGATTTCAGTGCTTTTCTAGATATGAGGAGATGCAAGAAGTGGGTTCATAAGCTCATCTCCTGAAAATATCCAACTATCAGAAAGCTGTCCAGCCAGTTTTTCCTAGAGCACAGAGGGGCTGTTTTCTGCTCTTCACCCTGAACTTTCAGGGGTGTTGCAGGGCAACAGCCGCAGCAGCGCAGAATTTAATCCTTGTAGAAGTAGATGGAAAGTGCCAGTCTGTAGCTGAGACTGCTGCAGAAATGCGTCATCACTGTGAACAGGAAAGCACACACATAAACTGCAGTTTGCAGCTTGGAAGGACTTTTCTGTACTTTTTTTTTTTTTATTGTAGAAGTTAAAAAATGTAAAACCTGTGAGGTCGGTAAGGTCGCCTCACTGTTTAGGGAGGGAACATGGCAGAGCTCCTACAGTGTGACGCTTGTCATGAGGTGCGCGTCAAGGCCAGAGAGCAGAGGAGGAGAACACTGAGCCTCGAGTTGGGGTGAGGTCTGGAGGAAGCTGCTCGATGCTGACAGGAAGCAGGGAGCCAGCAGGCAGCGGATGGGGTGATGGGGAACCAGATGGGGGACTCGAGGATCCTGGGCAGACAGACTAGGAGCTCCTCTTCTTAAACCCCCTCACATAGCCACTTGAGGACTTCTTTGGAGGTCATACTCCTGACAGGAGCTGGAAGCCGGTCTTCTAACTCCGAGCCTGCCTGCTGCCTCTTGAATGAGACCACCCAGGGCCCCTCCTGGTGAGGGAGGGAATCAGAGAACCAGGAGGCTGGGGCCAGCTCTGAGCCGCAGAGGGAAACGGCCCTGGGTTCCCAGGAACTTCACCCCGTAGAAACCCTGCCCACCCACTCTCCCCCTCAGGGGCCGCACTTCACGTCCACGACTTCAGCATCACCAGCCCGGACTGGCTGGTGAAAAATGCCACATACAGACCCCACTGCTATTTTTGCTTCACCCGGAGGGGGACGCTGCAGTTCAGATTTGCTCATCCTACTCCCCCCACCCCGAAGCCGGCAGAATGTCCCCAGTGGGTTTTGCTGGAGAAGTTTCGAAAGGGGCTGCACAACGTCTCGGACTTTGACAACAGGTGGGTCTTGGTTTGCGAAGAGCTTGTCTCGCACCTGCACGGGTGGGGGTGGTGTGCGGTGTCCCTGTGCGACGGACCTTTCTAGAAACACTGACCTTAAAAAAATCAGGAGGCTTTTTCTCTTAACCGGACAGGATGCTTTGCTTCACCACAGTGTTCCACGCCTTTCCCATCCAAGGCAAGCTCCTGGTACGTGTAGACGCAATTTGATCAGCAACACTGCTGCTGTGTCTGGACCCTCAGCAAGGGTAGAGACAAGGAAATTCCCCATTCCCAGAGCCGAGAGGGTCCCAGGTGGATGAGATAGCCTGAAAACATAAGCAGCATCTTCCTAACAGACCTATAAAGAATTACTATAATAACTGTTCTAATCAGAGAACCATCTACAGAGGGCTTTCTGGAACTGTTTCCTTTATGAGTAAGAAAATGCTGCTCAGCCTGGGTAAGGAGGTTGCCCAAGGCCACACAGCTGGTGAACAAATGGCTGAACAGGGAAGTAACCCGTGTCTTGGGCTGCCAAGTCCACAGTCATTTCCGTCAGACCTCGAGGGTGAGCTTACTGGGGCCGCCCCAGTGGGATGCCAATGACAGTGACTTAAAGGAGAGAAATGTATTTTCTCACAGTTCTTGGAGCTGAAACTCCGAAATCAAGGTGTGAGCAGGTTTCTCTGAGGCCTCCATCCTGGGCTGGTGGCCAGCCATCTTCTCACTCTCTATGCAACCCTAGGGTCTAGGATGCTGGCCCTGTTCGTGCAGGTCTCTGCCCTTGGTGCTGGTGGTTTAGTCACACAGTCATGTCCGACTCTGTGCGACCCCATGGACTCCAGCCCGCCAGGCTCTTCTGTCCGTGGGATTCTCTGGGCAAGAATACTGGAGTGGGTTGCCATTTCCTTCTCCAGGGGATCTTCCCAACCCAGGGATCAAACCCTCGACTCCTGTGTCTCCTAGATTGGCAGGCAGATTCTTTACCACTGAGGCACCTGGGAAGCCAGCACCACCTCCTCCTGAAAGGCCCCATCTCCAAACACAGTTACACTGGGGATTCGGGTTCAACATATGAATTTGGGGGATGCAATTCAGTGCACGACACCCTCCAAGGCGAGCTTGACCTGGGATATTCGTTCTGTGGGGTCAGCCTGGCTAAGAGGTGGAAGGCAGCAGGTGGGCCTGATTAGGGTGTGTGTGTCCTGCCTGCTGTCTCCTGGGGAACAAGTGCAGGTCCTGGGGTGGAGGGCCTCCATCAGGGTGCCAGGGCAAGGGTCTTGCAGGGCTGGGGTGACGGCCTGTGGCAAGCCTCCCCCGATCCTCTGTGTCCTGACAGCCTGCTGAGAAATTTCACTCTGATGACCGAGAACCCCCAAGTGACTTACGCAGACCAGGATGCGATCTGGGCCAAGTTCAAGACCATCTTCTTTGTGCTGAGGGGCCTGGTGAGCTACGCACCCGTGTTCCGGGACTACCTGTCCCAGGGCCTGGAGGAGTTCTACCAGGACAACGTGCTCTACCTGGAGATCAGAGCCTCGCTGTACCCGGTGAGCCGTCTCTGCTCACCTCTGCTTGGGCCAGGCTCTGCTGTCACCCTGCAGAGTGACAGGGTGACACTGGCTCCCCACCCTGGTGCTCCGCAGCACCAAGCACTCCCAAGGGTCTGGTGCCTGACCAGGAGCCGTGTGAACGTGGAGCCCTGGAACGCACTGGGCTGGCCCTCACTGCCTGTCACCTCCCTTCCCCCGTGACCCCCACGTCCCAGCGCCCCCAGACACTCGGGGCCTGCTGGTGCCTGGACACCTAGCCCAGGACTCTGGGCAGTGCCTAGAGCCTGGATGTCCTCGACTGTCTGCTTTCCTGTCAAAGCGCGCTGCAGGGTGGTGGCCTCAGTGCAGGGACATTGAGCCAGCTGGTACATGGGCCTGGCTGCGTGTAGAGTGGGGGATGGGAAGTCCCTGGGGGTCGGTCTCTTCTGTGGGCAATAGAATGTCTGATTTGACTTTGAGGAAGGAAGGTCAAAGGGAAAGGAATGGAAAAGATTAAGAGGAGCCCAAAAATATCCCAAAGTGTTAAAGTACTAAAAAAAAAAAATCACTGAGTAGGACCTTGCATGTTGGCCAGTGGAAAAGGGTGACAGAGTCTCAGGTACATGAGCTGGACCGACCTCAGCTTTGCTGAGGGGTCTCGGGCTCCAGGCTGGGGGCAGGGTGGGCGTCCCATGAGGAGCCCAGTGGAGCCAAGTACAGCCGAGAGAGGATGCTCCTGGTGGGTCTTTGAAGAAGACTTCTGGGAGGAGGCGGGGTTGGGGTGTCCTAGGTACTGACTGACTCCCTCTGGGGGACTCACAGGAGTGTGAATGCTTTGTAGTGCAGGGGAGCAGCTCACCCTCAAGTTGTCCCTCGGCCTTTGGGTTATTTTGAGCAGAAATAGACAAGGCCCATAGGACTCAGGAAGAGCCTTTGACCTTCCCCCTAAGTAAAAAATAGCACTTTTATTTTTTTACCCATTTTTGGTTGCGCTGGGTCTTCGTTGCTGGCCGGGTTTTTCTCCAGTTGTGGTGAACAGAAGCGGTCTTTCGTTGTGGTGTGCGGGCTTCTCACTGCAGTGGCTTCTCTTGTTGCGGACACAGGCTGTAGGTGTGCAGGCTTCAGTGGCTGGAGCTCCTGGGCTCTAGGGCAGAGGCTCAGTAGTTGTGATGGATGGACTTAGTTGCTTCATGGCATGCGGAATCTTCCCAGACCAGGGAAGAGAGACCCATGTCTTCTGCGGTGACAAGTAGAGTCTTATCCACTGCACCACCAGGGAGGTCCTCCTCTAAGTTCTTAAAGAACCTAGATGAAGGGCCCATTCCCAGAACAGAGCTGTCACCAGTCTCTGCAGAGAACACGGCAGGTGTGGTACAGAGACTTCAGGGCCTGAGACCAGAGTCCTCTCTGTCCCTTGTCCCTGCGTTCACCAAACACTTGCTGTTTATCACCCCGTGAATTGCCTTCTTCCCCTTTGAAGTCCCAAACTCCCACCCCTAACACCCTCTTTGTCTTGAGCTGAAGACGGTATTTAAGGCGAGGGCTTCAGCCATTTGGGTGAGTGGCTCCCTATTCCTGGGTCTCTCCCACATACAGATGTTATGAAGCTTATGCTTAATTTTCTCCTGTTAATCTGTCTCATGTCAGCTTAATTCTTAGACCAGTCAGAAGAACCTAGAAGGGTAGAGGGAAATGCCACCCCCACTCCCCATCTACCCTGTCTCCCCACCCCCACCTGCCCTCCACCCTCCACCCTCCTTGACAGCTGGCCAGTTGCCTAGGTGGCCCCAGGCTGCCAGTTCAGAAACCCTGGCAGAAGGTGAGAACCCTTATCCATCAGTCAGTCCCCGGATCTCTGCCTGCAGGGCTTTTGAAAGCAGGAGTGGTAAGAGTCTTTTTTTCTAGTTTCTAAAATTAGGTCAGCAGGAGAAAATATTTGTGGAGCTGGTTCCTGGGGCTTAGAGCCTCTGGGCCGGTGAAGTTGGTAGAGCTCTGGGCTTGTTAATCCTTTTCCTCCCAGAGATGGTGTCTGTTTTCCTGTGTCTCTGTCTGTTGTGTCATAAGGAGGAACACCTTTGGCATTATGCCTTTTCCTTTTTTCTCTTTCTGTTTTGAGAATTTAGCTTCAGGACCAGTGAGAAAACTCGCCCTGGTCCTGCCATCCAGAAGGTGCAGGCACCAGGGCATTTGGTGGCCGGTCGGATCCAGTGGGATTCTGGGCTGTCACTGCTGGTGGGAAGCACATAATCGTGCCGGCTCCCAGGAGGGCTTATCACAAGGGGTCTCCATCCATGGGGGACTCTGTCATCTCAGCCTTCACTACAGTCTCTGCTTTTTCAGACCACCTTGGGGGAGTGAACTCTCTGGATCTGGTGTGGCCATGTTCTTTGCCCTCTCCCGTGACACCTCTTGTTCATGGCTAAGCCACGGAAAGCCTGATTGGTGTGTGTTGGTGTTAAGATCCTCCCGTCCACGGTGGACACTTTGAACTGGAAAAACTTCTAAATTGGTAGATTTTTTTAAGTGACCTCTCTTTGTAAACACCTGTCTTATTGGTACCAATGTTAAGACCAAAAGGTGGAAACAAAGAAATGTAACCTTAACTTAAACAAATGGAATGGTTTGAGAAGCATAATGGAATGGGTCTTTCAGATGCTGATAAAGACGTTCTGTTAATTAGCAAGCCAGTGGGAAGAAGGGCCCTGGAGAAAGGGAAGGGGAAGAGGGGAGCTGTTATGGACTCTTCCCAACAAGGTGGACAATTGTAAAGGGTCACGGGGCGCGGGAAACCACAGGACTGGTCACAGCAGCGGGGGAAACTTCAGATGGTTGTTAAGAAATGGGATGAGAACAGTGGACATTGATGGGATTAAAACAGGTTTTGATACAGCACTCCCTGAAAGGGCCCCAAACAAGTCCTCCTCCATCTTTACCCCAGTTTGGAGAAATTTAAAAGCCAGAATGCAGAGATGATAGCCAGTAAGCCGACCCACGATGACCAAGGGCAACAGAGGCTGTTTAACCAAGTTAAAGCTTGACAGGAAGGCTTGGGTCTCTGGGCTGGATCCCTGGCCAGGGACCTAAAGCCGTTTGCAAAGACGAGTGGAGGGAAGTTCCCCCAACTCCTCAAAGCTGGGGCCCCATGAGTTGCGACACCAAAGCCACTAGTGGAGCTGACTAGGGGTGTGAGGGTAGACGAGGTTATAAAGGTCAGAATGTTGGAGCGAGTGTTTGATGGGAACGGCTGTGATATTCAGCTGACAGTTTCCAGACTGTCTGCCCATTCACCCAAATTACTGAGTAAACTAAGGGCTCGGGGACTGACTCCAAGGGCAGTATTTCAGTTTTGTTACCAAATGCCATAGTCGTTGTAGGCTCAGAAATTCTACTGTTTGTACACCCAGAAGTAAAAAGGCTCCAGAGACTGACGTACATTGACCAAGGTCGTGAGTGACAGATGTACACACAAGAAAGTCAGAATACAGTCTTCAGAGAAAATTGTCAATTAGACCGGACATGTAGGCTTCCTGATTGGTAAATTCTCTCTGGAAGGCAAATCTGTTTCTTTTAAATGGAAATATAGTTGGTTTACAGTATTGTTCTGGTCTCTGTTGTACAGTGAAGTGACTGCATTTTACACACATCCATTCTGTTTTAAATACTCATTTCCACCATAGGTTATCCTAGGAGATCGAATATAGGTTCCTGGGCTATACAGTAGGATCTTGTTGTTTATCAGTGTTATATATAATAGTTTACACCTGCTAGTCCCAGAGCCCCAGCCATTCGCTCTTTCCAAGCCTCCTTAGCAACCACACGTCTCATCTCTGTGTCTGTGCGTCTGCTTCAGTTTTGTAGACAGGTTCATTTGGGTCATATTTTAGATTCTACATCTGAGTGATATCATTTGATATTTCTCTTTCTGACTCACTTCACTTAGTATGCTAATCTCTAGTTATACCCATGTGCTGCAGCAAATGGCATTTCATTCTTTTTAACAGCTGAGGGATATTCCGTCATATATATACCCCACATCTTCTTTATCCATTCATATGTCGATGGGCATTTAGGGTTCTTCCAATCTGGGCAACTGTAAATAATGCTGCTATGAACATAGGGGTGTATGTATCTTTCTGAATTAGTTTTGTCTGGATATATGCCCAGGAGTGGGATTGTAGGATCATATGGTAGCTCTATGTTCAGTGTTTTGAGGAACCTCCGTGCTGTTCTCCACAGAGGCTGTACCAACTTGCATTCCCACCAATAGCGTAGGAAGATTCCCTTCTCTCCATGTCCTCTCCAGTGTTTATTATTTGTAGACTTTTTAGTGACAGCCTTTCTGACCGGTGTGAAGTGATACCTCACTGTGGTTTTCGTTTGCATTTCTCTAATAACGAGTGATGTTGAGCATCTTTTCATGTACCTACTGGCCATCTGTATGTCTTCTTTGGGGAAATGTCTATCAAGGTCATCTGCTTATTTTTCTATAGTTTTTTTCTTGCTGGATTGTATGAGCCGTTTGCATATTTTGGAAATTAAACCCTTGTCTACTTCATCATTTGCAAATATTTTCTCCCGTTCCATAGGCTGACTTTTCAGTTTTTTAATGGTTTACTTTGCTGTGAAAACCTTGTAAGTTTGATTAGGTACTATTTGTTTATTTTTATTTCTATTGCCTTGGGTTGAAGGCAAAGCTTTTAAAATTTTTTTAATTTATCTATTTTTGGCTATGCTACGTCTTTGTTGCCACAAGTGGGCTTTCTCTAGGTGTGGTGAGCAGTTGCTACCTTCTAATTTGCCGTGCAAGCACCTCTCATCATGGTGGGTTCTCTTATTGCAGAGCACGACCTCTAGAGTTTGGGCCCAGTAGTTGTGGCCCAGAGCTTAGTTGCCCCATGGAGCATAAAACCTTCCCAGACCAGGGATCAAACCCGTGTCCCCTGCATTGGCAGGCGGATTCTCAACTACTGGACCACCAGGGACGTCTGAAGGCAAATCTTAACGTATACTGAAGCCAAACTATCTGATATTTTTCTCCTTCAGAATCTGATAAATTTTTAAATCCTGGGTGGGATCCCTAAAGGGACTCTATTGCCCTAGTGTGACTGGCTGAGTTGGCAGACCCTGTCGTGGAGGCTGATTCTGCCCTGAGGACCAGTCATTCCAGAGTCAGGGCCCCTCCCCCCCACGCTCCAGTTCTCTACTCTCCTGTGCATCCTGGACTGGCCCCCTTTCCCTTGGGAATGTTCATCCTCCTCCAGGTCATCCCAGGTGAGGGTGGGCATCTCTACCAGAATCTGGTGTGTGTTTGATGGTTTAATGCTGAGCACAAACTTTTGTTCCTACTTCTGATTCTTGGGATGTGGGAGTGGGACTGACCTTGCCCCCAGGAGAACCTTTGCCAGCCTTGTGAACAGAGTCAATAAATACAAATGCTCCTTTCAACAGAAAAGAGAGAGTCCAGTCCACCTTCCACTAGGAGAAGAATTTTGGAAAGAGGTGAGCTGGCCTAGGGCTGGCCTGTGAGGGGCGGAGGACAGGGCAGCTCCCAGAGCCATCATGCCCAGTGTGCCCTGAAACCCCATCTCTTCCTCTAGCCCCGGCTCCCCACCTCCAGTCCATCTCCTCCGGAGTCTGGCTCAAGCCCCGCCTCCCCCTCCCCCTTCCTGGAACGGGCTTCCTCCCAGCTCTGGAGCCCCAGTTAGACTGTGAGTCATTCCAGACCACCTCCCCCTACCCAGGTCTTCCAGAAGCCCCAGGAGTGGTCATCACACTCAGGAGTGGTGGGTGTACATGGGACTAATCTGGAGGCTCTCTTTGGCCCCCGACCTCCCAGGATCCCAAATCTGAGGTCTTGAGTGGGGCCAGGAAGCAGCCCATTTAATTAGCCAGCCACCCCTGCCCCCACCCTGAGGTTCTGATTCAGGCTGTCTGACCCAGACCACACTCTGAGACCTTTTCCAAGGGCTTCATCTCATCTGAGCCTCACAACCTGCAAGTTACCACCGTGGGAATGAGGTGGGGAAGGGTCGAGGGGCCTGGCCCAGGCCACGTGGGCAGTGAGCAGGGACTGGGCTTTGAGACTTGCGGGTCCACACTGCATCTCAAGAGATGCTCCCTGAGGGGGTCCGGCCTGGGGGTCGCTTCCTGTGGTCACATCCTGCCGGCTTTCTCAGAGTAGGGAGTGGGAGGAGGCCTCCACACAGGGAGGGGCCTTGGGCCCCGAGGGGGAGGGGAAGAGGGGAGAGATGGCGGGGAGAAAGGGTCTAAGCCTGTGGAGGGCATCTGGGGAAGTTGCTGAGGAATTGCATGGAGGGTCGGCTTCCTCACCCCTCCCCCTCATGCCACGCCCCCTGGGGACAACTGGCTCCGGGGTATCCCCTGAGGAGCCGCCCAGCTCCCCTCTCCCAACCCCCTCTGGATCCAGCCAGGATTCCTAGAAGGTGGAGGCCCAGGGGCATGGGATCTGCCCATGGTTCTGGCCTGACCCGGGAACAAAGGCCCCTTGGTGTGGAGAGTCTCGGGCTGACGCCCCCGTTCCCCAGAGTAGGGGAGCCATCAGCACATTGCCAACCCAGACGTCTGCCCTGGAATTCTCTGCTGAGCGCCGGCCTGCCCTCACTGCTCGTGGGGCTAATTCAGGGCCTGGGACGAGGTTTGACGGACCAGGCCGCCGGCCCAGCCTCCTATTGTGTCACTAAAGCCCCATCACAAAGGCCACTCGTCCTTAGCAACAGTTGCTAGGCGGGTCTGATCTCCCTGGGCCCCATCCCCGCCCCCACGGCCGGAATCGGAGGCTCCAACTGGATCGGGTCAGCCTTCCGAGCGGAGCTCCCAGGGGTTTATCCTCGGCCCTGACCCGTGGGCGGTCTTGCGGTTGGGGGGACATGCCTGGGAGCCCAGGATGGTCGTTCCCAGACACCTTGGATGCTGTCAGTGGTGTGACCAGCGGTCCTAGCGCTCCCCCTATCCACCCCCTGGGTTTTGTCCTGGATTCTCAGCAGACTGCTTCCCTAGGAACTCCACCTGGCTTTTGCTGTAGTGACGGTGTTTCAGGTCATTGCTGCTGCCCTGGGGAACCCTGACGGCAGCACCTTCTACGATGTTATTCTGTGACTGTGCTCCTCACAAGACTGTGAAACCTAGAGGCCCAAGATACAGGAGAATCACCTGGGCAAGGTTTTAAAAAACCACCTTCTACCCCAGGGAATCTGATTTACTTAACCCAGGGTAGGACCCAGGCATGTTCTTCTCCCTGGGTGGCTGGAGACTTTGAGACCACCCCCCACCATGCCTCCAGGTAAACTCTACCACCCCCACCCCTCACTCCAGCCTGGGAGCAGGTGCGAGTTTCTTATCCTTTCTAAACATCAAAATCCTCATCTCTAAAATGTGTACTAGGGGAGTGTGTGTACTAAGTCTCTGCAGTCGTGTCCGACTCTTTGCAACTCCATGGACTGTAGCCTGCTAGGCCCCTCTGTCCATGGGATTCTCCGGCAAGAATACTGGAGTGGGTTGTCATTTCCTCCTCCAGAAGATCTTCCGGACCCTAGGGATTCAAATTTTCGACCCCTTCTGATCCCTAGAGCCTGTGCTCTACAACAAGAGAAGCCAGCACCCTGAGAAGCCCCTGTACCGCAACTCGAGAGTGGCTCCCACTCTCAGCAGCTAGAGAAATGCCCGCGCAGCAACAAGGACACAGCATCGCCAAAAATAAATGCATAAATACAATTTCTTGTAGTGACCATGTTTCACGCCACTGCTGGATTCTAGGGATCGAATTCGGATCTCCTGCACTGCAGGCAGATTCTTTACCGCCTGAGCCAGCAGGGTTCTTCGTCTCTAAAATGAGACCCAGCTGACAGTGCAATGCCTGGCGAACAGGAGACGCTCCATCGGTGCTTATTCAGAGAGTCAGGCTGTCCAGGTGAAAGCTGTCTGCATCTCCAGTCGAATGTCTGGGCCATAGTTTCTGGTTTGACACAAACAGATTGTGTGACCTCGAGCAATTCTGATCCCAAATGTCCCTTTGTTCCTTCAGCTTCATATTCTCTAATTCCATGATATCATAGACAGTAGAAATTCGTAATCTTACACTGGTTTATGAAAGTTGTATGTAGTTTGAATAACTACCCTACAAATTTACAGTTCCTCAATTAAACTATAGTTAAGGCTTGAGATAATCTGAATTGAATCCAATGTTTGTTTTTTTGTTTTTTAATGTGGACCATTTTTTTTTTAAGATTTAATTGAATTTGTTTCAACATTGCTTCTGTTTTATGTTTTGGTTTGGTTTTGGGGCCACAAGTCATGTGGGATCTTAGCTCCCTGACCAGGGATCGATCATCCCTTCACCTTCTGCACTGGAAGACGAAGTCTTAACCACTAGACTGCCAGGAAAGTCCCAGAGGCCAACATTTTTCTTCTTTTAACCCTTTTACTAAATCACTTCGCTTTAAGAAATTGTGTTTGTTTATTTAGTTTTGGCAGTGCTGGGTCTTTGTTGCTGGCTTTTCTCTAGCTGCTGAGAGTGGGAGCCACTCTAGTTGCCGTACAGGGGCTTCTCATTGCGGTGGCTTCTCGTTGAAGAGTGCAGGCTCTAGGCATTCGGGCTTCGGGCTTAGTCACTCCACAATGTTCCGTTCTTGGGGACTGCAAATTAAACTTGCAAAAGCCACATTAACAGGAGGAAAGGCATAGCAATTTTATTTGATGCTAATGTTTTAACTTTATGTACATGGACATCTTCATGGAAAAGAAGTGAAGACCCAAAGAAGTGGGTAGGCCAGGTTCTTATACACTATTTTAACAAACGGTGATAAATTGTGGAGAAGCAGGAAGATGAAGGAAAGGGGGTTTGGCTTCTAGGAGTAGCAACTCGTGGGATGGTCAGTGTATGGGGGAACTAATAGAAGATAGGGGCTGTTTTCTCAGGTTTGTTCAGACCCAGCTTGGTGCCCCGTTGCTGTCTCTGCTGGTGAGGGTGGGTGTCTCTCCTTCTGGAATAGGAGCTGGAAGGCGGTGACTTCCGGACAGAAATATACGTCCTGCTCTGAGGCAGACGGGCGGGCACGGAGATCTGTTTGCCTTTGTGCTTCTTATTTGCCTTTAGCTCAAAATAGTCCTGCAAAAAGTGATAGGTTTTGGGGGTGGCACATTCTGATACCCTTCAGGACTCCCAGAGATGGAGAAGCAAAAAGCCTGCTCTCCTCCACTGTGTTTTTTTTACTCTGTCAGACCTACTATGCATCCCTGGATCTTCCCACTCTGCCCCTGGCCATGTCACCTTGGTGTCCTTAGTGGCTTGGCTACCTCAGGGTCCCCCGCCTGTGGGTGGGAGAGTGGGGAAATGAAGAGGGTCCTCAGACCACTCTTTCCGGCTGGCGTCCTGTCCTCAGCTGGCCTGCTGCTCATTTGCTGCACAAATACGTCCTGAGTACCGACTGCTTGCCAGATACTGTTCTGGGTGGAAGGACCCAGGCCTGAATGAGAAGTAGACATCCATCCCAGCCTCATAGTACCAAGAGCATCATCCCATTCAGGGCTGGGACTTCTGGTCAACCTCAGAGGCTGTCAACCAGGCTCTGGAGATTGTTGGCAGTTGGGAATGGAGTTCTGCCTTGCTCACCTCTGACATCCGGCTGGGACCCTGCTTCCCTCACAGGTGTATGAACTGGATGGGACGGTCTACAGCCAAGAGTGGTTGGTGAGGACTTATGAAGAAGTGGCTCATAATTTTGCAAAAACGCATCCTGGGTTTATTGGAATCAAACTCATTTTTTCAGATAACAGGTGAGAGTGAGTGAAGCTGAGTCTGGAGGAACTGAGAAGACGGGCTGTGGGCAAAGCCATGGGGATGGGAGGGGATGGGACAGGAGGAGAAAGGGGTGAGGAGGGGCAGGGAGGCTGTGGCCAGGGGCAGAGACCACCCCCCCCACCACCGCCCTGCCGCCCAGGGTCTAAGCACTGCGGGCTCCATGTGCCATGGAATTCCATGATGTGTCCCACCCTGGCCTGGGTGGTCAGTTATGGGGTTAGTGTTTTTCCCTGCATGTTCCGATGATTTTGTTTCAATCTGTGGCTGGGTTCTGCCTCACAGCAGCCCCATCTGTATGGCATGCTCACACACTGCGAAGGCAGACCCACCCTTGCTCCAAGCAAGGGCAGAAAGCCTATAGGAATTCACCTGACTTTGCCAAGAAAGAGTCTCCCTCTTGTTGAGGGGCAGTCAGTCTGGATAGACTGTGCCATGTCCAGCTAGGTGGCTGGGGAGGGGCAGGCACCCTACTTGCTAAGCCATAGGAGGTGGGAGGGCAATCAGACCTCCCTGGAGCCCCTCGCCTCCTGGTGAGACCTGGGGCCGCTGAAGCTGGTGGGCCAGGGTGGAGCTGGCAGTAGTGGATGGTGAAGGCTCCCTGGGGGCTGGTGGCAGGACCTCCAGGGCAGGACTTCAGTGCCAGCTGCTGTGGGTGCAGGGATGGATGGGCAGGTGTTGGGGGCGCAGAGCTAGGGATCAGAGTGGGTGGGCCAACACCTTCCCCCATCATGGGCCTGCACCTTTTCTCTTGGTGCTCCTGTGGCGATGCTCTTGCCTGGTCCCTGGCCTGGGCTGGAAAGGAGAGAGCTTTGTGGGAGAGGAGGCAGCCTGGTCATCTGGTTTCCGGAGCACTCTGGCCTTTTTGACTGAATCAGGGGCCAGGCCCAGGTGCCCCACAGGGACCGGGTGGCCGTGGCGTTTCACAGGTGCCCAGAGAGCAGAGAGCTGGACGCTTCCAGGACCATCTCTCAGGGACGCAGGGCAGGTTTCGATCACGACCAGTTTTCTTCATCCAAATGCAGATGAGCAAAACTTGCCTTGTGGGCCCCTATCCCACTGGCTTTCCAGAGACTTGGGTCCCTCTGGTGCAGCCAGAGTCCTCGACAGGAATGGATTTGGGCAAAATTTCTGTGTTTAAGAGGGACTCGGCAGCCTGGATGGAGTAGGGTCATGTGCAGTTGTGCCGAGGGTTTGAGACGTGGCAGCTGGGAGCCCTGGATGTGGTCAACCGTCCACTTGGGAGCTGATGCCTGTGTTTCTCTCTGTCTCTCCCACAGAACCAAAAACGAGTCCCTCATCAAGAAATCCATCCAGACAGCCATGGGTCTTCGAGTCAAGTTCCCTGGGATAGTGGCGGGGTTTGACCTGGTAATGGGTGCAGCATGAAGCTCCCAGGGAAAGACTGGGAGGCACTGTTGAGACCCTCCCTTGGGGTCTTGGGGGGTGAAGGGAGAGCAGAAGAGGTCAGAAGAAGGCAGGAAAGGATAAGTCCCGAACAGGAAGGGCCACGAGGAGGGGCTGCCCTACTCCCCGGTCTCCACACTGGGCATGACACCTGGCTCTTCAACCTGCAGCCCAGGGTGGGTGTCTGGAAGCTGAGGTGTGTCTGTACATCTTACCCAAGAGAGCTCACGCTCTTGCTCTCAGACCCACTGGGGCCCCGGAGCGGATCTCAAGGGCTTGTTTCTCTGGACCAGGGTGTCCTCCTGGGGTCCTTGGGGGCTGCTCATAGGCCAGCCTCCCCCAGATAAGGCGGGTGGTTATATCAGGGCCACACAGCTCTCTTTTCTTCCCCAGTCCTGCTACTGGTCTCTCTTTATGGCCGTGACAGAGGCCTTGGCAGTGGTGGCAGGTCCAGGGCACTCTAGCAAGGCGAGGTAGGGGGCCGACAGGCACCCCACGTGCCTGCTCTGTCCTGCAGGTGGGGCGCGAGGACACGGGCCACACCCTGTATGACTACAGGGAGGCTTTGATGATTCCGGCCACTCAGGGCGTTCATCTGCCTTACTTCTTCCACGCGGGAGAGACTGGTGAGCTTGCGACACCGTCGGGCACAGGGCTGATGGGCAGGGCCCCCTCAACATCTCCGAGGCCGCAGATAGGACCCCGGCCGGTGGAGCGACAGCCCCATAGCGGCTCATGGCGCGTGGCCGCTTCACGCACATTGTTGAGTCTATGCTGGTAGCAGCGCCCAGAGAAGGGGGCATGGTGGTGCTGGGGCAGCTGCGCTTCACACGCCTTACCCGGGGCTCTCACCTGGTCCTGCCAGGAGGGCACCCCACCCCAATCTCCAGGCGAGGAGCCCGAGGCTCCAGCCAAACAGGGTGACTGGTGCACGAGAAGGAGCTGGGAACCCTTTCTGATGATGTCAATTTCATAACGAGCAAACCCTGCTTTCGAGGTGGACTCATGTGCAAAGTCAAACCGTGGGAGGTTGGGGGAGAGGGACCAGCAGGCCAGTTCGGTGACTGGGAGGCACTGTCCACCCCCACCAGACTGAGGGGGTGCTGCCTGTCCACGTCCATCGGGCTGAGGTGGGGAACCTTAGTCTGCACCCACCCGGGTGAGGGGGCCCAGCTCTGCTCAAGCAGCCTGGCTGCCCTTGTTTTTGAACTGCCATCTGCCCAGCCAGGTCTCTGTCCCTCAAAGCTCTGTCCGTGGGCTCACTGGTCATTGTTCAGCCTCCAGATGCTCCTCAAAACATGTAAACCCTCAGCAGAAGCAGCAGGTCGCGGCTGCAACGTCAGATCTCAGGGAAGATTTGGGGGGCTTAGACCTGCTGCACTGCACCCCTCAGAGCATCCGAGGCTCCGGCCACCTGAGAGGACCAAGGAGCCAAGGGCAGAGTCAGGATTTCACAGCCAGGCTGAAACCTGGCATCTCACAGCGGCTCCAAAGTAAGGGTTCCCGCACATTAATCTCTTTTTCTGGACATTTCAAGTCCATTTGGAGCCAATTTAGATCAAAGCTGTTCTAGGAGATGTAGAGAAGGGTGTGTGGGGGATGGGAAGCTGGGATGGGTCAGGGCAGGCAGGGGACGTGGCAGTTGTTACCCTTGAAGGCCCTGAGGTTTGGTTGGGAAACCACAGTCATCTCTGAAATAAACTCAATGCTACGACATGGACCTAGGAGAAGATTTTGCCAGGACTTGAATATTTAATGGGCTTCCCAGGAGGCGCCAATACTTTGGCTGTCTGATGTGAAGAGTGGACTCATTGGAGAAGACTCTGAAGCTGGGAAAGATTGAGGATAGGAAGAGAAGGGGATAACAGGATGAGATGGTTGGATGGCATCACTGACTCAATGCACATGAGTTTGAGCAAAGTCCAGGAGATAGTGAAGGACAGGGAAGCCTGGTGTGCTGCAGTCCTTGGAGGTCGCAAAGAGTTGGACACAACTGAGCAACTGAACAAAATCCAGGTGGCTTAGCAGGTGAAAAATCCACCTGCAATGCAGGAGACCTAGTGTTCGATTCCTGGGTCGGGAAGATGCTCTAGAGGAGGGCACGGCAGCCCACTCCGGTACTCTTGCCTGGAGAATCCCACGGACAGAGGAGCCTGGTAGGCTACAGTCCATGAGGTTGCAAAGAGTCAGACATGAGTGAGTGACCCAGCATGCACCTTTAAAAAAAAAAAAAAGAAAAGGAAAACATCTTTGAAAAGAAAGTGTTAGGAAACCAGTGAAAATTCTTCTAAAGCACATGCTCTTACCAGCATTGGGAATTCTTGGGCTTCGTTCCCAAGAGAAACATGGAATTTTCACATTTCACATGTGGGTCAGTTAGGATGCTTTTGGTGTCCAGTAATGGGGCCCACAAACCCTGTAGGCCCTGCTTTCAGGTCTGCTGTGATCGTTCACGGAAGCAACCTTGCCGTCCTCCTGGGCCTGGGATCTCTCCCCATTTAGTCACAGATAGTGAAGTCACATCTGGGTGTGACCACATCCAATGAAGCCAAAAAACAGCTGCTTCCTCCAGGGCAACTCCCTGAATGGGAGAGGAGCGGGAGCTGCAGGAGCCCTCCACCCCATCCCAGGCTGCTGGGAAGGCTGGCGGAGTCAGAACAGTCTTCTCACCCCTAACCAGGAGGCCCTGCCAGTGGGAAGGTCCAGCGGGGTGGCTTGTTCCTGCTGGCCGTGGCTACCTTGCCATGGGTTGTCCCAGGAGTTTTGTTAAAGACGGAAGTTAAAGTAAGTGCAGATAGTGCAAATCGTTACAGTGATAGTCTGCAGCACACTGTAAAGATCTTACACATGAAATTCCAAGAGAGCAGTTTCTAGAAACAAACGTAAGATGGAAAGAAACAATATGGGGAAAACAGGGGCAGGGAATTCCCTGGTGGTCCAGTGGTTGGCGGGGGGGGTCTGTGCTTCCACTGCAGGTTTGATCCTTGATTAGGGAACGGAGATCTCGCGTGCCACCTGGTTCGGCCGGAAAAAAAAAAAAAGAATACGGACTATGGGTCAAGCAGACCAAGACTTGAAGCCCACTTTTTCTGCTCTCTACGTGAGCAGAGCCTCTTCCCTTAGCCTATAAAGCCTGTGTGGGTTTCCGGGTTTCCGCTTCCTCACCTGTTACGCACGTACACACACACATAGGTATACACAGGCGGGCCGTACACCCTCCTGCAGTGTTGTCAGTAGGAAAAGTGTGTGCACATTTGTGTTAATGTTCATTTCTCTTCCTTTTCCTGCCTGGGAACTCTGGGGCCTTCACCTGCCGAAGGTCTGGGGTCCTATTCATTCTACTGAAGACCCCTCTCTATTCCCAGATTTGGAGGGAACTCCTGTAGACAGAAATCTTCTGGATGCTGTGATACTGAACTCAACCCGGATCGGCCATGGGTTTGCTTTGAGCAAGCACCCGGCAGTCTTAGCTGAAGCTTGGAAGAAGGATATCCCCATTGAAGTCTGTCCCATCTCCAACCAGGTACCGGCCTCCCCAGCCTCCCTCCCTGTGGTTGCTCCGTGACGCCCTTGTTCTCTGTGTCCTTCCACTCTCTCTCTCTCACTAGCATTCATGAAGTTTTTTAGGAATGGCCTCTGCCTAAAATGTTCCCGGTAATGAGGGTCCCCAGTGGGACAGGACCATGGGCAAAGCTGTAGACAGAGCTAAAGATGCCCTGGGGGGCATGCAGGGGGGAATGTGGGATCCCCCACTGCCACATGGCTCCTCAGGGCTCTGTGCTCAGGACAGCGGCTCAAGCTGGGCCAGGGGAGACCAGATGTTTGAGTAGGACTGGCTCTTCCTGCATAGGACTTTGCCCAGAGTTGTCCTGATGCCTGGAACAACACAGTCTCACCTCCCTCGTGACGACTCCTCAAGGATCCACGCTTGTCTCTGCCCGAGCAGGTCCTGAAGCTGGTGTCCGACCTGAGAAACCACCCCGCCGCCGTCATGATGGCTGCTGGGTACCCCATGGTGATCAGCTCAGACGACCCCTCAGCCTTCGGGGCCAGAGGCCTGTCCTACGATTTCTACGAGGCCTTCATGGGCATCGGTGGGATGTCGGCCGACCTGAGGACGCTCAAACAACTGGCCATCAACTCCATCAGGTGAGTCTGCCGTGCGATCCACTCCACCACCGCCTGAGTCCACCGCTCTGAGGCGTGGGCAGAGGTCCAGAAGGTTCCCGTGAGCTTCTCTGCCTCTTATGCCGTTACTACTCTTGGACTGGGGACATGGAGCCCTGCCAACACCCGAGGTCCCCTCCTGCCCCCTCCCCATGCTGACCTGGGCATCCTGCCCCCACCAACAGGTACAGCGCCCTGTCGGAGACCATGAAGAAGTCTGCCATGGAGACCTGGGAGGAGAGGTGGCAGAAGTTTGTAGCTGGGCTGGCCAGGGGCCCCAAGTGAGGGGACAGCTGTCTGTCACCCTCCACCTCTGCTTCCCTCCTCCCAATGGTCCAGAATCCAGGGAAGTCACCTCCGTTTGTCCATCAGGCCGCTGTGACTCTGGCCTGACTCACATGAGCCCCTAATTCATCTCCCTCTTCTCTTTGCCCTCTCCAGCTCATTTTCCCCAGAGCAGTGATTGTTTCAAGTTAAATTAAACCAGGGTACTCCACTGTGACAATTCAGAGCACTTAGAACTCGCCCTCCTCCACCAAGCTCCCACCGGGCTCCCAGCATCCTGTGAACAGGGGTCTCTCCCATGTCATCCCACCCCAGGCCCCCAAGCACACTGGCCTCTGGCCTTAGGCCCCTCCTGGCCCTCTCAGCTGGGAATGCTGTTTCTCCCCACTTCCGTCTGCTGCCTCCTGTCACCCTCAGGGTTCGTTTCAGGTCCTAGTCTCAGAAAGACTTGTCCCTTGGGGCACCTTGCTCGCTCCCTCCTGACTTCACCCGATGTGTCATTACGGATTTATTTCTGCGCGGCCTCCCTCCCCCAGACCTTCAGCTGCACAGGCACTCGTGGCCAGTTCACGTCCAGTGCGAGCCAGGAGCCCAGCCTGCCCCTTGCCTGGTTGGCCCTCAATAAATGTTGTGTTGCAAGAATGCCTGTGCCCTGTCGTGCTGAGCTGGGTCAGATCCGTCTCCCAGCCCAGCCCTTGGGAGAAAGAGGGCAAAGAGCCAGCCTGGCTTTCCTGGGCCCTGGGTATGAAGGAGGACCAATGCCTTCCTTACAAGGCCCGACAATGTGAGTCTTCTTCTTATCCCCTGTCCCCTGCATGGAGCCCGCAGGACCTCCCCCTGGGCTCGGGCTCCTGATGCTGGACAGCCTGCTGACTGGGGTCCTCAGCCACAGGCTGGTTCCCAGAGGGAGTCAGATAATCTCAAAAACCTTTTGATTCACAGCCTTCACCAATCCCACGGTGGGGCACACAGGTCCCAGTGCAGCTGACTGCGATTCAATGAATGGTGACAACAGAACATAGCAGAATGGGCTTCGCTAGCAGGTTGTCATGGTCACGGGGGTCTTCTTGGAGTGTAGGGTCTCTGATTTGGGAAAACAAACCAGCTGTGGTGCCTTCATTCTTGTTAAACAGGCAGAGTCCAAGCAGAGAACGAGAAACACCAGTAGGGCCAGACCTGAACTCACCAGGTTGCTGCTGGCAGAGAAGGGAAAGCTGGTTTCACACACACCTCCTGGGACTTCCTGAGGGGCCCTGACATGCTGATCTTCTAACCTGTGTTAGTTGAATTCTTATAAACAAAATCAAGGTGCACGGTGCGAGGGGGGCTTGCTGTTTCAGGAAATTTGTAGCAGAAGCTCCTGTTCACAAAACACCTTTTTCTGATTTGAACTCCAGGAGTCTATATTTCTTAGACTGAGGTCAAATTCCTTTTAAAAACTCTTTTATTATCATTTTGGCTACCCTGGGTCGAATCTCTCTAGGCTGAACACTCTCAGTTTCAAAAGGACCGGGTAGGGACCCTGCCTTCTAATGGAAGATGGTCCAGGCCACATTAGCGGACGGACACGAAAGATGACGTAGAAAATGTCTGGAAGATAAAAATATCACATAGTGATTTTTCTGGTTCTACCATTTCTTCTGTATTTATTAGCTGCCATTCTTCTGTAAGAAGAACTTTTTCTCATTTATCGGTTGGTTGATTACCAGTATGGCTCATGGAATCTGGCTATCAGTGGATTATAATCTATGACTATTGTTATTTATTTTGATGCCCAACTTTTGTAGATGTGGCCACGGGAACTCTGTTAAGCTGGCTCCTGAGACTCTTGGAAAAATTCCTATTATTCTTTGATCACTTATTTGCTTTCTGACACAACAAAATGTTTTAGGTTCATTTTACACTTTCCATGTCTGTGGCTGAAGATCAACCATTTCTCCAAAGAGCTCTGGTTCTTTTTCATAGAGAATAATATTTAGAAGCCTTGATCTGGGCATTAGATGTTCCTGTTGCTACTGATGTGTGTAAAAATAAGCAGACATACATAAATACAGTTTATATATGTATGTGTGTGTTTAGTCACTTAGTCGTGTCTGACTCTTTGGGACCCCATGGACTGTAGCCCACCAGGTTCTTCCGTCCACTGGATTTCCCAGGCAAGAACACTGGAGTGGACTGCCCATTCCTTCTTCAGGGGATCTTCCTGACCCAGGGATCAAACCCGTGTCTCCTGTGTCTTCAAGACTGCAGGCAGATTCTTTACTCACTGAGCCACTGGAGAAGCCCAGTTTATATATGTTAGAAGCGAAGTGAAGTGAAGTTGCTCAGTCGTGTCCGACTCTTTGTGACCCCATGGACTGCAGTCCACCAGGCTCCTCTGTCCATGGGATTTTCCAGGCAATATACTGGAGTGGATTGCCATTTCCTTCTCCAGGGGATCTTCCCAACCCAGGGACTGAACCCGGGTTTCTCGCACTGTAGACAGATGCTTTACCGTCTGAGCCACTAGGGAAGTTCATATATGTTAGAATGCAATATATATTTAGACACGTACATTTTATGTTTCCAAATTTATCTGAGTTTTTAAAAAAACCATGGGTCTATATCCACATCTCCAATTTTATTAAAGACCATAGGGTTGATTCCAGCCTCAGCCCTCCCATCTCCCTCTGTTCCCCACCAGTGAGAACATGGCACCCACGACCTCCAAGGCATCTTCAAGGCATCTTGATATTTGCTGATGCCCTTGTTTGTGGTCCCCCTTGGATCTCCGCTGCAGCCTTTTCCATTGGCCCCTCCCACTGGTCCCAGGTGCCTCCAAGGGAGGGAGAGGACAAGGGAGATGTTTGGAAGAAAGGAAATCCGTGGGCTTTCGTGTTCGGGAGCGACTTAACATACGAACGGATTTACCGGTGTTACTGAAGCTCTGTCTCAGGGGCACTGACCCCCTTGCAAGAGAAGCTGCATTAGCGATTTTAAATCCTCTCTAAGAGGGACCTTTGAACTTGTCGTGACGCCTCAGAGGCCCCCCGTCCAGGTGGGCGTTCATCCGGGATGAGGCAGATGCAGAGCTGAGATCAGTTACAGTGAGGTCAGCACTCCAGCCTGGAAGGGGACCTGAGGCTCTCAAACCATCCTCTACTGTCGGGAGGCACTGCCAGGAACTTCCTCAGGAAGACCTGCCTGTTGAATTTTTTTTACAGCTCACCAGCAAATAGGTGGCTCACCCACCTCAGCCACCTCGAATGGATCCGCAAATGTCCCCTTCCCCAGATGAGGTGCTTGAATGACTGATATGAGCCATGCGCCTTGCAAGACTGGACCCCTTGAGGTCTGGCTATGTGTAGACGCATCTCTTGGCAGAATTAAATCAGACTGCTGATTATAATTAACATTATAAATGTTATATTATAACATTATAAATGTTATTTTCACATACATGTTACTTTATACATATGTTTCACATATGTTACTTTACATATATATTCCACATATATGTTACTTTAAATAGCAGTCATCCTAAAGACAATGCAACCTTCTTTGTCCTTTCTGCTGTGTCTGGAAGCGTGTTCATCCACCACGCGGGGTCTGGCAGCATGGTGGGGGTGGCGAGCACTTTCAGATGAGAAATAAGGATAGCTCCCAGTTCTCACCTGGATGGTGTGGCTCAGGCAGTGATGCTGGGTTCCACAGGGTCCAGGCGTTTCAGCCAATAGCCTTCAGGGTGGCCAGGATCCGACCTTCCAAAGGGCCTTTTCCTGGGGACTGTCTGGAGACCATGTTAGGGGAATAGGTCTGCTAGGTCCAGCCAGACCTCCCTGGGGCTAAGCCCCCTCTTGGGGGTAAGTGTCAGGGGACTGGAAGTTTTAGATTCACAGAATGAGAGTTGGGAGCGGCCCGAAGATCATTTTATCTAACCTGAGTGACAGGGACTCAACTGGGGCCCAGAGAGGGCCAGTAACTCTCCCAGGTCACACAGCAGGTGACAGCCACTTCCCTGGCTAAGTGATCACCTTACAACACGCAGCTATTTTCTCTCCTGTCAGGGGTTCCTTTATGGAGGGTGGAGTTCACTCTAACCAGCTCCTAACCCACCCACAGTCGCTCCATTCCCGTCTTAGTTCAGCGAGGCCAGGACGCATCAGGTCTCAGGCGGCAGTCTGACCCTTCCCCTGCCCACTCTTGAGAGCCCCTGATTAGCCTTCGGCGGTGTCTCAGCCCCGGAAACTGTCTCCGCTTCCTGTGGCCCGGGAGGAACGGATTCTTGCCCGGAGCCTTTGTCCAGGGTCCCCCGCTCCCCCGCCCCCGGGGGCTGTCGTGGAAGAAGCGGCGCGCACCTGTTGCACCTGCGTTGGCAGCATCCGCGGCGGGAGGATGCTTCCTGTGGCCCGGGAGGAACGGATTCTTGCCCGGAGCCTTTGTCCAGGGTCCCCCGCTCCCCCGCCCCCGGGGGCTGTCGTGGAAGAAGCGGCGCGCACCTGTTGCACCTGCGTTGGCAGCATCCGCGGCGGGCGGCGCGCGGCTGACCCCTCGTGGCCGCCGTAGGTAGAGCAGGCGCCGCCGCTCGCTCCCAGCGCCCTCCCGGGTTCAGACTCGCCGGCTGCCGCGCGCTTCCTTCTTCCAGGTGAGCGAGCACACCTGGGGTCTGTGCCCCCGGCTTCGGCCTTCTCGCTTGCACTGCCCGCCTCCGCTGCTTTGCCCCATCCGCTCCGGGAAGAAAGGCTAACTCCTGTCGTGGACATCCTGCGCTTTGAACCGGCTTAGAGCTCATAGTGGGAGGAGAAGGTAGGGCCACCGCAGTGTTATATTTTGTTACATTTAAAACAAAAAGTTCGAATACACATGGAATCACATTTCAAAAATCAAAAAACACGAAAAGGGATACTTTGAAAGGTTTAGACCCCCCCTCTGCCCCCGCCCCCGACCTTTCCCACTCCACCTATTTCTCCCACCACGTTTATTAGTTTTTTGTGTGTGTTTCTTTGCATAATAAACAAATGCACATGTAAACTCGGTTTCCTTTTCTGTGATGAAAGGCGCACATTGCCCACCTGTCCGGAGCTTTGCTTTGCTTTTAGTTGAGGGTCTTCCTCCCACCTCTTCCCTCCCTGCCTCTGTCTCAATCAGGGTTTGGGGGTGGGGTGGGAAGACACACCAGAGCTTAATAAACAAGGTCCTCTAGCTGACACCTGGGTTCTTTTCTTTCAAATGTGTGTGTGTGATAGTCGCTCAGTCGTGTCCAACTCTTTTCGATTCCATGGACTGTAGCCTGCCAGGCTCCTCTGGCCATGGGATTCTCCAGGCAAGAATACTGGAGTGGGTTGCCATGCCCTTCTCTCTTTTCAAATATATGTTAGGCTAAACTCTTGGAACTTCCCCGCCCGTCCAGTGGTTAGGACTCCATGCTTTCACTGCTGAGGGTGCAGGTTCAATCCCGGAGCTAAGATCCCTCAAGCTGCAAGTTCTGGCCAGGCCAAAAAAATAAGACAAAAAAACTCAAAAAGCCCAAACTCTTGCAATATAATAAGTAGCTAATTTATGCAATGAATGAATAAAGAGCCAGGTGACAGAAGCCCTGAGGGCAAGTTCCTGGGCTTATAGACAGCACCTCCACCACCTCCGCGGGTCAGAGGACGTGCAGTCACCCTTGCTTCGTGGGAAGCAGGGTCTTCCTTTACATGTCAAAGCTAGAGGGTCCATGCAGGTTAGAAGTAGAAATGGGAAAAAGAAAGTATATGGACAACATTTTGAAGGGAAAAGTAAGAAACCAGACATAATTTTCTGTAGACTCTGCAACACTGCTCAGAGGGGAGTTGGAGGCCGAGGGGATCAGCACCTTGGTCAGTCTGGATCCAAGAGCTCCTGGAATGGCCTCTTCCAACCCCCTCGCCCGAACCATCCTGTGATGTTGGGAGCTGTATCTGGGATCCCAGAGCTCTTCCAGAAAAACCCACCCTTCTTTCCCCCAATAACTTACACAAAGCCAAATAGAATAAAGCTGCCTAGAGTAGAGGGTTAAGGGGGCCGGGACCCCAGGGGAGAGTGGCAGGGTTGTGAGCTCCTATTCCAGATGGCCTACAGCCCTGCAGAGTGGGAGACCCACGAGGTAAGGGGTCCAACGTTGATGGACCCTGAAAGTATTAAGCTCGGTGAAATAAATCAGCAAAAACCAAATGCTGTGTGAGCTCACTTACATGTGAAATCTAAGAAACAGAATAACCAAGCTCACAGATCCAGAGAACCAGAGACTGGTGATTGCCCGAGGCGGGGTGGGGTTGCGAAATGGGAGAAGGGGTCAAGAGGTATAAACTTCCCATTGTCTGATAAATAAGACAGAGCTCAGACGCGGTTCCCAGAGGCCGAGGCAGAACTACAGCTCCCGAGATGTCCCGCGCCAGCCCCACGCCCCCCGATACTGAGGCGAGACTACAATTCCCGTGGTGCCTCGGGCGCCGCCGGCCTCTGATTGGCTGCGCGGAGCGCGCAGGCGGCGGCCCATGGCTGTGCTCGGCGAGGTGGCGGCGCGGTGGGCGCCGGGGCTGTGGCGGCGGGCGGTGCGCGCGGCCGCGTGGCTCGGGGGCAGGCGTTTCGCGAGCGGCGGAACGCAGGTGAGGGCGGCGGATACGGGGTGGGCGGCGGGAGCCCGAGGGACCTCTCGTGCCGGACTCGGAGCTGGGTTCCCGACCTCTGGATGTCATTTCCACTCTCCCGCCTTGGCCGCGAGTGGCGACGTCACGTCCCCTGCGGGCCTGCCACGCGGGTCACTGTCTCCCCGGCTCCGTCCGCACAGCCCCCCGTCGCGGGGGCCACCCGGGGGCTGGGGACTCGGGACCCTAGGCAGGACCCCAGCCCCCCAGGTCCTGACTTTCTCCACTTTCCTGGTGGCGAGAGTGGGAGGAGGGAGAAGTGATGCCGCTCCTTTCGGAGTCAGCCCTGCCCGGGCCACTCACTCCCCGTGTGACTTAAGGCAAGTTACCGCCGCCCCTTGGTGTTCACAGGGGACACCGAAACCCTCGGGTGCTTGAATCCCACAGCTGGGCCCCGCATCCGCGGATGCACCAACCCGCTTGGTGTGTGAGGCTTGCCGTCACAGTTGGTTTAATCCAGGGCTTGCCTGGTGGCTCAGCGGTAAAGAATCTGCCTGGAATGCAGGAGACATGGGTTCAATCCCTGGATCAGGAAGATCCCCTGGAGAAGGAACTGGCCACCCACTCCAGTATTCTTGCCTGGAGAATCCATGGACAGAGGAGTCTGGCAGGCTATATAGTCCATGGTTCGCAAAGAGTCAGACACGACTCAGCGACTAAGCACGTCGGCGTCAGGGCTAGCCCTTAGCATGCAGTGTTTTTGCAAGAGGCTACCACGGGCACTTTGTGTGATGTAGGCAGTACCTGTCACAGGGACTGCAGAGATGGAGCTAGTCGGAGTGGACAGTGTCCCAAATGGTGGTTGTGCTGCTATTGTTGAAAAACACATCCACCAGTTCCAGATAAGAAGCAGAAACACAAAGGAGCATCTTCGTTGTCCCTTCATTTCAAACTAATCTTAAAACCACACTTTTAAAAATTGAAGTATAGTTGACTTACAGTATTGTGTTAATTTCAGGCATATAGCAAAGTGGTTTAATTGTGAGTGTGTACATATACATATATATGTGTATATACACACAGTAGTACACACATATATATGTTTTTTCAGAGTCTGTTCCATTATAGGTTATGGCAGAACATCAAGTATAGTTCCCTGTGCTATATGTTAGTTCCTTCTTTATTTTATATATAGTAGAAAACCACACATTTTAGCACTGCCACAAATATGAACTTTAATTAGAAAATCTAGCCTGATACCCAGGACTAATTAAAAATAATGAAGTGATATAGAATAAAAATACAGAAGAGAATAAAAAGAAAAAAGAATGAGAAGAAAAAGAATCTAATCCTGTTTCCTTTGCTCTAGGAAACTTCACTTAAAAAATTAATAGATGTTATTTTTTAGAGCAGTTTTAGGTTTTCAGAGAAGCTGAGCAGTAAGAGTAGAGAAGCCCCAGACCCCAGTCCTCCCGTTTCCTGTTCTTAATGATGGAGGGGCCTTGACTCACTCAGTTGGTGGCTAGATCCTGTTTCTGTGACTGCACACACCTGATCGTTGGAGGTAGAGTTTACACACCCACAGGAATAGATGAGGGAGTGCCCGGTCATTGCTAAATTGTCCTGAGACCTTCTTGTTCTTAGTAGTGGGGTCTGTGGATTCTTATGTCTAAGAGAGCAAACTATTTAGAATATGGCCACTAAGAGCAGTGAAACTATGGTCAGCTTTTGCTGTCATCAGCACAAACAAGCTATCTTATATTTTAACTGTGTATTTAAAAAGGAAATCTAAGAACAGTATTATGAACTGCATAGACCCATCTTCCAGAATCAGCAGTTATTAATATTTGGCTGTACTTGCTTTGCTTATCTCCCTCCACCCTCTTCTATTTTGTGTCTCTAAGAGTTTGAAATGAATCCCTGATTTCTTGTTATTTCAACCCTAAATTCTTCTCTGTGCACCTCCAAGAAAATAAGGATATTCTGAACATAAACACAATATGTGTGCGATGAGAGTGGCTTGACTTGGCTGATGCAAACAAAAGGAAAATGGCAAACAGGTTAGGTTGGATTTTTCTGACAATTGAAAAACGTCTTGTGTGTTAATAGTTCATAAAATAAGAGGTGGGATGAATTTTTAAAAAGAGAATAGTGTTCAACTTTGTAAATCCAAGAAATGCAGATTGAGAGGAGATTTTTTCTTTTTTTTAACTTTGAAACTAACAAGACATTTGATTCTTAACAAACTCTTTGATATTGTGAAAACCTCTTTGGCAAGGGCACCAGGGTCCATGTGAGCTGATACATGTTTTAGAAGACAGCTTGTTAGGAGGTGTTCTGTCTTTGAAATGTCTGTACCCATTTGGCTTACTACCCTTGCTTCTAAGAATCTAGCTTAAGGAAATGTCCGTAATATGGAAAAATCAGCAAGCAGGAGGAGGTTCTTTATAATGTAATTTGTAGCCGCAGAATATGGGGAAACCTAAGTGAGATAAGGGAAACCTAATATTAGTGGAATATTCACTGAGAATATTATGTAGCCAGAAACATGGAGGATGTAAGTCTGTGTGTACTGATGCCGAAAGAAAACCAAGAGAGACCAGTGAAGAGAAGATGGGAAAAAAGCACAGCATAGTGCCTTCTGTGTGTTGGCGAAAAGATGAGAAAGTAGCACCATCCAGGAAGGGTTTCTGGAAAATACCAAGAGGGGTTGGCACTGGGTGGAAGAGGAAGCAGGAATCGTAACATTTTTTTCTCTATGTCATCTGTAGCGATTGAGTGGTTTTTAAAAGCTCTGTGTGTGCTGTTATGGTAAAACTTAAAAGGTGGTTATGAAGGCTGTTGCAATAGATTAAAATGTTTCACATCAAGCAAAAAGAACGGGGCACAAAATCATACATATAAGGTGCAGTCTCAGCCACGTAACAAACAGAAGACTAGAAAAAGGCGATCAAAAGAAATACTGATCCGTCGTGTTCAAGTCCTGGGCTTATTTCTGAATTTCTCTATTTTCCAATTTAAAAAATTCCTTTAGGGACCTCCCTGGTGGCTCAGTGGTAAAGAATCTGCCTGCCAGCGCAGGAGACGGTGATTCGATCCTGCTTGGGGAAGATCCCACAGCGCGTGGAGCATCTAAACCCATGCACCACAGCTGCTGAGTGTGCTCTGGAGCCGGGGAGCTGCAGCTACTGAGCCCACCCGCCACAACTAGAGAAACACACAACTAGCTTTCTCGATGCAACTAGAGAAAGCGCGTGCAGCAACAAAGACCCAGCACAGCCATAAATAAATAAATGAAATTAAAGTAATCCTTTATATCAGTTATGCAAAAATAACTTTAACCAAATAGTTACGTGCTTAAAAATACCTGAAAAGGCCTAATTCTCTATTGCAGATGGATCTGCCTGGCCGGCAACCCCAAGTCATCCTCTGGAATCCGTGGCCCGGGCTGGCCCGAGGGTGGGGATGAGGCCTCCTCCCTCGCCTCCCCACCCCACTACCCCTCTGCCTGACTTGGGCCGTTCTCGTCTCCTCTCCGTGCAGAGCCCGCCCACTTTTGGGTTGCTGTTGGACATTGATGGGGTGCTGGTGAGGGGCCACCAGGTCATCCCTGCCGCGCAGGAGGCCTTTCGCCGGCTGCTGGACCCTCAGGGGCAGCTGCGGGTGCCCGTGGTCTTCGTCACAAATGCTGGGAACATCTCGCAGTGCAGTAAAGCCGAGGAGTTGTCGGCCCAGTTGGGCTTCCAGGTGAGGACCTCCCCCCACCATGGAACCCCTTTCTCCAACACTGACTGCACCCTTGCCCCGGGGTGGGGGACACTGTGGATGAGCCAGTGTAAATCTTCCATACGAGCTGGAAAAATAACTTGAAGCTCAAGGCCAGACTCAGGGAGAGAGCCCCATTGGCAGAGTCCTCTTTTATGAAAGTGAGCACTGTGGACTTGGCCATTTCTGTCTTTCCTCCCGGGCCTCAGGGTCACGTGTTTCTAAGTGTCCATGTGCTGGGGGGATGCTGAGGTGACAGTGCTCTTTTCTTATGAGTAGGATGGCACAGTTCTGGAGCTCTTGTCTTTCGCCCACCAGCAGCTCTCACCCCCCAGCATCCACATGGCATGTGTTGGCAGTGGATCTGGATTTTGGAAAGAGTCCTCATGAAACCTAGAGAGTAGAGCCATTGCTGAGTGGCTGGGACACTGCTTGGGGACAAGGCTGGTCCTCCCCTGGTGTCCAGACAGTGGGTGTTTGAGGTCGCCATTAGCATAGATGCTGAAAAGCCAGGTTTTATTTAGAACTGAAAACTGTCAGAGGCAGAGGCAGGTCTGAGCTCGTGCACGAACCCTGTGGTTTTCCAGCAGGGCTGAGAGATCGGGGTGTGGGGAGCAGGGCGAGCGGGGCCTGTGGTGGCCACAGCTCCTGCAGGCTCTGCTGTCCGGGCCCCTCACCCATGTTGGGGTAGCTCCAGAAGAGTTGGGCCCCCTCTGGGCCCGTTTCTCCTCCCCGTGTCCCCACTGCTCCCGACGCTGCCCTTGGCTGCCCTCACCTGCGTGTCATCTGCTCTCCCTCTCTCGGCTGCCCTGCAGGTGCAGCCTGACCAGGTGATCCTGTCCCACAGCCCCATGAAGCTCTTCTCGCAGCATCATGACAGGCGGATGCTGGTGTCTGGGCAGGGGCCCCTGGTGGAAAACGCTCGAGCGTATCCTTCTGCTGCTTCCAGCTCTGCTGTCCTCGCCCGGCTGAGGGGACTGGGGCCCAGCCTGCTTGGTGCCCACGAGAGGAGGGAGGGCAGCTCCCAGGTGTCCAGCCCTGGTGTCTGGGGGTTCCTGAAGGCCCACCATCAGCCCACTGGGCAGCTCCCTGGAGAGTCTGACTCACCGTGGCCCGAGAGCCCAGGTGGTTCTGTGGTCCAGTTAGGGCCCCACGGCTCCCTGTGCTCAGTGTGCATCTGTGTGAGGCTCACCTCCAGGCGTGTGCTTATAAGGATCAGTCCCCACTCTGAAGCATCCCGTTCACTTGCGGCTCCTGCGAACCCGAGCTGAGCACTGGTGTGGGCAGCCACGCCCTGGGGGCCAGAGCAGCACACGCCTGCTGCCTCATCAGGGCTCCTGCTGGAGGCAGCGAGAAGGGCCTTAGGAAGGAGCACAGCAGAGAGCGTTGGAGAGTGAGGCTGCATTGTGTCCCCCACCCCCTTTAGACTGAATCTGATCCATCTGCCCATCGTCCAGATGTCATCCGGCCTGGCTTCTCCAGGTTCTGCCCAGCCTCCTCCTCACCGAGGAGTCTTCTCTCAGCCGTCCTCAGAGTGCTGGTGCTCCCGGCTCTGGGCCAGTGTGAGCTCGGGGATGGGGCTTCCTGTGTGCCTCTGCCCGGGGGTGCCCACCACCGGCACCCACGCCTGCATGCAGTAGCTGCTGGTGCGTGCTGGCCTCATGTGCTCTGTCTAGGGTTGAGGCGGGCTTGATCGGGTTGGGGGTGCTTCCTTCACTTTCAAAGGCATCTCCCCCCGCACCCTGCCCTGGCCACTTTGCTTCCTGACCTTGCTGCAGACTGGGTTTCAAGCACTTGGTCACAGTGGATGAGCTGCGGGCTGCCTTCCCTGTGCTGGACATGGTGGATCTGCAGCGGCGGCCCAAGACCACGGTAACGGGACATGCTCGGGCCCCCCTCGCTGACCCTGCAGCCTTGCCCCCAGAGAGCAGGTCCCTCGCAGGACACGACTGGCCGAGGATTTAGTCCCTAGATGTGCATGGTGAGGACTGTCCTCTCTCCTTCTAGAGTCCTCTCGTCCCCTCCAGCTGGTGGCTTTGTGCTTTACCAGCTCTCCCAGTCACCTGGGAGGACCCTAGCCTTTGTAGGGTTGATCGTGGCTCTGCAGTCCTGGGGCCCCTGGTGGGGCGGGGCTCCCATCCCTCCCCTGCCTCTGAGCCACGCACTGTGTGTCCTCAGCCAGGCGTCGCCCCAGCTCTCAGGACAGCACAGTGACAGCCCCCAGGGATGTGCTTGGCCCAGGTCTCAGCTGGTCATTGGCAGAGCCGAGACCTGGGCAGCTGTTCCTGGAAGGAATGGGCCCCAAGACCGCAGTCAGTGGTGGCCCTGCCCCCGGAGTGACGCCAGGCTCCTATCCCTCCTGGGCTCATCTTCTCGGCCGCCTGATTCCAGACCGGCACCTCCCATCCTTGCTGCGAGAAGACAGTGGAGCAGCCGACCCCTGGCTGACCTTCACACGTGGTGCCCCCGCTGGGCACTCTCACCCTCTCCCTGGGGACCCCCCCCTTGGCCTGTCAGCTTCACCTCGGCTTGGGCCACACCAAGGGACCCTCTGTCTGTCCTCATACATCCCAGCCCTGGAAACCAGGTGACCATGGCATTGACGGTCTCTTCTTGGTCTCTTGCAGCCGCTTCCAAGGAGTGACTTCCCTGCGATTGAAGGTAATGAGGTCCCTGCGTGATGTGGGCAGTGTGGGCAGGGTGCTAGACACTGGGCTCTGGTCTCCATCTGCCATTCACCACCTCTGAGACATTAGCTGCTCATCTTTCCTTCCCCATGCCACCTGCCTCATTATTCCAGAAAAATTGTAAAGGTGGAAAATCTAAGTGGAAAGGTGCCTAAGGTAACCTGGCCCAGTGTTTCTCAGCCCTGTTGAACCCAGTTCTGCCTGGGCAACAGAAAAAATATTGTATGGTTCCACTTACTATCCTGAGTGTTCTCATAGATACTATAACTTTCCTATACACAAATGTTATGGAGAAGGAAATGGCAACCCATTTCAGTATTCTTGCCTGGAGAATCCCATGGACAGAGGAGCCTGGCAGGGTTACAGTCCATGGGGTCGCAAGAGTCGGACACGACTTAGTGCCTCAGCCACCACCACCACCATACACAAAGGTTAATTCACTCGAAAGCCATAATTGTATGGAGAAATAAACGTTTTTTAGTAAGGTAATCTGCATTTCAGTGTGTAATAATTACCCAAGAGAACATAGTTAAGTAGCAAAATGATCATAGCAAAAGTAGAATCCCCGGGAGTGTCACAGCTATAAACGCAGTGTGTTCACGGGTGTGTAGGTGTGCCTCAGTGTGACAAACGCAGTGTGTTCACAGGTGTGTAGGTGTGCCTCAGTGTGACTCAAGTTAGGGGCAGTGTCATCACTGGTGATGTGCTTTTCCCGATTGGGAATAAATCTTGGTAAAGTTTTGAAGAAATGAAGTGCAGTCTTCTCATGACCAACATGATAGTTGCATTTTGGAAAAAATCTGTGTTTATGAAAACCCTACCAAAAAATACGTTGTGGGGAATGGAATTAAGATTTAGGCATATCTCATGGTAAGCAGGTGGTTCTGTGTGTCAGCTGTCAGTAGACCTGGGGGGCTTGACTGAGCAGGGCTGTGCTGAGCCCCTCGCGTCCCAGCCCCTCCCACAGCCCTCACTGCGCGTGTCAGTCCTTATGACAATGAAAACAGCTCCCTGGGGCGTGCTGCCCAGCGGGCCGTGGACTGGCCAGCGCCTGGTCTTGAAGCTGGCGCGGAGCCTGTGGGCAGCTCAGCCTGGGTGTTCTGCCGGGTCTCACTTTGATCCTCCGCACAGCAGTGAGTGTTGTCCTTATGTAGTTGAGGAAGCCGAGGCTGAGACACGCTGAGAACTAGCCTACAGTCTCAGAGGGACGTGGGCAGCGTCGGCCCTGTGACCCTGTCTCTCCACTGTGTTTCCAGCTGGCCCTGGGGCTCGGGGGACGTGACCGGGTGGCTGAGGTGCTGGGCAAGGGTCGGTCAGCAGGGGCTGTTGCTCGTCTGCTTTTAACCCTTGGATGGCCAGGTGGACACACGAAGGAGCCCTCAGGAGCTCCTCCTGGCTCGGCTTTGTCCACTTCCTGGGACCTGTGCCCTCTCCAGGGCCATGCACCCGGGGAATGGCTGGGGCCGGGCTCGGCAGGACTCCCCGAGGGGCGCCCTGCGCCATGGCTCACCGTCCGCGCTCTGCAGGGGTGCTTCTCCTGGGGGAGCCTGTGCGCTGGGAGACGAGCCTGCAGCTGATCACCGATGTCCTCCTCAGCGACGGGAACCCTGGCACGGGTCTGGCAACGGCCCCCTACCCCCACCTCCCTGTCCTGGCCAGCAACACGGACCTCCTCTGGATGGCCGAAGCCAAGATGCCCAGGTGAGGACACGGGGTCCCCGCTTCAGCCCTGGGTCCCCGCCTCCAGCTGCTGGTGGCTCCTCAGCCATCCGGGTGCTCTGAGCTCAGACCCCTTCCTCTAGGCCCCAGGGTTACCATGGTGACCTGCCCTCTGGGAGCAGTCTCCAGGGTCACTTCACATACTGAGTAGTAAAGGAACACTGCCGCTTACGGAGCACGGGTGGTGGATCGAGGTGGAGGCTACCCCCGCTTGCCCGCCAGCGTCCAGCAGGACGGCTCCTTACGGCCCGCGGAGCCGGAGCGGGGCTCAGGCCCTGTTCTCTGCGCCCTCCCCTCCCCTCCCTGCCTTCGCCCGAGGTGCTCGTTCCCCCACTCCTTGGTGTCCTGCCCATAAGACGCAGGGGAGGGAAGAGGAAGGGTTTTCAGGTTTTGCTGACCCCCAGGTGACCTCCCTGGAAGGGCAGCTGCTGGTACTGTTGGGCTTGTCTGGGGCCACAGGCGAACAAGTGACATCTCTTCCGCCTGCCTCCGGATGAGCTGTGCGGTGGGTCCGTCACTGGTGCGGGGGCCAACCCCGAGCCACTGTGCAGCGGCCCAAGGGGGACAGGTCACTGTGTTAGCTCTCGTTGCTTTTTTAAAATGCAGTCCCACAGCTCGCGGTCAGGCATGTCTTCTGGAACATTCTTCCTAGAGTTCAGGTTTGCTGACGACAGGTGAAGGGAGTGGGTTATGTAGGACCGAATGGCAGGAGGTGACTTATTGTTGATAAAGCCAATTTGATGTCACCTGTTCATTCAGTAATGTCAAAATTGAAACCTCCCTGGCAGGTTTGGCCACGGGACCTTCCTGCTGTGCCTGGAGGCCATTTACCGCAAGCTGACAGGCCGGGAGCTGTGCTACTCGGGCCTCACGGGCAAGCCCAGCCTCCTCACCTACCGGTACGCCGAGGGCCTGCTGGCGCAGCAGGCAGCGCGGCGAGGCTGGGCCGCCCCCATCCGGAGCCTCTACGCCGTGGGGTGAGCCCCCCTCCTCCCCCGTGCTCGTGCCCCAGCCCCCCTCCACCCCGAGTGGACAGCACCCTGCTCGCTTCCGCCACACTGAACTGGGTCCTCTCTCCCCAGCGACAACCCCATGTCTGATGTCTACGGGGCCAACCTGTTCCACCAGCACCTGCAGACGCAGCAGGAGGGTGCGGCCCGGAGCTGCGCCTCCATCCTGGTGTGCACGGGTGTGTACGGCCCCCAGGCCCCCAGCCCCACCGTGCCTGCCCCGGGCAGTGAGGGGTCTCCGTTCCACGGACACCGGGACTTCGGCTTCAGGCCTGAGCTCCTGGAGGCAGCCCACGTGGTCAGCGACTTGCATGAGGCTGTGCAGCTGGTCCTCTGCAAGGAGGGCTGGGCTCTCTAGGGCCCAGGGATGGGGGTGGGCCTGCTGGCTGGCCCCCAGCCCCTCCCGTGCCCATGCAGACAGCGTCCTCACCTGGTTGGGGTCTCTGCCTGCTGCCAGCATGGGCTGTGACTCTCAGACACTATTTTGTATGGTCTTTTAACTTACTTCCCAGAGACTTTGAACCTATTTTTTTTAAGTGAAAATAACTGTACAATAATAAATATTCATTTTGCTGTGTCTTGTGATGCTCTGTCTGGTATGCACTAAAAAGTCGCGTAGGGAAGGATGGTGGGCAAGTGGAGTGTGTGACCTGAGGCATTGGTGAGAGCGTGGACCCCAGCCCACTGCAGTCTGGGCCTCGAGCCTGGTCTGTGCAGGACTGAATCTGATCCAGGCCTCACCACGGACTTAACCACTTCCTTGATGTGGAAAGAAAGAGGGGCCTTTCCTACGGTGACTCTAGAAACTGTCTCATGTTCCTGGCTGCTCTCCCAGTCATCCCAGTCATCCCACGCATCTCTTCCAGGACTGTGGCCCCCACTCGCCATGTGCCCGCCCCCAGCCAGCCCCGGTCCCCATCCTACAGCAGCTGACATAGCCCTCTGCTCCCTCCCTCCTTCAGACTCTTCCCTGGGCTGCTCCTGGGAGGGGCGAGTGGGAGGGTGAATGACTTGTGCCCCGTCCCTGTGCAAGACCATGCCCACAGGCCCTGCAGGAGAGCCCGTCACCTTCAAGCAGCAGCAGCTCCTCACATGCAGCCCACCCTCGCCTGCAGAACCCCTCCAGCCCTGACGCCCCTCACAGGCCCAGCCAAAGCAGAGCTTTGACCAGCTCTCTTATCAGGTCCCTGCAGTCAGGCCCTCCTGCCTCAGGGCCTCTGCACTCACCATTCCCTTACTTTGCACATCCACAAAGCTCCATCCCTTTTTCAGGATCTGGGGATGTGACCGCTCAGAAGGATTCCCTCAAATTCCTGTAAAAACAAGGTCTTCCTTGCTGGTCCAATGGGTAGGACTCTGGCTTCCATCCCAGGGTGGGAAACTCAGATTCCTGGTACAGCAAACAAAAACAGAAAGCAAAACAAAATCACTCTCTCCACTGTCCTGCATCATCTTTCCTGAGGTCCCCATCACCCCGTGACCTAAGTTCACTCCTTACTCTACGTCTTCTAAAAGATGCGCTCTGTGCACTGTCCACGCTGGTGCCTTCTTGGGTCCCCTCACCCACATGCTGGGTGTGTGGCAGGACTGCAGACCCACAGGCAGGCGTGGCTTCTCTCCCTCCTGTTCCTTGGGGGAGGGCAGGGGCCTCACCCACAGCGATCCCCACTCTTCTCCAGCTCCTTCCCGTCTGTAGATGGTGGACGTCACAAAGGAGCTGTTGTAGGTACCATGCTGTGCTGTTTAGGATTTTCTTCAGCTGCCTGTCTCAGAAGCCTGACCAGTGTCTCCAAGGCTGTCTAAGCATCATGGCATTCGGGGCAGGCATCTCAAGGACTCTGCTGCCCACCCTGCTGGCATGCAGGCCTGCCTACCTGCGGCATGGATGGCCTCAGCATCTCAGCCACGTTCCACGGAGAGAAGAGGGCGAAGATGGAGCTGGTGGTGCTAGAGTCCCTTTAAAGAACTTTCCTGCAATGCATCTTACCTGGTGGTCCAGTGGCTAAGAGTCCATGCTCCTAACGCCCAGGTTCGATCCCAGGTCAGGGAATTAGATCCCACATGCCACTACTAGGAGTTCCTGTCACTAAAAGATCCTCCAAGCCACAGCTAAGACCTGCGAGCTCTCCCTGGGCCCAGGAGGCCCCCAAGAGTGAAGGGAGAGTGCAGCAGGAATGGGGAGCCACGCTGGGTGTGGCCGCGTGCAGGGTCTTGCCGGAGCCCCAGGCTGAAGGGATGGGGTGACAGTGTGTGTGTCTACCCCCAGCTCTGCCCTGTGGCTGGCAGCTGCTCTCCCTGTGGCCCTTTCTCTCCCTTTCTAACACTTGGGTTTTCCTGAAGGTGGTAGGGGCCCTTCCAGGCGGGGTGCAGGAAGGAAAGGTGACTGCAGGTCACTCACGCAGGTCAAGGACAGGGCTGGCCGCTAGGCTGCAGACCGGTCTCATTCCTCTGGGGCTTTGTCCAGACCTTGGAACCAAATCCACAACCAGCTGCTTCATTGCTCAGCCTGACTGAGTGAAAAAGTTACCTTTCTGTGTTTCGGCAAGACTCCATGAGTCAGTCTGCACAGGAAGTAAGCACGTGTTCAGAATAAAGTGATCAGCCCAGAGCAGAAGTGGACCATGCGGTGCCCACGTGGGTCTCCAGCCCTGACCTTGGTGCTGGAACCCCACGCTTCCTCCGTGTCCCCGTGGTGCTGGCAGCTTCAGGCCTCCCGAGGACACCCCTGGGCTGAGGCAGGTGGAGAGCCAGTGGGTGGTCAGGCCTCCCCAGGAGCTAGGGTTGCTGTAGCAACCGGATGCTGCCTTGAGGGCGGATTTTTAAAATATCTCGGCTAGAATAGCTTTGTTCCCCCAATCTCTCTTGTCACTTCCCCCGTACCGCGTGGTGCAGGAGAGCTGGGTCGTGCGGGGATGCCTGCCTGCTCTCTGCCGGGGGCTCCTGGCAGCCTCTGCCAGGGGCTGGAGGTGTGAGGATTGTCTCCTGCTGTGAAGGGCTGCGAGGCTGTCAGGGCTTCAGCTTTTGCTTCCAGCCTCCTCCAGCTCTTGGTTCCAAAAAGCCTCATCTTCTCTTTTTTCAGGAGACAGAGAAGAGGGGTCTGGTTTGAAAGCCTTCTCCCTTCTCCCACTATGGATCTCACTCCTACCAGAACAGCTGCAGCATCCGGGACCTCCCTTTGGAGCCCAAGGGGTGTCTCCTCTTGTCTGCTCTTTCCTTTGTGTCTCTAACTTCCTCTTTATTTATTCACTCAACAAATGCCTGCGGAGCACTTACTGAGCCCCTGAAAGAAATGAAGAACTGCCTTGTTGTGAAGAAGACCCTGGATTTGGTCCTATCGGATTTCAAACATTTTTAAAAAGTTACAGTAAATTAAGACAGTGTTCTCTTGGCAGAGGGTGGGATACAAATGGGACAAAACAGCTCTCAGAAACATGTACGTTGAAAATATGGCTTAACGCACTCAAGGTATTTCTCGCTCGTTTCATAGACTGATGTAGGCCGGGTGCTGCTCTTGGTCTTCCCCTCCAGGTGGTGACTCAGACATCCAGGTGCCTTCCATCTCTCATAACAACTCTATGAAGTAGGTGCTATTAATTATTGTCCCCGTTTTACAGGTGAGAAAGTTGAAGACAGAGAGATCAAGTAACTTGACCAAGGTCACCTAGCTTCTGAGTGGTGGAGTCAGGATTTGAACCTAGGCAGTCTAGGTCTAGTGTGTATACCCCAACTACTATGCCAGCTCCTTTATCACTATATGATGAAATTCTTTATTTCATAAAAATATTCTTGAGTATAAAGTTTATTTTTTTCTAATGCTAATATGGTCACGCTAGCTTTTTAAAGGCATTTTCTTTTTATCATATTTGAACAGGAACGTGAAGTCGCTCAGCCGTGTCCGACTTTTCGCGACCCCATGGACTGTAGCCTACCAGGCTCCTCTGTCCGTGGGATTTTCCAGTCAAGAGTACTGGAGTGGATTGCCATTTCCTTCTCCAAGGGATCTTCCCAACCCAGGGATCGAACCCAGGTCTCCCACATCGTAGACAGACGCTTTACCGTCTGAGCCATCATTTTTACTTATTTCGTTTTTTTGGCTGTGCTGGGATTTCGGTGCTGTGTCGGCTTTTATCTAGTTGCGGCGAGCAGGGCCTTGCCACTAGTTGCTTCTCGTTGCGGCGGCTTCTCCTGTTGCAGAGCATGGGCTCTAGGCGTGCCGGTTTCAGCAGCTGTAGCCTGTGGGCTCGGTAACTGTGGTTCCTGGGCTCTAGAGGACGGATGCAATAGTTGTGGCGCATAGGTTTAGTTGCTTCGCAGTGTGTGGGATCCTCTGGGATCAGGGATCGAACCCGTGTCTCCTGCATTGGCAGGAGGATTCTTCACCACTGAGCCACCAGGAAGCCCAGGTCATGCTAGCTTTTTTGAGTTAATATTTGCTTGGTTTATTTATATAAATGCATTAAAATACATATGTTTACATTTTCTCTTCAACCTTCAATCTTTCTTTGTCTTTATGTTTTAGAGAGATTTCTTTTATTTATTAACTTATTTTCTGTTGGGTGGCTCGTCGTTGCTGTTTGAGTGCTTTCTCTAGTTGCGGCGAGCTGGCTCTTCTCTTGCTGTGGAGCACAGGCTCTAGGCCTGCGGGCTTTAGTAGTTGCAGCTCACAGGCTTAGTTGCCCCATGGCATATGGAATACTCCCAGGTCAGCGATCCAATCAGCGTCCCCTCCATTGGCAGGCGATTCTTACCCACTGTACCACCAGGGAAGTCCCTAGAAATATTTCTTATAAAAGCATATAGGTGGGAATTAAAAAAAAAATTGAGCCCAATCATCTGTCTCATTTAATAGGACATTTAGTGTGATTGCGGATATATTTAACTTTATTTTTTTAAACCATCCTTTGCATTCTGGCTTGTGTTATTTCTGATGAGAAGCCTGCTGTCAATCCAACTGCTGTTCTGTGGTTCACTGTCACGGCTTCTCTGAAAGTCCTTTCCTGAAGACGCTCTCTGGTTTCACATCCGAGCATCTAGCAGCATGTTTATATTTATTCCTCCTGTTTAGGGTTCCTTGTGATTCTTAAATCTGTGGATTGGAGAAGTTTTTACCGATTTTAGAAAATTCTCAGCTGTAATTTCTTTATTATCTTTCCCTGACTCTTTCAAGTTTCTCCTTCTGGAATTTCTATTAGGCTTGTTTTGGATCTTCCCAATCTACTCAATTTGTCTTTGGAGTATGTTACCACTTCTAGCTCTCTCTACTGCATTCTAGAGATTTTCTTCAGATATGTATTTTTATTCATTTTTATTGGAGCATGGTTGCTTTACAACGTTGTGTTTCTTCTGCACAGCAAAGTGAATCAGTTATACATATATCTCTTCTTCAGATAATATTATTTAAAGTTTCTAAGTCTTTTTAGTGGAGAAGGCAATGGCACCCCACTCCAGTACTCTTGCCTGGAAAATCCCATGGACGGAGGAGCCTGGAAGGCTGCAGTCCATGGGGTCGCTGAGGGTCGGGCACGACTGAGCAACTTCACTTTCACTTTTCACTTTCATGCATTGGAGAAGGAAATGGGAACCCACTCCAGTGTTCTTGCCTGGAGAGTCCCAGGGACGGGGAAGCCTGGTGGGCTGCCATCCATGGGGTCGCACAGAGTCAGACACGACTGAAGTGACTTAGCAGCAGCAGCAATGTGCTACTTAATACATCTATTAATGTTTTTCAACGACTATATATTTGAAACCTGAAGTTCTTTTTTAAAAAAATTTTTCATTTTTTGGTACTAAGAGTTTTTTTTTTCCCCTAGTGTAACATTTAATTCCTTTAATAATTTTTAAAGTGTTCTTTAAAAATATTTATTTATTTGGCTGTGCCAGGTCTTAGTTGCAGCACATGGGATCTGGTTCCCTGACCAGATTGAACCCTGGGCCTCCTGCACTGGGAGCATGGAGTGTTAGCCACTGGACCACCAGGGAAGTCTCTTAAATGGTTTTTTGAGTTATATTCTTAGTAGTTGCTCTAAAGCTAATAATATGCATTGTATCTTATGATTTATACCAATGTAATTTCAGTGAGAAATAGAAAACATGCTTCTATGCATTTTGTATTTTATTTCTGTTCCCCTCTTAGTACTACTGTTGTACATGGTAGATGTATATATGTTACAAACCAAACAATAACAGTCTCATAATTGTTACTTGTATCTAATTTTATGTCTTAAGCTGAGATCTAGTCTTCCTCTACAGGAAAGAATCTATATATTTATAAATCTGTGGTATTAAACCTTGGTGCTGGGGGTGGGGACGATCCTGCTCACTGAGTTTCCTGGGCTGCTGAGCTGACTGGGCGTGTCTTCTCTCTCTCAACCCATCCTGGCCTCCCTGCTCCAGGCGGACGGACGAGGTATCAGGTCTCCAAACTAGCTTTACCTGGTGTCCCCCTCTACCCCCTGGCATTTAACAGGTGCTCGGGGAAATGGGTTTTGGATAGAAACCTGCTTAGTTTGTTCCCCACTCCCAGGCTGCCGTCCTAGGCTTATGAGAAGGAGTGTGGTGGGCAGGTGAGGACACCGGGCTGGGAGTCGGAGGTCTGGAAGCAAAGTGCCATCCCTCTGTCTCTGTCCCTGGGTATCGTGTGTGAGACGTAAGCACAGACCCTGGGAGCCTGGGAGCTGCTTGGCGAGTGTGTCTTCCCTTTCCTAGGTCCTTGCGGGATGTTTGCACTCAATTTATATATGAGAAAGTCTTAACTTCCCTCTTTTCATCCCAGCCACATCTTTGTCAAGCTTTTCCCAGGCTGAAGTGAAGGCGCTGTGTGTGCATGTGTGCGTTCGAGTGTGTACACAGGTTAGACATAACCCACTGCAACACCGAGGACCCTCTGGGACTCAGACCATTGGTATACTCCATTGTGTGCCCTGATTTCTCATCCTTCTTTTCTGCGCCCTTTTTATTCAGGGCCTCAGACCTGAAAGAAATGGGGCTGAAGAATCTCATTCAGAAGTTACTCTGAGCGACTGGAGTCCATTCCTTAGAAATGCAAGGATAACTTCAAAGATCTGGTACAACCTAAGTTCCCAGGGAGGAGACCTATCCTTGGCGGGGGTGGGGGGGTCTGGGCGAGGGCTGGCATGATGGGCAAGGGCAGGAGGGAGCCGAGTGGGTGGCTAGAGTAGTGGGCCTAGGCTGGGGTGAGGACAGAGCCATCAGTGTTCGCTCAGGAGCCCGGTTCTTTGCCTTCATCAGCGTCTCTGCTTCTTCTGCTCGGTTAACTTGAGCAGGAATTATAGGCTAGTTTTCAGGTTAGCTGCTGGCTGGTGTTCTCCCTGAGGGGAGGCTGGGAGCCCGGCTGTAATCACTCCCATTAGCAGTTGGCAGGTCCCCAGCTCACTTTTTCACCTGGACCTGCTGTGACACTCACGAGTGCCCCCCCCCAACTGCCCCGGGTGGGTGGCCTTGGTGCCAGCTGGCAGGGCTAAATCCCTCATGCCCTGAAGCCTGTGCCCAGCTCCAAGAACCGCTGTTCCCAACAAGAACTGCTCGGCTCCCTGGCGCTTGGCGAAGCCCAGAGCTGTTGGGCAGCAGAGCTCCCAGTGTGGTCTTGGGAAGGGATCCAGCTCAGAAAACAATCAAGAGTGGTCTGAGCTGGTAGGTGTCCCCAAGGGTGGAGAAATGAGCAGTTGTAATGATGACACCACTTACCTTTCACACATCCTGCACCAGGAACTGTGCCAAACCCTCCCAGCTCATGACCTCCTAATACAACAGCCTGGGAAGGCAAATGGTGGTCCCCTTTTGCAACTGGATATTCCGAGGCCCAGAGAGATGAAATAAGGCCACACAGGCCCAGTGGTTGAGCTGAGACCATCAACCCAGGGCTCAGCTCCCCCGCCACACCTGCTGGGCCCACATGAGGACTGGACACAGCACACGTGAGCGCCGGGCGCGTGCTGTGTGAAACCCCACGTCCACCTGCAGACTGGCAGGACACAGCTCTCTCCACTGCCTGGCTACAGCATTCAGCATCACTGCTGTGGTCCTTTGTGTCCGTCGACGCACCTGCACCTCTAGGTGTTTCTTTATTTTTCCTCTGCAGCTACCTCTTCCAGTTGATTCCCATTCCTGCCTTAAGAACCTCAGAGAATACCGGGCGCCAGCTTGGCTGGGGCCGTCCTCTTTCTGTTCCTTTCTTCCCAGCGTTTGTATTCAGAGAGCTGCTCCGGCCACTGTAGATTGGTACCTCCCCCAGGGTGCCCACTGAACCAAGCAGGCAAGGGGCATAAATATGTAGAAATGTATGTCTGTTTATGGTCCTTGTAATCAGTATGGCCTGACTCTTCCAGTGGCTTTTAAGGGCCTTAGGGAGAGGCAGAGTGGCCCAATGGGGAGTGGAGAGGGCACCGGAGGAAGCAGAGGCCAGATCTGCCCTGGTGCCTTGCAGAGGTCCGAGCCTGGTTGCTCGCGGGCACGGTCTACACTGAGACCAAGGCCACCCGGTCCCTAAAGCCCAGGGGTTCAGCGGGTAGGACCTCGCGATCACCTCCCATCTCACCCCCGCGTTCCCACGGGGCGCCTCCGAGTCCCCACGGGTTCCGAGGCAGCGTCCTCCCTGCTCCTCCCCAACCTGCGCGCCCAGCAGCCTCTCCCCTTCTTCCCGCCACCCCGCGGCCCGGATCTCCCCCTCCCAGCCCCGAATCCAATCCCGGTGTCCCTGCCCCGCCCCCAGCTCTTGGCTGGGCCGCCCCGCGCACCGTCACCGCCGCCGTCACCGCGCGCGCCCGGCCGCGGGGCTCGGCTCCGGCGCGCGGCTCCGGCCGGGGAGGCGGGAGGGAGCCGAGGACAATGCGCCCCGCGCCCGGCGCCCCCCGCGCGGCCCCGCCCCCAGCCCGGCGGCAGCCCCGGTTCCTGCGCGGCCGGAGCGGCTCGGGCAGCAGCGGCGGCAGCGCGGGCGCCGAGCGGGAGGACGACGACGAGAGCGCCAGCATCAGCAGGCCGCTGGTGTCCGCCGAGCCCCCGGGGACCCCCGCCGCCTCTCGCGCCTCCACGCCCACCTCCGCGCGCAGCATGACCGCCGCTGACCTGGGCGCGGGCGCCGTGGCCGGGGCCGTCGGGAGTGCGGGCGGCCCCGGCCCCGGCCCCGGCCCCTCCTGCCGTTCGTGCTGCGGTTGCTGCGGGCGCCGGGCCCGGTCGGGCCGCGGGGGTGGGCGCCGCGGCTGCTCCTCTGGCTCGGGCTGCCGCTGGGGCTACCAGGCGCTGTCCGTGGCGCTGCTGCTGGCGCAAGGCGGCCTGCTGGACGTGTACCTCATCGCCGTCACGGACCTGTATTGGTGCTCCTGGGTGGCCACCGACCTGGTGGTGGCGGCGGGTTGGGCCATCTTCTTCGCCAAGAACAGCCGGGGCCGTCGGGGCGGTGCACACGCCCACCACCCGCATCACCCGCACGCCGCGCCCCTGCACCTGCCGGCCGCCCCCGCCGGGGCTGCGGGCGCCAAGGCGCGCGGCGCGCGCGGGGCCGCGGGTGGCCCGGGGCCAGCGGGGCCGGTCGGGGCGGCCGGCGAGTTCGCCTTCGCCTACCTGGCCTGGCTCATCTACTCCATCGCCTTCACGCCCAAGGTGGTGCTTATCCTGGGCACGTCCATCCTGGACCTCATCGAACTGCGCGCACCCTTCGGCACCACGGGCTTCCGCCTCACCATGGCGCTTTCGGCGCCGCTGCTCTACTGCCTGGTGCGGGCCATCGGCGAAGCGGGCGCCACCCCCGGCTCCGCGGGGCCCCTGCTCCTGCAGCCGCAGCGGCACCGCGCCGCCGGCTGCTTCCTGGGCACGTGCCTGGACCTGCTGGACAGCTTCGCGCTGGTGGAGCTGATGCTGGACGGCCGCGCGCCGCTGCCCGCGCACCTGCGCTATCTGCTCCTCGCGGTCTACTTCCTCGCGCTCGCCTCGCCGGTACTCTGGCTCTACGAGCTCCACGCCGCCACTTCGCCCCGGGCCCGGGCCTCGCGGCCCGGTGGCTGCAGCTGTCTCCTGCGCCTCTTGGGCAGTTGCCTGGTGGACGCGCCCTTGCTGGCGCTGCGCTGCCTGCTGGCCCTGAGCTACCAGCAGCCGCTCTCTGTCTTCATGCTCAAGAATCTCTTCTTCCTCGGCTGCCGCGGCCTGGAGGCCCTGGAGGGCTGCTGGGACCAGGGGCTGCCGGCGTCCCCTAGTCGGGCCAGGTCGGGCTACGGTGCTTCACCCTCCGCTCCACCGGCGCCCGGAGCCCCCCAGCTGGGCCACTGCGTCTCCGAGGATGAGGGGTGCGCCCATGGCTATGTTAACACTCTGGCTGTGGCCTCCCAGAATTGAGGGGTCTGGGTCTTACTCTGGGGTTGGGAAACCCAGCTCCCTGTCCTCGGACCTTTCCTCACCTAGTCTAGATCATCTGTTAATGGGGCTGAGGGCCAACACGCCACTCTGAGCACTTTGGGTCAAGACTGCTTGGAGTGAGCCAGCTACTGAGAGGAGGAAAGTCGCCAGGCTCTGTTCTCCACACCCATTCTGAGTTCCAGCCTCCAGGGGCATGGTGCCTCTGCTTCCTGCTTCTCCTGTCTCACCCTGATTCCTCTCCCTTGTGGGGGAGAGTGGAGGAGGGGGACCCAGGCAGGAGGCTGGATGGGACAGCTGCTTTTAGGCTGTGGCTAGTGGCCTGTGTCCCACACCTGGAAATTGACCTGGAGTCCCCTGTTCCTGGACTGTGTCTGTTGTGTTTCATCCAGATGATAGATGCAATCTGTGTGTGTGTGTGTGTGTGTGCGTGCACACACACGCATGTGTGTACATGTTGTTTCCTTGTGTCCACCCTGTGCCACCTGAGATCAGCTGGAGATCTGGGGAGGCTCTGTTCTCCCCACCCACACTCCCCATTCCTACCTGAATCTGTGGCCATGAATTAGTTCCCAGACAGAGCTGGGCACTTGGGGACTGCCCAGGGGCCCTCCTCTGAGGGAGAAGCTCACCCAGGGTCTTCCTCAGTCCCACCCCACTCCTCTCAGCTGCGGGGTGGGGTCCATACTCTAAGGACCAAACTACACCCTTTCTTGGGTGAGTGAGCGTGTCTACCTCCGTGCTTTCCACTTCTGTTGCATTGCACACTGATGCTGCTTGCAAAAAATAAGGACAAAGACTCAGACGTCTCATTTACCATGGCCACTGGACCCGCTGGGGTTCGGTGCCAGTGTTATTACAGGGTCTATGGAGGATCAGCTGGCTGCCCTCCGTCTCTCCCTCTCTCTGCACCCATAGCTCCCATCCTTCCTGAGGCTGGTTGTGGGCTGGGTCAGATTTTGGCTCAGAACAGCTTTGGTGGGGGTCCCTGGATTGATATCAGTTGGGCCACCCACGGGCCCACGGGAGTAGGGAACCCGTCTCCCACCCCCTGCCCTTCTTCTGAGAAGCCTGGCGTGGATCAGAAAGGGTGGCGGTGACCTTTGTCCTCTGCTCTGGTCAAGGGAGTCCCTAGGGAAAAGGTAGACTGGAGGGGGTGGGCAAGCCCCACCCCACCCAGCCTCCCTCCCTAGTGACAGCTGATAGCCAGGGATTGCCCACATACAGTATTGAGGGCGGGGTAGCAGGGTAACAGGATGGGGTGGGGGCAGTTTGTAAGGGTCCCCCCTCTCCGTGTGCTTGGGCAGCTTTGTGTGGTGTGATAAACCCCGGACAAAGTGCCCCAAGTCATGGGCGTTGGCTTGACTCTCACAGGCTGGCTTCAGTGACAGGTCACTTTTGCTTCCTGGGCCTCTGTTCTGTGCTGGGGGCCAGAGAATGTTTTGAGGCCCTTCATTGTTTTGGAGGGTTGTTGACAGAAGACAGAGACACAGGAGGGGCTGATGTCCTGAGCCTCCCTGCTCTAGGGGCGGGGGCAGGGAGGAAAATGTTTGCACTCAGTGTTGGGGCTCCCAGCCCCTCGCCCCCCAGGTCCAGGGTCAACTGGTTGGCTTTTGCAACAAATTGTTCCTTTTTTTGCCTTCTCTCCTCTCCCAGGACCCCTCTTCTTGCCCTTTGAACTCCATGTGGTCAAAGTTCTGGGGCCCAGATCCTGGGGGGAGCCCCTCTGCTCCCATACCCTCTCTCCAGCTTTGCTGTTGCTCTGCCACCTACCCTCCACGTCTGAGCCATGGGGGGCCCAGGCTGGCCCCTGCCCCACCCCCTTCTCCCTGCTGAGTGACACTGCGACACGTGGGGGGCCCCCACTTGGGTGTGGGGTCGGGGGCTGCGGGGGGTTCCAACGAGCTGCACTTCCCCGTCCGTCGAGAGACTGCGGGTGCGGCTGGTCCCGGCTGCTGGCCTCGTTCACCGGGGGACAGACGTCCTCTTCCTGACACTTGGTGCCATCACTTGTGCTCAGGGGGCCAACCCCTTCCTTCTGCCACGTTTCTCTGGATTCCTTTTACTTACTTCCTTTGCCCTACTCACAACAAGAGATGCCCGGGAAGTTTTGTTTTTCTTGTTTGCTAGGGGCATCTGTGGTGCGGGGGGGCCAACTGGAGATGCTGTGGTGGGCCCAGCAGGCGGGATTTCCTGTCCCTGGGCCCGCGCCCTCCGTGCAGGTCATGGAGGAGAAGCTGGAGTGGGACCCGCGCTGCCGCCTCTAATGCTGGGTGGGTCGGGCCTCTGACTCCTTCCCTGTTTGGAAAGGGCTTGGCCTAGACCCTCTGTCTGGACAGCTGCAGAGTCCATCGTTCTTCTGGAAAAGCGGAGAGCTGGCAGTCGGAGCCTGGAGGACGGAAGTAGCACCTCGCTGGCATATATCACGTTTTTTTTTTTTTTTTTCTCCTTCTCTTTTTAAAAATAAAACCAGCTTCTGTTCTGAAAATAAAAAAAAAAAACAAACTTGAGACTTGTGACAAGCTTCCTGTGCGGTTTAAGATCATGCCTGTCCTGGTTTCCCTGCTAAACTCTTGAATGTCACTGTGACATCTGTTATCGCTCTGCGGGTCTCTGCTCGCATTCTGGGCCCTCCTTGGCTGCTTCCTTCCAGGTGGCTGGCAGGCTCTTGAGGAAGCGGCCTTGGACTTCACACCCTGGCTCCCGTCCTCGGCTCCTTCTTTCTGAGAAGAACTTGCCAGTGAGGGAAAAGGCTGAGAAGCCAACTTCTTAAGTCCTCTGCCCTCCTCGCACAGGCCAGAAGCAGAAGTCGTTTTCGGGAAGAGCAGGGGCCGTGCTTGTCTTCTTTTAGCACAGAGAGCGGGGCGGCCTGAGGGAACACCAGGTCTCTGCAGAAATAAGACCACGGTTGTAGTTCTTCTGCACAGAGAGGGCCGGTGCTGTCCAAGCCGCGAAGACCAGGCGGCTCCACCCGTGCCCGCTCAGGCCCACCTGGCCTGCGGGATCTTCCTCACTTACAGGACAGGAGCACCTATACACTTATAGGTGGGAATGGGGTGACGTGTGCCGAGACAGTCCTTCCCTCAAGACATGGACGATCGTAACAAGTACAATAGTCACAGAGCAGCAAAGACCATGTGTTCATGTCTCCCTAAATGCAGGTGGACGGTAAGATGACCAATCTGATTATGCTTCTCGTGGCTGAGCTGCTCAAGAGGGGAGGTCGTGTCGGGGGGCTCTAGTCCTACAGCCAGAGGCCTGGGGTCGGTGAGCTCAGGGCTTGGGCCCTCCGGCCCTCACGGCCCCTCCAGGGAGCTTCCCCTCTGCTCCTGAGCCTAAAAGGATGGAGCTGCCTGCAGGAGGTCGCACTGCAGTCAGCAAGGGAATCAGGTCTGAACCACATCCAGTGGCCCTGGGCAGCCTTCAGACTTGGATTCTCCTTTGTCGTCTGGGTCCGGCTAAAAAGCAGGGGCTGGAGCCGCATCCCGGGAGTCCCGCAGGCCCCCAGTCAGGCCCAGGCATACTCTCCTCTCAGGCTGTGGAGAGGAAGGAGCCAGGGCGCTGATTCCCACGAAGATGTGAACAACTGCAACTGACTCTGTTGGGCAGGGCTGGGCATGGCCCTCACTGAGCAGGTCTTTGCAGGAAGGCCCCTCCCTTGTTTACCTGGGAGGGGAGACTGCTCCTGTGGAGTGCAAAGGCCGCAGACAGAAACCACCTTTGTCGTCTGGTTCTGGCTAAAAAGCAGGGGCAGGAGCTGCATCCTGGGAGTCCTGCGGCTGAGCACCTTCTCCCTTCTGCCCGAGGCAAAGAGAAGCAGCAAATGAGTAAAACCCATCACAGCAGGTGTTCAGAGGCCCAGCTCCAGGTGCCGAGAGTGGACATTAAAGTGACGAACAAAAGCCCCTCCAAAACCTGAGCACCTCTGAGGACCTTCCTGAGCAGGAAAGAGAAGCTGGTTCAGAACCAGTGTGGCTTGCTACGTCCAGAGGACCTGTTAGCCATTTCTCACTTTCCTAGAGAAAAAGCTGTGGACATCCGCACGGGTTGTATGGCCAGGGGTCCTCCCGCATCCCTGAGCCCCTTCTGTGCACTCTGCTTGGGGAGGGCCCCGAGGTGTGGGGGTCACAGCCTAGAGGACACTTGTTATCAAAGGGCCTTTCTGGGTGAGGCACGATTTCACTAGCTCAGAATAGTTCACTGGTTCAGAATAGTATGGAAAGCGAGACCTGGCCTTATTCATACCTGATGCTCTTGGCATTTGGGTGATACTTAGACTGAGACCAGTGTGAGGCTGGGGGCTCTAGGGAAGGAGGGGGGACGTGAGTGGAACAAGGGTGGATTACCTGGGGATCTTCCTGACTCCGTTTATATCTGCCGTGTCCACATAGGGACACCCACCGATGGAAAGATTAGTGACTGCCCAGCGATGGGACATTTGGGGTCATGGGGTGATGATTAGGGGGGCTGGGTTTCTTTGGGGAGGAAGAAAAATGTTTCAAAATTGATTATGCTGAAGGTTGCTGAACTCTGAACTCCCCAAAGCCTTGACTTGTACAGGGTCTGTGGTAAACTGTGTGAGCTGTGAATCGTGTCTCAGTGAAGTCGTGAGGAAAGAAAGGGCAGCTGTCATGAGAAAGGGACCTGGTGGATGGTGACAGCTGGGTCGTCTGGTCTCAGGGGCCAGCATAGAAGAAGTCTGAGGTCTGTGGGGAAGGTGGTCCAGGCGGAGAGTGTCTCCCAAGACCAGGCCAGGGACCACAGGGCCGGGACACCCTGCCGCAGGCACCACCTGGCTCACCCACACTCTGCACATTGAGTGCGGGATGACTGGGAGTGGGGGGATCGTCCCAGAGAGCTGCGCGGGCATCTGCACCCAGCGACGCCCACCCAACACCATCGGGGCATGGCGCTCTAGAGGCTGGAGGGTGGGAGGCCTCGGCCCCTCTGCCCTTGTCCTCTTGGCTGCTAGAATGGAACACCCAAGACTGCACAGACCATGAACCGCGGAGACAGAGCTGGGCCTGGAAGTCCAAGGCCAGGGTGCCGGCGGATTCCAGATTCACAGACGGCAGTCTTGCAGTGTCCTTGCATGGGCGCAGGGGGCAGTGTTCTGTAGGAGTTCCTACAAGGGCACTTATCCCATCCATGGGACCCCACTCCATGACCCCCTTCCTCCCAGAAGCCCTCCCCAACGTCATCACACACTGGGGACCAGGTATTAACCAAGGGATGGCGGGGGGCGGGGGGTCATGGACGCCAGCCTGTAGCACTCCCATGCCTGGTCCTTTGGTGCGCGGGGCTGGTGTGGACCTTGCACTGTCCAGGACCTGGGCCTCAACAGCCTGCTGCTACCAGGCACAACCTCACCAGGAGAAAGGCCTCTGCAGCCAGGAGCTTCCCGACCCGTATAGCATGTGAATCGAAGTGACAGCCAGGAACTGTAATCAGAGTTTAAAAAATTTATTCATTCTTTTATCAGTAAGCTCGCTTTCACACACGCACACATGTACACGCGGTATCTGATTTCTCCTTGAATTTCAGAATCCCCTCCTCCTTGCAGGTGCTTGAACCTCCAGTGGAGGACTCAGGTTCAGGCAAAGAGAACCTACAGTGACCCCAGTGCACACAGGGCTGGGGGCTCCTTGTTCTTCTTGAGCCCGGATGCTATAGCCCAGTGCTCAGCCCACAACCCTGGAAGAATCCTTAGCCAAAGCTCTCCCACTGACCGAGGCCACACGTGGGTTCAGGCCCTGCTGAGGCCATCCGGGCTCATTCACTTCTATCCAGTTTTTCTCTGGAAATGACCGGTGTGTCTGATCTACAGCCTCCTCTGCGGGGAACAGGGCATCCTGGTAAAGAAGCCCCGGTCTTTAGCATCAGGGCCTGATGCCCCAACTCCAGCCTGGCCCCCAGGCCTCCCCAAGCTGGGCCCATGGGCTCACCTTCTGCGGCAGGATCAGTTACACACTGCCCCACTGCCCCAGACTCGGAACTCCACCTGCCCTCCACCCCCCACTCCACCCAGGCACCCCTTCGGCCACCACGTCTTGCCCTGTGTGCTGCCCCGACCCTCCCACTAGAGGAGCAGTTCCTTGGCGGTCAGGGCTATACTGGACCCAAGATAAAGGCCGAAGGGAGGAATGGCAGATGGTCTGTCCTTTAGCTCCTGGGAATGGGCCATGGGGTCTTGGGGATGGAAGGTGACCACACGGGGACCTGAAGAAAAGCTAAGGGGACGCAGTCAAGCTGCTGCTGCTAAGTCGCTTCAGTCGTGTCTGACTCTGTGTAACCCCATAGATGGCAGCCCACCAGGCTCCCCTGTCCCTGGGATTCTGCAGGCAAGAACACTGGAGTGGGTTGCCATTTCCTTCTCCAATGCATGCATGCTAAGTCGCTTCAGTCATGTTCGACTCTGTGTGACCCCATAGATGGCAGCCCACCAGGCTCCTCTGTCCCTGGGATTCTGCAGGCAAGAACACTGGAGTGGGTTGCCATTTCCTTCTCCCACAGTCAAGCTGGCTACCTTTAAAAGTACGGCCTCACGGGCGCAAGCCCACACGTGCACACACGCACACATGTGCTCACATGCACACACGTGCTCACTCACCGCCCCAGCTGGGGGAGGGCCTCGCATGGCGGCCCCTCGGGCTCAAGGCCGGGGTTCTTGCTAAGCTCCTGGAAAAAGAGCAGCAGCTGGAGGCTGCGCAGGCTCTCCAGGCCCTGGGGGGACAGCGGTTGCCCCCCGTCCTCCTCCCCGACCCCCTCCCCGTTGTCGTCGTCGTCGTCGTCGGGGGGCTGCGGGGAGCTCCTGGAGATGTAGCCCTGGTCTGACTGCACAGACCGCCGCTGCTCCTCCTCGGGGGGCGTGAGCAGGTCCTGGAGGCTCGGGTTCTGCTTGGGGGGCGGGAGCCGCCCCACGGGGAGGAAGAGGACGCTGTTCCGCCGGGGACCCTGGCCCCCCAACAGCGGGCAGGCCTCTTCTCCCTCCACCAGGGCCAGCCGGCCAGCGCCGCTCCCCACCTCCTGTGGGACGGGCTCCACTACCTGAGCCCGAGGGACCCTGTCCACCGGGACCACCATGGTCTGGAGCGTTGGGGCTGCCGGCTGCCCCGGGGGCCGGGGCTGCGGCTCCAGCCGCGCCAGGCCGCCCCCTTCTTCCCCGGCGAGGAGCAGCTTCACCAGCACGTGGTCCCGGGAGGTGGGCTCCCGCACCAGCGGCTCCTGCCGGACGATCCCTCCTTCGGGCAGCGGCTCCTCCTCGAAGGCCTCCTCGTCCAGGGACGGGAGGTCCAGGCCGTCCGCCGAGCGGAGGTTCTCCAGTTCGAACCAGTCCGGGCGCTCGGCCTGCCAGCGACGGAAGCGCTGCACTGCCTCGCAGAGCTGCCGGCCGCTGGGGCTCTGCAGGTAGTTCTGGGCCGCGAGCGCCCCCACGCGGTGCATGCGGCCCGGCTCGAACATCTCCAGGTCCTGGATGCGGAAGTAGACCTCCTCGAACCGGTCCATGAGCTCATAGCGGGAGGTGATGTTGAACAGGTCGGGCACGTCCGCCTCGCAGCTGATGTCGCTGAAGTAGCAGACGATGTAGGTGCCGAAGCAGGCCGGCCTCTTGAAGTCCGGCAGGATCATGTTCATGGCCGCCGTGAACAGGTCCCCCGCCGGCTGCCCGCGGTCGCAGCGGAGCTGCACGGCGGCGGCGTCCTCCCAGCCAAGCATCGCCTGCCACTTGGCCCGGGTGCCTCGGGAGCACAGGACGACGATCTTGGAGTTGCTGTCTGCCACTTCCTGCTTCTGGCGCCCCACCCAGGTCATGACCCCTACCTCTGAGATGGCCTGCTCCTCCAGCAGGTCCAGGGCCACTTCGGTGCCACACACGGTGAGCAGAAATTGGGCGAACTTGAGGACCACGTCCACATAGAGGGGGTGGTCGGCGGAGTAGACGATCCAGACCTTTCTGGGCTTCAGGGGCGGGGGGCTCAGGCTGGTGGCAGCGGGCAGGATCTCTGGGGGAAACAAGGAAACCAGGGTGTGGTTTCAGGCGTTTCAGTGCTGACCACACATCACAGGCCTGGCCTGCCGGTGAGGGACAGGAAACAGGCTGAGCTTGGCTCCCGAGCCCAAGAAATGGAGCTGAGACCCCAGAAGATGCCCGAGTCGGCTGCCAGGCCTCACTGGCTGCCTGCAAAATAGTCTGTGCCTTTAGGGAAAAGAGTGTCTCTCACTTTCCTCCCTGGCCTGCAGCCTGCACGTTAGTTAGAATTATCTTTTCTTCAAGACACCAAGGCCTATCTCTGGCATGGACACAGTTGCTCACTAGGGGCCCTGACCTTCCCTTCTTGTTCAGGGATTAGCTGTGGGCCCAGTCCCCCTGCTTTGTGAGGTCCCTCCGCTCGGGGCTGGAGGTGGGTCCCTGGCAGGTGACATCTCCCGAGGGACAGGAACTGACCTGGGAGCTCCTCCAGGCCAGTGTGAACAGCCTCCCCCTAAAGCCAGGCCGCCCAAACCAGAAGTGCCCACCTGTGTCTTTGGTGCCATCTTCATGTTTTCCTTGACGGAACCCTGAAAGGAAAGGCAAGGCCAGGACTGCTCCAGAAGTGTCTGTGCAGGCGGCACAGGTTTTACAAGGCTGTCTCCCGACCCGGGAGGGGCCGAGGAGCACCTCCTAGCTGCTCTGGGCCTTGGTGGGGAGACCAAGTCTCCCACGACCGCTGTGTGACCTGGGGGAGGTATCGATGTCTCTGAAGCTTGGTTTCTTCCTCTGTGAAATGGGTCCGTGGGTTAAGTGCCCGGCTCATCCAACATACCCACCACCTGGGTCACAAGTATTTGGCACCACTGACTGGGCTAGGGCCCCCAGAATGGTGCCTAGGAGGTTATAACCTGAGTGGCTGCCCCCAAACAGACTCCCCTTTCAGGGAAAGCCCGTCCCCAAGACCTGTCCTTGCAGGAGGCACAAGCCTTCCGAGACGTCTCCGGAAGTGGCGCCCCTGGCCCCTTTGCGGCCTCCTTGTATTCTGAAGGTGATGCAGGGAATCAACGTCCTTAAGTGACCTTCCCCCCTGGACCCAGTGAGGGATCCCATGGTGTGGGGCTGACTCTCTGGAGCCACACAGAGGCCAAGGAGGGCTTTTGGCACCTGACTTCAACTCCCACCTTTGGGCTGCTCCCCAGAACCATGAGGTCCTTCTCTTGCCCCAAGGAGTGGGCCCTTTGGGAAAATGTCAGATGTGTGGCCCAAGAACAGCCTCCCAACCCTCCCAGGGACCCTCTTTGGAACGACGCTCTCGACAGGCCTCACGCCTGGCTTGGTGACCTTCCCCTGCACGAATCGTGGTCACAGAGGGTATGGCCACTCAGATCAGGTTCATGGAGGGGCAGGGAGAGGCCAACCCCCACCCCAGAGACCCATGTTCCCTCCTGCTTGGAACGTGACCAGAATAGGCCTGGGGTGGGGGACTGATGCTTCTTAAAAGCCTGCAGGGCTCGGGGTGCGGGGTCCTGAGAACAGACTTAGGGCTGGCGTGGGAAGGGTCTGGGAAGAGGGAGGGGCAGAGCAGAAATCCCAGGTGGGCTGTAGCCCCGCTCTTACCTGGTAGCCTCCAGGTCATGCAGAGGATCAGCAGGATGACAGAGCCCACCAGTAGGATGGAGAGGCCTGTGATGAACGCAGACACCCACAGAGGCGTGTGGTCTGTGGCGGGAGGGTGGTGTGAGTGGTGTGACACCCTGGGGCCCCGCCCACTGCCCACCCTGGGAGTCCTCTCTGCTGTGCCAGCCCTGGGGACCCGCCCACTGCCCACCCCGGGCTGCTCCTCGTGCAGCCTGACCCCACACCAGGCTAGGCAGGGACCTCTCCGTGGCCCTTGAGGTGTCTCAGCCTGGAAAGAGTCAGCCTCACCTTCAGCGGCATCTGCAAGGAGAACAGGGACAGACTTTCAGTTGTCAGCAGTGATAGTGCACAGTACATAGTGCACACTTGGTCCATAGTATATAGTACCCAGAACCATGTAATACTTAGTACACAGTACATAGTGCACAGTAAAATATACTTAGTACTATATAGTACACAGTATCTATACTACAGTGCATAGTACCCAGTACTTAGTACACAGCACACAGTACTATAGTGCATACTGCCCAGCACATAGAGCTTAGCACTTAGTACACAGTACCAATACTATAGTGAACAGTGCACAGTACTATAGTGTGTAGTACCTAGTACACAGCACTAGTCAGATAGTACTATGACTCAGAGTTTGTGAGAACTAAAAGCAGACGTGTTAGAGCACTTTGCTCACTCAGTACATGGTGTTAACTGTAACTGTGACAATAAAGAATCCCCAATTTTCCAGTCACATAAATTGAAGATCATAAAGGCTCGGTGCTTTTCCCGAGGTCACACAGCTAACAAAAGTCAGCGAGGAGTCCAAGCTGGAGTCTCTCTCTAAGGTTGCACGACACAGGCCTGGACAACTGCCCCTTCCCCCCCGACCAGGTCATGGTGCAGTCTGGGCTGCTGACCTTCGCCCACCCTGCTTCCCCGTGGCCCCTGGCAGCCGCGTGTCCCACCTGGGGTGTGCGAAACCTCCGGGCAGGCCACGGACACCGAGTGTCGGAGGCAGTCGTTGAGGCAGCTGCTGAAGAAGGGCTGGATCTGTGAGGCAGAGCGTGGGGGAGAGGCTGGGGGCTCACAGGCCCGCCAGGAACCCGCCAGCCTCTCCAGGACGTCTCCATGGCTGCTGAGCAGGCGTCCCGCCAGCGGGAGCAGGCAGAGGACCCTGCCTGGCTGAGGCTGGTGTCTGGGCAGGAAATCCCCAGGTAGCGGTGCTGGGTCCAGGGGGCGCATGACCCCCCCTAGCTGCCTACCTGCCCTTCGCCCACCCCATCCCACCCTGCTCCCCACCTGCACGTGGTGGCGGCAGCACCAGCTGGAGTCCCGCAGGGTGACCGTGATGTGGCAGCGCTGCGGGGCGGCTTCCTGTGCGGGCTGCAGGGCGGAGGGACGGTGAGGCCCCGGCCCTGGCTGGGATGCGCCCCGGGGGCCCCCTCCCTGGGGAGAGGGGCTGCAGGTCCGGCTCCAGGAGGAGCAGCCATCCCCAGGACTGCATCCCCAGGACCGCATCAGACGCCCCGGCCACCGGGGACCAAGGTGTAGATGCAGGTGTCCAGCAGCGGCCCCACCCTGGCTCTGTCTTGCTGCCTCACCTTGACCCCCCACCTTGTCCTCATGTGCACATTGTACAGTCTTCGAATCCTCTTTGCAATCATGAAATTAACAAATCAAAAAGAGGACCAGGAGTATGTCGGGGAGGGGAGGACAGAGGGCTGAATGCACAGGGCAGAGACAGGGCTCCTGTCAGCTGCAAGAGCAACTACATACCAGCCACACACCCACCTCACACCAGCCACTCTCCAAGCGCACACCAGCCACATGCCAGGCACACACCAGCCACATATCAACTACACACCAGCCACACACCCACCTCACACCAGCCACTCTCCAAGCGCACACCAGCCACATGCCAGGCACATACCAGCCACATATCAACTACACACCAGCCACACACCCACCTCACACCAGCCACTCTCCAAGCACACACCAGCCACATGCCAGGCACATACCAGCCACATATCAACTACACACCAGCCACACACCCACCTCACACCAGCCACTCTCCAAGCGCACACCAGCCACATGCCAGGCACACACCAGCCACATATCAACTACACACCAGCCACACACCCACCTCACACCAGCCACTCTCCAAGTGCACACCAGCCTCAGTCTGCACACACGGGAAGGGAGGTCACATGCTCTAAGCCCAGCCTGAGCGCCTGGCCGTCAAGGGTGGAGAGGGTGCTCTGAGCCGGGCTGATGGTTTAGGAAAGCGGCAGAGAGGGCAGTTACCACGGGCATGTCGACAACATGTTGGAAGCAGCTCTGGTTCTCCGCAGGCGGGAAGCTGTGCAGCAGGACCTGGTAACTGGTGGACTCATTCCACGGGGTGAAGCTCAGCCGCAGCTGGTGGGCCTCAAGGGTCTCCACAGTGATGTTGGGGTCCCACAGGCTGCCTATCCCATGGGCACAACGTGACCAGGAGTCAGGAAGGGGGGCGAGCGTGCTTGCACACGTGCATGTGTGCACGTATGTGCACGCTTGTGTGTCTGTGTGCATTGTGTGTGACCCAAGTAAAGCTCCCACATGGTTGCCCCCATGGTTACCTGAGCTCACGCATGGCGTGGTGTCCTTCATCCTGGGGTCCTTGCAGTCTGTGGACCGGGAAGAAGTGCAACCGTCAGCCCCTGCCTTGGAGAGCTTGTCTTACACAACCTCCAACACCAGAGGTAACAACTGTCTGCTTTCTGGGAGGCTGTCCAAGGGCGGCCCCTTCAGAGGAGCCCCAGGATGGATGCTGTCATGGGTCAGAGGCCCTAGGCCTGGGGCTGCCCTGGCCACCTTACCACTCATCCTTCCAGAAACTTCCAGATTCAGGAAGAAGCCCCCTCCCCAGACTTGTTCTTGGACTGAGGGGTCCTGGTCTACTCCTGTTCCCCCTCTCTGGGGGCTTCCTCCCTGGATCTGCTTCTGCCCTTGAGGGGAGATGGGCTTAGTCCCCCTCAGCAAATGGTGACATTTCCCCAACTTCCACGCATGCTCATGGGAGTCTTGGTTCAGCCCCATCTGGGGTGGGCCTGGGAAGCTGCATTTCTGACAAGTTCCCAGGTGATTCCATGGCACTGCCAACCTGGGGACCCTGGGAAGACTGCTCCCCCGGAGACGGCTTCTTGGTCCCCCATTTCCTTGACTGCAGCCTTCTTATTGGTTTAAGAAGATGTGACAGGCGTGAATCACTGTGAGCGACGGGCTGAGTCAGTCCGCTTAAGGGATGGGGGGCTAGGAGGGGGATCGGGGAGTGTCACTCATCTGACAAATACTTATTGAGCCTCCAGTATGTGCCAGGCGCTGTGTGAGGCCTGGGAGATATAGCCAGGAGTGAGACGAAGTCCCTGCCCTCCGGTGATGCCATTCCAGCTGGAGGAGCCATAGAAGGAGACTGTGATATTGTGCCATGGCTACGTCAAGATGCTGGCATGTGTACACGAGTGAATTTGCATGCACGTGCACATCTGTGTATATGCATGGGTGCAGTGTGTGCATGTTTTGTGTGTGCAAGGGGTGCTCCGGCAATGTGGATGGCCTCAGCAAGCATTTCCCAATCGCCTCCCACACGCCGGGCCGTTCACAAGGGTCTGGAGGCTGTCCAGGTGAGTGTAAGGCGCAGGCCCTGTCCTCCAGGGGCTGGGCATTCGGGTGCTCTTAGCTCCAGACAACAAGAAAGGCAGGCCGTGGCAGAGACTCCGGGGAGGACAGAGATGCACCCAGAGGTGCAGATGCATCAAATGCTGTTTTGGAAGATGAGCCTGGCAAGCATCCCAGGAGGAGGGAGCAGGGGAAGAGGGGCTGGTGCCAGATACATGCAGGTGGGACGTGGGAAGAGCGAGGAGCCAGGGCTGGGAGGGGGAGGGGAGTGAGGCCACAGCTCTCTGGGGACGGGCCTGTCTTCCCAACACTTTCTGAGTAGGACATGCCAGACGAAGGACTCGGTTCCCATAGAACTCCCGGGGTCTTGGGCCAACACCAAGTTGGTGCCGCAGAGAACGGACTCCGCCTTAGGGAGTGGAGGCTGCAGCCCCCCACCCAGAAGCCCCAGCCCTGCACCTGTTTGTCCCGTGGGTTCCACAGGCCGACCACAGAGCGAGAGGTGAAGGGCATGCTGGGGGGTGGTGCTCTTACCGGGCACCAGGAAGTTTCTGGATTGGTGGTTTGGGTCCCCGTCAGGGATGGGCTTAGGCAGGTGGTGGACGGTCACCTCGTACTCCTCTCTGGGTTCTACCACGAAGTGGCTGAAGGCAAATCGCCACTAGGAGACAGGAGGAGGGGAGGTCAAACGGTCACAGCTCTTACCTGAGCCCAAAGACCTCCCCACTTGTCCCTGAAGGATTCATCAACACAGGGAGGGAACAACCAGGCCGCAAGCTCCCCAGTCAGAGGCACTGTGTCCCTGTTCTGTGTTTCTTCTGGTCTTCCTGCCTGTTCACAAACACGTTGCTCTGGCCTCATTAGGAGACAGCAGGGCCAAAGGCAAGAGAATGTGGGCGAGTTTGGAGGCACCCCTCCCCCATCAGCCCTCTCCAACTCCAGGGCTGCAGGCCGCTGGGACCCAGGGGCAGCTGAAGACCACTTGTTACGTGGCTCTGCCCCGTGGAAGGGAAAGCAGGGTCTCTGGAGCACGAAAGTATAGTGGGAGGCTACGAGGTTCCCTGTCCAACCCTGGGCCTCACAGCGTTGTTGTTGCTCAAACTTTTTTTGGCCGATGGAGATGAGACGCACTGACTCCAGCTCCCCTGGTGGACCGCTTGGGGTCCCTGGTCCTCCCTGTCCTCCTGGTAGTAGTTTGGGGGTCCTGTCCTCACTAAACACAGCACAGGGGATCTGTCTTTGCTGCTTGTGTTCTGGGAGCTTTGCCTCTGACCACTTGTCAGACATAAACTGGCAGAATTGAGACGAGCCTGCATCAGGATCAACTGGACGGCTTGTCACCACCAACTGCAGCCGTTTGAACACTCCAGCCTCTGGTTCAGGAGGTCTGGGGGGCTACCTGGAACCTGCATTTCTAGCAGTCCCCTGGTGGTGCTGCCAGGCTTGGGATTATACACTGGGAATCAGCGCTTTGACCAAACTAAACACGAACCCATTCTGGCTCCAAGCAGCAGAAGGAACAGAAACTGTGGTGGAAACCACGGCTGCTCTGCGCTGGGCAGAGCCCCTGCGCCTGGAGGAGACCCTGGCTGACGGCAGGCGCTGGCCAAGGAAGCCGCCCTCCCAACAACGAGCCTGGACGTGAGGTGGGGAGGAAGAGCGGGGGCATGCATGTGTGTGTCTGTGTGCACACCACTCCTCGCGGTCACCACCGCCCACCCTGGTGGGACTCTTACCCGCTTGTGATGATGCCTCAGTGTGGTCAGAAACTCAAACCTGACACACAGACGCTCGTTGGTGCTCAGCTGCAGGATGGACAGCTCCGCCCCCTCCAGGTAGAGGACGCTGGCTGGAGGTCGAGGGAGGAGAGAAGCACAGGTGAGACCAAGGATGGCTAGCCGCCGGGGGTGGGGGGGTCATTTCTTGTCTGCTGTGCGGGCCGTCTAACCCACCCCTGCTCCTGCTCCTTCCAGCTCCCTCTGGGCTGGGTTAGCCACTGCCTCTGGACAGCTACCCCTTGCTGGACGGGGCGAAGATGCTTTACCCTGGGCCAAAAGGGAAAGCGTTGCAAATTCGTGGCTAGGCTGCTGGGGACACTGACTATGGGTGTCAGAGGGGGGGTCCTCGACCTTGAGGACGTAGCGAGCCTCAGCAAGGGACTCACCCGGCCATCCACAGGCCTGGGCGCCCTCGTCACCCAGTCTTCCCAGGTGTGCACACTGCCCCGCCCCCAAGAGGCTGAGTTGTTGGAGGGGTGCTGTCAGAAGGGCCAGCCTGCAGTCAGATGGGTCATGACCAGATGTGATGTCCAGGGTGATGAAGATTTGGGGCTGAAGAAAGGTCTTCTGTGGAGGATGGTGGGTTAACATCTAGAACTCTGAAAAAGGACTCACTGCCTGAACTGATGGGTCCTTTCTCTGAACTGGCCCTCGTGTCTGAGCACAGGGCTGGGAGCCCAATTCTGCGTCTGGTGGGAGGACTAGGAGGCCCAGTCTGTGGACCCACCCAGAGGTGGGCAGCACCCCGAATGCCCACTCACCATCTGTCTGCAGCGTCCACTCGATGTGAACCACGGGAAGCAAGTGTCCTTGCTGCGTGTGGGCGAAGCGCAGCTGGGTCTGCACGTTTTTGGGGGATGAGGGGGTGAGGTTCCGAGGGTGGATCCAGCTGTCGTCCAGGCAGGTACCTGGGAGCAGGAGAGGCAGAAATCAGAGGCTTGCGGGCTCTAAGGGACAGAGATGCAGCCCAAAGAGGATGCCTGGTGGGGTCCAGGAGCCTTCACGGTCAGGCCATGACCCCAAGACCAAAACTGGGCTCACAGCTCTTTTGATGCCCTTCGGGGGTCATGGGGAAGCTCTGACGTTACAGGAGAGATGACAAAGCACGCCTGTGGCTTTGAGATGAAGCAGTGGTTGGAAGTGGGAAGGAGACACGGGGCAGCCATAAGAGTTGCTCTGTTTTTATGTGTTGGGTACCTAATGAGCATGGACTCTTGAACGGTGCGCCTCCTCCTTGGATTAAAACACAAAGCAAGGTCCCACCCCAGATATCGCCCACTGCAGGGTGACAGCTCTGGCTAAAGGGTCATACTGCAGAGCCAGGTCGTATTGCGGCGCCCCAGAGAATTCTTCCAAAACCCTGATGACGGGTGCAGCCCTGAGCCTCAGGGGTCCTCCCACTGGGGACTGGGTCCCTCGTCAACTCAGTATGGGGTCAGCACCGCATCAGGGCAACTTGAGAAGAGGAAAAGCAGGTGACTTACTGTTCTTGACTGTGCAGTTCAGCCCCTGCGGAAAAGAGAAGCAGGTAATTACAGCTGAGAAAGAACTCGGATCCGCCAGCCGGGCTCCGGTGTCCCTGGGCTCACACTCAGGAATGAAATGCACGCGCCTTCCCTCTCACTTTTGGGGCCACTCCTGGGGGGACCGTATTCCCCCCCCCCCGTACTCTGCTCTCCTGACAACTGAGGAGATGCGGGGCAAGAAGTGGGCGCAACACATGGCGGAAAGGAACTGCCGTTTTCTCAGTGGCTTTAGGAGCTGGGCGTCACCTGAGCCTCGTTTCCTGCCCTGAGCTCAGGACGCTGGCAGCCAAGCCCAGAGACAAGACCTCCAGAAACAGACTTCCACATCTGAGAGGCCGCGGTCACCACCAGCCTGACCCCTACGTTAAGTCCAGTGATTGATCCACACGGCCTGTTCCACAGGGCATCCAATGAGCTTTTAGAACCTTAGGCTTGAATATTCTCAGACAACCAAAGAGTACCAGATTTGTATGAAAATAGTTAAAAAACCCAGCAACTTACAGAAATGCTCTTGGAGGAAATAAGATAATGCTGGGAGCAGAATAAATTAAAATTATAATGGCCTCAAAGAAATGAGAGGACACTGTATCCATATGACAGGACAGAGTACTATGGAAAAATGAGCAAACAGAAATAAAAACGAACCTTGAAGGGGAGGAAGGTGGGAGAGAGTTTTAAGAGGGAGGGGACATATGTATACCAATGGCTGGTTCATGTTGATATTTGGCAGAAACCAACACAAGATCGTAAAGCAATTATCCTTGAGTTAAAATTAAATAAATTTAATTAAAAAATGAACCATGAAAATAAAAAAAATCCATAGAAAAACTAGGTTATAAAATTCAGGAAATTTCTCCAAATGTAGAACAATATTAAACAGAAATAGAAGAAACAATATGGGAATATCTATTTAAGAGAAATTATTTAATTATTTAAATTATTTAATATTTATTTAAGAGAATATTTATTCAAGAGAAATGATATGAGTGAGTATATTTCCAATTGCACTCATCTCACACGCTAGCAAAGTAATGCTCAAAATTCTCCAAGCCAGATTTCAATAGTACGTGAACCATGAACTCCCAGATGTTCAAGCTGGATTTAGAAAAGGCAGAGGAAACAGAGATCAAATTGCCAACATCCCCTGGATCACAGAAAAAGCAAGAGAGTTCCAGCAAAACATCTACTTCTGCTTTATTGACTATGCCAAAGCCTTTCTGTGTGGATCACAACAAACTGTGGAAAATTCTGAAAGAGACGGGAACATCAGACCACCTTACCTACCTTCTGAGAAATCTGTATGCAGGTCAAGAAGCAACAGTTAGAACTGGACTTGGAACAACTGACTGGTTTCGAATCGGGAAAGGAGTACGTCAAGGCTGTATACTGTCACCCTGCTTATTTAACTTATATGCAGAATACATCATAGGAAATGTTGAGCTGGATGAAGCACAAGCTGGACTCAAGATTGCCAGGAGAAATATTAATAACGTCAGGAACACAGATGACACCATCCTTATGGCAGAACACGAAGAAGAACTAAAGAGCCTCTTGATGAAAGTGAAAGAGCAGAGTGAAAAAGTTGGCTTAAAACTCATCATTCAGAAAACTAAGATCGTGGCATCTCGTCCCACCGCTTCATGGCAAATAGATGGGGAAACAATGGAAACAGTGACAGACTTTATTTTCTTGGACTCCAAAATCACTGCAGATGGTGATTGCAGCCATGAAATGACCATGACCAACACAGACAGCTTATAAAAAGCAGAGACATTCCTTTACCAACAAAGGTCCGTCTAGTCAAGGCCATGGTTTTTCCAGTGGTCATGTATGGATGTGAGAGTTGGACTGTGAAGAAGGCTGAGCACCGAAGAATTGATGCTTTTGAACTGTGGTGTTGGAGAAGACGCTTGAGAGTCCCTTGGACTGCAAGGAGAGCCAACCAGTCCATCCTAAGGGAAACCAGTCCTGAATATTCATTGGAAGGACTGATGCTGAAGCTGAAGCTCCAATACTTTGGCCACCTGATGTGAAGAGCTGACTCATCAGAAAAAAACCCTGATGCTGGGAAAGATTGAAGGCAGGAGGAGAAGGGGATGACAGAGGATGAGATGGTTGGATGGCATCACTGACTCAATGGAAATGAGTTTCAGCAAGCTCTGGGAGATAGTGGAGGATAGGGAAGCCTGACGTGCTGCAGTCCATGGGGTTGCAGAGAGTCAGACAGGACTGAATGATGGAAAAACAACAGGACCAGAACACTGTTTATGAGCTTATGAACAGCACCAAGTTGGACCTCCTGCAGAAACCCAGAGAAGACGCCCACGATGTTGAAGACAGTGTTAGGTGGTAGTGGTCAGTGTTCCCTGAGCTCTCCTGGGCCAGGCATTGCTAGCACTTTGTATGGAGAGCTCATTGAATCTACAATAGCCCTATGAGGTAGGTACCATCACCACCTCACCACTTTATTTTTAAAATTTATTTCTTTTTGGCTGTGCTGGGTCTTTGCTGCTATGCACTGGCTTTCTCCAGCTGCAGTGAGCGGGGGCTACTCTCAGGTTGTGGCAGGCGGGCTTCCCTTGCTGAGGAGCACCAGCTCCCTGGCTAACTCCGAGCAGCTGGCACCAGCTGTGGGTCTCTCTGCCCATTGCTGCCTCTTGGACAGAGCTGGCTGTCATTTACCTGCTCACCCTCCCCTTCCTCTTTTCAGTACACAAACATCTGTCAGCCCCCATGGCCTGTGCTTATGGCCCTGGGCTGTAGGTGGTGAAGTCAGGATGCGAAGCCAGGTCCTCTGAGATCAAGTCACTAAGTGGTGCTCCATCCATGGAAGCGCCAGTGGAGGGACAGAAATCGGGGGCCTCACCCCTCTCTTTTCAGGGGAGCCAGCTGGCAGTGGGGCCCTGGTCTCTGGCCAGGTGTACGGGAGGCAGGTGTAGACAAACTGCCCAGGGTCCCTCTCCAGCCCCTGCTCCCCCGGCATCAAGCCAAGCCCCTGCTCACCCTCGGGCCTTGGCTCAGTGCTTTCCCCCTCCTGGAATGCTCTAGACTCTCTTGGAGGGCTGCCCAAGTGCCCTCTCTGCAGGAAGGCACCGGGGCAGCAGGAGCTTCTCTGTTCCCTGGAACTCCATCGCTCCTGGCTGACAGAGGCTCCTGCTCCAGGCTGACTTCTGTGATTTACCGGCCCAACATCCGTCATCAGCAAGTGTGTCTTTGTTGTTTCAGGACCTTGTATTTTGCAGACAGCCAGCAAAAGGCCATCTAAAAATGAACTGAGTCCCAGAGAGCAGAGTTCCCAAGTAGGACCTGCTGAGTGGGTCTCCTGTGCTGCCCAGGAGTAGGGGGTCACAAGGACCTTTCCCAACATGGTTCATGTTAAAAAAAAAAAGAGATTCTGCTAAACAGTCACTGACATTTCACCCTCTTATGAATCCTCCGAGACATTAGATAGGGAGAAATACCACTTTGGTTGTTCAACATCCTCTGACTCAGATAAGGAGCGTCATGTCTTAGGGTCAGAGGTGAAGGGGAGGGGGCAGAGGAAACCGAGAGGAGCGGCGGGAGAGGGCAGCGCGCGGCCAGCACCGTCTGTCTCTTTTCCCTTAAGACGGGCCTCCACCCCAAGGCCACTACCCGGCGGTGGGTGTGGGTGTGTCGCTTCCTGTGGGCACAGCCGGCAACTGACGGGTGCCTACAGCCCCGCGGGACTCCAGACGCGGGCGGGCGGTGTGGGCCGGAGGGGGCGCCGTCCGGAGGGTCCACGCGGTGCCCAGGGCTCGCCCGGAGGGGTCATCGCGCTGCCCTTACAACTCTCCCAGGAAGCTGCCCCGCAGACCCGGGGCTCGTGCGCCAGGCGCTGCGGCCGCGGGGTCCCCCGGGCGCCGGCTCGCGGGGAGGAGGGCTGGGCTACCGGGGTTGGCACCAGGTCCCGTCCCGCCTCGCCCTCCTCAGGCCCCGCCTCCACTCCGGCCGGCGCGCCTCCCCCAAGTCCTTCCCCAACTGCGAGGCTCCCTCCGGAGGCCGCCGGGACGCCTGCCCAGGTTGTGCAACCCGCGCTACGCGATCTTTCCCAGCAAACTCCGTCTCTTCCCTGGCTCGCACCGCAACTCGCGACGCTCCGCGTGTCCTGCCCAGGGCGGCCTGCTCTTGTGCCCAAGTCTCGGAACCCCCGAAACCCCGCTACTCCAGCCCCTGCCCCCGGCCGCCTGCCGGACCGACAGCATCCTGGGCTAGCCCCACCCTCCACCCCACCCCCCCTCCACCCCACCCCCTCCACCCCCACCCCCACCCCACCCCTCCACCCTCCACCCCACCCCCCCACCCCCCCACCCCCCACCCCCCACCCCCACACCTCCACCCCCCGACCTCCACCCCCCGGGACGGATCCGATCTCACCTCCTGGGAGCACACGGGCGCCGGGTGGTCCAAGAGCCTCAGGGAGGCGAGACCGAGGCCCGGCGGGCGCAGGAGCAGGAGGAAGAGTAGGAGCGACGGCCCCGGCGGGGGCCCGGGAAACACTCGCGCCCAGCGGCGCGGAGCCCCCATGGCCCCGGCCCTTCGCGGAGGGCTCGCGCCCGGGCTGGGGGCGCAGCGAGGGCGCGCCCCAGGGATCCCCTCGGCTGAGTCCCGAGTCGTTCTCCTGCGCCTGCTTCCGGCTTCCAGCCCTGGCAGGGGCGGGCCACGCAGAGGGGAGGGCTCGGCCGGGACAGTCCTTCCGCGTGTCCCTCCCCGACGTGCGTCCCAGGTGCGCCCTCCTCCGGGGCTCCGCCTCGCGCTCCTCCCGGCGTTTCTCCCCAGCTCCTCCCCAGCTCCTCCCGGGCTCCTCCTTGAGCTCCTCCCTGGATCCTCCCCGCGCTCCTCCCGCCCCGCCTGCTCCCTGAACCCTCGTCCAGCTCCTGCGCTCCAGCTCGTCCGACTCCTATATTCCATCTCCGCTCTTACAGTCAGGCCGTAAAACTATTTTAATGTCTGCCCTTTGCTCTCGCCTCCGGTCTTACCCTTCTTCGCAGTCAGAGGAAGTTCTTTTTCTCAGTCCCCCCTCTCCATATCCGCACCTTCTCCCTGGATTCCTTTCCTGGCTTTTCCTCCCCCTTCTCGAGGCTCCGACTGCGCGAGGTGGGGGAGGTGGGAGAGGAGCAGGGGGCCCTGGGCCTCCTGTTCCCGCAGCGCTGCGCTGAGCCCGCGCTTTCGCCAGAGACCCGCTCCAAGTCTGCTGAGAGTCCGTAGACCGTGTACTTCCTTCATCCTGAGACAACCGTCGTCCACATTCCCTTACCTGACAACCCTGAACGCCTCTGCTGGCCTCGGACAACCCCCACCCAGATCCCACCGACTGTAAATGGCTCTCCAGGTCTGAGGCGGTGGATCTTCTCCTGGTCCAAAGCACTGGCCCTTTGCCTGCTGCTGGCGGACCTGTGGCGACCACCTGAGCCCCCGCTGGCGACAGGACACAGCTGCTTTAGGCCTTGAGCTCCGTGGTCTCCAAACCTTTTACTTGTTTATTTAAGAATTTTGGAATACTATCCATCTTCCCATACATTTTTTAATATGACTCCGGAAAAATTTCATCCCAAGTGTAAATAGATATAGAGGATATAATCACTAAAATTTGATGTCTGTAGCAGGCAGCTTGCACGATGTCCCCACCCCATCCCACCTCCTGGTGTTTGCACCTGCTGTGCCTCCCCTCCCCCCACCGCCCCCCCCCCCCCCTCAGTGTGTGCTGGGCCCAGTGACCTGTTCTCAACAACAGAATATAATAGGATGAGACAAAAAAAAAAAAAAAAAGGATGTCACTGATAAGGTTAGGCTATGAAAGACCTGGACTTGGGGTTGTTCAGCCCTTTCTGGGTTGCCGTGAGCTGCCTGTGGAGAGGCTGGGATGGCCACGAGCTGAGAAAGGACTGGTCAACAGCCAGGAAGAAACCCAGGCCGTTGTTTCACCGTGACAATGATCAGGAGTAAGTGGTCAAAATAATGCAAGGAGAGCACTTTTAAAACATTATTTTTAATTGGAAGATTTACAATGTTGTGTTGGTTTCTGCAGTATAGAGGTGTGGATTCAGTTCAGTTCAGTCGCTCAGTCGTGTCCGACTCTTTGCGACCCCATGTGGATTAGCCATAGGGATACATCTGAGCCTCCCTCCCAGCCTTCTTGGTGGTCACAGACACCAGACTGAGCTCCCTGTGTTATACAGCTACTTCCCACCAGCCATCTGTCTTGCATACGGTGGTGTATATGATACAACGCTACTCTCCCGATTCTCACCTTCCCCCCACCTCGCTGTGTCCACAAGCCTATTCTCTACCTGTGTCTCCACTGTGTGCTGTGCTAAGTCACTTCAGTTGTGCCACTTACAGGAAAGAATTATCTATCACAGCCCACACAGGAGAAGATGTGCGTTGCATCCCCTACAAGAAATCACCTGGGGCTTCCCTGGAGGCTCAGTGGTAAAGAATCCACCTGCCCGTACAGGGAACGTGGGTTCGATCCTTGGTCCAGGGAGATCCTACATGCCTCGGAGCAGCGGAGCCTGTGCGCCATAGCTACTGAGCTTGTGTTCTAGAGCCTGGGGGCTGCAACTACTGAGCCCACGTGCAAGAACTACCGAAGCCCGCCTGTCCCAGAGCCCATGCGCCACAAGACAAGCCACCGCAATGAGAAGCCTGCATACTGCAGTGAGGAGAAGCCCCCTGCTCACCCCAGCCAAAAAAAAGCCTGCGCAGCAGCAAAGACCCAGCACAGTCAAAAATAAATAAATACACACACAAACCAAAGAAACCACCCTGGCAACTCAGCCAACAGAACCCAGCCGGGGAGACCTGAACTCTCACTTTTCTCCAAGAGACTTTCATTCAAAGCAACCCGTCCCAACTTCCTCCTTTTTCTTTGTAAATGTTTCATTCCTCTCTAGATTTGCCCATGGCTTTTTGCAATATAGCTTGCTTCTTCTAAATTTCATTTCCTTTGCTATTCTTGAATAAATCCACCTTTGCAGGAAAAATAATTCTTTTATTGCTTAGGTCTGTGTTACCGAATTGTCCTCTGAGTCTAAATGAAGAGATTTTCCTGTGGATGGGTTTCAGTGATACAGCTAGAAAAAGTTGTACTTTTTAAAGAGTTTACGATGATGTTTCCATACACTTCCCATTTGACCCAATTTAGTTGTTCTGATAGAAAAAGATTTAAAAATTATTTTGTTCACAACAAAGCTGTTTAAATTCAGCACAACAACTCCAGCTAAATTTGAAGTGAAAGTGAAAGTGTTACTTGTTCAGTCATGTCTGACTCTTTGAGACCCCATGGACTGTAGCCCCACCAGGCTCCTCTGTCCATGGAATTCTCCAGGCAAGAATACTGGAGTGGATTGCAGTTTCCTTCTCCAGGGGATCTTCCTGGTCCGGGGATTGAACCCAGGTCTCCCACATTGCAGGCAGATTCTTTACCATCTGAGCCACCAAGGCAGAAGCTAAATTTAGCAAATTGCTAAATATATTGGTCACATTTTATGAAACAGATTGAAAGATGGAGAAAGATTACATGAGAGGAGAGGCCTGTCAAATTCTACAGATAATTAGCTTTCAGTTCTGAGAGGCGAATGAACAGATGCATGGGGCTTCCTAGCCTAAATCGCTCACCTTCTTAGCGCAGGGATTTTCTAGAATCCTGCTCTTTAGAACTCGGCAAGGAATGTCAGAACCATTCTCGGTTTCTGCTCAGTCGCTCAGTTGTGTCCGACTCTCTGCGACCCCATGGACTGTGGCACTCCAGGCTCCTTTGTCCTCCACTATTTTTTTCTTGGAGGTATGTTTTGAGCAGGGATGAAAATTGCTACTTTCCTGTTTCTATTGTTAAGAGGAATTAGAATTAGAGCCAGAGAGAGCTATTGAAAAAAAAATAAAAGGCAGTTAGCCACAGGGATTATTAAACTGAAGTCTGTGGGTCAGTCAGTTCAGTCACTCAGTTGTGTCCGACTCTTTGCGACCCCATGGACTGCAGCATGCCAAGCCTCCCTGTCCATCACCAACTTCTGGAGTTTGCTCAAACTCATGTCCATCAAATTGGTGATGCTGTCCAACCATCTCATCCTTTGTCATCCCCTTCTCCTGCCTTCAATCTTTCCTAGCATCAGGGTCTTTCCTGATAAGTCAGTTCTTTTCATCAGGTGGCCAAAGTATTGGAGTTTCAGCTTCAGCGTCAGTCCTTCCAGTGAATATTCAAGAACGATTTCCTTTAGGATGGACTGGTTGGATCTCCTTGCAGTCCAAGAGACTCTCAAGTATCTTCTCCAACACCACAGTTCAAAAGCATCCATTCTTCAGCGCTCACCTTTCTTTATAGTCCAACTCTCACATCCGTATATGACTGCTGGAAAAGCTATAGCTTTGACTAGACGGACCTTTCGTGGCAGAGTAATGTCTCTGCTTTTTAATATGTTGTCTATGTTGGTCATAGCTTTTCTTCCAAGGAGTCTTTTAATTTCAGGGCTGCAGCCACCATCTGCAGTGATTTGGAGCCCAATAAAATAAAGTCTCTCACTGTTTCCACTGTTTCTCCATCAATTTGCCATGAAGTGATGGGACCAGATGCCATGATCTTTGTTTTCTGAATGTTGAATTTTAAGCCAGTTTTTTCATTCTGCTCTTTCACTTTCATCAAAAGGCTCTTTAGTTCTTCTTCGCTTTCTGCCATAAAGGTGGTGTCATCTGCATATCTGAGGTTATTGATATTTCTCCCAGCAGTCTTGATTCCAGCTTGAGCTTCATCCAACCCGGCATTTTGCGTCATATACTCTGATATAAGTTAAACAAAGCAGGGTGACAATATACAGCCTTGACATACTCCTTTCCCAATTTGGAACCAGTCCTTTGTTCCATGTCTGGTTCTAACTGTTACTTCTTGTCCTGCATACAGGTTTCTCAGGAGACAGGTAAGGTGGTCTGGTATTCCCATCTCTTGAAGAATTTTTCACAGCTTGTTGTGATCCACACAGTCAAAGGCTTTAGTGTAGTCAATGAAGCAGAAGTAGATGTTTTTCTGGAATTTTCTTGCCTTTTCTGTGGTCCAACGAATGTTGGCAGTTTGATCTCTGGTTTCTCTGTCTTTTCTAAATCCAGCTTGAACATCTGAAAGTTCTTGATTCATGTACCGTTGAAGCTTACCTAGCTTGGAGAATTTTGAACATTACTTTGCTAACATGAAGACTGTGGGTAGGCTCTGCAAAGTTTGTAAACTCTTGGAGATGATTTGCAAAATGTTTATTTGTGAGTGTACTTTTTCCTGGATAGATTTCATCAGAATCTTGAAGGAGTTTTGGTGATTACAAAACCAAATCAAACCATTGCCACAGTGAAACCACAGCACAGATTTAGTCTAATCTTTCTACTTAATGTTAAGTAAACGGAGGCTCTCAGAGAGTCCATCCCTGTCTGAGGTGAGAGAGAGTCAGGGTAGAGCCCAGGGAGCAGGGGTGGTGAGCTCGGGAAAGGAATTAACCAGGCATGTGGTGAGCTTGGGAAAGGAATTAAATGTTCTGTCCTCTTGGATTGGGGTTCCCCATGCAGGGACTCCCCACCTCCAGGAGTAATGATTAAATTTATGGCTTTAAAAGGGAACCTTGAAATCTGAAGGAAGAGAGGAGAGGGATGTAGATGGTGGAACAGAAGTCATGTTGGGTAAGATGAATCAAAGAATCACAAGGGATTCCCATGAAGCTGAGGGGTCATGAGGGTGTAGAACTCTGCGGAAGTGATAGCAATGTGCTGGAGGGCAGTGTGCTCAACGAGAGGGCAGCAGAGTGTTAATTCAAGGGCAGAGTACTTCTCAATCAAAATCTTACTGGGCTGAGGACTTCCCTGGTGGTCCAGTAAGGTGCTTCCCCTGCAGAGGGAGTGGGTTCGATCCCTGAAACTAACATCCTGCATGTCGCATGGGCAGATAAGTACATAAATAATAACCTTAAAAAAAATCCTACCGGCTCTTTTCATGGAAATTGACAAGCCGATTCTAAACTTTGGGTGGAAACTCAAAGGACCGAGACTCTCCAAAGCCATTTTGGAAAAGAATAAAGTTCCGTCTTTGCTAACCCCTTGTCATGCTTGCATTTCTGGTGTCAGAGCACGTGGCTGTGTGTCTTGGAAACACTGAAAAATTGCAGATATGATGTTTGCCCCCAGATATTTCAACAAGCATCTTCTAAGCAGAGGGATGGCTTACCTAAACATTATGCCTTTGTTAATTTATTTTTTCATAATGCCTTTATTACACAGAAGAAAATGACAAGAACCCCCTAATGTTCAGTTCCTGTTCAAATTCTCCAAATCACGCCCCAAGTGTTTTCACAGTTGCTTTTCTCAAACCAGGGCTCACTGAAGTTTCACAACGCATGAGGTGATGTTACCTCTTTCGATTGAGAACATTTCCCTAGCTGGTTTTATTTTTAAAATAATATTGAATATTCCACACTTTCTAGTCATCTGGCAGTTTCTTGGTGGTGTCTCTGCGTGACTTTTTTTATTCCCTGCACTTCCTGTAGACAGGGAGTGAGGTCTGAAGGCTCAGTTTGATTCAGGTGAGACGTTTCGGCAAGAGCACCTTCCCGGTGACGCGGTGTATTTCACAGGACATCACACCAGGAGGCTACGAGGTCAGCTGCCCTATTACTTGATTTCCTTTGGACAGCTTTGTAGGGATCTATCGACATACTGTGCACGATGTACCTGTTTAAAGGGTCCAGGCTGTGAAACCACCACCGCGGTTCGTCTCCCTACAGTCCCTGCCGAGTCCAATCACCTGGTGACCAGCAGAGACACAAGGCTTTTAGTTTCATCAACCCTTGTCAGGCCCCCAGGCCCACCCCTGCCCGAGGCTCTAGACTCAGAAAGACCCAGGGCGGAGGCCTTGTGAGGCTTCCGCTGAGCTGTGAAGGCGCAGCCCCGCTGGGGTCGGGGGACAGAAGTCAGGCCCCAAGGGGGAAATGGTTGCTGGGGAGTTGGGGTCCCTCGGAAAGCAAGTCGTGGGGTGCTGGCTGGAGGGGGCAGAGTGACCCTCAGGGCGAGGCCAAGAGGAGCTCAGCACTGCCCGCCCCCCCCCCCCGAACCTGTATTCTGTCCTCTCAGACCCAGGTGCTCATTCAGTTCCTTGGAGCTCATTTCTGGGTTTGCACAGAGCAGGTTGACAGATGAGCCTGTGGAGCCTGAGACCCGGGTGAGAAGGGAGGGGGAAACCCTGTTTGCTCAGTGCAGACACAAGGCCCGGCCTGGCCAGGTTCCACTGCCGTCTCCACCTGTGGGGTGGTGACGTGGATTTTATAGACTTGCAAACAAGCCTGCAGAGATGATGTGATTTACCCCAGGCCACAGAGCTACAGCTCTGTGTGCACAAGGATTACGTATAAATAATCAGATGTGTGTTTTTTTTAAACTGAGATGTAGTTGATTTACAATATTGTATCAGTTGCAGGTGTACAACATAGTGATTCAATACGTTAATAGATTACACTCAGTTTAAAGTTATTACAACGAAATGACTAATTCCCTGTGCGTACAATACCCTTGTAGCTGATCTACTTTATACATAGTAGTTTATTCCTCTTCCCTGCCGGCACCTACCTTGCCCCTCTCCTCCTTCCTTTCCCCTGGTAACCACTGATTTGTTTTCTGTATCTGTGGATCTGGTTTCGTTTGTTCCTGAACCAGACTTGGGTCTACCTGCCCGGGCGCAGTAAAGCTAGTCTTCCAGGCTCTCATGGGTTGTGGTGAAAGAACAGTGTTTAATGCAAGGTGTGCAATGTGGGGACAGGTGGGGAGAACGGGCCACTCAGGCTCAGAAGACTTGGCCTCCCCTTTGCTTTCAGGGAAGGGTTTTAAAAAGGCAACATTAGAGGAGAGGGTTGTAGGGGCTTGAGAGTCCATGAAGGCCAGCTACCTGGCAAGCTGCGTGGAGATGGGGAGAGAGATGGAGGTGCACGGAATGAGGGCTTAGTTCTGTTAGTGACGTGGAAGCAGGAAGCAGCAAGTGCAGGGGAGTGTCAGGTGTCCCTGTCCCCTCACGGGCCCAGGTCAGTTCAGTCACTTAGTCGTGTCCGACTCTTTGCGACCCCATAAACCACAGCACGCCAGGCCTCCCTGTCCATCACTAACTCCTGGACTTTACCCAAACTCATGTCCATTGAGCTGGTGATGCCATCCAACCATCTCATCCTCTGTTGTCCCCTTCTCCTCCTGCCTTCAATCTTTCCCAGCATCAGGGTCTTTTCAAATGAGTCAGCTCTTCGTATCGGTGGCCGAAGTATTGGAGTTACAGCTTCAACATCAGTCCTTCCAATAAACAAGGCCCAACTCATACCTAGTTCTTTGGGCAATCAGATCAATAACCACATCTGCCTCGTGGGGAGAAAGGGAGAAGTGGGCAGAAGTAGGCCTGATGAGGGGGAGGCCGGAGCCCAGCCAGACCTGCACTCTGACCCTGGAGAGCAGAGCAGTGGGGAGGCCGTCCACCCATGAGGGCCTCTCACAGGCTGACCACGCCCAGGGTGGGGCCTGGCTCCCTTACTCCACTCAAGGGGGCATTCATAAGCCAAGCAGAACAGATCCATCACAGGGCAAGTCTCCAGTCTGTCTCAGCTGATCGGAAGCATCATTTACAAGCTTTGGCAGGCACTTTGTCATTGCTGGTAACACCTTGTTGCTGACCGTGACTGGAGGGGCAGCTCCTGGGGGGTGCCCACTCACCTCCTCCTCCAGGAGCTGGACAAGCAGTGTCTGCTCGAGTCCTTCTCCTCCCTGGAGCCTGGACTCCAGGGCTCAGGGTACGGGGTGGGAGTTGGGGGTGGGGGCTCCAGCAGAGGAGCGGGGAGGGCGGTGATGACTGTAATTCCTGGAATGGACTCGATTGTCCATGAGGATGATCTGCAAATTTTTCCAACTAAGATGTTGTTTCTGGGACTGGTTAGTTTTACACAGGGAATTATGAGGGTTGGTCTGAATCAGTTTAATAATAGAAAAGAAGCTTGCATGTTTATAGGGCTTTCCTCATAGCTCAATTGGTCAAGAGTCTGCCTGCAATGCAGGAGATCCCAGCTTGATTCCTGGGTCTGGCTCAGGAAGAACCCCTGGAGAAGGGATGGGCTACCCACTCCAGTATTCTTGGGCTTCCCTTGTGGCCCTGCTGGTAAAGAATCTACCTGCAGTTCGAGAGACCTGGGTTCGATCCCTGGGTTGGGAAGATCCCCTGGAGTAGGGAAAGGCTATCTACTCCAGGATTCTGGCCTGGAGAATTCCATGGACTGCAGTCCATGGAGTCACAAAGAGTCGGACACAACAGTGCGACTTTCACTTTCACTTTGCATGCCTATAGCTTTCAAAGTAATTTAAAATAAAGGTTTTTGGGGCCTGCCCTGCAGCTTGTGGGGCCTTAGTTTCCTGACAGGAAGTGAACCCGCATTGTCCATAGTGAGAGCTGGGAGTCCTAACTGCTGGACCGCTGGGGAGAACCCAGAGTACGTTGACATACATGATCTCCTCCCCTCCCCACCCCTTGTTCCCTTCCCTCCCCGCTCCGTCCTTGCTTCATTCAAAACCAGTTCTGTGCCTTTTTCTAGATGATGGTGGGTAGAGGAGAAGCAACTGGATTTTGTGGGTCATCCATTTAATTTCTCCTCTTCTGTCCCCTTTCAACATTTGACCATTAACTGAAAGAAAGATGTGGGGGATGCAATGAGTTACTGCAATGAGGTTGGAGACCATGCCCGGGGTCAGAGTCCCCGAGTTTCCCTTTTGGGGATCAGATGTCAGTGGAGGGTTAAGTATGGTTCTGCAAGTCCAGGAAACAGTCAAGGTGAGAAGGGCAAGACGACCAAGCCAACGAGGACGTTGTTAAGAAATTTATTCGCAATTCTTGTTTTTTTTTTTTTGTTTTGTTTTGTTTTTTAAATAACATCATTCCTTAGATAAAAATGCAATCTTACAGGAATATACACAGCGTCTCACAGAGATGGCCCTGAAACTCTTCTCGACGCCCTGGCCTTTCTCGAGGTGAGAAGGGACACGGGCGAGGCCGCCGACTCAGGTGACGATGGTTACAAACTGTATAACAGTATTTACAACACGCGAGGGCCCGCAGGGAGGTGTAGGGGCGTGGGGGCGCCAACTGCCTGAGAACCAGTGTGATTCTGTGGGTGGGGGCGCTGGGGGGACTCCGAGCCGGGACGAGGAGCAGAGGGGCTGCGTCTGGACCCTCCCGCATGGAGGACCTTGGCTGGGCAGCTCGAGGGGCATCCAAATAAAACAGGAAAGTAGTGTCTGGCGCTTCACCAGCGGGAGCCTGCCACCCTCTCTCTCAGTGGATGTGTTTTCCACGGGTGGTTCTCGCTGCCACATCACAGACTGGTCCAAACCTGCTCACCTTGGACATCTCAGCCTCGGAGCAGAGCTTCCTTGCACAGGGCTCTGGAATAACAGGGTGCGCAGGGGGAAGGGCAGGAAGCAGGTCATCGGGTGGGAGGTCAAGGCCGGATTCTGAGGGTGGGGGGATGCACTCGATACAGGCAGGCCCCCCAGGGCCTCACGTCTGGGGCTCAGGGCCGCCTCGTGAGGGAGATCGTGGCACTGGGCTGTTTGTTTACAAGCCATCTCCCTCGAGTCCCAGGTGCTGTCCCTTTCAAGCCTTGGCGTGGCTTCTCCACGCTGGAGGTGTTGGGCGGGGAGCTTGCCTGCTGGGACCCATCTAGCACAGGAGCCTCCCCCGGCTGGCCCCGCTCCTGGAATCAGGACCCGCAGGGGCTGGGAGTGGGTGACAGAGGCCAGACCCCGTCTCCCTCATCCCAGCCCACAGACCCAGCAGCACCGAGGACAGCGGCGTGGGAGCCTCAGGGCCGCATGGTGAGCGGGCACCACTGTGCCCAGACATGACCTGCAGACATGACCCCCCAACACAGATAGCCTCTGCCCCACAGCTGCTCTGATGTGACCTTGGAGGAAACTCTCTCACGCACAGTGATCCCAGGTGGCAAACTTGTTAATTCACGTGGGCTCAGCGTCCCTCTGCCTTTCTGAGAGCCGAATCCCACTTAGGCCACTTGTTCTGAAATAGGGACCTGAACGCCCCACAAAGGGCTGCCCGCGACCTGCAGGAGGCCGCGGGCTCGGCTGAATTCTCCTCAGTCACCTGGTGAACCGAGCCAGGGCCTGGGTGTCCCTGATTCTCTGCAGAAAGGGAGACTCCGGGGACAATCTCGCCTCGGGCTCTGCCCTGAGGCTCCAGCCATTGGCCCACCTCAGCCTCACAGTACCTCCCGAAGGTCCCGGGGCAACTGCCCACCCTCTGCTGACATTCCAGGCGGCCCCCGGGCACCCCCACCCACCCCTTGGCCTGCTGTGGACCAAGTCTCCTGAGTTCACGGCAGGAAAACTTCGGTTATAGGAGTGGTGGGATGTTCTTGATGAAGGGCAACGACATTTAGTTTATAGTCACTCCAATGGGCACCTTTTGCCCGGGGTGGGGGAACCTCTGCTTCTCTCTGCAGCGGGTGCTCAGCCTTCTATGAGGAGGATCAGCCTGGGAGGGCCAGCCCCTGCCCGTCAGGTGTGTGCATGTGAACGCATGTGCAGTTGAGTGCATGTGTACATGAGTGTGTGTAGATGTGTGCACGGGTGTGCCTCAAGCATCTCCCCGACAACAGGAAGCCTGGCAAAACCCATTTACCTGATAGTTTGCCCTCTGGCCCCACAAGGCAGCGCTTTGTTGTTTTGACACAAAAATAAATAAATAAATAAAGACACAATGAAACGACGTCAGAATTGGCTCGCGGGGGGGTCCCCCTCCCAACCGCGGGAGGGGGGAACACGGGGGTGGGGGTGGGGGTGGGGGGGCACTGGGAGAGGGAGGGAGGTCCCCCTGACGGTACAGCAGCTGGGAAAGCTGGACACTGGCTTCCTGGGGTGACCTCAGGTCATCCCTCCCCGCACCCCCTGCCTGCCTTCAGGGCCCACAGCCCATGTGTGGGAGGGGTGTCCGCAGAGGAGGGGTCGGGGGGGTGCAGACACCACACACGTCCGGAGAGGGTGGTTCAGCTGGAAAATAAGCTGGAGCGGAATTTTATTTTTTCTTCTTCTGAAGCAGATCTTGGGGTCTCGGCCCCTTTACCAGGTAGTCACCACAGACGTTTCCATGAAAAGAAGCCGCAGACACGGGGGTCAAACAGGCCCTGTGTCCCCATTTCCCTTCGGATCTGTGCTAGTGCTCGCCGCAGACCAGAGCCTGGCCTGGGCTCTGGCTGGACTGACAGGGTGCCTGGAGGGTGGACACCAGGTCGCCCTTCCCTGGCCGTTTCTGCCTCTCAGACATGACATGCCTGTCCCTGCAGATTCCTCGATGGGGGGGAGCGGGGAGACGCCACCACCGTCCTTAGCCACATCTGTGATGAGGTGTGACGAGGCTGCCAGCACTGATCCCCCTCCCACTACCTCCTCCCTGTGCTGCTCTAACTCCCTTCTGTTTCCTGGCCGTTGGGGTGGGGGCACGTGCTATCACCCACCCCCTGGAAAACAGCCTCACCCCCTCCATGACCCCAAGCTCTTCCTTCCAGGGGCTCCTTTTCCTCAGGAAGATGCTTCATTGGCCTTGGAAGGCGAGGTGCCCTTAGCTGACCACTGGGGAGATGGTCTGAGGGGAGGACGGTGGGGAGGACGTGATGGGCAGCTCCTGACGACCCCCAGAGCTCGGAAGCCAGAGCGCAGAGAAGGATAAAGATGGGCTGCACAAGACTCTGGGGTCCAGCCAGACTGAGAAGATGAAGGAAGCGGCTGGAACAAAGAGATTCTGAATGAAGCAGAGAAAAACGCATGAATCGAGCTGAAATCTGGGGGGATAAAATCATCCTTTCTTCCCCAAGACCAAAAAGAACTTTCTAGGTGGGTGCAGGAAGGAGACAAGCTCCTGACTAACTGTAAGATCAGGGTGGAAACAAGAGGCTGCCTGTCAGCGGACAAACACAAGCTGGGTTCACGAACCCTGGACCCAGACTCTTCAGGCGTGTAGGGTCCTTGGCCACTGCGGCTTCTCTCCAGCCACCCAAGGGTCTCAGAAGACTCGACGGCTCTGCTTTTGAGAAGGTTCTATGTCAGATGCACAGATGGGGACCACGCTGCTGACGAGGCTCAGGAGGACAGGTGTCACATGTCCGTCCCGTGCTAGCCGGGCCTGCGCTAAGGCCCAGGGAGACCCTTCCCTGGACAGGTCTTCCCGACAGACGAGCAGGCAGTGAGGAGGCCTGCGGTGCGAGATGGGGTGAGGGAGCCCTTGGCAGAGCCCAGCACAAGCTGGCTGGTGAGACTTGGTGACACAGGTGGAAAGTGCAAAGCAGAAACGAAAGCAGTCCGAGGAGGCCACGTGTGCGCAGGTGCACGGCGGAGGCCCGCTGAGAGCCCGTGTCTCACCAGGGGCCAAACACACAGCGGGGACCAGGCACCAGGGCCAAAAGGCTCTGTCCTCCACTCTAGCTGAAATCCTAGTGGCCGAGGCAGACACAGGGGAAGGGGACAAGGGACTTGAACGAAATGTCTAGAAGACCACGGTGGCACCAAGAAGGAGCCTGAGATGGGAAGGGCTGGGCCTGGGGGAGCAGGACGCAGCCTGCTGTCCCCAGCCTCCATTCACCGGGGGCTGAGCATCAGCCCATCACAGGAAGATCAGCCCATCACAGCAAAGCACATCTTTACAGAGGAAGGGGCTGCTCACACGAGTCAGTGCCGAGAGGGGCTGGGCGAGCCAGGCACTGGAGGCGACTCGACGGGGAGGGCCTAGATGAGTGCTTGGTCCTGTTTTCCCAAACTGGTCACGTTTCAACGCTCACTGCTGGAATCTGCTTGAGGATTCAGCACCCAACAGAGATGCCCCCCCCCCCAGTGCCTCCAGTCCCGCCCTCACTGCCAGCTCCCCACGCGCCATCCCCAATCCCGGTCCCTTACCATGGCTGCCACACCATGACGGCAGACCCTGGAGGAGACCCTGAAGGTGGAGAAGGGAGCCGGATGCACTTGACTTTGGACGGACGAGCTGTCACCTGCTGCCTGGCTCCAGCCTCTGCTGTCCAGCTGAGGACGCCCTCTCCTCCACCCTCCTGGTCAGTGGAAACATTCTTAAGGAATGCTTGTGCTGGGGGATGCCTAACAGTGAGGTGAGCCACCTCTCCTCGGGGAGGAGGCCCTATGCCTGCCTGTGATGGAAGAGGGTGGTCAGGGCACCACACAACCCCTCATGGTGCAAGGCTGTCCCAGAGAAATCCCAAATCCAAGAACCGGGGCAGAGCGGACAGAGTGAGGGTGGAGTAGACAAGTCCTGGTCTCTCAAAGCAAGATACGGATACACCTACACCCAGCCTGGGGAAAGTGGAGGCAAACGGAAGCAAACACAAGATATGCAAAACAGCGATGCCCAAGCCTGCGTGGGACCCACGTGGGTGGTGCCGGCACTCGACACACAACCGAGAAGAGCCACTTCCCAGCCACACGTAGAAAAGCACTTAAGAGCTCAAAGGTAAGGCTTGTCACACTCCAAATACAAAATGATTTACTTACATGCAGCAAATATACAAGAAGTGAATTCAAAAACAAACTTAATTCATTATATTCGCTTGGCACAATTGCAATTCAGTTTTAAAAAAATATTTGTAAAATACTGAGACTGACCTGAATTCAAGTATAACGGTCTCTTCAGCAGAAACACCATCAACGCAGTGAAACGTCACATAGAACAAATCGAAGCGAAAAGCCTTCTGAGTTTCTCCCTTAAATTTCTGTGTGGTTTTTTTAAATACAGTTTTAATGCCAACACAACTCACAATTGTATTTGTAAAATGAATATTATTGCATTGTTTTTGCATATCTTGTGGGACAGAAAATGCAGTTACTGATTCCCGTTTCAGAAGCGGAGACAGTGGTTTGTTTTTGCTTTCAAATGGCCCCAGATTCAGGCCTCCCTATGGCTGAGCCTGAAGGGGACCTGCGGGAGGCCTGGCGGCTGCAGACTGGCCCCCACCACACACACACCACCCGCCGCACACATGGCACGCACACTCGGAGACCCCGGGCACCCACCACTATACACGCTTGTGCAAGACCCTACACCTTTAAATTAGGAAACCAAATCAAAAAAATCTTGTCACTACCTGCGGAAATTATAACAAATTATTGGGTGTACATGATGGCTGACAAAACCCTCCTACGGCGGCTCAGCTGAATCCTCCGTAGAAAAAGAAACCGACCGCTAAATGACACAACAAAACCAAATCCAATCTACATTTGCAAAAGTGAAGACAGTAAGGTGCGTGGCTGCAAAACTTTGTAAACACTCTTCTTTCTCCCCTCCCCCTGGGAAAACAAAATTATATATTAAAAAAAAAAAACCCAAATGAAAACTACAACATGCTGTCAAGAAAAATGTCAAACCCCAAAACAAAAGCGCGCTGGACAGTCACCACTGGTCTTGGCCCGGCGGGCACGCCCGCTCCCCTGGGCCCGCGACTGTGGCCTGGCAGGAAGGGTCCAGACACAGGGGGCGTGGGTGGCCGTGGCCGGCCTCCTCCTCCCCAGGGGCGGGCCGGGTCCTCCTTCCTTCTGTGGACGCACAGGGCCCTGGCTCTATGGGGACAGTGAGGCTCATACAGAATATGTGCAAAATGAGTTTTTTTACAAGCAAAGTTGAAAGACACCCGTTTAGCATAGGGTCCTTTGGGTGAGGGCTGGGGAGCCAAGGCGGACCCCTCCCTGGCGCCCGCGCCCCCGCCCCCACCGCCCCCGCTGGACACGGACTGCGGCTGCTTCTCTCCTGGCCACCGACTTGGTCTTGTCCCCACGAAATGAATGAAGACGCTGTTCCGGTTAACTCCAGGCCGCGAGAACAGTGAGGCACTTCTGAAACGAACCCATTAGGAACATTGAGACAAATAAAAAGCCGGCGTCTCCAGCCCGGCTGCTACAGGCCGCTGGCGAAGGCCCTGCTGTCCCGGGGCTCCTCTGCGCCCTGGCGGGGCTCGGCGCTGGGCGCCCAGGCTGCGTCCTCCACGCCCCCCGCTCGGTCCGGCCCCGGGTCCCTGCAGTTTGCACACGGGAGCAGGGTGCCATTGGGGCTCTGCCCGGCGCCCCCACTGAGGATGTCGTCGGCTGCGCTCTCCATCTCCTCGATGGTCATGTCGCAGGCGTCGGCCAGCTCCTGCGTGGTGGCCTCGAGGAACCTGGGGTCCTGAGCAAACTGCCCCAATCCTTCCGAGATCAAGACCTGGGGGACAGGGACCGGGGACGTTGCTGTGAGCCCAGCCCTTCCCCATGGGGCTGGCGCAGGGGCTTCCGAGGGGTCGCCTGGGGAAGAGTGTGTGTATGCGTGCATGCGTGTGTGCGCACACAGGTGTGGGTGTGCCTGCACGCCAGGAAGGAGTGTGATGGAGTGCCCCAGAACACTCGGGCGTGCAGGCCCGAGGAGGGGCCTCTCAGGGTGGGGCCCTGTCAGCAGATGCAGGCGGGCTGCATGCACGGAGGGAGCAGGGGTCTGGTCCTCCCCCCGGGGTGCCCTGACACCCCACGTGACTCTTTCCAGGCAGCTGTCAGGCTTCTCTGGTGACACCTGGCCCAGTGCCCCGGCTGCATTTGGGGGTTGAGGATCTGGGGACAGTGTGTGTGTGTGTGGAATACGCCTGGCACCCACCCCGTTTGTCCTGAAGCACCTGCCCCCTTCCTGGTGGCCTTGGGGATGCAGCAGCTGAGCCTAGGCGACCCCCTCCTGTCCACTATGCTCCCCACCTGCCTTGTCCCCACCTCCCGCTCCGAGTTCACTCACGGCCCCTCCCTGGAGAGCTCCACTGATCTCCTGGCTGGTGTGACCGCTCTTCCTCAGCCTGCTGGGCACCCACATGGATTGGAGACCTAAGTGAGTGTCTTTCTGGCCAAGAGACTTGATGTTCCATGTGCTTGGGAGAACCAGGCTCTCCTCCGTCCTGCCTGAACCCCTCTACCGCCCAGCCCTCAGGCACTGCCCAAGCACTCACCGCCTCTACCAGGCTGCTGGCACTGCCGTGGAACGGCCGGCCCTGGGGCCCTGCCGGGCTGGGCACAGTGAGTGACACGGGCCGGGCCCTCCGGGGGGTGCCGACGACCCCGCAGGGCGTGGGCTCCCCGACGTGGGGGTCGCAGTGGATGGATGGGAAGCTGCTGGTGAGCTTGTCGCTGGACTCGGCCCCCTCCAGCCGCAGGGTGGGCACAGGCCGCAGAGGCCAGGCTGGGCCAGGTGTGGCAGGGGGTGTGAGGCGTGGTGGGAGGAGGGTCCCGGGGGGATGGCTTCTCTGCAGGAGGGGGCTCAGGCCCGCCACTGCCAGCGCCTGTGGACAGGATGGGAGAGCATTGAGTCAGGGGACCTCCACCCTGTCCCTGTCTCTGACCCCTCCCGGTGTTTGCACCCTCGCGGTCATGCACCCAGACCCAGGGATCGTCTCAACTGCCCTAACAGACCCTGTGACATCGGTCAGCCGGGATCCTTCTCCCCTGAGCTCAGAAGGCCAAGGCCCAGTGGGCTCACGATCACCTTCCCTCTAGTCCCAGCCCTGCCCCCGCTGGCTGTGTATTCTCTCCACCAGCTCTGATGTGATAGGCCATGGGGAGTGACCCTGCCTAGAGGGGAGGCCCAGCCCGAGGGCCAAAGATGGGTTGGAGGGGATCACGAAGGCAGAACAAAGAGAGGGAGGGTCTTCCTTTGGGCACCATCAGCAGAGGAGAGACCAGCTCCTAGGAATCCCTCAGCAGTGCACGAGGTGTTCCCAGCCTGCCGGCCTCTCCTCCCTGGGGCCCCCAGAGAGCTGCTGACATTCCAGAAAGCCCCATGGAGACCATGCATTCTCTGGCAACAGCACTCAGGCTGAGCAAAACCTGAGCAGAAATGCCCTCACCCGGGCAGAGCAACTCTGCCTGTCTTGTGCTGACTATAAGCCCTAATGGGCACCAAACACCTTTGGGATAAAAAAGCCATTTAAAGCAAAAGCTCATGATGAGGAAGTGTAATCAAGGAGGTGAGAAGGTGGGGGAGAGTCCAGTTTAGACCCTGATTTGCTGGGAGGAGAGAGACTGGCCTCGGGGACTGTTCAGCTGTTGGAAACCTCCATTGGGTCAAAGGTCCTAAGAGGAGCTTGAAGCTGGGGTCTTGGGTTTCACCCCCTCATTTGGGGTCACTCAGCCCAAGAGCCAGTTCAACTATTGAATCTGCCTGGACCTGCTTTCCTGACATATCTCTGCCCTGACCATGTTGCTGGGAGATTCTTTGGTTATTTCCATATTTCATGGATCTAATTTTGTGCTGCTCAATGTCCAGGCTCTAGCTACGAGTGACAGTTAGTTCTGGGGAGGGAACAGCTGGCCACTGGAGGAAGATGAGAGCTGCTGGTCCTTCCAATCTCCCAGGGTCTCTCCAGGACCACTTGGGTGTCCTGCCTGGGGGTACACGGTCCTCGGGTACGCAGAGCCCTTCCCCGAAGGTTATTTGGGCAGGGGAGGGGACGCAGTAGTGGTGTGGGACAGGAAGGGCAACTGGGGGTCTGGAGGCCTGCTCCTCGTCACAGGAAACCCAGCCCGCGGGGGAGGGGCAGCGGCCTGTCCCCAGGTGGGGCTACCTGATGGTGAACCAGGTGCAAAGGCAGGACTGTCTTCTGAGAGACGTCTCCCCCGGGATTCTTCTGTCGCTTCAGACATTCAAGGTGGAAGGAGGCCCTTCGACCTGCACACAAGTGATGACTCAGCACGGAAAGAGGACGTGGCTGCGACAGCTCACACCCAAGGAGGTGCAAGGATGTGCCCCCCATAGATGCAGCATTAGCACACGTCCAGCCCCAGGCCAGCTCCACCCTGGAGTCCATCCGGGAGGCCATCGCAGCCAGGCCTTGACATTCCTTGGTCACCCTTGTGTGCCTTGTCATCACTGGGGAGGGGTTGACTGCCTCTAGAGAAGGGGGTGGGGTTACCCAGGGAGGCAGGAGGGGATGGGGTTACCTAGGGAGGCGGAGCGCAGGAAGCCCCTCTTTGGGGACAGACGGACGTCCCTCCTGTCCTCCTTGGGGGGAGTCAGCTGCCGATTCTCGTCATCCTGGTAGGAGAGCCTGGAACAGAGGACTTGAGACTGTCACCCCAGGACTTCTGATTCTCCCTTAGTGAGGGGACCCCGACGCTGCCTTCTACAGGCCATGGGGCAGCAGAAGCTCCCAGCTCCTCTGGCCTGTTCCCTGTGTGCCCCCCACGCCTCTGATGCTGGCAGGTGTGCACAAGTTGGTCACCGCGGTTGAGAAAGCTGGAACACAGTTCTCGGTCCACAGCTCCTCTCTGGAATGGCCTGGACTCCTCCGTGCTCGCAGGTGGATGCTGCCTATGCAGCCCCTCCCAGGGTGAGCCTAAGCTCGTGCCTCCCCACACTCTCCCGGCCTGCCCACCCTTGGTCAGCGGGAGCACAGGCGTGTGGTCATTGGTGACAGATGGTGGGGGGACCTTGGGGTGTCTAGTCAATGGCTCCTGGACTTTCTCAGGGGAACTCAGTGGGAAATGGCTCCTCCTGGCCTGGGGAGCATGACGGCCGCACGGAGGGCTGGACTCAGACCCCCAGGCCCCGAGCCTGCATCCACTGCGCCCGGGCCTGGGGCACTTCCCTGAAAACAGCCGCTGCAGGCCCTAGGCTGAATGCACAGGCCCCAGCGGAGCTGCCTTGGCATTCAGCCCTTCCTGTCGCCAGCGAGGCTGCCCCCCGGTGCCCTCAGGACAGCAGCTGTCCTCCGGCTGCGCTGACCACGAGCCAGGAAGGTGCTGGGTAAAACCCACCAGACGTTCCTCTTACTGTCAGCCTGGCCACCCTCCTGTAACACTGTCTTACTGTTCAGCTCGTGCCCGCTCTTGAGGACCCAGCTTCTGTTTGACCCTTAGCTCCTCTGAATGTCTGTGCCCTGCTGTCTCCACCGCTGGGTGAGCAGCTAGGTAGGCAATCTCCTCTGCTTTCCTCCCCGAGATCCTCTCATAACCCCTCATTGGCTGCCGAGGCTGGCTCATCCACGCCGGGCAGTGGCCTGTGAGCACCGAGCGTGTGCAGAGGGCACAGATGATGGTGAGTGGCCACATATTAATCCCTCCTCCGAATGTCAGAAGCCAGAAGGGCTGGCAGTTCCTTGTGATGAAGCGTTTCTCTCAGGAAAGCGTCTAACACGGCTTCAGCTTGGTGAATAGTCACAGGTTATTAACAAGTTATGAGACTTGGCAACAAATCTTCACAAAACAGTGCTGCCTTTGTGACGCTGGCCACGCTACTTCCTGCTGTCCTGCCCCATCCTCTGCTTTCTTTTAGGAGTGCTGGTTGTAACTGACTAAGCAAATGTCACAGCCCCCTCACAGATCTGGACCTGCAGTTTAAAAACCCTTCCCTTTAACTGGATCTGGTGGAGTTCTCAGTTATGGCTGCCAACAGCGCCCTCTGCTGTCAGCTTTATTATACGCAGTTTCAGGAACAGTCCTACTTAAAAGTGTTAGTCACTCAGCTGTGTCTGACTCTTTGCGACCCCATGGACTGTAGCCCCCCAGGCTCCCCTGTCCATGGGCATCTCTAGGTAAGAATATTAGAGTGGGCTGCCATTCCCTTCTCCAGGGGATCTTCCTGACCCGGGGATCAAACCTGGGTCTATTGCACGGCAGGCAGATTCTTTACCGTCTGAGCCAGTCAAGGTATGCACGTGTGTATCTATTGAGCTTCACTGCAAACTATATTTACGATGTCTGGTCACAGTCAAAAAAGCTTAGGGAAACAACATTAGATATTTCCCTGGAAGCATCATTTCTCAAGCAAGCGTCAAGCTAACCAGAGTGGGGGCTTCCTTCCTCTTTGCAGCTGCTGGAGGAGGAGTTGGGGGCCCCTCCCCAGGGAGGGTCAAGCTTACATCTCCGTGGAGACCAGGCTGGGCTCGCTGCTGTGCTCTGCGTCCTCGTCCACGTGCACGGCACAGGTCTCGTCCCCAGGGGCCTCTTCCTGACACAGCATGGCTATTGGGCTGTCCCGGGAGGGGCACCTAAAGTGTCCAGCATGGAGACAAATGTCAGCAGCTGCCAGGCCCTCCCCTCCCCCAGCAGGTAGGGACCACCACCACCACTGATGGACCCAGGAGTGTTTCTGTTAGGGTTCTGTGCAGGGGAGGGGCCTCGGGATTAGGATCCAAGGAGATCTGAGTTCTGAGCTGGTCAGTTTTCCCCTGCACAAGTCACGTTGCCCACCCATGCCTCAGCATCCCCACCAGTACAACTGTCTGTTTGTGTGGCTTCGGTTGTGACAAATGAAGCAGCCGATGAGATGGTGCTTTGGAGGGTGGGGTGGTGAGATCCTACACAAGGGCTGGGGTGGGGGCAGGGGGAGGGGCTGTCCCTCCTGCTGCTGTAGACAGTGGGGCCTGTGGGCACTTGCTGGGGGCTTCCTGGGGTCATAGCTGACATGCTTTGAGTTTGATGTTGATTCTTAGAGCCAAGCACAGAGAAGAGGCCTCACACAGGGGCTTGCTCCTCTGAGCACAGGGGCCTGAGCCTGAGTCCCCTGAGTCCCCTGAGCTGAGACCCTCATGCCAGAATGTGCCCTGGGCTGAGCTCTCCCCTGGGCCCAGCTCTCCCCTGGGCCCTGGGCTTCTGTTCACTGGGTCATGTGGTCTTTAGATGGGAAAGGCCCCCCTTTCCCATCTGTGTCCATCTTTCTCCCTAAAGGTCCTGAGAGTTGGGGTCCCTTTATGCTCAGACTCACAGGGAATCTGGGAGTCATCTCGGCTCGTCCTCTCAGAACTGAGTGGGGGTCATTGTCCAGTTCTGACCTGGGGCCCATTAGCCACTCAGGGAGGATCCGAGTGGTTCTCAGGGGAGGCCCTGACCTCCCCTGGAGGGGATGCCCTCCCCCAGGTGAGGGACACATGACATGGGAAGGCTCTCGCTGGCATGAACAGGAAGGGGAGGGCGTGGTGGGGCACACGGGGTAAGCTGGGGGTGGAGAATCACAGCAGGCGGGCAGCACCCCTGGGGGCAGAGCTGGCCTCACCCCCACTCAGCCCTGAGCTGCGAGGGGGGGGACATGGCCCAGGGCTGGGACCTTGGCTAACTCAGGCATGGTGGTGAAGGGGGCACAAACACTAAGGCGGGGAGCCTGCTTCTGGAAGGGCGAAGGCTGCTCAGGACACAGGTTGGGGGTTAGAGGTCACTTTTGGGCCTGAGCTCCTGCTGGCACCGCTGTTCTGCTCGGGTGAAGCAGCCAGATCCCCCGGCTGTGGAACCCAGAGCTGCCAATGTAAATGCTGCCCGAAGCCCAGAGCGTGGGGTGGGTACCACCAGCCCAGCACATCCCAGCTGGGGGTCCTGGCTCACCGGGGAGCAGAGAGTGGAAGGAAAGAAAGGCCAGGGGCTGGAGATGCTGGCAGGACGATCAGGAATCGCCCCAGTCTGGGGCAGAGCAGGCGAGTGCCCCACCAAAGGGCCTCCTGCCTCTAGATGAGGGGGACCCCGTCCCGTCCCAGTTGGCCCCAAGGCCAGATTTGGGCAGAGACTTGAGAAGGGCCCAGGGGGCGGAGACTGCTGTGTCTCCAGGACACAAACATCTCAGGGGTCGGGCCAGGGCTCCTCTGCCCCGTCTAGAGGCGGGCACCTCAGGACATGTGCTGGCCAGTGGGGCCACGGTGCCTCCCTGAGCATCCACCTGCCCTCTGGCCAGGGTCCCGGCAGCAGAAGTGGTCCACCCCAGCTTGAGGGGCGAGAGGTGAGTCTGCCGGCCAAACGCTCCTCCCCGAGCCCCTCCACGTCCCAGCTTACCTCTGGGAGCTGTGCCTCCATGAGGCCTCCTGCACCCGGATGGCAGGGGACAAGGGGGGCCCGCGGGCTTCCAAGGTGCTGACAGCACCAGAGTGGACAGCGGGGCGGGGGCAGCGGCCCAGGGCGGTGTTGTTGGCGTTGTTGATGTTGGCGTTGGAGCCTGTGGATGAGTAGCTGCTGGGGGTGAAGGTGGAGTCCACCAGCTTCTCGTGGGAAGGGGACTCGGTGTCCCCCTGGCTGTTGCCTGCCTTGCTTATGTGCAGGGGGCGCTGGGTGGTGAAGGTCTGGGGGAAGGCGCCCCGGCCATCACTGGGGTAGTAGCCCACGTGGTTGCCGAACAGGCCCCCGGCCCTCTGTGGGAGGAGAGACAGAGAGAGGGCGGTGGGTGAAGGGCTGCCCCGCGGGGGAGGCAGGGAGCTCAACCACGCTGGGCAGCACCCAGCTGACCAGGCCTCTCGCCTGTGGGCCAGGCAGCTTGGAAGGGCCCAGGCAGTCCCCTGAGACCCCTGGGGGGACAACAGGTGCAGGGGTGACAGGACCTCCTTCCAGGACCAATGGGATGGGAGGCAGGCGCAGTGACTGTCTGGAATGGAGACCCTTCCCTGGGGCAGGCAGGCTCATGGGGGCTGAGGGGCAGAGAAAGGGGCCAGAAGGTGCCAAGGGGATTGACAGACAAGGACCCGGCTGGCTCAGTGAGCTGGAAACTGTGCTGGCCAAGCGGTTCTGAGAATCACCACAGCAAGTACACCCACCATGGCCTCCTTCCCCGGGGAGCCCTAGATTTCAGATTTGGAGTCCGTGTCTCTCCCAGCTTCCCTCCCTGCCCTGGGCAAGGAGCCTCTGCCAGGCTGGGGTCTCTCAGGTCACGCTGACATGCTAGTGTGTCCCTGAGCCATTCAGTGAGGCACGTTTCACAGAAAGGGGGAGAAGGATGGCAAGGACAGGACCCTCAAGGGCCAGGCCCCTCTCACCCCGTGTTCCTGCCACCTGGGAGCCTGGCAGGGCTGGGAGGGCAGGGTGAGCAGCTCTGCCTCAGATCTGGGCGGCCGCGTCTCACTTGCTGTAGGATTTTTAGCCAAGTGCCTTGGGGTTCGTGAAGAGATCTGGGCACAAGGGCCTCAGAATCCCAGTGGGCTCTAGTTTTCACGGTTAGTACTGTTGACAGCCTTGGTATCCAGCAAGGTGGAGGGCTGGAGGGGACGCTCGGGACTGGAGACCTCATGGTCCAAGTCCAGGTCGCCACTGGCTTCCAGGTGTCTGCTGCCTGATACCCGCACGTCTTCTATTTTTCTGAGACGCTGGAAGTCTAGATTTTTTGAATGAGCCATGCGTTCAAAGGTTGGCAGACAAAATAGGCCTGTGGCTTAAATGTGGCTCCAAGGCCACCACTTTCCAATGTGTAATGAAGAAGCGTCTCCTCAGAAGCACTTCCTTAGGAAAATGGCTTCCTGCTCCTCCAAGGCCCAGTGATGCTCTGTGAGCTTGAGAAGGGCTATAGGCTTGGATGGAGGCAGAGGGAGGGGGTGGGGAGAGCTGAGGGGGGTGGCAGGGGTGGGGTGGGGTGGTGAGAGGAGTGGGAGAGCTGGGGGCACAGGGCTGGTTCTTCTCCTCGGGTTCAGGACACTCGCCCTCCTGCCCCAAACCCAGGTTATAGAGGCTGCAGACTGCGGCTGGGGTGCCCACCTACCCTGAAGATGTCATCTTCTGAGGCTGCAGACACAGCCTCCTTCATGGCCTTGTCCAGCTCCTCCTCGGCGGTCAGGTCCCCAGAGATGGCCCGGCGGATCTCAGGCCCCAGGTCGTGCAGGGTGCGCAGGCCAGCCTGGGCCGAGGGGACAGGGCGTGAGGGCCCAGGCGCCCACCCGACCCGCCACCCACCTTCCCCTCTGCTTCTCCCCAAGAAGGCCAGCTCTGGGGGTCCACAGTGGGTGCAGGCATGCTGAGAGGCAGTCTCAGAGGCATCAGTAGACCCCCAGCCCTTCCCCCTACTCCCTGAGCTCAGGAGGGCTGAGAGTCCAGGACTACAGAGGGCAGTGAGTGCAGGAGTCAGGGCGGGAGGGGAAGGTCCCCCTGCAGGTTCGGAATTTCAGGAAGGGACCCGTGGGAGCTTGGAACCTGGCAGAGGTGGGAGGAGGTCCCCAGGGGCAAGGGCCCCTCACCTGCAGGGACAGGGCATTCCTCTGGGAGGGCTTGCCCACCAGGCCTTGCTCTTTGCGCTTCTTGAACTTCCGAAAATACTCTTGGATCAGGAAAGTAGCGTAAAACTTGCCCACTGTGACCTCGTCATCTGAGAGCAAAGGGAGGACAGGGTTGGAGGTAAATGGGGGCTTGGACCCTGTCTGGGAGTTCTCAGCTTCTTAGGTTTTCTCAGTTTAACTTTTTTAAACTGATAAGAACAGATACAACACTTGATCTTAAACAAAAGGTTGAGAAGCGATCAATTTAATTTTTTTGAAAAGACACTCTCCACACACATGGTTGAAAAAGACAAAAATATACAAAAAGACCTGTGTACAGTGAAGGGTATCCCATTCCCATTTCCTTTAAGATAACCTTTCTCATTCATTTCCTGAGTATTCTCCCAGAGATTCTTTATGCAAATACTTTCTGCAAGTCAGCAAATATATTCTTGTATGCATGCTCAGTTGCTTCAGTCGTGTCTAATTCTTTGTGGTCCCATGGACTGTAGCCCACCAGGCTCCTCCGTCCATGGGACTCTCCAGGCAAGAGTACTGGAGTGGATAACCATTCCCTTCTCCAGGGGATCTTCCCAACCCAGGGATCATACCTGAGTCTCCTGCAGCTCCTACATTGCAAGGAGATGCTTTACTGCTGAGCCACCAGGGAAGCCCCACATGGATTAGTGTCCTCTCCTTTCTCACAGAAAATTAGCTTATCATCAAAATGATCTCCCACCTTGCTTTTTAAACCTAACTGAGCTCCAGGTGCCCACAGCTTTGGGCACAATTGCCCCTAAGCATTTATTCACTGAAAAACTTTGATTATACTGAGTTGGCCAGAAAGTTTGCTTGGGCTTTTCTGAAGAAGCATCTTACAGAAAAATCTGGATGAACTTTTTGGCCAATCCAACAATATATTTTGTATTAAAGAGTTATATTTTAGTAATTGGATACGCAAGACAGATAGACAGGGTTGTCAAGGAGGAACAAAAAGGGGGTCCTAGGGGGTCATAACCCCCCTCAGGAGAAACAAAAGAGGGGGACCTGGGGGCTCTTCCCCCAAGTCCCTGTCACTCCCACAGCTCCTAGCCGGGTGGGTTATGGGAAAGCCCCTACCTTGCAGTCTCCTTGACGTTCTCCCAAACCTGCAGGCATCCAGGGGCCTGCCTGGCTTCCCCAGTGACCTCAGGCTAGGACCAGGCTCCAGTCAGAACAGGTAGGTCTCGAGCAGGCTGAACGTGGGACCTGCATGTGCCCAGGGATTGGGGGTGGGTACTCACCTCCTGCAGGCGGCACCACTTGGTCCAGCAGCTTCATGCTAGTCCGTTTCCAGATTTTCTTGATGATGGCCCGCAGCTCCTCATTGGCCTGTTCCAGGTTCCCTGTGGGGGGACACAGGCTGACTGGCAGCTGTCCCCTGGGCCTCTGGTGGGCTAGGCTGGTCCCTGTGCGGGAGCCCACACGGCTGCCTGAGGGCTCTGCCCAGCGGCCCTGAACGTGGGTTCTGTCTCTTCCTCTGCAGGTTCCTGTGGCCCACCTCCATGCCCTCTTGGCCAGCTCTGCCCTGCCCCCACCTGCCGCTCAGCAGCCAGGGGGACCCTGCACCCCACTCGAGGCTTCTCCTCGTGGGGGCTGCCAGGGCCAGACTAAGCCCAACGGCCACCTGCCAGGAGGGCCACTGGGAGGAAGAGTGGTCTCCTTGCAGACCCGCGGGAGTGTCCATACCCAGGGGCTTCTGAGTCAAAGGCCTCTATTGGGTCTCCTCCTGGGGAGGCAGCAAAACCTCATGTGGGGCAGAAACCAGGAGATGGGGTCCTGAGATCAGGGGCCCCTAGGGGTCTACTTTCTCCACTGGCCGAACTTCCAGTCCTGGGCTCAGACAGCTGAGACCTGCAGCTGTGAGAGGGCACTGGGAGGCTGGCTGGGGCTAGCACACCCCTGACTCCCTCCCACCACCACCAGTGCACATGCCCTGCATGGCGCCAGGACGGTGAACACGGGGTCTCACCCTGCGATCAGGTGATGTGATACGTATACGGGCCCTGAGGACAGGGGGCTTGTGCAGGGGGCCTGGGCTCACCCCAGGAGCCCTTCACAAGGGGGGCGCTCTCGGGTGCAAACTCCCAGCTGTAAAATAAACACATCCTGGGGATGTCAAGCACAGCATGAGGACTGCGGCAATACTGTGTTGTGCATCTGCAAGCTGCTTTGAGCGGATCTTAAAAGTCCTTGTCACAAGAAAAAAGCTGTAACCCTGTGGGGTGATGAGTGTTGTCTAGATGTGTGGTGGTTGTTTTGCGATATAAACAAATAACAGGATCGTTCTCTTGTTCACCTTGTTCACGTAATGTTATGTGTCACTTAGACCTTGACAAAGAACAGCACACAACAAAACACAAACAAAAATCACGTGTGAAGTGGGCCAAAGACAAGGGAGGCCCCCCTGACTGCGTGGAGCTCGGAGCTGCAGGGGCCTAGCCAGAGCTGGTCCCAGTCTGCGGGGAGTGAGTCGGCTGACAGCCTGAATGGGCTGGAAGAGGACTCTCCCCCTGGCCCTGGGAAGAGGACCCATCCTGGTCAACAGGCTGATTTTGGACTGAAGGCCCCTGAGCAGAGAAGTCGCTGCCCCATGGCTGGACTCCAGATCTGAGCAGACACCCACAGTGGCCGGGGTGACACGTGACTTGGCAGTGGGAAAGCAGGATGGGATGAGATGCCAGTGCTTTGCTGGTGGGTGAATTTCCTTTAATTCCTGGCTTGACTAGCTTCCATGCGGCCAGCTTCTCTCTTGGTCTCAGGAGCGCATTCCTTGGGACGGGCTGTTTGTGTCTGGCTCTTCGGCTGGGACCTGCTTCAGTCTGACGACTATCTTGATGATGCTGACTCTGGGCTTCAGGCATCAGTGTATCTCATTCTTCCACAGGATGAAAATGTACATCCTCACTTTATATCAAGCCTTCAGGACCACAGCATGCTCCTTCCAGGAGTCTTCATTTCTTCCCTCCTTGGAAGAACAAACCTTTCCTCTTGGACAGAATTGTAATCACAGTCATTGTGGAAAGTTTGGGAAAGGGAAGAAGGTAAAGTAGTGAACGAAAGTCATGGCGGGGTCCAATGCTTGCGGCAACCACAGCTCATGCGTCAGTGAGCTTCCTTCCTAGCCCTCCTGGTCACACAGGCATTACACCCAACCTTGTCCATTCCAGTCTTTTGTGGGCAGAAACAGGCCTGTTCATGCCTATTCCAGCTTGACTTGTGGCCTTGGCCACTCTTCAGCCTGAGTATCTTTTTACTGAGCAGCCAAACTTGAACTACTAAGAGTTTTCTTTTTTTTAATTTTGACATGGGTCTTGATTCTTCATCCTGGATTCCTGTTCTTCATCCTGGATATTTATGTCCTGGATATTTGTGGGAGGATTTAGCTGAGGGAAGGCGCCTCTTGGCTTGTCCACTGAACTGAATGCCACATGTCACTCACTGCTTTCTTGTTTCACAAAGAAACTGAGGTGGAGAGAGCGTCGTGTGTTATCACGGTTAAGCCCCCTCGTCCTCCTGTCCAGGGCTCCTCTGGGAGATGGGATGGGCAGCCTGAGCCTCAGATCCAAAGGTCTGAAGGGAAAAATGACACCGCCGGGTTTTCTCTAGTGACTGTGTCGCTGGGTTTCAGACTTTGCTCAGGTGACCCATGCACGCGGCTGGCACAGGATGCAGACTTGGCCTTCAGGGCAGGTGCTGGGACTCCGTCTCAAGCATGCCCCAGCTCCAAGAGTTGCTGCAGGATGCTGGGAGCAGCCGCAGCTCCCTGGGTACACCTCTGCCCTCCCAGAGCAGTTCTGACACCAATCAGCCACGAAGATGGCTGGTCAGCACAGCCCAGCCCAGCTGCTGCTGGCCATGGGCTGCTGCGGTACAAACCAGAAGACGGTCCCTGCCTCCAAGTGGCATGGCCCTGAACAAGCGCAGGGGGCTCTGATGCCACCTGCTGGCTGGCTGTGCCTGTATGTGGGCAGGCCTGTGCTGACCTGGACCATGGTCACGTCCACTGTGACCCCTTCCTGACGACACAAGGGTTTACTTTGCAAGGAAAGCTGGACATCTGAGATCCACCTGCAGCTGATAAAGCCCCATGGTGCAAGGGCTCAGCCCACTTCAGGAAGCGCTCACCTCCTGCCATCTGAACTTCACCCGAGGGGTCACTGGTACAATCTCTAAAAGTCACAGGCAAGGAGGCCACTCAAGGAACAAAGGCTGCCTGAGCAGGCCTGGTTCCGCTGATGTCCCTGGGGCAGGCGGGTAGGGGAGGATCACAGTGGGCTGCAGCTCTGACACCCCAAGGGCAGGGGGCCCCGGGACCCCGCAGGCACCGAGCTCAGCTCTGGCTGTCTCCACTAGGGGTCCCGGCCACCCCCATGATCTTACCTTCCGTCTTGATCCTCAGGGCTGTCCGGACCAGGGCAAACAGTGTGGCGTTGAACATGACGGTTCCGTCGCTGTTCAGGGGCATGTTCATGGAGACCAGCCGCTGGGGAGGGGGCACAGCAGTCAGCACAGCTGCTGGTTCTTGAAGGACCCGCCTGTGGAACCCCTGAGGTACCTCCAAGGCAGGAGGATGTGGGAGTCGGGTGGGGGGAGCCTTAAAACGTGTGTGCACGTCACTCTGTGGTTCCTTCACTGTCTGAGGACGTATATGCCACAGGGAAGGAGCCCCAGTGCCTGTTTTGGCTCAGTCCTTTCTTTAGGCTCATGAAGACTACCCTCATCCCCGCAGGGGCACACTGGCCTGCCCAGGGTACCCGGAGGGTGTCTCGCCCCCCTACGCTGTGTCTCCCATGAGCCCAGTCCATTTCTTACTTTGCAAGCCACACGGTGAGGGCACAGCTTCCCAAAACCCAGGGGGGGCTGAATCCGCCGGAGCAGGGTCACCACATCCAGGTGCTTGATGCGTCCCCTGGAAGAGGCAGGAGAGGAGGGAAGGTCAGGAGGAAGGTCTAGGCTGGGAGCCCAGGACTGCTGGGCCCAGGGGTGGGGTCTCCTGTGGGAGGAACTCTCCATAGCTGGATCCTAGTGATCAAACTGGTGCCGAGCTGTAGAATTGGGTGGTAAAACTCAAAAACCAATCTACATGTTTAGATTTCTAAGGAGCAATTTTCCATCAGTGCTATATTTCAGTAGGCAATGAAAGGTGGAAGGGATTTTAGCAGGCAATGAAATTGTCGGTATTTACTGCTGATTCCATCAATTAACCATCTGACCATCTAACCATCTGACACTTTTCTGAGAGTCAACTAAGCATGATGCCTGGACTGATGGACCTGTGGCAGGGATACAGCCAGGCCCTGCCCGGCCCAGACGTCCTGACTCAAGTACATACTGGTTGCTCCAACATCATGACCACCTGCCCGTTCAATGGAAAAAAGCAGACATGGTCTTCACTCAGCCTAAGGCCTCCTATTGCTGGCCCTTGGCCCTTGACCCTTGACCCTGGTGTCTTGTGCAGGTCAGGATTTGCAGTGGGTCCGCCCAGTGCTAACCCGTCTCGACTCTCTTTCCCACATGTAGTCACTCAACACCCTCTCAGGTTGGGGGCTCGGGTTTCCCTCTGGGCACTCACTTGGCTTCAGGGTCATATTCTGCCCAAATTCTCTTAAATTCGTCCAGGTGGTGGGGACCCAGGATGGACCAGTCCCTCGTCAGGTAGTCAAAGTTGTCCATGATGACGGCTACGAAGAGGTTGATGATCTGCAGAGGATGGGCACAGAGAGCTGCCTCAGTGGCCCTTCCTGCATGTGTGGCTGCCAGGACCACGTGCTCAGAGGCCGGAGCTCCTGAAGGCCAGCCATGTGGCACCCTGGAAACGCTGGCCTCCAGGACTTGGCTCTCTTGACTGAGGACCTGACCAGCTCCCCTCAGTTATGCGGCATGAACCCCACTGTGGGCTGGCAGTTTCCCTTACACCCAGCTGCCAAGGTGGGGCTGCCAAGGACAGGGAAGACTGTCCACCACCCTTCTGTCGCTCCTCATCAAAGTGCCAGAGATGCTGAAGCGGCCTCCTGTCCTTGGGGATGAAGGCAGGAGCCAAGAACAGACGAGAAGGAGGTGGCTGAGCTCACCCGGCCCAGCTCCTGCCCCTCCCAGCTTGTTGGGCCGTTCCAGGGACGCAGGCTTTCCAGCCCAGCCTGGACCGCACGCCCAGCACGCAAGGCCGCTGGCCCCATCCGGCTTACCAGGAAGGCGCAGAGCATGTAGAAGCTGATGAAGTAGAAGACGGCGAAGCTGCTGCCACAGGGCGTCTCCCCCTCCGTGCTGTTGCCCGGCTCTGACTCGGGGGCGCACTTCTTGCCAGGCATGCAGGCCAGCATGATGTCCTGCCAGGCCTCCCCAGTGGCGCACCTGTGACAGACCATGCCCAGAGCGGCTCACACAGCCGTCCTCCTGGGGGAACCACTGAATTGGGTCTGAAGCTTCTCAGGCCCCCAGCGCTGGCACATCCACAGAATATACACACACAACACTGTCTCCATGCCTGAAAGTTTTATGGGAAAGGCAACAGATTCCATCTTTTCTGCAAAGTCCCTTTTTCTGCAATTCCTGTTAAGTGTTGAGATTTAGCCATTTGGATACATTTTAGTTCTGGTTTGTTCACCCTGTGTAGCAGGTGCTCTATATTCCATTAGAGCCCACTGCCTGATTAGGCTTTTCCTTTCTATGCTGTCACCAGGGAGCCTGCAGCCACCGCGCAGGGCCTTCACGGAAGCTGGCTTCCAGGTGGACTCGCCAGTGGACAGCAGGTGAGTCCTCCCTGTGCTTGACCCTGCTTGTTCTCCAAGCGTCCATCCGACTCAGGCTCTGGCATCAGGCAGGAGAGATACCACTGCTCTACAGATGGGCCAGCTCTTTCCTCAGCTCCACCGGGGTGTGACTGACAAACGAGACTGTGAGCTGGAGTGCAGACCACAACGGTCTGATGTGTGTGCCCGCTGGTAAGAACTCCTCCCACCTGATAACAAACTCATCCCCTCACAGCTTTATCCTATTTTGGTGAGAACATTTACGTTCTACTGTCTTAGCAAGTTTCAGTGATACGATCCGTGTCATCAACTACAGTCACCATTTTACAGCTCAGACCTCAGACCTCACTCATCTGACGGCTCAGAGTTTGTGCCCTTTTACTAGCCTCTCTCCAATCTGTCCACTGCCCCCCAACCCTGCCACTCCATTCCTCCCTCTTATATTCAGTTTCTGAGTTTAGACGTGTCAACGCTTGGTATTAGTGAATTTCATGTGATGGGTGTGAAATAATAATGTATTGCTGTTTTAATTTGGTTTTAAAATGATGAAAAAACTTATTTCATCTGCTGAATGGCAGGTGTTTGTGGTCTGCCTCCTGGGCTGTCTTCCTGTTCATTTGCGGCACCTTCATACATTATATAAGTCCTCTGTTACACACCTCGTGACCAATGTCTTCCATTCTGTGGCTCGTTCCCAGCTCCACTGATGGTGTATTAAAAGAATAGAAGTTTTAAATTTCAGTGTGGTCAAATTGTAATTTTTCTTTAGTTTTGTGCTTTTTTTGCATCATGTCTGAAAAATCCTGCTGCATTCTAGGTTGTAAAAATATCCTTCTATATGTTCTAAAGGATACAAAATTTGCTTTTCATAATAATTTCATAATAACCCTTACTATGAAATTTATTTTGGGGTTTCATAGGAGATAGAAATATGCTTTATCTTCTTCTATCCAGGTAACCAAATTAAAAAAAAATTTTTTTTTACTTATTATTGGTTGTGCTGGGAGAAAGTGAAAAAGCAAGGGAATTTCAGAAAATATCTACTTCTGCCTCATTGACTATGCTAAAGCCTTTGACTGTGTGGGTCACAACAAACTGGAAAATTCTGAGAGATGGGAATACCAGACCACCTGACCTGCCTCCTGAGAAACCTGTATGCAGGGCAAGAAGCAACAGTTGGAACCGGACATGGAACAATGGACTGGTTCAAAATTGGGAAAGGAGTATGTCACGTGTGTATATTGTCACCCTGCTTATTTAACTTATATGCAGAGTATATCACATGAAATGCCAGGCTCGATGAATCACAAGCTGGAATCAAGATTTCTGGGAGAAACATCAATAACCTCAGATATGCAGGTGATTATCACTCTAATGACAGAAAGCCCGGAGGAACTGAAGAGCCTCTCAATGAGGGTAAGAGGAGCAACAAAAAGCTGGTTTAAAACTCAAAATTGAAAAAACTAAGATCATGGCATCCGGTCCCATCACTTCATGACAAATAGAAGGGGAAAATTGGAAGCACTGACAAGATTTTATTTTCTTCAGCTCCCAAATCACTGCAGATGATGACTGCAGCCATGAAATTAAAAGACGCTTGCTCCTTGGAAGAATAGCTATGACAAACCTAGACCGCATATTAAAAAGCAGAGACATTACTTTGCCAACAAAGGTCCATATAGTCAAAGCCGCTATGGTTTTTCCAGCGGTCATGTACGGATGTGAGAGTTGGACCATAAAGAAGGCGTAGTGCTGAATAAGTGATGCTTTTGAATTTTGGTGTTGGAGAAGACTCTTGAGAGTCCCTTGGATAGCAAGGAAATCCAACCAGTCCATCCTAAAGGAGATCAGTCCTGGGTGTTCTTTGGAAGGACTGATGCTGAAGCTGAAACTCCAATACTTTGGCCACCTGATGTGAAGAACTGACTCACTGGAAAAGACCCTGATGCTGGGAGAGACTGAGGGCAGGAGGAGAAGGGGAGGGCAGAGGATGAGATGGTTGGATGCCGTCACTGACTCAAGGGATAGGAGTTTGAGCAAGCTCTGGGAGACGGTGAAGGGCAGGGAGGCCTGGCATGCTGCAGTCCACGGGGTCGCAAAGAATCCGCCATGACTGAGCGACTGAACGACAACAATGATTTTGACCAAGTACCTCCCATAAGTGGAATCGTACAGGAAACCTGGCCTTTTATGGCTTGTTTCACTGAACATCATGGCCTCAAGGTTTGTCTCTGTCATAGCAGGTGTCAGAACGTCCTTCCTTTTTAAGGCTGAATCACATTCCACTGTGTTGTACCCACATTGTGCTCATCCATTCTTCTCTCAAAGGACCTACAGTTGCTGACGTGCTGTAGCTACTGGGAATGCGGCTGCCGTGAAGACAAGGGTGCAGGTGTCCCTTTGATGCCCTGCTTCCGATTCTTTCAGGTATTAGTATATGCTCACACGTGGAACCGCTGGGCCATACGGAACTTTTAATCTATTTTTGATATTTTGAGGAACCATCATACTGTTCCTCCACAGCGGCTGTTGGCCTTTCACACTCGCACTAGAATTGCACAGATGTCCCACTATCTCTGCCCCCTCAGCAGGACTTGTGCTCTCACAGGAGCCATGCTGATGGGGTGGGGTGGAGTCTCACTGTGGTCTTAACTTGCAGATCTCTGATGATTCGTGACGGTGAACATCTTTCATGCGCTCACTGGTCATTCACATATTTTCTTTGGAGCAATCCTCAACTTCTCTGCTCATTTCTAAGTTGCATTGTTTCTTGTTGTCTTCGGCAATCCATTTCTTTGGCGTTTGTTTCTTCTTGAATTCTTGCCCTTTGGTTTACTTTTCTTGTCTTATTGTAAGGGATAAAACTTGTGTTGAGACAGTGATAGTGTATGAGCTCATCTGTTATATTTATGGATTAGCTACTGCCTGATATGGAGGAAATGTTTGTGTCCCCTCAGAATTCGCATGTTGCAGCCCCAAACATCAGTGTGACAGTGCTGGCAGGCACTTAGCTTTAGAACAGGTCGTGGGGCTGGGGGTGCATGATGGGAGCAGCATCTTTATCAGAGCAGGAAAGAGACACGCTCTCCTCTCGCTCCACAGCGTGGGGACACAGGCATCAGGACACTGTCTGCAGCCCAGGAAGAGGCTCCCACCAGGATGGGAATCATTGGTAACCTTGACCTTGAACTTCCAGCCTCCAGAAATGTGGGGGAAAAACACCTGCTGTTTGTGCCTCTCCATCCATCCATCCATCCGTGGCATTTGTTATGGCAGGCTGCCCAGACCAGAACATTATCTGTACATGAAAGAGGTTGTCTTCCTTTTTAAAATATTTATTTATTTGGCTGCATCGGGCCTCGGCTGTCAGAAAACCCACCTGAAGAGGAGCAGCACGGCCTGGGGGAAGGTCTGGAAGTTGTTGTTCCTGTTGATCTCTGTTGTGTCATTCAGGGCGATTTTCCCAAACACCTGGCAGTGGGGAGGATGGGGTCAGTGAGCCATGGACACAGGGGTCCTGGTTCCCACCCAGCATCCAGTGGTCTTTTTAGGGGTCACAGCTGACCCTGGACAGACTGGCTCATAAGCTGAACAAAGTTCAGAGGGCCTTGTGGGGGCAGGCACCTGCTGCCTTGTCCAGCCCCCATCCTAGTCCTCCACTTTGAACAAACATCCAAGAATAGCACCCCCAGGCCTTGGGAGGGGCCCTGGGAGAGCTGGTGGAGGCAGAGACTGCAACTCTGTCTTGCAGGGGCAAGGCTCACTGGCCTTCCTCTCTTTTGGCTGCAGATTCTAGACAACATTTTTTTTTTTTCTCTTTAAAAGAAAACTTCATTGAGGAATAATTAACAAATCATTGTGTAACTTGGGGGAGTTACTCTCTATAGGAAGCAGAATCCAGTGGGCCATGGGGAGAGAGGGTCTCTGAGCTGTGCACCCACGGGACACCATGGGGGTGGGGGGAGGAGTTCCACTTCCGGTGATCTCTCTGACCCCAGAAGGGGGGAGTTAGGGGAAGTGGGCTGGGGGCCAGGAGTCCGTCCTACCTGCATCCCGATCACGGCGTAGATGAAAAACAGCATCACGATCAGGAGGGCCACATAGGGTAGGGCCTGCGGGACATGCAAGCGTGAGGCCGGTGGCGGGACCCCTCCCTGCGGCAGCATCTCTGGAGCCACCAGCTGCTGCCAGGCTCTGGAGGCACTTCCAGGAGTCAGACAGATGTTCTGGGCACTGAGGGGAGCCTGAGCCTGGTGTTGACCCTTCCCCTCCCCTTGGTTTCAGGCACCTGAGATCTGGGGTGGGGGACCCAGAAAACTGGGTGCTGAGCTCGAGACAGCATGATGCCCCCTTGGCAGAAACTTCTAGAGTGAGCACAACGCCCTCCTGCCGCCCGCCTGCCCTCATGCAGCTGGAGGGCCAGGGGGATGCCCACCAGTCCCCCCACAGCTATAAGCTGTTCCCCAGGTGCAGCAAAGGCAGGACCAAGGGGCCCTAAACAAGAGCGAGATCCTGGCCCAAGCCTGCTTCCACCAGCATAGCTATGGGTGCTGGGCAGGCTTAACCTCTCTGAGCCTCAGTGTCCTTACCTGAGAAATTCGAGGAAAAGTAGTGACCTCAGGGATTTGGGGGTCTGGCTGACTTAAGGCCCACAAAATGCTCAGGCAGCACTGGCCTGTGGCTGGTCCCTGCATTTCACTTGCTCAGTGTCCCTGCCTCCTCCTGGGGAGGCCTCAGGCTCGCAGGGCATGGACGAAGCCTGCACACCTCCAGGTGGTGCCTCAGGCCCATGGGGTGTCCGTCCACCTTCAGGCCTGCTCCTCAGCCCCCTTCCCAGTCTAGGGACTGTTGGTGGTGGGTGAGTTTGTAGTCAACCGTGGCTATGGGACTCTGGGGTATGCCTAGGCCTGATCCCCACTGAGACCACTCAGACCTCAGGAGCAGATGGCCGGGAGGGGGTGGGGAGGCACCTGTCCTGGTGGGTGGGGTGGAGTGCCCCGACAGCCCGGCCTCTTCCTCTGGCTGCAACTTCAGTCCTGCAACATGTTCAGGTGAGGACCCACCCTGAGCCTGTCCCTGGGCCCCTCCATACTGGGGATCTCTGTCTCAGGAAGCCCACAGTCAGGAGTTTCAGGTACAGGGGTCCCTATGCCAGTGTCTTCAGAAGTTCGGGGACCTAACAGCTGTACTTCTTCCAACCTCAGACGTGTATGAGACTCGTTAGACAGGGCAGGGCCAGGGCCAGCTATCCCACTTTTAGGAGGAAGTGACTCTTGGGAGCAGAGATCAACCCTACAGTTGGCATCCCTGAGCCCCCTCGGGGACAACAGGTCCTGGGGAGTCTGGCGAAGTCTGCAAGTAGGTGTGAAGAGCAGACCCTGCTGGACCACCTCTGGGAGGTGTTGACTGCCCAATGCTGATGACGCCTAAGCTGGGAGCACCATCCAGGGGGAGCTGGGGGGTGGGCAGGGCTGGCTACCTGAAAGGACTTGATGAAGGTCCACAGAAGTGTCCGGATGCCCTCCCCGCGGCTCAGCAGCTTGACGAGACGCATGACCCGGAAGAGGCGGAAGAAGGTGATGGAGATGCGAGAGTTCTCCTCCGCGTTCTGGGGCCGTTAACACAGCAGTTACCAGGCGGGTGGGCGGGCGAGGCTGCTCGGCACGGCCCGGGGTTGGGGTAGAGGTGAGCGGGGTGGTGGGCTGCACTAGACTCTCAGGCGCCCAGGGGTGGGAGCGCCAGCCCCTGGCCTTGGCAGCGCCCAGCAGTGCCCTGGCCCCGATCGTCTTCCCCAGCACCCCTAGTCTTCCCCACCTCTTTGTGGGGCGGGGTGGGGGGAACAGGTGATTCTGTAGGAATTCCGTCTGCTTTGAGATCTAGGCTGAGAACCACTCCAGGGGCCCCAGTCTCCCTCCTGCCCGGCCCGGCTCAGGGTCCTTCATTCCCAGTGGGACTGGCTCACTGCCAGGTGGCACTGGGGTCCTGGTGGGCTGCCCACGGAGGGGTCTTGCTCCCTGGCTGCCCAGACTCGGCACTCTAGGTGTCATCTCCCCAACTTTACACAGCACCCCGCCCAGGCTGCGGGCTGGCCTGGGGTGTTGGTGCTGGGACCAGGCCTGGCTGCCCCCCTGCTGCCTTCCACCCGCTTTGAGCTTTGGTTTCCAGGCTGCAGACCTGGAAGCGCTGGGGGCACGGGCTGGGTGGGCCAGGGCAGCAAGAGTGAGCCCTGGATGAGTCCGGCCTGGGTGTGAGAGGACCAAGGGGCCCTGCTCAGGGTGTCCTGGAGGGGGCGGGGGCCAGAGCCGGCAGGCGCCTGGCCAGGTCTAGGGACAAGACCGGCTGCCCTGTCACCGTCTGCCTCCAGACCTCAGGGCACTCAGCACAGACAGACCCCTGACCCCCTCCTGCCCACATGGGACAGAGAGCTGGGGGTGCTGGCCCCGGGAGCTGGCTGGCTCCCCAGCGCTAGTGCAGCCCCCAGCCCTTTGACACCAGGAGAGAACGGACCTTTGGGCTTCCTGTTACTGCTCCTGCCGCAGGCCTCCTGCTTGGAGGCGTCTCTGGGTTGTTGCTGGGCCCTGTGTGGCCACCGCTTCTCAACTCTCAGCTCCTCTGGCTTTACTTCTAACCATCTCCAGGTCAGATCCGGCCTGACAACACCCATGAAAATCCCACCAGCATGGGAGCCCTCGTGTCCCGTGTCTAACCCTGCGGCTGCTCCAGGGGCCTCTCCTCTCATCTCCAACAAAACAGGACACCCCAAGGAGCAGGTTCTGCACGTACCCGCACACCCTGCTCTGCCCCGGGAGAGGCTCACCTAGCCTTCTTTCTGAACCAAAGCTGCTCTCCAGGCAGGCCCAGGGCTGGGAGGAGCTGGCAGCAGGCCGCCCATCTCCCAATATGGGAAACCATCCGCCTGTGTGGTTTGAAGTCTTTGATGCCCTTCCTCTTTGCATACTTGAAATTCTACTTTCTCTCCTTAAAGAAGGTTGTGTCCACCAGGGGAGGATGCAGAGGCGGCTCAGGGATTTGTAACTTGGCCGTCGGCACTCCCCTACCCCACCATGCTCGGGAGGAGAGGAAGAAGAAAGCACCAGCGCACATGGAACCTCAGCTGTGCGGTGAGCTTGGGAAGTGGGTGCCACAGGGGCATCTACATCTGACTTGTTAAATAGCCAAACTCGAGCTTGCGGCCTGAGTGGTCCTGGGCGCCCAACACTGCAGGTGCCCAATGCTCTACTGACCAGGTGAGGGGCAGGACGGCCAGGGTCAGCCCTTCCAGCCATGGGCATGGGCTTTGTCAAGGAATGCCATCCTGGGTCTTGCCTCATCTGCTCCCTTCAGGGCTTGGGGAATCAACCCACATTCCAGTCCTTTCACAAACTCACACTTGTTCCATGTACGAAGTCTCACTGCAGCCTCTTGGAGACAGCTGTCCCAAGGTGACTTCAAGGTCAATTGAAGTGGCTACTCTGTCACTTTAGTCAAAGACTCCTGCAGCAGGGGTGGCCCCAACCACACAGCCTGCTTTAGGGATGCAGGCATGTGGCCCATTCTAATGCCCCTCATAGGTAAGGATCCCACCTTAATCTCTCGCTGGGGCCTTGATCAGAGTTCCCAGGAGCTGGTGATCAGGAGGGACCCACTGCCTCTCCACCTCCACTACATGACCTCTCTTTCCTCTTTCCCAGGGGCCTCGCCATGGTGCAGGCCGGTGTCCCGTGCAAACCCCACACCAGATTAAGGCTGGAGATGCCAACAAGCAGGTCCTCAGGATGTTTAACAGGAACTGGCCCTCTGGTCTGATTCTCTCCCAGTGGCTTTTCAGACGGTCAAGGTCACAGTGAACTGCCACCCACAGGAAAGCTCACGGACGAAACATCACACCAACAGCACTGACAGCTCGCAGACCAGGCAGGCAAGGCGCATGGCAGACACGGGTGGGTGACATGCATCGGGGCCGGGCTCCGAGATGCCGGGGGTTGGGGGAGGCAGTGGGGATGTTAGGGGGGGTCACAGAAGCTGAGAGCGTGGTCTGGAGGCTCGGTCTTACCATAAAGGGAGAGCATTGGGTATGTTCAGCTGGCTTTAAAGAAAGGCAGACAGAGATAAGCTGTAATGAGTCTCCCAGGAAGAGGCCCGCGTTCCAGGTCTCGGCGACACAGGAGCAACCCAGTGGCAGCAGAGGGCAGGAGGGCCAGGCGCGGGGGCCCCGGCCTGGCAGGCACGGGGCATGTCCGCCACCGGCTCCCACCCAGCCAGGCTCTTGGGTGTTCTGCCCGGAACCATCTCTGGTGACAGACTGACTAATTCACACTCGTTATCACTGAGGTCTTCTGGATTTTGAAGGTGGATTTTGTGTATTTTTAATCAGCTCTGTGTCCTGAGACAGCCTCCAGGGGCTGGCACTGCACACACCTACCCAGCACTGCCAGCTGAAGCTGAAAGGCCTTCCCTGTGCCCCTGGCCGCTTTTGGCCCACAGGTGTTTGAGCCAAGGAGCCCTGGGGCGGTGACCCTCCAGGTTCCAGGGAGGACCGAGGTTTGGGTACCCCTGTGTGGCAGGGCCAGCCTTCGAGCTGAGATTCCTGGTCCCCGGGTGTGGACTGTGGCCACAGGCATGAGATAATGAGTGTGGACTTGGTTTTTAAATTTGAAAGCCCTACACACAATTGAGGACATTAGTGTTAATGCCCTGAGAAGCTGTCCTCACAGGCCTGACCTTGGGCTCACTAGGGGGCAGGGGACTGGCTGCAAGCACGCTCTGGGCAGCCCAGAGCTGCACCTGGGGAGGCACCTTGCCCTTTGGCCCCTGGACGGTCCTGGCCCCCAGAGCCGCCAACTCCACCTTCACTCCACCTCCACAGCCGCCCTCCACTGTCACAGCGTTGCTCCTGTGTTTTGTTCTCAAGGTACAAACAAAGACAACGTATAACAGGGCTTCTGAAGGACGGAATTGTGCACAACCAGACATTTGCTCACAGGCTGAAAATTCTTCTTTGGTAACAGATTTCTCAGCAAATTCCTTTTTTTCCCAAAGCAAGTTGGGAGGTGTCCTTTTTGTGGACTGGCGGGGACACAGGATGAGGGATGGGAGGAGGAGGGAAGAGAGAGGACGCCGCTCTGGTCACTTGTGGACCACGGCCGAGGGCTGTCCCTGCTCCCCGAGGGGCCTGGCTGCCAGGTCCACCCACATGCCTGCAGGGGGCGGGTGTCTAGGATGGGCCTGAACAGCAGGCCGGGACGGAACACGGAGACAGACACAGACACACACGCACACGCGTGCACGCGGGAAGCTTCTGGTTGGTTGGGCCTGTGCGCCGCATGAACACCCAGGAGCTTCGTGTTTCAGGGGTTCTGTGGGCGAGGGGCACAAGGCCTCCATACACATTTAGGGCTGGGGCTCTGGCCACTGCTTCCATCTGGATGCACCCTGAAAACCACCAGAGCTGCCCATACTCCTAACATCCCTGGGCAGAGGCTTGAAGTCTTCTGGTCAACCGCAGCCTGAATGGGACCAGAAGGGCTGACTCAGAGGGCCCGCCCACCTGGGTCACCTGGCCCAGCCGAATGAGCCCTGGCCAAGACAGAATTAAAACTACTTATTTTACTTCTTAAACATTCAGTATTCTTCCTTTGGGATATTAGGCTTTTTTAATGTTATTTTTTAAGCATAACTTTTTGTTGTTTCTTTTTTGCCTGTGCTGCCCAGAACATGGGACTTTAGTTTCCTGGCCAGGGATCAGATCCATGTCCCTTGCAGGACTCTGGGGGCTGAACTGGGGAGCCCCGTTTGTGCTGGCAGTCATGCAGGGAGTGGTTGGAGTCTCAGGAGCCACACTGTTGTTCATCTGCAGCCTGATAGCCCGCCATGTGCTGTTACCAACAGAATTCATACTACATGGGGCTGATTACAAGATTACTAGGATTGTTTTATCTTCCTTGGGAGGAATAGTCATTCAAGCAGACAACCAACAAGAGGAGCTCGAACAAAGTAAGTTTGTCATGAGCACTCACAACACAAAGTCCCATATGTGGGTGGTGTGGGGTGGGGCAGATAGACACATAGAGACAGAGAGAGAGAGACAGAGATGGACACAGTGAGCCTGATGGGTGGAGAACAGACTCAAGGAAACGAATAAGCAGAAGCAGGAAGTGACGAGAGAGTGAGTGCTTTGGGGGCGTGGTCAGTGTTTTGGGGCCAGAGATTGGCTCCCTCACTTGCTCCACGAGCTTAGGGAACAGTTGAGGTCCCTCAGCTGTGGATGGTCTTTGGCTGAGCTGGCTGCTGGGGACAAGCATCACCCGCTGACTCGAGGGCTGGCCGTGTGGCGGAACAGGGCTGTGACCTGCCTGCTTCCTTCTGTCCAGTCGTCTGATTTAGGGCAGAGGGGGGTTGAAGGGCTTCCCTGGTGGCACTAGTGATAAAGCATCCACCTGCCAATGTAGGAGACGTAAGAGATGCGGGTTTGATCTGTAGGTCGGGAAGATCCCCTGGGGAAGAAGTGGCTATCCACTCCAGTATTCCTGCCTGGAGAACCCCATGGACAGTGGAGCCTGGCAAGCTACAGTCCACGGGGTGGCAGAGTCAGACACGACTGAAGCAACAGAGCACGCACGCACAGGGGGCTGCATGTGGAAAGAAAAACAGAATGGGGCAGGAGAGGAAAGGAAATGAGATGGGAAACACATGTACACCCATGGCTGATTCATGTCAATGTATGGCAAAACCACTACAATGTAAAGTAGCTCCAATTAAATTAAAAAAAAAAAAAAAAAAAGAAAGGAAATGAGATGACAGAAAGGGAAAGGGTCTTGGTCAGAAGGCTCAGAGCGAGTGGGTCCCCATTGGGTCCTGGCTGTCAGGACGCTGGACAGCTAATATGGCCAGGCTGAGAACCCCCTCCAGGGGCCTCTTGGCTCAGGCCCGAGGGAAGGATCTTCCTCCAGGCCTTGACTTTGGGACACTCTCTGCCCCTACCCTGGAGGCCTGATCAATCTGCTGCCCAGCACACGGACCTCGTTCTGCAGGTGGAGGCTAGGCTCAGGAAGCGGCTCCCCGCGTCCACCTGGACTGCGGCCTGTCGGGCCCCGCTCGTGGCGGGCAAGCAGGGCTCTGCTCAACCTCTCGGGGCCAGCTTCACTTACAAGCAGAGGAGAAAGTGCTCTTCAGGACAGGGGGAGGCCAAGGTCCACCTTCTCACTAGGGGTCGTGCTCCTGAAGGCCTCACGTCCACACCCAAGGTTCTTCGCTAGGTCCAGCCTCACCTCTGTTCTTTTAAAGGCATTGTTACTTCCTGGCAGGCAGCTTCCTGAGTCAATACCGCCCTCTGTGACCAGTGTTTTGGGAACAAGGCGCCTTGGTGGCTTGTTGGGGGCACTGGGTGGGGATGGCACTGAGGAGGGGAGGGGCTCGAAGGGGCTCCAGGAGCGGGGGTGGGGGCGGCACAGGAAGGTGGCAAGGATCATGGCTCCCCCCTCAGCTTGGCCCGAGACCATCAGTCTGATTTAATCGACCTCAGAAGCAACCCAGGCCAGGCAGACCACTGCCATCTGGACACTGACGTCTGTTCTGGCCCCTCGGCCGCGGTGGGGGCAGGGAAGCTGGGCAGGGAGCCAGGCATGGTCTGTGGGTTGGGTGGAGGGAGGGAGGCTCTGACTCAGCCCGGGTGGGCGTGCAGCAGACGCTCTGACTCAGGACATGGCCAAAGTGGGAGCCAGTGAGGGCAGTCGTTGGAAGCCAGGCCCATGGGTGTGTGGTTAAAAGACAGCTGGTTCCAGGAGCCAGGTGGGCAGCACCCACGTGGGGCCCCAGCATGCATCCCGGAAGCTCTGAGCCGAGTCCTGTCCCGTCCGTGTCCCCTCCACCCACTTTCTCCTCCTGTCCAGCAGGCAGTGGGTGTGCGCGGGGGTGCTCCACACTTCTTGTGCCCTTTGGTCTCCAAGCCCCACTGGCCCACAGGCTGGGTGTCCAAGCATCCCCACGTGAGTGTTCTGACTCCATGGCCCCCAATCTCCACACGTGGACCTGCCAGGAGGTGTCCAGCCCCGAGGCGAGTTGTTGCTCTTGGCCACATGGCTTCCTTGTCCCCAGCTAGGGACACCTGTGTTCCTGACGAAGGACCTGGGCCTCCCAACACTTCCTGTCACTGTCAGCAGGGGAGGGAGGTTGCGGGGCGGGTGGGGGGAGGTGCTGGCTGAACCCCTGGAAGCTTCCACGGATTTCCTTCTGGAAAAAGAATTCGAGACTTGAGGGACAGAGGAGGAGCGGGGGCTTCCTCAGGGACACGAGGAGGAGGAGGAGGAGGAGGTGCCGTGTCGGGAGGGGCTAGGCATCTGGGCCACAGACATGGACAGCTGGGGCCCGGGGCCTCCTCCGGTCACATCGTGGGATCCAAGGCATCTTCCAGAGCAAGGGGGTTGTCCTGAGCCAGAGGCCTCATGCCTGGATGGCTGTGTCCCCCTTCCAAATGGTGGAGCGGCTTCATCCCTGATTCCTGTGCACAGCAAACAGGTCCCTGGACCATGGACACCTCTTCCTAAAGGTGCCAAAACCTCCCCTTCGTGCTCAGGTGAAGCCCCAAAGCTGGTGCTCTCCCTGAGCCCCCGCCCTGCTCGTCCTGCCCAGGGACCCACAAGGGCATCACCGCACTTGCTTCAGGTCTTTGCTGCTGCTGCTGTTGCTCAGTCGTGTCTGACTCTGTGACCCCATGGGCTGTAGCACGCCAGATTTCCCTGCCCTTCACCATCTGCCAGAGCCTGCTCACACTCATGTCCATTGAGTTGATGCCATCCAATCATCTCATCCTCTGTCGTCCCCTTTTCCTCCTGCCTTCAATCTTTCCCAGCATCAGTGTCTTTTCCAATGAGTTGGCTCTTTGCATCAGGTGGTCAAAGTATTGGAGCTTCAGCATCAGTCCTTCCAATGAATATTCAGGGTTCATTTCCTTTAGGATTGACTAGTTTGATCTTGTATCCAAGGGGCTCTCAAGAGTTTTCTCCAGCACCACAATTCGAAAACATTAATGCTTCAGTGTTCAGTCTTCTTTAGGGTCCAACTCTCACATCCATACATCACTACTGGAAAAACCATAGCTTTGACTATATACACCTTTGTCTGTAACGTGATGTCTCTGCTTTTTAATACCGTCTAGGTTTGTCATAGCTTTTCTACCAAGTAGCAGCGTGTTCTCTTTCCATTTTTAGGTCTTTGCTTTGTTTAGACTCACCTCTTCACTACAGCTCATCTTCCGAGAACAGCACCTGTCTTCTCCGCTCCCCGCCTTCTGATGCTCTCACTTGGTACTTCGCATCTTTCGCATACTGTGAGACTTCCGGCTTTCTGTGCCTGATCATCCCCTGGCTCTAGGATGCTGACTTTTGAGGACGGGCTTCTGTTTGGTCCACGAGGGATCCCAGGTGCCCGGCACACAGAAGGCAATGATGGTTCCTAGGAAGCCCACCTTCCTAGGGGGCACCAGAGCCCGGGAGAGGCGGGAGGACGGAGCTGTTGAAGAGAAGGGGGTGAATCTGAATCTGGGCAGTATCTAGAGGGATGAAGTCAGCATCTGGTGATTTCAGGAAAGACAGTCAAAGATGAGGAATTACAGGTGAGGAGCCTCCAGAAATCCTAAGGCTGGAATGGAACGTTCATCCCGGAAGGGAGGTTTGGTGAAGAAAGGAGAACTAGAAAACTCAAGGTGGGGGGCGGAGCTGGAGCAGTACCCAGCAAAGTCTTGGTGCCGAGCTCTTCCCTGCCCCAGGGAGCGCCAGGCCCCAGGCTGCTGCTGGCAGGAGGCAGAACCTGCAGTAGAGGGCCCTGCCTGGGGATGAAGTGCCGCTGTTCCTGTAACTGGACCCCCTGATCCTGGCTGCCGTCCAGGTGCAGGGCCATGTCCCTGCTATAGGCCAGGCCTGTCTGGCTTGAGTTACAGGCAGGAGTCAGTGAGCTTGCCTTGATCCTGCCACACCCGCCAACCAAGAGTCCAGCGCCTCTGGGAACAAGGGCTGTGAGTCTGTGATTGGCAGGGGTATTGGCAGGGAGCTTGAAAAGAATGTCCTTGGCTGGGTGCCACGTTCTCTCCCCTTCAACAGCGCTCTACAGTGTGTGCCAGGCTTCTACATGAACGCTCTTAGCTGAGCTTCAATACCTGGCAGTAATATCACGCTCCCCAGACCATGGAGGAGCAGCATTAGGACTCCAGCCCTCTGGCCCCTGCCTGGGGTGACAAGGTGCATCTCCTAACTGCATGTGTGGGAGGGAAGGGAAACAGTGGGGGTTGCATGGAGGGTCTCCAGTCCCCGCTTTGCTCTCCATTACAGGCACTGTCCCCGTTCTATCTCCGGACCACCCTCCCCATGACTTCTGACAGACTCCTCCATCTATGGAATGAGGAGCATCTCCACGTGCACGTGGGCAAAGGAAGCCTGGGAGGAGCTGAGTGGCTTCCAGCTGGAAGGGGAGCTGGCCTGTAACTTCTTATTTTGAAAATAAAAGACCTCCTGTGGTTCTTTCGGATATAAACCATGGAACATATGGGCTGAGCCAATCCTGGCCAGCAGGAGGCCATGCACGAGAGGGGGATGTGGGATTCACGTGTTAACAAAGGGCGCCGCGGACGAGACAGACAGCAGTGCTAGCCCCAGGTGTGGGGAGCCAGCCACCCTGGGAGGCCTGGGCGCCAGTCGAGGGGCGGGAAAGGCACTGACAGGCTGCACCTTCACCTATGCTCAATTTCACCTGTGCTCAACCTCACCTGTGCCCCGCCCTCACCCATGCCATGCCCTCACCTGTTCCCTGGCCAATGGGGATGATCACCCTTGACTGTTAGGCTCAGGGGGATGGACTCCAGAGCTCGAGGCCATGACGACTTGTAAATGGAAACCGTGTACAGATGGTGGTTTTGCATGTGATGCCACTCGCCAGTCCTGGGGTCCTGCACCACCCCAACCCCGACAGCCAATTTTGGGGGTAGAAATTTTATATCCTAGAAAATTTTCCTTTGTCTTTACTTTTTGTTTAAAAACAGCAGTCAGCTCAGTCACTTAGTCATGTCTGACTCTTTGTGACCCCATGGACTGCAGCACACCAGGCTTCCCTGTCCTTCACTATTTCCCTGAGTTTGCTCAAACTCATGTCCATTGAGTTGGTGATGCCATCCAACCATCTCATCCTCTGCTGTCCCCTTTTCCTCCTGCATTCAATCTTTCCCAGCACCAGAGTCTTTTCCAATGAGTCAGGTCTTTACATTAGGTGGCCAAAGTATTCGAGCTTCAGTTTTAGCATCAGTCCTTCCAATGAATATTCAGGACTGATTTCCTTTAGGATTGACTGGTTTGATTTCCTTCCTGTCCAAGGACTCTCAAGATTCTTCTTCAGCACCACAGTTTGAAAGCATCAATTCTTCCACGCTCAGCTTTTTTTATGGTCCAACTTTCACATCCATACATGACTACCAGAAAAACCACAGCTTTGACTAGACAGATCTTTTGTCGGTAGTCTCTGCTTTTTAATATGCTGTCTAGGTTTGTCATAGCTTTTCTTCCAAGGAGCAAGTATCTTTTAATTTCATGGCTGCAGTCACCATCTGCAGTGATTTTGGAGAAAATAAAGGCTCTCACTGCTTCCACTGTTTCCCCATCTATATGCCATGAAGTGATAGGACCAGATGCTATGATCTTAGTTTTTTGAGTGTTGGAATTTTAAGCCAGGTTTTTCACTCTCTTCTTTCACTTCGATCAAGAGGCTTTTTAGTTCTTCTTTGCTTTCTGCCATAAAGGTGGTGTCATCTGCATATCTGAGGTTATTGATATTTCTCCTTGCAATCTTGATTCCAGCTTGTGCTTCATCCAGGCTGGCATTTCACCTGATGTACTCTAAGTTAAATAAGCAAGATGACAATATGCAGCCTTGACATACTCCTTTCCCAATTTGGAACCAGTCCATTGTTCCACATTCAGTTCTAACTGCTGCTTCCTGACCTGCTACAGATTTCTCAGAAGGCAGGTAAGGTGGTCTGGTATTCTCATCTCTTTAAGAATGTTCCACAGTTTGTTGTGATCCACACAGGCAAAGGCTTTGGTGTAGTCAATGAAGCAGATGTTTTTCTGGAATTCTCTTGCTTTTTCTATGATCCAATGGATGTTGGCAATTTGATCTCTGGTTCCTCTGCCTTTTCTAAATCCAGCTTAAACATTTGGAAATTCTCAGTTCATGTACTGTTGAAGCCTCACTTGGAGAATTTTGAGCATTACTTTGCTAGCATGTGAGATGAGTGCAATTGTGCGGTAGTTTGAGCATTCTTGTAGCTCAGTTGGTAAAGAATCTGACTGCAGTGCAGGAGACCCAGGTTCGATCCCTGGGTTGGGAAGATCCCCTGGAGAAGGAAATGGCAACCCACTCCAGTATCCTTGCCTGGAAAATCTCATGGACAGAGGAGCCTGGTGGACTGCAGTCCATGGGGTCACTAAGAGTTGGGCACGACTGAGCGACTAACACTAACTTGAGCATTCTTTGGCACTGGAATGAAAACTCACCTTTTCCAGGCTTGTGGCCACTGCTGAGTTTTCCAAGTTTGCTGGCATATTGAGTGCAGGACTTTAACAGCATCATCTTTTAGGATTTGAAATAGTTCAGCTGGAATTCCATGACTTGCACTAGCTTTGTTTGTAGTGATGCTTCCTAAGGACCACTGACTTCGCACTCCAGGATGTCTGGCTACAGGTGAGGATCACACCATCATGGTTATCTGGGTCATGAAGATCTTTTTTGTACAGTTCTTCTGGGTATTCTTATCACCTCTTAATATCTTCAGCTCCTGTTAGATCCATACCATTTCTGTCCTTTATTGTGCCCATCTTTGCATGAAATGCTCCCTTGGTAGCTCTAATTTTCTTGAACAGATCTCTAGTCTTTCCCATTATATTGTTTTCCTCTAGTTCTTTTCATTGATCTCTTAGGAAGGCTTTCTTTTCTCTCCTTGCTAGTTTTTGGAATTCTGCATTCACATGGATATATCTTTCCTTTTCTCCTTTGCCTTTCATTTTTGTGTGTGTAAATGCACGTGCACAGAAAAAAAAACATCAGGCTGAGTGATGACGTGGGCCTGGCCGCAGTGGCCTTCTGGCCTAACCCCAGAAGACCCTGGGACTGGGTGTGTCTTGTGCACCAGGGGCCTCTCTGCCGTTACCTTCCTGCCCTTGGTTCCTGCACAGACCCCCACAGAGATCCCTCCTCCAGAGGCAGGCCCACCCTGACCTTCCCTGGTCTCCCCTGAGAGGGCCCCTTGGTCTGAGCACAGGGCCCTGGTCAAGGATATGCATGTACAGGGATCCGAGAGCAACCTGGGGCCACATGGAGGAGCAGGGAGTGGTGCGAGGGAGAAGAGGCCTAGGTTAGGGGGAGCTCAGTTTCCTTGTGCTCCAATGATTTACCGGATAAGGTCAAGGAAGTGCGTGTGTGCAGGAGTTTACACACACACACACACACACACACACACACACACACACCACAAGACAAAGACAACCCCAGGGGATCCCTGAGACAGAGGGGCAACCAAATCTGGGGAGTGGGTCAAGCAGGGAGAGGCGAGGTTGACAGCAGGATGTAATGGACTCCTCCCAGCATCCACCCCCGGGAAGGGGCAGACAGGCTTCTGATGGGGAATCAGGACAAGAAGTAATGTCAGTTAAGTGACTGGCAGCCAGCTTTGGGGTGGGGTAAGGACTGGGGTAAAGGGGCTGACGGTCATGAGGGGTTTCTGACACCTTAGATCAGAACCCTTCAGCATCTGCTCTGAGCTGTTACTCAACGGTTCAGTGCATCAACATTTGTGCAAACATTATCAAGTCTCTTAACCAATAAAAAACTATGACAAGGAACTAAACCACACATGTTAAAGACCAGCCGCAAGAGGGCTTGCCTACAGAGAGAGAGAGAAGGTTGAGCATGCCGGGGACAGACGAGCGTGTGCAGGGGTTGAAGACTGTCTAGGAGGGGCAGCTCCCAGGAGCAGGTGCAGGAGGCCCTGGAGCCAGGCTGGGGGGCGGGCCAGGGAGAGCCAGGCAGGGGCAAGGCTGGTCCTCAGGGCAGGTTCATGTGGGGCCAGGTGCTCCACAGTAAGCAGAAGGGGGGTTGGGGGGAGGAGCCCTCTCCAGAGAAGAGGGATACAAGTGTTCTCCCAGTGAGGGGCCCTTCCAGCATGAATACGGAGCTGGGTGGGCTGAGAAGGCTGGTCAAGTAGGAGCCTCTGCCTGCCCGGGGTCCTCAGGAGAGGCTTTTCCCGGATGCCGGAGCAGGAGGGGGCTGGGTCCCCGCCCCGGCAGCTGCCCAGGGGTTGTAAACAGCCCTCCATCGCCTTACTCCAGGGCCCTGGGGCTGCGTCCTTCTAGACAGCGTGCATCATGCCAGGCTGATTGTAAAGAGGAGAGGAAGGGATGCAGGAGTCAGAACTCGGAAGGAGAGGAGGGCCTAACTCGTTCCAAATGTTAGAAAAAGAGAAGAAAGAAATTTCAAGATAAGGCAACAAGAAAAAAATCCTTTAAACCAATTTAAACAAACAAATGAGAATAACAAAGTGGAAATGAGCTGGGAGGAGGAGAGGAGGCAAAGGAGAGCGATGGGGGTGAGCGTGAGGCAGGCACGGCGTCACAGGGCGGGACGCCGGTACTTACGTTTACCTCGGTGATGGCTATATCAACAATGCTACCCACAACAATCAAGGCGTCAAATGTGTTCCATGCATCACAGAAATAGTGCTGCATGGGCAGAGGAGCCGAGGGAGGGAGGGAGAGAAAAACCAGCGACAAAGGAAACAAAACAAAAGGAAGAGGAAAATGAAAACAAAACAAAAAAAAGCATGAAAGAAAGGAGAGAAGAGAAAAAAATGAGAAAAGAAAGAGGTTATGTGGGCATACTGGACCCCTTACCACTCCACAGTTCTGGAGGTGCACGCCTGCACCTGTTGCTCACGGAGCCTGACAAAAGTGGGTTAGTCGGGGGCCGGGTGGGCGTCCGGGAGGAGCGGGAGCCTTTGCCCGGCCAGGCGGAGTGGGGACAGTGGCGGGGCTCACGTCCCCCAGGACGGCGGCAGGTGCGAGAGAAAGCATGACTGGAGCGGGTAAAACAGGAAACCAAAAAATAAACCAAAGGAGGTGAAGAGAGAGGGGGGCACGGAGGCGTCCTGGGCAGAGTCATACTCACATTCGTCTCACTGAGAATGACGTCAATTACGCTGCCAATTACGATCAGGAAGTCAAAGACATTCCAGGGGTCACTAAAGTAGCCCTACACGGGGCGGCAGGACGGGAGTGAAAAGGAAGGTTAGACAGACAGGCACAGAGCCCGCGGGGCCGCCCGGCGCTGCTGGAGTCCGAGCCCAGGAGGGGCGGCCGGCCCACCCCCCCACCTGCCTTCCCGGGTGCCCCTCCTTAGACCCGGCCCCTGGCCACCCTTCCTGTGTCCCCAGCACCTCCCAGGCCTCCGACTCTCTTGTCTGAGGGCTGCCTGCAGGGACGGAGGTGACACGGGGCAGGGACCTTGAGGCGTGATCTGGGAATCACAAGCAGCATCAGTGTGGTCCAGGTGGGTGGCCAGGCCCTTGGGCTTGGTGGTGACTCAGGTGAAGCTCACGATGACGAGGGGGCCACATCATCAGAGCAGCATCTACAACCAGGTCACCCTCGTGCCAGCCCCGGATGGGCATTAGCCCTGGATTTGCCTCACTTCAAGGGGATGGAGGCTGGGTCAGGTCCAAAGCCTGGGAATGTGTGTGTGGGGGACCTGGACTGAGTCTCCAAAGCCCGGTCCCCAGCATCATCACTGTGACCAGCACCCTGCTGAGACGCCCTGAGAGAACAGGGCTCTCACAGCCTGCAGGCAGGGTGGGGGCCTGGGAGGAGGCCTCTTGGGAGGAGCACACTGGCTGTCATGCCTGGTGCCTGGCAGGGAGCAGGGTGCTGAACACACCCCCTTGTCCTGCACATGTGGATTTTGCCTGTTTTACACTGTATTTGGGGAAGGGAACAGACGCATGTTTTTGAAACATTTCTGGAAGTATGTGGATGACTGACTGTCTCCATTCCCATGAGGAGTCCTAGGTAGGCAAACTCTCTACAAAGACAGGACGGGTCCTCTCTGAGTGGAGGGGTCAGGGAGTAATGCTCTGGGACATGTGGATGCACACTCGTGGTTCAGGATCCCAGGAGTTGGGTGGCTACTCTCCCGGAGGGTGGAGTGGGGAGGTCAGCACCAGGGGAATGTGTCTACTTTAAGAGAGGAATCTGCCCCTTTGGTCTTTCCAGGGAAGCCCCCGACTCTAAGCGTCTCCCAGGCCCCCCCTCCCTAGCCCTCCTGGGGGTGGCCAACTCTCCCTCTGTGTTCCTGACTCTTAGGAGCCAGGCGTCTTCTGTTTGCCCATTTCTCCCAGCGCCATCCTGCTCTTCGACCCCTCACTTCCCAGCTGTGCCCCCTTTCAGCTGGATCACAAGACATGCTGTCCAGGCCATTCTCATTACTCTTAGTGCGGAGGTCAGGTCACAGGGACAGGGCCTTCTCAGTTCCCAAGCATTTCTGCCCATGTAGGCAGAAATGCCACCACAAAGCCTCTGGACAACCGGCAGGGAGTGGAGGTTGGCTCAAGGCATGGGGGAAGTGAGGGTCACTTGGAACCCTGGCCATCTTGTCAGCTTCCTCGAGTGTTTCTCTGAATATCACAGGGCCCCTGGGGCAGAAAGAGACTTGCTCTCCCATTTGAGCTGTGAGCAGGAAAGAACCAACCCCTCCTGGGTGCTGACATGGCATTTCAGGCACATGGGGAGCGCCGGTTTTGAGGGCAGGGGGACAGAGTGAGGACCCCAAACGAAGGACGAATGTGCATGTGTTCAACATCACTTTTGGAAAACGCTGGGGAGCTACCTCCAGGGGGGAAAACGGTTTCAGGAGGGAAGGGGTAGGGGGTTCAGGCAGAGAGAGGATGGAAGCAGGAACCAGAAGAGAGTCCAGGACGTCCCGCATCCAGCCTAGAAAACCCGGCGACAGAGCGTTATTGGGGCCAAGGGGAGGAGAGAGGGTGGCAGGCATCTTGTTCGCAGGGAAGACTGGAGTCTCCGGATCACCAGAGGGACCTGGAACAGACGGGTGGGTCACCTGGGTCCGCAGTGCGGCTGAGGGGAGAGACAAGGGAGGAAGGCAGGCAGAAGCGGTGGACAGGAGGTTAACAGCGGGCGAGCACGGGGCAGGAGCCAAGCCCTGGGACCCTGCAACCCGCCCCCATGAAAGCATTGCCTGTCACCCCTGCTCTCTGGTTGCACAGGGACCGGGCCGCCCCCCCTTGGAGGCTCCCTCTGCTCACGCCCTGCCTTGCCCTCTGCAGGCTGTGCTGCTGGGGCCTTCGGTTGACCTATCTGACCTGTGGGTCCAGGGCCTCCACTGGCCGCAGAGCCCACCAGTTCCCACCCAGAGGAGGTTTACACATGGCCCGAGCAGGGGGTTGACAGGGTCCCTTTAAGATGCCAGCTCCCCTGACCCATCCACCCCCATTCTATCAATCTTCCAAGCTGGACCATGGACATGGCTTGATTCAGCTCTCAGCCCCTCCTCCACCCCGTTCCACACCCACCCCAGAAACAGCTGATGCCTTCCAGGAGGTCAGTGGCTGCCAGGACACACCTGCCAATCCCCAGGGGGATGGGACTTGTTTGCTGGAAATCTCGGGTGACACAGGTTTGTGGGGTGATGGGAGGAAGCAGACCGGGAAAATACCACAGACTTTCAGGAAGTCCAGCTGACCGGAGCCAGGTCATACACCCCTTTTCTCCTTGGTGGAAGTCAGGGTCAGGAAAAGGGTTTCTGGGCTCTCCCTTAACTGGTGAACCAAACCTCTCAAGGTCCAGCTCCTCAGAGCCAGGCAGGGCTGGTCATTGGGATAGCGCTTTGGGCTGGAAGCCTTCTCTAAGCCTGCAGGGTTAGTGGACCCCCAGCCTGGGGTTGACGGGCCAGCATCTGCTAGGAACTATCCCTTCTCCTGAGTGCTCCAACCCTCTACTCACTGGCTTATGGACCAAACCAGCCCTAGCTTCAGCCCATTGTTTCTGGGAAGGAGAGACTGCTGCCCTAGCATCCCATGATGCACTGCACCCGTGTGAGAATTCGGACTTCTCCTCTCTCGGATCATCTGTGCCCCAGTTCACTCCATGCCTGGAGCTGTTCCAAGCTGAAGGAGGCGGTGTAGTACGTGAGCCCTGGAGGCAGGGTGTCTGGGTTCGAGTCCTCCCTCTGCCACTTCCTGGCTGGGTGACCCTGAGCAGATGACCGCATCTCTCTGCGCCGAGGTTTTCTCACCTATGACGACCTTCCAGTGATGGTTGGGGGCGAGGTGGGACACAGGTGAGCCCTGCACCTGCAGGAAGCCCAGTGTGTCCAGCAACTGTCAGGGTTGCTGGAGTTAGCCTGCCCCTCCCAGGGAGGCCTGATGCACAGGGTCAGTTTTGGGGATGGGGCTGGGCAGTGGGGAAAGCAGAGCCCAGGACTGTGGGAGGAGGAGGAGAGGGAAGGTGGGCTACAGAGCCCCAAGCTCCTTCAGGGGTTCTCATCTTGAATCCTAGTGAGGACTGAGGAGGCAGGATCCAAAATGCAGGGGGAGACAGTGTTGTGCTTGATCAGGGAAGGAGGTCCAGCCGAGTCAGAGCCTGGCTGGATTGAGCCTGGGAGGCGGTGCCCCTGGTTCCAGAAGCTCTGGTCTTTCCTGGGCTCCAGGTCATGGGTCTGGGATATGGGGGGTGGGCGCAGCTGGCAGTGGAGTGTCACACTGGGAACCACTGCCTTGCAGTTCAGTTCAGTTCAGTTCAGTCGCTCAATCATGTTCAACTCTTTGTGACCCCATGAATCGCAGCATGCCAGGCCTCCCATCACCAACTTCCGCAGTTCACTCAGACTCACGTCCATCGAGTTGGTGATGCCATCCAGCCATCTCATCCTCGGTCGTCCCCTTCTCCCTCTGCCCCCAATCCCTCCCATCATCAGAGTCTTTTCCAATGAGTCAACTCTTCACATGAGGTGGCCAAAGTACTGGAGTTTCAGCTTCAGCATCATTTCCTCCAAAGAAATCCCATCTCGCAAAGATAATGTCAACTGTAGGCGATGTCATGATGTCCTTAGACATCATGGTGATTGAGGGCTGCCGGTGTCGAGTGGGGCGGCCTGGCTGGCACACAGCTGCTTCCCCTCCTGCCTCCCACCTCCCTGCCAGCTTTATCCTGTGACCTGCCCTTCAAGAGGCTGGCACCTCCCAGCTCAAAGAGTATGGGATGGAGGTGGGGCAGCAGGAGGCAGGGGAGACCCAGGGTGGGTGGTGGTGGCCCTCCAAGTTGTTCGAGGAATGCACACTTTGGACATCTGCTCTGGTTTTTCTTTGGAGTTACGCTTTTCCTCCCCAGCAAAGTTCCAAAGGCCTTCACTCACTCATCTCACCTACATGTGATGACCTGGAGGTGAGCTCGGTGTGGGCAGAGCACAAGCACCCACAGCCTCCCCTGGTGGGATGGGATGTGATGGGAACCAGCTGGGCTCCTCTGGGGTCTCGGGAGAGTCTTCCCCTGCCCTGTTGGCACCTGAGTCCATAGCAGGACTCCACTGCAGAACCACCCAGGATGAGGGTTTGAGGGGACCTGCCCGAATCTGGGGCTTCCCAGGTGGTGCTAGTGGTAAAGAATCCAGCTGCCAATGCAGGAGTTGCAAGAGACTCAAGTTTGATCCCTGGGCTGGGAAGATCCCCTGGAGGAGAGTATGGCAACCCACTTTAGTATTCAAGCTTGGAAAGTTTCACAGGCAGAGGAGCCTGGCGGTTTACTGTCCGTGGGGTCACAAAGACTCAGACACAACTGAAGCGACTTGGCACACATGCATTCCTAGCTATTGGATATTTTTCAGTGCTTATCAAGTGTATCTTAAAAGTTCTTTTCTGTCTTTGCTGATAAATTTCCATTCATAAGAGGACACTCCAGCTACTCAGTGAACTTCAGAGCCTTCTAAACAAAGCCTTTTCATGCTGACCAGTTCAGTCCTGCACAGTCTCAAAGGGCCCAGGGGCACTGGGAATGTCCAGGGAAGTTCTCCTGCTCAGGGGAGAAATCCCCTGGCCACTAGGTGTTCAGGACATGCCTGTCACCTGTCCCACTCTTCAGACAGACAGGGAAGAGATCTACTTGAACTGACTTAATTTCTCAAAGTGGTGAGCAGAACAGATGGAAATGAAGACCAGAAACATCAGTTACCACAAGGACACGGAAAGAACAAGGCCAGCCTACAAACTGACCCACTGACCACGGAGACCACAGAGACCACAGAGACCAAGCGACGGAGAAGGAAGCCCAGCAGGCCAGCCTCAGACACCCGCTGTCAGGTCTGATGCCCACCCCTGCATCCCTGTTTTCTGACAGCCCTTCCTCAGCTGACGCTCACGGCTGCAGACACGCAACACAGACTTGCGGTCACGTTAGGAGCCCTGGTTGTCGGGTGGAGCCAGCTCAGTATTTCCACCAGAGCTGCAGACACTTTCTGGTTTGGTTTTCTGCCTGGAAATGTTGGCGATGCTTCTGGAATCTGTTCCTTAATGAGGGATTCCCAGGTGGCGCAGTGGTAAAGAAACCGCCTGCCAATGCAGGAGACACAGATTCGATCCCTGGGTTAGGAAAACCCCCTGAAGAAGGAAATGGCAACCCACTCTAGTATTCCTACCTAGGAAATTCTACGGATGGAGGAACCTGGCAGGCTACAGGCCATGGGGTTGCGAAGAGTCGGACACGACTGAGTGACTAACACTCTGACTTTTTCCCTTTCTCTTTAAGCACAGGCAGACCATTCTGCGTGTGAAATGCAGATGCCCTGGGTGGTTGTCTTACTTCTTTGGAAACGTCGCTCTGATTTTACCCCATTTTCTCATGACAGAAAGCAAGATGTACAGGAGATGGGGTACTTTATGGTTCCAAGCACCCTAACTGGCTTCTTCCCAGGTAACTAGCTTGTTCCTGGGTCTGGATTCAGGGACAGTGTTTTCCAGGCTTAGACCCATGCAACGTCACTGCCACTTGCTCCTTAGGGCAGGTCTGTCTCATGCATCCCCTGAGCTCTGCAGCCTGACTCAGGAAGACCCCACAGGGCTGTGCAGCAGCACCTGACATCATCAGAAACACATCTGACTCAACGCAGAGTGACTCAAGCCTTTGAACTATTTAACCCGCACATCTCATGAGACTGGAGAAAACCATGCCAGTTCCCTCCTGGAAGCTGTCATCTGAGTTGGAGGCTCGGCTCAGCGACGGCCTGGCCCACCAGCCTCCCTGTGGTGTGCTGCTGTGGGCTCTGAGCCTGCCGGCCCCCTGGCCATGTGGCTTGGAATAGGGCCCCACAGAAGATGGCCAGGGACATTCCGTGGTATTCTCTGCCCCTAAGTGGGACTGGGCTTGGAAGGGAAAGTGAAAAGAGCCTATTTTCTGCCCTGGAGGAGGTGGGAAAGCACCATGGTTATCACTAAATGACATTTATTAGGGTCTCATTCTCTGCATTCAGTCTGGGTTCCACACTCTGGACTCTCAGGTCCCTCTGGTGAGGGAGGCTTGGTGCAGTAAGAACACGGCTGTCTTGTCTTTGAAGCCCCTCAAGGGTTTCCCTCCTTCTGCAAAGTCCCCAGCAGAAAACATGGCACAGGAAGATGCTTGCTAATGGCTTGGTGTGGAGGGAATTACATCGACTACAAAGTCAGACACGCTGGATTCTATTCCCAGTCCTGCCACTTAATAATGGTGTAATTAATACAACACTTAATTGCTCTGAGTTCCACTACCCTCTTCTCTAAGACGAGGAGCTAATACCTATCTCAGAGAGGTGTCTTGAGGATTCCATGCAATGAGGTGTGTGCAGCACCGCAGGTTACTGACAAATGTTGGTGGAACATTAATTCAGAGAAGACAACGAGGATCCTGTCACTAAACAGGGATCCGACCTACAGCCTTGGGGCATCCCTCCTGGCCCTGCTAGTTCTGGAGCAGGTAAGCATCTGAATGGAAGTGAAATACAGGACATGCAGTTTGGCCCCTCAGCCCCCCTGGGTTGACCTGTGTTGCATCTAGAAAAACCAGTAGAAGTGGGGACAAAAAGGTTCGGAAACCTGCCCTGAAATACCCTCTTAGATCCCTTCTCACTGACTCCCCCAAAGTTGTGTAGCAGCTGGAAGCCCCTGAGCCCCCAGGACACCCCATCTAGGGCAGCTGTGAAGCCCAGAGAGTGGACACGGTGATGCTGAGCTGTCTATAGAGACGGGAGCTGCTCAAACCTAGTCACCCTCCGTCCTCGAGGCTGTATGTGTGTGTGTGTGTGTGGTAGTGGTGGGTTGTCCAGTCAGTGACAAAGGGCACAGATGATCCAAGAGGCAGAAGCCAACCCACCCTGTCCTGCCTCACTCAGCTCTGATCTCTCCCAATGTTTTTTTCTAAAAGCTGCTTATACCTAGCTACGCACAGACATTTGTAGGTCTGTCCTGTGCTGGAAGGTATGTGCAGTGACTGCAGCCCTGAGGTGGGGAACCAGAGGGCCCCCAGATGCACTAACGCCCAGTCCTGAGCAAATGCGGCCCTGCCTGAGCCGTTGCAGCAAGGCTGTTAGTCTGTGCAGTGCTCGCGTGAGAACAGACCCCGTTTGGGTCTTGGGGGGCTGGGCCTGTTGAGGTTTGGTTTCCAGTCTCTTCTAGATGATGTGCGGGGGCGAGGGCGAGTCCACCTCCCGTGGAAGGAGGCTGGCTCAGGCACTTCCCTGCTCCCTGTGTCCAGACCTTAGGTCAGTCCAGGGACTGAGAGTCTGCTTCAAGGAGTCGTTCTGGCACAAGCCCTGAAGGCTCCTGGGCTGCAGCGGTCATTGCCAGGAGGATCCAGTCCCTGGCCGAGACTCTGCCCTCATCGACCCAAGCCCGCCCCTGGCGCTGTGGACCGAAGGCCTGTCCCAGGAGGCCTACCTTGGGCTTGAAGGCGATGAGCTTCAGGACCATCTCCACTGTGAAGAGGCCGGTGAAGAGCATGTTGAGGATGTTCATGGCGATTTTGAACAGACAGCTCTGACCGTAGTGCTGGGGGTGGGGGGTGGGGGCGGAGGGGCTGTGAAATAAGGCGGTGGCTCCCTGCTCCCAGCCACGCCCTCAACAGAGACCTTCCTGAACGCAGCCAGGTGGGCTCAAGAAGCCCTGCGGGTCCTTCCCCTCTCTGTCGTCCCCGCAAATGCAGGCAGGCACAGCCTGGGCCCTGCTCTCATCGCAGTCAGCTCTGCGTGGCCGCCTGGCCTCAGGTGGGCTCCACACAGCTGGCATTCCCGGACGATCAACGCCACTGTAAGGTCACCTGTGCTCCATCGCCCTCTACCTCAGCCCAGCGTCCTGGCATTCTGACCCCTCGGGAAGGTGGCCCTCCTGCCCCACTGGGCCAGCGAAATGGCAACACCTCCCAGCCCCGTTCTGCCCCCTACCCCGCCCCGACCCAGGCACCCCGGCCGGCCCGCGGGACTGACCTGCATGGCCAGGCAGATGGTGTTGAGCAGAATGAGAACGAACATCAGGTACTCGAAGTAGGTGGAGTTGACCACGTACCACACCTTGTACTGGTGCTGGTTTTTCGGGATGTACCTCCGCAGGGGCCGGGCCTTGAGGGCATACTCCACACACTGCCGCTAGGGTAGACGGGAGGCGTTAGTAACCCGGATGATGGGGGGTGGTGTTATTCCACACACTGCCGCTAGGGTAGGCGGGAGGCGTTAGTAACCCGGATGATGGCGGGGGTGGTGGTGGTATTATTCCACGCACTGCCGCTAGGGTAGTAACCCGGATGATGGGGGGGTGGTGGTGTTAGTTCACGCGCTGCTGCTAGGGTAGACGGGAGGGGTTAGTAATCCGGATGAGGGGGGTACTCCACACACTGCCACGGGGAGTAAACGGGAGGGGTTTCACAGGTTGAACCAGATGTTACTTGGTCATTTTTTGAGGTTCTATCATTCCCCTACGGAGGGAGAACCCTCTTTGGTTGGTCCCCATCAAGATGTAGTTGAGGGGGCCCTGTCTCCTTCCTTCCGTCTCGGGGATGGTTGGTAAACGCTTGCTGACTAACAGTCCGTCTTCTCAGATATTTCCAGCTAAAGACTCTTCTGGAGGCCTGTCTCTCCACGATTCTCCTTTCCCATCCTGAGTCAGTGGTCTTAGATACCAGTGTCCACAGACCAGAAGTCATAGCTTGCGGCCAAGGGGTCTTTGGTTGACTAGACTCGGGTTACCTCTGCTGCTGTACCCGGACCCCAGGTCAGGACGGGACTCACCCAAGCCCTCCTCTCTCCTCTAGTCTCCACTTCCAGCTTCTAAACCCAACCAGCCTATTTGCTCGTGTCTACTGTCATCAACCTGGTAGTAGATAAGGGTCTAAGGCGCCAGAATGGTGAGTCTAGAGCCAAGGTGTGGACCAGGGGTCCAGAGGTCCCCTGACAGGGGTTTGGGGGGAGTTCCTTTCCTAAGCAGAGCTCGGGTTCTCTGCAGAAGGGGAGCTTTCGCAGGCTTCAGCCTCCTGACCGCCTGGCCTCTCGCCCTCTGGGGGGTGGGGGCTACCTGGTTCTTGTCCAGCTCGCAGTTCTTGTACTCTTGCTCCCCCTGCTCCTGGAAGGTGACGATGACGAAACCCACGAAGATGTTCATCATGAAGAAGGCAATGATGATGATGTAGATGATGAAGAAGACGGAGATCTCCACGCGGTAGTTGTATATGGGACCCTTGTCCTCCGTGTGAGAGTCGATGGAGCGGTACAGCAACCTGGAGGCAGGGAGACAGCCCGCGCAGGGCCGGGGAGCTGGTTCAAGACCAGCTCTGTCTCTTACTACTGTGTGGCTTGGGCAAATCACTCAATCTCTCTGAGCATCAGATTCCTTATCTGCAAAGTGTGAACAATAGTTCTGGATTTTCCTACCTGGCAGGGCAGTTGGTATAATAAATATGAAGGTGTTTTGAAACTGGCAAGAACTGTCTAAATGTAATGCAAGTCATGGGCATTGATTTAAAAAACTGGAGATATTGGTGAATAGTAATACAGCTTTGTTGTTTCTCAGCAGAGACTCGGAGGATGTTGCAGTGAATGTAAGATCCATCTGAGGACAGATATCCATTTAGATAAAAGCACTCAATATAAATGCCCAGGCTCGCTCAGACCATCAGCAGTGGTTTAGTTTACACTCAGGTAGCCTGTGTCTGGGCTTCCCAGGTGATGCTAGTGGTAAAGAACCTGCCTGCCAGTGCAGGAGATGTAAGACTTGGGTTCGATCCCTTGGTTGGGACGGTGCCCTGGAGAAGAGAATGGCAACCCACACCAGTACTCTTGCCAGGAGAATCCCATGGACAGAGGAGCTTGGTGGGTTATGGTCCACAGGGTCTCAAAGAGTTGGACACGACTGAAGTGACTTAGCACGCATGGCCTTCAGCTTGTTCTAGAAACACCCTCACCACCTAGGGAGGATGGAGATAAACGTGGTTTCTGAAAGGAGTGTGGACACCAGTGAGACTGGCCAGGGTCTGCGTACTTACTCTGGCCATCCCTCGAAGGTGGAGACGGTGAACAGGGCCATCATGGCAGCCAGGACATTGTCAAAGTCGAACTTGCTGTTCTCCCAGCTGCGGGGCTGGATGATGGGGTGATCTACCTCCCCATCCTTGTATGTGATGTAGTTCCCCCTGCGGAAGGGAGACAGTTCATTCTCCCATCTCCCACCACCTGTGACTCCTGGCTTGGGGGCGGGATGGGATGGCTGAGCTTAAACCCACAGTTCTGGCCCCTGAGCAGACCTTGGGAGTAGATGATCTCATGTGCTGTGTCAACTGGACCAGACAACCCATGGGCAAAATCCAGCTGCCACTGCTGTTGGAGGAAGAACGGGGCACCCCTCCTCTCAGGACAAGCCTCACCCACCCAGAGTCAGCCGGCCTGACTGTCCCCGCCACACTCACTTGCATTCAGCCTCTGTCTGTTTGGAACTGTCCGAACAGGTGTAGAGCTTTCCCTGGAAGGTGGAAGAGCACAGTGATGGAGAGGTTCCTGAATCGAGGAGTTGGTCAAAAACTGTCTAGTGATTATATCTGCAGCCGGCTCTGTGCTGGAGTCTTGGGACAGAAGAGTGAGGAGAGCAGAGCCCAGACAGAAAACGCGCCGTGCCGCGGGGACCCCATCACAGGGAACCCAGGGGTGAAGCAGAGCTCGGGAGGCAGGTCTGGTGAGGGAGGAGGATGGCTGGACTTAGGTTGAAAACTTGGGGAAAGCGGGGCCCCTGTGCATGGTGGGGGCAGAGCTTCAGGTGGAAAAGAACAGAGAGAGAAGGACTGGGGCAGAAATGGGGAGGGCCTGCCAGGCACAGGGCGAGAACCTGGCAAACCAGGGCTCTGCAGCCACCTGGGTGGGGGACTCATGCTGCTGGTCACAGGGAGCCCCACAGGTCTAGGTGGGTGACCACACAGAGGGGTCAGGGATGACAGTCCCCCCTGCCTTTCTCTAGAAGGGAGGGCAGGGCTGAGGGCAGCCACGCTTGGAGGGCCGGGTGCTGATGAAGCAGCACCACCTACACGCTGGCCTCCTCCAGGCTGGGAACTAGTTAGTCCTGCCCTGGGCTGGGAACTAGTTAGTCCTGCTCTGGGCTGGGAACTAGTTGGTCGTCTTCTGGGCTGGAAACTAGTTGGTCATCCTCTGGGCTGGGAACTAGTTGGTCCTGCTCTGGTCTTGGAACTAGTTAGTCCTGCTCTGGGCTGGGAACTACTTAGTCCTGCTCTGGTCTTGGAACTAGTTGGTCATTCTCTGGGCTGGGAACTAGCCCTGCTCTGGTCTGGAACTAGTTAGTCCTCCTCCAGGCTGGGAACTAGTCCTCCTCTGGGCTGGGATCTAGCCCTGCTCTTGTCTGGGAACTAGGCCTCCTCCAGGCTGGGAACTAGTCTTCCTTTGGGCTGGGAACTAGTTAGTCCTCCTCTGGGCTGGGAACTAGTTAGTCCTCCTCTGAGCTGGGAACTAGTCCTCCTCTGGGCTGGGAACTAGTCCTACTTTGGTTTGGAAACTAGTTAGTCCTGCTCTGGGAACTAGTTAGTCCTTCTCTGGTCTGGGAACTAGCCCTCCTCCAGTCTGGCAACTAGTCTTCCTCCAGGCTGGGAACTAGTCCTTCTCTGGTCTGAGAACTAGTTCTTCTCTAGTTTGGGAAGTAGTCCTCTTCATGTTTGGGAACTAGTTATTCCTCCTTGGGTCTGGGAACTAGTTAGTATTCCTCAGGTTTGCAAACTAGTTCTTCTCTGGTCTGGAAACTTGTTAGTCCTCCTCAGATTTGGGAACTACTTAGTCTTCTTTGGGTCTGGGAGCTAGTTAGTCCTCCTTGGATCTGGGAACTAGTTAGTCCCCCTTGGATCTGGCAACTAGTTAGTCCCCCTTGGATCTGTGAACTAGTTAGTTCTCCTTGGGTTTGGGAACTAGTTAGCCTTTGGGTCTGGAAGCTAGTTAGTCCTCCTCCATCCTGGGAACTAGTTAGTCCTTCTCAGGTCTGGGAACTACCTCTGCTCTGGTCTGGGAACTAGTTAGTCCTCCTTGGGTCTGAAAGACAGGAGGGGCTGTGGGGTAGCTGTGTCCCTCCCCAGAGAGACCCAGCACTGTCCCCACCATGTCCCCTGTGGCTGCTCCTGTCCATGTCCTTGGGAGCTGACAGGTGGGAAGGACAGGGGCTGCAGATCTGGCTGAGACCCCACCTTGAAGAGCTGGACCCCAATGCAGGCGAACATGAACTGGAGCAGCGTGGTGACAATCACAATGTTCCCGATGGTGCGGATGGCCACGAACACGCACTGCACGACGTGCTGTGGGGGGAGGCAGGGGGGTCAGGCCTGGCCTTGGCTGAGTTCCCCGGTGTCATGGCCCTCTCTGAGGGGGCAGGGGCAGCCCTCCACTATGAGCAGGGGGTGGTGGGGAGCAGACTCAAAGGGGCAAAGTGTGCTCCCAGCTCACAGGGTGATGGAGCCTGGGGGGCGCATATCCTACTGCGTGACCCATGGACCAAAGCCCCGCTAACACCCCATACTCTGGGGCAGTGATTCAGGGGCCTCATCACTGCATGGGGCCCGAGGTTGTATGTGGTCTCCTTCTGCAAAAGCTTTGCTGAAAAGTTGGGATTGTAAATGGTGGCCTCTACTGGGGCTCCATGCATCTTGGAACCAGGACATGAAGTGGGCTGAGGTGCCAGCAGGAGGGTCCTGGTTCCAACCCAGAGGCCCTGCCATTGTCCCTGCCTTCTGCCCACCTATCACCTCACATGGACCCCTGGCTGGAGCTTGCTGGGCTGGGGGCCCCTGCTCAGGCCCGGTCGGCTCACCTTCAGCCCCTTGGCCCTGTTGATGGCCCGCAGTGGCCGGAGCACCCTCAGGACTCGCAGGATCTTCACCACGTTGATGGCACTGGACCTGGGGGAGTGGATGGTGGGGTGAACCACTCCTGCTCCTGGGCCCGCAGGAGAGAGGGGGAGCGCATGGGAGTCCTGGAGAAAGTCTCCCACCTGCAGGGACCTGGAGCTATCCTGGGAGCCGGGGACTTGGTGAGCAAATCATGGGAAAAGAATTTACCATGTGTCAGGATGCTCAAGGGCATTTACCCAGCCAAGGGGATGTAGAGAGGCAGAGCTCCACCAGACCCCAGCCAGAGGATACACTTCCTAACTGTTCTGAGCCCCAGTTTCTTTATCTGTAAAACGGGGCAGTTTTCACCTCATGAGCTTGTTGCAAGGATCAAAAGAGAAAATGCACATGAACCACCTGGCATCCCGCGTGGTGCCTGTTGTAATCTGAACCCGTGGTGGCTTTTCATATCATGGTCTTGAAGATATACTGTACGAATGGCGGGGCTTCAGGCGGGGGAGGCACCTGGTGCTCACCTTCAAACCTGGTCCCCACCTCCAAGCCTGGTTCCCAGTGGCTGCCCACCATACCCCCTTGTACAGAGGACATTCAGGCCTGGAGGAACAGCTCTGACACCACAGACTCTGCACACCTGGGGCACTGGGGCCAGGCCTCCTCTCCAGGGGAGGACAGGCCACAGCCATCCTCCAGGGGCACACAGCGCCCTGCCCCGGGGGATGGGGGTTGCTCTGAAGTGTCCCCCACCCTCGCCTGCTAGTTATCTTCAGAAGGCCTCTACCCTCCTTGGGCCCACAGCCGCCAGGGAGGCCCCACCCTGGTCCCAGTGCCCTCACGCTGCTGTGGATGCAGACAGGCTGCTCCCTCGCGGTCCTCTCTGACCCTCTCCCTTGCCCCATGCCTCTCGCAGGCCCTCGGGCCCCACTCACTGGATGCCGAAGGAGATGAGGGACACACTGACCACCAGCAGGTCCAGGATGTTGAAGTAGTTGCGGCAGAAGGAGCCCTTGTGCAGGAAGGCCCCGTAGGCCGTCATCTGGGGGCACAGGGATCGGGGTGTGAGCAGCTCCGGGCTCCAAAGACCCTTCACCCCTCCCTCCCGCCACAGCACTCCCAGCAGGGCCTAGATGAAGAACCGAGAGGTGACGGAGGGTTGGGGCAGGCAGGACAGGAGAAGACGCTGTGCCTGGCAAGTGTCTGCTGCCAGCGATGCAAAGCCCAGAGGCTCCTGCCCAGGACGTGCCTGTGACCTTCAGTCCAGTATCTGCAGCCCTTTCAAGGGCCTGCCCCCATTCCCCACTGCCCCTCGTCACGTTTCTGTGACTGCAGCCCCGTGAGGCCCCTTGCTGCTGCTCCCTGGGTTGAGCTGTGTTCTCGGGTTCCAATGCCCTCTCCAAACTCTCTCCACCTCAGGGCCCCCAGGACTTGGGCATCTGGGGGAGGTGGGGGCTTGCCCAGTCGAGGACCAGCCCCTTGGCTTCCCGGAACTTCCCTCGTTTAGCCCCAGGTAACCCCTCAGGCTCGTGTAAGCTCTAGCGCCCAGTGAGAAATTCTACAAGAAATTCTACCAGGAATGCTGGCGACCAGCATCTATCCCTTCCCGGGCCTCACAAGTGCTGCTGGTCTGCGCCCAGGATTCAAGCTCCACTCCACCATCCGGTTCTGGAGCTGTGTGTCCAGAGGGGGCTGTGGGCACCACCGTGTGAGCCCAGCTCTGGAGCCTGGCCGCCTGAGTTCAAATCCCACCCACCACGCTCTGAGTGCCTGGAGCATGTTACTCAACTTCCCTGTGTCTCATCAGAGAAATGAGGTGATGACAACCTCTTCCCCGGAGGGTTGTAAGTGCTCTTGGGAGTTATAGGCAAAGCCCTTCGGACACAATCCTGCAGACGGCAAGCCCTGCAGGGGACCTTCACTACAGAGGACTGGACGCAGCAGAGAGCTACGACTGGATTCGTTGTAGGGTACGTCTGGGTTCGTCCTGTGATGGGGGGCTGCTCAGGGTCCCCCTCTGTAGAGCAGCAGCCTCCTCATGTGGTTGTTAGGCAGCTACAGAACCATGCAAAAGCCCCTTGAAGACTAGGAAGGGACCACTTTGGGGCTGTTGTGGGTTTGCTGCCCCCTACCCCGCTCAGAGCCCTGTCCATGCTCTAGGAACTCCTGTCCAGTCTCGTTGACATGAACTAAGGGCCAGTGGATTTCCAGGTGAAGAGCTGAAAGGCCATGACCATGAGCGACAGCCAGCGGGGAAAATCTGGAGCTGATGGCTTAGAGCCTGGGAGCAGCTCCCCGGTTGCCTGGAAGCCCAATTTATTTCTTTGGAATCAGAGCATGCCCAGGGCAGCTTGTTCACAGAGTGATTCAAGAGCAAACACAGGGGAAATGGGCAAAAATAGCTCTTGCAACCTAATTCTTCCCACTGATCTCCTGCAGGAGGGGGTCACAGGGGACTCAGACACCTGTGTCCTACAAGTTTCCAGAAGTGGGTAGATTATATAAAAGGTTGCAGGGGAATTCAGCTGGAGATGTGCCCCAAAGGCCTATAATCTTGGGGTGGGGGGCTTCCTTGTCAGTGTAGGTCTGGGCCCCCGAGAGCAGACCCAGGTGGCTCCATGGTTCATGTTAACTGAGAGGCTCTGAGCCCAGAAGGCTGGCGTGTGTGTGTGCGTGTGTGTGTGTGCAGGGCGGCTGCCCAGGCAGGACCAGAGGAAGAGTGGCCACAGGAGAAAGGGCAAGTGGACACTGGAAAAATGGGGCATTTACTTGAGAGTTCGCTGTGGGTCCAGTGCAGGGCCCCCTCTCCCCCATCTGCTGACCGCCACACACTCCTGCTCCTGAAGTCCTAACCTTTGCCCAGGAAAAGCCTTGCTGGGGAGAGAAAAGGATTGAACTCTGAGCTGGGAGAGCAGGATGCCCCTCCGTCCAGCCAGCGCCTCTCCAGGTAGCAATACGGCTCATTAAACACATCTTTCGTAATTTCTGCTCGTGGGTCCTGGTTCTATCTCCCTCCCCTCAGCGACAGATCTCGGCATCATTCAGTCCAACTGTCTTGGCCCCAAAAGCCTTTCCTTGGAAGGCTGAACACGCCCAGGCCTTTCAACTGTCTCTGACCCTGGACACCCCTCATGCCTGACAGTCACCTCTCCCAGGCAGGATGCTGAGCCTACAGGTGGGGCAGAGGGACCCGGGGGAGGAGGTGCAGGCACGGTTCTAGGGCCAGGCTCCACCTAGAGCACAGTCAGCGTGAAAGTGGGCAGAAGAAGGAGCAGGTGGGTGGGACAGAGGACCTCCCAGGAGCCGGCAACCTTGGAGGAAGAGGCGCTCTGGGGAGGGTCTGAGACTTGGAAGAGCCTGGTTTTTGTTCATCTCCCTGGGTCTGGAGTCCAGGGAAGGGTCTCCATGTAGCCGGGCAGCCTGGTCCCCCTCCCCACCCCCGGAAGTCAGAGAGAAAAACACAAGGAACACTTCTGGTTTCCTCTTGTTAACACCTGGTTAGCTGGAACCAGAGGGTCTGGACACAGAAGGCATGAGAAAGTGTCCACTCAGGCTGAAGCTGGACGTGACAGGCTGTCCCCGCCTGGAGGAGCCCAGGAAGGAGGGTCTGGGGCTTCCTGTGCAGGGTGGGAGGAGCTGGGAGCCAGGGGGAGGTCGCCCGGGGTGGCCCCCAGTAGGTTGGAGGCACTGAGCTGAGCCGCTCGCTGACTGGGGTCAGGGTGAGTGCCAGGCTCTGAGAAGAAGAGTGGGCGGACACACTCCCCTGACTTGGAACTTGCCCCCGAGGCTTGGGTGGCCCGGGGAGCTTGGAATTCCTAACAGAGTGGATGTAAGTAATATATTGTGCTGTGCTAAGTCACTTCAGTCACGTCTGACTCTCTGCGGCCCCAAGGACAGTAGCCAGGCTCCTCTGTCCGTGGGATTCTCCAGCAAGAATCCTGGAGTGGGTAGCCATTCCCTTCTCCAGGTATCTTCCCAATCCAGGGATCGAACCCATGTCTCTTACATCTCTTGCACTATGGCAGGTGGGTTCTTTACCATTAGTGCCACCTGGGGAGCCTCATTGATTGTATATTAATAGAAACAATAATAAAGCTTGGGGCAAACCTTTGTCATCCTGAGGCTGCTCAGAGGCGGGCTCTACTGTGTTGGGGAGACCACAGGATGGGAGTGCGTGTGGACTCTGGGCCCCACACTGAGCCCTGGAGGACACAGCTGCCTCCTCCAGGCCCGGGCAGGAGCGAGGGGGCAAGCTTTGGTGGGGGTCAGAGGTGTGTGCAGGGGTCTGTCCAGAGCCCTCGGATGGGACACTGGCATTGGCCTGTGTTGACAAAGGGCATCCCGAGGGCACAGGCAGAGGGCCTCTTGATGCCCTGTGCTTTGCCATTTTCTGGCTCTTGTCCTTCGTGTGGCGTTCCCTCTGGGCCGGATAGGGAGAAGGTTCCTGCCGGGGTCAGGCGTGGCTCGCAGAGGTGGTGGGGGGCAGGCGGTGTGGGGGAGTGCCTGGTATCAGCCAGCATCAGTGCCCAAACTGTGCATGGGCACAACAAAGTCAGGGGCCCCAGTTCCCCCAGCTTCAGGCTTCAGAGTAAAACCAGAGTGAAGGAAACCAGAGAGAAGAGGCGGTGCAGAGAGGAGGCAGAGGCCTTGCTGCGTGCATTACCTTGAGGATAATTTCTAAGGTAAAGATACTAGTGAAGACATAGTCTGCATTGCCTAGGATCTGAAAGACAAGCACAGCGGATTAGTGGCTCCGAGTGACAGACAGCAGCAGAGTGTGCGTTAGCGACAGAGCAGCGGAGCCAGTGGGGAAGGACAGGAGAGGAGCAGAGGGCAGGGTTACCTTCAGGGCAATCTCAATGGTGAAAATGGTAGTGAAAACAATGTCAAAATAAAACAGAATCTGCAAAACAAAGAGAAACAGGGTGGGGATGGGGGAATGGAGCAACAGGACGGGAGCAGGGTCGCCAGCAGGGAGTCGCACCGCAAATCATGCAGTCTTTCCACGGGAGACCAGAGGCATTGACACAGCCCAGGGTCCTGAAGGCCCCAGATCTGTGAGCGGGCTCCCAGAGCCGACTCAGCGGGTCCTGGGTCCGGTTGGGTGCTTTTCTCATTAATTCAATTTACTTACAAACCAAAATCAGACCATGGGATATGTGTCTCAAGGACAGAGTGGGGTTTGCTTTCTTTGCATAAAGATGCAAATTGCTTAACTCACATCAGGGGATGAGCCAGTCTCTCACGTTCCCAGGACCCTACCCTGGCTGTGCCCCTCAGGGTGTGGTGGGCACACCCCAGGCTGGGGACAGGCTCAGGGTTCAGGCTTTGCTCTGTCTCAGATGATGGGTCAGAGCGAGGACATTCCCAGTAGGAAACCTGTGGGCCACGTGGGCTGCAGGACCATCGGCTGGCTCGCAGGGGTCTGGCTTTTGGGTGGTGGACTCCTCGCTTCATGCCCGCCTGGTTAGGATCTGACATTGTTTCAAGGCTTTGGGATATGGCAGGTCCTACTCTGGCCTTTGTAATTCACCAGAGCCTGAGGCGAGCTCCAAATTCAATTTCGACTCTGCAGAGGGTCAGTGAGGTCCTCCTTATGAGGGCGGTCTCATCAGAGTGCCATCTGCCACTGACCCCCAGGGACAGGATGGGCCAGCTCCTGGGAGGCGAAGCCCCTGGGGAGCATCCGTAGGCAGTGCGGTCTGACATCAGGGTCAGGCTGGCCTGAGGCTCGGGGCTCATGGTCTCTTCCTGCTAAGGGTCTTAAGATGGATTTGCACCAAAGCTGTCATCTCTTAGGGAGATGTCTGCTGTGCCTCTGACCATGAGATTCGGGGCAGGCTCCGCATTGAAGGACAGGGTCAGGCAGCCAGGGGGTCACGTTGCGGGGTTGGGGTGCGGGGGACGAGGTGCATACGTGGTTCCTGAAGGAGGTGTGCTGCACGGGGTCCTCGGCGGCCAGGGAGATGCTGCTGAGCAGGATGAAGAAGAGGATCAGGTTGGTGAAGATGGAGTCATTGACGATGCGATGGCACTGGAGGCGGAACCTGCGGGGGCAGGGGGAGGGGGCTGTCACACAGGGTGGGGTCTCTGCTCCTTCTCGGTGGGTAGACGCATGTGTGGGCGGGGTGTGGGTCCTTCAGCCTGAGCCATATGGCCGCAGGGGAGACACAGCCCTGCAGCCGGTCCCACCGTGCCCCCCCACCACGGGGCCTTGGGGTTACGTCCGACACTTCAGGAACCTCTGCATCTTCATGTACTGCTATGACATCCATTCACGAGCTTTCATCTGGGGACTCGGTTCCCCATCATTAAAAATACTGACTTCATAAGATCTACCTCACATGTGTCTGTATGGGGAGCAGCAGAGCTGCCCAGAGCGTGGATGATGCCGCAGCAGTAATTCAGTCCTGAACCTCAGCGCAGGGACAGAGGCCAACAGCCCCGACCCCGGGGCACTCACAGTGGATCCTTGGATGCCAAGGGTGTCTTATGTGCTGTCTCCTCTTGACGGGGTATTATCTTATCTTACAGATGAAAACATGGAATCTGGGAAGGGTAGTCTTGCCCACTTTGGAGTATGTGTGTGTGCGGGGAGGGGCGCGGGGTGGCTCAGGGTTTGAACCAGGCCTTCAGACCTCTGCTTCTGGCATGTGGTTGACTAAACCCTCTGAGAGACCTTACTGATGCGGAAGCACCAAATCCTGGAAAGGACGAGCTCTCCAAGACCATTCTGGTTTCATGAGAGCTAGGAAAGTCTGCAGTGATCCCCTCCTCCCTCAAGCCCATCTGCTGAGCCGGGGTCTGCTGGACATGCCCAGGTTGGGCAGAGGTGCCTGAGGACAGAGGCCAGTGGCAGCACTGCTGTGAGGAATCTTTAAGCCAACAGGAGCTGGGGCAGAGGGCCAGGGACCCCTAGGCTGAGCCACGCACACAAAGAGCATCTGGAAGAAAGCTTCACAGTCCTTCTTCGGGTCCACGGGCATCTCCCCAAATAAGACGGAGTACTGAGGTCACAAAGATCATGGAACACTCAAGAAAATAAGCCACTAAGTTGGCAAATCAGAAGAAACTCAAATAAATGAGTTAGACCTCTCCCCAGAGACTCTGTATACTGGAAATATTAGGTACCGATGATAGAACAACTATATTTGAAATATTTAATGGGGTAAAGAGTCGGACATGACTGAGCGACTGAACTGAACTGAATGGGATAAAAGACTTGACCACAAAGATGACGAATTAACAAGAGACTCAGATGTAGCTGGATCTGGAAAACAAAGCAATACATGGAACTGTCTGACATGAAAAAAAATATATAACTTGATATAAAAACTGGCTTACACAGTAACATAGATAGAATTGAAGAGAGAATTAAGAATTTGGAAGATATAACCAAAGAATGACCCAGAATTTGAACCGAGAGACTAGGAGATGAAAGTTATGAAGAAGTGCATGTGTGAGAGGGGAAGGACAGAATACGCAGGCCTATCGTGTCCCCTTGGACCAGCCCGAGAGAAGGGAGACCAGGCAGTGTGTAAAGAGTATCCTGCAACTCTCCCAGAAGTAGCTGTTCTTATCCTAATCCTTAACATTATTCAAGAACTGACAAAAAACAAAAAAAACAAAAAACTATAAATCCATAGACTTAGGAGACATAATATATTCCAAGCAGGATAAATGGAGAGAAACAAGTGGTAGTGAACATATCATAACCCCAGAGACCATGCTGCTAAGTCGCTTCAGTCGTGTCCAACTCTGTGCGACCCCATAGATGGCAGCCCACCAGGCTCCCCCATCCCTGGGATTCTCCAGGTGAGAACACTGGAGTGGGTGCCATTTCCTTCTCCAATGCATGAAAGTGAAAAGGGAAAGTGAAGTCGCTCAGTCGTGTCCGACTCTTCACGACCCCATAGACTGCAGCCTACCAGGATCCTCCGTCCATGGGATTTTCCAGGCAAGAGTACTGGAGTGGGGTGCCATCGCCTTCTCCAGAGACCACAGATGATGTTAAAAGAGTGAGACCAGAGGCAGATTCCCACAGAGAAACGAGCGTGGGAATTCCAACTGTACAGTGGAGTAACACATCTAACCCGGCGAGGGCCATAACCTCTCTGCCTGAAAGTGTGCACAGAGCACAACTGTCTCCCAAGAACAAGAAATGGAAGCAATTACAGATAAACAGAGGTCCAATGAAGTTACCGTTAAGACTTCCAAAGAATGTATTTTAGGAGGAAAGAAAATGATTTCTGAAAGATGGACCAAGATACGTGAAAATAGAACAAATAGAATGGTAAGTGGTATGTAAATCCAAACACACCCTGTCTACCCAGGTAATCATATCTAACTTGTCAGGTGGGAAATAAAGGTCGGTATCAAATTACTCATCAGCCACAACACCTAAGGTGGGAGAGCTGGAAGGAGTTAATGCAGCCTAGTTGCTTACCTCCTTCTATTTTGCAGAAGGTTTAGGCTCTTGTTTAACTTTCGGGGTTGTTAAGTTAAATGTTAATCACCAACAGAGTAGAAATAGAGTTTACTCATTTCAAATAATGGAAAGGAAAACAAAACACGGGTCTTCTGATTTATAATCCAGGACTCTCTCCTCTAAACCCGTGCCTGTTTACACAAGTTGTGGGGCATGCTGGGCTTGGGGCTGGAGGAAGCTGATACCTGCTGGGCTGGCATCATGGAGAGAGTGGAGCCCTGCTCCCCCACCGTCCACACACCTGTTACTGGGGCTGAAGATGAAGAAGGCGCTGGCTTCCGGCATGGGCACTGCCTTCTCCTTCAGGTGCAGCTCAGAGAGGGGGCGTGGGCGGGGGCCCACGGGCATCTCGGGCTCCTCCTCATCCTCTTCTCCTGCAGGAAAAAAGCACCGTCCTAAATAGCTCCACGGCTCCCACTTATTTTTACCACCATGCTGCCCACTTCCAGACACCTTCCTACGGACAGGAATCAGACATCATCGGTATCTCTGGAAACGCAGGGGACCAACTAGGACGGCCAGCTCTCTCCCATGGGCACCTCTGGGGCTCATCTCTGCTGGAGGAAGCCTCCTGGCAGCACATGAGACCAGGTTGTGAGTCGGGTAACCAGCTCAACCCCTGTCCTGCTTTTTAAGCAGAAATCCCCACACCCCGGGAAACCCTCAGTGCCCTGCAGACTGGGGTGGCTGGTCATCCTAGTGGTCAGACACTAGAAAGGTAACCAGGTGAGACAGGGGCATGGCCAGGTGTCCTCAGCTGGCTGGCTGTAGGCCGGGGGAAACGGTGGGTGGCCTTTGGGGCTGCCCCACCTGCTCATACCCTACCCCCTCCACTTCTCTTGCTCTGGCCTCCCTGGGCTCCTCTGCAGATGGGTGTGTCCATAACTTGCAGGCAGGCCATGGTTTTATGATCTCCCTGACATCATCTTTCCAGTTGGTTTGCTTTCTTGCTTCGTGTCTGCCTCCTGCTGAATGTGGGCCCCTCACAACAGCAGCTTATCTGCCCCCATGGCTGAGCACACAGTGCCTGCCCAGGGCGGGCAGCACAGTAGGTGCTTTATAAGCAGTGATTAAGTCAACGAGTGGGTGTCTCCCTGGTTTCATCCAGCTCTGTATCCATGACAACAGAATGGTCCAGAAGTCACATCTTTCCTCTCCAATTCACCGAACTGCAGACCCAGTGAGGACCACCCTGCTCCATGAAGCTGCTACCGCACTGCTCACCCCCTGGAGTCCCCGCAACAGCCCAGGCCTCCCTCACAGCCTCTGGACTGAGCTACATGTTCCCTGGGGTCATCACATTTCTTTCTCATGTGCACTTATTAATTTTAAGTCCTCAGTGACTCTTCAAGAACATCTGTACGTTCACTTGCACACATGAATCGAGCAGATAAAAGCCCCATCTCGGCACACAGCTTTCCTCCTGAGTGAGGCGATGTTCCTGAAATGTGGTGTGTACAGAACTGGGGGCTCTGACCAACCTCGAGCTCTGGAGATTAAACTTGGGGGGGAGGCCTGACAGGCCTCTGCTTGGCAGCGTGGTTGCTCTGTGGGGACTAGGAACGGGCATCTCCTGCAGGGGGTCCCGTGATGAACAAAACCTTCTTAACATCAGTTAGCTCCCTGCCCGTATTCAGTTTTCCCTGACTGCCTCAAAAATACCATTTTAAGGTTTATTTGCTCATTCAGGATCAAGACAAGACCCGCCTACTGCATTCAGTGGCTATTTCTGGTGTGTCTTTGAAATTCTGTAACGGTTTCTGCCCCAAGGGCTGTAAAGGCTTCAAAAGGCTCCATGCCGGCTCAGGGACACCCTTCCGCCCTCCTTTCTGTCTGAGCCCCAGGAAGCCAAGTCCTCTTTCCCAGCAGACAGACCGTGGAGACAGGAGAAAGGAGGCTGGCCGCAGGCCGGTTTCTGAGGGAGCTATGCCCCCACACAGACTAGCCTGCGTGGGGACCCGGGTCGGCAAGACCTGTAGCGCCGTGATGGTCTGTTTTGACTTTGAGCTTGAAGCAGGTGATGATACCCACAATTTTCGGCAGAAGGAGGGCAGGCCAGGCTCACGCAGGGTGTGGTGTCCTGATGCAGGGGCTGACTCCTGACGAAAGACCCTATCCAGGGACCCGCCTGCCAGTTTGCGGATCACATCGCAGACAGGACGCTCTTGTTGCGGGAGACTCGACAGCGTCGTGCAGAGCCGCGAGCAGGCGTCTGCAGCGGAGCCCTGCTGTGCTCAGCAACCCCTCCCGGGAGCGGGCAGGACAGATTTGGGATTTACTATTATTATTAACCAAGCAAGATTCTGCGACATATGTTATCCTAATAAGTTATGTAACTTAATAGCGATTTTACAGCGTAGGCTATAATAAACCTTACATGTATATGGAATCCAGCTTTCAAAAGGCCCAAAGGCACTGCTCCAGCACAATGTGTTCAGTCTTCTGTTATCATTATCACAGTAATAATTGAGCAAAGTTTTCCCCCAGAGGATAAACGGTGATGCTGCAGCTGAACTGGGGGATCAAGTGAGGCCCCCGCTTGTGGAGAAACTGGGACCAGCACCCAGCTTTAGAGCCAGGTGTTCACCTCCATTCCACCCCCCCACTGCCTCCCCCAGGCCAGGCAGCGGGCTGGTACCTGCAGTTTCCTGGTTGGGGTAGGAACTCTTGTCCTCATTCTCATTGGGCTGGAGATCATCCATGTTGATCTAGGCAGCCAAGGGAGAAGAGGAGGGTCCAGTTAGATAAGATCCATGGTTTAGAGGCCTCCAGTAGTCTTGAAATTGCCCCCGAGTCTAGGCCGAACTGTCCGTTTGTATATGACCCTCAGGACACCAGCAGAAGGCTGGCCTTCCTCCTCTGCACACCCACCCACCCCGGCTCTATCCCCTCCTCTGGCCTCTCTGTCCTCCTCCCCGTGTCTGGCTTTTGGGCAGAGAAGCCCACCCAGCACTGCAGTCTCCCTCCCCCTCCCTCTCCCTCCCTGCCCCCCGCCCCGGCTCCGGCTCCCAGGCAGAGCAGCCCATACCTTGGTGGCGGGTGGGGACTCTCCATCTGCCGTGATGGATTTCAACTCGATTTTCTCCTCCTTGGTCTCTTCCACGGCCGGCTTCTCTACCATCTCTTGCTTCTTCTCTGGGCTGGCGGTCCTGGAGGGTCAGCAGGAGAGAAGATCAAGGGATGATGACCAGAGTAATAGGGTGCTGCCCTTGTGGTGCCTTGGGGTCCAGACCGCCAGGGCCTGGGAACACTTGTCTTCTGGGGGCCCTTCTGTATGGCTCAATCTTCAGGGCACTGGGCCTCCCCCCGGGTCTGTCCTCCCTGGTCTCTGCCCCTGGTCAGCTCTGTCCAGCACTCAGCTGAATGCCCAGCTTCTCCCCAACTCAGCCTCCATCTATTCCAAAGGTTCCTGAGAACCTGCTCAGTATCTGGCACAGGTGTGGCCCAGATCGTCCGTTTGGACACAGACGAGGACGGCGTGGGGTCCTGTCTTTTCTGCTCATCAGAAGAGATGAGCTACAGGACAGTGAAGAGGCATCATCTTTCCAGATTCTCCTCCCATCCCATCCTCTACTCCCATCATCTGTCATGATCCTCTTCTCAAAAGAGAGTTCCCCAACTCCTGGACCCGTGGGGAAACAGGACACCTCCCCAGAGATATAATTCATGGTGCTCCTCGCTTAGAGTGATGTCCAGGAATAGGGGAGAGGCCCAGCTCACTGTAGGGGCCCCCACCTAACCCTGTCTAGAAGGACAGCCGGGCAGGCCCAGCGTCTCCTGAGCACTGACAGGAAAGGCATCTGGGAGCTGGGCGCTTGGCCGGGGAGCCTCGCAGTTACCTGGCTAGCTTCTTCCTCTCCTTCTCCTCTTCCTCCTCCTTCTGGGCAGACGTGAGGCTCTCGGCGTCAGCCAGGTTGTCCACGGCAATGGCCAAGAACACGTTCAGTAGGATATCTGTTTGTGTCCATTCTTAAAGAAAATGACCCTTGGACTTGGGGTGGTGGGTGGGCACAGGGGTCAGGACAGGACATGCAGGGCCAGAGCTCCCCATGGGGAGGGGCTCCGAGCCCACTGAGCCCCCCTTCCCCTCTGCACCGCCCTCCTAGCTTCCTGGGGTTTCCTGGGGGATCCGGAGCAGGCAGGCACATAGGCCGGGCCTGGGGGCAGGAGGCAGGGAGCCCAGCCTCGCTCTAATTGCTGGGTTTCGATGCTGCTTCCCACAGAGACAACTGCCTGCAAGTGACACTGTGAGCAGAGCTGCCTCCAGCGGGCCGTGGCACTGGGCGGTCATTACCGCCACCAGGAGGTGCCCGCTCTCCCTGCCCACTCCCGCCATGACCTTGTTCAGACAGAGGCCCCAGGAGGGTCAGCTGGGCTCCTGACTGAGCGGAGTCTGCTGTTTCTTCTCCCCCGCCCCCGACTCAGATGCATGTACCATGGGTCAGACTACTGGATCAGAGTCAGTCCAGCCAAGAGGTGAATGCCAGTCAGGCCCCCCACTCCAGGCCCCGGGTGGCTCTGGTACACACCAGGAGCTGAGGGGCCCGGCCCCCAGGGGCAGGGGCTGGGCATGCGGTGCCCAGTTCAGCCTTGCCCAGCCTGCTAGGTCAGAGCTGCTGCCATTCCCACCTTGTTTCCAGGACACTAGGTGGACAGCCCTGGGTGTGTCTGAGGCTGTGAGCTGACCTCTGAGTCCAGCTCATCTGAAATTCTACTTTACAAGCCTCTGTGCATAGAACCCTGGGGGATATGACAGGGGAGGGCTGCCTGCAGCGGGGGACCTGGGAACCTGCCCGTGGCCTGTCTGGTCTGTCTGTGGCTAACATCCCCCTTTGAGCAGCTTCAGAGGGAGGGCGACAGGTGAAGGTCACTTCCGGGGTGAGGCTTTTCCTCCCTCAGCAGGCCCCCGGCCAGGGCAGCAGGTGTCTCATGATGAGGTCTGAGTGGGCAGCTGCAAGGCCAGCACCACTGGGCACTGCCCACCTGGACCACGGCAGCTCAGGGGGATGGACTCACATCCCCCCTGGGCCTGGCTCCAGGTTCCCATCCTGACCCGCCTGCACCACTAAGGTGGTCTGGGCTGGGCATGTGCCTTTTCCTTCTTCTCTGGGGAAGGGTGGCCCTGGGTCCTCCCTGGTCAGGACCCGCTGGGCGCACCTACTGGCATTGAGCTACAAGTTAGGGGGGCAACAGGGGGCGGGGGAGGCAGGCGCAAAGGATACAATTTCCACAGATGAAGAGGATGATGAAGTAAATACAGACTAACATCCCTGGAAAAGAGGGGCCGCCATAAGCCATGATCCCATCATACATCACCGAATTCCAGTCCTCCCCGGTCAGGATCTGAATGACATAGTCCCACCAACGAGGGACACAGCGTTAGACCAACAGCAAGCCCGAAGCTCCCCTGCCCGGCCCCCTGCCATATAGAAACCTCTGACACCTCTCTGCTCTCCCCGCCTCCTGCCGCCCTCTCTCCTCCCGGGGCTCTGAGCTGTGATCCTGCAGGTCCATCCCTCTCCTTCGAGTGCGTGGCCACGGCACAAATGACTGATCGAGCGCTGTAAGCGCTTCCTGGGAAAAACACCTCCTACAGCCCAGGCCCAGTGCTTGGTGGCTGCCGTTAGCTGACCCTAGGGCTAAGGCACCAAAGTGACCATGTTCACTGAGGCGCCGCGTGGTCCCCCAGGCTTCCCCAAGCATGAGGACTTTGGGTACCATCTATAAGATTTTGGCAACATTCACGTTATCGTTCAATTTAATCTGTAAACTGACCTCCTTTTAAACTTCAGTGCTATTTGAACTTGGCCCCAAGCCAACAGATCTACGAAAGTCACAAATTTGATGGTGGTCGCATTTTCCTGGGAGCAACCTCCCCTCCTCTCCCCTCCCCAGCAAGAGCCGTCTGCTCTCTTCTGTGGATATTTTGGGCTTTCGTGCTGAATATATTTGAATAAAAGTTTCCACGGCTAAGAAGCAGATTTTTAAGCCACTGAGTTGGACCCCAGGGGTCCATCCGAGAGTGGAATTCCGTGGGGCTTGGGGGTGGGGAGCTACAGATGCTCCTGGGCTCCCGTGACCGGCCTGGTCTGGCTTTGGCTGCCCCGTGGCAGTGGGAATCCCCTTCCTCTCTGCTCCCCCACTCCCCCGGTACCTGCTTTCTGCCCCCTCTCCCCCCACCTCCCCGGCCATGATCTGGCAGAGAAAGGTCCATACCTGAAACACGGTGAGGAGGGACTGTGGGAAGTTGTCGAAGGTGCTCCTCCGGGTCTGCATCTCATCAAAGTTGAACTTCCCCCCAAAGAGCTGCATCCCCAGGAGGGAGAAGATGATGATGAAGAGGAAGAGCAGCAGCAGCAGCGAGGCAATGGAGCGCACTGAGTTCAGCAGGGACGCCACCAGGTTGCTCAGGGAGTTCCAGTACCTGAGGACGAGGGGCGTTAGCTTCATCACCTCCCTCCACCTGCCTCACCCGCCAGCGGCTTTGAGACCAACTGCAGCTCCCTGCTCTTTGCCCTTCCCTTGGGACAGCGTGGTGGTGGGACTGGGTTGGCCAGCTCACAACTGGGGTGTGAGTGACTCAGTTCAGGGCCCAGGCTCAGAAGCCTGGTTCCGACCCAGCTCTGCACATGCCTTTGGGCAAGTTGCTCAGCCTCCCTTCTTTCTTTCTTCTCCCCACCTGAAGAAATAGGGGCAGTGACAGCTTGCACTTCATTGTGTTATTGGGAGGATTACTTGTGATAATGATTTTTTAAAAGCTCTGCACTCAGGCAACAAAATAAAAAAAATAAGTGAGACAACATCAAACTAAAAGCTTCTGACAGTAAACTCTCAGCAAAGTGAAAAAACCTACAAAACGGAAAAAAATATTTGCAAACCATGTATCTGATAAGAGATTAAGATACGAAGACATATTCTTCAACATATATGAAGAATGCAAACAACTCAATAGCAAAAAACAAAGAGCATCCCAAATAATCCAACGAAAAAATGAACAGAAGGCCTAAATAGACTTTTCTCCAAAGAAGACATCCAGATTGCTAACAGACACGTTAAAAGATGCTCACCGCCACCAATCATTAGGGAAATGCAAATCAAAACCACGAGGTATCACCTCACCCCTTTAGCATGCCTATCATCAAAAAGGCAAGAGACCAGTGTTGTCGAGAACATGCAGAAAAGGGAATGCTTCTGCACTGTTGGTGGGAATAATGTAAACTGGTGCAGCCACTGTGAAAAACAAAATGAAGCTTCCTCAAGAAAATAAAAGCTAGAACTACCACACGACCCAGCAATTCTGCTTCTGGGGATATACCCAAATGATACGTCCATTGCAGCATTATTCACAATAGCCAAGATGCGGAGACAACCTAAGTGTCCATGAACGGATAAATGGATAAAGAAGATGCGGTATACATTATCTACAATGGGATATTACTTAGCCATTAAGAAGAAGGAAATGGTGCTATTTGCAACAATGTGGATGAACCTTGAAGGTATTATGCTAAGTGAAGTAAGTCAGACAGAGAAACACAAATACCATACGATCTCATTTATATGCGGAATCTAGAAAATACAAAAACAAAACCAAACAAAACCCCTCACAAAACTCACAGAAAAAGAGATCAGATTTGCGGTCACCGGGGGCAAGGTGGTGGTGGCAGGTGGAATTGGATGAAGCTGGTCATAAGGTACCAGCTTCCAGTTACAAATTCCTAGCACAGAGCTGGACATGACTGAAGCGACTTAGCAGCAGCAGCAGCATTTATTTCAGTTCAGTTCAGTTCAGTCACTCAGTCGTGTCCGACTCTTTGTGACCCCATGAATTGCAGCATGCCAGGCCTCCCTGTACATCACCAACTCCTGGAGTTCACTCAAACTCATGTCCATTGAGTTGGTGATGCCATCCAGCCATCTCATCCTCTGTCATCCCCTTCTCCTGCCTCCAATCCCTCCCAGCATCAGAGTCTTTTCCAATGAGTCAACTCTTTGCATGAGGTGGCCAAAGTACTGGAGTTTCAGCTTTAGCAACATTCCTTCCAAAGAACACCCAAGACTGATCTCCTTTAGAATGGAATGGTTGGATCTCCTTGCAGTTCAAGGGACTCTCAAGAGTCTTCTCCAACACCACAGTTCAAAAGCATCCATTCTTCGGCGTTCAGCTTTCTTCACAGTTCAACTCTCACATCCTTACATGACCACTGGAAAACCATAGCCTTGACTAGATGGACCGTTGTTGGCAAAGTAATGTCTCTGCTTTTGAATATGCTATCTAAGTTGGTCATAACTTTGCTTCCAAGGAGTAAGCGTCTTTTAATTTCATGGCTGCAATCACCATCTGCAGTGATTTTGGAGCCCCCCAAAATAAAGTCTGACACTGTTTCCACTGTTTCTCCATCTATTTCCCATGAAGTGATGGGACCAGATGCCATGATCTTCGTTTTCTGAATGTTGAGCTTTAAGCCAACTTTTTCACTCTCCTCTTTCACTTTCATCAAGAGGCTTTTTAGTTCCTCTTCACTTTCTGCCATAAGGGTGGTGTCATCTGCATATCTGAGGTTACTGATGTTTCTCCCGGTAATCTTGATTCCAGCTTGTGCCTCTTCCATCCCAGAGTTTCTCATGATGTGCTCTGCATATAAGTTAAATAAGCAGGGTGACAATATACAGCCTTGACATACTCCTTTTCCTATTTGGAACCAGTCCTGTTCCATGTCCAGTTCTAACTGTTGCTTCCTGAACTGCATACAGGTTTCTCAAGAGGCAGGTCAGGTGGTCTGGTATTCCCATCTCTTTCAGAATTTTCCACAGTTTGTTGTGATCCACACAGTCAAATGCTCTGGCATAGTCAATAAAGCAAAATGGCTGTCTGGGGAGGCCTTACAAATAGCTGTGAAAAGAAGAGAAGCTAAAAGCAAAGGAGAAAAAGAAAGATACAGGCATCTGAATGCAGAGTTCCAAGAATAGCAAGGAGGGATAAGAAAGCCTTCCTCAGCAATCCATGCAAAGAAATAGAGGAAAACAACAGAATGGGAAAGACTAGAGATCTCTTCAAGAAAAGTAGAGATACTAAGGGAACATTTCATGCAAAGATGGGCTCGATAAAGGACAGAAATGGTAGGGACCTAACAGAAGCAGAAGATATTAAGAAGTGGCAAGAATACACAGAAGAACTCTACAAAAAAGATCTTCACAACCAAGATAATCATGATGGTGTGATCACCCACCTAGAAGCAGACATCCTGGAATGCGAAGTCAAGTGGGCCTTAGAAAGCATCACTACGAACAAAGCTAGTGGAGGTGATGGAATTCCAGTTGAGCTATTTCAAATCCTGAAAGATGATGCTGTGAAAGTGCTGCACTCAATATGCCAGCAAATTTGGAAAACTCAGCAGTGGCCACAGGACTGGAAAAGGTCAGTTTTCATTCCCATCCCAAAGAAAGGCAATGCCAAAGAATGCTTAAACTACCGCACAATTGCACTCATCTCACACGCTAGTAAAGTAATGCTCAAAATTCTCCAAGCCAGGCTTCAGCACTACGTGAACCGTGAAATTCCAGATGTTCAAGCTGGTTTTAGAGAAGGCACAGGAACCAGAGATCAAATTGCCAACATCCGCTGGGTCATGGAGAAAGCAAGAGAGCATTTATTTAGTTATAGATAAATAAATGCTAGGCATGTAACGTACAACACAATGACTATAGCCAACAATGTTATATATGAAAGCTGCCAACAGAGTAAATCCTAAGAGTTCTCAACACAAGGATTTTTTTCTTTTTATTGAATACACTGTAGCTCTATGAGATGGTAGATGTTAACTAAACCTATTATTTTGCAGTATATGTAAAACAGACCATCATGCTGTACACCTTAAACCGAGACACTGACATATGTCAATTATTTCTCAATTAAACTAGAAAAAAATAAATTCCAACTCGAAAAGAAAAAAACCTCAGTATAGTGCCTGGCACACAGGTGATAAAGGTTAGTAATTATTGTTACCACTATTGATCTTCAGACAAAAAGACATTAAATTTTTCTTTTTCCAGAGTTTCTTTTTCCTCCCAGCCCAGGCATGAGTGGGGTCTCCATCGGGTGACGGTGGGCAGGGTGGCTCATGGATAAGAGAGGGTGCATGGCTTATTGTGGTTTCCCAGATTCACCCTATTCAAATAGTTGATTCCTTAAAAAGGCTCTCTTCTGGAGGTTCTGATTCAATAGCTGTGGTTAGGGCCCAGAAGCCTGTTTTTCACAAGGATCCCAGAGGATTCTGGTAAACAGCCAAGCTTCAGAAACCCTGAGTTGCGACTGCCCCACCCAACCCCATCCCTCCTGCACCCCTCCAGCCTGTGGCTGGCTGTAAACATAGATGCTCTTCATCGTGGGGACGGACGGGGAGGGGGAAAACCCTCTCCTGGAAAAGGGGGTGGGACACAAATGGTTGGAAGGGCTCAGAGACCTGGGACAGGGTCGGTTCAGGTGCAGCAAAAGGGACACGGCCTCCAGCTGGGGATGTGCCAGGACACAGCTTCTCATATGTCCCAGAGCCACCCCCGCCCGGCCATCTTCCAGGTCACAACTTCAATCTCCTCCACTTAAGATATTCCCAGCTTATCACTGAAACAGATAGGGAATTGTTTCTGCTGCTCAAGACAGTGACATGCAAGCCACCCCCACTGCAGCGTGGCAGCCGCACCCCGGCCGGACCCCTTTCTCCCGGGAACGGCTTCCGTATTAAGTGACAGAAGCAGACGGGCCAGCAGTTTGCACGTAAACATGACCTTCTCCCCAACCTGGAGTCTCTCCTGCTCCTTTCTCCTTCAGACAGCTTTTCTCCACTCTGCTCTGCCTGCCAGCCACATGCTCTCGGTTTGCAGAATGTTTAGATACATTTCTGGAGAAAATACTGGGGCAACCCACCCCAGTATTCTTGCCTGGAGCATCCCATGGACAGAGGAGCCTGGCGGGCTACAGTCCACAGGGTCTCAAAGAGTCGGATATGACTCGGCAACTAAATAACAATGTTCATTACATGCACTTGCTCTAGAAATGCTCATACATCTTCCTCATCTGTCTCACCAAATAGGCTTGAGACTGTGAGGGCAGAGGCTTTCCTTCCACCTGCTCTATCTCTGTCCTCAGGTGATTCTGGCCAGCCCCGTGTGTGTGCTGGGCTCCTGGTCAGCTAGAGGCTGTACTGACCATTCTGCTTGAAGCGAGGGAGTCAGAGAATCTCTGTGGGGCTAGAACACTCGCCCTGCTTACATTTAAAGCTCTTAAGCCTGCCTGGAGGGACGCACTGAGGAGGGACCACTTCCTACATGCCGACTCCCAAGCCTTACCTGGAGCCATAACACCACTGTCGCGAGGGCACCAGCGCCTGGCAGCAAGGCGGTGTTTAGGAACCAGAACTCTGGAGCATGTTTGTAACGAGAATACCCAGCTGTATCGGCCGGCGGTGGGGAGCGGGGATTAAGGTCATGTGGGTTAAAGTCACAGAGCCCCTAAACTGCACAGAATATTCTGGGAAAGACAATGACCATAAACATCGGCGCCTTAGTTTTCCAGAGGCTTGTGGACACGAGGGGAATAGACTTAGGCTAGTCTATTTCGGCTAGCCTAAAAGGAAATGGCAACCCACTCCAGTATTCTTGCCTTGAGAATCTCATGGATGGAGGAGCCTGGTGGGCTACAGCCCACGGGGTCGCAAAAAGTTGGACACGACTGAGCGACTTAACTAACTTAACTAATAGACTTAGGCTAGTCTATTCTAGCCTCTGAGCGCTGAGGCTCAGAGCTGTCTGCTGGCCAGGGGCACAGGGGCGCTGGCCTAGCAGGCCCCAGACCCAAGAGAGAAAAGTTGCTGAGTTGGGGAGGAGGGCTGGCTGGGGAGCAGACCAGGGCCTTGGTTGCATGGAGCGGAGGCTGTGATGGAGAGCAGGTTGTATCACCTGTCATGGGCCAGGAGCTGATCTGGGAATGCATGATGGAGGAGGCCTGGAGGGGCTGACGGGGTCAGAGCCTCTGGCCAGAAGGGAGAACCCTCTTCTCCTGTTCCTCGTGCCCTTTCCCCCCTGCCCCTTCCAGCTGCCACCCTGAGGCCCAGGTGAGGAGCCACAAAAGTATCACAGCTGATGCTCTTAAGACAGCAATAAATCACAGCACACCAAAAGCATCTGATCCACTGACATTAAAGGAAGGAGAGGACAACAGGGAAGAATGAATGAATGAGTGAGCAGGCTAATCAGTGATTCAGGGAAGACCATCACCGAGGGAGCAGGTGTTCATGGCCCCGACGTCTCCCCACGGGTTCCTCCATAACATAAGGTCTGAGGCTCCCGACCTTCCACGGCCAGACCACGTGTCACACTGGTACGTGTCAGGAGAACAGACTGTGGTTCCCAGACATGTGTGGGGGGAGGTGGGCAAATTGGGAAAGGGGGTCAAAAGGGAGAAACCTCCAGTTATAAAATAGAGTCCTGGGGATGTGGTGCCCAAGGACCAACTCAGCAGGGTTCGAACTCTGGTTCCCTAAGACTGAGGGACGCTGAGGCTGAACCCGGCATTTGCTGGGCCAGGAGGCGCCAGATAGGATTCCACACCATGGCAGTCAGGGTCTGGGATGGGCTGGGCCTGGGGTGGAAACTGCTGGTTTAGTTCCTCCTGTTCCCTATCCTGCACTTCACCTGGGGGCCGAGACTCGAGAGTCAAACCCAGCTGGATAACAAACTCAAAGGCCTGGTCTTTCCTGTCTGCTTCAGAGGCCTCGGCCACGCAGGGGCCAGACCCGGGTGGGCCTGCGGCCTGGTCACGCTGGCGGGGCAGCCTGCCTGGACCGTGGGACTGGGGAGGTGCTCCCTGAGCCTCTCCGAGTCCCCTGGCCGGCCCTGTGGTCGTGTTGGGGTGAGGTAGGGAGTGGAGCATGGTCCTCACCTGTCTCCTTAATCCCAGAAAACCAGCACCTTCCTCACTGGTGCCTGGCTTGTGGGCCCCCAGCCTGGGAAGTGGGTGGATGTCAAAGTCATCTTTATAACAGGGGCCCAAAATGAGCGCAGAACCTCCCTGGGTCCCTGGGAAGAGTTGGGGCTGGGAGATGTCAGGGGGAGGGTGATCTGCGGCTCGGCCAGACTGACAGGGACACCGAGACGCTCAGAGACTGGAGGGTTTGTGCTTTGGGCTGTGGGGCCCCTGTGGTCAGGATTCACCAGTGGGGCCGTCTATGCTGAGTCAGCTTGGTCTCACTTCTCAGGGCCTGGGAAGGGAGTTGCAGGAGCAAGGAAAGGATTTAGGGATTCAAAGGGAAAATGGCAATGGCTGGAGGGACGGCGGTGCACTTACAGACCAATTGTTTAAAAAATGAGCTGCGATTAGTAAATTGGGATCGCATCCAGATCTAATCAAACCGAAGCTCTTCCTCCTCCCCACAGAGCGAATGTCAGGCTGACAAACAGCAGACAAACTGGATATGAAAACCATGCAACACTTAGAACCCCACAGAGCCCCGAAGCAGGAGAAAGGACCTCAAACCTCCTGTGGCTGGAAGGCCCTGGTCATTCACTCAAAGATAACGCAGGTGAAAAGACAACCCTCAGAATGGGAGAAAATAATAGCAAATGAAACAACTGACAAAGGATTGATTTCCAAAATATATAAGCAGCTCATACAACTCGTACCAGAAAAGCAAACAAACTAATCAAAAAGTGGGCAAAAGGCCTAAACGGGCATTTCTCCAAAGAAGACATACAGATAACTGACGAACACGAAGAAAGACGCGCAACATCGCTCATTATTAGAGGAATGCAAATCAAAGCTACAATGAGATGTCACTTTATACCGGTCAGAATGGCCATCGCCAAAAACACCTACAAACAATAATGCTGGAGAGGGTGTGGAGAAAAGGGAACCCTCTTGTACTGTCTGTGGGAATGTAAATTGCTATAGCCACTATGGAAGACAGTATGGAGATTCCTTAAAAAAAAAAAACAACTATTCCTTCAGAATAAAACTACCATATGACCCAGCAACCCCACTGCTAGGTGTATATGCTGAGGAAATCAAAATTGAAAAAGACACATGCTCCCCAATGTTCATTGCAGGTCTATTTACAATAGTTAGGACATGGAAGCAACCTAGATGTCCATCAGCAGATGAATGGATAAAGAAGCTGCGGTCCATATACACACAGTGGAATATAAGCCATTAAAAGGAACATTTTTGAATCAGTTCTAATGGGGTGGTTGAACCTAGAGCCTATTATACAGAGTGAAGTAAATCAGAAAGAGAGAGACAAATGTGTATTAACACGTGTATACGGAATCTAGCAAATGGCACTGATGAACCTCAGCGCAGGGCAGCAACAGGGACGCAGACGCAGAGAACAGGCTTGTGGACACAGTGGGGGAAGGAGGGGGTGGGGTGGGTGGAGAGAGTAGCATGGAAACGTCTGCGTTACCGTATGGAAAATTAGAGAGCCAACGGGAATTTGCTGTATGACTCAGGGAACTCAAACTGGGCTCTGTAACAACCTAGAGGGATGGGATGGGGTGGGAGGTGGGAGGGAGGTTCAAGAGGGAGGGGACATATGTGTACCTATGGCTGATTCATGGTGATGTATGGCAGAAACCAATACAATATTATAAAGTAATCATCCTTCAATTAAAAATAAATAATTTTTTAAAAAGGAAGAAGAAGGAAAAAAATCAATTTAAAAACTTGGCTGGATTCATGTTAGGTCTTCATCATTATGAGTGTTCTCAGCTGAGAGCTGTCAGAAGTACCATCTTAATGGGGTTGGGGCTGCAGTCTGGAGAAGTGAATGCCAAGGAAAGGTCACGGTTTCACAGTTATACACAAAGGTTCATAATTTTAGACGAGAAAGAGGACAAAGGATGGCTGCAGAAAATCAGGCCAGGGTGTCTCAAAGTGAGGTTATCAGAGCCATGGCTCAGAACACCCTGGGGGGTTTCTGGTTAAAATCTCTAGGTTTGGGGAGATCCTTAATGAGCTCCTTTGAGGAGGACAACTTGGTTTGAGAATCACAATCACTGGTCCAGAAAACACTGTTAAAAATAGCATCTCTGAGAGATTTTCAAAGAAGAGGGTGAAACAGACTTGTTTGAGGCAGGGCCAGGCTGACCTGTCTCAGGGGACCACCAGGCACACTCTCAGACCTTATTTTAGGTACATCCTCGGCTCTGGAACATACTAGGGATGAGGTTCAGAAGCGGGCATGGGATCCCCCCAACAGCTAGTCTCTCTGGCGTCTTCTAGAAGCCCCCAGAGGGTTTGGAGACTGGAAAACAGGAAGACAATGACCTTTGCCAAAGGAACTTTTAATTAGATGATGAAATTGTTCTGTTCATAGACTTACTGGGGATCTGAAAATTCCTGTGGACTGGCTTTGGGAAGCTCAAGGATAAAGACAGACTTAAAATGGTTTCTTGGCAGTAGTTTCAGAGTAGAAATAGGTAAATTGTTGATAAAAATAGAATGAACATTAAGATACTATGACAATACCTGGGAGCAAGAATTCTTTTCTATAGGAATTAAAAAACAAAACAAAACAAAACAAAAACCCAAAAAACAAAAAACAAAGACAAAGCCCCAAGCAGGTGGGGTTTTGAGAATTATTTAAAAGGCACCTGAAATGCCACATTAAAAATAGCTTTGGGCAAACCCCAGGAGGAGCAAGCAGAGTCAGTCAAAAATCCTGTAAGTCTTGTCTCTGGAGATGGACAAGAGAGTTTAGAAAGTAGAGAAACTGGAATCCTTACACATTGAAAAACTAAGATCATGGCATCCGGTCCCATCATTTCATGGCAAATAGATGGGGGAAAAGTGCGAACAGTGACAGACTTCATTTTCTTGGGCTCCCAAATCACTGCGGAGGGCGACTGCAGCCTCGAAATTAAAAGACGCTTGCTCCTTGAGGGAGAGGAGGGCGGCACGCACCTTGTGATCTTAAATATCCGCAGGAGGCGCACGCAGCGCAGCACGGAGATGCCCAAGGGCGACATGATCTTGGTCTCCACCAGGATGGTCTCCAGGATGCCGCCGCACACGATGAAGCAGTCGAAGCGGTTGAAGAGCGACACGAAGTAGGCCTGCAGGCCCAGGCTGTACATCTTGAGCAGCATCTCCGCCGTGAACAGGGCCAGCAGCGCCTTGTTGGCCGTGTCTGCAGGGGCCACATGGGGCGGGGCAGAGGAGGTGAGGGTGGGGGTCCCTGCAGGGACACCCTGCGCTGGGTCCCGTACACGGCCCTCCCTCTGTGACTCGTCTAGTTACAACCTCAGCTCACATCCAGTGACACGCCCCCCACCCCCCGAGTCCCCCCACCCCACAGCGGCTCTCCAGCCAGCCCAGCTGCTATCATATCCATTTTCCAGACACAAGAAGTGAGGTTTGAGGGGCTGCCATCTGTCTGCTCAGACCCACCAGTGAAGAGCGGGAGCTGGGGGGGTTTTTGTCTGCCCTCGTCACTGGGAGGAGATGGGCCCGCCCAGGTTCCGGGAGACTCCCCGGGGTCCAGGCTGGGTCTGCCTGACCCTCGGGTTGGTACCCTAGCGAGGGGTGGTGGGACTGACTGCCGTGGAGGACAGGTCCCTCGTCCTCTCCCTGGCTTTGTGTTTACTGCCCCTCCAGCACACCTGGAGGCTGGGCCATGGCAATCCATGGGGGCGACGGGTGGGCAGTGAAGGATCGGAGAGAGCCAAACAAGCCACTGTTCCTGACGTGGTCTCCTGGACCCAGTGGTGACCGCCGGGACAGGTGGACTGCATTGCTGGCCTTGGGGGTCCCGTGTATGTACAGTGAGTTGGTATTGTTTAACTGGCTGGTGAGCTGCCAGGCCCTGGTGTGGCCGGGGTGACCCACTGCCCTCTTGTCCCTGGCCCTGCTCCCCTTGCCCACCCCCAGGAGAGAGCCCCATCAGCCTGAGTAACAGGAGGGCTGGCGGCCTCTCACCTTGGACTTCCGTGAGCCAGTGGGGCTGGTTGTAGTGCTCGGAGGCGATGGTGAGCGTGTTGAGGAAAACCAGGAAGATGACCAGCCAGTAGAAGATGCTGGACTTCACGGCAGCACGGCACTTCCTCCTGCAGAACCGATTCCACCGGCGCCAGTAGCGGCTGGAAGGGGCAGAGGAGGGGGACGAGAGGGGGCTGCTGTGAGTTCAGGTCCTGCACTGGATACCTCGCTCCCCTGAGCTGGTCCAGCCTCACCAAGGGCTGAGGGCCGAGCATCCCACTGCAGTCACCGGCTCGTGGCTGGCAGTGTGGCCTCAGCGAGGGGTGGGGAAGCGTGTCCTGCTCCTCTGGGACCATGGACCCCTCTTCTGTGACCCCATGCAGGGTCAGCCTGGCCTGACGCTGAAGGGAGGTACCCTGTTTTCATAACAATGGCATCCCTAGAAGCAGAGCTGCAGGTGTAACTAGTAGTGACGATGGTGCTAGGACTAGTAATGCTCCCACTAGTGAACCCCACGTCCTCCTGGCTCCACATCAGGCGCTTCTCATGCCTTCTCTGAGTCTTCGAACAACTCTGCAGAGCAGGTGTTGTCCTGCTTTTCAAAGGAAAGCCAAGGGTCCTTGAGTTTGGGCGCCTGGACTGACACCAGTTGGGGTCAGAGTCAGTGGTGTTACCCACCCTCCACTCCCCAGCACAGGGGCCCCGCCCTTATCAATGGGGGTGCGAAGAGTCAGCAACAGAGCTTCTTGCCTTCATGGAGGGATCTGTTCAGGACAATGGGCAGACCCCCCATATCTAACATGAGTTCATGGCACTCATGAGCCCTGAAAGCCAATCCATGGTGGCGGGACGCTTGCTCCCATGGCCTCTGGTTAGAGACTTTCATCAAACCTGGCTGTGCATAGAATCACATGGGGAAACTTAATAACAAAACCCCACCAGTATCCAGGCTCCAACTCCAAACCAGTTAAATCTGATTGTCTGGGGGTTGAGTAATTTTTAAATACCCCCCAAATACTGTTGGGCTTCCAAGGTGGTGTTAGTGGTAAAGAATCCGCCTACCAATGCAGAAAACACAAGAGGCTTGGGTTTGATCTCTGGGTCGGGAAGATCCCCTGGAGGAGGAAATGGCAACTCACTCCAGTATTCTTGCCTGGGAAATCCCCTGGACAGAGGAACCCAGTGGGCTACAGTTCATGGGGCTGCAGAGTCAGACACGACTGAAGTGACACAGCACACACAAAACCATTGCTGTTTGTTAAGATTCCGGGTGGTTCTCTTATGTAACTACTGATGACAACCATGGAGCTGGAAGATCCCAAGGAAACACTCGCATTTTATAACTTTGGTGGATGGGTTTATAGCTTGTCCCCAATTTCATCCTCAATACTGAGAAAATATGCAGCTATATTTGGTAATTCTGTTGGCCAAACATTTAACAAATGCCCACACCGTGCGAGGAGGGAAGGGAAGGGAGCTCAGGGGAGTCTGTGGGGCTCTGCCTCGAGAGGAGATCTGGGTCTAGAAACCAAACAGCCAATGAAACAGCCATGAGGTCAAGGGTCAGCTCAGGGATGGGATGCTCAGCCGGCTGCTGGGCGGGAGATGAGGAAGGCCACAGCTTCACTCATGCAAAGAGGACAATGAGCCGACCGATTTTGGAGGCAGGTTAGCAGGCCTTTGACCCTGGCCTTGAATGCAGGGGAGAGAGAAAGGGTGGGAGGCATAGAGCCAGTAACCAGCATTGGCCCCCTGCAGAGGAATGCCTGGAGGTATCTGCAGGTCGTGTCTGTAGGAACACCCACTGGCGGCTGAGGACGGAGTCCCTACTTGTGGACAGAAGGGGGCCTCTGGGCACCTGCACTCATATCTGCACAATGTCCTAGGTCTCCAGGTCCCAGACTCTGCTGTTAGGACCCTCCACCCACCCCAGACGGCCTTCAGGAGAGCTTGACTTTGTATTTCTACTCTGTTATTTCTGTGGCCACGGTCCGTGGGAAATCCTGCTGCCATGCTTGCCTCTGCTGGAATCTGTTCTGAGACTAGGAAGGGGGGCTCATCTAAGGAGGCCTGGCTGCCCGGGAGCTGCAGGAGAACCTGGCTTGTGGCCTGCAGAGCAGGGAGGGAAGGAAAGGTTCTGACCTGGCCCTGCCTTCCATCACCTCGGGGGCAGGGACACCACCTAGAGGGAGCACCAAGCCTTGGCAGGGATGATGGCTGCTACTGGGGGAGGGTCACCACACAGAGAAGAAATGCCCGGAGGTCAGAAAAATGATGGTTCCCAAGTGCACTGTGGGCCTTTCTTTTCCCTAGACAGACTGTCAGGGAAGAGCGGAGGTTGGGTGAAGGGGGACAAGGCAGTGGGGTGGTCTCTAGCTGAGGGGGCGGCCTCTGAGTGCTGGACTGCAGTGCTGAGGTGCCTGCTCTGGCCAGGGCAAGACTCTGCTTGTTTCCTGTGACTGAGGTGGGTAATACTGTAGACAAAGTTGGGAGACATTTTTTCCCCCAGAAAAACAATTTCAGGACACTAATCTTAAATAGTGACAAGGTGGCTCAGTGGTAAAGAAGCTGCCTGCCAACGCAAGAGACATGGGAGATATGAGTTCGACCCTTGTGTCGGAAGATCCCCTGGAGAAGGAAATGGCAGCATTTCCCAGTATTCTTGCCTGGGAAATCCCATGCACAGAGGACCCTCGGCGGGCTGCAGTCCATGGGATCGCAAAGAGTCGGACATGACGGAGCACGCATGCATGAACGATGCACAAACTGCTCCTTGCCATGGGCACGTGTCATCTACCTCCACAAAGATTAAATCATGTGCTGCTGCAGCTGCTGACCTTCAGCACCCCTGCAAAGAGCTCGCTGTGGAGAGCAGAAAAGAGGCCCTCTGCTCTGGAAAAAGCTGGCCGGACTGGTCGTGAGAGAGTTAGATATTTTCAGGAGATGGTTTTATGAGCCCACGTCTTACATCTCCTTATAGCTAGAAAAACACTAAAATCCTTCATGGTGACCTCTGCTCCTCATGACTAGCAGTGACCTACAGACGACTAGCAGAAACCTGCAAAAAAATGTGTACTTGATTGTATGAACTCCCCCTTCACCAAGATCACGTATACACTGACCTTCCCCCTGCCTCTTTGGAGGAGTTTCTCAGAGCTAGCTGAGATGCTGTCTCCCAGGCTATAGTCCTCACTTTGCCCCAGATAAAACTTAACTCTCACTTTGTGCATTTTTAAAGTGGGCAATAATTTACATTGTAGTTGCAAAGAATGTGTTTTGAACAGAGACCATCTCATTTACAGAAATCAGCCATAACTGATTCAGAGGCTAATAGAATTGCGGCCACTTTCTTCTGGGGTTTGGAGGAACTAACTCCACCTCTGTCTCATGCTGATGAAAGCCTAAGTTCTGTTCCCAGGTCTGGGACTGGTGGACACAGGTGCCACGTGCTGGGGGCCTGTCCTGGGGGTCTGGAGATGCTCTGGTGGATCCCCGGCAGCCACTGTGACTGACGGTCGGGGTGGCGCCCGTGGAATTGTGTGCTCGCGTGACAGCCACTCAGGAGAGCCACGTGGGCTTGGGCTGGGGTGGGGGTGGAGTAATTACTACCCAGAGAAAGTATTTAAAGATAATTACACACCTCCCACTCTTCAAAATATAGCTTTGCTTGACAGCTGGTTTCCTGGCAACGCTTCCTACTGTATAATAAACGTAATAGTTTATTAGAACGTGTAAGTTTATTTGTGTGTTTACATGTGCATGGAGAATATAGAGATTAAATGATAAAGCAAGGAGGAGGAATTCACCTGCTATTCACATTCCCCTGCTTCCTGGCAAAGTCATTTCCTCTAGAAGTAGAACTTTCTGGACGCAGACCCAGAGGGCATGGTGGGCTTAGATGTATCCTCTCTCACGTCTTCTCACCTGTGTATCAGTGGTTCCACCAGACAACTCTGCTTGACATGGTTGTCCCCCCACCAAGCCTCTTTTTTGGGGTCCCACCCTTGCTTCAGGGCTTGATGGGGGGCCCACCTTCCCCATGATGCACTTTTCTAGGTGACCCAGCCTTGCAGCTCTAGACACACTTACTGTCTATGTTACTCACTTGGCTACACACTCAAGAGGCATTTGTATAAGCATCTATCCCAGTTGGGTACTACATATTCAGCAGTTAACACACAGACAGGAAGCTCACGTGGTTGATGGACCCCAAGGGAGCTAGGTGCCAGGCGGGCTTAGTAGGTGCCTCGGGGGAAGGCCTCCCAGCCTGTCGTGGGCATCCAGCCAGGCTCCACAGAGGACACGATGCCCCTTTCCTGTAAGTCAGTATGTGTAACGTGTGGTTCCTGCCTCTCCAGCGAGATGGAGATCATAAGGTCCTGAGATTAAGGGGCGGAGTCCTGCCCTTTGATGGATGCGTAGCTCCCTGCCCCCCATGCCCCCACAGCAGGAGCACTGGGTGGGCAGGCAGGTGGGGCAGCAGACAAGCTGTGCACAGACTTGCTCACTGACTGTGTGGACAAGGCTTAAGACCCCAGGGCTGGGGTCAGGAGGAGAGTGGGTGGTGCTCCTGGAAGAATCTGCCTGGCACAGAATTCTGGACAAGCATCTAGAACAGGAGGCACCAAATGGTGGACACTTGGGGCTCTTTCCAGAGAGAAGAGTGGAGAACAAGCAACCCAGAAAACACCTACATTTAATCATTTTATACAAAAGTACCCTAAACACGGGCTACTAGGATGGGCAAATTTGGGCATGTGCCTTGTTGCTGAGGGGATGGCAGAGGTAAGGGGGAACTTGGGGGCGCGTTTCTTTGAAGATGGGACAGGTTTCCAAACATCAGACCCAGAGGGGTTTGCCTCAGACCCAGAGGGGTTCACCTCAGACCCAGAGGGGTTCACCTCAGACCCCGAGGGGCTCACCTCAGACCCCGAGGGGTTCACCTCAGACCCCCAAGGGGTTTGCCTCAGATCCCCAAGGGGTTCGCCTCAAACCTGGAGGGGTTCATCTCAGACCCCCTGAGGGGTTCACCTCAGACCCCCGTGTCTCCCAGATCCAACCCCAGCACATTGCCTGGCTAATCCCTTCAAACCGAGAAGACCTCAGAACATTTTGTTCCATAACTGCTGAAGTCCTATTCTGAGCCCCAAATGTCACAAAATTCCTTGTTATAACGAATTCCTCAAAGTAGAGACTTGGCTTACCAAGAAAATTACTCTCATAGTGCCCAAATATTGTAAGTCCATTAATTTGCCAGAATTTCCCTAAGACCTCTGCTCTGATATTTCTTTTAAAAATCCTGTGATTTTGGTATCCTTGTCTTGCAAATAGAATAGGCCATTTGTAGGTCAGATTCTACTATGTGTCATTGTTAAACTGAGAAAATGATCAAGAATATATATTTTTTTAAAACTCAAATTTTAGACTCTCTACTGGAGTGAAACAGGCTTTCCCCTGCGTACGAGGTTACTTCTGTTTGTCCTGCATCTTCTGCTCCACTTCAGCTGCCACCGTCAGACAGACAGGCGGTGAGGATGGACTTTTCCCGCGTCTGCTCCACAGAGGCTGCTCGGGGTCGACCTCGGTGATTCGGTGGCATGTTCAGTCCATTCCCAGCTTTGCTATTCCCTCAACAGAGCCAGCATCAGACTGTAAGATGTGGATGACGCAGCTGCCATCTGACCCTGTAGGGTCACAATGTCCGGTGTGGGAGCCACGGGCTGTGTGTGGCTACTGTGCACGTGGCCAGTCCAAACTGGATGTGAGGTCAGTGTAAAGGGCACACTGGACCTCGAAGATTTAGTAGAAAAATTAATATAAATTAATATAGCATTAATTTAAAGTATTAATTACATCTTGAAATGATGTTTTAGATGCATTGGCTTAAATAAAAATATATTATGATTAAAATTTTACCTGCTTCTTTTTACTTTTTAACGTGGCTACTGGAGAGTTTTAGAAAGGGCGGAAGTGGCTAGTATTGTGTTTCTGCTCAGTAGCTGTGCCATGGATCCCTCCCCGACCCCAGACACAGTCAAGAAGAAATAGTTTTGGAACCCTAGGCAGGACCTCATCACAGGATGCTGCCCGGGTCCCAGGCATGGGTCTTGACTCAGCCTCACATGAGCCACTTGGCCACGCATGAGCTACGCAGCCCCGTGCCCCTTGGCCACAATACGCTTTTGAACATGGATTTCCTGATGGTGTCAACCTACTGTGAATAAGCCTTTGGGGATGAACACAAAGCCTTCTCTCTGTGTTTCTTCTGCATCTTGAGTCGTAGCTGCTGGGGGAGGAGCCCTTCCTAGAGGGGCATCCAGGACAAGCAGGTGAGCCTTGTCTCAAAGCCAGGCAGGGTCTAGGGGTGTGGGGCCTCTGTGTCCCCTCTTCTCCAGGAGCATAGCCTACACCCTTGAGCACTGGACATAGAACGCCCTCTGTCTCCTGGGCCATCTCCCTGCGTGGAGGCTTTGGAACTATCAGAACACAAAGTGCTTTCTGAGCTTTGACTGTGAAACAGAACTTCGCTTTGAGTCAAGCCTAATGCTGTTCTGGGGCAGGACAACCCATCCATCGCTCCCTAAGAGATACCTGCTGCCCCTCCAGGGCAGGACAGTCCATCTGTCCTTCCCCAAGAGGTACCCACTGCCCCTCCAGATGCCAGAGGAGCAGTGAGATCTGTGTATTATGGAGAGAAAGGATTTGCTACATTCTCAAGCTCTTTCCTGTGACAGGACCTGGGCCTGGGAGACTTGAAAGTGAAAGTGAAATTGCTTGGTTGTGTCCAACTGTTTGTGTCCCCATGGACTGTAGCCCACCAGGCTCCTCCATCCATGGAATTTTCCAGGCAAGAATACTGGGATGGGTTGCCATTTCCTTCTCCAGGGGATCTTCCTGGCCCAGGGATCGAACCTGGGTCTCCCGCATCGCAGGCAGATGCTTTACCATCTGAGCCACCAGGGATCTACTTTAGGGAGACTTGACTTCAGGCTTTTTATGTAAAGGAGGTCTCAGCTTGAGAGGAAGTGGAAGGAGACAAAGCCTGTGTTTTCCAGCCCCAGGGGAACAGGGGACAGAAGGTGGAAGAGGAGAGGGTCCCTCACCAGTGACCCAGAGCCAAGCATTAGAAACCCCAGGATAGTCGTAGGGAGGCTGGGACACTGGGGCCGGAGATGCCTCTCCTGGCTGGGGCACTGGGTCTGTGGGTGCCTGGGGGCACCAGCCTTCAGCCTAGAGCTCTACCCAGGCAGGTGCAGGTGGTGATGGATGGCAGGAATGTGGGCTGGAGCCTGATTCCTGTGGCCCGTCCATGGGTTCAAAGAGCCTGAGGGCCAGAGAACAGAGTTCTCACTGAGCCTCTGTGTACTTCCGGGATCTTGAAGTCCTAACCCCGCTTGTCCACCCTGGAGAGGAGCTGGGCAGAGGGAAGAAGAGGGACTAAACATTCAGCCTCAGGGACTCGGGCTGCTCTGCTCAGCTGGACTAAAATCTAATGCTGTTTCTGCTCTTGCTGGAGTGCCCCAGGTGGCTCAGATGGTAAAGAATCCACCTGCAGTGCAGGAGACTCGGGTTCGATCCTTGGGTTGGGTAGGTCCCCTGGAGGAGTGCATGGCAACCCACTCCAATATTCTTGCCTGGAGAATCTCATGGACAGAGGAGCCTGGCAGGCTACAGTCCATGGGGTCACACAGATTTGGACACAACTGAAGGGACTTAACATGCACGCATGCGTGTGCCTGCTACGTGGCAGGTGAGGCTGGGAGAGTAAGATTAGATCGATTACAAAACATAATCGATGTTTTCCGGCTAGTGCAAGCTTTGTGAGAGTAAATTCCCATGCCCATCCTCACATCCGACGCAACCAGGGGACGGCCTGCCGCTAGTCGGGCGCTCAGCTTGGCTTCATGCAAACCACAGTCTGGAAGCCCATGGAGCATATTGGGGTTGCAGGAGTCCACATGGGGGGTGGTGACAGAGGTCTGAACGGAGTGATGCGGGGAGGGAGGGGAGTCTATAGAAGTGTCGAGATGCGGTGACAGCTGAGCTTCTTAATGGGAGCCCAGGTTTTGCAGGGGGCCGGGACACCATGATTCAGCTGGAGAAGGGCTCCACACAGAAGCCTCTACATGTAAGGGACAAGATGGGGGACACAGGCAGTGGGGTTGGAATGGGGGACGGGGCGAGGACGGCCCTGCGGAAGTCTCTGAGACAGCGCTGATGGAACCTGCATGCCCTCGCCTCACCCAGTCCTGTAAACGTGGCCAAAAGCGGCAGACAGCGGCGCGTGGCACTTATATCAACTGGACTTCATCTTACAAGGGGGGGAAGCACAGGCTCTCACAACCTCCCGGGCTGGTGCCGCCACGAACACTAAGTCTCCAGACCCCGAGCCCCGCCTCAGTCGCCCCCTTGCTCGGCCCCCACCTGGGGCGGCCCCGGGGGCCCAGCAGGAGAGGAGCGTCCCACTTACCTGAACTTCGACTTGGAGATCCGGTGGCTGAAAGGGAAAGAGGAGACGTTAGCACACGACACGTTTGCTTCGATTCTCAGACGCTCCCGGGTGACCACGCGGGCACTGGAAGGGGCAGCTTCAGGGAGAGAGCTCTGCGGTCAGCACCTCCTGGCGCTCGAGGGTTTGAAGCCAAAACACAGGGCCAGCCCAGCCCGCAAACCTACGAATCGAGCTTCTTCTAAGTGGAGACATGGTCCCCAGAGCTCAGTGCTGTGTCCTCAGACCATCAGCTGGGCTGGCCAAGTGCTGGGGCCTCTCTGAGGACTGTGGTGGAGGACAGGAGCCCCTGCTGCAGACACGGCCTTTGGCAGCTGAACATCAGGTGGAAACGGGCCGGCTGAGACCCAGCGCCCTGAGAACAGAAGCCTGAGGGCTGAGCCTGGGCCTGAGGAAATGGCTGGACTCCCGGGCACAACCCCGGATGCTGATGGTGGTGTGCGGCCCTGAAGACCTGGGCCCTTGTGGGCAGTAGCACGGCGGCTGTGCAGGTGGCTGACTAGAGGGTCAGTGTGGGGGTGGGTCAGGAACCTTCCAGGAGGCCCTGAGGCCCGTGGGAGGGTGGCTGGGGCAGAGAGCATGCAGGCAGTTGAGACTGGTCGGTTGAAGGCTGAGTGTCAGGACGGCCCACGTGTCTGCTCGGGTCATGGGTTGGGGAACACAGACGGCCAGCCCAGTTCAGCACAAAGTGAGCTCTGCTGTGAAGCAAGAAAACAACCCCTCTTGTTATGTTTCATTAAAAAAAAAACTAAACCAGAAGATGTGACAGGTGGCAGAGCCATTGTGCGTGAGATAATTATATCTCCCGGGCCCGAGAACCTGAGCCAAGAGCCTTTACTGCTCCAAACCGCCAGCTAATAACTGATCCCACTGCAGATGCTGGCCGGGGCATAGGGTCTAGTCACATGGCCCAGGGGCAGGGCTGGACCCCTGTTTAATGGGGAAGCAAAAGTCGTCCAGCTGCACTGGGCGGCGGTCAGTCAGGTGTCCCTCCTCCAGCCTGGCCTAGCTTGCTGTGCAGCTGACCCCTCACTGTGGACATGAGCTGGAGTAGGTGGCCGTCAGCCTGGCCATTCTGTCAAAGTGCCCAGAGATCCCAGGGGTCCTCTTGGGGGCCGTACAGTGCAGACCACACGCTCTCCCTCTAAGGCTTTCTCTCAGGCCGATGGATCATAAGCAAAAGAGAGTTCTTAAAGGGCCCTGTCGGGGACAGCTGAGGTCAGAGTGTCCACGTCTCCCAAGGCAGTGACTCTGGGGCTTGGGCAAGGGCAGACCAGGGCTCCTGTTGGAGGCGAGTCCCCAGGTAAGTGAGGCTACTGGTTGTGGCTCCTTCCTGGGAGTTCTGGAACGTACTGAGGAGGAGGACATGGATGGGACTTTCTCTCCCCCAGGGTCCCACGTCAGGACCTGACTAGATGCCACACTGAAGCCTGATTGCTGCTCTTGGGTCATGAGCATCATTCCACAGGCTCGCTGGGTCCGTAGCTCTCACTCCCTTTAAGCACCAAATTAGTTGAGCCCCTCAGGTAAGAAGAGGGTCCTTGAGGGCAGGTGTCTGGAGACAAAGGAGAGCCTGGCTCTTGGGGAGCCAAAGATCTCACGCTCCCCATGCAGGAGGGTCAGCGTGCTTCATGGAGCCAGAGGGATCTGGTCTCTGCTGTCCTCAAGCCCTGGGCAGTGACCACTGGCTCTGGGTTTGGAGAACTGGCTATCTTGCTGGTAGGCAGGCAGGTAGGGCACCTGTGGGCACTGTGCCCGCCCCTCACCCTGTTCTCCGGCCGTGCGGCCGCTACTGCCTTCTCATGGGCTTCAAGCCCTCAATCCCAGCGAGTCTGCAGACACTGGAGGCCCCAGAGCTCCAGACCCCGCTGGGGACCACCTGTTCAGATGGTGTTGGGCTCCCCTGGTCCCTGCTCTGCGAGGTTGATTCCCATCCCGTGTTTTACATGGACTCCTGAAGAGCGGCAGGTGGAGAACAGAGGACTCGCACCTAAGACCACGCGCAGCCCACTGAGTGGGCCTGAAGCCCAGCTGCCTCCTCTGTCCAGGCCTCCAGGACACACCTCCTTGGGGGCGGAAAGCAAGACACGCTCAGAACTCCCTCCGCTTCCTTCAGTTACTCGGTTTGTGTTTGTCATTCTTGGTCAAATATTTGAACTTCTTGGGAGCACCTTCCACAGTTAGCCTCTCGCCGTATTCGAGTCTGGAGCCCTGGACGCCTGCCTGCTGCTGTGTTTGGAACCCTCCTTTCCCGAATCCTCCTAATTTGCCTGATCATCAGTCGGAAGGGCTGCTGGTCTTTCATGGGTGACACTTGTCTCAGTTGACCTCCTCGACTCTGTGCACAGCTGGTACAGCCAGAGGGCTGGGCCCAGACACCCTCCTCACAGAGCCTCGCCTCAAAGACTGGGGCTGGACTGGCTTCTCTGCATTTCTGGCCAGAGGCCCCTTCCCTCTGCTCTATCCCAGAGCCTGATCAACCCCCGCTGGGTCCTCCCTATCACCTAGCCCCTACCCAGCCCTCAGGAGCTCTGGTGCTGGAGAAGACTCATGAGAGTCCCTTGGCCAGAAAGGAGATCCAACCAGTCAATGCTAAAGGAAATCAGTCCTGAATATTCATTGGAAGGACTGATGCTGAAGCTGAAGCTCCAATACTTTGGCCACCTGATGTGAAGAGATGACTCATTGGAAAAGACCCTGATGCTGGGAAAGATTGAAGGCAGGAGGAGAAGGGGAAGACAGAGGATGAGATGGTTGGATGGCATTGACTCAATGGAGATGAGTTAGAGCAAGCTCCGGGAGATGGTGATGGACAGGGAAGCCTGGCGTGCTGCAGTCCATGGGGTCGAAAAGTCAGACACAACTGAGCGACTGAACAACACCACCACCCCAGGCCAATGCCACAGCTGCCGGGCCCCGTGTCACGTCCATGTCACCCTCAGCACGACACAGACTCCGGGCATGCTCAGCCAACCTCATGCTGGCCATTCTACTGTCTGTTCTCCGAGGGTCCCACTGCATAGACCCCACTCAAGGCTGACCTCACACTTTTGGCATCAGGCTCCCTGCAGCCTCCACTCGGCCCCGAGGTCTTGGCCTCATCCTGGGACCCCTCCCTGAGCTCATGTCTGGCTGCCGCTTGGCCCTGAGATCTCGGCCTCCTCTCGGGGCCTCTCCAGCCTCTCCCTCCCGTGCCGTCCCGCACCCCTGAGCTTATGCCTGTGGCTAGGTGCACATCATTCCTGGTGTCAGAGGTGGAAGCTTGTTTCTGATTCTTCCTCCTTGCAGATCTGTGGACCTTGCCTGCCACCTGGGCTGGGGCCTGCAATTTAACACAGCACAGCCGGCTTCTCTCATGGCCACTCTCCCACGGAAGTTGCCTTCCGAACGCTTATCCCAAATCACAGTGACGCCCACTGTCACTTCCACACCAGGCTGTGAGTTCCAGGCGGGGTGGTGTCACCATGGTCTCAGGTCCTGTGTCCCCATGGCCCAGCACCGAGCAGGCATGCTGCCCAGATGGGGTGCAAACGAAGGGCTCAGGCTAGACATCCTCCTCCAGTGGCCTCCGGGCCTGTGCTTCTGGTCTCCTGGCACCTCTCCGTCTGTTTCACTTACTTGCTCTTTTACTTCTAAAAAAAGTGTCTGAACACTTCCCCGCCTTCAGCCCCGGCCTTCCGCCCTGGTTAGGAGCCTTGGTGTCAGTGCCATGTAGCCGCATCCTTCATTTCTAAACGGAGGCCTCTAGTGTGCGCCCCACAGGGGAACCCTGGCTCCCACGCCTTGCAGCCCCGCCGGTGACTTCAGCGTCCATATCTTTTCCGTCTTCAGACTCAACGGATGGCTCCCTCCTCTCATCCCCTCCCCTGCCGGTCTGCCCCCTCCCCACAAAACATCACCCTGTGGCCGCTTTCTGTCGGCCCCATCCCCTTGGAAGCATCTTCAGCCAAGCCTCTCATGACACAGAAATCCTCATCCTGCTACTCAGGCTGTGTGCTCTCAGCTTCAGAAAGGCTGGCCTCTCCCTGCTCATCTCACTTGGCTTCAGCCCCCGGTGTTAATGCCACGTCCCCACCAGGAATGCTGATGGTTTTCTCCCAGGGCTGTCTGAAGCCACTGGGGAAAGATGACAGTTTATGAAGGACACACTATAACCCTGGTGCTGGGGCCAGGCACTTTATCTGCACACAGTAGGAGCACTAACACAGGTGTTTATGGGAACTGCCATTCATTTCTGCCAAGTCCTGGAGGGTTGTATGGCACATCCTGAAGATGCTAGCCCCTGCTGTGGGGACAGGCTTGTGGGCGCCAGTGCTCTGGTCTCCCCTGGCCTGTAACCTGGGCCCAGAGCCAGAGGGTACAGTCCTCATCACCATTCCTCCATCCCTTTGGGGACCTGCCATTCACCTTCTCAACCATGGCAGGCCAGGCCCATGTCCATAATCCTGACAGCTTGTTTGTGTGGTTCTAAAAAGAGGGAAGAGGGGAGGGTTCACCCTGCTGCTTTGAACGTAATTAGCCCCGTATTTTAACAACAGCTTGACAATAACTGCTTCCCCACATGGCTGGGACTCAGCAGCACAGATTCCCTGGTGCTGCTGTAGAGGGGAGTGATGGCAAGACCCGTGCACCCTGGAAACCGTCTGTTCCTGCTCCCTACTTGCTCAAAGGCTGGCCCAGCTCAGATGAGAGGCACCCACAAGGGGACCGCCTAGCGAGGGCCGGGTCACCCAGATACGAAGGCATTTCAGGGGCAGAGGTCAACGAGGACGCCGTTCCCACGACGGAGCGACTTAGACACTCAGCCGATGTGGGGCTGGTCCTCCTCCAAGCGCTCTGCCTGCTGTTCCTTTTAGTTTCCAGGGTGAGTCTTACATCCCTGGGAACAGGGGCAAGCAGCTCCTACTTCCGAAAGGGAGGGACCACCCTCAGGGTCAGCCTGACCCCGGATGGAACCCAGCTTACAGTTTGTGGACTCTGCTTTTTGAGACTCTGAGAATGGAACCCAGCAGTGTGCTTATTTTTAGCAGTTAAGCCATTTTCCTTTCATTTCTTGCTGGGGGACATCTCCTAGGGCCTGTTGGTGTCCATTTTTAGGACGGAGCTTAGAGGTGATGGTGACCATCTGTGTGTGCTGTCCCTCCACACACCTGGCCCAGCCCTGGACCCAAGTCTGCTCAGGAAGCCGGGGGCTGGGGCTCGTGTTTGGGGAGGTGGCCACTTGCCTGGCTGGCACTGGTGAACTTTCATAGCTGAGTCTGCATGACAGACAACCGTGCTCCCTTCCCTGGGTGGAAGCCGTAAGTAAGACCACTTCTCCCAGAGTGTCTTTTTGCCAGTTTGCCTATTTCCTGGGTCACATTTATCAGAAATGAAAGGGTGCTTAGCAGGACCCAGGGACCCTCACAAAGCTGATCTGGAGAAACGGGTTGCGGGGCTGGGAAGAAACAGACTTCAAGGCCCCTGCAACACATGTATGCCCCCACTCCCAAAGAGACACACACTCTGTTTCCCTGATGGGATGGAAAGGGGCTCAAAATCCAAAGTCAAACTCCTGGGAAGTGCAGAGCAACCCCCAGCCAGGGCCATGCTCACTCCCTCCCGGGACCACGGGCCCCATTCCCGAGACTACTCACGCCAGCCTGGCCCCGCAGCTCTCTCCCTCGATGTCCCCTCCAGCCACGTTTTCGGTGTTGACAGACTCGGTCTCACTGGTGGGCATGCTCACTGCAGGGTCGTGGAGGGAAGGAGAGAGGGGTTAGTCTGCAGCCCGGTCGGGAGGGGAGCCCTGGCCGTGCCTGGCAGGTCTGCGGTCCTGACTGACACACCTGCTGCCTGTCTATGGTGGCCCTTGCCGCCCAGGACACCCTAAGTGGGATGGTGGGAGGAGGCCCCCGAGGATGCCCCGCTCAGTCCCTCCTCTACCATCAACTCCATGCCCTTGGACAAGCTGCTTCTGCTTTCCCTTTTGCATCCATTCCTCCATACAAAAAGAAGAGCTCTCACGACAATATTTTATTTTTCTTCTTTCCAGCCCCCTATTCTAAGGGGCTTCGTCCCCACATTTAGGGTCCAGCCTGTCCATGGAAAGGGTGTCTTTGCCAAGGGTGTGGCTCCTCGATGGATCAGAGGAGGATCTGGCCCTAGGCCTGAGTCCTGGTCACTGGGTTGATTCCATCCAGGACGGAGCCTGAAACAGAGCTCGAGGGCTGTAGCCACGTCCAGTGCTGCATTCAGGACTCAGGTCAGCCCTGCATACGTGGGAACGAGAGGCCTCCATGTTGGACCCAGCAAACTAAGGTGAGACGTGGCCTGAAGACACACGCAGGGACACCATCTCCCCACAATATCTCAGTGGGCCGGCCCGGAACACAGTCTGTCCGCCTCCATGATGGCCGACCCGCCCAGTCTGTCTCCAGGCTCCCCTGAGGTGGTGGCGCTGGATTTCCAGGGCGACCGGGACCTTCTAGCTTGGAGCCCAGGTCAGCGGCTTAGAAGAGACTCCTTTCATTGTTGTTGTTCGGTCGCTCAGTCGTGTCCAACTCTTTGCGTCCCCGTGGACTGCAACACACCAGGCTTCCCTGTCCTTCACTGCCTCTAGGAGTTTCCTCAAACTCATGTCCATTGAGTCAGTGATGCCATCCAACCATCTCATCCTCTTTCTTCTATTACTATTTTTTATTCCAAATAAAAGTATATCCCCAAAGAATTCCTCTCCTTTTCCAGCTTCTCTGACCCTTCTAACACGCCACACACAGCGTCCTTATCTTCCCCATCCTTGTTATCTAGCACGGCCGCCACATCCTTGGTCCTGGCTCAGCTCTGCTTGCAGCGGGGCACCCTCATCCAGGGCAGGTCAGGAGCCCCAGTGGCCCCAGAACCCGCACTGGTTGGGGTGGGGCATCTGGGGACGTGGAACAAGGACCAGTACCCAGGGGTCTGCCGCCAGAATGGAGCATGCCATCCGGATAAGTCTCCTGGTTGGGTGGGGGATGTTGCTGGATGTGGCTTTTCCTTGGTTTCTTTCCTTTTGAATGAAGTCAAGGGGAGGTGAGAGAGACTCATTCCCAGAACGCGAAGACACAACTGGGAAGCCTGCGACTCCATAAGCCTGACTGTCCTGTATCCACCCTTGAGTCCTTTTCCACAGACTCGGGTGGAAACAAATCCAGACGTCATTGCAAGGGAGTCGCCCAGTCTTCTCATCACAGGACAGGGAGGTGAGGCCCAGGGGAGGGCCAGGAGCTGGCTCACACAGTGGTTAGGGGCTTGGGCTGGAGCACAGGGGTCTCGGCCCTCGCGCTGTGCTCAGTTTGATAGCCCCGGGCTACACACCAGACGAGATGGGGTTCCAACAGCCAGGCAGGCTCTGGGGCATCACAGAGTGTGGGGTGCAGTCACCTGGTGCTGCTGGATCTCACTGTCTACAGCTGCACTGAGAGTGCCTATAACCTTGGCCGGCGATCTTCAAAGGAAAGGCCCTCTCAGGGGTCAGCTGCTGCGGTTGTCATGGTCACTGACTTTACAGGCTGGAAGGGACAGTGGTGGATTTGGGTGGGACAGGCCAGCCTCCCTTTGCACACACATGCACACACACATGCACGCACACACACACACACACACACACACACCCCAGGAGAAGCAGGCTCCTGCCCTGCCCTGTGGGCACCGGCTCGTTTACTGGCATGTGGTGTGGGGGATGTCACCACGGGTTTATGGGGGCGATTAGACCAAGTCACCAAGAAACTCTCCTTCCTTCTGATCAAGCAAGCACACCAGGTGCCTCCTTTCACGGATAAGACATCAGAGTCAAAAACCAGGAATAAGACATGGGCAGAGCTCAGGTCAGCCATGGGGAAAGAAAGAAATGGGACTCGGCGTCCATGCGGGACGTCGGGCTCATTTCTGAAAATAAAACTGAAGAAATGCTAAAAAGCGATAAACCAAAACATGTAAGAACACTTAAAAAAACAGGACCCAAACCCCAGATCACATGAACTAACAACACAGGACCACGGATCCTGGGGAGAAGGAAGGACTCCCACAGAAGAGTCGTCTGCACTGGCAGATGGGGTGACTTTGAAGAGAGGACTTCCCAGGCAGGACCACCTCATCTCTGCTTGTTAGTGGGAATCCTGAAGACTAGATCATGAGAAGAAATGGATCAGGGTTCTTTTCAACATATGTAAAGGAGAAATAGACTTATTTTCACAATACAAAGCTTAAAACAACTTTGATGGACCTGGAGGACATTATGCTTAGTGAAATAAGTCAGAGAAAGACAAATACTATATGTTAGCACGATTACATGGGATTTAAAAAATAAATGAATGGGTATAACAAGGAGATCAAACCAGTCAATCCTAAAGGAAATCGTCCTGAATATTCACTGGAAGGATTGATGCTGAAGCTGAAGCTCTAGTACTTTGGCCACCTGATGCGAAGAACTCACTCATTGGAAAAGACTCTGATGCTGGGAAAAATTGAAGGCAGGGGGAGAAGGGGGTGCCAGAGGATGAGATGGTTCGATGGCATCATCGACTCCATGAACATGAGTTTGAGCAAGCTCTGGGAGTTGGTGATGGACAGGGAGGCCTGGCATGCTGCAGTCCATGGGGGTCACAAAAAGTCAGACATGACTGAGTGACTGAACTGAACTGAACAAGGGCAAGGGAGTAAGGGACTTCCCAGGTGATAGTGGTAAAGGACCTGCCTCCAGTGTAGGAAATGTCAGAGACGGGGGTTTGATCCCTGGGGTGGGGAGATCCCTTGGAGGAAGGCATGGGAACCCACTCCAGTATTCTTGTCTGGAGAATCCCATGGACAGAGGAGTCTGGTGGGCTACAGTTCATTGGGTCACACAGAGTTGGACATGACTGAGGTGATTCAGCACGTACACGTGGACTCTTTTTCAGGTCTTAAAGGTACTGGTTGTGCAATTACAGCATCTGGTGTCTGGGGGTTTCAGGGCTGCTCCCCTGGGCCGGTGTCTTAGGGTTTGTCCTTCAGCTGCTCCTCCGCCCAGGACCCGGGAGGCTGACCTTTGCAGACAGCTCGAAGGACAGTGCCAGCAGAGCCTGCTTGGGGCTGTCACCCCTGGGGCCTGCATCTCTGTGCGCCCCCTCTTAAGCTGCCCTGTTGTCAAATCTGTTTGTGGTCAGGACCTGACCCACATGCCTCTGGGTGTGGGCCGGGTGAGCGGTGTGAACCCAGTGATGGGGGAGATTTGCTGTCCAGGTGAGAGTGGGTGGAGCAGGGGACACTGGCCTGAGTCCAGGGCCTTCCTGGCTCTGTCAGGCAGCATCCAGGGCAGCTGCACTCCAGTGACCCTGCAGGCTGACCTCCTGGGAGGCACCAGGGAGCCTGGGCATCGCTGGGGGCATGGCTTGAGCCCCAGGCAGGACGGGACGGACATCCTGGGTGGGGTTACTGCCCCAGGACCCTCTTGGGGTGGAGGGAACCACGCCACATTTCATTTGGCTTCCTTTTCTCCTGCAGGAAAAGTAACTTGAGAGTTATCCCTCACTTCTTCTCTGCAGCTGGGGAGGTCCAGCCTATGGCCACACATGGTCAGAGGCTGTGGGGTATAGGAGCCTCCTCCCAGTCTCTGCCTAGCTCAGGCTCCTGGGAACCTCCCTGGCATTGCACTGTGGGTCTAGGAATCACCAGCGCTACCCTAGCCTTGGCCAGGCCACGGGACCATTCCAACTAGGTTACATGATAATCTGTGGCTCATGGTCTTCATCTCTTACAAGAATAAATTGATGAGAGGCTGAGCTGACAGTCTCTTCCAAGGCAAAGAAAGAGACGAGGCAGGAGAGGAAAAGCAGATTGCAGACAAAAGAGCAAAGGGTTGGGGAGAGAGAAGGTAAGTGGTGCCAGCCGTGGGGCCCATCTGGGTGGAAGGTCACGCCGCCCCCAGCGCCTCCTCGGCAGTGACCTGAGTGCCCGGGACCCGCAGGGCTGCCTCCCCAGAAGCAGTTAAGACCGGGCTCATTCTAAGCCATCAGAAAGTAAATACAAAACAGGATTAAATATTAAGAAGCCAAACAAAGTGGCCTTATTAAAAAGGCACAGTGTAAGCACGACACGCTGTCGCAATAATTATTATTACCGCCATAAACCGGAGGAGGCCGAAACGCCCACCCTAGGTCTGCAGCCGTCATCTGGAGGAGAAAACCAGGTCGCTGGGCTCCCAGCAGGCCATAAACACCTGGCACTCTCAAGCAGAAAATCTCTCCCCACAGTCACGGTGCCACTGTGGTGGCCACCTCAGTTAGGACGGGGCGGGGGGACCGTGCAGCTAGAGGGCTGCACTTGGGCACCCACTTCTCTTCCCACCCGGCACCACCGTCCTGAGGGATGAAGGGGCTGTGTTGGGCATCCTCAGGCCCTGGGGATGCTGGGCAAACAGGAGGGGCTGGACGCCTCCCACCCCCCGGCCCTCGAGGGACACAGCTCACTGCCACCCTCGGGGGTGAGAGAGGTGGTAATGGGGACCCTTCTGTGCAGGATGCCTCTGGAAATCAGCTGTTTTAGGCATAAAACTGCTTTTAGGTTGAAGATGATGTTCTAGATTCCAAGGCCAGGCTCAGCAGAGGGTCACCCGTGTGGAGTGATACGTGAGGGACAGAGAATGGCTGTGTCCCCTCAGTCCCTCTCCAGCCCAGCCCCAGCCCAGCTGGACGGTGTCCACCATGTCATCCTTCCATTTTAGGGCCTTGGATTCTCTTGGGACAGACGACAGTCAGGCCAGGATCATAACAGCTCTACAGCAGGGTCGTGATAACGGCTAGGTCTTCCATCACCTGCTACCTGCCAGCGACGCACCAGACCTAACTCAAGCCTCAGAACAACTCGATGAGAGAGTATATGGCCCCATTACATGCTCCCATTTCATAGATCAGGAAACTGAGGCTGAGAGAATGAAGCAGCTTATCCAAAGTGAGCAGAGCAACTCGTGAGATCTGGGATTTGAACCCCAGCCTGTGTCAAGCCCAGTCTGCCTTTATGTACATCAGACAAGTTCTTCCCGATCAGGAGAGAAGAGGAGGCCTGTGGACGTGCTAGGGTCGCTGGGAGAAGGAGAAGGCGGGTAGAGAGTATGGGTGGGGGTCCCGGGAGAAGTCAGGTACTGTGCAACCCTGCCCAGGGTGCCGCTGGGCCGGAGCCTGGGCCCTGGAGCCAGTGGCTTGAATTTGGACCCTGGTTCTGCACTTTGGGGGCTTCCCTTGTAACTCAGCTGGTAAAGAGTCAGCCTGAAATGTGGGAGACCTGGGTTCGATCCCTGGGTTGGGAAGATCCCCTGGAGAAGGGAAAGGCTACCCACTCCAGTATTCTGGCCTGGAGAATTCCATGGACTGTACAGTCCATGGGGTCACAAAGAGTCGGACATGGCTGAGCGACTTTCACTCACTCACTTTGCACTTTGGATCTCTGAGACCTGGGGTCTGTTACATCCCTCCTCTGTGGCTTGGTTTCCCCGCCAAGGCCTACATGTGTTGCAGGGCTAGAAGGGCAGAGCAGCCCTTCCTTTGACAGTGGAGACCAGTGGGGTACAGAGGGGGCCAGTGACTCACCCAAGGTCACACAGCTAATTAGAGCTGGAGGTCTGGCCCCTTTTCTACCAGCCAGCACTGCCACCTTTTCTTGCCTGCCCTTTACTCACATCACAGAGGGGCCAAAAGCCCACCTCAGTCATCCTGACCAAGCCCAGGCTTGCCCTGGCTCCGTCCTGAAGGTCCAGGCCTCACACTTGTGCCCTGCGTGTGCTGTCCACGGGGGCCTGCAGAGCTCAGGGTGTGCTTTCTCTCTCTCTTTCTTCTTGGTCTCCATCTGCTTCCCTATTTTCTGCTGCTCGTGATAACTTTGGCCTGAGTCAGATTCCCCAGGGCGGCCCTATGGGGGTCCAGCAAAATCCTGAAGGCCATGGGCACCCACGATGGGGCTGTCCTGACAAGAGCAGGGCTTCTTCATGAGGCTTCAGCCTCGCCTCCCCCTCAGCAGGAGAGCAGATTTCAGCCTTAAACTGCAGGCGTTTATGGGAAGTGAGTCATTTTAGCTCCCAAACCCGTGGTGCCTCGAGCCCCATAACTCCCTGAATGGATCTGCGGGCAGCGGTCAGCACATCCATCAGCCACCCCCTCCCCGCCCCCCCACGTCCTCCCCTTTAATTGATCATGCGGCTCTCCCTGCTGGTGCTTGTCAGGTTCTTCTGCATCCTGGTTCTCTCGATGCTTTAATCATCCACATCTTTCTCAGCAAGACTGCTCCAGAACCTGCTCTAGAACGCGTTCTAGACCGGAGGCCTTGCTCCCCTCTTGCACTGGTCAGGCCCCGTCAGGACCACATCCACGGAGGCTGCCAGAGGTCGAGTTCAGGGACAGGGAAGGGCTAAGCCCACATTCTGTGCAGACCCTGGGATGGTTTAGTGCAGATAAGGTGGTTAGGGAACATAGTCTCTGTCTCCAGACTTGCGACATCTATTTCTGGGGCTGCCCGAAATGATCCTCTTGGGAAAATGATCTGAACCTCAGTTTTTTCATCTAAAAAAAAACAAAACTGAGACAATATGGGGCTTTCCTGGTGGCTCAGTGGTAAAGAATCTGCCTGGCAGTGCAGGAGACAAGGGTTTGAGCCCCGGTTTGGGAAGACCCCACACACCAAGGAGCAACTAAGCCCGTGCAGCACAACTATTGAGCCCGTGTGCCGCAACTGCTGAAGCCCACGTGCCCCGGAGCCCATGCTTTGCAACAAGGGAAGCCTCCGCAGTGAGAAGCTGGTGCACCGCAATGAGGAGCAGCCCTTACTTGCTGCAACGAGAGAAAGTCTGCAGAGCAACGAAGACCCAGCACGGCCAAAAATCAACCAATTTGAAAAAAAAAAAAAAAAAAGAGAGACCATAATACAGATCTTGGAGGGTTAAGTGAGGATTCAAGGTAACACGGGTTAGAGGAATACTTCTCTGTGTGCGCATATTGCCCAGACACCAGATGGACTTATTGGGGATGAAAAAGCAAAAATGCAGGCCCCAGAGAAGGACCTCAGGACCAGCTGCTGTGATCTGAACGGTCACCTGGAGTCTGAGGACTGGTTGGTGATGGTGGACGTGTTCTCAGCCGCTCCCCTAGGAGGGCTGCAGACATCACGTTCCCTTTGGGGCCCTGGTTGTCAAGGTGGTCAGACTTTCATGAATATTCATGATATCCCTACTGTGCAAGAACAGTCACCTATTCTGACAGGGTCTCTGCCCTGGAAATGCTTAACAGCTTGTGAGAAGACACTTTGTAAAATCCTTGAACTGTTATTACACGCATGAAAAAAAAAAAAGATTCAAGCAGGACTCAAGAAAAGAGCTTTGCTCTTCTTCTTTGGAGCCCCCTTAATTCTCCTTTTTAACCTTCAACTGCAGGGTCTGCCAGAGACTGGGTTGTATTCTCCCAACCTGCTCTCTGCCGTGCCAGAGAGGCTGTGAGCACACCTGACTGCCTGGTGGTCCACCGAGCCCTACTCTGGACACTTCTGTTGGGTCAGGATGACATCACACAGGCCGTGGACCCTTCAGGATGGCCCTGCTACAGAGAGAGGTCTGTGGCTCATTCGGAAAGAATTTCTGCTTCTATGAAGCAGGGAGACTAGTAGCAGGGTGATACGGGGCCTCGGTTCCAGTTTGCTTTTAAATAGATTTGGGGATAAACATATTTTTTAATAGGCAACAATTGAGTTAGTCTAATGAGAAATGTCATCCCCTACCGCTGCCAGAGAAGCAAGCTGCTTCCATTAGAAGTAATGCTTCCTGGACAGATTAAGGCATGGAAAATCATCTTGGGTCGTCAACAATTCCCTCCAGTTTCACTGATCTGATTAGACTTAGCAACGGAAAGAGGAATTTACAAATTAGAAGCCGTTCTCTATTTATTACCAAAATGGCTGCTTTCCACTCCGCCCAGGAGACACAGCTGAGATCTCATTAAGTCTCTGCTTGTGATAACATTTAGTCCATAAATCTCCATCTCTACCAGTGAATGAAATGAGCGTTATGCCCAAGACCACACGATGGATGAAATCAAACCTCTGCCCCTTGGAAGGGAGTTGACCTTTTCAAGCCTTAAATGTATTCAGCTTTCCAGTCCTAAAGAAACAGCTGGGAACTTGCTCTGGGTCCTCTCTTAACCCTTTCTCAACTGCCCGTGTAGACAGCTAGCTGGCCTCACTGAGAGAGAAATAAAATAAAGATATTTCTGGCACTTCTCTGAATGTATTTGAAGAAGAAAGGGAAGAACCGGTTGGTACATGAAGAAAAACATCGAGGAGTAGTCTGTTCTCTTGCAGAAGTCAGACAGAAGTGTTGAAGACAAGACACGGAAGATGACAAATTAATTGGTGTGTCTGCTTCATTCCGTGGCCTCTGCGGGCCAGATATCCGGTCCTGTCTGGTTTTAGCCTGACACAGTGACAAGGCGGGTCCGGGACACCTATTCCCAATGGTGGACTTTCACAGATTTCCAGGCCTCCCACCCCTTTTCCATATTCACTGTTGGTTGATCCACCAGGCTCTATGACAATTCTGGGGATGTGAACCTCCCCTCTCACTCCAGTAGCACAGCCCAGCAGGAGGAAGATGAATAAACGGGTACAACAGGTCATGTACATCAGTGTCACCAGGCAGGCATGGAGCAGGCATCTGGGGTCAAAAGGGCGGGGTAAGGAGAGGAGGGGGAAGGGTGGAAGGGGAGGGGGCCCCGAGGAGGGCTCAGAGCGGGGTGGTTCCTAAGGAAGATGGTGGAGCTGGGCTCTGCAGCTGAGGGGGGACAGAGGATACCAGGCTCCAGGAAGGTCTTTGGAAGAATCAGCTTGCTTCCAGGGTTCAGGGGACTCCTACGGGAGACCCAGAGCAAGTTCCAGGAGTCTGAAATCAACTGAAGTCCTCTGGGGTCTGATGGACTGGAGGTTTCTCTAAACTCCCAGGGCTAAAGCTGACATGTGTCAGCTTCGAACAACAGAAACCACACCCGATCCTGAAACGGGTCTTTGCAGCTGTCTGATCTGACTCCCCACTTTTACAGACAAGGAAACCGAGAGGGGAGAACTGCCCATCGGCCGGTGGGCAGGGCCTGGGAGTCTGGAGACCTGTGGTTCTCAACTCCTGCCCAGTGTACAACACAGCACACCGCCGCACTGTGTAGGCCGTAAGCTCTAGCCTCCAGTCGGGTGAGGGCCGGCTGCGTGCACATTTCTGATCTAATCAAGGGACGACGTAATAAACGGATAGAATCCAGTAAGGGATTAGTGGAAGCTGCAACGAACGGAAATGGTTTTAGACCACCTAAGGGGCTCAAGAAGAAGCTCTACAAGTCTAACTGAAGCCTGGTGCCCTCTTGGCGAAAACCTCGGATACTCCGCCTGACGGTCAGTGACGGACCAGATCAGCTGCCCAATCACTGCAGAACGGCGGAGGGAGCCGAGGGCAAGAGGGCCAGGACCCTCGCTGCTGGCCACACCAAGGAGATGTGCCCCTGCTCCCAGGTGGAAGCACGATCTTTCTGTGTCTGCTGGGGCACAGCAAGCGACCCACCAAGCTTCTCATTGTAGCTGGAGCCAGTATTGAATATCAGCAAATACAATAAAACTGTAATTCTGAATGTTCTTGTTGAGAAAGGGTCCTCAGGTTCTTCTTGCCTGTGTATATGGTGTGGGGACGTGTGTGCATATCCATGCGCCTGGTATGTGTGTGTACCCCTGGGGTGTGTGTGTGTGTGTGTGTGTGTGTGTGTACATGCTGTTATTTTCAGAGAATTTTGTTGACACAGTGGTTGACCTGATGCTGGATATCATTATCCTATCTCATGAGTCACTGACATGAGATGTCAGAGTTGACCGGCTGATTTGAAGCTTGGAATTCAGAAGGTAAACAAAGGCTTTCCCCCTTAAAACTGGCCTGTCAAGCATATAATTAGGGCCTTTCACCTCATCAGCCAGCTGTTGAGAGCAGATCTATTATCTCATCCCCAAGTAGAGGCACAGACAAGTTTCTGTGCAGCTGGAATCAGTGCTTACCAGCTTCTGGCCCGCGTTTTTGTTTTCTCTTGACCTCTAACCTTGGGGGGTTTGTGTGCCTGCACCAGGCACATTCTGAAGCCCCCTGAGCACAACTTTGGGTCTGTGTGTCAAAACCGACATTATGCTTAGCAAGTCAGTTTTAGAATATGAATTTAGTGACCGTCAATGGCTCCTGTGACTAGATATTTAAAAATATCTTTATTTTTTGTTAAAAACCCCTAACACTGAAGAACCTTATGAAAACTGAAATGTATATCTTTTGAGAGGATAAACCTTTCATCAAAGCTCTGTCCAGTGAAAGTCCCCTGCAGACCTCTTTGCTGGGAGTGAGTTCAGTCAGTCGGATGAACTCACATGAATCACATCTAAATTACAAAGGATGTATACTTTTATGAATCTCAGTGAGCGGCTTTCTTTCTTGTCCTGCTACCACCCGGGATGTCGTTGGAAACAGGACAGTCTACTGTCCCTCGCCTCCCTTGATGACCTTCACGGAACACTGTCCTCTTGGGGCCGTACACTCGATGGGGCCCGGTTCCCAGAGTGGGCCCGACAGCAGAGCAGCCAGATTGCTCCCTGGCGCATGGACTGCCCTTGGAGAAACCCCTGCCCGTGTCCTTGTGCTGACCAGATTCCCGAGTGTGGTTCTGCACATGAATGACATGGGCCCCCAGGACCCACCCAGGGGAATCGTTCCCAGCAGCCTGGAAGGATCCATGAAACAGCCTCACCGCGTGGCCCAGGGATCGGATGCTGGTGCTCACCGCGGGGCTCAGTTTGTGCCTGACGCCTTGTCTCACCAGCCAGGTGAGCCATTCCCCACAACCCCAAGGCAGTGTTCAGTTGAGTTCAGTTGCTCAGTCGTGTCCGACTCCTTGTGACCCCATGAATTGCAGCACGCCAGGCCTCCCTGCCCATTACCATCTAGAACGAGCTAAAGGCGACGGGCTGGAGAGGCGTCTGCTCTCCCCGCGGGGTATAGGGTTAGGATGGCTTCTAAGACGGTCACTTAGGGGCCAGAGAAAGAAGGGAGTCGAGGAGAAAAACTTTCACTAGTGTCCCTCTGGCCGTCTGACCAGAACTCTGTCTCGGCATTTCAGGCGTGTGGCAGCCGTGAGAATGAGTACGTCCAAGGAACACACCATTTGCATTCATCGAAATGTAAAAAAAGCTCAAATAATGATGCCTGTGCCTTGGACACGTGTACAGTATGGACCAGTGATGTTCAGATCCCTGCTTTCGAGCCCCACTGGGCCCTTCTGAGGGCCGCCTCTGCTCTTGGAAGCCCTCCAATCTCTGTGTTTCAACAATACACGATCCAGACTTGGCAGGGAGGGTGGAAGCCACGTGGCTCTGCTGCTGCATGGGGACTGCAAAGGGGCTCCTGGGAGCAGAGCTGAATACACGGAATACATATTTAATCTGCTTGTCTGTGTGGAAACTCAGTCGTTCGGTTCCACGGTCTGTCCGTCTTTCCCACACTCATCGCACAAATGTCTGTCTTCGAGGGCTGGGGCTGCATTTAAATGGTCTGAACAGCATGAAAGAGAGATTCCCACATGCACAAATAATTAATCCATGCATTTTTGATCTTGAGGAGGAGAAAGAAAGAAGAGAAGGATTCCTGTTCCATGAGGGCTGTGTCCCCAGGGCCTGAAGCAGCATGTGGCGCAGCTGCTGCTGCTGCTGCTAAGTCGCTTCAGTCGTGTCCGACTCTGTGCGACCCCATGGACGGCAGCCCACCAGGCTCCCCCATCCTTGGGATTCTCCAGGCAAGAACACTGGAGTGGGTTGCCACTTCCTTCTCCAATGCATGAAACTGAAAAGTGAAAGTGAAGTCGCTCAGTCATGTCCGACTCTTTGCGACCCCATGGACTGCAGCCCACCAGGCTCCTCCGCCCATGGGATTTTCCAGGCAAGAGTTCTGGAGTGGGTTGCCATTGCCTTCTCCAGTGTGTGGTGCAGAGTGGACCTTTAATCGGGAGATGGATGGATGGGTGGGAGGGAGGATGAATGAACTCAGAATATTGTAACGTATTTTTTATATAATTTACTGGTCACCTTATCGACTCTGATTACTTAGAGAAATACCTCAAACAATGCACTTTCTCTCTGTTCCCTTCCCTAACCCTGCTCTTTCTATGACCTCGGTGGTGTCTGCAGCTTTTCCTCCACAAATGTATACCTGGGCTCCTTGTGGGTGTGCTCAGCTACTGTGCAATGGCGTATCATGAGCAGTTTCCTGCCTGGGGTCATGGCTGTATCACCATAGCTGGACACCTGGCATCTCCTAAGTGCCGCTGGGGTTCCTGGCTGGGGCGGAGGCAGAAGTGGCCAGAGCCATTGGTCAAGAGTGACAATATCTTTCACTCTTTTCCTGAAAAGACTACTTAGTCTTTGAGCTGAAGAGAACTGGCAGATACGCTGTACTGTAATCTTTTAGCAATTTCAAAGGCAAGTTTCAGCTACTTTGATGGAAACATATAGCAGCGTCTCTCCCCTTGCATTTGCTTCAAAGGGCAAACTACGAAGTTCTGAAGATCAGAATATAGTTTCTGGGCAGGGGCCTGCCTTTTCTTCAAATCCATTAGGTGGCCAGCTCCTCAACACCTCAGTCTCGTCCACTCTGCTCTTGATTGGACTTTCCCGAAGCCCACACCTCTGGATGAACCTTCTGGCTCCACCCTCAAGCATCTTGTGTTCAGTTCCTCACGCATTTCTATTTCACCCTTTGGCTTGCTTTTTAAGACGCTCATTCCCTGGCGCCCCAACCCCTGGACTGCCCCACAACCATCTCCACAATGGAAGCAGGCAGGCCCTGTACTGTCTTCCTCCTGGGACAAGGCTGAAGACAGAAGCAGACCCAGGCCCCGAGGAAAGAGCCTGGGGAAGGGCAGCAGCTTCCAGGCTGAGCTCATCTGTATTTGGGCTCAAGAGGGTCCTGAGAGAGACTCTGTCCACAAGGGTAGGCGGTTCATTGTGTGCTCCCCAAAGCTCAGTAAGAAATGGGGGTGGGGGCTTGTGCACTCGATCTGCTCCAACAGCAGAGCCTCCCCCATCTGGGCAGGACAGGGAGCAGCATCCCCGTCCTTGGAGGAGAGGGGATCACCGCGTCTCTGTGGACAGCCACACAGTGCTGGGTGGGCCGCGGACACACATGTCCCTGTGAACATGCAAGAAACCTGTTCCCACCATCCGTTGAGAACTGAGCACCGCCCTGACCAGGGAGCAGACTGGGGTCCAGAGACGACTCCTGTGCTTGGCGGCAGGGGTGCCCTCAGCTCCCAGGCCAGCTCACTCATTCACACATCGCTCGGCACCATGGACCACCCCCTTGTCCACGATCCATCAGCAAGACTCTGCTGGGCATCTTCCCAGGAAGACCCTTGGCCGCATCGCCACTCCCTGCTCTAATCCATCCCAGGCCTTGTCTTCCAGCCTGCTGAACTCCTAGCAGAGCGTGAAGCCCTCCTTGGGCTGTTGAATCATGTTGTTACCAGCCCCTGGCAGGGCACTTTCTAATTCTGTATGTGTCCCTTGAGCAGAGTCACCAGAAAGGGCATCGTTGGAGGATGTGTTCCACCTACGTCTGAGGTGAGGGAAGGCGGGCTGCTCTCTGCTCACAGCCATGTCCTCTGCCCTCTCCCTCCACCCACGCCTCCTCCTGGATTGCCACCGAGAGCTCAGGCACCAACGAGCCAGGAACAGCTGGAAACCAGCTGGGAAGCGTGAGCACAACCAGCACAATGCACGCCATGCACATGGCCAGGGTATCCACACACCGTGTCAGGACACACGTGCACACATGCGTCCTGTGCCTTCCTGGCCTCCGTAAGGATAGTGACGGACACCCTGCCTCCCCATCGGTCCCCAGAGCCCAGCGGGTCTCCCTTCTCTCTCTTGGCCCCTAAGCCCCTTTGGTTCCCCGCCCTTACCTGCCTGACCCACGCAGCAAGCTGTTTAACCTTATGGATTCCTTGGCCAGAAACGACCTTATTCAAATGTGTGAAACATGAGGGAAGGATACCCACAGGAGGAAAGCATGGTTGGGGTCAGAGAGACAGAGGTCAGAGGAGACACAGGGCAGTTAGGGCCACGTTTACCCCACAACCCAGGTACTGGGGGCTGAACAGAGCACAGAGCCCCACTCTGGAGCCACCAGATCTGAGGAGGCTTCAGGAGCCTGCATTTCCAGCAAGTGCCCCAGTGATGCTGGTGCTGCCAGTCCAGGGCCCACATTTCAGATCCACTGGGCGTGTCCCATGAACCTGGATTTCCACGATTCATTATCTCCTCAACACTTGCGCGTCAATACCATCCATCACTCATTACCATCCTAGCAAAAGCCTGCCCAGTAAGCCGCCATGGGAAACCCCAGAGAGAGGGACTGGGCTCCATTTCTAAAACCTGATGCTGTTCTGCCAAAGCCCTCAGGGTTTCTTCAACCTTCCTGTTTCGCACCTCCCTGGAGCTTTGAATCGAACCTCCTCGAGAGAAACCTTTGGCTCTTTTCCCTGAGAGAGCACAGCGGTGCTTGGAAAGGGATAGGGGCGTGCTTTCCAGGTGGTGGAGGTGGAGATGGTCCCTTTTGAACAAGCCCAGAGCAGGATGCCCACCCCTCTGCCCAGGGAGCCGGGCTGGGAGGAGGACGTTGGATTGAAAACAAAGAACCCCATCGAGCAAAGTGTCTCCGGACCAGAGGCTCCAGCAGGACTGGGAGGCTCTGCTGCACACGTGGGTCTGACTTCTGAGAGCCGAGAAGGATGCATCCGCGAGGCAGGGGTGGGCAGCCTCTGCTCCCCAAGCGCCCCCTCCCAAGCCCAGTCCCCAGCCCCTTGCGGGAGGCCGCTCACTGTTTCGGGGTTTCTCCTCATCCAGGCCCTCGTCCTCATTCTCAGGGTCGATGTCCTCAGCCTGCGTGATCCAGTCCAGGTAGCCCTTCAGGTCCTCCTCCAGCTGCTGCTTCTCTCGCAGCTTCTGGAAGTCGCCCCGGGCCTTGGCCTTCTCTCGCTCTTTGGAGAACTCTCTGGTGAGAGACGCCAAGCGGGCAGGGCGGGAGAGATGGGGCAAGAGGAACAAAGGGTTAGCTGCATCGCACAGGAAGCCCACCGCCGGCCCCCACTTGCATGGACCCCCATCCCAGGTCTGATCTGCTCTCATAAAATGGCTGGGGGGGCATCCTTACTTGGGACGTGAGCAGCGGGTGGACCAAACCCATGTCCCCTCTTTTCGGGCCATGATTGCAAGCTGCCTCTCACGACAGACATCCCACAGTGACCTGAAAGGCCTTCTGAACAGTAGCCATCAGGGACCCCCATTACAGCCCTGGAAGACGAGGAGCTGGGGTCTAGCTGAAGTCCCTCCTGCCCCCGCCTTCACTGGCTCTGCCAACCCAGGTGCTTCCTCAGGGGCTTGAGGTCGGCCCTGGTTGGGTATTTACACTGCAGAAGTTGTCCGATGTTACAGATCAGGGCTCTGCCTCTCAATGTTATCCGTGGGCCAGTATAGTTACTGAGGTCAGGCCCAGGAGAGCTCACCTCTCCACCCCTTCTCATTTCTAGGGCATGTTCTGCCGGTTCAGCAAGCCTGGAGGGTTTCTAATCTAGAGAAAGTTCTTTCCCACATGAGGGAGACAAAAGAGGGTTCCAAACACAAGAAAATGTCCTGTGGCTGCCCTTTGGGTTAAAAAAGAAATCTAATCAGGATGGGAAAATGCATAAAGTCAAGACGATATAAAAGTTAAATGGGGCATTCAGTCTCAAGCAATAAAGAGTAGAAGCTAAAACTGGGTTGGGATTTGCTGGAAGAAGGGCCTATTAAAGAATTTTGGAGAGTGTCTACTTCTTTCCTGTTTCCTCTGATTCTGTACTTATTTTCTCTCTGACTTTGAATTCACGTTCTGAGCCAGGAGGGGCTGGTGGCCAAGAAGGGGGTCAAGTAGGCTGGGTCTCACTCTCGAGGCAAGTCTGTGCCTCTTCTAAACAAATAGCAGTGCATGCCTCAGTGTGTGGCACTTGGGACCCTGGGGGTATGTGCGGATGCCCTGGGCATTTCAGCTTCCTCTAGAGACACGACTCCTTCTCTTAGTGGCGGAGGCACAGTTCACCGTGGGAGGCTGCAGAGTCCACCTGAAGGGATTCTGCAGCAGCAGACACTCCACAGGCGGGCATCATGGAAGGCAGGGCACACAGGTGAGCCAGGGGCAGGACAACTCAGCTCCGGAGCCCCCATACCCACCAGCCAGGGTCTGCATTCGCTGCTGGAGCTCAGTTTTCACTCTTTACCATGAGGGGCAGGGCCGGGACAGTCTGGGGACACTTCCGTTGGGAGATGCGGGCTCCAAGTTCTTGCCAACTGCCGCTTTGATGATGCTCTGATTGAGACGGGATGTTCTCCTTCACTCTGATTGAATCCAATTCCAGCCTGATTGAACTTGCTCTTCCTGGGCTTCCTGCCAGCTGCCAGCACCTCCCCTACCTTCTCTGGGGAAAAGGGGCCCGGCTGCCCACTGACCACGTGGAGGGAGGCCTCAGCTCCTGCTGTTGGGGAGGGGCCTGGAGAGAGGCCCCAGCCCTCCCACCCACCACTCCTCTCGGGCTTGTGGGCTCGCTGCCTGGAGTCACTGTACAGAGCGCCCCCTCCCAAGACGGCAACTCCAGGCCCCCTTGACCATCCTTCCACCCCCCTCCCTACCCTTGGGAGCTCTGTCCCTTGTGCAGCAGGCTTGGGCTGTAGGGGACTGAGTAGCTAAAGTCTTCCTCCTCCTGGAGCCAGGAGCTGACCCAGTCATGCATGGTGACATCTGCTCTGCAGAGTGGAAGCTTGCCATCCATACCCGAGACCTCTGGGAACCACACAGACATCCCCAGGAGACGAGGAAATAAGTTTTCCTGGGGGTGAGGGGAGCAAGGAGAAGCAGCATGGCCAGGTCCTCATGGGGTTTAGGGCGCATGGAGGGGAGGGGGTTCCCCCTGCAGGCCCCACGCCATAAGGGACCTGCAGGATGGAAGCACCTGGCTCTCTTCATCTCCTTTCTGATGTCCTGATGTCTCACACTGCTGGGTCAGTCATGGGGCATCTGTCTGAAGGCAGGGGCACGTCCTGTGCCAGTAGTGGCTGATGGCACAGATGTGGTGGAGAGCCCACTCTGGGTGTGCGGTTTGCACAGCTCCCAGTGGTACATGTGGAAGGTCTGTTGGTGCCATGGCTCGGGCTCGAGGCCCCACGATGACCGGTGTAGCCGGTCCTCATCACCCATGGACTCTGCGTCTGCAGACCTGTCTCCTCTCTAAGCCTTGTTAGTCATGCCATCCATGGTGAGACTTTGTGGTCACCGCAGACATGTGGTAAGGCAGGATCTGGGGTCATGGTCTCGGCTGAGGTCAGACAAGGGGCTGCCACCTCCTGGGTGCAGCTCATACTGCAAATGAGGGCCTTTTTACAGCCCATCTGATGCCATGTCTCCCGCATTTTGTGCTTTTTGTTGTGATTTTTCTGATTAAATGGCCTCTAAGCACAAAGCTGCTATGCGGTCTATGACCCGGAGGTGCCTCTGGGGAATGTTCAAGTGTCTGACAAGCTCCATCCAGGCCTGAGTTATAAGCTGTGGGCTGAGAGTGTGGTGTGAACGAGCCAACACTATGCCTTAAACAAGGTGCCTTCACATAGACGCACATAACAACAACTTGTGTCCTGATGACAAGGCTGTGACCAGAGGCTCACAGGAATCTAACCCAGTATTTCCCCCAAAGAACAGAGGTCGGTGTTCACGAATTCAGTGTGGGACCAACCCTGCTGGGAGTCGTGAGCATCACCTCTGTCCAGCTGCGAGGCAGCTTGTCCGGCGCTTCTGCTTCTTCTTGACATGGGTCTTAACTGTGGCTGGTGGTCAGGGCTGTTTCCATGTCGCAACGTGCCCATTGCACCCTCAGGCCCTCTGCCTTATTTCTCGGGGGAAGGAGAGCTGGGCGCCCACCCTCTAAGAGACCCCAGGCCCCTTGTCACCTGAAGACATACGTCTTCTCTGTTTGCAACAACTTAAAACCACAAAGTGACCAGAATCCAGGGTCCAGTGACTTTCACTCGATTGCAACTTCTAGTGCAGTTTCCGGAATCTTGTGGTTGCGATCACTGTTCTAATGGGCAGGAGAGATTTCTGGAGGTTCTGAGACTTATGAGGCTCAACAGGTAATGAACGTGGAAGCATTTTGAAAAGATCCACAAGATGGATAGCAACATGGATCCATCTGGCCTCAGCAGGAATATGTTTCCAGACAATGGATGCCCAACCCTCCAGTGACCAAAATCTCTGACTTCCACGTTTAAAATGGAGGCTTTCCAGAGTTGCTCTCCTGCCTTCCTGAGCAGGAGACCCCAAGCGTCCTGAGCCCTTCCTTCATGACTGCAGAGAGGAATATACCAGGATGAGTCACGCTGCTGGGCTCTGAAAGGACAGTATCCTTAACTGATGGACTCAGGGTCCCAGCCACCAGCTCCAAACACTTCGAGATGGCAGTGCTGCATGGGGGTGGGGGGCTCTGTTCTCCCTCAAGAGCTGTTACATTCACTAGCTGCTGGCCTCCAGCTCAGGACCGCCTGAGGCCCTCAGGCCAGGGGTTCTCTAGCTTCCTCCAGGATCCCTGGTCCTCGGTCTGGGCCCCTCATCTGCCCACAGGTGGCCTCTCCCCCTTGCATCTTGGCCATAATTTGGAGTCATGGGATTAACCAGGCTGATGGGCTTGGAGATGGTGGAGGGTGGGGGATGGGAGCAAAGGTCGTGGGTCCACATGTGGGGGTTAAATCCTGATCCTCCAGGCCCCACCTGTGAGAACTGGGGAGGTTTCCACATATAAACCTCACTTTTCTTCCCCGTGGAGCGGACATGTGCTCTGCATCAGCTCTCGGGCAGTGTGGGCAGCACGTGAGCAGATCCACCAAGGACGCCAAGCCCGAAGCCTGCCGACAAACTCCTCACAGTGGACACCGACCCAAGAAGGGGCCTCGCGGTGAGCTCCTGGACATTTCTAAGCACTCCGGGAGGTTGGCCACAGGGCGAGCGGGCATATGGTTGTGATCCGGGGGTGGGGGTGGTGGTGGGGGAACTACCACACTGCTGTCCTGGCTGGTCAAGACGGGGTCAATGCCACACATCCCCAGTCAATAGCAGCCCGGTTCTGGGCTTCTCCTTGGGCAGCCAGCCCTCTGGATGGGCCAGGAAGGGGAGCTGCTCGCCTGCAGACACTCTGCGTCCAGGCAAAGTGGGTGTCTGGGGCCCAGGAAGCTTGGGAGGTGCAGCAGTGTTGGGGGGCTGGGGTGGGGAGGGGTCCAGGGAGACCGATCGAGGGCTGAGCTCCCAGGAGGGGAGTGGATCTGGGTTCTAGAATCCCATGGGCCTGCCCACCCACTCACTCACTCGCTCAGACTCAGCTGGGTGGAGACCCATCCTCTAAGGCCAGTCTGCTGCCCCTAGCACTGCCGCCATCTGACTCCACTTTGACCTCTGGGGAGGAGTGCCCCTCGGGGGGCCGAGCATGACCTGGCAGACCCCTGCTCGAGGGGGCTTCGAGGTCGATGCCTCAGCCTCCACTGCAGATTTCTGGGGGGACTTCACTGCTCAGACCTGCTCCTAATCTCGGGGGGGAGGAGGTGGAGCCACCTTTACCCAGGTTGAGAAGCTGGCACATCACAGGCCCAGCTCACTCAGTGTTCATCTGCGGGCAGTGATGGGGAGATGGGACAGGGCCTTGTGCAGACACCGACCAGTGAGGGGACCCCTACAAGCCACACGGCTCCTCAGGGGGCCTTCCCTTGTCCCTGGAAGCAGAAGGCAGCATGTCTAACCTGGGATGACCCCGCTCAGTTGTCCAGCTCCAACAGCACCGAGCAAACAGCGAGCCCCGTGGGGACAGCACTGCCGTAGGGATGGCACTGCTGCTGAGCGCCTGCTGCCCGCCGAGGCGCTGACGTAAACTGCCACGTGCCACTGTCACGGTGAGCGAGGGGCTGGGGTCACGATCCCTGTTTTGTCAGCTGGGTGAGCAACATTAAGAACCTCCTGCCTCCAGGAAGGCCAGAGCTGGAGCGGCCACATTTCTGCCCTGAGAGGTGACGAGTTTGACTTTTCCAACCCTCTCCCTGAGACCCACTATAAACAGGCCATTTTCTTGTGTTGGACACAAAATGGAAGCCCTTCCACCCTCCAGGCAGCTGACGGGGGCACCCACTGTCCTGTGGATCGCTGTCAGACTGACGGAGGGTGCTGGTCCCCCCACTGTGTGGCCAGTGTGATGGGGCCTCTGATGGCCCTCCTGCTGGGGAGGGGTGAGGTCAGGGTGGAACCCTGTCCCTTCCCCACTTCCAGGGCCGACCCTGACACTACTGTGGGGCCTTGGACTGCGGCAGGAGAGGGGGGACGTCCTCCTCCTTGGCTGACTTTCCCCCATACACACATCCCCGGAGACGGAGGAAAGGCTGTGAAGCAGCGGCCCCTCCCCCACGTGGTGCAGGAGCAGAGAGTCACGGGAGCCTTCAGGGATGGCCTTGGCGTGGCTGGCTTGGGCTTGGAAAGAAGAAAGGGAGCCGAGGAGATGTCCAGTGGGGCTGTGGGGCAGGGTGGCCGCCCAGGGCTCCTTGGGCCCTGCCACCTGCTGCCTCGACTGCTTTTTAACTTCATCTGTGCCAAGGCCGAAACCAGGAGGGCCTCCTACTTGGAGCTGGGCAGGAGAAGTAGAAGGAAGGCATGCCCAGTCTCCTCTTCCCTTCTGTAGTCGGGAGCTTTAAACAGCTGAGTGCTCTTCCTTTCCGAGGGGGACACAGACGGGGCAGCCCAGGCTGCGATCAGAGCCAAGGAGAAGGGAATCTCGGTCTGTTTGGTTTATTTGCATTTTAGCTCAAACTCCTGGCCCAATCAGCATGGGTAAAGAGGGCCTGAGTCCTCATTGCCAGTGATCCTGGATGGAGGCTGGACAGATGGCCCAGGTGCCCGTCTGCTAGGCTGCTATGAGGGCCAGAGTAGATGGCCCATGAATCTTCCTTCAATTCCTCTGCCAAACCAAGGGGCCCAGATGCCCCCGAGGTCCCCGGAGAAGCATCCTGCCCACCTGGACAGTCCAGCCTGACGTGGGCAGGGCTGGCAGCAGATAGGCGGGCCCAAGTACCTCTCACTGCAGCCCAAACCAGGGGTGGGGGTCCTCCCTGCGCCTCTGACCTCTGTCCAGCCAGGCCAAGGACATTCACTTTAAGGCTCCCGGGCTGGCCCACGTCCCAGATTCATCAGAGCCAGAAGAATAGAGGCAGGAAGGGCAGAAAGAGTAAAACGAGGTAAATGGAAAAGTCGAGACCTTCTTGCTTGGTCCTGCTTACCCGCTAAGGACACCGAGAACCAAGTTAAGAACAAAGAATGAACCTATGATGATTAATGTGACAAAATAGATCCAGGGCCAGTCCCTTCCCACGGCATCATTGACCTGGAAGAACGGGGTCAGAGTTAGTGTAGCTCTGGGAGCAGCCGAGCACGGCCCACTGCCCCAGGCCTGGCGCCATGGGTGGCACCGGGACCGGGGCTTCCAGGTCACCAGAGGCCAAGCGGCCTGCCCAGCCAGCAGTCCACATGTGCAGCTGAAGCGAGACAGTTTCTGTTCTCCTGGGCCTGGTGACGGGCACACGGGGCCTGGGGCCTTGCTCAGCTGCGTCGTGACGTGGACACAGAAACACTCAGCTTACCCGCTCAACACACCAAGAACCAGATTTAGAACGAAGAAGGATCCGAAGATGACCAGACTGACAAAATACACCCAGGGTAACTCGTAGCCCATAGCATCCTGCATCTGGAAAGACCAAGGATAGTGAGGAGAGAGAGCAGCAGGAGTGAGTTCACAGCGAGGAGGAAGGGAGGCCAGGAGGGAGAAGCAGAGACTGGGAGGGAGGAGCAGAGATTGGGGGAAACCACTGTTGCCCAGCGCCACCTTGACGCTAACACCCTGTGACCTTGACCTGAGCGGGAAGGACCTTGGCGGCTCTGCCTCGGGGTAGGTGGGGATCTCGCCCGGCTGTCTCTGCCCTTTTATTTTCGGGTGAACAGAATTTCCCTCCAATATTTTCTATTCACTCGCCTAAGAAGCTGGGTCACCTCCAAAGTGCTTTCTTCCCTAAGAGATGGTTTCTGCTCACTTGGGTTTATGTGGTCACTGTGGCCGGCACCCTGGCCTCAGCTCTCGCAGACAAGCAGGGGTGGAGGCTTTGGGGTCACACGGGGAGACGCCTTCCTCAGGGAGTGACCCAGGGGCCTGGATGGATGAGTGCTGATGACCACGCTGTGTCATTGACTTCAGAGGCCACGGGCCGGGAGGACGGTGGTTCAGGGTTGGTGCTCAGGGAACAGCTCTGGCAAACATGGGCCAACGGTGACCCCGTGGGAGGTCCACACCCCTGGCTTTCCAAAATCCCTCAGGGCACAGGCTTCCTGAATGACCTGCACCTGTGGTTTTCCAGGTGAGGCCCCAGGGCCAGCAGTGTCACCCTCCCTGGGGACCTGGGGACTAGTTTGGAACCTCACCCCTTGGCCCTACACCCATACTGGGGGCGCCTGATGTCCCAGGTTCTCATGAGCCCCGAGTGCATCTGATGTGTCTTAGGCTTGAGACCCGCTGGTCCACAGCCCAGCCTTCAAGGCAATGACAGGACAGAGGCTGTGACTCTCTGTACCCTCTCGCACCCCCACCCTAGCTCTGGGCTCCCTACTCGGGCGGCCTGGGCGCCAACGCATGTGCGGGCAGCCCTGAAGTAGGGCAGTGCGGGAGCAGGAGGCGGATGGCTTCAGTCAGCCCGTGTGGAGCTATTCAGGAGAGAAGAATAAATAAAGTCATATTTTAAAGAATGACCCAGATTGCTGACACTCTTACTTAGAGGTGAAAAAGGACAGGTCTGCTCAGACACTGAAGCCAGCCGTTCCCTGAGCCCCTGTTGGGCGGGCGTGCAGAGAGGCCCCCCTGGGTCCAACACCTGCAGCCCCTCAGCCGGGACCTCACCAGTAACCAGGCTTTGCTGAAACACACGCCTCCTCTCCTCCCACATCTAATCCCTGGAGGGAACCACACCTCGAACCTTCAAATCCAGCATCACGTTTCCCCAGGAAGAAAACAGGAGGACTGTCGACTCCAGCCCCGACTTCTGGGGGCCTCTCTCCACCCCAGCTGACTCCAGGGTACCTTTCAGGTCTGGTACCCTATCCAAGGCCCTGTGGTCCCCAAGGGCTGGGCAGTTTGGGGGGCATGGGAGGCTGTCACCTGCCGTCGCAGGCAGGAGGTGCAGCCTTTAAAATCACAGTGCATTGCAGGGGTGTTATCAGAGGGTGGGCGGCTCTGCCTGAAAGCCAGTGCCAGGGTGGTGGCTAGATGAAGCCCTGGCCTGTGCCACCTCGTCTGTGGGACACGGCGCCCATCCACAGGGCACTGGGGGAGCAGCAAGTCAAAGGACCATCTCACCTGACCCCTCCTGCCCCTCTATGCCTGCTCAGGCACCAGGAAGGCCCAGATGGGGTGGGATCCGCCGCAGGCCCACCTCTCCCAGAGACCGACAAAACCAGCTTCTCCGGGACTCAGCCGGAGCCCCACACTGAGTGGGGCATGGAGTGGAGGCCTGCGGACCTTGCAGTCCCAGGTGGGCCTCTGGTACTTGGTGAGACCACAGGGGGCTGGGCTGGTTCTTGGATGTGTGAGGAGCCCAGAGCACAGTTCTGTCCAGTCTCTAAACTGGCAAAAAGCTGGCTTTTCCTTCTCTCTTGCTCCCCACTCAGTGAAACTGACGGGCCAGCAAAATCCCGCCTCCTCCAGGAAGCCCTCCCTGCTCTCGCTGGGTCCTGCGTGGGAGCCACGTTTCTCTGTGTCCTCGTCTCTCCAATTAGACCCAAACTCCTCGAGCGCAGGCCTGGGGGCCCTGTAAATGCTCACTAAATGTGTGTTCAATTGAATTACTGAGTAATAAGAACTTGCCTAATGCCAGTGAAATGAATAAAACAAAACCTAATAAGTAAACAAATTATAGCTTTGAGAGATGAGAATTCCCCTTGTTAATATGTTTATAAACCAGGAGTTTATTGTTTAGGTAACAGATTCTCTGTTTAAAGCTGCGTGGGTGCTGAGCAGTAATGCCCTACCTAGGGCTGACTCAGGGTTCAGGGCTGGGGGTACCCGGGACCCTGACACCTTCTCTACCTGATCCCTGTTAGAGCCAGGTGCTGTCTCTGGGTGATGAAGATTCTTCTCCACTTTTGACCCTGAGCAGCTCTCTGGTCATTGCTAGAGCTCAGCTCCCCAGCTCTGCTCGCTGGACACCTTTAAGGCAGTGAGAAGAGGTGGAGATGGAACAGGAGAGAATAGGGTCAAACACCCAATTCCACCTGCTTGGAGGGAAAAGACCCTCCTCATAAACCAGGGATATTTCAGCAGCGCCGAGGCCAGAGATCAGAGGCCATGGTGTGCACATGTATGTGTGTGCATGTGCACCGCGTGTGTATGTATATATGTGTGTGCGTATGTGCATGCATGCGTGAGTGCATATCTATGGGTATATGTGTGTGCATGTGTGTGCACATGTGTGCGTGTGTATGCACGCACATGTGTGTATGTGTGCATGTATGTGTGCATGTGCACCGCGTGTGTATGTATATATATGCGTGTGCGTATGTGCATGCATGCGTGAGTGCATATCTATGGGTATATGTGTGTGCATGTGTGTGCATATAAGTGTGCGTGTGTATGCACACACATGCATGCATATGTGTGTATGTGTGTGCATGAATGTGTGTGCGTGCATGTGTATGAGGAATGTCCTCCCAGCATGTCCACACGTGTGAGTGTGGAGCTGACAACTGACTTGTGACAAGTTAAAACCTTACGCTTTCATTCCTGCTGGAGCCAAACTGAGGCAGAAGCTCCCAAAGACACATCTTTCCTTTTTGTGATTTCTCATGAGGGAGTCCTTTTAATTTTAGTTTTAAGCTGAATCTCTAATTCTTAAAAATCAGCAGAAGAATTGGTCAGGGAGAAACCAACTGAGGAAAACAGGAGGTGTCAGGAAGTGAGGCGGGGAATGAGTGCTGGTGGAGGAGGTGAGGCCAGGACACAGGCCAGATGGCTCTCCTGTGTCACACGGAAAGCAGAGTCTGGGGGCCCGGGCAGAGGGCCTCATGGGCAGAGGTCAACAGAGTCCCCTTCATGGATAGTTGCTGAGGCACTGAGAGTCCTCAAGTGCAAGGTGCCCAAAATCCTGCTTGGAGCCCTGCTTGGGGATCAGGGGACAGTCATGCCTCCCTGCAGATGCCCTGTGCCCTGCCCTGCACAGACACAGGGCATGGGGACCTCTGGGACCTCCTGCAGGGGCTGGGGCTGGGCCCTCAGTGTCTGTCCCCTGGCTGGTCCTCGGCGTCTGTCCCCCAGCTGGACCCTTGGAATCTGTCACCTGGCTGGACCCTCAGCGTCTGTCCCCCAGCTGACCCTCGGCATCTGTCCCCAGGCTGCACTGGGTGGGGGAGCGGGCCCCTCCCTGCTTAGAGGGCTCCATATTTTATAGGAAAGCAAAGAGGGGTGTGAGAGTCTGGGGTTTTGGAGAAGGAGCCTGAGGAGAGGAAGGAGAAGCGACCAGAGAGGGTACAGAAGCAGAGAGTGAGCAGGCAGGCGCTCCGGGCTAGGAGGGGCCTCCCTCAAAATACCCACCAGGAGGTTCCCTTTTGCCTTCAGGGGTGTGTGTGTGTGTGTGTGTGTGTGTGTGTGTGTGCGCGCGTGCGCACACATGCACATGTGTGCCCGCACACACACACACATGCACACATAGCTCAGTCACTTAGGAAGGTGCTGGGAAGGTCAGGGGAAGGCTGTCCTAGGGGCTGGGGACTGTCCCCACCTCTGACACTGCCATGCCCTGCCCAAGCTCATCACCACCTGCCCCCACTGGAGGGGGGAGAGGGGGAAGGCACAACACAGCTGTTGAAAATTGCTGGTTGCCGGGCGAGCTCCTCTCAACCCCCACCCTGGCTGTCACTGTGACAGCACCTCCTTGGACCACATCTGGCTGGGGGGGTGGGAAGCGGGAGGGAGGGATGAAGGAGGATCACAAAAATACATCAGGCCATCAGCAAAGGAAATTATACCTATTCCCCCACCCCCACCCACCCACCCACTGCCGTCCTGCCCTCAATTTGATGCCATGGGAGGTGTTTCCATGGCAACGTAGGGCCTGGGTTTGGAGCTCGCATGGTGAGGCCCCTGAGCCCAGTCCCACACGACCACGTGTCCTGTGATGCCCGTTGGCAGAGGACGTCTCTGTCTTTGGCTGGCCAGAGGGACCCACCCAAGGTAGAAGGACTCCTTAGGGCCACTTCTGAATTCTATCTGCTTTGCTAAAAGAAATTAAACTTGCCTGGATAGAGTAAGCTCATCTCCCTTTGTCTCACAAATTATTCAAAGCCAAGTTCTTACTGAGTATGAGCCTGGGAGATGTGTGCCAATGTTCATCTCAGTTGGAGGGAGAGGTGATTAGACCTGAGTCTTTTCTGAGAGTGAAGCTGCATGACCGCTCTACTGGGCTCCCACAGCACCACCGTTGTTCAATGAAGTCTAGCTGGTTTCCCTGCCCTGAGTTGGATGTAATTGTGTCTGAATCCTGAGGACTCCAGGCACCCCCTATCAAGCAGGGAACACTGAATATCATTGGTGGGGTTCAAGGCACACGGGCAAGTTTAAACTGGTTCTATGAAGAGGCTCACATTTCACGGCAGTGCAGGGTCTCAGCCTGCCCCCAGAAACTGGGAGAAAAGGGCTTCTGAATTGTTGAAAACAGTTTAGCAGTCACAATGCCCACAAGGTGCAGAGCATCTCTGAGAGGTTCCAGAACTCCTCCTCCTGGTCGGGGGCGGGAGTGGACACCTTTCCTGGCTCTGGTCCTTCCCAGCCTGGCGTCCCTCCCTCCCTGAACAGCCTCTTAGACTGTTTTCTGGGCAGCCAAATCCACTTGATTATTTGCAAAACTAAGCGCGATGGTATTCTCAAGCCCGACAACAAGCATTTTCCGCCCAAACGCTGGAGTGCAGCGCTAGGCTCTGGCAAGTCAGTTCTCACGTGGAAGTAAGAGATCCTACAAAGAATGACATTTTCTGGAGTTTTTACAAATAATGGACTTGACTGCCAGAATGAAGACAGATCAAATGTGGTGTGTTTGCCTGTGGGGCAGGGTGCATGAAAACCTGCTCCTCGACAGCTGGGACGCTGGCAAAGTCGTGTTGGCTGCTGGCTGATAAAAGGGCATCTTTAAGGTAAACGGAGATTTACTGCTGATTGCTTGGCACTTGAGAAGTGACATTTCTGAGTACGCATCACATGACCAGCAGAGCGCTCTGTCAGGAGTGAAGCAGCTGGCCATGCGTTTGCCAGACTAGCTGATAAAATGAGGGAAGATCAACATGTGAGGTAAACACAATAGAAGGCCGCGATGCTGCACAATTCAATGAAAGTGCTTTCCTCTTTGGAGGCCAAGCCTGAGTTTTCTCTTTAGCCCTAGAAATTGAACGTGTGCCCTCCCGCTCCCCTGGGGACACGGGCAGGGCATGCACGGGCCGGGAGAAGCCCCACAAGAGGGCCCTTGTGTCGGGCCGGCCGTAGCCCCGCTGGGCTGCGTGCCAGCGCTTCCCACTGTGGAGGACAAATGAGAGGTGACACCTTTCTTGGGCTGGTGAGCAGAGTGAGGCTCATGGGCTTTGCTTCTCAGGCAAGGCCTGGAAGAAATCAAGGTCCTCACTCCTCCCGGTGTGCGTGTGACTGCACGTCCCTGGAAGGCGGATGCTCCCCGCCCCGCCCGCCCCGGCACGTACCCAGTAGAGGACGTCGGTCCAGCCCTCCATGGTGATGCACTGGAACACAGTCAGCATGGCGAAGGCGAAGTTGTCGAAATTGGTGATGCCGTGCTTGGGCCCATCCCAGCCTGGTTTGCACACTGTGCCGTTCTGGCATTGCCGCCCGTGGCCCGTCTCCAGGGCACAGGGTGAGGGGTCGTCTTCTGCTGGGACATCTCAAGTGGCCAGGGGGAGAGATACGGAGGCGGGGTGGGGGAGAGGGATGGGCAGAGAAAGAAGAGAGAAGTTAGTAAAGCAGTGGCTGGGATGGCAAAGGACCCAGCAGCGGCAGCACAGAGCACAGTCACACCAACGCCCCGAACACAAGCGAACACACACAGCGCTGGGTGTTCATTCAGGCTGCCGTCAGTTCAGAAGGTCAGCGCTTTCAGCTGAGTGTTGCAAAACTGTATTTAACCTGGACTGACTTCAAAGACAGGGGAGAGGCTGCCCGTCAAATGGCCAAGAAAGATATGACTATGAGGCGACCACTCTGAGCAAAAACATCCTGGAATGCAGAGGGGAGGCCTTGACTTCTGTTTTTGGTGCTCAAGTATCTGCAGACATTTCTGTGGGAATGCCAGAGTTTAGAGTGAGGGCGTTGTGGGTTTTTAAAAAAAATTATTGGGTAGGCCAGAAAGTTCGCTCTGGTTTTTCTGTAGGATATTATGGAAATTTTTGGCCAACCCAACAATTTTTATTAGAGTGAACCGTAAACTTCCAGATGTTCAAGCTGGTTTTAGAAAAGGCAGGGGAACCAGAGATCAAATTGCCAACATCCACTGGATCATCAAAAAAGCAAGAGAGTTCCAGAAAAACATCTATTTCTGCTTTATTGACTATGCCAAAGCCTTTGACTGTGTGGATCACAATAAACTGTGGAAAATTCTGAAAGAGATGGGAATACCAGACCACCTGACCTGCCTCTTGAGAAATTTGTATGCAGGTCAGGAAGCAACAGTTAGAACTGGACATGGAACAACAGACTGGTTCCAAATAGGAAAAGGAGTACATCAAGGCTGTATATTGTCAACCTGCTTATTTAACTTATATGCAGAATACATCATGAGAAACGCTGGGCTGGAAGAAGCACAAGCTGGAATCAAGATTGCTGGGAGAAACATCAATAACCTCAGATACGCAGATGACACCACCCTTATGGCAGAAAGCGAAGAGGAACTAAAAAGCCTCTTGATGAAAGTGAAAGAGGAGAGTGAAAAAGTTGGCTTAAAGCTCAACATTCAGGAAACGAAGATTATAGCATCTGGTCCCATCACTTCATGGGAAATAGATGGGGAAACAGTGTCAGACTTTATTTTTGGGGGCTCCAAAATCACTGCAGATGGTGACTGCAGCCATGAAATTAAAAGACGCTTACTCCTTGGAAGCAAAGTTTTGACCAACCTAGATAGCATATTCAAAAGCAGAGACATTACTTTGCCGACTAAGGTCTGTCTAGTCAAGGCTATGGTTTTTCCAGTGGTCATGTATGGATGTGAGAGCTGGACTGTGAAGAAAACTGAGTGCCGAAGAATGGATGCTTTTGAACTGTGGTGTTGGAGAAGACTCTTGAGAGTCCCTTGGACTTCAAGGAGATCCAACCATTCCATTCTAAAGGAGATCAGCCCTGGGATTTCTTTGGAAGGAATGATGCTAAAGCTGAAACTCCTATACTTTGGCCACCTCATGCGAAGAGTTGACTCATTGGAAAAGACCCTGATGCTGGGAGGGACTGGGGGCAGAAGGAGAAGGGGACGACAGAGGATGAGATGGCTGGATGGCATCACCGACTTGATGGACGTGAGTCTGAGTGAACTCCGGGAGTTGGTGATGGACAGGGAGGCCTGGGATGCTGTGATTCATGGGGTCACAAAGAGTCGGACACGACTGAGCGACTGAACTGAACTGATAGTTGCTTCACACTGCTGTGTTAATTTCTGCTGTACAGCAAAGTGAATCAGCCATAGGTATACATGTATCCCCTTTTTGGGATTCCTTCCCATATACAGCACCACAGAGCATGACATTCTCATTAGTTATCTATTATATACATAGTATTAATAGTGTACATATCAATCATTCTCAATTTCCCAGTTCATCCCATCTGCCCAGTATGTTTTTAAAAAACTTATTCATTTTTAATTGAAGGGTAATTGCTTTAAAATATTGCATTGTTTTCGACCATATATCAACATGAATCATCCATAGGCATACGTATGTCCTCTTCCTCTTGAACCTCCCTCCCACCTGCCACCCCATGCCACCACTCTAAGTTGTCATAGAGCCCCAGTTTGAGCTCCCTGTGCCACACAGCAAATTCCTACAGGCCATCTATGTTACATATGCTAGCGTCTATGTTGACATGCTACTCTCTCCATTTGTCCTGCCCTCTCCTTCCTCCCCTGTATCCATAAGTCTGTCTCTATGTCGGCATTTCCACCCCTGCCCTGCAAATAGGTTCATCAGTACCATCTTTATAGGTCCCATATAGATATATGTTAATATATGATATTTGTCTTCCTCTTTCTGAGTTACTTCACTCTGTATAATAAGCTCGAGGTTCTTCCACCTGATTAGAACCGACTCAAATGCATTCCATTTTATGGTTGAGTAATATTCCATTGTATATATGTACCACAGCTTCTTTATCTACTCATCTATCGATGGACATCTAGATTTCTTCCATGATCTAGCTATTGCAAATAGTGCAGCAATGAACTTTGGGGAACATGTGTCTTTTTCAATTATAGTTTTCTCAGGATCCCTCAGTATTGTTAATGGGAAGGTTCTTTCATGTAACTGGCCAGAGATCCTGCCCAGTGACACGTCCTGACTCCCCACAGGTCCATGCAGCATGTAACACGATGCTTCACCAGGGATGCAGGTCACTCTACAGCAGAGGATGCCTTCTTGATGAAGGATGGAGAACAAATTCTGATGGCGAAAAGTACCCCCTACAGAACATTATATCAGCCCCAGGGAACAACGCCACTGCAGTATTTTGTGTGGTTGTGTCACGTGGAACCTTGCCTCCTGCCCTTTTCTCCAGCATCTTCAGGAGAGAAAAACCACCTGGACCTCCACTCAGGACAGAGTGGCTATGGGGGATGGGAAGAATCTCCCTGGTATGGAGCCCTCTTGGCGTTTCCAGGAAACAGCTTAACGTCTCCCATGGCCTCAGGCTGTGCTCAGGCTAATTCCATGCTCTAGGAAGAGGTGCTGGGAAATCAGTGAGTTAGGCTATTTTTCATGCAGAGGTCATTGGTGGATTGAACTAGACTTGGCTGAGCTGAGAATTTCCATTTTGGTAAAATACTGAGAGTCTTGGTCCCAGTTGCAAGAGGTAATGGCGTAGAATTTGCAGAACTCTGAGAAATTAAGGGCATTGTCTTGGGCTTGTAGAAAGAAACAGGGATAGACAGAATTGACCTTCGTTCTAGCAAACAACTCAAATGGCAGTGAGGATGTGCCCCCAGAGAGAAAGTTTGCTTGTCGTCCTTCATTCGGAGACTCCAGGCCACCAGGGTCCTCTCTGGTTTCTGGCAGATCCAAGTAATCGGGGGCAAGCACTTCGATGTCAAGGCTATTGGCTTCTGGGCTGCTTCTCAGTCTGTGGCTTCAGATTACAGCTTTTCACTCCCCAGAGGATGACAGCAGAGGAATACTAATCCTAAGTCTTCACTGAGGGTGACCCTTTGGGGTGTGAATTGAGCTGTGCGGTTGGAGATACACGCTGGCCTGTGTTGTCTTGGCTTTTTGCCTTTCTCTCTCTTTTCAACAGCTTCATCGAAACATAATTTACATGCCGGACAAGTCATCAGTGAGCATGGACAGCTCAGTTATTTTTAGTAAATTTATAGAGCCGTCCAGCCGTTACCACAACCCATTTGGAAATGCTCCCACCACCCCAAATTTCCGAGCCCCATCTGCAGTCACACCTGCCGTCTGTCTACGGATCTGCCTGCCTTGCAATTTCATGGGGATGGAATCACACTAGGTGGCTTTGGGGTCCATATTTTTTCACGAGGCATCATGTTTCATGGTCTGTTTCTTCCCACGGACATACAGGTCACTGTGGGTTTATCTGCTCACCCGCTGATGGACAGCTGGCTGGCCGGCTTCCACAGGTTGGGGCCGCTGTAAGCAGAGCAGCTTCCTGGCATGTTCCAGGCCTGGTGCTCCAGGTCAGGTGTGTGTGCAATGACCCAGGGGATCCCTGATCCCCGAATCATATGGGGGACGACAGTCTGCACCATTTCCTACCCTGGGGTCTGGCCCCCAGGAGACCCCCTTCACGGAAAGGAATTTCGGTCTGTTTTTGGTGACTTCTGAACTTTTGAAGTCTTTGCAAATTTGGATGTGAGGTTAAGTAATGGGAGGCTGTAAGAGGGTGGAACCTGAAAAGTGAGCCTCAGACCTAAGGGATACATAAGAAAGTGGATGATAAGCACCTAGAAATTGAGAGTAAGTGGACTGGAAACCCAGGGACCAAAGAGATCGTAAATTTTATTGGGTCCAATGGTCTAGTGATGGCTTTTGGGATGATGTGTTTAGTCATTGTGACAAAAGTTCTGGGAAGATGAAAGATAAGACAAAAGAGAAGGTGAACAACATGGACGGAAACTTGGGTTTCTTTTTCTCGGGTCCTGCTCTCTAGTGCAGGAAAGACGCTGCTAATCTTTGCACTGGCACCCCTGATCTGATAGCTTTCCTTGCATTTCAATTCCTCAGAACTGAAATGAGGAAAAGGTGAAGGCTGCTAGAGTGGGTTCTGAGTGTCCTCAAGGGAGGAGCACGGATCTCGGGGCTTTATAAATGGATGCTGGAAAGAAAACAGCGTCCAGGGGACGCAATCTCATTAAGAAAGAAAACAGCGTCCAGGGGACGCAATCTCATTAATAAATGAGAGAGGACCAATCTCATTAATAAATGATTAATAAATAAATCAGAAAGTTGGTCTGCAGATCAAGCGCCTCTCTGCTATCCTGAGTCGGTCTTGAACAATAATAAAAAAAAGATTCAAGAACAATTAAGGAGCAATAACAATCTGGTAAAAATAGGTGTCTATAAAAAGCACTAAAGGGAACACTTGGAAAATGTGAACACACACAGATCAGCATGTCCTGGCAACGTGCCCTTGAGGGTGAGGGGAAATTAGTCTAAACGCCAAGATATGTTGGGTTTTCTGTAGAGCCGTGAACTCCCAGAGAGGAAGGTGGGAGTGTGAGGTTGGAGAAAGAGCTGAAGCCATGCGGGCTCCCCATTTCAAAGAAGTGAGAGAGGAGGGGTCATTCTGGAGAATTCCAAATTAAGTCTGTGGCAGAAGAATAGAGGTGAAGATGAGAGAGATTTTGGAAGTGTGGTTCACACCAGCAGGAGCAGGGACTCTGGGAGAACGTCAGCAAGGGGCTCCAGGGAGAAATGACCAAAGACAAAACCAGTTACTTTCTGAGGCCCCAGATCTGAGGAGTGAATAGAGAGAAAGTGATTTCATGTCTGGGTTTCGGCCAACCAGCTCTCTTCCAGTCTCAGGGGTAATTATTCCGCTTGGGAGAGCGATTCAGAGTGACCTGGCTCGAGCGCCACCAAACAGATGGGACAACCAGAGACAAAAAGGATGGACATATGGTGATGTGTCTGTTGAGGAACAGGGAAGGCGCCTTGCAGATGCCTCCAGAATCGGGGAATATGTGTCTCCAAAGGCTGCTGCGTCTTCAGGGACTGGAAGTGGCAGCCCAGGGTCGGAACAGCAGTCCACTGGCAGCCCAGAGCTTTCTGGTGTGGATTCAACACCCAAGGTTTCCTCACGTCTACACGCTCACAAAGCCATCTCAAGTGTAAAGAAACCACTGGATGTAAAATCCCTTAAGAAAACCAAGACAGGGATTTCCCTGGTGGTCCAGTGGCTAAGACTCTTCGTTCCCAAGCAGGGGGCCCAGGTTCATTCCCTGGCCAGGGAACTAGATCCCACATGCTGCAACTAAGACCTGGCTCAGTCGAATAAATAAATACTTTAAATAAATAAATACTTTAAATAAATAAATAAATAAATACTTAAAAAAAAAAGAAAACCAAGATAAGGACACTCAGCCACTTTAGCATAATCTCAATTTGCACAAAAATTCAGGAATTCAACACAAAGTCTAAAATTAAAAAAAGACACCCATTCCAAAGGTGATGCCAACGTCTCCAAAGCAAAGGGGGACTGGGGTCAAAGGTTGCAGGCTTGGGCCCTCCTCCCTCTGGCTGTGCTGAGTGTGTCCGGGTTCCTGTATGTGTCTCTCCTTGTCAGAGTGGACAGCAGTATGTTCCCAGACTGGCCATCCACCCAGCCAGGCCAGTCCTGCCGTCCCCTGAGAACAGAGGGTCCACTGGAGGGCTCATCAGGCCTACGGCCATCCCATCCAGCACAGAGGAGCCCCACGGCCCAGGCCAACACACCCACCATTTACTGGCCATTTGAGATCACTGATGGCCTGACGACAAAGTCAGAGGCTTCCAGGCAGTGCTGGCGTAGCCCCACAGGATCTTGCTGCCCGCGGGAAACCAGCCTTGGCTGCTCCCCATTGTTCGGGGCAGAAGCCTCCTCGAGGTGGGGGTGTGTGTGAGTGTCTCTCAGCTCACACAGCCTCATGGGAGCGGGTTGCTCAATGGGAATTTCACCACGCTCCTGCCCCCTTGGTGCTCAGGGGAGCCCAATCATGGCCCATTGCCCAGTTGATGGGGTCTTCTAAACCCGACAGCCCTACGCCGGCCTGAGAAGTCTGGGTCAGACAGGTCATGACCATTTCAATATGATGTCATGAACGTTATATGTCTTACACTCGCTCTCAGGCAGGTCTTAGGATGACCCGAAGGAAGCTGCACAATCAATGTAAATGTATTAGTTCAGGGCAGCTACAGATGGAGCCCCCAAAGAAGAAGGCTTTGAATTAAAGGGGGAGAACATTACTCACTGTGATATTGGGTATTTCTTTAAGCAAGGCTGAAAATCTCAGAATTTTAGCTAAAGTCAAGACCCAATTCCTTCCATTTTAAAAGAGCTTTTTTTTAAAAATGACAGTTTATTTTATATAATTATGACCCATGAAATGCTCTCTACAGTGAAAAAACGGTCTCCTCTTAGACTCACCATCAAGAAAGTTAAAACAATTGTGTGACTCTCTGACTATAGAGTCACAGTTTGGGGGTTTTGTTTCGACTGTGGCGGGTACAAAGACCCAGTCAATCTATTAAGTCAAACCAGAGCACACAGATCAGGGGTTCAAGTCAAACCAGAGCACACAGATCAAGGGTTCACGTCAAACCAGAGCACACAGATCAGGGGTCCAGGCCAAACCAGAGCACACAAATCAGGGGTCCAGGCCGAACCAGACCATGCAGATCAGGTGGTCTGCTTTGGTTTCTGAATAATTCAGAATGTCACTCCCTCCACTGAATGTTTCTCCACATCCCAGGGCAAGGGCCTCAGGTTTAGTTTACTGCCTGGGTCGAGGGGAGTGAGAAGTGATGGACACGGAAGGGACAGAGGGTCCTTCAAGACTGCAGAGGATGCTCCCCTTTCTTCTCCAAGACGCCAAAAAACTAAGACGAAAGATCTTATTTGAAAAAAGCCACATATATTGAACACGGCTCCTTTGCGGAGTATATTGTTTTAAATAAGCTTTTTGTGCTAAAGTACTTTGTCTGTTTAAAAGCCTTGTTGTTTTCTATTTAAACATTTTTTAAGTCCAGTTGAGATGTTAGGAGCTAGAGACAGCAGTCTGTGGGGTGTCTGTCAAGCCCAAACTCCAGTCCTACCAGGGGTGAACTCAGTAAGCAGCACGGCTCGTTAAATGCCCTGGCTTATGGGAGGGACGTGGAGAGCCCCACCTCCTGGAGGAAAGGAGTTTTGTCACGGGCCGTCCTCCTCACCTGGACTGGGGGCCCCCGGACGGGAGGCAGAAACACTGAGGCAGAGGAGCCAGGTTGCACCAGAGGTGAGAAGGACGCACGGTTGTGAGCCTACCGGCTGAGGGCGGGGCTTCCTCCCGAGGGCACAGTTGATGATAAGCCACACGAGGCGGGGCAAGGACACAGAGTCACCAGCTAAGCTTTGATTCTTAAAAAATTCAGTGTTGGCTAAGCACCTTGTTTAGAGAGTGCTTATCAGGGCCAGACAGGGCTTCCCTGGTGGCTTAGATGGTAAAGAATCTGCCTGCAATGCAGGAGACATGGGTTCGACCCCAGGGTTGGGAAGATGCCTTGGAGAAGGAAATGGTTATTCACTCCAGTATTCTTGCCTGGAGAATTCCACAGACAGAGGAGCCTGGCGGGCTTCAGTCCATGGGTTCTCAAAGAGTTGGACATGACTGAAGCGACTAACACACACACGCGCGCGCGCACACACACACAGACACAGAGCAGTGCTGGACAACGCTCATGTTTAGCTATTTTAACAAAGACTCATTTTAGTAAAAACACAGAAGTTAGACCCTAGAGATGAAATAAAACCCTGCCTCTCTTGACAGAGGAAATGCGGATGCCAGAAGGCAGGGCTCTCCAGCGGCCGGGAAGGATGGCACCTCCCTTACCGGCAATGCCCTCCTGGTTGTAGCAGGTCTTATGCATCTTGCCCATGAACAGCTCCAGGCCGATGATGGCGTAGATGATGATGACGAAAAGCACGAGCAGGGCGATGTGCAGCAGGGGCACCATGGCCTTGATGATGGAATTCAGGACCACCTGGAGACCTGCAACGACAAAGCTCATGCTATCAGCCCCACTGCCCAAAGCTCATGCCATTTGCTCAGCCTTGCCTCCCATGAGAGTCTCGACGCCCAGTTTCAGGGGAGGAAACCGAGGCTCCAGGTTGCACAGTGAGTGACGCCTGGATGGGGTGCGGGAGGGGATCCAGGTGGGCCTGACTGCAAACCTCCCTGGGAGCCACATCCAAATGGCAGGACGGGCAGACGCTGTCCTTCTAAGGGCCTCTCAGCTGGGGAGGAGGAGAGCGATCCTAGCAATGGAGGTGGGGTTGTCTTGGAGCACTTCAGCGTGGTTAGAGGGGGAGTTCTGGTTTGCATGCGTCACCTCAACAAATGGGTTCTGAAGTCCCCTGATCCTTTCAGGGAGAAAAGAGTAAGTAAAAAGCTTCTTTCACAACAGGTCTTGCCAGCGCCCAGGGGTTTCAGGCCTATGCTGCTGTCTCATAGGAAGAAGGACCCCTTGCTTATAAGCTGAACCGTAAAATCATCCCCGAATGTTCCTCGTTCAAAGAAGAGGCTGCACATGTTCATTTGTAAATGGTGGTTGCCGGCAAGCCCCCAGACCTCCCCCCGGTGCCAGGAGGCCTTCTGTCAACAGGGGGACACTGTCTCCACATCCAGGACAGAAGTGGGGGAAGGGCTGGCTCCCTGCCTATTGTCCAGGCTGGTTGTGTGGAGGGTCACACAGACGCCAAGACCCCCACCTCTGAGTCACCCCCTGCGGGGCACTGTTAGTCTCACACCCATCCACCAGCCAGGAATAAACTTCCTCCTCTCCTGCACTGGGGGTGTCACCCCTCTGCCCCCACTGCCCTTGGCACTGGTGCCCGAAGGCTTGGCACTCCCTCCCTGTGCCCTGAGGGGGTCCCTGAGGCTTCATGACCTGGAGGAGAGGGGTTCACCAGTCTAATTGGGAGGACTCACCCCAGCCATTAAGCGAGCTGGGGAGAGGAAGCAAACCAAGAGAAAAGCCAGAATAATTTCACCTGTGAATTAATGAGAGGGCTTCGCAGCCTCCCAGTACAACATGATGCTTTCTGATCCGAGTGATTCTGTTAATTAGCAGGTTGTACACACTGTGGCCAGGTGTGCAGAGCCTCGGAGGAAGTTGACAGCCGAGCTGCATGCTGGCTTTCAGGATGACTGCTGGGGGCATCGCCAGAGGAGGCTGTCCATGCCACGAGGGGAACATGGCAGAGAATAGAGGGACACAGGATGGGGAGGATCCTCCTGCCCTCCAAGGCCCCTCCCTCTCTGGACTCCTGATCCAACAGTGCTTCCTTCAGACTCAGACCTGCCATCTTTCCTCCTGCCCCAGGACCATCGTCTGTGCTGTTCCCTCAGCCTGGATGCTTTCCCACAACTCCCTCAGCTTATCCTTCTGCTCTGGGCCCAAAGCCCACCTCCTTTCTTCTAGGTCTTGTTGGAAACCACCCCTTTCCTTCAGAGCTGAGTCTCCATTTGCACATGTTCATTAAGTGGCTTTTAAACATTGATACCCGCCTTCCGTGTTGGGCTGAGTTTTGTGAACTTGGGGACTTGTGGGCTCTCCTGGCCCTTCCATCACTGAAACTTTGCTCGATGCTGAGCACATGTGGCCTGAGACAGCCAAGAGCAGGCTGCTGCTGCCGTCACCAAGCTCTGGGGGCTTTACTGTCACTGAGTCTGGCACAGGGAGCTCTGCAAATGGACAGGCGAGCCCCCAGCGCCTGCAGGCCTGGCTGTGAAGATGCCCAGAGGAAGTCACGCCTGTGCTTCCGGCCACCTTCGGGGCCATAGAATTCCTGACCGATGCTTTGCTCCCACCCATCCCTGTCAGGGTGATGGGCACCCCCCTCCCCAAGCACCAAGGTCAGACCTGGGCCTCCAACCGTACTGAGTCTTGCCAGTTCGCTTTTGCAGGACTTTAGAAAGTGTAAGTGACTGTTACTACATAAATAATCCATGTTCATCATGAAGGAGATGGGAAATGCTTATGATAGAGAAATGAGAAAACACAAGGAAGGGGGATGTAAAAAGAACTCGTCCGTGGTCCCATCCCCAGAGGGAGGTACTCTCAGCCTCTTGGGGTGCCTGTTGGACACTGGCCGCTGGGATGGCCACTCAGCTCGCTGTCTCCACGTTGCAGCTGGGATGCTCGTTCCAAAGCACAAGCGCAAAGTGTCCAGGCTTCTGATGCGCTGTCACCCACGTTCTCCATGTGATGGCCCCTAACTCCGGCCCACAGCACACTCTCCAGCTGCAGCAGCCCCATGTCAGCACGTGTTCTTCCCCCCATGGACGCTGCTCCCTGCCTGATGCACAGCCCCAGCCGCCCCTCCTCTCATCCAGAGGGATGCAAGCAGTGACTGGATGAGCTCATGGAGGAGGAGCCTTGGCGGGGATTCAGCCAGTGGATGAAGAGTGACTCCAGGGCACCGAAGCCCCCAGCCCTCATCGACGTGGAATGAAGACTTGCTGGGGCAGGAAGATGACCCCAATTCCCCTGGCACAACCAGGGAAGTAGGTACTGTCAGTAACTGTATCTTACAGAGAAGAGTGAGTTCCAGAGAGGTTAAGCATCACAGCTGGTGGAGTGGCACAGGGCTCAGTGCTGGTGGCCTGACTCTAGGCTGGGGCTGCACGACTGTGCCCAATGCCTCCATGTGCCCTGGCCCCTGCCCCTCAGTGTCAAAGACCCGCATCAGTGAAGCAATAGCACACACTCGTGACATCTTCTGGGAAGGCGGGGCCTCGCTCTGCTTCCAGGGGGCCCCACTGCCTCTGAGGCCAGTCTAGCAAAGGCATAGAGCCCCTGCCCACCATCCCACTGCTGGCAGCAGCCAGGATGGGGTGTACTGGTGTCACCAGGGCCCCTCTCTCAGTGCCCCTCTCTGCAGCAGCCTCCTCTGCAGCGCCCCTACTCATAACTGGCTCTTAAGACCTAAGTCTCAACAGCTTCTCCTAGGAACCAGCTTATAGCTATCCCCACAACAGGCCTCTCCTGCCCCCAATCCAACCTGGAAAACTCAGCGACATCTCTGCACCCCAGTGCTTTCCTCAGATGGGACAATGAGCAGGGTCCCTGAGGAGGCACAGACCCAGAGAGCCTGGAAGCACCTCGAGGACACGAGACCACTAAAGGCCCCACGGACACGATCACATGAGATCACTAAGGGCCAGGTCCATGGTGACTATATGCTCTTGGCTCCAAATAAGGACGTGAGACCTGATAAACATAGGTGGACTTACGGGGACAGCAGGAACGTGGAGCAGACAGCTCCATCTGGCACACAGTGTACAACCTGGGAGTCCAGCCTCTCATCTGCGGCTCGTGTGGGTGGCCTCCTCGTGAGGGATGACCTGCCCACCCCCACCCCAGGAAGCCCAGCTGCCAGCTTTCCAGGGAGACGGGACTCCAAGGAGTAGCTTCGCTGGATGCTGCAATCAGGTGAGGGTGGAGAAGAAGCTGAGCCACACACACTGCCTCCCCTCTTCTCCCTGCACGCTGCCGTGAGGCCCAGACCACTGTCTGCAACCCTGCTGCGGACAACTTCAGACTTCCAGGGGAAGGGAAGATGTAGAGGGTCTGAATATGCAAAGCATGGTGTTTTCCCTTAGAAGATTGAGAGGAACCGTCGATTATGGAAACCAGCCCCGATGTCTTCCTTCAAGACCATGTTGACACTGGCCTGGAGGTGTTGGCTATAGGTGATGCTTGGCCCACGATGATGCATGCCTGAGGGCAGGGCGGCTGTTTTGATTCATCAGGTCAGGATCCTCTCATCCAGCCACACTCCAGTGAGGAGATGGTTTGTGGGGGCCCTGGAGGTGATGGCAGGTTGAGGGGGGTGGCAATGACTCCATGAGTTGAATCCCAGAAAAGAGGACCGTGAGACCTAAGGGCCGAACCGCACATGCACGTGTGTCTGAAGCGGATCCAGGTCACCTGGCATAAAGGGGCGGGTAGCGGGGAGAAACCACTGAAGACCCCAACTCAGAGGTCTCTGCTGATGTTGTTGGATTTCATCATTCAGAGTGGACCTACAGCTTCTTGGTTGGCAGCTACAAAGGCACATTCATGCCCCAACTATTCAGATTCAATGATTCCTACCAAGCTGTGGGAAAGCAACGGAAATGACCAGGAGACCTGATTGCAACTCCACAGGGAGTGATGCTGAGGATCACTGAACAGGGGAAGGTCTGGGCTTAGCACTGGGTGGTGGGTACAAGCTTCTCATGGATGGACCAAAGTTGTCTGGAAAGGGAGGACTCTGGGGTCACCACACTCAATCTCTTTGTTTTCACTTAAAAGTCATTTGTTGAACTATGTTCTATGGGCCACCTGCTGCCCCAGGGATGGGGGCAGGTATGAGGCCTGGAGGCCTCGCCCTCAAAGAGCTTATAAAGAAGCCAAACATGGATCAAATTACCACTTAATTGACATGGAATCACAAGCTATTTAAGTGCTTTCAAGGAAGAGACAGGGTGTCATGAAGGTCCCACCCTCCCCCACGGCCAGAGGGCGGAGGAAACATCCGCAGGCAGTGACACATGAGCTGGAGGTTGGGCAGGAGGGGAGGAGGACCTGGCCGGGTGGGCAACTGGGTGGGTCCAGTGGAGGGGCCTGCGTGTCCCACATGGAAGATGGCCTGCCTGGGTGTACAGGAACCCCAGCTCCCTCATCTGCCAGCCTCATGCTCTCCTGGGTTTTGTTTCGCCTCTTAGAAAAATTTCTGGAAGATTTGGGAATCCAGTTACTAATTCTGTTGGAATTGTGAGGAAGCAGAAGTCACTTTCAGAGAAAACAATTTGGGCTGCACCCAAGGAAGGCCTCCTGACGACAGACATCCGATGTCATCTCTGCTTGCTTCCTATTAGCATGTCTGGCTGTGACTATCATCTGTGTCACCAAAAACATCATCATCATCATCAACATCGTCCTCATCCTCACCATCAACACCATTGTGATCAACATCATCAGCATCATCACTGTCATCACCTTTAATATCATCATCATCACCATCATCACTGTCATCAACTACAATATCATCATCTTCACCATCATCATCACCATCATCCTCGCCATCATCACCTTTAATATCATCATCACCATCATCACTGTCATCATCACTTTTAATATCATGATCATCACCATGATCATCACCATGATCATCATCACCTTTAAAATCATCATCTTCACCATCATCATCACCATCATCACCATCATCCTCACCATAATCACCTTTAATATCATTATCACCATCATCATCACCATCATCACTGTCATCATCACCTACAATATCATCATCCTCACCATCATCACCATCATCCTCACCATCATCACCTTTAATATCATCATCCTCACCATCATCACCATCAAGATCATCATCCTCACCATCATCACCTTTAATATCATCATCACCATCATCACTGTCATCATCACCTTTAATATCATCATCCTCACCATCATCACCATCATGATCAACATCATCACCGTCATCACTGTCATCACCACTTTTAATATCATCATCACCATCATCACCATCATCATCCTCAACACCTACAATATCCTCATTCTCACCATCATCACCATCGTGATCAACATCATCACCATCATCGCTGTCATCATCACCTTTAATATCACCATCACCACCACCATCATCATCACTGTCATCATCACCTACAATATCATCATCACCATCATCATCATCACTTTCAATATCATTACCATCACATTATCACTGTCATCATCACCTTTAATATCATCATCATCACCTTCAATATCATCATCATCACCTTCAATATGATCACCGTCATCACCTTCAATATCACCATCATCACCACCATCACCACCACCCTCATCATCACTGTCATCGTCATCTTTAATGTCACTGTCATCACCACCACCATCATCACCACCATCATCACCTTTAATACCCTTATCACCATCATCATCACTGTTATCCTCACCTTTAATGTCACTCTCATCACCATCGTCATCGTCACCATCATCACCATCAATATCAACATCAGGTTGAGATGACTGGCCTTATGTCTGCTCTACAGCAACAAGTTTGTACCAGCTTGAAACTGGAGCCATGATGAATCTCACAGATCACGTTTTGTGGCTTCACTTGGCTAATGAAGCAATGGACACTTTTTAATGGTCTAATACGGTTAGTGGTTTTCAAAAGCAAATAGATTTAGAACTAGGGAGGCAATAGTTCTCTCTTGGGTTAAGGGGTAAGCCCGTCACCCAGAGGTTCAAGGGTGCCTGATGAAGGAAGGAAGAGCTCTTGCGTGGATGGCTCCCTTCAGTCTCTAGCTTCATTATTTTTTTGCACGTTCTTATTAAAATGTCTTTATTCATTAGAGATTTTCATTTACTTTTAATTTAACCTTTCCGTCTTAATAAATTTCTGCATCCCACAAGTGCTTCAGTAAGCATGAAAGGAGGGTTTTGACCTGGAAGAGGAATAGTGGGTCCTCTGCTGCCTAATAAATTACAAACTGTAAGAGTAATTAAAATATCAACCTTCACGTTGAATTGTTTGTATTAGCAAAATGAGTTGGAAAGAGGAGCTCAAAGGAAAACTATTAAAAAAATTCTGATATTAGGAGAAAGTAAATATGGCTAAATGGAGACTATGGAAATAGTAGCTCCAGTTTCCTGAGGACCCAGCTTGTGCTGAGCACAGTGCTAAGTGCCCTACATACATTATTTCACTGAATCTCCATCTTGAGCAAGATAAATGAGCTGAGGCTGGGGTAACAGCGATGACTCTTCCAGGACGACACACCAGGAGCTGGAATTAAAAACCAAGCCAACTTGGGGGCTTCCCTGGTTGTCCAGTGGTTAAGAACGCACCTGGTAATGCAATGGACGTGGGTTCAATCCCTGGTTGGGGAGCTAAGATCCCACATGCCCTAGGGAAGAGCCCACACAACCCAAAATGAAATAAAATAGAATTAAAATAAAAGAAACAAGCCAATTGGACTGCAAACTCTCCACTATCAGCTGCTGTCCATGCAAAATCAGCCAATGCCCCTCATGAAAGTCTGACCGCGTGCCGAGGCAGGTGGTGGCCCCACATGGGGCCTCAAAATCCTTCTCAAAAGTGAATCTCTCACGACAATGCTGATCCAAGGGAAGTGACTTGATCAAGATTTGCTGTCCTGTATACGGCAGAAAGTGAAGAGGAGCTAAAAAGCCTCTTGATGAAAGTGCAAGAAGAGAGTGAAAAAGTTGGCTTAAAGCTCAACATTCAGAAAACGAAGATCATGACATCTGGTCCCATCACTTCATGGGAAATAGATGGGGAAACAGTGGAAACAGTGTCAGACTTTATTTTGGGGGGCTCCAAAATCACTGCAGATGGTGACTGCAGCCATGAAATTAAAAGACGCTTACTCCTTGGAAGGAAAGTTATGACCAACCTAGATAGCATATTGAAAAGCAGAGACATTACTTTGCCGACTAAGGTCCATCTAGTCAAGGCTATGGTTTCTCCTGTGGTCATGTATGGATGTGAGAGGGACTGTGAAGAAAGCTGAGTGTTGAAGAATGGATGCTTTTGAACTGTGGTGTTGGAGAAGACTCTTGAGAGTCCCTTGGACTGCAAGGAGATCCAACCAGTCCATTCTGAAGGAGATCAGCCCTGGGATTTCTTTGGAAGGAATGATGCTAAAGCTGAAACTCCAGTACTTTGGCCACCTCATGCGAAGAGTTGACTCATTGGAAAAGAGTCTGATGCTGGGGGGATTGGAGGCAGGAGGAGAAGGGGACGACAGAGGATGAGAAGGCTGGATGGTATCACGGACTCGATGGAAGTGAGTCTGAGTGAACTCGGGAATTGGTGATGGACAGGGAGGCCTGGGGTGCTGTGATTCATGGGGTCGCAGAGAGTCGGACACGACTGAGCGACTGAACTGAACTGATATGCTGTCTTCCTGTGGGTGATGACTGTCTCTGCCACAGGAAACCCATGATGCAGGCTTCTTTTGGCACCTGCCAATGACAAATGCCTGGGCCTGCACCTTTTCTTCTGTTTTAAACATTTTGGGAAAAAATTGTGAGATATACAAATAGAAAAGTATAAGACAGAAAGATGTTACTATGTACAATTTATCACAAAATGAGCCATGTAACTATCACTCCAACCAAGGAACGGAACATCGCCAGTTCTATGAAGCCTCGATCATGCCCCTCCAGGTAGTGTCTCCTCCTCCATCAAGTTAACCACTGTATTATACTTCAATAACAAGTTAAAATATACTTCTGCACGTTAGTAAACAAAATCCTGAGTCTATCAGTAAATGTAGGAAAAAACCACTTCAGGGACTTCTCTGGTGGCTCAGCAGTTAAGACTCCATGCTCCCAATGCAGGGGGCATGGGTTCAAACCCTGGCTGGGGAACTAGGATCCTTCATGCTGTATGGTGAGTGGCCACAAAATAAAATAAAATTTAAAAAACTCTTGAAACAGCTCATCTAAAATTATTTTAAAAAATCATAAAATTCAGTGTTTATTCCTTACCCTTTCACATTCTCTGTATTTCCCATTCTTTTGATTCTCTGTGCTTTACTCTCCAGATTTCCCTCTGAGTTCACCACAATCCAATAATTCCTTTTTCAGTCTGCCAAATCTTTCACTGCATTTTCATATTTGCTACCATATTCTTCATTTCTAAATCTTATATTCAGTTCATTTCCATATCTTCTGGTTCTCTGGAAAATCACTGACCTTGTCTTTGATATATACAGTAAATGTGGTTATTTTCAAGTCAATATCTGATAATTCCAATATCCAGATCCCATGTGTGTCTGTTTCCATTGTTTATAGTTTCTGCTCCTTTTCATCTACATTGTCTTGTCTTATTGTGGACCTAGTTATTTTGTAGTGTGGGCTAGACTCTATTTTTGCAAAACTGATCTTTCAAAAAATTTGAAGAACTTTGAGGATGTTATCTTTCTCCAGAGATGATTCCTATTTGGTTTCGTCAGGCACCTTTTCCAAGTTTTAGAAAAGAGAAGATTTATTTTGCCCAGCGATTTCTAACTGTCCCCAGCAGGACAGTTAATCCAAATGACCCCACCTGCCACTTCAGAAAGCAAAACTGACCTGTGCTTCCTCGGGAAGAAACTCCCTGGGGAGGTCCCCGCGTTGTATGTTTCCTTACTCCTCCCACCCCAGAACCAGGTCACTGGGGAAATCTTTGAATATATGGGTGTATTCAAAAGGGTTGGGAAGTCTCTGACAGTCAAATTCCCCTAGCTCTGGACCCTGGACAGGGCTTTCTCGAGTGAAGTTCCTGGGGACTGGCTGTGTGCAGAGTGATATGCCTGATAACAAGATTAAACAGGGGAGGGGGGAATCATGGTTGGGTTATGGTTGTTCCTTCTCAGAAAGGTGTAGAAGATGTGGGTTTCAGGAAAATTGAAGTGTCTCCAAGACTTTGGTGGCACGTGAGATATACTCACTGTGAGTTATCAGGTTGGATGGGTCCCTAAGGAGCCCTGAGGACAGCGCGCTAACTCTTCTCCCATCAAACACCATTGCACCAGGCAACCCACAGCTTCTTGCTGGCTCTCCTTCATGTGGAGTTTAATAAAGAACCAGGCCTGTTTATTGCTGACAGCTTACGGTTGTCGTGAATTAACAGCACGAATTAACCTTTCTATGTACGTTCTTAGGATTCCAGACTGACTTATTTCCCATTTGGCTCAAATCACTAATGAATCAATAGAGATCTTGGCATGGATCAGATTTTCTATAGGGGGAAAATCTCCAAACATATGCTTAGTGGTTTTGTTTTAGAGGTTTCAAATTTACTGGAAAACAAGTGCTAGGCTATTTTCTCTCCTCCACTAATAGCTGTGTGACCTTGACAGTCATGTCAGTTTCTTGGGTCTAGGTTTCAACATTTTTAACATGAGGATATTGGATGAGAAAGCTGTCTCTGGCTTTAAATTTTGCTGGGTTGTTATTTTCCAAGTATCTTAAGCAAGATTCTAATACCTTTTCTTTCCTTCAACTACTACTGTTGCATATACACAGTAAGTCCTCAATAAATACATGACAAATAAATATATACCTTGTAAATATAGTATTATGTCAGAAATAATATATATAGCTTATATAACATATATGATTTACATTCTAGTCATGTATGATAATAATAATATATGTGTGATATAATAATACATAATAATATATATATATGATAATAGGTATGAAAACATTCTATTTATTCATTTTATGGTTTAAAAGTCAAGTGCACGTCCATTTCCAAAAGGAGGAACTGGTACCAGACGAGCCCTTTTACCATAATCAAAAAACTGGACAAAAATATAAGAGGCAACTGTTTCCCCCAAGTGGACATGAAGTAACTCAGGCTTGTGATCCCTGAGAGAACGGAAACTCAGAGGTGGAAACAGTAATCACTCTGGTACTCTGACTGGGAACAGTTTCCTGACTGCAGTGGAAAAAGCAGACAGTCTACTGCAGTCCCACTGGTCAGAGAATCTGGGCAGCTCTGGTGGGACAGAAGAAAGGAGACAGCAAGGTAAACAGGGGCCCCCAAGTTTGTGTAGGGGTCCCCTGTGTGTACATGCCCCTGCCAGAGTGGAAACATCAAGTTAATATCTCATTAAGATCCTGAGCAACCAACTGAAACATCAGAAAGGGTACATCTTAGGAGCCAGGACCTTACCCTGGACTAAGATGCCCTCTAGACCCCTCCTGACAAGATCACACTCAACTGTGACAAGATCTGAAGGGGAAGTGAGTTGGGAGGTGAGGGGCCAGGGCTTTTGCTTGGTATTGACCAACAAGTGCAGAACTACAAGGTCACGGCAGGGCTGCCAGTAACGGAACTGTCTGCTGAAGGGTCAACACTCTTAGGAAGGTGGATGAATCCAGGTCTTTACAACATATGACTCATGATCCCAGTATTCAGAACAAAACCAGACACACAGAGAAATGGGAAAATGTGACACATAACCCAGAGGAAAACAGTCAAAGGGGACTGAAAATGAGATCGCTCAGATGTTGGACTTAGCAGACAAAGATTTTAGAACAAACTGAGGACTGTTTAAAGAATTAAAGGGCAACATATTAAGAAGATGAGAGGAGTATATGGTGCTAAAGAGAGAACAAAGAGGGAATTTCACGGATAAATGGAAACTATAAAAAGGAACCAAATGGAGATTCTGTGACTCATTAAACAGGCTTAATGAAGATGGAAGTAGAAGAGGAAAAAGTAATAAACTGGAAGAATAATTGATGGAAAAATTTCAACCTGTAGACACAGGAAAAGACTGAAGAAAACCGAACAAAGCCTCAGAGACGAATGAGATAACAGAATACGGCCAAACATAAGTATAATTGGGGTTACAGACAGAGAAGTGTGAGATTGGAGTGAGGGAAAATGTTTGAGGGAATAATGGTCAAAAACTTCCCAAACTTGTTGACATCCAATTTACGGATGAATCTGAGCTGCTCAGACAACTCTAAGCAGAGCAAATATGCAGTGAAGCCCTTCACAGTCCAGTGCTGGAAACCAAAGATAGAGAGAAAAATCTAGAAACAGTCAAGAAAGAAGGAACGTATGTACAGGGAACCATGGTGAGAATATCAGCGACTCCGAGAAAACTGAGACCAAGAGAAAGTGGAACAACATCTCTAACATGAAAGAAAAAACTGCCAACCAAGAATTATATATCCAGTGGAAATGTTCTTCAAAAAGAGGAAGGGCTGAAGACACCTTCAGATCATGAAAACTGAGATAATTCATCAGCAGCAGACCTCTTTCAGAGAAATACCGTAGACATGTCCTTCAGAGTGACGGGAAATGACACCAGAAGGAAATGCAGATATGCAGAAAGGATTAGACAGTCTCAGAAATGGTAAATAGGTGGGCAAATATAAAAGCGTTTACATTTTTACTTGTTTTCTCATAATTTACTTAAAAGACAACTTACTAAAGCAGGAAATATTAACACAGGGTGGGGTTTATAATGCTCATGTAAGTAGAAGATGAGATGGTTGGATGGCATCACCGATTAAATGGACACGGACTTGGGCAAACTTCAGGAGATAGTGAGGGACATGGAAGCCTGGTGTACGGCAGTCCATGGGGTTGCGAAGAGTCAGACACGACTTGGCAACTGAACAAGAAGTAGAAAATGTGTAAGACTCACACAGGGGAGAGAGCTGTGTTAGTGAAAGTATACTATGGTAAGGCTCTTACATTTGTGATTGTACATTTAACATGTGTGAGTTTTACTGAATATAAATTATGCTTCAATAAAGTGGATTTTAAAAAGTCAAATATGGAAGTATCCCCTTCCTTTCATTGGTCCCACTTGGAGCCTGAGGAAGTTGGACCCATAGAAATACCAGGAGCAAAAATTTGCTAAATGCATCTTACGCACTGACCACAATTCTAAATGCTTTGCAAGCCCTTGAGTATTGAATCCTGACAACCACTCCTCGAGGTAAGTGCAGTTTCAACCCCCATTATCGATCGATCAGGACGCAGAGGCACACAGCTAACAGGTGGTGGCTCTGGGGACTTGAGCCTAAGGAGTGGGACCTCAGTGCCAGCATCCTTGGCTGCTCGTCATCTGGAGCTAGCCAGAGGGAACAGACCCAGTGTCACAGGTGTTTGGGCTCATGTTCTTCGAATCGATCACTTCACGGGACACTGACTTCACTGTGTCTTCATTTCCGCTCCCCTCATTTTTCTTTCCAGTATTTATGGGTCACTTGTAAGTGTGAGTGGCCTTTATTATGACCATTATTTTAAATCAGGTGACAGTCACCTTACTGTTGTCTGTAATTTCAGGTTTGGGATTTCCACAGAAGGGCCAGGCGTTGAAGAGAATCAATGACAGGGCTTCCGGAGTTTAGGAAGCTCTGTCTCCAGTGTAACCGACACCATCCACCACAGTCCTGGGTACGAGGTCAGTGTTTGGGGAACTGCCCTGTCTGGACTGATGGCCACCGTGATGGGTGCCCCCCGAGGGTCATTCCCTGCCTGGGACTCAGGCTAGAATTAGTGATTCCAAAGAAGTTCTCAGCTCACTGCTGTTCTCTGTTACCGAAGCACAGGACAATACTGCTCAGAAGAACTTCAGGGCTGAGATAGTTTAACCCTCGTTTCCCAGAGCGAAAACTGCAGGTTGAGGTTAAAGGGCAGGTTACATGGCTGACCAGACTCAGCTCCCTGCTGTCCGCACTGCAGGCCCAGAGTGCTCCCACTCTCCTGGGGCCCTCAGGGAAAAGAGAACGGCTTCTCCTCAGCCCATGTGGCCAGGGCTCAGGGACCATCGTAAGGCAAATGCAGCAACACCTGAAGTATTGCTTGTGCCCGTCTCGAGAGCCAGGTGGGTGCCTGTGTCCAGCTGTGTCTCCTCCAGTGGCAGAGGCCAGTTTGCTGTAGGGGGTGACCCTGCCCTGGAAAATGGCCTGAGTCCATCTCTGTTCATGGCTCTGGGAGAAGCACTTGGGCCGCGTATGCCTGCCTGTAAATTAGGGCTAAAGCCCTGTCTTTCTGGACCACTGGGCCGGCCAGCCCACCAATGAAGCTCGTGGAGGCCAAGAGCCTGACTCAGACACCCAACTCTGCACTTAGCAGGTGGTGACCCGGACATTTGCCACCACCTGCATTCTGTTCTCGAATCGGAAAGGGACATTTTCCTCCTGGGGAAGTCTGTGCATCTCAAAAAAAAAGGTTAAGTTTCTTGGTCCCTGGGAGTTTTTAAGCTTATTCAGGTAGAGCATAAACAGTCGGGACTTCCTGGTTTGGTTGCTTGCACCACTGATACTCAGTAACTTGTCCATCAGACTCTACTGCAGCATGCCTGGAGCAGAGCAGACAAGCCTCAGCTACACAGCATGTCCTGAGAGTGTCAGCCGGTTCCTACACCCACAGCAAGACCCACCCCTGACCCCTCACCTCCCTGTGCGTGTCAGTTATCCTACCTCTTTGTCCTGAGGCTCCAGATACCCCTCCTTACCTACCCTTCAAGGCCTTTCCTCCTCCTCCAAAGAGTGCCACCTCCTCCAGGAAGCCTGTCCTGATTGCTACCTGCACTTCCCAGAGTATGGAGTCCCCCAGAGCAGACTGGTCACAGAACTCATCTGCTGGTTTTTTTTTTTTTGCACATCTCTATTTTTGTTCTACACCATCATTTCTATGAATGTTTTTTCTTTGACACTTCAGTCTCTCTGAGGAGACACTTAGTGTCTGACTCACCTCTGTATCTGCTGTGAGGCTATAAAAGTCCTCTATGAAGTAGGCATTCAGTGGGTTTTGTTGAAGAAATTAATACATGACTCTTCGGCTTGTACCCTCACCATCATCTCTCACCCTCCGTGTCTGTGATCCTGAGACCATGGCATTTAATACACATATGGACACAGAGAGTAATGGAAACTTCGTGGGCTTGGGCTTCCAGGTCCTGCAAACCACCCAGTCAGCATATTTGCCACGGAAACAACACCTGCGTGTTCAGCTGCACGGTGCACAGTTGCCATGAAGCTCGAATAACATAGAAGAAAAAGCCCTTTGGAAACACTAAAGAAGGCACCCGGGGAAGGAAGGTCTTTAGCCCCAGAGTCACTTGGGGGTGCTGGTGCTCTGCCCCCACCACGTGGAGCCTGTGCTCGGCCACGAGGGGCCCAGCTCCCCCACAAAGACTGACCAGGCGTTTTGTAGATGATGGTAGGTGACGAGAATATGGTAGTGAACAACACAAAACCTGGTTGCTCTGGTGAGGTGAGGGGTGCGAAGTAAATAAACAAAGGAAGAGGGTGGAGGGTGAAGCGGGGGAAGAAAGCAGAGAGGGACGGAGGGCAGAGCAGTGGGACAGACCCCTGGGAAGGTGCCATTTCTGTGGACACCAAGGGGTTGAGGCCAGCCAGGGGCCATCCAGATGGAAGTCCTGCCGCGTGCATCCTGACAGACTCATTGTCACCAGCCTTCTCGTTCCCTGAGCTTGGCCTACTGAGTGATGGCTGACTGACCAGGAAAACGCCATAATTTCAGCTTTGCTAAAAGGTCTTGGATCTCAGCCGTCAGGTGCGCGCTTTCCATTCCTAGTGCCCAGCGGTTAAGGCCAGGCAGAGGGGATCTGCTCACCTGTGCTGTGATACCATGTCTACACTCCCTCTGAGTTAACACAGGCCACCACTGCCCAGGGTCCCCACTCCTGCCATCGTCCATCCAGGGAGTGCCCCCACCCTGAGTAGAGACCAGGCCAGGCACCGGGCAGATGTCAGAGAGTACAGGGCATGTCTGGGCTTCCAGGGGCTTACGAAGTAACTGCAGAGGCAGGTACGAGGGTAAAATGTCTAAGACATTGGGGGTTACGTACTTGGAACGCCTTACAGGAAGTCGTGCATGTGGTGAGGAGAGCTGGTCTGAGTCACGAGCCTGGTCCCCCCGACCGTGGCCAGTTCAGTTACTCTAGGAGGATGTTTCCACCATTGTGTGCAGGTGTGGCAGGGACTGGACAAGTTAATACAAGGTCCCCGTGTCCCTACAATTTTGCACCCAGGCAGGTTTCACCTGCCAAGCAGGACAATGTCACCAGGTTGGTGGCAATGCAGGTGTAAAGGTGGGGGTGCAGAGAGCCCCTGCCTTCCTGGCCTGGCCCCATCTCCAAGCTAGTCTGGCTGTAGCCTGGTTTGGGGACCCCCTCTGCCTTGAGTTAGAGGTCAGAAGCTGAGTGGATGGTGACACGTCCCAGCACCCACATCCTATTTCAGGTTCAGGGACCACCAATGAACAAGGAGTGGAAGGACTTCTCAGAAAGTGGACTTAGCCTGCAGCAGGTTGGCCTGGGCTTTGCTGCAGTGGATGTTGGGAGCCCGACCTTCTGTGTGCAGGGCTGGGGGCTGCTCTGCAACGGGGTGGGGTGGGGGGCTCCTGCAGGATTGGGGATGAGGAGCTGATCCCGGCCCATCCCCTGATGGACAGTCTCTCCCACACCCATCTGCCCAACTCAGGCCAGTACCCTCCACCCTCAGGGAAAGCCAGCTCTCGCTTCGACAGGCGGCAGATCCAAAAATAGGGCTTTTGAGGCTGGAGACACCCCACGTGACATGAAAGGAGGAGAGGTTGGGAGAGGTGGTAAAATGGGACTTTTTGAACATCCACTGATGCTTTTCTGATTGTTCTTTGAAAAAAAATACAGACGGTAGAGATAATCCTGTCAGCTCTGTGCCCTGAGAGCCTGGGGGATTAGCTCTCTGCTCTTCTGCTGCAAACGTGTTTAAATTCCCAGCTCCGGGGGCTGGGGGTGGGGGCCAGGCTGCTTAGATGGCCACAGGGTCTTCTCTGTGCCGCTGTCTCAGCCAGGGGGCATGTGAGCAGGAGCCATGGGGGGCTTTAATGGACTCACATTGGAGCTGGGGTCTTTACAGCAAAGGGTCCCATTCAAGGAAACCCTCCGTGTATAACAAACTAGATTCCTTGGCAACTCAGGATGGGTGAGCGGGAACAGTGGAGAGGTCACATGGCTGAACGGATGAGCTACTTACTTGGGACCCCGGACACCAACCGCAGGGGCCGCAGCACACGGAATGCCCTCAGGGCCTTCACGTCGAATCCAGCACCCTTCCCTCCCAGGGCATTGGCCCCATCGGCTTTGGTCGCTTGCTCTAAGATCGCGCTGAAAAGCCTGGAATAGAAGGAGAGAGGGAACATCAGGACATCCTGCTTGCCTAGCGGGGCTCCGACCTCTCCAGGGATGCCAGGCAGTGGGGTTTGCAGGCAGCTCCAGCCAGGAAAGTCTGGGTGTGCGGGAGGGTCTGACTCTCATCAGATGACCCACCTCAAGGTGGGTCCCACCTGCCCGGAGAGGGAGGCCTTGGCAGCCTAGTGCTGGCATTAAGCTTGGTTTTCGGGCATCGGCAGTGTGGGCAGAGCGTCAGGCAGGCAGGGGCTGCTGCCAGGGCCTGTCCCTCCTTGGTGCCCTCTGCCCCTCACGACATCCAGGCTTGTGTGCCCGGGAACCACATTCCTTCCTGACAAGCCCCTGGCTTTGACCTGAACCTGAGCAGAAACAAAGGATCCTTCGGGAATTGATGTGGTACCACAGGTACAAGGATGGGAGACTGGCTTAGAAGCCTCAGGGCCCCCCGAGACCCTCGCAGCAGGTATGGCTGGTGGACTGATAGGGACACAGCTGACAGACACGCGTTCAAGAGAGGGCGCTGAGAAGGGGGGTGAGCGGCTTCCCTTCGGTCTGTTTTGTGCTCGGGCACCTGAGCAGGCTGCCTGCACAGCGGGGGCTGCAACCAGAAGTTCTGACGAGTCGCCTGGACCGATGTCTGACATCCTTCCTGCTCTAGGCGTCCTTCAACCCAGCTTGGCAGCTGGACGGTTCTCTATGTTAGCTGGTGATGCCTCTGATCCAGGCAGGGGTGGCCAGGGTTGGGGGGAGCCAGGTTCTTTCTCCACAGGGAAGACTTCTTTCTACTGAAACTGAGGAAAACAGTCTGCACGTCTGTTGAATAACATCCCCAATCTAAACCAGATTTGGTTCCTAGAATTTCCTGGAAGAAAAGAACACTCTTATCGATGTACAAGATGTCCACAAATATTATTCAGGGAGGGGATCGGAGACTAAACAGCCTTCTCCTCTGTCAACCCTGAAGGGGTAGAAAGTTCGGGACTGGGTCTTGAAGGTATCTGCTCGCAGAGGCCAGTATGCTGCTTCTCATTCAGACACGGTGGAGGCGAAAACACTGCTTCGTGCCCCCCGCCATCCAGGGCTGGGAGCACATGGGGATGTTTGTGGGGGGGTCATCTCCAGGCGGTTCCCCTCGCCGGACTGTGTCTGTCAGTTCCTTAGCCCAACATTCGAGCTTATCAGAGTGGACAACAGTCTCTGGAGGGCCTATGAGCTGAGAGGCAGGGCTCGTACTGGGAGGGAGATGGAGCCACAGTGAAGGCCCTTGAGGCTGCAGCAGATGGTCGGAGAGGATGCATTCTACTGAGGGCTCCTGGGTGCCCAGTGGGGGCGGGGGAGGGCTCCTGGGTGCCCAGTGGGGGCGGGGGAGGGCTCCAGGGTGCCCAGCGGGGGCGGGGAGGGCTCCAGGGTGCCCAGTGGGGGCGGGGAGGGCTCCTGGGTGCCCAGTGGGGGCGGGGAGAGCTCCTGGGTGCCCAGTGGGGGCGGGGAGAGCTCCTGGGTGCCCAGTGGGGGCGGAGGAGGGCTCCTGGGTGCCCAGTGGGGGTGGGGAGGGCCCCTGGGTGCCCAGTGGGGGCAGGGGAGGGCTCCTGGGTGCCCAGTGGGGGCGGGGGGGGCCCCTGGGTGGGAAGGGGGAGGGGAGGGCTCCATGGGCAGCTGGTGGGGGTGGGGGGGTGTAGCTCACAGGACTCTGAGGTTCAGCAGCTGTGTCCCCACTGTTCCTAGGAGATGCTTCCACTTCCAAAAGGAATGGGGCACGTTGGGGGTGGGCATGTCCAGGTAAAGGGTTGGGAGAGGGGGAGTGGGGTGGGGGTGGGCATGGCAGAAGAGAGGTGACTGGGCCACACCCTCCGTGGGGGTGCTGTGTGCCACATTTTGAGTTAGAAGGATGGGTTGAGACCAAGACTGTATGGAGAGCCCTGAAAACGAGCAACTTGGGGAGGAGAAACCAGGTACCGAGTGTGCGATCAGTGGGAAAAAGCCAGAGGGCCTCGGTGGACCACAGGTGAGCCAGGGCTGGCATCATGGCCTCCATGTTGTGAACAGTCAGGTGGAGGCACTTCTGCAAGGGTGCTGAGTCTGGATGCCTCTCTCCCGTCTGAAGTCTAACAGCCCGGCCTGGCCAGATGGGACTGGGATCTGGGCTGACCCGAGAGCCATCTACTCAGCAGGAGGAGCAGAATCCACGCAAGCAGAGACGCAGCAGGGGCCCTGTCTGAGGTCGGGACCCTGTTCGGGGTCAGGGCCCTGTCCGAGGTTGGGCCCAAGTTGGGGCCCTGTCCGGGGTCGGGGTCCTGTCTGTCTGAGGTCGGGGCACTATCTGATTTGGGGCCCTGTCCGGGGTCGGGGCCCTGTCCAAAGTCAGGGCCCTGTCTGTCTGAGGTGGGGGCCCTGTCCAATTTGGGGCCCTGTCTGAGGTCGGGGCCCTGTCCGAAGTTGGGGCCCTGTCTGAGGTCGGGGCCCTGTCTGTCCGAGGTCGGGCCCTGTCCGAAGTTGGGGCCCTGTCCGAGGTCGGGGCCCTGTCTGGGGTCGGGGCCCTGTCTGTCTGAGGTCGGGGCCCTGTCTGTCTAAGGTCGGGGCCCTGTCCGAGGTCGGGCCCTGTCCGAAGTTGGGGCCCTGTCTGGGGTCGGGGCCCTGTCTGTCTGAGGTTGGGGCCCTGTCTGACTGAGGTCGGGGCCCTGTCCGTCTGAGGTCGGGGCCCTGTCCGAGGTTGGGCCCTGTCCGATGTGGGGGCCCTGTCCGGGGTCGGGGCCCTGTCTGAGATCAGGGCCCTGTCTGTCCGGGGTCAGGGCCCTGTCTGTCCGGGGTCGAGGCCCTGTCTGAAGTCAGCCCGTATCTCCTGCTCCCACCCCACACAGAGGTGAAGGCCGTGGATGGGGCAGAGTGTGGCACAGACCAAGGCCAGTCCATCCTGCTGACGGGAGAAGATGCAGCTCCTCTCCCCGAGAGGCCCCTCTCCTCTGCCGGGCCCAGAAGCACCGCGTCTCAGTCCTGGGCTCTTCCTGCGAGTCTGTGAAAGGTTCCCAGGAGACTCAGGCCTCGAGGAAGACTCTGAATTGAAAAGGGTGCAGAGGCGTGAGGAGCAACTGGCCTAAAGGCCTTTGCCATGGTTTGCTGAGTCAGTTCAAGGCACTCATCGGTCATCTGTTCACCCAGTGGGAACAGAAGCAGCAGAACCTCTTGTAGAGCTGCTTCCTCACCCGACATCCACATGTGGCTAACAGTTCAGGAGTGTCCGTGTCCCTCATGTCTCCAGAGTGTCCCTTATGTTACTGCAAAGTGTGTCACACATAGGCCGGGCAAAAAGCACAGTAGTGAAAACCCTAACACCGCTGAGACACCCGCAAGAAGCCATCCAGATGCGCGGAGACAGGGTCTCGCTCCCACGTGGCCCTGACTTGCTCCGTCACTTCCTGCGGGAGAGGCCAGACGCCCATGGGCTGCGAGCAGGGTGCTCTCTGGGGAAGCCACCAGAGCAGCATCCGCCCCGGGTTGGCGGGGATGGTCCCCTAGATAAGAGCCCATTGGCACATGGACCTGACCCCGGAGGCTGTGGGGCTGGAGAGGACATGAGTACCAGGTGGGTTTGACATAGCACCAGGTCAGCCTTGAGGCATGGGGACCCTGCCCTGCGTGGATGGACAAGTGGTAGGAGCTTGGTCAACCGCACCTGCATCTCCAGCAGTACGTGCAGGCTTGTTTGTACCAACATTTGACAAAGACTCTTCCCCAAAGTTTCCGATGCCCCAACGAGGAGATCACGGCGCCAAGGCTTCCTGCAGATGCCGGCGCTGCTCTGCTTCTGAGCGTAGGTGGTGCCCGGCCTCCTCCCATATTTCTCTCACTGCTCTTTTCCTGAGAGGTGCGTCTGGTCCCATCCCCTGGCCCTTCCTAGTCCTGTTTTCCTCTAGCCCATCAGTCCCGGGCAGCCACTGAGTGAGGACCCTCAGTTGCAGGTAGGCATCTCGGCTCCTGTGTGCCAGTCGCCCCGCCCTCACAGTGGCTGCAGGGACACGTCCAGCCCAAACACACCTGCTCTGCCTCACCTCGGGGCGGGGGGGCGGTGGTGGGGTTGTCCAGGAACTCGGTCCAGGTGAGGCTGGAGACCGAATAAAAGACCTAAAGTTGAGGCTTCTCCTCGTCTGCAGAGAGGACCCTGGGCTCCAGCAGAAACCCTTGATTCACCTGTGTGAGTTTGTGCGGGTGTGCATGTGGGCGTGGGCGTGCAGACGGGAGCAGCACCAGGGCTGTTCCAGATAACAGCTCCCCTCCCTTTGCAGAAAGTCTGAATCCAGAGGGATTTTTAATAGATCCTCTGGTCTGGCCTGAAGCCCAGGGCCCTTGTGACCAAATCAGAAAGACACAGGTACGTGCGGAAGGGAAGGGGCTGCGCTGGCTGGCGGTGTGGGAGTTGGTACTCACCCGACAACCACGATGATAAAGTCTAGTAAGTTCCAGCCATTGCGGAGGTAAGCGTTGGGGTGAAAGAGGAGTCCGTAGGCTATGACTTTTAAAAATGCTTCCACAGTAAAAATGATGAGAAAGAGATACTCCACCCGCTCCTAGGAAACACAAGAGAGAAAGTCATCAGATTGGGGGGGCGGTCTGGAAAGTTCTGACCCCACAGGTCCCCCAGGCTGGTGGAGAAGGGGCCCCTCTGTGGTCGGATCAGGGCAGATGCTGGGAGGGACCCCTGCCACCCCCACAATCCCACGGTCCATTCCACAGGCATGCTCAGATCCACTAGTCTTCTAGTCTTAAAAGACAGAAATTAGGGTGGTGGGAAAACTGCACACCTTTGAGAAATCTTAATCAGTGAATACCTGCTTGAACTTCGCAGGAGAGAACTCAGGATGAGAGAGCTGAGGGAGGAGTTGGAAGCACAGAGAAAGTGCCACAGTTCTGAGTCACAAACCCAGGAGCTGCAGGCCAGCCTCCTGAAACCCAGAAGGGGAGTCTGGGAACCTCCAACAGTCAGGAGACAGAGGCAGCTGCCCACGCGCTCTGACCTTTCCTTCAGAAAACAAAACTCTTTGTCCAAAGACCAAGACCAGGCCAGCAGGGGCCCCAGTGTTCCCAGGATGGGGTGGGCACTGGGTGGGGGTGGGTGGGGTGGTCCTCCTCCCTCTCCACCCACTAAGAGAGCCCTGCTGCGGATGAGGCTCTGCTCCACGAGTCCACACTCGGCTCGGCTCCAGCCGACTCGCGGCTGATTCATCGTCTCCCCCCATCCCCCGCCCCAGCAGCTGCTCTCCAGCATGGAGCCGTCATGACCCCACTGGGCGGAGGCTGCCCGTGGCCTTCACACATGGGTGTTCGCTCTACAGGAGCCTTGGCCTCCAGGAGTCATCGACTCAGACCCCAGACCCACGGCCCCTCCTCGCGGGTCAGGAGGAGCTCACTGAAGACTCCCAGGTCCCACCCACTCAGCGGATGGGGCATCCTGGAGGACACACCATTTGCAGTCCACCCAGCTGGTGAATTGCTGGTTCACCACAACTCCCCTGCCCCCAAGCCCATCTTCCCCATCTCTGAGACACTAAGCCAGAGGTGGCCTTCTGAGCCCAGCTCAGGGTTTGGGAACGCAAAGTTGAAAAGGGCAGAACCCTGGGCCCTGCTCAGACAGACTGGAGGAGATCTGGCTGTGGGATCTGACCCAGCCTCCTCAGCACATGGGCCGCAGTTCCTCAATTCAGGTGCCCCAGAGGCTCCTGGAAAAGGTCTCAAATGTGTGCTTCCAGGCACCAAGGCCAGGAGACCCATTCTGGACTCGAGGCGGAGCTGCTGGTGCCAGACGCACGGGAGGTGGGCTCAGAGGGGAGCTGGGCTCATGGGAGTGGCTGGACAAGTGGGCCCTGGAGAGTTTGTTGTCAGAGGAGAGCTGGGGCTGGGCTCCACATCAAGGAAACTGTCTCCAGGCAGGAGTGACGGCGTCCCGTGTACAACCATGGGGTCTGAGAGACAAAGGAACTGAGAGATGATCCGAGCTACCTCCCTGCTTGAGAGACTGGGACACTGAGAAGGTGAGGCCTGGGAGGCACACGCCTGGGACCCAGGACCCGCTGGACTTCCTGACCCAAGGCTCGAGGTCCATCCATCTCTCTGCCTCCCTGGTCCCACTTATCCCCTAAGACACAGCGGGATAAGACCCCTGAGGCTTAAGGGTCTGAGCCAGAGCTGAAAAGGGCCCAGAAGTCAGGAAGATGGATCCAGACAAGGACCCAGGGAAGAAGCAGGTGCCAGACGCCAAGAAGCTCAGACACAGTGATCTGTGCGGTGGGTGTGTGTGTGTGAGTGTGTGTGTGTGAGTGTGTCAGTGAGCATGTGGCACTGCTTTTGTGAGCAGCGCTGTGTTCCCCCGACGTTAGAGGTATGAGAGTCCTTACAGAATTCATTCCAACCCCCTCTTCAAAACCAAAAAACAAACAAGAAAGCGTAAGCAAGTGAAACAGCTTGGTCATCCTTTCAAAACACCGTTATGTTGCTATAGAAACATCCGGGGGTGGAGAACGGCATGACTGAGGAAGCTGATGCCTTGGTGCCTCTGGGCCTGTGAGTTCACGACTCCTTGCGGCCTCCTTGGGCTTGAGTCCTGGGGGTCACTGTGCCCTGAGGGTATGCTGAGGTTCAGCAGGGACCCCCTGTTTCTTTGATCTTGGGAACTGGTTGAAATGTGTGCAGACCCACTAAAAACAAGCACCGAGCCCTGTGATGCTGAGAATGTGCCCCGGCCTATGCGGGGTCAGCGGGAGCTTCCTGATCTGTGCCGAGGGAGCGCAGGTACCCAGGAAAGGCTGACGTCCCAAGTAGAGGGAGTGCGGAGGGCTTGGCCCCCTCCCACAGCTGTGGAGCCCACCAGGGCAGCAAGGCCTAAACCCAGTCCTCCTGGCACTGCTTCCTCAGCTGTGAGGGGTGAGGGTCTGGGGCTGAGGGTGGCGAAAGCCAGGGGATTATCTCCCAGCTTCTGTTCTCCCCGTCTGGACGGGGAGACAGCTCCCTAAACAGTCTTCCAGGCAGGGGTGACGGCGCCACTCCTGTCCCTGCAGTATGCTGCTGCTCTGACTCGTGGATATAAACCCGATGGCAGACGGGACAATGAATTCTGGGGCCACAGAGACCCTGGACGCAAGCCACCTCTACCTGCTGGCCTGTCCGCGCCCCCCCCCCCCCCCCGCCAACTCCAGTAGACGCTGCTCAGCCATCACCGTGAACTCACCTGCTGGCCCACATCACGACCTCAGCATCCTTCTCAACACAGTGACCATCTATCCATTGGTGCCGGCTTACAGGCTGTCCCCTCCCTGCCGGATGCACAGAGTGGCCACACAGTTTATCACCCAAACAAGGGCAGCTTTGAGGGTGAAAGAGAGCCTGTGACTAATTCACGGGGACACAGTGCGTCGGGGTTATCCCAGATGAGTTAGAGGCTGTGGTCACCCCAATTCCACCTCAGTGAGGCTCGCAAAGTACCCACCCACTCCTTGTAGGTAAACCCACCTGAGGAAGCTTGAGAGCGCCTTCCTACAGGATGGCCATGGTGGAGGATGGGGGGGACTTGGGGAAGGAGAGGGGTGTCTTGGTGAGGAAGGACAAGGCCTGCCTCAGGGTCACAGACTTGTCTGCAGAGGTGCCATCCCCACTGGGCTGTTCCCCTCCCCCGCCCCGTGGTCCCTGGCACCAGCCCCCTGCCCTGGTAGCACCAGCCCATCACCTTCCCATGAAAGCCTGCGTCTGCTCCCCGCCTCTGCCTCACAGTGAATAATTGGTTCTACAGTAGCTTAATGAGCCAGTTACGAACGCATTTGGGTGTCTTACGGAGGCAGAATCACCTTGTTTACTCCTTGGTAATTAAATCAGTTACATCTGATTTCTGCTTGGGGAGATTTATGGGCATTTTCTGTTTCTAGGTGGCAAAATTGAAAAATGCGTCTAATTACTGATGGATTTCCCTCAAGAAGAGAAGCAGAGAGCAGTATTTCACTCACTGCCAAGTTCACTGCATCTTAGCACAAGGATGGAGGATGATGGGAAGGCTAGGGACCATCCAGGACAAGTGAGGAGAGAGGACGGGAGTGCAGACACGCAGGGAGGGAGGCCCTCTCTTCTAACAGCCGGGACTTGGCCACTAGCTGTTCTGCTTGGGCCTTAGAAACCTGACTGGTCCTCTCAGACAACCCCCTTTCCTAAGGGGAATCCCATTCGTCCCTCAATAAATCAATTGCGACTATGGGGTTTTCAGAGGCTGGACGCTTCAGGTGGGAAGGTCTGACCAGGTATGGCCTCTCAGTTGCTTTGTGACTTTAGCCAAGTAAGTCTTTTATTCTTTGCCTTCACGTGTTCTCACTTATGAAGCAGAGTTTTCAAGTTACCGAATTGCTGGGTTGATTGAAAATATTAAAAATATTATCATCACAATATGTTTTATAAACACATATAAGTTCCCTGAAAAGGGTTTTGCTCAGTTTTACATTTTCTGGCCTTTGAGTTGGGAGGATGAGAAAAATAATATGAGCATTTTATTTAAAGGTAATAGGGACTCCCTAGGAGTCCAGGGGCTAAGACTCCATGCTTCCAGTGCAGGGGGCCTTGGTTCAATCCCTGGTCAGGGAACTGGATTCCCCATGCGGCAACCAAGACCTGGTGCGGTCAAATAAAAAACCAAATGTTAATACTTGAAAAAGGCAATGAAAGTGACTTCTTGGAATTAAAACTCCGTCACCAGATACAGTTTACAGTTTTGGCTATTAGGCCATTTTTAGTCTAATTCAGGATCTGGCTGAAATGAGTGTTTCCTACACTTTGGTAGCAGATGGGACCGAGGTCTGAGGGCACACGTCTTGCTCCAGAGCTGCCCAGAGTCCCCTACCCTCACATTCCATCCTCACAATGACCGTCAGAAACGGTATATTTTCTGCAGGTGAGGAGGCCCTGGGGCTCAGCGGATCCAAGCCGGGGGTCTCGCTCTGAGTCCCATGGAAGGCCTGGCTCTGCTTGGCACCCCCAGCAGAGGCTTGATGGGGAGCAGGCCATGTCCACCTGCTGGACCTTGTGCGTTCTCGAGAAGCAGTCACCTTGCTCCAAGTTTATGGGCCACACCAAGGGCCTTGGCAGTCAGGCCCTGCTGACCCTCTCCTCCATGTGGCCCAGCCCACAACCCACCTCAGTGCTGAGACCCCAACTAGGTTGAGAAGCCTCTGTTCAGGGGGGGCACGCTGCTTCTCTGGGCCTCAGTTTTCTAATCTGTGAAATGAACGCTGCTTCCTTCCTCTGCCCGGCCATGAGAAATCATGGAGAGCTCAGTGTCTGGTGCATACGTGTTTCCCAGGAGTCCGCAGACCACAAGGGGCTCCAGGGCGGGCTCGAGGGTGAGGTGTCCCTCAGGTTGGTGACCTCAGAGCAGTTACCTCTGTAGCTGGTGGAGCCGGATGGTCACCCCAGCTTTCTGGGAAGCCTCCGGGCCCAAATAACTCCAGAGGGTGCCTGGAGCATCCATACCCCTCAACTCACAGGGCCTTTTCAAGGAAATGAGATTTTAACTAAAGCAGGACCTTCTGCTCCATGGGAGGGCGATCCATTAGCAGGGGTCAGCATCTCTGATTAGCAGCAGTAACAGCCTGTTCCCCTGTGCTGACCTCTTGGGGAACCTGGGCCCCATCCAGAGATGAGGTTAACTGGGGCTGGGACAGGCCCGGGGATGAGCACGTCAGCGTGTTATGGAAATGACCAGACCCCAGGTTCAGGCAGGTATAGACACGCTGGTGGGGCAGGAGTTCTCACAAAGGGCGGTGCAGCCTCTATGTGGACAGGATGACTCTCCTGGAAAGTCAGGAGTGTGGAGAACCTGGGTTTGAGTCCAGCCTCTGCTCTCTTTGGCTGTGTGGGCTCTGGTCCACCCCTTAGTCTCTCTGACCCCCAGGGTCCTCGTTCACAAAGCATGATGCCAGTGATGCTTTTCAGAGGGTTGTGATGAAGATGGGTGGAGTCTGGTGTGTGGCCCTGACGCTCACAGCAGGTGCCAGGTAAGCACGGCTGCCCCTCCCCTGCTCCATGGGGGTCACCAGCCAGACTCCCACCTGTCCTCCCGCCCTGTTGTGTTAGGTGAGGCTCAGGGCATGGTGTTGGGAGCCCTGTCTCTGAAGGGAGACCACCTGGCTTTATATCCAAGTGCTGCCATAAAGATCAGAGCAGAAATAAATGAAACAGGCAATTAAAAAATCATAGAAAGGATGAATGAAATTAATAGCTGATTCTTTGAAGAGATAAAATTCATAAACCTTTGGCCAGACTCTTTGGGGAAAAAACAGAGAGGGCTCAAATGAGTAAAATCAGAAATGAAAGAGAAGTTACAACCCACACCACAGAGATACAAAGGATCATTAAGACGTGACTATAACTGAGTATGCACCAATAAAATAGAAAACCTAGAAGTGGAAAAATTCCTAGAAATATATAATGTTCCAAGACTGAATCAGGGAAAGACAGAAAATATGAACAGACCAATTACCAGAAATGAAATTGACCAATTACCAAAACGAAAGTCCGGGACCAGATGGCTTCACAGGTGAATTCTACTAAACATTTAGAGAAGAGTTAACACCCATCCTTCTGAAACTGTTCCAAAAAATTGCAGAGAAAGGAATGCTTCCAAAATCATTCTGTGAGGCCACCATCACCCTGATACCAAAGCCAAACACAGCACACAAGATGGAAATTGCAAGCCAATATCACCGATGGACATAGATCAAAAATCATTAACAAAGTATTAGCAAACTGAATCCAACAATACATTTAAAGAATCCCAAACCATTGTCAGAGCTTCCCACGTGGCGCTAGAGGTAAAGAATCTGCCTGCCCATGCAGGAGACATAAGAGACACGGGTTCTATCCCTGGATTGGGAAGATCCCCTGGAGGAGGGCATGCATTCTTGCCTTTGCCAATACCGGAATACTGCCATTCCAGTATTCTTGCCTGGAGAATCCAATGGATGGAGGAGCCTGCTGGGCTACGGTCCATGGGGTCGCAGAGAGTCGGATATGACGGAGCGACTAAACAACAACACAAACAACATCCTACTGAACAGTGGAGAGCCAAAGGCATTTCCTTAAGATGAGGAAGCCCACTTGCCACATTTACTCAGCATAGTATTGGAAGTCCTGGCTACGGCGATCAGAGAAGATAAAGTAGGAAAAGCAATCCAAATTGGAAAAGGGAGAATTAAAACTGTCACTGTTTGCAGACGACATGATACTATACATAGAAAATCGTAAAGCCACCGCCAAAAATCGACTAGAGCTCATCAATGAATTCAGCAAAGCTGGAGGATACAAAATTAATATACAGAAATATATTTGTAACTTGGAGTATAACCTTCAAAAATTATGAATCACTACGTTGTACTCCTGAAACTAACATAATATTGTATATAAGCCATGTGCTGTGCTGTGCTAAGTCGCTCAGTCATGTCCAACTCTTTGCCACCCCACGGACTGCAGCCTGTCAGGCTTCCTCTGTCCATGGGATTCTCCAGGCAAGAATACTGGAGTGGGTTGCCATGCCTTCCTCCAGGGGATCTTCCCGACCCAGGGATCAAACCCCGGTCTCTCGCATTGCAGGCAGATTCTTTACTGTCTGAGCCACCAGGGAAGCCCAGACCTCAATTTAAAAAGTAAAATAAAAATTGTCAACAGTGCTAGAGAGGAAAACTGGAAGACGAAAAGGAGGAAAAAGGCAGAATAGCCAGGAAGAGAAGATGCACAAGAGCAGGAAAGAAGTGTGATATCACTGGAGTCTACACGCAGAACGAAGTCCTGAAGTTACGCCCATGAAGCCCGGGGTCTGCCCTCAGAGACCCCGTGTGTAGTGGGAGCCCCCCATGGTGCACAAAGGGGGACGTGTCCAACAGGCCTGGGAGAAAGGGCCTGCAGGGTGTGAGGCTTGGATCCTCTGGGGAGAGCTGACCATTTCTCTACCTTCTGTGCAGAAAGCAAGCCAGTGACCTGGACCCTCTGTCTGACCACAGCCAGGTTCCCACTGACCTCTGGCTCCTGTGGCTGGAAGTCCCCATGTGACTCCAGGGTGGCTGCACCCAGCCAGAGTTCAGAGCACCAGCAGCCTCTGGCCTGATGCCCTCCCCTGAGTCACTGCTCTTGGCTGCCACCCTCTCCCACCCCTACCCCACAGCCCAGGGTCTGGGGAGACAGGATCTCTGGGCTGGGCCAGAATCAAACAGCCCGTGGACAGGTCAGATGTCTGGCCTCAGGGACCCGAGTTCTGATGCAGTCCACGGACAGTCAGCACTCTGGGGCCTGCAGCTGAAGAAGCAGCGCCCTGGTCAGAGTAGCCAAGTGGGGGGTAGGGTCAGAAGGGACAGAGGCCATCACAACACGGCGAGGCCTGCATGAAGCTGTTATACCAGTGAGCTTGGGCGCCCCTTTCCAACACCAGCCAGAGGCAAAGGGCACCTCGGGCTCTCCCAGGATCCAGGCCAGACACTAGGCCCCCGGACCGGGTGGCGTCTGTGATCTGGGAAAAGTGATGAATGTCTAGAGGACCAGCCTTTCCTCTGAGATGGGTCCGGTTGGAGCTCCCACTCGACACTCATGCATCCCAGGTGGCATCTACACCCCGGGGAGTCACCCGGCACAGGGGAGCAGGGTCGTCATCGGCACAGGGGGCTGGCGTCCTCCCCAGAGTTCACATCTCAGGAAGTACCCGCTCCCAGGTGCTGGCTCACCAGGAGCCTGGACGGTGGGTCAGTCTTCTTATAGGAGACACTGAGGGGTAAGGACAGTAGAGGCGGCTGGAGCAGCCACCACTGTGGACGCTCGCAGTTAACACGCTCCCATCCCCGGGGGCTGGTCTCAGGTACCATTGCCACCACAGGTGAGGAGCCCGAGGATCCGCGAGGTCAAGCAGCCTGTCCAGGGCCCACAGGCGGCCGATGCCTGGCCCAAGGCTTGAGCTCCAACCATCCAGTTTGCCTGTGTGGCCTCAGGCAGGGTGGGCCCCAGGAGCTTGGTCTCCTATCCCTCACAGTCTCCACTGGAAATCCTATATTCAAATAATGGCCAAACCAGCAGGATGCGGGAGCATTACAGATGGAAGGAGGGAGCCCTTCTCCAGCCCGGGGCAGGTGTGGCAGGCTGGGACCACGTGGCATGGGACCTGGGAGAGATGACGGCATGGCCATCTCCAGCCCGAAGCAGTGGTCAAGGCACAGACCCAGCAGTTGCGGTCCCGCCGTGCGTGGTTCCAGGACGGCAGGCTTTGGAGCAGCGGCAGAGCATCCATCAGAGCTGAGCCGACACACGTCTGTGCCAATAAATGAACATTTCCATCTCAGGTGGCTTTATCTGACAGGCACCATCAATTCACACAGCAATTTATGCAGCCGAGGGGAAAGGTGCGGGGGGCATGGGCAGGGTTGGGGGAGGATGGGGGGCCAGCCTCACCTGTCAGGTTGCATTCACTCATTTTGCAATCACTCACTCGTTCACTCAGTCATTTATACACTCAGCCACTCATCCCCTCACTCACTCATTCATGCAGCACTCATCCCCTCACTCACTCATTCATGCCGCCACTCATCCCCTCACTCACTCATTCATGCAGCACTCATCCCCTCTCTCATTCATTCACTCAGCCACTCATCCCCTCACTCATTCATTCATGCAGCCACTCATCCCCTCACTCATCCCTCACTCACTCATTCATGCAGCACTCATCCCCTCTCTCATTCATTCACGCAGCCACTCATCCCTCACTCACTCATTCATGCCGCCACTCATCCCCTCACTCATCCCCTCACTCACTCATTCATGCAGCCACTCATCCCTCACTCACTCATTCATGCCGCCACTCATCCCCTCACTCACTCATTCATGCTGCCACTCATCCCCTCACTCATCCCCTCACTCACTCATTCATGCAGCCACTCATCCCCTCACTCACTCATTCATGCCGCCAATCATCCTCTCACTCATCCCCTCACTCACTCATTCATGCAGCCACTCATCCCCTCACTCACTCATTCATGCAGCCACTCATCCCCTCACTCATCCCTCACTCACTCATTCATGCAGCACTCATCCCCTCTCTCATTCATTGACGCAGCCACTCATCCCTCACTCACTCATTCATGCCGCCACTCATCCCCTCACTCATCCCCTCACTCACTCATTCATGCAGCCACTCATCCCTCACTCACTCATTCATGCCGCCACTCATCCCCTCACTCACTCATTCATGCTGCCACTCATCCCCTCACTCATCCCCTCACTCACTCATTCATGCCGCCACTCATCCCCTCACTCACTCATTCACGCCGCCAATCATCCCCTCACTCATCCCCTCACTCACTCATTCATGCAGCCGCTCATCCCCTCACTCACTCATTCATGCAGCCACTCATCCCCTCACTCATCCCCTCACTCACTCATTCATGCAGCCACTCTTTCCCTCACTCACTCATTCATGCAGCCACTCTTTCCCTCACTCACTCATTCATGCAGCCACTCTTTCCCTCACTGACTCATTCATGCCACCACTCATCCCCTCACTCACTCATTCATGCCGCCACTCTTTCCCTCACTCACTCATTCATGCCGCCACTCTTTCCCTCACTCACTCATTCCCTCACTCACTCATTCACTCATTCATTCAGTCATTTATTCACTCACTCATTCTCCAGAAGAGCCTAGGTGGGTGCAGGTCTAGGCTGGCCAGCCTAGGCTAGCCTAGCTGGCCTGTGTTACAGAATGTCTTTCCCGCAGCCTCTTAGCTTATATTATAAAGATCACCTACATTTTGAGTTGTTAGATTTGGGCAAAACGGCACGTTCCCCAGTCTTTCCTTGGTGCTGTCCCATCTTACCCACCTCGTGACACTGCTGTGTAGAAGTGTGTGCTGGGTCACAGTTGGCAGATTAGAGACCCCCCTGGATCAAACACTCTCTTTTCCTTCAAAATAGTCCCTCCATCTGGCTTCAGCAGTTTGAAAATGCAGGAAATCCGTTTGCTAGGCATCTGTTATATCTACTTGTTTACACATTGATCAAGGTACTTATCCCCTGGTTCAAAGAGATGAGATGGTTTATCAAGCGCTCGCTGAGGGCTGGAGGTGACTGAACTGAGAGGACCTGATCAGTAGGAGAGCTGGGGCCTGGAGCCCACAGCAGAGCATACTCAGCGCCCCACCCGGGGTTCCAGTCGCTGCCCGTCTCCTCGATGCGCCCTCGCCTTCCTCTGTCTCCCACCTGCTAGGCGTCCGCCCTCATTCCCCACCCCTCAGAAAACACAGGGAGACCCGAGAGGCACTGACACGGGGGCAGCAAAGGACTGGGCATCCCTTGGGAGACACACCTGTGCTGAGCGTGCACACGCACACACACACACACATGCATGCATGCATGTGCGCACATAGGCAGGGTCTAGGTGCTTTGCACTCCAGGCTGGCCTATTCCCTTTCCCTTTGTTTGGTTTTGGCTTCTTCTGCACAAAGTGCTCCATGGAAATCAGGGTCCTTGGAAGTGAAACATCAACACGAACCTCCCAGATCCATTGCCTTGAACCTCCTGGATCTCTTTCTTGAAAACCTCCTAAAGCCAGACGCTTGGGTGGTGTGGGGTGGGGGCTACTTCTCCACCCTTTCCTGCAGGGGATGATGGGAAGCTGGGGTCTTGTTCCCAGAGCTGGGGTGGGGGGCAGGGGACGGCCGACACGACGCCCTGTAGGGGCTGAGGTGATGCAGATCCTGCAAGACCACGGGCCCCATGACCAGCCAGGCTACCTGCTCCATGGAGGGACCAGTCCCTCTGGCCGACTCTAATAGGATCAGGACACCCAGTCCTGCCATCCCAGACTGGAAGCTACAAATGACCAGAGCCTGAGAGAGGCCAGCACTGCCAGCCTGCTGGGCCCTGGCAGCTGGCAGGTGACCATGATTCATCCCTGCCCGACAGACGTTGCTCCTGGGTTTGCCTTTCCGTCTCCCTGGGCCGCCCGGCTCATCCATCTCTGCCCTGTGGCCCCACTTCTGCCCCGTTTCCACTCCCGCCTTATTTCATCCCTCACCCTGATGGGGATTTGGGCACAGCCATGGTTGGCTCTTTCTGCCCCGGCAATGCCTTAGTTCTTTTCTCCATGTCAGGGGAGCACAGGTGACATGCTTTGCCCAGGTGAGCACTCAGGAAGGAAGGAAGGAGTAGAGGGGGTCGTGGGAGACGGAAAGGAAGAGGCCAAAGAGGATGCGTGATGAAGGCACCTGGCTTCAAGGGAGAACAAAAGTCACTTAGAACTTGTGTATTGCTCCAAGCCCAGTCGTCAACAGAGATAAAAAACTATAGGGACAGATCCCCCATAGGTGTCTCGATTGAAATTCTGCACCTACTGTCCACCTGCCAGCAGATAACTGTCAGGGACACATTTGCCTCACCCCTACCCCAGTCGGATAATGACTTTAATTCAACAACAGGGAGTGGACTGAACGTGGAGTTGGTCCCACAGGAACGGCCTTAGGGACAGACAGCCCAGTTCGTCTTCCCTCATTTTAACGATGAGGAATCTGAGGCTCCGGGGAATCGAATGATTAGCCGGTGAGTAGTGAAACCAGGACTAAACCCAGATACCCCAACTCAAAGCCCAGTGCCTCGGGTGCCACGCCAGGGCATTTGCTCCCAGCAGTGTTTTAAAAGCCAGCCGTCATAATGAAGAAGAAAGGGCAAATCCAGCCCAAGCATATTTAATCATACGTGCTGATAAAGTGTGGACGGGAAAGAAGGCGTGAGCTGAGGAAAGCCGTGATTAAGACGATATGAGAAGTGTCTGCACACAAAGAATAAACTAACTTTATGATCGTGAATGGGCACTCGTTAAATGCACCGGGGATTAGCGTTACTGAGCCTGGGGCAACGGAGACGATGGGCAGTGAAATGCTATGATGAATGACACTGGGCGACTTCTCTGCTGCTCTGGAAATGTTTAGAAATGTTAACAGGCGATTGCAGAAGTATGAACCCTTGAACAGAAGACGCTGTCAGCCCTAGTTTTATACACTGTGTGGAAATGAGGGAGACTCACTGGCCGGCAGCAGAAATGAAACATGGGCAGAACTTGCTCCATAAAATAAAGTGACCTGGAGACTTCTGCTTCTGGAAAGATGGAGCAGACATAGTTTCCCCATTCATCCCACAAAGTGCAAATAAAATCCACAGACACTACAAACAAAGCGAACGTAAGATGACTGCAAGAGGAAGACCAGGAGGTGCAGTGACGAGGAGTCTCAGCACTCAGGGAAAGGCACGTGGGTGAGCTCCCCAGGTTTCCAGGGAACAGAGAAATGCCAATGGGTGCAGACAAACCGACATGTACATGACTGAGGTCAGCTCTTTTAGCCAAGGGCCCAGGAAAGGGGCAGCCTAGCTAGACACACTTCACTCCACATTGCAATAAAACACGCATAGCATAAAATTTACCATTTCAGCCATCTTAAAGGGCACAGTTACGTGGCAAGCCGGCAAGAACACAAGATTCTAAATAACAAGCAGAATGTCCAGTTTGCTCTCAAAATCACTCACCACACCAAGAACCAGGAAAATGTCAACTTGAATGAGAAAAAAAACAATCAACATACACCACCACTGAGATGACCCGGATGTTAGAATTATCTGGCAAGGATTTTACAGTAGCCATCATAAAACTGCTTCAACAAGCAATTTACAAACATGCTTGAAGCAATGAAAAAATGGAAAGTCTCAGAAAGGAAACAGAACACCTCAGCCAAAAAACAGGAAATTTTAGACTTGAAAATAGTAATGAAGGAAATTTAAAAACTCAATGAATGGGCTCAATAGCAGAATGGAAACAACAGAGAAAAGACTCAGTGAGTTTGAAGATAGAACAGAAATGACCCAATGTGAACAACAGACAGACAATAGTCTTTAAAAGTGCAGAGTCTCAGAGTCCTGTTGGACCATAACAAGAGATCAAACATCCATGTCATAGCAGACCTCTCTGTCCTGCCACTGAAAGCTCCTGTGACTCTATGGATATTTAAAATAAAAAATCTTAAAAGCATAAAGTGACTTGGCTCAGTAGAATTATGTCCTGTCCCCAGTTTTCCCAATATCCCTCAGGGAGCAGAAGTCCTCCGAGGAACCCGGACCAGGCGGTCTGGCTGTCAGGTGGGCACAGGGAGGCAGGGGTGCCCCGACAAGGCAGGTCCCCTCGGCAGTTGACCGTGCGATGCTGGATGCCTGTGGTCAGCTTAGCCCTGCACCAGCTGCGGGAGGCGCTAGGAACGCCGATGGGATGATGGATCCTTCCCCCCTAGTCCTGTAGCTCGATTCCTCCCAGGCTATCCTCAATCTTTCACACTCAGCTCTTTGCCAAGAACAGCTACCAAAGAACCAGCCGCAAACATGCGTTCTTTCACAGGAACCCCCATGGCTTTGCTTCTCTGCTCCACAAGCAGCCAGCCCCCAGAAGCTGACAAGGTGCCCGTTTATCTCAGTGTGGTTTGTCCACTTAACCTTCTGGAACCCAGGTCCCCTCCTCCTTCCCTCCAGCCACGTGGGCAGAGGCCACGCACGGCAGGCTGGACCCCCAGGTGAAGGGGAATCTTGGCTTCCGATTGAGCTGCTAATCCTCAGGGCTGCACAGGGCTGACTGTCTCCTGTTTAATCCTGCCTAGAAAATACTGGGCTTCCCAGGTAGCTCAGTGGTAAAGAACCGTCTGCCAGTGCAGGAGGTGAGGGTTCGATCCCTGGGTCGGGAAGATCCCCTGGAGTAGGAAATAGCAACCTGCTCCAGTATTCTTGCCTGGAGAATTCCACGGACAGAGGAGCCTGGTGGGGCTACGGTCCATGCAGTTGCAGAGTCGGATGCTCCTAAGCTTGGCACAGCACAGCATAGAAAATACGAGGTGTAAATACACAGCATCCCTTGCACGAGAAACACCTGGACTCTTTCTGACCCAGGGAGGGTGCCCTTCACCCTGAGACAAGGAACACTTAGAAGGCCGGACTGAGGGCGTGCAAAAGGACACACGCTCCACCCAGGAGGAGGGGGAGGCTCACCCAGGAGCACCTCCGCTTGACACGAGGAAGGGGTAACACGGTGTGTTCTTGAGGGTTTAAGACAGGGGGTGCTGTGTATCTACAATTAGGGTTTTCTGTGCTGTGAGTGCTCAGCTGCTAACTTGTGTCTGACTCTTTGTGACCCCATGGACTGTGGCCACCCAAGACAGTTATGAAGGGCCATGGATGGAGGACAGAGCCTGTATTTCCTGGGTGATTTAATTACTGTCTTTGCTGGGGGACTAAGAGTGACTCTCAGCTTTTCCATCGTGAGCCCCAGAGACAATGGTGGCATTTCCATGGCGTCCAGTGGGGGGAGGAGGAGGGCGTGCTCAAGGTCAACCAGAAGTGACCGGCCCAGGACCCCCTGTGTCCTGGGTCCTGCCTGGACCAAGCCCCCAGGGATGCCCTGGTAACTGGCCAGGAAGTTCTGACCAGAGGACTTCAGGAGTTAAGTGCTTCCTCAGCAGAACCAGGCAGCTCTGAGAAAGCCCTGGGGCTCCGGGGTGAAGCCGTGTTTACCTGCAGCCTTGGGGGGGGGGGTACCCCAGGCTGACGCGGGACGTCTACCTGGGACGCGCCAGGCAGGCTGGGGAGGCACCGATGAGCTAAGGCCATCAGCTTGCTCAGTGTATCTCTCGTCTGTTATTTGTGGTACTTGTCCTAATCATATAGTGTCAGTGCATCTATAAATTATCTTGTCTCTCAGCAGCTGCCAGGAGTGATGAAAGCTGTCACTTAATCAAAAAAGCTTAAATTAATTAAAGGGGGAAAAAAAAAGGGAAGGGAAAGGAGAGCAGCCTTGGAGCGGCTATTCTGGGCCCTGCGGAGCTTTGAGGCGATGCCAGCTGAGGAGCTGCTGTTCTGTCACCAAGGTTTCCATCCCTGCCTGCTGAGGCTTAGGGACACCCCTGTCTGCAGCCCATCCCCGCTCCCGACAGAGCAATAAACAAAACCCACCCAGCTGGGTAGCTGTGGGGCAGGACCAGAGGTTCATAAGGCCAGATGTCTGTTTGGCCTGGATTTGTGTCTGCTTCACCTTGATTTTTTGGGGTGAAATGCTGATCAGAAAGGAGTCAAGGGTGTGGAAACCAGGCTGACCTCCAGAGAACTGGGGAAGACTGGCGTGTGCCCCGTCACTACATCCTGACCCTGTGCGTCTGTGCTGTCGCCTGGGTACCCAAGTTCCCCTCCCCCCTCCCTACAAAGCCATTCTAATCCCCCCAAATATGAGGCCCTCAGGATTCGCCTGTCCCTTTCAACTCTCATCCATTTTAGAAAACTAAGCAAAAAGACAACCAAACAACCTTGCTCCTAGCTGGGGATCAAATGGGAAGGGAAAATATCTAATGAACTTATTATTCATTGGTATCATGATTGATATGGCTTAACTCATGACTCAAAGGATAAGTTGTTGAAGGGAGCAAAGTCCTGGTGATGCAGGAAGTGCCGCAGAGCCTGGCTGCTGGCCCCGACACCAGGACTCCGAGAGTTCCAGCGACCCTGGAACCCTCGAGGCTGAGCATCTGCCGTTCACAACAGCAGGGTGACATTTTCAGATTTACAAAATGACTTCACGTGTGAAGCAGTCAGAGCCAACATTAACATCCCTGTTTTCTAGATGGGACCCTGAGGCTCAGAGAGGTTAGGCGCCTTGCTAAAGGTCACTCAGCAGTGTATGGCAGAGTGAGGCCTGGAGAGCCGAGGCCTTTGTTTTCTGTCTCCACACAGCCTGCCAGGCTACCTGCTACCTTCTCCTCCAGTGGGTTGGCTCCTGTTCCCTGAGCTCCATGTGCACCTGACTCTGGTCCGAGAAGCACATGGTGGAGTCCCTTCAACCTGGCTCTGGGACCTGGCATCCCACCCAGCTGGCTGCGCTTGGTACTCTCTCCTCCCCCATCCTCATCCTTAAAGGGCTTGGAGCCCTGCCAGCCAATAAGATGTGTGTGTGTGTGTGTGTGTGTGTGTGTGTGTGAGTTGCTCAGTCGTGTCTGACTCTTTGCAGCCTCATAGACCATAACCTGCCAGGCTCCTCTCTCCATGGAATTTTCCAGGCAAGAATACTGGAGTGTGTAGCCTTTCCCTTCTCCAGGGGATCTTCCCAACCCAGGGATCGAACCCAGGTCTCCTGCACTGCAGGCAGATTCTTTACTATCTGAGCCACAGGGAAGCCCAAGCCAACAAGACAAATAGCCAGAAAGGTTGGGTGCCGTCGGGGTTATCATCTAGCTTTGGTGAAATCACAGGCCCAGGCGGGAAATGCAGCAGGAGGTGCTGGCACTTGGGGTTGACGCAGCCCTCCTGTCATCCTGGCGCAGTGACAGTTCGAGCTCCTGCCCTGCCATCGCCGTGGACGGCAGGCTTGTGCTCAGCTCGGCCATGACGCTCTGGGCGGGGGCCTCCAGCCACCCCCAGCCGGCTCACACCAAGTCTGGAGCCCGCTCTAATTAACGGAAAGCCAGGTGACACTCCGTTCCCTTCCTCGGCTTTAAGGGGACGCTCGGAGTTTCCAGAAGGCGAGGACTTGGTGTAAGGGCCCATCTGTGCTGCCAGGCTTGCAGCTTCATTAACAAACACTCAGCGCTCCCCATGTGCCAGGCACACACTCAGTTAATACCTGCTCTCTGCGCGCCATCTACGGAATCCTCCTACCAGCCTGCAAGAGCTCCTGTGCCCTTTCTAAAGACGGGAAAACAGAGGCATGGGGAGGGTACCTAAGTTACCATGGGAACCAGGCTGGAGGCTCCGCAGTCTTTCCCACCCTTCCTTCAGATGCTCCGCTCAGGCAGTGATCAGAGCAGAGAGCCTGCTCGCTCCCTGTCTGCTGGCCCCAGAACCTTCTTCTCCTGCCTCATTCTCCCCAAGGGTCCAAGGGGGACACCCGTCCAGAGGTTGATCTGATGAGGCCACGGATGAAAACGTGTCTGTTACCACGAGTGTGTCAGGAACACAAGCACATTTTGTGTCTGTTGCCTTCGAAGATACGGCTTTGGGCGCTTGGCAGGGTGCGGGCAGCTGGGGCTTGGTCTCGGGCGACCGGGGACGGGGAGGCAGGTTGGCTTCAGGTGACGGCATGGGGGCCCCAAACCGATCTGGGGCCAGAGGAGGTGCCGTGGAAGCACTCCGTTTGAGTCTCTCTGCCCAGTATCCAGAGCAGCCATCACAGGCCACAGCCATCAGGCTTGCTGCGCTTCCCCACCTGCTGGACACTGCTTCTCCCCCACTGCTGCCGTTCTTGACTTGTTCCCAGACCCCCGAGACTCCTGGGGCTCTGAACAGCTGCCCCCAGTGACGCTGCACCCTGGGGCCCATCACCCCCGGCCCCCAAGCTCCCACTCTGGCCTCTGAGTTTGTCTGTTAACTGGTCATTCAGGCCACGTTCTGGGGTGCCCAGGCTCCTGGTGTTTCAAAAACAAAGACCTGACGAGCCTGTTTACCCTTCTTCTTGGTAGGAAAACTCCACCAAGACATCCAAATATGGAAGTAACTGCTATTTAGCCCTGGGGGTTTCTCAGTTGGGTCCCTCCTTAGCAGGTGGCTGTGAACATCTTGTGATTCTAAGTAAAATGCTGTGTGCGTGTGCATGGGTGCGCCTTTCTGAAAGAGAGTATTTGTTAGTCATGTCCGACTCTTTGGGACCCCATGGACTGTAGCCCACCAGGCTCCTCTGTCCATGGAATTTCCCAGGCAAGAATACTGGAGTTGGTTGCCATGCCCTCCTCCAGGGGATTGAACCCAGATATCACGCATTGCAGGCAGAGCCTCTTTATCATCTGAGCCACCAGGGAAACACTTTTCTGGGGAGAGTTCAAAGCTTTCACCAGATACGAAAAGAGGTTTGTGAACCCCGAAGAGCTAAGAACTGCTAACAGGCTGGATGACTGGAGAGGGAGACACACACAGGCATGGAAGTTTCCAGAAACACTGCAGCAGACTCCCCAGGCCACCAGCCTGGACCTCTAAGGGACCGGATTCCTGGGTTTGGGAATCCTTCAACAGCCTGGTTTTATGAAGTGTTTGCGTACTTCCGAATGGCGTGGCCCCGCCAAGGCTGGACCGGCGCCTTCGGAAAACCACTAATGAAACAGTGAAGAGAGGGAGAGGCCCAGTTTCCTGCCAGAGCTCTCAGCCAGGAGGAGGCTGCTGTGCAGCTGCAGGCGGGGGGCAGCTGGGTCCCCAGGAAATTTAATAGGTGGTGACAGGGGAAGGCCTGGTGACAACAACTCCGCCCCTTCGCAGGGGCCCGAGGTCTCCGGAGCCTCGGCTGGGCCGTGGAGGACCGCAGGCCGGGCAGCCAGCCACTGCTTCACAGATCAAAGCTCGGCACAGTCCGGGCCACAGACCCCGAAGGGCTGGCCCCACCCCACGGTCCTGCGGGGCTGCCTCTCGGCCCTCCACTGCAGACAGAAAACAGCCAGTCCTGGACAGATTGTGTCCTCGGGCCTGGAGCAGCATGAGCTTTGTTGACGAGACGCTCAGGAGGGCTACGCGGCCCTGTTCCCACACTCCATCTCTTCTGGGTGTTTCTCTGCCAGAGGCTGGGAGTGCACACATGTGTCACTGAAAAGTGCGCAACAGCACAGGCATAGCCAGCACCCTAGACTCAACGCACCCGCTTCCTAGAAGCCCCGTGTGCTCAACGCAATGGCCAGAACGAGCCACCCATGCCCTTCCTGTCCCATGCCGGCAGCACCCTCAACTGGCCCCAGCCATCACGCTCAGGCTTCCCTGGTGGCTCAGATGGTAAGAATCTGCCTACAATGCGGGAGACCCTGGTCCGATCCCTGAGTCTGGAAGATCCCCTGGAGAAGGGAAAGGCAACCCGCCCCAGTATTCTTGTCTGGAGAATCCCATGGAGGATTCTGGGGGAGCTACAGGGGGGAGGAGCGGGGGGGGGCTACAGTTCATGGGGTCGCATAGAGTCAGACAGGACTAAGTGGTTAACATGATCATCACACTCAAGTCCAGAGTCAGGGAGCCAACCTTGGCTGGGCAGCCAGGGAGTTAGAACAGAATCCACAGACCAGGTGATCTTGACAGATTGCTCTTGAGCATCTGTCTGTTCATTTAAAAACTCAGGACACTAAAACCTGACCCTGGCTCCTAAGGATTAAATAAGACAAGGCAGGTCAGAGCCCAGCACACTCTAAACACTCAGGTAAAAGGCATATCTGAATATCAATAGGGGCTCCTGCAGCTCAGGTCTGGGGTCAGAGGTCAGAAGCTCAGGGATGCAGACAGGTGTCCCGCCCTGTAGGGTGCACAGGAAACCTCAGGGAGGAAGGGAGGAACCAGGTCAGTCCTGAAACTCTGAAGAAACTGCTCCCTAGAGGCTGGGGACCCGGTCACTCTCCCTGTAACTACCACGTGCGGCCACCGGGGGCGCCCGGATTCCCTCCATCTTTCTTAGGAGTCCTGGAAAAAAACGTTTCTCTCCGTTTTTTTAATGCTAAAATAAGGCTGGAGATTTTCATATGAAAATTTCCCTAGGAATCTAAGAAGAAAAGAAGACAAATACGGAATGCAAACATACAGAATTAGATGAGTTGACAGTGCAGAACTTGGATCCTGATTGAAGTAAAGTCTGACTCACACCACTGTGAGGTGTAGCCTGTGGCCAAGGACCCAGTTGCAGACAAGACCAACGGTGCAGGCTCCTGCTACATTCCTCTGGGGGGTGCCCTTCCCCTGCCCCAACGCTCTACTCTTAGAGCCCTTCCTGCCCACTCCTCCCATTTGCATGGCAGCTCTCAACCCCGGGGGCAGCAGCCTGGTTTTACAGCATTGGAAACACTTCATATTCACAGGTTGAGAGGTAAAGAATCCACCTGCCAGTGCAGGAGACTTGAGTTTAATCCCTGGGTCAGGAAGATCTCCTGGAGAAAGAAATAGCAACCCATTCCAGTATTCTTGCCTGGGAAATCTCATGGACAGAGGAGTCTGGTGGGCTACAATCCACGGGGTCACAAAGAGTTGGAACCAACTGAGCATGCACTCACAGGGAGATAATATCATTCCCACCAAGGAGGGAAGAGGGCTGTTTTCTCCAAGCAAAATAAAATCTACTGACTATATGGCTCAGTGAAAGGTCCAAGAGCTAAAGCTGTCCTGCACGGTGGTGTTCAGCTTATCCCACCTCTGCCCTTGAAAATCAGGCACAAGGAATGAAGCCACGTTTTATTTTATCAATCCCACTTATTTTTCCCAAGCCTGAGATTCTTTTTCTAAAACAATACTTTTCTTTCTTTCTCTGTATATTTTTGGTCGTGCTGGGTCTTCACTGCCGTGAGGGCTTCTCTCTAGGTGCGGTCCGTGGGCGTCTCATCTTGGTGGCTTCTCTTGTTGCTGAGCACGAAGCCCAGAGACTCTGAAGCCTGTGTTTCAAGGGCAGAGCTCAGCCAGGCTCACCCTGCGGGTCAGGCAACAGCTCCTGGGCTCTCACCAGAGGAGCCCCGCAGAGTAGGAGGACGGCCTGGATCCCATAGGACCTGCCACGCTCGGCTTCCTGAGCAGACCTGGTTGGGGGGGCCTCTTTCCCAGGGGAATTCAGAGAGGCAGCCCCTGCCCCGAAGGGCTGTCGGGATGACAGAGAGCTGGGACCCACCGAGGATTTAACCCTGAGGAATTAGGGAAGCTGGCATCTCCCACGCTAATGTTGGGCACTTGAGACATATCACCTCCCTGCACCCCAGCCCTGCAGAGTGAGTGCTCCCACCAGCCTCTAGACTGGACATGGCAGGTGGCCCCAACTGCACCTGGCAAGGCCCTAGGTGAGGCCCCACAGCTCCTTCCACTTATGCCCATCCAGGGTCACAGGTGAGTTGATGCAGAGCCGGGAGACGAGGGTTCTAGCAGCTGGAAGCCCTACGCCTCAATGCCAGGGCCTCCCTGGAGGCACAGGCACTGGGGCCCGGACCAGCTGGGGAGGTGCCCGCCATCCAAGGTAAGAGCTGGGAGCCAGGGGCCCCTTACCTCCTGTTTGGCTGGCCCCCTGCCCAGGCTGCTGTGGGCCCAGTGGCCCCCACTGAGGGGCCCTGGTCTGGGGGCCCTGCTTTTCCAGGGAGCTTGAGTTTCTGCAGAAGACGAAGCTGCAGCCTCTGCTTTCAGGCTGTGAGGATGGCGGCACCTGCATGGCTGCTAACTCTGAAGTGAGGCGAGGCTGAGGCCCTGCATTGTTGGGGGGTGGGGGTGATGATTAGGTCACTGAGGACCTCTTACTAGTGTGAGGGCTGCCCAGGAGTGAAATCAGACGAGTGGAGGCCAGGTGGACACCAAGGAAAGCTGCCCATGAGCGCAAGCAGGCGGGGTGGGACCCCCCACCCTTGAGAACAGTGCACAGTGGTTCTCCTATCCTGGTAAAGGGGGCACATCAGGCACAGCCTGGAGCCACCTCCTACCTGGGCACCCCCCACGGGCACCCCCAGCTCTCCTGCAGCCTCAGCACAGCCAACAGCAGAAAGGACCTTTTAAAACACAAGTATCTTGCAGACAAAATCACCCACAGGTGGGCTCCCGCAGCAGGACAGCGGAGAAAGGCTTAGGGAGAAACAGGCCGTGTGCTCTGCACCCAGACAACGGCAGTCTCTGGACAGAAACACCCAAGAAGCCCGCAGGTCAGCTGCTTTCTCGTCCCTGCAGCCAACGAGGTCTGCTCGGAGGTGCCCAGACAGGTGGGCAGCCAGCAGGGCTCTGGTGCTTCCTGAATAGAACGGAAGCGGCTACGTTGCCCAATTTTTCTAATGAGCACATAACCAGAAAAGAATTAGAAGAATTAAGTTCCTGTGCATGAACAAAGGCTAATTATCAGATGAAAATAGCTTGATGGTAACCATAATCCACATATTTACATATTTTCTCTCTTTCTCATTTAACATCACGGAACAATTTATTTTAGGTCTATGTTTGGGGATAATGTCGGCTTTAAAATGAAAAGAATTCCTCAGCATTTGTGAGAAGACCATCCTCTGGTTTTCTTCACTTTAGAGTTGGCTTTTGGGAAACAGATAACACTGAAGCCACGTGAAATTCTAAACGCAAGACCGGGGAGGTGACTGGACAGGGGAGGCCCAGAGCCGCTGCTGTGCTGGAGACGCGCTTTGTCTGTGTTGTCCGACATGGAGGCCACGAGCCACATGGCTGCTCAGCACTTGATACATGTCTACTGAGACTGAAGAACTTGAGTTTTAATTTTGTTTAATTTTAGTCAATTTTAATGCAAGTGGCCACTTCAGGCTAGTGAGTAAGGCCCTGGCCAGCACAGGTCTGCAGGCAGAAGTCTGTGTGACACTGAAGAGCCCAGAAGGGGTATTCTTTGAGAATGTGCTGTGATACACAGCCTCTTTGGAAGACAGTATGGAGATTCCTTAAAAAACTAGGAATAAAATCACCATATGACCCAGCAATCCCACTCCAAGGTATACACCCTGAAGAAACCAAAACTGAAAAAGACACACGTACCCCAGTGTTCACTGCAGCGCTATTTACAGTAGCTAGACCACGGAAGTGATCCCGATGTCCATCGACAGATGACTGGATAAAGAAGCTGTGGTACATGCATACAATGGGATACTACTCAGTCATAAAAAGGAACACTTTTGAGTCAGATCTAATGAGATGGATGAACCTAGAGCCTATTATTCAGAGTGAAGCAAGTCAGAAAGAGAAATATAAACATCGTATACTGATACATATATATGGAATCTAGAAAGATGGTACTAGTGAATTAATTTTCAGGGAAGCAATGGAGAAACAGACATAGAGACCTACGGACATGGGGGGAGAGGAGGTGGGAGGGGGTGAGATGTTTGGAGAGAGTAACATGGAAATTTACAATACCACGTGCAAAATAGATAGCCAATGGGAATTTGCTGTATGACTCAGGGAACTCAAACAGGAGCTCTGTGACAATCTAGAAGGGTAGGATGAGGGGGGAGATGGGAGGGAGGTTCAAGAGGGAGGGGACATGGGCATACTTCTGACTGATTCTTGTTGATATATGACAGAAAATCATAAAATTCTGTAAAGTGATTATCCTTCAATTAAAAAAATAAACTGGCAAAAAAAAAAAAAAAAGAATTCACTGTGAAAAGGGACTTCCTCAAGACTCTGATAACCTGAAAAGAAAGGCTTTCACTCACTCCTGGCTCACCCTCGAACTCCAAACCCCTTCTTTGCCTCCTGGTGTCTTCAAGGAGCGGATCATTTGCTCACCTTCTCCTGACCACTCTGGCCTGGAGCCTTCCCAGTCACTGTATCAAAACTGCTCTTTAAAGACCCCGGGGGCCCTCAATTTTGACACCTGGTGGTCTCTCCTCGGTCACCCAGGAGTCACGGGGCAGCTTCTTTAGCAGCCCTCCTATCTGTGGGGTGACACAGTCCCCAGATCCTCTCAGTTCCACATTTGTCCTGACTAATCTACGCATTAATCACTATGTACTAATCACTACAAACAAAGTTAGTGGAGGTGATGGAATTCCAGCTGAGCTATTTCAAATCCTGAAAGATGATGCTGTGAAAGTCCTACACTCAATATGCCAGCAAATCTGGAAAACTCAGCAGTGGCCACAGGACTGGAAAATGAATTTTCATTCCAATCCAAAAGAAAGGCAATGTCAAAGAATGCTCAAACTACTGCACAATCACACTCATCTCACACACTAGCAAAATAACGCTCAAAATTCTCCAAGCCAGGCTCCAACAGTACATGAACTGTGAAATTCCAGATGTTCAAGGTGGATTTAGAAAAGGCAGAGGAACAAGAGATCAAATTGCCAACATCTGCTGGATCATTAAAAAAGCAAGAGAGTCCCAGAAAAACATCTACTTCTGCCTTATTGACTATGCCAAAGCCTTTGACTGTGTGGGTCACAACAAACTGTGGAAAATTCTGAAAGAGATGGAAATACCAGACCACCTGACGTGCCTCTTGAGAAATCTGTATGCAGGTCAAGAAGCAACAGTTAGAACTGGACATGGAACAACAGACTGGTTCCAAACCGGGAAAGGAGTATGTCAAGGCTGTATATTGTCACCGTGCTTATTTAACTTCTATGCAGAGAACATCATGAGAAATGATGGACTGGATGAATGACAAGCTGGAATCAAGATTGCTGGGAGAAATATCAATAACCTCAGATATGCGGATGACACCACCCTTAGGGCAGAAAGTGAAGAAGGACTAAAGAGACTCTTGATGAAAGTGAAAGAGGAGGGTGAAAAAGTTGGCTTAAAGCTCAACATTCAGAAAACTAAGATTATGGCATCTGGTCCCATCACTTCATGGCAAACAGACGGGGAAACAATGGAAATAGTGACAGACTTTATTTTTTTGGGCTCCAAAATCACTGCAGATGGTGACTGCAGCCATGAAATTAAAAGACGCTTGCTCCCTGGAAGAAAAGCTATGACCAACCTAGACAGCATATTCAAAAGCAGAGACATTACTTTGCCAACAAAGGTCCATCTAGTCAAAGCTATGGTTTTTCCAGTAGTCATGTATGGATGTGCGAGTTGGATCATAAAGAAGGATGAGAGCCAAAGAATTGTTGCTTTCCAATTATGGTGCTGGAGAAGGCTCTTGAGAATCCCTTGGACTGCAAGGAGATCAAACCAGTCAGTCCTAAAGCAAATAACTCCTGAATATTTATTGGAAGGACTGTTGCTGAAGCTGAAGCTCCAATACTTTGGCCACCTGATGTGAAGAGCTGACTCATTTGAAAAGACCCTGATGCTGGGAAAGATTTAAGGCGGGAGGAGAAGGGGATGACAGAGGATGAAATGGTTGGATGGCATCACCAACTCAATGGACATGAGTTTGAGTAAACTCCGGGAGTTGGTGATGAACAAGGAGGCCTGGTGTGCTGCAGTCTGTGGGGTCACAAAGAGTTGGACACGACTCAGCGACTGAACTGAACTGAATGTCCTCCACAATCCCATCTTTCGTCTGTGCACGAGACATCAGTATTCTCAGCGTCAGTCCTCCCTTCAGCCCCAGACACCTCCAGGAATGACAGCCTGGCCCTTCATCACTCTGTCTCAGTACACGAATAGAACCCCTTTTCCTGGTTCCCCAGAGCACCTGCGTGGCTCTCAGCATCCACAGCATCCCCAAGGCTCATCCCTTCTCCTCCATTTCATGCTCTTGGCACGGCCTGAGTTCAGGTCAGGTGTGTGTACGTGGAAGGTCTCCCGGTAGCCTCCCTGCCTCAGCTCCTTCCCACTTGGCCCTCTCCTGACCCTCAGGATACCACCCTGCTCGAGACCTTGCACCTGTGTGGGACGAGGTCACAAAGGCACGGAATCAACGATGCCTTCAAAAGCCAAGGCTCCCCAGTGGGCCTCCTGCCCCCACCCCCGCTACACACCATGTTCAGATCACACACGCTCTGCTGACCTCGTGTTTCCTCATGTCCACAACCCTCCCCAGAGTCATCCTGGTCGCTCTCCATAGCCAATTCTGGAGCCTCCTCTGATTCTCGAGCCCTCCAAGCCCATCCCTTCTGCTTCTCCCCAAAGCACTTTGTTCCCAAAGCTGTTCCTTATCAAAACTGAAACAGTCCTACCGAACGGAATCACAGCCAACTGTATTTGTGTCTCTATTCCCCAGCAAAATGTCAATCAAGCATCGCTCTCCTTCAGCTTTGGTTTCAGGACCTGGAGCAAAGGCTCTCTTGCAGAAAATGCTCAGTGAGTATCGCATGATTCTAAACTTCAGCAGAAAGGACTGTCTCAGGTCCTGTCTGTCATAGTCGTGGTGTGTAGGGACAGCCAGCCCAGGATGGTCCTGGTTTGCTTCAGTTACCCGGGTGTCCTCTTTGGTTACGTCCCCTTTCATTCTTGCAAGGACCTCTGTTTAAATAGTGAATTCTATGCTCACCTTAATCATAAGACCCGAGCTGTGATCATTTACCTATAAATCTTACAGAAGATCCGTTTATAAAGAGTTTAGACATTGAACTGCCTATAAGTGAGGTGATGGGTAGGTGCCCTCCCGACTTCTACTCCTGTACGTAACAAAGTTGCAGGCTTCTGTGGTTTCCAGAAATATCCTTGAGAGGAGCCCTAATAAAAATGCAGCTGCTTTAATTTCCTCAGCCTGGGAACAGGAGGCAACCCAGGCGGTTTTCTGTAAACTCTGATAAAGGAGAAATAAGAATGCTGAGATCTACATACTTCTGTGCTGACCACAGGGAACCTACCTGGAAAAGAAAGGTCGGGGTGGGGGCGGGTTGGAGGGACTTGGGCGGGACAGGAGCGGTGCAAACACCCGGAACCAGTGGTGCCCCGGAAGGCGGGGGAGGGAGGCTTGCTGCTATAAACCTGTCAAGGAGAAGGATGAAGGCCCAAGGTGTGGACAGTTAGGAGGCAACGGGGGAACCTACAGACGCAGTTTTGGGCAAGAGGAGGCCCAAGGAGGAGGCGCCTGTGATGACTCTGAACGTCTATAGGGTTAGACACAGCGTCACAACAACACACAGCATTGATCCTGTGAAAGGTCTCCCTCCTCACGCACGGGCAGGCTTACCACCTTCCTTTTTGCTCAAAGTTAAGCCAGCTTTCCTCTCCTACTTAGAAACAAACTACCCTGGACCCTGCAGGGCCCTCTGCACTCACCCCTCTCTGCTCCTGTCTTTCAGGCCAACAATCCCCCCCAGCACCCAGTGCGGTGAGTCCTGGGCCCGCTCATCACCCCACGGACGCTCCTGCCAGGCTCGCCGGGGGCCAGCATGTCCTGCGTCTGTGGGCCGCCTCGGTCCTCCCCCTGCTGGCCTCTCCTGCCAGCAAAGATGGGGGCTTTGCTCACGGTCACCCTCCAAACATACGCCCTGGCTCCCACCCTCCATGTCTCCCACTCTCTGTGTCCCCCTCTGGCCCCTAGGTCCCACCTCTATCACCAGCTCTGCCTGCGCTGGCCGTGTAGGAAATGTCAGTGTCCTGAGACGTGTCTGACTGCACTCACGCTCGCTGGACGACCATTGCTCCCCGGTCTCAGTCACCACCGTCCAGCTGATGACACCATTTATATTCCCCACCCATCAGGTTCCAGATCCGAAAATCTAACTGCCTCCTCGCGAGCATGGGGCGTGTTGTGGACACGGCCCACACCAGAGACCCAGAGACCCAGAGACGAAGCCAAGGATGATCAGCACCCTCGCCTCCCCGTCTGGACCCTTCACACCTCCCCCTCCCCAACCCGGTCACAGTGCCCCACGACTCTGCTCCCCGGACCTGTCCCCTCTGTTCACCCCAGCGAGTCCTTGATTCCTCATCAATAGGACAAGCAGATGGGCCCCCAGCAAGAGGAAGGAAGGGCCAGAGTGGTTGAAGAGACCGAGGGAGGCAGGGTGGCTGGTCTGCAGGTGTCGAACTCGTGGAGGTCCTCAAGGGTGGGCTGAGGTCCCCAGGCTGGGGGGGGGGCCTCTTGTGACCTCCCGGGACCCTGCACGGGGACCTGAGACTTCCTGCCCATCAGCATCAGTGGCAGAAGGGAGGCTGGGCACTGAGCTGCTCGTCAACTAGGTTTCCTGCTCCTTAGCGGCTCTCCAAAGAGGAGGGACTTGAAGTGACAGAGGACTTGACCGCGCCCCCAAAGCCCCGCTTCCCGCTGCCCTCCAGCCACCCGGCAGTGGGCCGTCACGTCCCCGCCGCTCTGGGAAGCCACGGGGCAAAGGGCAGTTGGCTGTGTTTTTGGTTCCCTGGGTTCTGACGTGGTCTGAGTGCTGTGCTCTCCCTAGGAAGGCCTGGGAAAAAGGCAGTTTCCCTGCCCTGGCTGATCCTGAGTCCCTTCTTGGGATGACGGGTTGTTGCTATTAACACGGTTACCACAGACGAGGCGGCGACAACCCCCATTGCATTCTGTCTCACCCGCCGGCTTCCTGTCGTCTGGGAATGCAGGCCTCCTATTTATAATCGCATGGGTTCATTCCGGAGTCGAGGCTGAGCCCCCACGCCACCAGGGAAGAACATGAGGACACCACTACTTAGAGAATGGGGCGTAGGGGTGCGTTCCTGCCACCTGGCGGGTCCCCTGTCCCCTGGGAACCCCCAGGATACAAAGGACACAGATTGTGTGAAAGTTCCAGCGTGGCCTCCAGACCCCCAGTTCGCCCTTTTCCCTGAGCCGCCATGGGATGCAGGGAGTGTGTGCCTGTGGTAATGGCCATGCTCATTGGAGGCTGATGAGCCAGGCGCCACTTTTATGGGAAGAGACTGAGGGACAGGAGGTTAAACAACCTGCCGGGGTCACGGTTAGTCAGTGATGGGGCTGGGCTGTGAGCCCCCATCACAAACCCGCTTCAGCAGGCCCTGGGGTCCATCGGTGACACTGCCCCCTCCCACTCCTGCTCCAAGCTCTGAGTCCGGTGATTAATATCAGAGAATCCGCGCCCCATCCCCAGGGGCTTCCAAGGGGTGGTCGACACAGATCTCTAGATGTTTCATGAGTTCTGCTCTGAGTCACTGCCCACGGATGCAGGTTCCCCTTCAACACCCATAGGTTATTTCCTAATTTAATGAGATCGTAAAGAGTGTCCAGGTTGCAAACCTGGGATCTGCTAAGTGAGGGCCCCTTACTGTGGGGAACAAGGCTGGTTTTGGCTCACCCCCCTCCTGCCCTGATGCTCACACCTGCTCAGGGTTCTCCCAGAGCAGGAACCAGACAGCAGCCTTGGACTGAAGGGTGAGTTCTCCATGCAGGGCTTGTAACCCTTCTTGCGCTCCGGGTGCCTTCGGCACTTCTAAGGAAACCTGCTGACTCCTTCTCATGGTAACATTTTAAAGTGGAAATAGAGGATGGCAAAGAAAACTGATGATGTTGAAACACAGTTATCAAAAATAGTTAGAAGACACATGTGCAATGTAAAAGTATATGTGACTTTTTGTGTATGTATTAAATAGCAAAACCAAGTGGACCACCAGAATTTTGACTCAGTGATGAGGGAAAAAAACCCACCCTTTTGTGGTATTGCAGCTATCCTGATGGGAGAGGAACATGTCCACAGTTTTAAGCGGTGGACGAAGTCACAGACACTGCTCATCCTATTGTGATTTGCTACCTGTATTCACAAAGAATAACATGATAACACCCGGGAAGAAGTCTGTGAAGACAAAGGTCTCCCATCTGAGTTCACAGACCCTCTGGAACTTCACCTGCAGACTTTTTGAGCCCCAGGTAAAGAGCTAGTGAAGGGAGGAGGCGAGGGTTTGGGAAACTGCAGGGAGTGACTGTCTGCACTCAGAGGCAGACCTCACGTCCAGAGAGCCCTGTGGTCCTGGCAGTCCTGGGAATCAGCCTCAGAGAATCTTCCCAGATGCTCCAATGCTCAAATGAAGCTGCTTCTATTTTCTCCCAGGACACCCTCAAATGCTCCAGGAGATTTTCTCAAGCATTCCCAATAGCCAAACCCATTATTACTAATTTATTAGCAAAATTTCTGATGAGACAGGCTGACAACAGCTTGACAGGATCCACTGACCTGGGTGGACGCTGCAGGACACAGCCCCTGGAGGTGGGTGGGAGTTAGAGGTGGCAGCCTGGTTGGTGGGGGGCTCAGGTCTGAATTGCAAGGCTGCCCACTGGCCCGAGTGGTCCCCAGAGCTGGCCCAGGGCTTAGAGTGACCTGGAGGTCTTGCATCAGGGACCACAGTGGTGAGGGGGTGCCAACTTCTGAGAGCTGCGGCAGGTGAGGTGGGGACACCAGGCCCCCAAGGCGGACAGTTGCTGGAAGCAGAGGGTCAATAGTTTAGGGCAGTTAGTTGGCAGGACATTGAGCCAAGTGTCCACCACCTACAACCTGTGCTCCAAGATCCTCCACCAGAGAAGCAAGTCGGACGCTGGGAGCCTCTGCTCAGTGGCCTCAGCCTCTGGTCCAGGGGCATCTTTGAGAATCACAGGCAAGAGTGGACTTTTACCTGGAAAGACCCAGAAGCCATTCCTATTCTGCACACAGCTTCAGGAGATTCCAGGGCCCTCTGACCTGAGCCCACCTGTCCCCAGTCTCAGACTGGAGACCCGCAGGGCCACCTCGCAGCCGTGGGCTGCCAGGCTGAGGGCCAGTCACATTCCCGCAGGACACAGAGGCAGACAGCCAAGCCACAGGAAACTGGTCGGGACTGTACCAGGCCTGGCGCTGGAAAAGGCCACTCTTCCTGGTGTCCTTGGGGGAGGCGGACGGTCACACACCATCCATCTTCCTTGCTGTAATGGGGACACTGCCTTCCTGCCCCAAGCGGGGCTCCCCAAGAACCAGCCCTGTTATTTCAGGCTTCGTCTCTACATGAGCAATAAATGCAGAGAGCCTGGGCCTGGGCAACTTAATTGGTACCATCATGGCTTTAATTCTAAGCTGCTTTGTGCCAGCGCCAGCCCAGAACTAGCCTTTGTGATTTCCACTTGGACGGAGCCCTCTGTAGGGAGGGCCATCCTCGTGCAGAAAAGGGGCAGTGTGTGTCCTGGGCTGAAGGTCCAGCAAGTGAGGCTGCTGCTCGAAGGGGCTTCTCAGTGTGGGAGTACCTGCCCCAGGCATCTGGGTCTCAGCTGGAAGGGCTGGGCATGAACATGGGTGCTCCTGGCACCCCAGGGGAACAGGAGGCATGGAGGGCCTGCCTGATGGTGCTGGTTGTGTGTCTGTTCTCCAGCGATGGATGGGCAAGGAGAGCGCTGGGAATCTAACCCACTGATTAGGGGATGCTTACTAAGGAGGCTGGACTCTCCAGGTGGTACTAGGGGTGAAGAACCTGACTGCCAATCCAGGAGACTTAAGAGACACAGGTTCAATCCCTGGGTCGAGAGGATCCCCTGGAGAAGGGCATGGCGACCCACTCCAGTATTCTTGCCTGGGAAATCCCATGGACAGAGGAGCCTGGCGGGCTACAGTCTGTGGGGTTGCACAGAATCAGACACTGAAGCATCTTAGCACACTGCACACATTAATGAGGTTGGTGGAAGGCTCCCACGGTTGGGGGGAGGTCAGTGAGGGTCAGCAGACGGAGCACCAGTTAGCAGACAACCCTCATCTGTGCTCCCGTCTTCTGGAGACTAGATTTGAGTGACAAGACCATTGTCTGTGCAGTGCCGTTCAGTAACCACTCTGCCCACCTTGTGCCGGTTAAGGGATGGGGGCTCGTGCGCTGGAGTCCAAGGGTGACTGCGAGTGACAGAGCCACACGGAACACTCTGCAGAGCTGACACGGCACACGGCTCACCGCCCCCCGGCTCAGGCTCTGATGGGCAAAGTGCCAGGGCCACCTGCCCACTGACTGACCGGAGCATTGCCGGGTGGCGCGTCAGGGACAAGCCTCGTGGATGCTGGGGGCCACGCCCAGCCTCCCCTCCAGGCAGATCCGAGGTGTGGCCCTGGTGAGCCGTCACCTTGCAGCCCTGCTTTTCCCACCCATCACGTGCAGGATGGCCTGGGCCACCTCTAGGACCCACGCATCCCTGCACTTGCAGGCGGAGGAGAAGCCCCGCCTCCAGCCTCCTTCAACACGGTGCGTCCCTCTCCCCAGCCCCCGGAGAGAGTAAAATTCTCAAGGTCAAACGCTTTCCCCACTTGTGCGAACATGTGGGAGGGGTGGAGACAGTCACGCTAACTCCTCTAAAGGCCGCAGGAGCTAAATAAAGACTTCTGATCATCAGCCCAGGACAACCTATCATCACTCTCCGTGGACAAATTGTACCGCGTGTCAGAGCACACGGGAGACGCACGCTAATTCACCAGTCAGGACCCAGAAAATTGTAGAGTACGGGCACCTCTGCCGCTCCTCGCGTCCTGCCAGGCCGGCCCGCCCTCCATCTGCTTAAAGGGACATGCCTGCCAAAGAGAGGCCCTGGATGGAGGCCGCGGTTTAAAAAAAAGCACTTTGTGAAGACCCCAGTTGAATAGGCACATTTCCGTGACATTTATACGTAAATAACCAAAAGAGGAAAACGGTATTTTCCTTGCTGGGTCTCCCGGGGTTCCCCAGCATGCTAGAGGTTGTTGCCTAAATGAGACCACAAAACCCCTAAGTTCATGTAGTGAAGGCAGGACTGACTGAGAAGAGACATGAAACTCACCAGAGGCCTGATGGCTGGAAAAGAAAGTGACCCAACAGACAAATCCAGAACTTGCAGGCTCTCTGGCTCTCCTAACGGTGGTGGTGGTGGCTGGAGGCGTCCTGCCCACGGGAGGGGTTTTCATCATGTTATAGTTATTTAGAACCACCAGGGCAGGATGGCCACAAACAGCAGACCAAGTTTTCCCCAGTTTACTATTACTGTTGAAATCTTGGTGCGCGCTTAGCACTCGCTGCCCACTGCCTAGATGTTTAGCCCCATATGCCCTGGTCAGCGTAAATGTGCCTGAGTTTAACAGCCTGAGAGGTCACAGGGGGTGTCCTCCAGCCTGGGATGTCCTGATGGGAAAGCACTTGTAAAGGCCTGCAGGCGGGAGAGGCCATGGGGTTTCTGAACCTGTACCCCCTACCAGGCTCATGGCACTGGGTCCCCTCCACTTGTGGGGCCGGCACCCTTGGGGCACCCAGAGCCTCCTCGCAGGCTGGTTTCTCCTTTCCCGACTGTGTTTCTCCCTCTAGGATCGTCCACCAGACCCGGTGCTTCACTCCTTCTGCAGAGTCACTAACCCACTGAGATGCTCAGCGGCACGGTTTCCAGCCTCATCATTACAACTGGAAAGAACGCAAGTGCAGAGACTGGCAGGTGGTATCAACCAATGCTGGCTGCCTGGAGGTCACAGCCCAGCTTGGCTGAGGACCACCCCGCCCCACCCTCTTCTCGGCTCAGACCAAGACAGCCTGCCAGTCCGGCACCCCGGCCCCTGAGCTCAGACGCTTGTTTGGAGGTCCCCAGATGGTCTCTTGGCCAAGGCCCCCCAAGGAGGAGGGCCCCAGATCCTGTTCTGAAGGCGGCGTGGAGAGGCAGAAAGGCAGACACCTTGTTCTGCACCCTTCTTCCTGCATGGGGGCTGCGAGACCCTGGGCGTTCACGGAGTCTATGTGAACCTCACATTGCTCAGTGGTGACGTGGGGGACACGGCCTCTGTCGTGGGTGTGAGCTCAGGACCACAGACAGTGCTCAGAGTACAGAGCTGGGATGTAATTTTCCAGTCATTCCTCGCTGTCTCCCCACAACCAGAAGGGCACTTAGAATGATACCGATGGTAAATGACATAAAACTCTAATTCCCTCGAGTTGGGGCCTGGGGAGTGGGGTCAGAGGGTGCTGGGCAGGGTCATTCTTGGGGGCCGTGTACAGGTCGAGGCCCTGTGGTCAGCACCAGGCTCGTCTGCCTCTGTCCCCCTGCTGCCCTCGCCCTGCGGGCACAGCCGCGGCTATGTCCTATCTCAGTAGCTCTGCTGAGAACGCCCCCAGCTTGCCAGGGTGAACTGGACTCAGATAGAAGGGGGCGCTGAAGGGCACCTGCAGGGTCCCCAGGCTATACCATTCTTCCTCTTGTTGGCTGGGCCCCAGGCCCCTCCTTGAGCAGCACACCAGCTGGGGAGTGGCCCCCCTAATTTTTACACCATGCAGAGTGTGACAGCCTGGGCAGCAGGAGGCCCTGCAGAAAAGGCCAGGGTAGCCCTGTGATTGCTGTCACCCGTCTCCAGCGGGGTGGGCGGGCAGGGAACGCTGGCCCCCTCTGCCGAGCAGGCTGTAGGCAGGGGTACCTGGGGCACCCTCTCCTGGGGATGGCATAGCCCAGAGCACAGGATCCCAGTGGACCCCTGCTCTGCCCAGCGTTTGGGGGTTGGCCCAGCCCTCCTCTGGTTTCCCCACAAGTGGGCACACACACTGCCCGGGTGGGGTGCTTGTGACCTGCAAACCACCCTCAAGCACAGGAAGGGGGCAAAGGCTCTCTTCCATCACACCCGACCTCCTGTCCTCGGGCAGAGTTAAGAGGAACGTGGGCTGGAGAGTGATCGAGAGAAAATGAGTCTGATTCTGTCACCTGCTGAACCACTTCCCACGGTTCCCACAGCTGCCCACCACAGTCCTCTCCCCAGTGTACACGGCCCGCCACCCAACTCCCAGTGTATACAGTCCATCGCCTGCCTCCCACTGTACACGGCCCACCACCATCCTCCCAGTATACAGGGCCAACCGCTTGCCTCCCACTGTACACAGCCCACCACCATCCTCCCAGTATACATGGCCCACCGCCTGCCTTCCACTGTACACAGCCCACTGCCATCCTCCCAGTACACATGGCCCACCACCATCCTCCCAGTATACATGGCCCACCGCCTGCCTTCCACTGTACACAACCCACTGCCATCCTCCCAGTACACATGGCCCACCACCATCCTCCCAGTATACAGGGCCAACCGCCTACCTCCCACTGTACACAGCCCACCACCATCCTCCCAGTGTACACAGCCCATCACCATCCTTCCAGTATACATGGCCCACCACCATCCTCCCACTGTACACAGTTCACCACCATCCTTCCAGTACACATGGCCCACCACCATCCTCCCAGTGTACACAGCCCACCACCATCCTCCCAGTACACATGGCCCACCGCCTGCCTCCCACTGTACACAGCCCACTGCCATCCTCCCAGTGTACATGGCCCACCACCATCCTCCCAGTGTACACAGCCCACCACCATCCTCCCAGTGTACACAGCCCACCACCATCCTCACAGTGTACACGGCCCACTGCCAGCCTCCAGGCTCTGCCCAGGTCACCCTTTCTCCAGCTCATCCCAGAACAGGCTCCTTCCTGCCACTGGGCACAGGGTCGCTGAAGAAGCCCCCGTCCCCATCACATCATGCTATTTTATTCACATTCCTGGCATTTCCGTCGCTCACTGTCTATTATGATGAAGGTAGATGCCAGGAGAGAAGAAACCCCTTTCTGCTACTCAGGATGAGCACAGAGCCGGCACGTGGAGATTGAATGGATAGACAGTGACAGGCTTGTCACTGAAGCAGGAAGCGTGAGGCACTCAGGTGAACAGTGGGGTCATGGACCCGCCTCCAATAAAAACCTTTAGAAAACAGTGGGTGTCCTTCCCATGGGGCAGGGTCTGGGCTAACATCCCACGTTGCCCTCCACGTGCCCCAGGCCCGGTCCCCAAGCCCCACAGACCGGAATCACACGTCTTTTCTTTGGAGGATGAGCCAGGAGGGCCCTCAGATGACTTGCTGTCTCTCTCGGGCTGCTTCTCTGTCGAGGGTTCATGCTGCTCATGGGCCTCTGGGGCCCGCTCAGAGCTCCGAGCACGTGGCTCAGGGGTGGGTCTCTGTGGCTGACGGGACTGTCCCCTGCAGCAGGCAGGCCTGGTGGACACAGTGCCAATGGTGGCTGGTCCTAGAAGGGGGATAGGAATGGACCCTCCACATACACCTTCATCTGATGAAGACCTTAAAGCAATATATGCCAGTGCATTGTTTAGGTTAGAGAAAGTGCATGCGTAATTGGTATTATTTTGGTGACACAGGGGAAGGAGGGCAGGTGAGAAGGACTGGGCGGGTCGTGGGGAAATGGGGTGTTTTTCAGTTCTGCTCATGTCCTCGCCCAGATTAACACGAGATCACAGAAGCCACCACCCCGGGGGAATCTGCCGGCCTCTTAAGGTAAGAAGTCAACCTGACGTTGCTATAGGAACCGGATTCCTCCCAGCACCATGGCAACCGGCTCCAGAGAGTGTTGGGCACACAGCCTGCTCTCACTCTACCTCAGAGCTGGGAAGAGGGCAGCGGAGGTAGGAGAGGGAGGGGTGGGTGGGTCCTTCCTAAACCAGTGAGCCGACAGCCTGCTCGGCTCAGTGAGGCTCCCTTCAAACTGAGAAGATCACGGAAGGTGAGTGCCTCCATCAGAATGGTCCAGAGACACTGGGGCACCCTCAGACATCTGGGGCCCGTCCTTGGTTTTCCACGTCGTAAACCATCTGTTGCAATCACAGTGAGGTGTCACTGAGGAAGGTTTCCTCCTTGGGCAAAGAAAACAACCAGACAACCAACAAAACAAACCCAGAAACTCACCGTGGGCCATTCTGAGGCCAGACACCATTTCCTTCTGAATTTCCATCATGAGATTCTAAGTGACAATTAACCTCGTCCCCAAATATGAGCAGCTGAAAATGGATAGAAAGAAATTGCAGGCCCTGCTTCCTTAGAGACATAACGACCTGGATCAAGTTACCTGGTCAGGTGATGGAGTTGTCCTGCCACTGGTCCTAACAGCCTGTAATTTAATTCCACAAACATCACCAGTACAGCCCAAGGTTGTAGGTAAGAGAGTTAGCACCTGGCACGCACCTTCCATGTGCTGTGGGTTCACGGTTGCTGGCCTTCTATGCCATCAAGTCACAGGCTCTGTAAAACCTCCTGATGGCCTGCTGGTGACCTAAAGCAGCGGCTCTCCCAGCGTGACCTGGACCAGCACTTCAGCATCACCAGGAGCTTGTCAGGAATGCAGAATCCCAGGCCTCCCCTCCAGACTGTCCCCATCAGAAATCGGGTGAGGCCTGGTCTGTCCTGGCAAGCTCCTCACCACCTCCTGCTCAGCCTAAGCTGAAAACCTCTGACCTCATAGCCACCTCACCTCAAGGCAGCAGACCCAACCGGCACCCAAGGCTGCTTCTTACAGCGCAGCTCCTAGCCTACGGGCAATGAATGCTCTGGTTTCCTTTCTCTTTAAATGCAATCGTTAATCAGTCCCCTTCCGTTTCTATTTTTTGAGCCTGAACACAGAAGTTTGCATTTCTAATAATAAATTTATCTCATTAGTTTTGGTCCAGAACATTTACTCAAGCTATTGAATATATTTGTATGTCATACAGAAAATGTGATAGTATGCATTTATATTTTCCTTTTAAATTTTGTTATTATGCTGTCTATATGTTTTATATCCTACTATTAATGTAAAATGAGCATCTTGACTTGTAAGCTTTAAAAACATATTTTTATTAGCCCATCACATGAATTATAACACCATTTATTTAAACACTCCCCCTTTGATCTTAGGTTATTTTCAGTTTTTTTTGCTGTTATACATAATGCTGTAATGAATATCATTGCACATAAATATAAATCTTTCCATAATTATTTTCTAGCCTAGATTCCTGGGAGGAAAACTATTGGTAAAAGCACAGGAACATTTCAAAGGTCTTAATATGTATTACCAAACTGTTTCTAGAAAGGCTATAAATTTTCCTATTTCTACCATAGTGTATAAGAGCTCATGTCACCAAAACTTTTGCTGATATCTTGTTTTTTTAAATAAATCTTTGTTAATAAGTGAAAAATGGTATCTTGTTTTAACATGCATTTCGTTTTTTACCAGTGAAGCTGATTTTTAAAACATATGTGCTGACGAACGTGCAGTTTACGTTTGTAAATAAATCTGTTTATGCCCTCTGTCCGTTTTTCTAATGGAGGTATGAATGTTTCTGTTACCGATTTCTAAAGCTCTCCTTCTAAAACAGAAATATTAACTATGCTCTATCATTTAAAAAAAAATATACTTTCTCAGTTTGCTTTTGTCTTCTTTTCTCTCATTTCTGTGTAAAAGTTTCATATTTTTATGAGTTGGATCTTCTAACCTTTTGCTTTGTGTTTTCCCCTATTACTTCGGTATTTTAGAAGTCCTCTCTAATTGTGAGATCAGTTAATTATTCATTTCCCCCTAATTTTGATGGATGATTATTATTTTACATGTATTCAGTTCAGTTCAGTTTAGTTCAGTTGCTCAGTTGTGTCCGACTCTTTGCAACCCCATGAATCACAGCACACCAGGCCTCCCTGTCCATCACCAACTCCTGGAGTTCACTCAGACTCACGTCCATCGAGTCAGTGATGCCATCCAGCCATCTTATCCTCTGTCATCCCCTTCTCCTCCTGCCCCGAATCCCTCCCAGCATCAGAGTCTTTTCCAATGAGTCAACTCTTCACATCAGGTGGCCAAAGTACTGGAGTTTCAGCGTTAGCATCATTCCTTCCAAAGAAATCCCAGGGCTGATCTCCTTCAGAGTGGACTGGTTGGATCTCCTTGCAGTCCAAGGGACTCTTAGTGACTCCATAATCCACAGTAATTCGTTTCGGCTAAATGCATAAGGTAGGTGTTTGTGTGTGCACTCTCAGTCGCTTCAGCCGTGTCTGGCTCTTTGTAACCCCATGGACTGTAGCCCACCAGGCTCCTCTGTCCATGGGATTTTCCAGACAGGGATACTGGAGTGGGTTGCTAGGCCTTCCTCCACGGGATCTTCCCAACCCAGGGACTGAACCCAGGTCTTCTGCATTGCAGGCAGGCTCTTGACTGCTGAGCCACCACCCATGAATTCTTTTCAGGCCAGCTGAATAGAGGAGGCAGGCCTCTTTTTCTGGTGCATGGGATCTGCCACATTGCAGATACAGCAGGATGGAGCAAACTTTCTTCTGGCTCTGACCAATGCCCTGTTTTAGGGTTCTGGCCTTCTGATGTTAAAATGCTGCTACTGCACACAAGGTTATTTCGGACACATTTCTTTTCAAAACTCTTCTGTACACCAGCAAATATCATGACTAGACTTTGTTTCCCAGACGTTTTGTTTCACTTCTGTGTCTGTGGGTTCCTTTAGGCATACCACTTGTCTAACTACAGGGATAGATACGTTGTCTCATACAAGAAACAACCCTCTGCTCACTGAAATTCTTCTCATGTGTTTCTGCCCATTTATCCTCCCAATCAGTACTTTTGCCAAGTATCCTTCTTCTTCCCATTTCCCTCCCCTGCAAAAAAAAAAAAAAAAAAAACCCACACCACCACCCTGGGCTGTTGATTGGATTTAAAGTTATGAATTAATTTGGAAAGAGTTGGCATCTGCACAGTGTTCAGTCTTCCCTATAGAAATATGACTCATTTTTATTTATTCAAACTGTCCTTCTATGTCTTTCAGTTAACTTTAATTATGTCATGTATTCTGATGCATTTAATTTTTGGTATATAAAAAAGACACTGATTTTTGAAAATATTTATGTCATATCCAGCCACTTTTCTGAGTGCCTTTAAGTTCTTACCATTTCCAGTTAGATTTTCTAAGACTGTAAGCCATTGTTCGCAAATTCTGACAATTTTCTCTCTTCTTTTTCACTTCCTGCTCTGCGGCATCTCTAGGGTTTCCATGGGGATGATCGTCACTGGTTCCAGCCTCCGTCCTCCCTTGGTTCTTGATTTTAAAGGAAAGGCCTCCTGGTCTTCACCATTTAAGTGTTTATTGTTGGCTTGAGATTATTGTTCAGTCACTCTGTTGTGTCTGACTCTCTGCGAACCCGTGGACTGCAGCACACCAGGCTCCCTTGTCCTTCACTATCTCCCGGAGCTCGCTCAAACTCATGTCCATTGAGTGTGTGATACCGTCCAACCATCCCATCCTCTGCCATCCCCTTCTCCTCCTGCCTTCAACTTTGTGCTTTATCACATTAGAAATCATTCTATTTTTAGCATGTGTTACGTTTTGAGACACATATTGGATTTTATCACATGTGGCATTAGTTTTTAGTTGATTTACTGATATGACATACTATAGTAATAAATTTCCCAATATCATATAGTCCTTAGGCTTGTTGGTTATATCCCATCTAATTGTGAATCCACTGGATTCAGTTACTTTTCATCTGTGTCCATCTGTAAGACTCATAAATGTGTGTGGGGGGGACGTCTTTTTTAGAACAATGCTACTTTTACTAAATAAGATTTTTAACTTTAATCTTGTTATGCTTTTCAGAACAACTTCTCTAAAACTGAAGTTTGTATTTCTCCAGAAAATTGCCATGGAGCAATTTCTGAGCATTCATTCTTTTAACCTTGACGTCTCTTTGTACATGCTGTTTCATTATTAATTTTATTTTCTCTTTTTCATTTCTGACCTTTCCAGAGATCACCTAGTTTTTATTTCCTAGCCCTGACTTCCTGACATATTTATCAAGTCTGCTGTTACACTGTTTCCTAAATTAATTAACATTAATTTTATTCTAGCCTTTCTGCATCATTTTGCTTTTTACTGTGTGTCTTGTGCAGAATATGATTGAGTTTTGGTTTTCAACTTAATCTGAGAATCTTAGACTTTTAATAATAAGCACTTAACCTACTTACATATTTTACCACAGTTGATAGGTCTGACCCCTACTTTTGCTGTTTGATGTTTCTGGATATTTTTGTGCATGTTTATTTTCTCATTTTTTATTTCATGGACTATGTTTTAGCCTAAATATTTTAAAAGTAGAAAACCTGATTTTTAACTTTTATTTTTATTATATACCTATGCTACAGAAACTTCCAAAATTTAAGAAGTCCGAAAGAAAACCAAAGCTCACGGCTCCCCTCTTTAAGACAAGTATATTTAATGTATTTCAAATGCTTCTGGCACCCACTATTTCCTTGTCATTATTAATTTAATCTTGTATCATAAATAGAGTTTCTTATCATGTGATAATTTCTGAATATAGTATTTAAGAATAACTTCTAATTTCTATTTTGTAACCAGAGTTAGCATAGTTTTTTTTTATTAATAATGTTAACAGTATTGATAAAAGCTATAATGTATTGGGTACTTGCTAGGTGTCAGGAACCACATAAGGCACTTAACTGATTTTTCCTACATAATTGAATAGAAATTCCATTTTCAGTGAGGTTCATAAACGTTAAATAACTGTTGACAGCCCCACAGTCAGCACGGGGCAGAGCTGGGATTCATCTGCTGGTCTCCAACCCCGAGCTCCTGCTGTTCGTTACTGTGCACCGGCTCGGCTTCATCAGGCCCAGCTCACCACTGGCCCCTCTTATACCACCCCGAGTCCTTGATTCTGATTCACTGCAGGAAACATTGAGGATTAACTGACTCACTGTCCCAGGAGGATAGGAATGGTGTGTTTTCAGAGACTTTGTATCTTCACATCTTTATAACATCTTTCTGTATTAATTACATCTTATTTAACAACCCAGTTCTTTGGGGCCTGTCAGGCAGCTCACATGTGGAATGCGGGCCAGGAGTGTGCCTCTCAATCCCCCTGTTCTCGCGGTGAGCAGTCCACTTGTTCTCCGATGCATGTTCTTTACTGATCTGTAATCTATAATGTGATTGCTATTGTCACTCAGTTGCTGAGTCATGTCCAACTCTTCTCGACCCCATGGACTGCAGCACACCAGGCCCCTCTGTCCTTCACTGTCTCCCCGAGTTTGCTCAGACTCATGTTCATCTAATCTGTGATGCTATCCAACCATTTCTTTCTCTGTCGCCCCCTTCTCCTCCTGCCTTCAGTCTTTCCCAGCATTGGGGTCTTTTCCAATGAGTCGGCTCTTTGCATCAGGTGGCCAAAGTACTGGAGCTTCAGCTTCAGCATCAGTGCTTCCAGTGAATGTTCAAGGTTGATCTCCTTTAGGATTGACTGGTTTGATCTACAGTGTGATTGCCAATTTAAAACTCATTGGCACACTTATGGGTGTTTTTTACTTGGAAGTTCTAAGGAAGCTCATCAAGCAGGTTTGGTCTGCTGTCATGCTGAGAAGCCCGTGGATCTTCTAAACACTTTTTTTCTACTCATGGCATCATTTATCTCTTCCAACTTTGCATCTTCCACAAATTGGACACGTCTGTTTTGCAGTATCAGTGTAGATTGTTGACCAGGTACGAGCCCCTGGCATTGAATTACAGACTTCACTCCAGACTGACATCCATCTATTAATCCACATTCTTGGATCAGAGTTTGCCAATCGATTATAAACCTATCTTTCTATATTTTTCACAAAGAAATCTTGATAGATGTTCCTAACTGCCTTATTGGAACCAATGCTATCTTAAGAATCCCTTTGGGCCAAGCTTAGTAACCCCCCACAAAAAGAAAATCCTAAAATTACTGATTTCTTCTGAAAACACAGGTGTGCCCTCTCCCAGGGAATCTGTTCCAAGTGTCTGCCAGGGAGTACATTAAGCTCACTCTGGACTTCAGAAAATAAAAATGTCACCTCCCTGATGCCTGCAGCTGTGCCATCGACTCACTGAGCTCACAGCAGAAGCTCTAAGGAAACAGGAAGAGATTTGTCCAGTCTTTAGGAGAGGACTGGTTGAGACAGACGTGACCCCTTTAAAAGGGGCCGATCCTAAATGTGCGCCTGCCCAGCCCCTCTGTGCCATTCCTGCTGTGTGTTCTGGCCGGGGCATCCTCACTGCGGAAGGCTGAGCACCCCCATCATTGCTGCAGGAGCCCCCATGGGTGTCTGCGTTTCTTCAAGTCTCTGCTGGACTGGCTCCTCCCAAACTAGCGTCTCTTCCAGAGACTCACGGAGTCACAAGACCGCTCTCTTCTCTGCAGTCACTGGAGCATCCTTTCCCGATGTCCGTGGGCTGTGTCATGGGGGCCCGTCTCTCCTGAGGGGAGTGGGAGCCCGAGACCACCACCCACTCCTGCCATGATGGCCTCACACCAGCCCTTCATCCTCACTCAGAGTCCTGCACGGCCGCCTGGCCCCACTCTCCTTTCTGAGGCTGAAACTCCGGGAATCCGTGGTGAGAGGACATTTAAATGCTCTGCTTTTGGACAGAATGATTCTTCTAGCAGAAGCAAGCCTATTTCCCTCTGCATCTGTTTTATGAACTGTAATAAAGAAATCACTATGCAGACCTTTGTGTACTTGGGCAGACCGTGGAGCGTTCCCACCACATAACTGACGTTCCTTCCTCTCTGCTCCTCACTAAGCCTGCGTGGGCCCTCCACACTCAGTTTCACGGGTTTACAACACACTGCGGAACTTGCTTCCATAGTCACTCTAACCGCTCCCACTGAGACGCACCTTGGAAACCCAACCCTCAATGCCCAGGCCTGCGGCGCTGACCAGTCGTGCCTGTGAATGGCGCATTATCCTCTTTGCATGAACACTTCTTACACGCATTCCTCTGCCATAGATCTTACGTCATTATTCTTAGGCATTCACCTAGAGACCTACAGAATCACACCAATTATGGGAGGAAAACAGCTAAAAGGGGCCGTCTGCCTTTGCTCTGATTTCACCTCTGACTGAGGTCTGAGGACTCACCCTGGAAGCACAGACTCTGTGGCTGGGGCTGGGACAGCTGGCTGACGAGTCAGGGTTGGCCTCCGAAGAGGCCAGGACTGGTGTGCACTCTCTGCTGACCCAGGTCTCAGTGCCCCGGGTCCTGTGTGGCTGGACTCCCAGCAGGCCGCGGGGCTGACTGCTGTCAGCACCGTCTGGCCCTCTACCCACCCCTTTAGTGGCCGCTCCCAGGCACACACAGATCCTATTCATTCGCATGACTTCCTTGCCTCGTCTCTCACCCGGAAGCCCAGGAGGGTGACGAGCCCCCCAGGGCTGAGAGCCCTCAGGGTACTGTCTGCAACCTCTTACATACACACCATGGTCCTTCTTACTTAGAGGTCACCTCCAGAAGGAAGGGACCCCAGAGGCCAGGAGGGTGGGGGTGGACCTGATGGGTGCTGGACGAGCGCAGTGGAAGGGAGAGGAGCGGGGGTGACATTTCTGACGGGTCCTGTGAGCACCGTGACTTGTGCAGAACAGGCCACAGCAGTAGAGAGCCAGCTCACAAGACCATGGGTTTTACAAAACCAGGAGTATAGGAGTGAGACAGAGGCGCAGGATCGGATCATTCTTCTGTGTCCTGAGATCTTCCGAGCTCATCGTTGGAGCAGCCAGGGGGACTCCCAGGAGAGCTGGAGGCCCTCCAAGGTGGCTCGTACCCTGGTCCCACAGGAAGTCCTGGGGACAGACGGGACTGGGAGTCTGCCAGTGAAGGGGCACGACATGGAGGCAAGAAGTTGGGTGACTCCTGGGCTGAGGGCTGCAGCCCCTGGGGAGCTGAGGTGTGAAAAGATAGGTTTTCAAGATCTCGGCTCCCCCTGGAAGGAGACAGATCACCTCAGGGCCTGACACCAACACCCCAGCCATGATCACATGTGACTAACAGCGCCTTCCACCACTGGGAGCATTTTCAGGAAGGAACCTCTTTTATGCAGAGGTTTCCTGGGGGTGAGAAACCATCTCTTACAAATCAGTTCACACCTGGGGAGGAGGGAGCCCCCCCCCGCCCCACCAAATCTGCCTTGGGCTGGGGTGACGTGAGCCGGCAAGCCACCTGGCCCCAATCACCTCTTCCTTCTGCCCATCACATCGTCTGAGCCATAGGAGGGACAGAAGGGCCAGAGGCTGGACATAGGTCACATGGAAACAAACATGCTTAACCTGTGACACGCCACCTTCTCAAGAACAAGTACAGTACCCACCATGTACTCCACACAAAGCGCCACAAGACTGGGGTTTACCTTCCAGAAGGCCGCAGTCCACCTGGGGAGGACTCAGGAACACTCACACACACTCAAACACACACACACACACTCTCTCTCACACACACACACTCACACACACTCTAAGAGGAGACCAAATTAAGCCCTGAATGGGGCCACCTTGGAATACACTCAGTGACGCGTCAGGGAACGCCAGGAATAACATGGCTGTCTCCACGGAAGAGGAAGGATGTCAGTGGGCCATGAAGACAGCGGGGTCCAGAGGACGAGGGAGGGGCGGGCACCCAGGCTCTGATCACACAGACCCTGAGCCCGCACCACGACCAGAGGTACGCACGTGCTCCATGCACGGCCCGGGTGTGACCCTAAGCGCCCCAGCCAGCCTGCAGTGTCCTGTCCTCAGGTCCCACCCCCAGAGCACGTGCAGTGCCTGGGTGGATGCACACACACTCAGAGTCACCACTCTGAACACCCATGCTGGGCAGACACTCAGCAAGACACTTTGAACTCAGGACTTCTAGGCCTATGAACAGCCTGTGAGAGAGATGACTATTCTAGCTTACAAGTGAGGAAGTGAAGACTGGGTCCAGGTCATGGTTACTCAGAGGCAGGGCTGGCGGCACGCCTTGTCCAGGTCCTTTCCTGCGCTGTCATGCCGAAGGCCTACTGCTCGACAGTTTAGCCACAACAGTGCTATCCAGGCCACCCGTTGCCCTGACCTTCACTCTGACCATCTAAGCCAGCTCACCTGCAACCCACGTGTGACCATCAGGGCTCGATTCAGCTGCATAAATGAAATAACAATAGCAGTAACTTTATTTTTCCTCCCAGTAAAGCCGTTTTCTAAAGGGAGGTGGGCGGGGATGGCAGTTGCACAGCCATCAAGACCCAGGCTCTCACCGTCCTGCTTCACTTACCCCAAGGCTCGGCTTCCATCTTATGGTCTAATGTGGCTGCCAGAACTCCAGCCATTATGACTGCATTCCAGGAAGCAGGAAGGAGGAAGAAGGGAAGAAAAGGGGCTCACCTCTCCCCCATAAGGAATGTTCATTAAATTATAGCATACAGTTTTTCTCTCTCTTTGGCCAGAAATCGTCACCAAGCCTATAGGACGTGGGGAAAATCTAGTTCTTTTAGCTTTTGTAGCAATGTACCCAGATGGAAAGCAGGCTTCAGTTACTAAGGAGGAAGACTGGATCAAGTGCTGGGGCAGACAACTTGAATTTTTTTTTTATACTATAGTTCTGTAAGTATCAGGGTGTGGTGAGTTTCCAACAGCTCAGAAGCAAAGTTAATAATTTCCCCTGGAGCCTTCCTTCCTTTCTTCCCTCCCACCCTCCCTCCCTCCTTCCTTCCCTGCCTCCCTTTCTAATACCTCTGTGGTCTGGAACTCAGCAGGGATAAAGAAAATAAGGCCATGAAACAAGGATCCCTCAACATTCCTAATTCTCCCACAAACAGCAAGCTTTGAGTCCAGGCTCCACATCTAAAACACACAAAAACACTGTTCCAAGGCCAAAGACCAGGCGGGCTGTGTAGCTGGTACACAGCCACCAAGGGCAGGAAAGCTTGCCAGTGGTCAGAGTGGCGAGTGGCAGGCTGCCGCTGGCCGAGCCAAAGGACACGGGCCCATGGAGTATCTTCCTACCCGCCCCAACTCCCAAGACGAGTGACACAAAGGAAAACATCACTGAATTTAAAATGCTCCTCTGTCAACTTCCGAACAGTCTGTTCTCTCTGAGCATGGCAGTTCCTCAAACGGCCAGCAGGGGCAGAAAGGAAGGTGGAGGGGCTGGAGGCCCAGCTTGGTTGGTGGTCTAAAGCAGAGACTGGACTCCAGGCTCGTTCCCCTGCTGCCCACCTCGAGCATCCTTCCTGCCTGCTGGGCACGGGGAGCCAGCCGATCGCCAACTCCCAGACCCTAGCTCTCCACTGATGCTGTGCCTATTACTGGGTCACCTGTCAGTCTGCTCTCTTCCCAGGACACCCCCGACACCCGCTGTCCCTCCCCCAGCCCATCCCTCATGTGCACGCTTTCTTTCAAATGCTCTTCAAGCCCCTTCCCCGGCCACCCCCCCCAACTTGTCTTTGTTCCCAGTTCTTCCCTTGAACAGTTTGAGATTAAAAAAAAAAAAATCCATGCTCCAAAAGAATTCGAAGGCTATTTTGACAAGATTAATTTAAGAAACCTCCCTGCAGCTTCCCAGCAATCCAGAAAGAGGGCAGGTTGCTCAAGAAAGTCTAAGGGATGGGACTGCAAGGACAACTCCATCATCTCCATGGCAACACACCCCAAAAGTTTCTGGGTGCTTGCTAATAAAGAAGAAGGCAGGTCTAGGGGGCTGGCCTACCAGTGAGTTGGGGAAGGACCGCCCAAGCAGCAGGTCCCAGGGATGGGACCCAGGGCAGGTGGGGATGCAAGGACTCGGCCATGGAGCCAGAGGGGAGAGGAGATGCGAGAGGCGGGAGGGTCGTCTGTAACCCTGGTGTCAACGACACTGCTCACCAGCAGCACCTAGCCCCTCTAGAGTGGACGTTTAGGGGTGCAGCACTTTCTCGAGGCTATGACAGGAAAAATCAGCCATGTGGGGATCTCCTGAGGATCCGGGGCAGGATAGCAGCCCAGGGAGGAGAGGGCGGCAGACGAGGCTGGGAAACAAAGAAGGGTTTACCTGGAAGCCTCTAGGAGACAGAAGGATGGTCACCCTCCACCATCCCAGAAGGGGCTGGGTGCTTTGCTGAGGAAGCTGGCAAGTGGGCATCGGGCTCTAAACTGCTCCCAAGAGGTGGCCTCACCAAGCCACTAGGTGGGCGAGGATGTTGCTCATTCTTCCACCTACCTGCCCACCACCCGTGGTCGCCCTGAAGGTGCAGCTTCCAGAAACTTTCTCTTAATTTAGCTCGTCTCTCTTTCTGAATCCTTTCCTATGTGCTATTTTGGTCTTCCCGGCTAAACTGGCGTTTCTCATTTTTACATTCCTAAGTCTTTGGGTGCTGAACATGGGGACTGCGCAAGGCGAGTTCCTGGGAAGGCTTCTCCATCATCAGATGTGGCTCTGAGAATCTGAGCCTTGATCTATGGGTCCAGTAAATGGAAAGGGCTGTAATGAGATCTGAGATAGATGATGTAATTACGTGCCAAGAAATGTCAGCTGGATACGAGTGGCTGTCTCTCCGCACTGGCTGAAGATGACGGAGAGACAGACAGACAGACAGACAGACAGGGGTGGGGAGGCGGGACGCCCCCCCTGCAGCCCCATCGACTGCAGACGGGCAGGACGACCCCTGCCCCACTGCGCGTGACTCCACCTTCTCACCCTCCCATGAAGCTGGGCAGCTTGTGGGAAAGCCCCAGATGGGCATCACCTGCCACCGTGGCTTGCGGCATGTGTTCATCCGTGCACATGTGGGTGTGGACATTTCAGGTGTGACTGAACGTCCACCGGGGCCATGCAGTGTGTTTAGTTGTGTTTCCTTCTTAAGAGAAAACAAACACAGGCTGCCTGCCTCCTCTCTTTGGCTCAGCCCCCATGGCGGCCTGACAGCTCACTTGGTTTGCTGGCCTCTCTGCTCCCTAGTGAGTCACTAGAGCAGCGGGAGAGGCTGGCCCACCTTAGGGGAGGAAAGAACCTCTCCAGACACAAACATGCCAAACTGAACAGGCCCCAACTCAGGCACAGCCTTCACACGGCCAAGAAAAGGAGACGGCTTTATTTGCCTCCCAGGTGGGGACACACCGCCCCTGCTTTCGGGGTAGTTCCACACGCTGGTGTCTACTTTTATCAGAAATACCAGCTGCCTTGAAGCAGGTACTTCTCCCATAATTAAAGGTCCTCTCAGGCCAGGGAAGGGAGCTGGGAATGGCAGGATCTCCCGGATATAACGGAGAAGCTGATCTTATAGAAAGGAAGGCGCCTGTTCTAGTCTTGTCCGGTTTGGGTTCTAGTCAGTGAAGAAAAAGATCTCATTTTCAAAGATGCTTAAACACCCAGCCAGATGGCCTCCTGTTCTCCAGACACCACAGACAGGACAGCAGAACAGGCAGAAGAAGAGGCACTGAGAAGGAAGGAGGGGAAAGGGGCAGGCCTCGCTGCCTTAGGCTCAGCAGTGACTGGATTCTTGGTTCCTCTAAGCACAGTTCTGTGCCCCCCACGTCTGGTAAGGACCACCCCATGCGGCTGCATCCCTGGCTAATGGCTGTGCTGCTCTTCTGAAGACATGCTGCCCTCATCTATGTCCGGGCAGGGGGGCTGGAGACACCCCACCTACCACCCCGAGACACTGGAGAAGGCACGAGGGGTCTGCCCCCCTTTCCCTGCTTGGCCGGCTCAGGCAAGGGGAGCAGAGACGCAAGGGATGCAGCCCTGGGGGGCCGCCCCGCTGCCCAGCTCTGCTCCAGCCCGGCGGGCCTCCTCACACTCCCCAGACAGGCCTGTCATCCAGCCCTGAGTCTGCTTCATCTCTCTTCCTTTCAAATCCTGCTGTGGTGCTTCCTCCAGGAAGCCCTCCAGACCAGCCCACTAGAGGCCGTCAGCATATCCAGGGGCAGATGGTCGGACTGCCTCCTCTTGGGGGCCCAAGAGCTTTGCTGTGCTCAGAGCGGGCCCCCTGAACACCTGCCCTTCCCAGAGCTCCAGGCCCCGTGCTGAGTGAGGGGACCACTTCCTGGAGAGTCATCAAGGTGGCAGTGCAGACATGTTCCTGCAAGGGACAGGGAGGGGGTGCAGGAGCTGAGCCAAGGAGACCTAGGCCCTCTGCCCTGAGGTGCCACTGGTTGCTGGATTTCCTGAAACCAGGGCGGCTCCTCAGGCCGACTCAGGATTAGAGGGCTCCGGGCTGGGTGTCGGTGCGGGGGGCTGTCGGTGCGGGGTTCTTGCCCTCTCCCTCTGAGATGCCGCCCACCTGCCGGGGCTCAACCCCTCCGTCTCCTCAAGGACCACACCCACCCATCCTGGCCTTGGGACCTGGTTCTCACTCTCTCTGCCTCCAGGGGACCTCCCACGGCACCCAGCACCCCACCCTGCAGTCCCTTCCGTATACTGAAAAGGCACTTGTCTCACAGTCTCACTGGACCCTGGCCGCTGTTGGGAGGCATGCAGTGTGGCTGTGGTCATCCAGGTCTACCAACGGGCGACACCGAGGGTCAGAGAGGCCCTCAGCCCTCAGGGCCCACAGGTCACCTGAGGCCAGGCCGACACCCGTGGGTGTCCACAGAGTCTGTCCCCCAACAAATAATTTGCTGCCTGCCTGGTGGCCCTGGGGGTACCTAGCCCCTCCTAGGACAGGGAGAGGGGCTTCTGGTGGCCCTAGGGGTACTCAGCCCCTCCTAGGACAGGGAGAGGGGCTTCTGGTGGCCCTGGGGGTACTCAGCCCCTCCTAGGACAGGGAGAGGGCTTCTGGTGGCCCTAGGGGTACCCAGCCCCTCCTAGGACAGGGAGAGGGCTCCTTGTGGCCCTGGGGGTACCCAGCCCCTCCTAGGACAGGGAGAGGGCTCCTTGTGGCCCTGGGGGTACCCAGCCCCTCCTAGGACGGGGAGAGGGGCTCTTGGTGGCCCTGGGGGTACCCAGCACCCCTCCCCAGGATGGGGAATGAGGCTCCTGGTGGCAGAGGCAGAGAACTGGCTGTAGGACAGGGAATCCCATGTCCTGCCAAGTCCCTAGACCTTTTACAAAACTTCCCGCTGCCTACACACATCAAGTGCAGGTAGCTTGCTTTGTGTGATTGATGAAGACTTTTTTTAACCTAAGAATTTAATTACAGGGGAGCTGCGTTCCCAGAGGGCCTGTCAAATGAGTTCTCACCACGCAGACCTCTGACAGCCTCAGGGAGCCAGGATGAGGGGGGAGACAGGCCTGCACAGCGCCCAGGAGGGTCTCCCGCAAAGGCCTGCCTGTGTCCTGGGCATCAGGGGAGCGTCTGACCTGGGTGCCCATGCTGTCCCTAGCCAGATCACAGGGAGGGACTTATGTGGCTCTGGGGACATGGGTGGCCATGCTGTCCTGGGTTAAAGCCGCACGTTTCAGCCAGTGCATCTGTGAGTCAGGCCACACTGAACAGGTGGGTCACACGCTGGGCGGGGCACTCTTCCCTGGGGGAGCCGGCCCGGAGCATTGCCAGGCATGTTGGCCCAGGTTCCGCAGCTCAGGCTGGAATGGGCAGGGGGTGGCCTGATCCAGGTGGGCTTGGGGCCTGGGAGGAGCTGTGAGGCCAGCCGTGGGCTCCTGGGCTCTTCCTCTGGATTGTCTTGTCCTGGGGGCAAGACCCTGATACAGGGAAAAGACCCTGATGCTAGGCAAGATTGAAGGTGGGAGGAGAAGGGGACGACAGAGGATGAGATGGTTGGATGGCATCGCCGATATGATGGACAGGAGTTTGAGCAGGCTCCGGGAGTTGGTAATACACAGGGAAGCCTGGCATGCTGCAGTCATGGGGTCGCAAAGAGTCGGACACGCTGAGTGACTGAACTGAACTGGGGCACCTGACCTGGTCAGGGGGTGTCAGGCCAGAGCTCTGGCATTGGCGGTGGGCGGCCACAGCCAGGTCTGTGGTTCTGCTCCCTCCCACCATCGACTCCCAGAGGCAGTGCTCAGTGACCCACAGAGAGGCCTTCAGGATGAAATAAAATGAATTCCGTGAGTGTGCCCAGCGCCCACATTTGGCCGAGGCACAAGTGACAAGAAAGGACCTAGATGGTGGCAGCCACGGCGCCGGTTCCTCACTGTGTCGGGGGAGGGCCCAAGTCCTCCCGCGGGCCCACCGCACACCCCACAGGGCCGCCCGCTGGAGAGGAGGCGGCCAGGCTGGGCCTCTGCCCTGAAGGACTCAGGGGCAACGAGCACAAGGGAGGAAGGCCAGGGTGCAGGATGCCCACATGGGGACCCCAACTGCTGGGAGGGGCCACAGTGCTGACCACGGGGAAGGGCCACTTGGGACCAGCACTCCAGAAAGAGGGTGACCTGGGCAGAAATCCAGAGGTGAGATGATTTAAACCAGGGACCCTGAGTGAGTGAGAGATGGAGATGAGCATCACAAGCTGCAGGAACCTGTGCACCAGTGTGTGTGTACTTGTGTGCACCTGTGTGTATCTGTGTATATCTCTGTGTGTACCTGTGTATCTATGTGTGTGTACTTGTGTGCACCTGTGCATATCTCTGTGGGTATCTGTATTTGTGTGTGTGCATGTGTGTAGCTGTGTGCACCTGTGTTTATCTCTGTGTGCACCTGTGTATCTATGTGTGTGTACTTGTGTGCACCTGTGTGTACCCGTGTATATCTCTGTGTGTACCTGTGTATCTATGTGTGTGTACTTGTGTGAACCTGTGTGCACCTGTATATATCTCTGTGGGTATCTATGTATCTATGTGTGTGCACCTCTGTGTACCTGTGTATATCTCTGTGTGTACCTGTGTATCTATGTGTGTGTACTTGTGTGCACCTGTGTATATCTCTGTGTGCACCTGTGCATATCTCTGTGGGTATCTGTATTTGTGTGTGTGCATGTGTGTAGCTGTGTGCACCTGTGTGCACCTGTGTATATCTCTGTGTGTACCTGTGTATCTATGTGTGTGTGCATGTGTGTAGCTGTGTGCACCTGTGTGCACCTGTGTATATCTCTGTGTGTACCTGTGTATCTATGTGTGTGTACTTGTGTGCACCTGTGCATATCTCTGTGGGTATCTGTATTTGTGTGTGTGCATGTGTGTAGCTGTGTGCACCTGTGTGCACCTGTGTATATCTCTGTGTGTACCTGTGTATCTATGTGTGTGTGCATGTGTGTAGCTGTGTGCACCTGTGTGCACCTGTGTATATCTCTGTGTGTACCTGTGTATCTATGTGTGTGTACTTGTGTGCACCTGTGCATATCTCTGTGGGTATCTGTATTTGTGTGTGTGCATGTGTGTAGCTGTGTGCACCTGTGTGCACCTGTGTATATCTCTGTGTGTACCTGTGTATCTATGTGTGTGTGCATGTGTGTAGCTGTGTGCACCTGTGTGCACCTGTGTATATCTCTGTGTGTACCTGTGTATCTATGTGTGTACCTGTGTATCTATGTGTGTGTACTTGTGTGCACCTGTGCATATCTCTGTGGGTATCTGTATTTGTGTGTGTGCATGTGTGTAGCTGTGTGCACCTGTGTGCACCTGTGTATATCTCTGTGTGTACCTGTGTATCTATGTGTGTGTACTTGTGTGCACCTGTGTGCACCTGTGCATATCTCTGTGGGTATCTGTATTTGTGTGTGTGCATGTGTGTAGCTGTGTGCACCTGTGTGCACTTTGTGTATGTGTGCATCCATGTGCATCTGTATACCTGTGCACCTGTGTGCAACTGTGTCCTGTGTTCGTGTGTCTACCTGTGTGCCCTTGTGTGTGTATGTGTGCATCTATGTGCATCTGTGTATCTGTGCACCTGTATATATCTGTGTGTGCCTGTGTCCAAGGGTGCATATCTATACACCCTTCTCAGGGTGTGGTCAGAAAATCAAGGCTTATCAGAAATACACCGAATGCTTAATTCCGAGTGTTCCCTTGGGCAGCCTTCCCCCACCCCTGCTGAGACTGGCCAGCCTGTGTCATGTCCCACTGAAGGTGACAGAGTTGTCCCCCGGTGCCTTCAGCAGGCTGTAAAGGGAGCGAGCATTTGGGGAAGCTGGGGTGCTGTGCTGAGCCCCTACTCTACATGCGCTGCTCTCTCAAACCCATTGCCAGGAGCATTTCCTACAGGACCTGGGAAATGGGAGCTGTCCCAGGAGAGGGTGGGGGAGAACCTCAGGCAGAAAGTATTTCTTTCTTTATAAGTATGTCCCAGGTATCACATGGGACATATGCACCCTAAAAATTATTTTTTAAACTAAAAATAGAGTTGCCATATGATCTAGTCATCCAAATCCTGGGCATAAACCCAAACAAAACCATAACTCAAAGCGATACACACACACCTACATTCATACCACCACTGTTTATGATAGGCAAGGCACTGAAGCAGCCTAAGTGTCCATTGACAGATGAATGGATAAAGAAGATATGATATATATATGTGATATATATATAATGGAATATTACTCAGCCATAAAAAGAATGAAATCATGTCATTCGCAGCAACACAGGGGACCTAGGGACTAGGGCCGTCAAGCTTCCATGCACTTCGAGTTGCTCAGTTGTGTCCAACTGTTGCGACGCCATGGACTGTAGCTTGTCAGGCTCCTCCGCCCATGGAATTCTCCAGGCAAGAGTACTGGAGTGGGTTGCCATTTCCCACTCAGGGGGATCTTCCCGACCCAGGGCGCGAACCTGTGTCTCCCGTATTGGCAGGCGGATTCTGTGCCGCTGAGTCACCAGAGACCAGAGAGACTGTGATACTAAGTGAAGTAAGTCAGACAGAGAGAGACAACTACCATACGCTGTCACTTATGTGTGGAATCTAAATACGACACAAGTGAATTCATCTACAAAAGAGACTCACAGACATAGAACAGGCTTGTAGCTGCCAAGGGGTAAGGGAGGTGGGGGAAGGATAGATTGGGGGTTTGCGGGCAGCAGATGCAAACTATTGTACACAGGACGGACAAACAAGGTACCACGGTATAGCACAGGGAATTCTATTCTTATCCTGTAATAAACCAGAATAGAGAAGAGTATGAAAAGCAGTGCGTCTATAGCCCAACCATGGAGCAGCACAGCAGAGACTAACACGGCACTGTTAACTGCATCAACAAAATCAAAAGAATTCCTTTTATCTGAAATTCTAATTTAAGTGGGCATATTATTATCATGACTTTGTTCTTTTTGGTTTTTATTTTTTGCTAAACCTGGCAGCCCTACTTGCTACCCATCCTCTTTGCTGATATAGCAGAAAAAAAGAAGAAAAAAAAGTCTGTGAACAGCCACAAAGGAGAGGTTACACAGCCCACGTGTTGCCTCTCAGCCCTCTCCATGCAGGGCCTCTGCCCGTCATTCTGCACCCCATGTCCACCAGCCCCTGGAGCCGGTGCAAGAGGCCGGTGCAGGAAGAGCCCCAGGCTGGGGGCCAGAGGACCCACCTCTGTGTCCCAGTGCCCCCTCGATATCCATGTGGCCTTTGATTTAACTTTTAAAGTGTCAGGATTTTTCTTCCTTTTTTTAATCAACAAATTGGAGAAGATATCTAACCTGCAGAGTTGATGTAAGGACTAAATAAAACAGCATCTATGAAATACATTAAATGAATGTAAGACCCTTATCATCACAAAGAGACACGATGACAGAAAAGGAAAGAAGCAGCCTACCATTTCGCTGCCAGGGAGGAAACCAACTATGAAAGCCAAACATAGGAGCCAAACACAAACTTCTGAACCTATTTCAGGCAAAGAGTCCCGTCCATCCCAGGAAAATGGAGGTGACACTCATTCCACCAGCAGTGGTCCTCAACATGATGGCTTTGAGATATCAGGAAAAGATTAAGTTATATTCCACATATTCTACTTAAGAAAGCAGCTAAGTACTTCATCCAGGCAAGCCTCTCTGGGCCCTAAGGTGTCAGAATGTGACCCAGCCCCACGGAGAACAGTGGGTGCCTTTTTAAAAAAAGCTGAGCACCTACTATGTGCTATATTCACACACATGAGCTCAGGGTTGGCGGGGGCGGGGGGGGGGATCTTTGTTCCAAGCAACTGGCTCTCATGCCCCTGGTAAATATGTATGGAATGAATGAGGAAGCGGGTGGGCGAATCACCGGGGTGACACATAAAGTGCTGGAAACCTAAAAGGGCGCAGGATCCCCCTGTGGCCAGGTGAACTCTCTTATACGACAGGTAAGAATGCAGGGCAGGGAAAAGGCGACTGTACGTGCACGAGGTGAGACGCCAGAGGTTTGCTCCATCATGAGGGCTTGGCGAGCGTGGAAGCTGGGATCACAGCTCATGATCACGTGTCTTTAGGGATCTGTTAGATCTGGCTGCATGATGGACCAGAGGGAAGACATTTCTAAGATAACATCCCAGTGATTGACACTTCATGACTCATCCTTTGTTGCTTAGTTGCTTAGTCATGTCCAACTCTTCTGCAACCCATGGACTGTGGCCCACCAGGCTCCTCTGTCCATGGAATTCTCCAGGCAAGAATACTGGAGTGGGTTGCCATTCCCTTCTCCAGGGGATCTTCCCAACCCAGGGATCGAACCCAGGTCCCCTGCATTGAAGGCAAATTCTTTACCATCTGAGCCGCCAAGGAAGCTCCCTACTTCTCTGATATACAGAAATAACCTGTGTTGTTCTCCTAACACATCTGGGTCCTTGTCACTCCCATTGTTCTAACCCATCAGGACAGGCGGAGAAAAGCCAGGGTCACTGGGGGTCAAGTCCTGTGGGAGGTACATGCATCTGGGGTCTGCATGGGGGCCTTTGGGCTGTGCTCATGGGCTGAAATGGGCCAAAGTCAGGCTGCAGAGACTAGGACATCACAGCCAGGACCAGGGAGGCTGACCCGCTGAAATAAATCCCCTGCCAGTCTAACTCCCCCTCAACCAACTCGTTGGTAAGACTGAACATGGTCCATCCTGCAGGTGATGGTGGGGATGGGAGGGGTTATCAAAGGAGGAGAGATTTCTCTTCTCAGCTGGACAGCGAGACCCACAAAGGCAGGAAGACAGGTGCAGACATCTGCTAAAGTGAAATGAGGGCGATGCCCTGTGAGGGTGCCTGGTGGGCTAGGGTGCGGGTGACCCAGGAAGTCAGTGAGAGCACCAGCGCCTGAGTTGAGCCTCAGCTGCTTGAAATCTGGGCTCAAAGAGGCAGGACCTCACTCAGGCTGACTTGAAACCCTCAGGAAATCAGATCTAAGAAGATTTGGGGATCAGATAACCGAATCCCTCATTTGAGTAGACGATAAAGCAGAAGGGCAGAGGAGAAATGATGGCTGTGTGCAGAGCTCGGTGCTCATTACTGAACTGCCGCAGGGGTTCTGTATGCAGGTCAAGAAGCAACAGTTAGAACTGGACATGGAACAACAGACTGGTTCCAAATCGGGAAAGGAGTACATCAAGGCTGTATATTGTCACCCTGTTTATTTAACTTATATGCAGAGTACATCATGAGAAATGCTGGGCTGGATGAAGCACAAGCTGGAATCAAGATTGTCAGGAGAAATCAATAACCTCAGATACGCAGATGACACCACCCTTATGGCAGAAAGTGAAGAAGAACTAAAGAGCCTCTTGATGAAAGTGAAAGAGGAGAGTGAAAAAGTTGGCTTAAAACTCAGAATTCAAAAAGTAAGATCATGGCATCTGGTTCCGTCACTTCATGGCAAATAGAGAAACAATGCAAACAGTGACAGACTTTATTTTTTTGGACTCCAAAATCACTGCAGATGGTAACTGCAGCCATGAAATTAAAAGATGCTTGCTTCTTGGAAGAAAAGCTATGACCAACCTAGATAGCATATTAAAAAGCAGAGACATTACTTTGCCAAAAAAGGTTTGTCTAGTCAAAGCTACAGTTTTTCCAGTAGTCATGTATGGATGTGAGAGTTGGACTATAAAGAAGGCTGAGTGCTGAAGAATTTATGCTTTTGAACTGTGATGTTGGAGAAGACTCTTGAGAGTTCCTTGCACTGCAAGGAGATCCAACCAGTCCATCCTAAACGAAATCAGTCCTGAATATTCATTGGAAGGACTGATGCTGAAGTTAAAACTCCAATACTTTGACTACCTGATGTGAAGAACTGACTCTTTGGAAAGACCCTGATTCTGGGAAAGACTGAAGGCAGGAGGAGAAGGGGATGACAGAGGATGAGATGGTTGAATGGCATCACCGACTCGATGGAGATGAGTTAGAGCAAGCTCCGGGAGATGACAATGGACAGGGAAGCCTGGCGTGCTGCAGTCCATGGGGTCCCAAAGAGTCAGACACGACTGAGTGACTGAACTAACTGACTGACAGGGGTTCCGTGAGGTGGACACACGGTCCCCGGGCAGACCGTCTTGGAGTCACATGGCCAGCACTAGGGCGAGACCCCAGCAGTGCTGAGCATCGCCCAGGCTCTGGCCCCTCAGGCCAGGGATGGGGGGCCAGTCCAGGCCAAGGTTCTGGGTGCATAACAGCCCCCTCACTTCACACCTGCTCCTCCCGACCTGCCCTCAGAGGCGTGGGCATTGGCACATTATCCGAAGTGCCTTGCAGGCTGGGAAACAAAGGCCTGGGGGCATAAATCAAACTTTACTACGATCTCTCTTCTCAAGGAAATTTCAGATACGATCAAATCGACCCCATCTCACCTCATTTCTAGGAACTATCCAGAGTACTTTCTTAACAGCAGGTGGGAATAAGGGGCCCCTGGCTGGGGTCCGACTGTATTTTGTTGGAGGTTTTGCAGGTGCGTGGTGGGCTGTGTTTTAAATGAATGAGGGTCGGTTCAGAAACCTTTTCCCAGGGTCTCATCATGTTGATTTGTTTTTTCCTTCCAGGTTAGTAAAGATAATGCTTGGCCAGTTGGTGTGGGCCCGAGGAACCGGAAACGCTTACGACTGCTGTTGAGAAGCTGGACTTGGACAAGCTTGTAAGTACCTCTTGTGTTTAGAGGCATAACCTTTATCTGTGGTTCCCACAGATAAAATTCATCATCAGGGGAAAGCACGTGCAGCAAGTGATATATGTCGAATACGATGTATATTTATCTTATCCACTCTATATTGTACATGTGATAAAGGTGTACAGAGAAGGACACAGGTGACAGTACCGAAGACAGCCGGAAGTCCAAAGACATCATGGTACCTTTCTATATTTTTCCACTGAAGTGAAGAGAAAGTTGCTCAGTCGTGTCCAACTCTTTGTGACCCCCTGGACTATACAGTCCATGGAATTCTCCAGGCCAGAATTCTGGAGTGGGTAGCCTTTCCCTTCTCCAGGGGGTCTTCCCAGCCCCAGGATAGAACCCAGGTCTCCCGCATTGCAGGAGGATTCTTTACCAGCTGAACCACCAGGGAAGCCCAGGAAGTCGCTCAGTTTTGTCTGACTCTTTGCAACCCCATGAACTGTAGCCTACCAGGCTCCTCTGTCCATGGGATTCTCCAAGCAAGGATACTGGAGTGGGTACCCCTTTCCGTCTCGACGGTATCTTCCCAACCTAAGGATCGAACCCAGGTCTCCTGCATTGCAGGCAGATTCTTTACCTTCTGAGCCACCAGAGAAGCCTTTTTTCTCTACCTGTGATGCTGTAGCGTCACACTTAACGCCACAGAAGCACAGTCACGGTGTGTAATTAAAGAAAGACCAGGTTACATATTACTCTGTGTAACAGGATTCTTCTTTGAAAATTACATATTTCTGCACTTGTGTGGTTACCGCTGGAAGGATACACACATCAAAGACCGTGTGTCCCTGAGGTCTGAGATTCTGGAGGATTTTTTTTTCTTCCTTTGTAAATCTGTCTTTTGTCTACGGTTATGTGCGCTACTTGTGTCATTATAATTTTAAAATTATTTCTTGAATTAAAACAAAGACTGATTCTGAAATTTGAAAAACAAGGGGAAAGCATTTTTCCTATGAGACAATGCTATAACTTTCAGTGGGATGTGTTAAGCCAGTTAACAGTGGTCTCAGAGCCGCTCTGTCTGCAGGTGTGGGGGAAGAGGATGCGTCCGGTGGAGGAGGGGACGCGGAGGAGAGGAGTCCTCTCAGTTCTGAGGCCTCACACGCCCCTACTCCACGTCCAGGGCCCCCACCCCCAGGCCTCACCCAGGCTTGGGGACCAACAGGCCTGCTGAGATGAGCCTCTGTGCTCACTGTCCACTGGCTGGAGGGCGGCCATGTCCTTGGAGGCGCAGGGCCTCTCTGGCTCGGAGTGGGAACGTCTCTGGTTTGCAGGCACTTTGGGCTCGAATGCACCCTGAGCAACACACTGGGTCCAAGGACAGCACGGGCCCACCAGCCTTGGACAGACGATCCCTCTCCCCCTTGGCACCTACTGCAGACAGCCCCTTGCCCACAAGGAGCCTGACCTGCAGCCTCATCTGCTCTCAAACCACGCCCTCACCAGAGAGGCCCACTTCATTCAGATTCTCTGACTTACTGTCTCAGAAGGGGTTGCTGCTGGTTAACCAGCTTCTTGCCAGACACCAAAGAGGCTACTTCAGAAAAAAAATCAAGTTACCTCTCTCCCACAAGGCCAAGCCTGGGCTGTAAAGCTGGCCACGGCCACGGTCCAGAGCTTGGGGAAGGTCAGGCTGTTTGTAGGGGACACAGCTGGTAGTGTTGAGCCAGCAGGACAGGTAGAGGGACCGGGCCGTGTACAGAGGGGGGCCCAGTCCCGAGAGCGGGACCAGCTCCGGGGTTGAGTTGTTCCAGCAGCTGAAGTAGGGGAATGGCTCAGTGAAGGGGAGCTGGGGAAGATGAACCAGCGGCAGCCTGGGTGCGCGGCCAGGGCTGAGGCCAGACCTGCAGATTGGACCGGGGTCAGAGGAGGGTGTGGTCCTGAGGCTTTCAGAGGGACTAGAAGGCTGGCACCCACCCCTCCAGCATCTTCCCTGGGTACCATGCACACGACAGCCTTGCCCTCGGATGGTGCAGGGTGCTTTGTTAAGCAGCATGGCCCTATGCAAATGTTGGCTGTTGTGATTAAATGGCCGAGACAGTATTTTGTCAGCAGCTTAGTTCTGCTCAGCTGAACACTGCACGCAGACGTTTCACCAAACGGGACTTTGTTGTTTAGGGAAGAGATTCAGCGGCTTTCATGGAACACTGGAAAATCTAAACAGTGGCTGAAAACTCTACCATCCCAGCTTCCAGGAGAAGCCTCCTCCCTCAGGTGGGGCTGGGGGCCTCTGATCACTGGGACCCTTCAGTCTACACCCAGAGAGAGTCTGTGGGCACTGTCCCCTGGGTCTGGGGACAGCTAGAAGGAAGGGTGCTCACACGACCAAAGCCAAGGTCCCTGCTTCCTCCAGGTTTGTTTATCCTGTGATGACCCCAGAACTCCATCTGCTCCACATGAGCAAAACCTCAGCAGAGCCCAGCCTGAGCGTCAGAGTGCCCGACGGGCACGACTGACAAGACCTCACGGTGGGTGGGGTCCTGGGGCAGGAATCCCTCTCCTGTCCCCCCTCTACCTTCTCCAGGGGACCATCCCCCTGTCCCAGCAAAAGGTCAAGGATGCGGTCAGCTTCCAGGGCACTATGTAGGCTGGAAGATTGCATGATCGGGTGGACGGACAGATGGACAGATGGTGATGGTAAGCGAGTCCTATGGCGTTTCTGGTCCAAAAGGAAGAGACCAATCTATGCTTACCCTCTTTCAAAGGGGCCAGCTTTTCCTTCCAGTTGTTTTCCTCTTAAAAGAGAAAGCTCTCCCCTCCGGGACCCTCACCTGCCCGACACTTGCTCTCCACCCCGTCTCCCCCCTCCTCGTCTGCAGGGGGTAGGCTGCTCTGCTGACTCTGATGCAACCAGGAGCCTCCTCAAAGGGAGGAGATGGCCCAGGAGTCGGCCGCTCTTCCTGGGTCTGGGACAAGTGCCTGCTTGGGGGAGGAGGGGAAGCACCTTCCGGAAGGGCACAGACTTCCATGTAAACATGGTGTTTTTCACCAAGCACCAGAGCCCCCTGCACCCCATCTCCTGGTGAACATACTCTTCCTGCCCATCTGAGTCATGAATCTCAGGGCAGCCAGGCCCTCTGAGTCACTGGTAGTTGAAATCTTAGACTCACAACATCACAGAGCTGCTAAAAATAGGAACCATATACCTGGGCCCCAAAATAGGAAGAGACAAACTCGACTGCCCTGTGTAATGGAAAAGTCAACCAGGGCTATAATTGTGCTCTTTTGTGAGGCCTTAAATGTGTTAATGTCACCGAGAACTCTTTGGAGATCAGTGGGCAATGTGGACAGGGGCCACAGACAGGAAGACAGAGGGGCAGAGTTGGAATAATTATACCTAACACAGTCTGGTTGCTTTTATCAGAAGATTCTAGTTCTCTAAATTGGCACTGGGGTATTTTCACAGCAGTGGCAGGGGAATGAAACTTCTCCATCCATGCTTTGATGGTGGATTCTCCCTCGAGAATCGATGTGGCTTAAAATAGTCTGGCAAATCGTCAGAGATGCAGAGAGGACGGGAGGGCTTTCTGGAGGGTTTTATACTTCCTTTCAAGGCCTCTGAGATCTCCTCGTGTAACAGTCTTACGGCTTTCCCTACTGCTTACAAACCGTTTGAACTTGAAGGACCAGCCTTCATTATATTTCAGCCGTACTCTTTTGGGGAAAGGTGCCTAACACCACGGTCAAGTGTTCTTTCGGGCCAAAGTTGTGATACATTATTTCATTCTGAATCTCTACTCCAGAATTTACCCTGGGCTTTCACCTGCTCTGCCTCATTCGACCTCACAGTGACCTCGAAGGAGGTGGGCTGCTGTCATGGCTCCTGGTCTACAGACGTGTCCGCAGAGACAGGTGACCCAGCGGCCGTGATGCAACTGGTCTCTGGGCCAGGAACCCACTGCCTCCCGTGGTGCACATGGAGAATGTCTAGGAGGTGAGGGGGCTGCAGGCCTGCCCTCCAGGGACCAGAGGAGGCCGACAAAGGGGCATCGTGTTCCGTCTGATGGGCTGCCACACGGAAATGCCGCTCGCTCTCTGGACCTGCCCGTCATTTCACACGCCAGGTCCTTTCTCAGCTGACACGCTCAACACGGAGGGGGTGACCAAAACAGAATCACCTCTGGAGACTCTTGCAGAAGAAGGAAATGGCTCCTGATACACACGTTGCAGCTGCTTTTTTATGGGTCTTTTAAATCCCCAACGATTTCCAACAGGTGGGAAGCTGCAGGCCTGTGGGCCCTGCAAGCACTGGGTTACGGGGCCAATTGTGGGACCCAGACCTGGGCTCTGACAGGTGAGATGAGGCTGTTGGGCATGTCGGGGGGGTGCAGTGATGGTGGTCATAGTCACACTGGCTCATGGCGGGTGAAATATGATGACTGCCAGCCCGCAGGTCACCCTGAGAGCTGCCACCAGCTCAGGAGCGTGTTTCTGCATCTCCAAGTCAGGCCCTTGGAGGCCTCATCCTTGAAATGCTCACAGAGGTCATGGGGCATAGCGTGGGGATAAGCAGGGGACAGTGAAGAAGGAACGATGGCCTTGTCTTTCTGGAACACACAGTGGGAAGCCTGGAGTGAGACTTGGCCACTTCATTTAGGAGTGGAACAGCACTGCTGGGGTCACTGTGGAGGCCCGCGGGGTGCACCATCACCCGAGGCCTCAGTCACACCTCTGCTTTGCAGCTGAGGGAACCAAGACTCAACGAGGTTCAGGAATTCACTGGAAGTCACCCAGGAAGGAGTGAAGCTAGCACAGAACCTGACTTCAGACGTCAAAGCCCAGGTCTGCTGCCCAACAGCACAAGCGCCCTCCGGAAAAATGCTGCCCGTGCCACCCGATGAAGCAGAACTCCCAGCGGACTGGCACCGCTGTCCTCTGAGCCCGGAGCGGGTCCTCACGATTGGCCCTGCCAGTTCTCCTTCGTCTCCCACCCACTTCTGGCATTGGATGGCAGGGCTGCCTGGATGCCTCAGGAATAGGAGGGTTAAGAGTGGCCTTTCTATCACGGATGAATCTTTTCTACAGGGGTAGGTGTTGTGAGAGGCATCAGAGGGCAGACACACAAACCATAATCACAGAAAATTAGTCAGTCTAATCACACGGACCACAGCCTTGTCTAACTCAATGAAACTAAGCCATGCCATGTGGGGCCACCCAAGACGGCCGGGTCATGGTGGAGAGGTCTGACAGAATGTGGTCCCCTGGAGAAAGGAATGGCAACCCACTTCAGTATTCTTGCCTTGAGAACCCCATGAACAATATGAAAAGGCAAAATGATAGGATACTGAAAGAGGAACTCCCCAGGTCGGTAGGTGCCCAATATGCTACTGGAGATCAGTGGAGAAATAACTCCAGAAAGAATGAAGGGATGGAGCCAAAGCAAAAACAACACTCACTGGAAAAGACTCTGATGCTGGGAGGGATTGAGGGCAGGAGGAGAAGGGGACAACAGAGGATGAGATGGTTGGATGGCATCACTGACTCGATGGACGTGAGTTTGTGTAAACTCTGGGAGTTGGTGATAGACAGGGAGGCCTGGCGTGCTACAATTCATGGGGTTGCAAAGAGTCGGACACAACTGAGCGACTGAACTGAACTAAAGGGTGACCTGGAGGCCCGCCCAGTGGGGATAAGTTGAGCCATCGAGGAGGGAGCAGCATTAGAGATAACGCACCTCACCTCCCTGCCCACCACCCCCCGGAAGGAGCTAATAATGGGAATCCTAGGGGAGGACCGGGGTCCACTGGCCAGAAGGCACGCCACTTCTCTGAGCCTCAGTTTCCCTCCTGAAGGTGACAGTTCTGCCCACCTTGTCCTGCTGAGGTGACGTGTGCCGTCAAAGGAGTTGCCGTTGCTTCTGGCGGCTCCCTGCCAGCAAGGCTCGGCGTCTTCCTGTGGCTCATTTCTGTGCCTTTCCCCTGGCCGCGAGGAAGTCTTCTGGGTGCCCGACTCTGCCTCCCCACAGGTCCCTGAACTGACACCTGGTGAGCTGTGCATGTCACCTGGGGGTGTGGGCTGGAGGGGTTGGGACACTCTTGACACTTAAACAGTCCCCATGCCCTTCTGGTTCAGACAAAGTAACAAATACCCCTTTATATCTAAATACTTCAGTGTGTATTTTATAAGAACAAAGTCATTTTCACATAGTATGATAAGCAAAATCAGAAAGCTTACTTTGACAAATACTGTGCCTAATCTGAAGACCTTAGCTTTCACCCAATGTCCTCAAAAGAAAAGTCCAGGATTCCACTAAGATCATGCGTTACACCTTGTCGTCACTTCTGTTTAGTCTCTTTAACGTGGAACTGTGTTCTCCGTTTTTGTCTTTCATCACCTGACAATTTTTGAAAAGGATAAGCAACGATGTCTGGAAAATGCATCTCAGTTCCTGACATTTCCTCCCAGTTAGGTTGAGGCTCTGCATTTGGGGCAGGAACACACAGAAGTGACTCTTTGTGCGTCTCTGGAGGGCTGGGATGTAGGCTTGTCCGACCAGTGGTGAGGTTAACTAGATCACTGGTTGAGGAGGTATCTGAGTTCTCCACGGTAAGATTTCTATTGAACCAGTGAGTAATTTATGGGGAGGATATCCTGTCCCTCTTTAATAGATTACGTACTGGTTTTGGCCTGATTCCTGCTAGAAGCAACAGGACCCTGGCTGAGTGGTGACTTTCTAACACTGTCATCCCGTCCATATCCGTTAGGTAGCATTTTGTTACAAGACAAAGTTGTCTCATTCTTGCCCATGTATTTGCTCATTAACTTTTATCAGTATACGCTCGTGTGTGTGTGTGTGTGTGTGTGTGTGTGTGTGTGTGTGTGCGGGCTCAGCAGCTCAGTCCTGTCTGACTCTTTGCATCCCTACGGACTGTAACCCTACAGGCTCCTCTGTCCATGGGGATACTCCAGGCAAGAATACTGGAGTGGGTTGCCATATCCTCCTCCAGGGGACCTTCCTGACCCAGGGATCGAACCTGCATCTCCTGAGTCTCCTGCATTGGCAGGTGGATTTTTTACCACTGAGTCACCTGGAAGCACAATAGAATCATGGCTTCTTACTTTCTGTTAACGCCATTTATTTGGAAGTCACTTATTTCAGATTTAGCCAGAGGAAGTCCCCTCAAGCTGGCTCCTGTGTCCCCATCAACCCGTGAGCGCTACTTTCTGGCACCAGATGTTGCAGGATTCTCTTATGCTTCTTTGCCTTCGATTCCTTTATAGGAGGAGAGCTTTATAGAGACCAAGATCTGAATGCTAAGTGTGCTCATCGCTGCTGGGGTGTCCTTCCTGAGTCCTTTCTGCAGCGATAGAGCCAGGAATTATGTATGTGTATAAAGATCACGTGTGATGTAAAGAGAGCTAATGGGAAGTTGCTATATGACATGGGGAGCTCTGTGACAACCTAGAGGGGTGGGAGGGCGGTCCAAGAAGGAGGGGATATATGTATACTCATGGTTGAATCACATTGTTGTATGGCAGAAACCAACACAACATTGTAAAGCAATTAGCCTCCGACTAAAAAAAATCATATGTGTATCTGTACGTATAATGTGTATGCAATATATAATGATATCAAAATGCTACTTATTTATAAAGTAGATTTTTAAAAATTACTGCTTAGATTGAATATTTTTTCCCAATGTTTATTTGTAAGGACATTTTGCCTACTTATCTATCAGAATTTTTGAATTTCTGACTTCTTTAGGCATATTATTAAACACAGATAGTAGGCAAAATGTTACACCTGCAGTAAACCTTTTCTCAGATTCATTGACTTTTTATCCCTGATGTAGAGATTTCCGATTTCTTTGAAAATCAGAAGAACTACCAGCTACTCTTGTGATTTTTACCATTGTTTTGAGCTGTTACACTCTTCCCCCTGTCAGAGAATTGATACGTACTTCTATTTTCTTCTTCATTTTCCATTAATCTATTTAATCAACCTGGAACATATTGTGGCAAACTGTATGAGATGAGGATCTAAATTGCTCGGATATTTTTTCCAAGTAGCTAAACAATAGTCCCAGCACCATTTATTATATAATCCTTCCTTTCATCACTGATTTATCATTGTTGTTTTTAGAAATTGCTTTTTGTAGCTCCATCTGGCCGAGTGGTTTTTTATAAAGGTTGCAGGGTAAACTGTTTTTCTCTCCTAATCTCACATAATTTAGGTCTTTGGAGAAGAAGCACAGTGGCTATGCATCTGGTGTCTGCACAGAAGCCAGGCTGCTGGATTTAAACCCAGGTCCCCAGCTTTCCCACCTGTGAGATGGAGAGAGTTGTACCTACCACATGGGATATTGTGAGGCTAAATGAGTCAAAACACTTAAAACGCTGAAAACAGTACTTAACACATGGGAGAGCCCAGTAAGTATTACTCACGGTTATTTTTTATAAACTTTTTTTTAATGTTACTGCCTTCATTTCTCAGATGGGGACTTGGGCTCAGAGATGTGTGATGACCTTCCCAAGGTCACATCCTGGCCCAGGTACATCTCCCACAAGGAAGGTAGGTCCTCCCTGCATCACCTGCTCAGGAGGAGTCCCATCACCTGTGCTTTTTAACTGGAACAAATTCTACTCAAGTAGAGAGGGGAGAGGGACCTCAAACAGTGCCCATGGTCCAGCCACCCCAGCACTCAGCAAGTGCATCCCCTGGAAGTCGGGGACACCCGGGAGCTGGCCACCTTGTCCTCTGCTCTGGTGAGCCTTTCCAAGAGGCAGCGTCTCCCCACACAGGATGGGTGGCCTGTGTTTAAAGATACACATTTTTTCCAAATAGTTTGGCCCCTAAATGCAAACCAACTACTGTGCTCCCATCTGGGCTCAGCTGCCAGCACAGTCGTCTGATCTGTACAGAGCAAAACCAGCTGCTGCGTGGCCTCAAACCAAGAGTGGGCTGCCACACTGCACTTTGCTGTGGAATTTGGAGGGGAATCTCTATGCACCACAAATACCAAGACGGTCACAGCATGTCCACCTGCCTCGTCCTTCGCTGCCTTGGTCTCCCACCCCCATCGATTCTCCAAAGTAAACGTCACAGACGCACGTGGGCCATGTCTTCCCCAGGCCTAAGACCTCTCACATGGCCCACCTCCACACACCACACAGCATCCCCGGATCGTGAACAAAATGGTTTCCTTTTGTCAAGATGTAGAAAACAAGACTTTATTTAAGATTCTAAGAGTCTAAGGTGACAAGTCAGGGGTACATGCAGAATGGGACCACTGATGACGCTCAGCCCAAAGGCGCTGTGTCTATTCCCGAGGTGTCATGAGGGGGCTGCTCAGTGACTCACCACCCTGAGGGGTGCCTGGCACTGGCAGACGGATGAACCTTTGCTCGTGAGCAAGCCTCCCCACTTGGTGTGAGTGTGGCAAATGGCCAACGTGATACCAAGACAGTGCCTAATTCTGCCTAATATTCTACAGAGTTCCGTGGGTTTGATATATTACAATAATTAAACAGTATAAAAAATGTTGACACCGTTACCACACTGATCAAGACCATTCTGCAACCCTGCACAGAAAAAGGACGTGATTCCAGTGGAGAAAATAGGTGGAAACTCAATGCTGTAGTCAGAACAGTGCCTGTCAAGGGCGGTGGTGTCTGCCCGGTCACCATGGCCAGGGGTTGGCCAGGGTCCCAGCAGCCACCAGGCGCTGCCGTAATTCTCCGTCACAAAGCCAGGGGGCGCTCACGGCAGGTGCTGCTGACACTCCTACTGTTGTTCCTGAACAAACCAACAGGGGGTGGTAATGACAAGACGGCTGTCACTTCAGCTGGCAGGTCTGCAGAGAGCGTGCACGTGGTTCCCATGAGACCCTGCACTGCCCCTCGGCCATCCCATGGAGGCTGCCCCAAGGGTCCTGTCACCCTGTCCCGCCCGTGTGCTGCAGACGGTCAAGGGCACAGGATAGAAGATGCTTTTCCCATCGGGCCAACATGGGCAAAGCGTGTCTCATCCTCAGTGTCTAATCACAGCAAGATGGCAAATGCATGGCTAAGAGGCGGTGGTGTGGTTCACCCAGGCGCCTGCCCCTGCTCTCCACACTGAAGCTGTTCACACCGGCTGGAAGGGTCTGAGCCACCAGTGTCACTCGGGGCCCTACCGCCTTTCCGGGGACAAATGGATGGGGCGGACATTTGTGGGACAACCTGGCTGCATCTGGACCTCGGTCTGACTGCCCCACCCACCTCCACCTTTGGTTCATTTCAATACCCATTCTGGACACAGAATGAAGGAACAAGTTTGGACGAACTTTAAAAACTGGATAAAAATACTGGAATCACGGCGACTTCCCTGCTGAGAGAACATCCAGAGAACGTGTGTTAGACCTCCAGCCACGGTGGCCGCCATCTGGAGAGACCCAGCCTCTTACGTGGACCCTCAGAGCTCAGGGGTCTGAAGAGCCGCTAGTAACCATGCACACACGTGTGCTGGCCTCGGTGCCCCATGTACAGGTTGAACGGTCTTTCAGTCAAGCCCTGTCAGTGGGCGAGTTTTGGCTACTGAATAAAATGTGATCCTGTGGCCAAGTTAGGGCAACCTCTCCCCCAGCCCCCTAGGGATGCAGCCGGTCACTGCAAGGGGACTCTGGTTTCACGCCCAGGTGGTCTCAGCATTCACCCCAAGCCAGGTCTACGCTGGTCCCCAGAGCAGGAACTGGGTCCCGTCCCAACACGGTCTGCTCTGCATCAGGGGTCCCGCTGCCTAGAATGCCCTTCCTGTGTGACACCTGCTCGCTTCTTCTCCCGCAGCCCCCAGGATGCACTCTCTTCTCAGCACACGTCACAGACTGAAATCACCTGTCTTTACTGTCTGTTCCCTCCATGGCCCCTGAGTACCGCTTCAACCACAGTACCCAGAGCAGTCCATACCTGACACCCACGGTGCTCACCAGAACTCTTTAATCTCAACATGAAGCCCAGCAGTACTGCACTGAGCCACTCCGTCAGTCCAATGAGATGGGGATGGCCCCCACTTATAGATGAGGACCTGGCTGAGATCCTGACCCAGGGCAGCATGGGCTACTGGACACGAGACCCCACAGCTTAAATTGGGGACAGAAGGCAGAACCCACCCTGTGGGACCCAGGTGTCAAGGAGGTGCTTGCTCCTTCCCCACCATGCCCCTGGAAGCCAGAGTTTCCCCAAAGGTGGGAGGCAGGAAGGACCAGTGGCCAGCATCAACTTGGGCCTGAACGGAGTCATTGGAGGGAGGGTGAGGCTTTCTCACACACCTTGAACTTGTGGAAATAAGGCAGCTATAAATGTGATTCCGCCTGCAGCCTTGCCAACCCCCACCCCCTAGCCTTGGGCAGCTGCATGGCCCAGCCTTGAGGCCCCTCCCACATTCGTGCATGTTGGGGGGATGGTTTCCAAGCACGGTGTCCATCTTCTGCTCCTGCTCCAGGGGCTTTGACCCCGAGGCTGGGCCACTTTAATACCCTGCTGCTCAAGAGGGAAGCTGGGTCCTGACTGCGGGTAATGGCCGAAGGCAGCCTTAGCAGGGGGAAGAGGGCAACCCACGGGAAGGACCCAAGGTCCAGCCCCTCCTCCCTCTCTGCGCCCCTCACAGCATCCTCAGTGCCCAGGATGATGAATGGGTGGGGCCCAAGGGCAATGAACCACGGGTATGACCTGCCACTTGCAAGGTCTGCATTTAATGCTCCGTGTACTTTTCCTCAGACCCAGACAGCGGACGCAGCGCCTGGCTGAACAGGTCATGCTGGTATTTCGGCTGCTTTCTTTTTCATTTTTTACTAAAAATACATATTCCATGGGCATGGAGAATGAATGGAAGCAAGGAGAGGGTGGAGGGACCAGGCCTGCCGACCACTGGAAGTTTGAGTTTTCTGCTCTGCTCGAGGTCAGCAGTGGGCTGGCTAGTCCTCCATCAGGGAATGCACCCCGTGGCCTGAGCGCCAGGCAGTTGGCAGCAGAAGCCCCAGAGGGCAGGGGTGTAGGGCACCAGCAGTCTGAAAAGGAGAGGAAATGCGGATGCAAAGGGGAGACCGCCCTGCTGCAAAGCCCGAGGGACCAGGCTTTAGACAGCGCATCGGTGCCAAGACCAGAACGGCCAGCCGTGGCCCTCCTCAGCTCTGGGAAGCTGCCTGCACTTTCTCTGAAGCGTCGGAATGACTCGAGCATACAGAGCTTGTGTCCAGCCGACCCTTCGCTGGGCCTCCACCATAAGGGGTGTCCGATACTCCCCGCCTTCCTCTCCCGCCGTGAGACCCACCTCCCTGCGAGCCCCAACATCTTAGAGATGTCAGGTCAACCAGACCCTCAGCAAGAGCAAAGCCCAGAGTGAAAGAAAGGGCCACGCACGGAGCATCCGACGGGTAGCAGGGAGGGGGATGCACCACGCCCACGCCTCTGGCTCACTTCAGGGCCCTGCATGGAGGGGACCCTGGGGTCTGCTCCCCTCAAGGCACTGCCAGACCCTACCCCCCATCAGAAGAGTGGGCGGGAAGCAAGTGTGTCAGGACCTGGGCTCCCCTGGATGGCTGGGGGAGGAGGAACACTGGCCCTGGGGTGCCCAGGCCCCTGCTCCTCACCCAGGAGGGAGGCCTCAGCTGGAAGCGGTGCTGAGGGGCGGGGGCCCGCTGCGGCCATCCCCTCAGGCAGGAGCATCCCCTCAGGCAGGAGCATCCCCTCAGGCAGGAGCATCCCCTCAGGCAGGAGCATCCCCGCCCACTGCGTGGGCATCACTGTCAGTGTCTGTGGAGTGAGACATCTCCCCACCCGTCAGGGCTGCAATCACACCTCGTGGCTCTAACAGAACCTTTCGCCATGGTGCCGTTCCCGCTCCAGAAGCAGAAAGACGAGTCCCAGGGCTATACAGAACATTCATAAACACCTCATGAGTCTGACTTGGGGAAGGTCATTTAGGCTCCGACAACTGGGCACTTTCCTGACTGCAGGCCAGCGACAGCCAGGGCCCCTCCAGCCGGGGGCACCTCCCAGCCCCAAGGAGCCTTCTTGAGGGTCAGGACCCCGTGGCTGTCGACTTCCAGCCCGACAGCTCCTGGAGACGGGCCGCTGCGTCAGGCCTCCCGTGCTTCCGCTAATTAGAACGGGATGTCAGCTATCCCTTCCTTCAGTGCATTCAGGTCTCTGCGTCACCACCTCTCCTGGGCTGCTTTCAGTTTGCTTATGAAACCAGAGGAGACTGTGCCCCTCCTGAGATCTCTCTGTCTAGACCCAGACAGCCCAAGGGCCCCCGCCCCCTCGGGAACCGCCTCTAGCCTCTCTGAGTCCCCAAAGCAGGGCCCTCCTGGCCGCCCTCCACCACGTTTCTTTGGTTCAGCTGGACTCAAATGTTTCAAGTTTTATAAAAATTAAAAATATATTTTTAAAAATTGTGGTAAAATACACATAAGCAGAGGAGGACATGGCTACCCACTCCAGTATTCTTGCCTGGGAACTCCCATGGACAGAGGAGCCTGGCAGGCTGCAGTCCACGGGGCCCCAAAGAGTCAGACCTGACTGAGCGATTGAGCACACACACACACACACAAATATAGTATTTAGTGTCGTAACCATTTTTTAAGTGCATAGCTTGGTAGCGTTAAGTACTTCCACAATCTCCTGAACACACCATCGTGCAAAAGAGAAACTCTGTCCCCATTAACCATTCACTCCCCAGTCCCCTGGTAACCACCACCCTACCTCCCATCTCTATGTATCTGACTCCTCGAGGGACCTCAGATAAGTGGACTTGAACAGTATTGGTTCTTTCGTGATGGCTCATCTCACTGAGCACCGTGTCCTCAAAGTTCACCCACGGTGCTGCAGGAGTCAGAATCCCCTTCCCTTTCAGATAGGTACAGACCACGTCCTGCACCCCTTCTTCCATTGATGGACACCCAGGTTGCTTCTGCCCCTTTCTTATTGTGATTCACGCTGCTACGATCATGGCGGTACAAATACCTTTTTGAGACCCTGCCCTCAGTTCTTCTAGATAAACTTCCAGAAGTGGAACTGATGGACCAATGGTAGTTCTGCTTTGAGTTCTTGAGAAACTGCCGTCCTGTTTTGCATAGCTGCTGCGCACTTCATATGCCCTCCAGCAGTGCCCGAGGGCTCCAGTGCCTCTGCCCCCTCGCCAGCTTGTGTGATTTTCTGTCTGTCCCAGTCTGGTATGGGTTTTGACAGCAGCTGTCCTGTAGGTGTAAGGCAGGGATCTGCCCTCCTGTTTAGGCTCTGAATGATCTCATTTAATCTGCTCGTCGATGGTGGCCACTTTCTCCCCTCGTCACTGGTCATCTTCTCAAGTGTGTGTGTATTTCTCACCACGAGTACACCTACCCTCTATGTAGCTGTGTGGGAGCCGTCCATCCCAACCCCACAGGGCTTGCTGAACCAGGGTGGGCATGGGGCTCTGTCTCCAGGGACTTGAGCTTGTAGCCGCCTCTCCAGCTGAGCTCGGGCCGGTGCCCACCATTGCATCCAGGGCTTCCTGTCCAGCCAAGGCGGGAAGGACTGGCCCTGTTGGAGCACTGATTGGCTGGCGTGGTAATCAGACGCCCGCAGGCACGTTCTGGAGCAGGCGCCTCAAAACATCTCTTCGGACAACAGTGACAACAGCTGGCACCCTGCACTCTTTGCCATGTGCCCGGTGTACACACATGGGCTGATTTAAGCCTCCTAATGACCTGACGAGGGTGTTAGGATCACCCCATTTTATAGAGGACACTGAGGTCTCCAGGGAACATAGGAACTTCCTCGAGGTCACACAGCCCGAGAGGCTGCGAACTGGGCTTTGACCACATAGCCAGCTTGCGTGTCGGCCCCCCAGGTTACCGGATGGCGAGCAGGCCCAGACCCTGTTCTCTCAAAGGAGCTGGTGACCTCCTGGGTCAGGGCGCCGGATCACCATCACTCGCTCTCTGTCCACAGAAGTCTTTCCTCTGATGGCAGCCTGTGGTCAGAACCAGCTTCCAGAGCCCAGGACAGTCACGTCCAAAGAGCTGTGACACCACCCTCCTGTTGATGACAACAGGCCCCCAGAGTCAGCGGACACTGAGACTTTAGTCAAAAAGCTGCGCATGTCTGACTTCTCGATCTAAGTAGGATTGCAGAAGATCTCTGTTCTGGGGAAGCGGAGAGAGTCATTTTACTTGTTTTACAGCAAAAATTATGCATTCATTTTCTCAGTCAACTGTGTCCACGTGCCTAAATAAGGCCCAGAATGTCCTCTTTGCTCGATAAATAGATTTTCTTCCCTTTCACACCCTTGCCAAGCCCTCCTCCGGACAGTGGATGATGACTTGGAGCACCTGCAGCTCTGATGGGCCTGGGAGCCACAGCAGCCCAGGCCTCTTCGAGTCTACACAACCCCAAAGAGCCTTTACCTGATCATCCTGCTTTAGCATTTGAGGTGAAGTATATAAACATGGGATTCCCTGGAGACTCAGTGGTAAGCCTCTGCCTGCTGAAATGTGGATTTGATCCCTGGGTCTGAAACACCCCCCGGAGAAGGAAATGGCAACCCACTCCAGTATTCTTGCCTGAGAAATCCCATGAATAGGAGAGCCTGGTGGGCTACAGTCCATGGGGTCTCAAATCAGACATGTTTTAGCGACCACGCAATAATAACAATTCATACACATAAAACTGACCATTTTTGAGCAAAGGTCAGTAGCGCTAAGTACATTCACGCTGTGAAGTTACCAGCTTCATCTTTAGAACTTTAATCCTACGTTTCAGTGTCATCATGAAATTAAAAAATGAGTCCCCAAAGCTGTTTCTCACTTTACCAGCCTTGGACGAAACACACGGAGTTTTCTGCAGGCCCGCAAAGACATGACCGCTGCCCCAGGCACATCCCTGTTGTCCGAGTCAAACAGCTCTGGCCTGTGCACGTTTGGTGCCCAGGTCTGCTGCCCTCTGTTTGCTGGGGCAGAGGCAATGGCTGAAAAGGCCACCTCTTATGTCAGGACTGATGGCCACCCCAGGGAAATGGATCAGCCTGGGTCTAATTTCACTGTTTTCCCAAGGTAAAGGGGGAAAGCAGTCATCACAGGTCCACGTACGCTGGTTGATCTGCTGGCTCTGTGTCTGTGTAAACAGTTAATTGTAGGCTTGCAGGCCTTGGAGAATACAAGGGAGCTGTAATTAATTCCAGTACATGCCTTGCAATGTTTACATTCCAAATTACCTTCAAGTCAGAACTATGTGGCCCAGAACCACAGTTTGGGGGCAATAAAATTCCACTGGCCGCTGCTTCCAGCATCTGGAAGTCATTTGCTGGAAGAGACGGAGTTGGCCATTTGGGAAAGTCAGATGTGCTTTGAGAGAGAGATCTTCGAGGTGACACTGGCCTCCGGCCAAGTCACTGACACGAGGGAAGAACCAGGCACGCTCCAAGCAAGGGCCATGCCCATGGGTCCCGAGTGGAGGCAGGGGGCAGGCGCACCCTTGGCTGCCATTGGCCGGAAGGAAGCCTTGGATAAGAGCGTGGGGAAAAATATGACCCCAACGACTGGGATCAGATTTCTGGAGATTATTTCATGCCGTTTCAGACGCAAGCCCTGAGTCTGCCAAAGCTGGGGGTGTCCTCCTTCTGCCGCTCCTTATCCCCTCACCCCAGGGGGCCCCCTTCCAGGGTTCACAGGAAACTCCGTCTGCAGGAGGAAGGGTGATGCAGGAAGGAGTTGCTTTTCTGACGCTGGACTTGAGAACATTGTGGGCTGGGTGTACAATCTCTGCACGTGGGGAGCCAGGACCCACGGAGGAAGGCCCTGTCACTGGCCAGCCCTGTAGGCCCCCCTGACCCCCCCCCCCCCGGCCCCTCCCCACTGCAGGCACAGCTCACTCTGCTCCCAGGACTGGTTCCTCTTCAGGTCGAAGGCAGCGGGTCAGGAAATATACTTTGCATTGGCTCCTTTGGAAGTCAAATGAGTCAACCCCGCCACCGCTTTCAGGATTTCTCTAAACAAATCAAAGCTTCACGTCAGCCCTTGTGTTTGTCACTGTCTCTGCCTCCCTCCCGTCCAGAACCAAGGCGGGTTCATTGGAGACATGCTTCAGGAGTTCTCCTCTTGTCTTGGTCTCTTTCACCCAGGGGTATGGGACAGGGTGTGGCCCGTCTTCCCAACTGTGGGGACAGAAGGGGAGGGAAGTGGGCCCTGTGGCCCAGCAGATGTGGACTAGGACTCCGCCACTCTGAGCTCCATTTCCTGCGTGTGACATGGATGTGGAAGCACGGCTTCTCCCATGGACGTCCTGAATGGTCAGGTGAGCAGAGAGGCCCCTGCGTACTCTGGGCAGGGTGGCCGGAGTGGCCGGAACTGTGAGCTGAGTGTCTCCAGAGATGGAGCAGCGAGACGCACGTGTGGATCTTAAGGACCCTAGCCACCCTATTTGCTATGGGGAGCGCTGGGCGTGCCCAGAAACTAGAGCCCCAGCCACCTCCTGCACACCGTGCCCACACCAATCCCGCTCCACAGCCCTGTCCCTTCCTCCCCGGACTGTAAGTCGCCAGAAGGAGGGACTGCTTCTGTGTGGACTGGGGGCCGTGGTGCCTGCCATGCCACCTGCACGGCTGTGCCCCACGAGTGATTTTCAGGACAACCATCGGGATGGCATCGCTGGGGTACACGTTCCGCACTTTCAAAACAACTCTGGCCTTTCCTGCTGACCCGCTCAGACAGCGGTGCACCCGAGCTCCTCACCCACGGCCTAGTGTATGGGTATTAGAAGGGTTCCTGTCATTAAGCAGTTTGGGTTCATTACCACGTGCGTCAGCGTCTCACCAAGTGGCGTCTGAGGATGAGCCGCATGGAAACCACATGGGGTGGGGCGGGGGTGGGGGCAGGAGCTGATCCCTGGCTTCCACCCTGGACCTTCTGGACCATCGTTCCTGGAGACAGAGCCAAGGACCTTCCCCAAAACAATCCCCGTTCCCTGGCGGCACCTCTGGGTTCCGGGAGCTTCCGTTTCTGCCTGTGCTTTTCAGAGTTTGCAAAACCGCAGGCGTTTGTGTTGGTCTTTGGAGCAGGCGGGTGGAGGGGGGTAAGGAGGGGTGGGCTCAAGCCGGACGGATGTAACCCCTGCCTGTCACGAGGCGGCACAGGAAGGCCCCTTGGTGCACCAGGGTCAGTGGCGCAGAGGGGCCTCTGTCCAGGGCTCTGTAGGTGAGACGTCTTCCTGGGTGACATACTTGGGCCTGTCCCGTGCGGCCCTACACCTGCGCTACAGGATGGATGGATGGCTCTGCACAAGCCCCGGGCGGTTGTGCTGCCCTGGATGGCTCTCTATGTGCCCTGGACAGCTGTGCAGTCCAAGAAAACCAAGGGGCAGAGCTCCAGGCCCTGCACCTCCTCTTCAGTGGGCTCTCCCGGGAGGCATAGCCGTGCAGCTGTGAGCCTGGAAACCAGGAGCTGACTGCGGCCACGGGGCTCTGGGCTGTGTCATCCTGCATTGGTCCCTGAGCATCCTGGAGCCTCACTTTGCCTCAATATTAAACAAAGGGAGTCAAACCACATCAGCGGCTTTTAGATTTTGTTTTGGCAATGAAATCATTTTTACCAAAGACCGGAACCTGGGTACAAGAAACAGGTTAAAGCACAGTGGTGGTCACCACCTACGGCAGCCTCTGTGTCAGGACCCGGGAGGCTGCCATTCGGCTGAGCTAGCGTCCAGGCCCGATCCCAGGAGTGGGAGCCCAAGTCTGCAGAGAGTGCTTGCCCCAGGACTGGACTCGGGGCCCCGGGGCGCCTCTGTGCATCTCCTGTGTGGGGTGCTGGGCTCGGGGTCCCGGGGTGCCTCTGTGCGTCTCCTGTGTGGGGTGCTGGGCTCGGGGCCCTGGGACGCCTCTGTGTGTCTCCTGTGTGAGGGGCGGCGGTGGGGGCGGGACACACGGCTTGCTCCTCTGGATGCTCGCTTACTCTTTCAGCTTTGAGGAGTCACTCTGGCCCTGCTCAGAGGTGGGGCGGTCATAGTTTGGGGATGGGTGTGTCACAGTGGGTGATTCTCATGTTGGAAACTTCCCACAACATCACTGCTCAGTGCAGCTGGATCAGAGGAGGCAGTTCCCAGTCCCCAAGGGTCTTCTGAGCTGGGTCATGCTCTGGGCTCCTTCTAGGGCTCCATGCCTCCCCAGACGCCCCTTGGCCCCCTCACACAGACACAAATATCCATGCACACACACGCATGCATGCACACGCACACACACGTGCACACACACATGCACGCACACACACAGGTCTGACTGCTGGTGACTCTCTTCCCCTCGGGAGCTCGCAGCCCTGCAGGCGCCCCCGTCTGTCCTCATCTGAACCCTCAATGCTCTGACAGCACAGGTGGCAAACAGTGCCCACGCCCCTCATCCAGCAGCCAAGGGGGCCGAGCTCCCACCTAGGCCTGAGTCTCGGCTCCTGTACAAGTGGAGGACCCTGCAGGGGTCAGGGCAGGGATACCGCAAGGACGGTTGCCACAGGCCAGTGTCGTGCTCAGAGGCACAGGCTTGCCTTCTGCATGGCCACACGTGGTCAGGCCCATGCAGACAAACCCATCCATGATTCAGCCCCAACTTCACACGATGAAGACCGAATCCCCAGGACCTTGGAGTCAGGTAGACAGACACAGTTTCCATAGAGTAATTGGGCTAGAATGAGGTCAGGAGGACCCTGGTCCAATCTGACTGGTGTCCTAATGAGAGGAAGTTTGGCCACAGGGAAGAGATGGTTGTCTATCGGCCAAGGAGAGAGGCCTCAGGAGGACCAGCCCTGCCAACTGCTGACCTCCAATAGGGCTGGGCTGACCTCCGCTGGGCTACAATAGGAGGGAACACGCTCTGCTGTTTATGCTGCTGGGTCTGCCTCAGCAAACTCTTCAGTCTGTGGGACCCTGGCAGGTGAGGAGCCACGGCCACGAGCCACGGAGCCCACCATGACACCACCACGGCCCGGGATCACTCGTGAAGCTCCTGCTGCCCACCGCCAGCCCCGTCTTAGGGGAGAGGAGGCATGTGTCTGGGGGATAAAAGAAGAGAGAGGGTTCTGGCCACATCCCCACGGGGCTGGCCCACGTCTCGCTCTCTGTCCCACGTTCTGCACCCACCAGGCCCCAAGGAGAGGGCAGTGGGCCTGGCCAGCGCTTGGGCTGAAGGCGGCGAGCCGGCCCGGAGCCAGGCTGTGCCTTCCTAAATTAGAACGCGAGGGCAGGGGAGCAACGCAGACCAGACACCGTCCTTCTCACGAGCGAACAGCCCCTGCAGAGTTTATAGACACCGACGAGTCTTATGTAAGAGGCAACATGCTCAGAGCACTAAGAATAGGCCTGCACACATTCTAGCGGACAGGCTATCGATGTGTTAGACCCTCCTGAAGAAGGGGTGCATGTGTAGATGGGGGCCACAGCTCATTTGCACCCCCACCCTCCAGCAGACACAGGAGGGCAGTGACCGCCTAGTGGAGTACCAAGTCCTCAGGCTCCCAGGAGGGTGGATACGAAGGGAGGACCTCCAGGGAAGGGAGGCTTCCTGCTCACCTTTGGGGGGCAGGGGACATGGAGGAGGCTCGAAGCAAGGCTTCTGCAGCCCCCGCCCCACTTCAAGAAGACGTATGTTGCATAGGAGGCTTTGCATCCTGCACCGGGCGGCCTGGCACCAACAGGGGTTGGGGAGGGAACCATGCACCAGCCCAGCCCCATACCTCCCTCTGCTCCCCCTGAGATGCAGGCCTGGCCTCTGTATCTTAACGTCCCAGTCATGGGAGAGGCCGCCAGCCGAGGGCCGAGGATGGTGAGTGCATTAAACAGCTACAAGGGGCCTCGGGTAGGAATTCGTGGGGCTGCGTGAAGAGCAGAGGTGGCCAGATTTTAGTTTATAAACGCTTATTGTTCATGAAAATCATCCAGCCTCAAAAGTAGCACCCTTTTCAGAAACCCAAACACTTCTTGTAAGCGAACCAAAGTTTACAATTCTTTCCCTAATAAATCAGCTGGATCATACTCTTTATATAAAATCACTGACCCAGAAACAAAATCTGAAACAAATCTTCAAAATAGCCTCCAATCACACAGAGAGCTCCCAGTCCCTTCTCGTCTTTGTTTCTGGCTGGTTTTAACACCTGAGGAGCATTAGGGCAGGAGCTGGGCCAGGGCTCCCTCCCCTGTCACCGCCACGGTGGGGACTCCTTGGAAACTACTCAGCACCCAGGGCCTCTGTGTGTCTCACGTGGAAAATGAAAGGGCAGGCGTATCTTTAAGGCCCCTTCAGTATCTGACTCCCTGAACCTTCCTTTCCAGTTTTTCCAAAGGAGAAGAGCCAGAGACACTGGTATCTTAGAAGGTCATCGGAGCTTGTGGGAAGAAGCATCGTAAGATTGAGAGGTCCTTTACTATAAGTCATTTCTGAACCTCGACAAGGCTCATCTGCGTGATTCTACAGGAGGGATCAGGGCTGTGGCATTTCTAACCTGAGGTATAAAATCGAACCGTTTACAGTCAAAGCTGTGGGTTTTCCAATAGTCATGTACGGATGTGAGAGTTGGACCATAAAGAAGGCCGACTGCCAAAGAATTAAGGCTTTTGAACTGTGGTGCTGGAGAAGACTCTTGAGAGTCTCTTGGACAGCAAGGAGATCCAACCAGTCCATCCTAAAGGAAATCAACCCTGAATATTCACTGGAAGGACTGATGCTAAAGCAGTAGCTCCAATACTTTGGCCACCTGATGCAAAGAGCCAACTCATTGGAAAAGACCGTGATTCTGGGAAATGAGAGATGAGATCGTTAGAAGGCATCACTGACTCAATGGACATGAATTTGAGCAAACTCGGGGAAATAGTGGAGGGCAGAGGAGCCTGGCATGCAGCAGTTCATGGGGTTGAAAGAGTTGGACACAACTTAGTGACTGAACAATAACAAGAAAACATTTTTGTAAGATTGGAAAGCTTTAAGACTCACAGGCAGGACAGCAGAGTGTAGAGCTGACCTTCAGGGACGGAGGGTTCTACCAACATCCCCTCAATGGTGGGCAGAGCAGGCGCCTCCTGCCCTTCTGCCCTGAGTCAGCCCAGCCCTGGGCCCGATCACCTCCCCAGGCTGTGCCCACAGCTCCAGGCAGGCTCAGAAGGAAGAAGGTGGATGTCCCTGGACCACTGGGAGCTGTCTGAGGCAAAAGAGTGGAACAACTGGGTAGTAGGAAGCCCTGCCAGTGGCCCTGTGCCCCGCCTTGGCCCATCACGCTCGTCCCAGGCTGCTCCCCACGGCCTCTCCTTGGACTTTTCTTGCCTTTGGACTTTCCCTGGCTCCCTGGCTCGGGCCCTGCCAATGAATTCTGCCAATGCTTCTTAAGTGACCTAGACATTCAGTTTATCCTTCCGCCTTTAGGAAGAACCACACGCCCATATACACGTCATGGTCAGAGGAGAGTCTCTTGTCGAAAGTCCACTACTAGCAAGCCAAGGGGCATCTACTTGCGTCAGGAAAGCTATTCTGTCTGTCCCTGTGCAGAGCTGGAGCCCACTTCTCTCACTTTTGGTCTTCAGGTGATATGAGAAAAGTAGTATTATTTCTATTTACAGCAACCAAGACGCTAAAATAACCTAATGTCCACTGACAGGGGAATGGATAAAGAAGATGTGATGCATTTATACAACGTAATATTTTCAGCCATAAAAATGAATGAAATAATGCCATTTGTAGCAACATGGATGAAGCTAGAGATGATCGTACTAAGTGAAGTAAGTCAGAGAAAGACAAATACCATATGATATCACTTACATGTGGAATCCAAAATGAGATACAAATGAACTTATCTGTGAAACAGAAAGAGACTCATGGACAGAGAACAGACTTGTGGCTACCAAGGGAAGGAAGGCAGGGAGAGGGAAGTTTTTGGAGTTTGGGGTTAGCAGACGCAAATTATTACATACATGATGGATAAACAACAAAGTCTTACTGTACAGCACAGAGAACCATATTCCAATATCCTGTGATAAACTATAATGTAAAGAAAATGAAAAATGATGTATATATATGTATACAACTGAGTCACTTTGCTATACAGAAGAAATTAACACAACGGTGTAAATCAACTAGACATCAATTAAAAAAAAATAGTACTATCTCCTTGCAAGAGACCTTTCCAGGCAGGAAGCTGTCACATCACCTCTGACTGTCCACTGTTGGGACAGATGGGCCGATGAGTGGCCAAAGCGACCCTCGACCCTAACCCTTGAGCCTTCAGTGTCCAGGTCCCCTCTGCTCCCCTCCAGCCTGAACTGTACTCCCCCAAGAAAAACCAAGTAACACAGACAGACAGGTATTTGTACCTGGCACAGCCCCAAAAGGTGCAAAAAAGCTACTGTGGAAGGTGCCAAGGACTTCTCATGCCAACAGATAAGCCTGGAAACAAAAGACAGGAGGCAGGTACGGAAGCTTCTTGCAGGGCCCTGAGCCACAGCGGCCCTCCAGCACTCAGCTCAGGTCCAGTGTGGTGGGATGCGATGGATCGCAGTGGTGAGCCAGGCAGGAGGGGACCCTGAGACACAGGGAATTCCCACCTGGCATTGCACCAGGGCTGCTGCTTGGGGCGGGGACTTGTGAGGGGCTGAACCATGTCTCCGATGTCAGGGACTGTGTCTCCCATCTCCGAGATTCCAGAGGAGGGTGGACCTGGCTCCTAGTCCCTCACTCACCTACACCTGCCATCTCACCCCCAAACCATCATCTTCCTGAGGATGAAGCCAGGCCTCTCCAGGAGCCATCAGCAGGCCTGGCACTTAGGATGCTCAGTGGGCCTTCATCCCCTTATTCCCACCCTGGCGATGCCCTCCTAGGGTCTCACTGACCCAGTTCCCAGCAGGTCATCAACCCGGCAGGTCTTCAACCCGGCTGAGCAGTGACAAGCTGAAACAGCCATGTCCTGCCTTTTTGGTTGAAAGCTCTTCCCAACCGAGACATAAAACAAAACACAAGACAAGAAAACATAAAAAATATTAAAAAAAAAATAAGACAAAACATAAGACAAAAAGATAAGGCTTGGTTCCTTCATGCATCTCTCTTCCTCTGGCTTACTGAGTTTCCTGGGAAAAGCTTTTCCTGTCGCCTAGAAAACAGAGGTGATACAGACAGCGAATGCATGCTCCAGTGCCTTGCAACCTCTTCCCCTCACTTCTCAGAAGGGATGGACAGTGGTCCGAGGCGCCACACACATCAGCCCCTCCCCAAGGCTGCCCCAGGTGGTGGTCTACAGCTCAGTCACTGCCGAATCCTGCCCCCCACCCCCCCATCACAGGTTGTTGCCATGACAAGTTTTAATAAAACTACAAATATGCTGAACTTAAGACCAGACAAAACCTTCAGCCTTTAACATCTTATTTGCAAACATCTCAAGCTGAAGTAATCAAAACCGTTGCAAAACCACTTGTTACCTTCCCTTCCTTTCCCTCCCTTGGGGTCCTGCTCACCCGGGACCCAGACCCTGGGAAAGGAGGGTTTCTGCAGTTTGTAGGAAGCCCTGGTAGGCGGTGCAGGAGTCCCTCCATCCTGGGCTTGGGGCTGGGCTGTGGGGCAGGCAGGCTAAGGCCTCAGACGGGCGCCCGCCTGGGTTCCATTTTGAGTGTTTCCTCTGGCATTTCTGAACGTTGAGGCTCCCTCATTAAAACACTGCTGTTTCCAAATAACTTTTTTTTCTTCCCCCTGCTTCAAAGAAAGGAGCTTTTACTGTTCTGTTTTAATAAGGGCTACCATTTTAGGGCTTCCCATGAGCCAGACCCACTGCTAGGTGGTTAGATAGGATTAGTCCTTGCCACAGGCCTAAGATGTATGAGTTATCATCTCATGTTACAAAGGATCCAGGACTCAGTGAGGTTAAGTGACCTGCCCGCACAGTTGGAGGTTGGTAGAACTGAGGATTTAAATCCAGGCAACAGAACCTAAATCCAAGCCTCTACTCATTCTCCAAGACACCAAGCTCAACAGACCAGGTCCAGCAGGAGGGAGCCGGGCGGAGCGGCCTGAGCGTGTCCCCCTAACATAGCTCAGGTGAGTCCCTCTGATTACTGGTCATGGACAGGACAGTGAGTCAGGTCCCACCCTCCTGTCTGGTCACCTTGTGGGTCTTCAAGGCTGGGGAAGGAAGCTCCTTGACACAGAGAATTCCTTTCCCCAAAGAGAGTAATCCCCTCACCTCTGACAGCACTTTCTTCTCATCTTACACTCTTCCAGGGATTCACAGCTTCACTGAGGTCGGGCTGCACCCTGTGGGGCTTCTTGGGGCAGGAGAAAACTGGCACCACCCCCTCCAGAGACCTGCCCTGCCCTGCTGAGCTGGTGGGGGTGGGGGGACTCCCTCCTCCTGGTGCCCCACCCCCGACCGCCAGGATGCCTGCCGAGGACCAGGTGCCGGCCACAAGGCCCACTTCTGCCGCTGCTCCTCCACCTGCTCACGCTTACCCCCCTGCAGACTCGGGAGCTGCTGTGCCAACTGAAACATTAGCTCTCAGGGTGAGTGCGGCCAGCCTGTGGCGCCCGGGGACGTCGCCTGCACCGGCTTCACTTTTGCAGAGGTGACACGAGGCAGGGACTCAGAGCAGCGCTGAGCCGGGAGTCGGGAAAGGCTGGCCCCCAAGCTTTATAGCTGACTGGGTGTCGCTTTGAGGCAATTTCCTTAATCTCTCTGGCTCTAGCATCCTCAGGTTTCAAGTAGGAGGTGTGGCCAGGTGACCCTCCAAGTCCAAATATTTGGATCCTTCGTAACACAAAGCTCCTCTTATCAGGAGAGTAACTCAGTGACGTGAGCGTGAGCGCGGACATGATGGAGCAGGGGGTGGTTCTTTTGTAAGCAAAAAAATTAATGTGATAGGATATCTGGGTTTGATCCCCAAGGACCCCAAAAAGTCACTTCAGGTCTGATATCCCCGGTGCTCTGCATGCAAGCCCCTGACACGGGTACCATGATGGCCTGCTTGCATCTGTGTCCTCCGATGGCACAGTGACCTCGTGGGCCCAGCCGTATCCCTCCCCTCACGGCCCCTGAGCCAGCGCTTGTCAGACGGGCAGCAAATGTTTGTCACCCGAAGGAACTTGCTCCAAGCACAGCTGACCCCTGAACCCACCAGAATTGGGTGGCAGACATGTATGGACTCTGCACCTCTTGCCCATCCCTTTTCTGGAGATTTCTACAGGAAAGAGTTCTTCCTCTGTTCTCTGGGGACAGGGTTCCATTCCCCTGGCTCACCCCTCTGGGCTCCAGCAAATGGGGTGCCTGTGGGCCCAGCACCCTGATAGCCACATCTAGGCCTCAGGCTGTGAACCGCACCACACCTCCGTTCTCCACCCCCTGCGCCCCCAGCACGTACCTGAGAGGGGGCCTTGGCTCCCCCAGCTCTGCTCATCAACTGCCTCTCTCCCATCTGGGCTACATGTGGCGCTAACTGATCAAAGGCCCCTGGTGTCAGTGAGGCCCCAGTCCTTCCCTCCGTCCGCTCTGCACAAAGGGCCCTCTCTGCCCGCTGGGCAGCCTGAGTGGGGCATTCTACATCCTCACAGGCAGGCTGAGCCAGGGGACAGACCCCTAATTAAAGTTCACCTCCCACACGTGCTGTCCCACTGTTCACCTTGTCATCCTCAGGCCCCACGTGCACACTGGCTGCTGGCGGCGGCCCCTAGCACACCAGGCTGCACCAGAGAATCGGCTGACCAGGGCTGCCGGACCACAGGGCCACTCACAGTGTGGACGCACGAGCCTGGGGCCACGAGGGGCCCCGGGAGGCCAGGCCAGGGAGGCTCAGGACCCCCAAGGACACAGCACATGGGACACGAGGCCAGGCTCTCTGCCTGGCACCCAAACTGGGCAGAAAACTGGTCAAGGAGCACACACAGCTTGTGGCTGAAGGGCTGGAGAGGAGGCTGCCATTGCAGACCCACTGGGTGGGGACCATGGGGTGGGTGCAGCCCGGGAGCACACAGCCGCCCTGGAGCAGCCGACTGTGTTTCCAGACCACCAGGGTGACTGAGTGACTGGTCCATACACTGCCCACGGGGGTCTGCACGAAAGCTTCTGAACTCCAGAGTAAGGTCAACGGCCCTGGTTTGGCAGGAAATGATGAGACCTCAGGGGAAAGCCAATTGGAGGGGAGAGAGGCTCAGGGCAGAGGTTACCGCCATTGGCCATGTCCTGCACGCCCCTACTCATGGGGCAGGGCTGGGGGACAGAGCTTCACCTCCCTTCTCCAGAGGACACGGATGCCCACCATATGCCAAGCAGGGCTGTGCCCCCTGATGGCTCAGGAATCAGAAGCCCCCAAAAGGACCCTCCACCTCTACGTGGTGCCTGGCACAGGCCGAGGAGTGACACAGTCATCCCAGAGTTGGAAGCAGACTTTAGCTATGGCTGCACATCAGAGTCACTGGGGAGTCTGATAAAGACCCACAGCCCGGTCACACCAGCAGAGAGGCCATGTCATTGCTGAGACCACAGTGCAATCCTCGACCATGGTCGAGAACAGCCCATCAGCAGCATCCAGAGCTTGTTAGAAATTCAAAATCTCATCTCGGTTCCAGAGCCACTGAAGTTCTGTGGGTGGGACCCAGGGTGTGTGTTCTTGCCTATCCTCCCCGTGAGCCAGATGCCCACTGAAGCTGGAGAACCGAGAGGCTAAATGAACGTGCAGTGTCCAGTTTCTGCTGTTGTTCAGGCTCTCAGTTGTGTCTGACTCTTTGCGACTCCATGGACTGCAGCATGCCAGGCTTCCCTGTCCATCACCAACTCCTGGAGCTTGCTCAAACTCATGTCCATCGAGTCAGTGATGCCATCCAACCATTTTGCCCTCTGTCATCCCTTTCTCCTCCTGCCTTCAATCTTTCCCAGCATCAGGATCTTTTCCAATGAGGCGACTCTGCATCAGGTGGCCAAAGTATTGGAGCTTCAGCATCAGCATCAGTTCTTCCAAAGAATATTAAGGACTGATCTCCTTTAAGATTGACTGGTTGGATCTTCTCTCAGTCCAAGGGACTCTCAAGAGTCTTCTCCAACACCATAGCTTAAAAGCATCAATTCTTCGGTGCTCAGCCTTCTTTATGGTCCAACTCTTACATTCATACATGACTACGACTGTTTTTGTTCAGTTCAGTCGCTCAGCCGTGTCCAGCTCTTTGCGACCCCGTGAATCGCAGCATACCAGGCCTCCCTGTCCATCACCAACTCCAGGAGTTCACTCAAACTCATGTCCATTGAGTCAGTGATGCCATCCAGCCATCTCATCCTCTGTCATCCCCTTCTCCTCCTGCCCCCAATCCCTCCCAGCATCAGAGTCTTTTCCAATGAGTCAACTTTTCACATGAGGTGGCCAAAGTATTAGAGTTTCAGCTTTAGCATCATTCCTTCCAAAGAACACCCAGGACTGATCTCCTTTAGAATGGACTGGTTGGATCTCCTTGCCGTCCAAGGGACTCTCAAGAGTCTTCTCCAACACCACAGTTAATCACAGGCAATTCTGATCTGTGGCCACAGATGACAATTAACGAATCACATGGTCAGTCCCGGTGGTGCACAAGTCCTTCACCCAGAATCACCGAATTAGAGGTGGGTTATCACAGACAAGGCTGTGTCCAGACCACACAGGCTGGAGCCACCCTTCAGGGTGCTGATCGCAACACTCACCTTCCTATGCAACCCTCCCTGTCCACCCCATTCCTCTGGGATTGACAGCATTGCCTGGGGGACACTGGTCCAGTGACAAGGCAGGAGAGAGTATGTGTGGGGACCACAGTGCTGCCCCCATCCCCTCAACAGATTGATTTATGAGGCTGATGCTTCATTGCTGTATCTCCTATTAAAACATAAACCCACACGGGGTGGATACAGGATAATGAGAAATGTATGTCCCCTGATACGTTCCCCCGTGCCTGGCTCACAGCACATGCTAAATAAATATTTGCTGAATAAACATATGAAGAGATACATAGAGGATCTACTTACAGCCCAGGAAGGATCTCTGGGTTATCTCTAGGAACTGGTACATTTGGTCCAAATAAAGGGACTTGCAAAGAAAGGGACTTCTATTCTGACTGGGCCAGGTGGACACTGGTCCCATACGCCAGGCAGAAATTTAAACACCAATCTATGGATTTATGCTAGCTTTTAGGAAGCTTTTCACAAGACCTTTGTTTTGGAATTTGGAGAGGAACGGCTGAATTTCAAATACAGGAAGTCCCCATAACCCAGGCCAGCACCTGAGGCACAATCTGTTGGAAAAGTGATGAATTCCATGATCCTGTGATGAGATCCCTCAGTAAGAAAAACACCTAGACTGTGAGAATGAGCCCCGACTCCATGTGCCTCTCCCCACAGGAGAGCAACTTGTAAGAGCCTGAACACCTAAGTCGCCCACTATTTCTTCTCCATGTGCCCCCACCAGCCAGTGGGCCTTCCAGAGCAGGGACGTCACCCCTGTCCACCAGCACAGGCTGATGAAAGAACTCACAAGCCTGGTTTTTCATTGTCCAGAGGCGCCTTGAGCCAAGGGAACCTTTGGGGCCAGGCCGTCGTGTGACTCCCAGGAAGGTGGCCGGGAGGGGGCTGGGGGCATCGAGAAAAATGAAGTTTGTGGGTCACCAATGGATGTGAATCTTCCCTGCCCTGGTTGCGGGGGTGGGGTGGCTGCAGCCTCATGCTGAGCAAGACTGACCGAGAGCCTCATAGCTTGGGGCCAGGATGACCGTCTGGTCCAGCTGCCATCAGTTGGGACCGGAACAAAGCCAAGCCCCCCGGAGAGAGGCTGGCTTACGGTAAATCAGATGCGATAATCACGGTAATCGCTCACATGTGGACGCGTCCCACAGTGGACGCAGCACTTGCCCGGATCCCTCCTGCTTGCTTACTCGGATCCTGGGGGAAGACCGTCCAGGTCGTTCCTCTCCTAAGAGCTGACGGTACGGAGCCAGCAGTGAGCTTGTCAAGGAGGGTGGTTCCATGGCCCTGGCCCCTCGTGCAGCCCCCAGCCCCAGCCTCTTCTCAGCCTCTCCCCTCGGCAGCTCTTATTCATTTTGTCTTGGCAGCAGCCTCTTGTGTAACTGAAACCGCAAGAAACTTTTTGTTTGGCTTCTAACTCAGAAGAAATTCCAGTAACTTGGTTCCCGCTACTTAAAAAAAAAAAAAGCCTGGAGCCCAGTTCTGGAGAGCTCAGCATTCCCTCCCACCCCCAAAAACGGATGGACTTGTCCCTCCCCCGCTCCCTCCCGAGTCCGGGAGGTTCAAGTATCTGAGCCCTGGCCCCGTGCAGTCGCCCATGGTCCTCGCACCCCCCTGGAGGCCAGGCTGGGACGGAGCCAAGCAAGTTAAGAGCTGTTGAAAGATTAGCTTGGCTGGTCTCTCCTCTCACCCGGGTATGATGCTCACTTTTGTTCTCGGCACACAGGGCCTGGGGGGCAGAAATGAGATCGGCAGGCATCCAGGCCCCCTGCCTTGGAGACACACGGAGGCCACCCCCCCGTCCCTGGCACCGCAACCCCTCTCTACACCCCAGGCTCCACAACCAAGGCCTGCCCACATCTTCACACACAGCCACTCACCCTGGTGAGTCAGGAAGAAGGCCCTGACTTTGGATGTTCTGGGCCCTTTCTATTCAAAGTGGCATTCCCTGGAAGTTTGTTTAAGCAGCAGTACCCTGGGTGGAGGAAAGGGAATGCTCCTACACTGTTGGTAGGAATATACCTTGGTGCAGCCACTATGGACCACAGTATGGAGGTTCCTTATGAAACTAAACGTAGAGCTACCAGATGACCCTGCAGTCTCATTCCTGGGCAAACATATGTCTGGAGAAAATCATACTTTGAAAAGACACATTCACCCTAGGGTTCATTGCAGCCCTATTTACCATAGCCAGGACATGGAGGCAACCTAAAATATCCATCAGCAGAAGAATGGATAATGAAGACGTGGTGCGTATGTACAGTGGAGTATTACTCAGCCCTACAAAAGAATGAGATAATGCCATTTGCAGCAGCAGGGACCTAGAGATTGTCACAGTAGGTGAAGTAAGTCAGGCAAAGTGACAAATATTATATCACTTTTACGTGGAATCTAAAAAAAAAATACAAATTAACTTATTTACAAAACAGAAGCAGACTCACAGACATAGAAAACAAACTTATAGTTCCCAAAGGGGAAAGGGGAGCCGTCTGGGGTTGGTGGACACACACTACTATATAAAAAATAGATAAACGACAAGGCCCCACTGCACAGCACAGGGAAGTGTATTCCATATCTTATAATCATCTATAATGGAAACGAATCTGAAGCTAGACATCCGAAACTGATACAATATTGTAAATCAGCTATATTTAAACTTGCAAAAATAAAAAAGGACCAGGATTTGAAAAAATTAAAAGAGCAGCACCCTGGATCCCCATCCTGATGCACTAGATCAGAATTTGCATTTTAACAAGAGTCCCATGCTCAGCTGGGCACACTGCACCCACGAGAAGCAGCCCTGTGATAAAAGGACTCGTCAGGGACATTCCAACTTATCAGACACGTCAGAGTGCCTACCATGTGCTGGGCCCCAGGCTTGGTGCAGAGGCCCTGGCACACAGGCTGAGCATTCTTGGAGGTGCCCAGGACCCAGCGAAATAGGTCCATGGCTCCCTCATGGAGGCAAAAACTCCACCTTGTCCCAAGTCCACGTGAATCCTCAGAGCTCCACATCTGCATTTTCAATAGAACCCGGGCTGCTGGTCTGCCGCCCAGACTCTCTCCATCTGCCTTCTCTTCCGTCTCCTTTCCCAGGGAAGGCTGAAAACACAACCACCTCTTGAGCCTCCCTGATCCTGGTAAAAAAAAATGAAGGAAAAACAGTCTGGTCCCTGGCCCCCACCATGCGGTGGCCAGGAGCGCCAACACTACCTGGGAGCTTGGTCCAAGTGTAGCATCTCAGGCTCCACCCCAGATCTAAGGATCCAAATCTGTTTTAACAAGATCCCCAGCTGACACGCATATTTAATTCAAGATGTGTTATTGTGGGGGGGAGGAGACTGGGAAAACCTCTGTCTCCTGTTGAAAGACACGAATGTTGCTGGTACCACACCTCCCTCACCACCCCTGCCTCGAACGCAGGTGATGCAGGGTCTGCATAACCATCGGCAAGAACGAGAAAAGGAACTGAGTACGAGCAGGCTGGAGTGAGGCAGCAGGAAGTGATAAAGTGTCCGGGTCCTTAGTGGCACCGGAAACTGCTGGACCAACCCTGAGGCTGTTCCAGGCTTCCTGTGTCCTGTCACTTGAAGCCGAAGACATTCCTAATTAACACTAGCTCTAAAGTCTGAGCGTGAGGAAGGTCTACAAGGACTTGGGCAGCCTGAGAGCTCAGTCTCCCTGGAGGAGACCTGCTGGCCCTCTGCTTCTCCCTTGCGTCTGGTAGGAAATGGGTGAGCACCCCTCTCCTGACAGCTCACTCAGTGGGCACGGTTGGCTCCGACACCACACGTGGGTAAGTGGCAGACCGGCTCCTCATCCTTCTGAACGCCTGCACAGCCATAGGGAAGAAGTGGCCCTGTGACCTCCTCCTGGAGTCACCACCCTGCCGCAGGACTTCAGCTGTTTACTCAACTCTCGGTATCCTCGGAGTGTCCAGTCCCATCTCACCCCTCATGAGGTTCCCCGGACTCTCCTGGTGGATAAGAAATCCAAACACTAAGACCCACAAGCCAGGGATGCACTCAGGCTAGCCGGCGCTTCTGAGCTCACAGGACTGTCCTTCCTGTGAAGGGACAGGACAGGAGGAGGGGGAGGAAGCAGGAGGAACTGGATAATCCCAAGGCGGCCTCCAAAGAGTGCTATCACGCCAAGTCCACGAACTTCAGAAATATTACCCTGGATTTCCTCCTTTATCATTTCCACCAGGAGTCTGGCTCCAGGGACAGAGGGCGACATCTCAGCCTGAAGAGTATGGGCTGAAAGGCTCTGGGCTGGTTTTCAAATAACAATCATTATCACATGATTAGGCAAGTCAACCTAGGTTCTGCTAAAGAAAGGCAGGAGGGCGGTGGAGAAGAGGGTGGGTGGGCAAGAAGGTATGAAGGGAGAAGGAAGGAGAGCAGAGACCTGGGCTTTGACCTCCTCCCCTGGTGTCTGTGGCTTATTAGACTAATGACTTCAGAGTCACTGAAAGGACTGTGATTCATCTATACGATAGGATGCTTCTCAGCGATAAGAAGGAATGAGTGGCAGGTATGGGCGGTAACACTTGTGTCCAGTCCCTTGTGAAAGCCTCTTGTGCAAGCATCTTGTGCACTGAAAGAAGCCAGACCCCAAAGGCTGTGTACTGAATGATCCATTTATATGATGTCCTGGGAAAAGCAAAACTATAGGAATGGAAACCAGCTCAGTGGTTGCCTTGTGTTAGCACGGGGATGGGAAGCTATAAGGATGCTTCGGGGGAAAAGAGAAACATTTTCTATCTTGATTGCAATAGTGGTTTTACAACTACAGAAATATGGCAAGACTCATAGAGCTGAGGACTTCTGGCCAAGATGGGTTAATAAGGACCAGATCTACCCTCTTGCCACGAACACCCAAAATCAAAATAGCAAAAATGGTTGAAATGACAGTTTTCAAGATCCTGGACGTCAACCAGCAAAGGAAGAGCCCTGAGAAATGGGAAACCAACCGGGTGGACCCTGCCACTGCCCATCTGCTGCCTTGTTGGTTTTCAGGCCAGAACATACACAGGGGCCCCCCTGGGTGCGGTCCAGCGGGTGACTGAAGAGACAGAGCTGAGCGTCCAGGGAGACCAAAGCTGCTGGATCTCAAAGACGGAGGAGCAGACGAGAAAGAGCCGCCCTGGAGAGGGTTGCTCTGGATGATGGACGCGCGTGAGTGAGGGAGCCACCTGGGGCCGAGGGAAGAGTCGTACTCACTTGTTATTACTAGGAAGCAAACCACCACAACCTCAGTGGTTAAACAGATCACCCTTAATACCCTGCAGTGCCTGTGGGTCAGGAGCCCAGGCACGGAGTGGCCTGGCCTTCTGTGCGTTCCCACAGGCTGTACTCGAGGTGTCGACCTGGCTGCAACATCACCTGCATAAGCATCTGTTCCAAGCCTGAGCTGATGGAGGGCAGGATCCATCACCTATGGCTGCATGCACCCTGGGTTCTAGAGGCCACCTGGCATCTGGGGTCCTCTGGCATAGCCTCTAGCTTCTCCAGGCCCCTGGGGGGCCTTTCAACTCCAAGTGACTGAAGTAGGGTCTTGCATACTGTAACCTGGTCACGCCATTGGCATCTCATCATCTTTCATGTCACACAGCCTGCTCACAGAAGAGGCCTCCCATTACCCTGTCATAGTTAGAAACAAGTCTCAGGTCCCTCTCACCCTCAAGGGGATGGGGCAATACAAAGATCTGAACAACAGAGGCAGAGGGTCATCCTAGGGTCCTTCTGCCAAAGACCCCTCAAGAGCATTATTAAGAAGAATACAGCTCCCAGTACACACACAGAGCTGGGGATAATGCCTACAAACCAGACTTTAAAATCGCACGACTCACAGGGCAGAAGACCCAAGGGGTTCTGCCTAAGTCGTGGGCAGTATTCATCTCACACTAAATGCTGTACTGATTCTGTCTAAAAAATTTTAAAACAAGACAAAAAAGGATCAAACTGCTTCCAAGTAGCTTAACTGAGTCCCAGGATAAACTTCAAGAATATTTATATAACTATTTTGAATTAATTGAATTCAAAAGAATTCAAAATTATCCAAGGTGAAATTTAGTGTCTTGCATCCAACACAAGAGACCAGGTAAATACAACCTGTAGTGAGGAGAAAAATCATCTAAATGGACCCAGAACCACACAGATGTTAGAATTAGCAGACAAGGATATTAAAACTGTAGCCATAACTGTATTCCATATGGTCAAAAATTTAAGCAGAGACATTAAAAACATTTCAAAGACCCAAAAAGTCTTTCTAGAGATGAAAACTACAATGCCTGAGATAAAAAATACATTGGAGAGGATTAACATTAGATTATTCATGGCAAAAAAAAAAATAGTAAACTTGAAGACATAATAATAGAAACCATCCAAAATGAAAGACACATTAAAAAAAATAAAAGAGCATTGGTGAGCTGTGTGAAAATGTCAAGTAATTTAATACATGTATAATTAGAATTCCCACAGGAGTAGGGAAGTGGGAGATATAGCAATTTATAGAATTAACAGCCAAAACTTTACTGAATTTAATTTTGAAAGCATAAACTCACAGATTCAAGAAGCTCAATGAATACCAAGCATAAGAAATTTGAAAAAAAATTTACACACCAAGACACATCATAATCGAATTGCTCAAAGCCAGTGATTAAGGGGAAACACTCAAAGTTACCAGAGCAGAAAGACATAGTTTATCTGGAGAAACAAAGACAAGGTTGATGGCAGATTTCTTGTTGGAAACAATGTAAGCAAGAGGGCAGTGGAACAACAGCTTTAAAATTCCTGAAAGAAGGCAAGAGTAGTGGAGTGGGTTGCCATTTCCTTCTCCAGAGGACCTTCCCAGCCCAGGGATCGAACCAGGGTCTCCCGCATGGTAGGCAGACGCTTTACCATCTGAGCCACCAGGGAAGTCCATAAAGTTCTATACTAAGTCAAAATAGCTCTCAAAAATTAAGGTGAAAAAGCGAGACTTCAGAGATAGGAAAACCGAAAGATTTCATATCCAGGAGAGCGTCAGTGCAAGAACTGGTAAAGGACATCCTTAAAGCAGAAGGAAAAGGATGCAAGATGGAAAGAAATGTGGCTCTACATACATAATTAGGAGCACTAGAGATTGAGACCCAGCTTTCCCTCAAAGGGCTGCATAAAAAAGATAATAACACTGTATCATGAACAAACATTATGAACAGTGTCAATGTTTATAACCAATGACAGCAGGAACATAAAGGCCACAAAGGGCGACATGTAAGGAGGCCACTGTAAGGTTCCTGCCCTACACGTCACGTCCTATAATAACACCTGAAGGTAGGCTAGGATGAATTAAGAACGTATACAGTAAGCACTAAAGCAACTGCAGAAATGACAAGACAGTGAATTTTACCTAGGAAGTCAACAATAGAGATTAAGTAGAATAAAATATATGGGCATTGCTTTTTCAAAAGAAAGCAGTTAAGATAGACAAGGGTTCAGAGAACACATGGGAAACAACAGCAAGACGATCAACTTAAACCTAACGTCACATGCCGAAGACCACATTAAATAAAAATGATCCAAACACCCCAGTCAGAAGTCAGAGACCATCAGGCTAGACAAAAGAGCAAGACCCAACTATTTTCTGTTTATACAAGAAATTCATTTCAAATACAAAGACACAAATGGGTTAAACATAAAAGTATGGGAAAAGATATACAATGCTAACATGAATTAAAAAAAAAAAAGAAAAACTAGAGCAGCTATATTAATATCAGGAAATGCAGGGCTCGGAGCAAAAACTACACCATGGAGAAAGAAGGTATTTTTCATAACAACAAGGGGTCAGTTCTCCCAGGGCATGTAACAATCACACTGTTTACACACCTTTAACAGAGCCTCAAAATACACAAGGCAAAAAATGCTTTTACTAAAAAAAGAAATTGGCAAACTGACTCTAAAATTCATATGGAAATGCAAAAGACCTAGAATAATCCAAACAACTTTGATAAAACAAGAAATAAGCTACTCTTTGGGCAACTGATACACTTGATTTCAAGACTTATCATAAAGCTATAATAATCAAAACAGTGTGTTCTTGGTGTAAAGACAGGCAAACGGGTCCATGGAAGAGAACAGAGGAGCCAGAAATAAATCCACACATAGATGGAGACTGATTTCTGACAAATATGAGAGACAAAATATTTTTGTCAGATGAGAGAGAACATATTTGCACAGCACATATCTAATTAAGAACTAGTCTCTGGGACAGGGTGCTCAGGGCTGGTGCACTGGGATGACCCTGAGGGATGGGATGGGGAGGGTGGTGGAAGGAGGGTTCAGGATGGGGAACACATGTACACCCATGGCTGATTCATATCAATGTATGGCAAAAATCACTACAGTATTGTAAAGTAATTAGCCTCCAATTAAATTAATTTTTTAAAAAAAGAAAAAAAAAAGAACTATTCTCTGGAACATACAAAGATCTCTCAAAATGCAGTATTAGGAAAACAACTCAACTGCAAAATGGATAGAAGTTATGAACAGACATTTCACCAGAGAAGATGCATGGCTTGCAGGTAAGCACATGAAAGGTGCTCAACGTCACTAGCCGTTGTTGCTCAGTCATGTCCGACTCTGCGACCCTCTCCCCCAGTGGAATGCAGCGCTGGTGGCTTCCCTGTCCTTCACTATCTCCCAGAGTTTGCTCAAACTCATGTCCGTTGAGTTGATGATACTGTCCAACCATCTCATCCTCTGTTGCTCCCTTGTCCTTCTGCTCTCAATCTTTCCCAGCATCAGGGACTTCTCCAACGAGTATACTATGCTGGGGTGTAGAGGGGGGAATGTCTTCAACCCCTTATCAGCCTGGTTACAGGGACCTCAAATGTTTTCTCAATATATTCCATGGGTCCCCTTCTCCTCCTGGCCTGACCTGGGAGAAAGGCCGCTACCCAGCTGGACTGAGGCGGCTACCTTCCCATGGATAGTGTACAGAGAGCTGGCAGGTCTGAGAGCAGAAGGACCTGGTTTTCTGGGTTCCTAGATACAAGCTCCATGAGTGGGTGCAGGATCTGCAAGCAGACGGAGGCAGCGGGTCAAGGGTGGGTCTGAGACTGTGGGGGCTTTGGGTTGGTGTGGAATCGGTGCGGAGCTGTCTGTGAGCTGGCGGAGAGGGTGGGGTCCTGGAGGAAGCTGGGGCAGACGGGTCCAGGGGCAATCGTGTGGGCTTGAATCTTCTGGGAGGTCATAGCCTGCAAGACACTTCCCTCTCAGGGTCATGGTGAGGAGCCAGGGATGAACGCAGACAGACACACAGCACTGTCCCGACACACAGGCAGTGGCACAAATAGGAAAAGGAGAGGAAAACTGTCTTTTCTGGGCGTCCGCTGCTGCCACCTGCTAACTGGCAGGACCACGATTACACACCAAAGGCACGGCAGCAACTAATTTCCAAGCAGATCAAAATAAATCAGAAAACAAACCTTTCTGACAGCAGAGAAACGTGGCAACGTGTTAAGAGGTAATTACAGTCTTTCCCCTTGTTTCACTGTGTTTTTGCTGCCACGAGTGCAGGCGCTGAATTGCAGCCATCACTCCAGGTTGAGGGGCACGAGTCGGCCGGCTGAAGGCACCGTGCTGGGGCTGGATGGGCCAGTGAGCCAGCCACCTGGGGACCCACCTTCCGACGGAGACATCGGTCCTGTGCCTGATGCTGGGCGCTGGGGAGCCGCAGCCCAGCCCAGCCCAGCCCAGCCCAGAAGCCCCATGCCGGCCATCTATGGACTCTTCCCCACCTGTTGCTCCTTCAGAGCGAAACATAGCCCCTTGCTCCACCCATGGTCTGGGGCGGGGGAAGAACACAGCCTGGGAATCAGAGCCGGTTTGACCTCTGCTCCTAGTTCAGCGGCCTGAAATAGAGTGGAGCTCCTGGGCCTTTGTCTCCCTATTTGAAAACGGGACATACGGGTGCCTACCTTATGCAGCCGTGGTGAGAACTGGAAATCATCACCACGCTGAGATATCACCTTGCACCTGTCAGAATGGCCATCACCAAAGGAACAAAAATAACGAATGTTGGGGAGGATGCGAAGAAATGGGAACTCTTGTACATGGATGGTGGGAATGTATATTGGCAGAGCCACTATAGAGAAGAGTTTAGAGATTCCTCAAAAAACTAAAAATAGAGCTACTGTATGATCCAGCACCCCCACTCCTGGGTATATGTCAGAATAAAATGAAAACAATAATTTAAAAAGATACATGCACCTCAATGTTCATAGCAGTACTATTTATAATAACAAAATCTGGAAATGACCTAAGTGTCCTTCAGCAGGTGAATGGATAAAGAAGATGTGTACATATATACATGATGGAATATTACTCAGCCATAAAAAGGAATGAAAATTTGTCATTTGCAACAACATGGATGGACCTGGGTGCATAATATTTAGTAAAGTAAGTCAGACTGAGAAAAACAAATACTGTACGATATCACTTCTATGTGGAATCTAAAAAAAAAAAAATGAAGGAATATAACAAAACAGAAACAGACTCACAGAAATAGAGAACAAACCTGTGGTTCCCAAAAGGGAGAGGGAAGGGGGAGGGGCAAGATGGGGGTATGGGATTAAGAGATATAAATAGAGGGGGCTTCCCTGGCAGCCCAGTGGTGAGGACTCTGCACTCTCACTGTAGGGGTTGTGGGTTCGATCCCTGGTCAGGGAACGAAGATCCCGCATGCCATAGGTGTGGGAAAAAATAAAATATTGTCTTATAATAACTTTAAATGGAGTACAATCTATGAAATGTTGAGCCCCTGTATTACACACCTGAAGCTAAAATAATACTGTAAATCAGCTATACTTAAAAAAAGGAGAGAAATCATGCATGTGAGATGCCCGCCCCTGGCAAGGGTCATCGTGTCCATCCCTACTGACCCCTGGCGAGGGTCATCGTGTCCATCCTTACTGACCCCTGGCGAGGGTCATCGTGTCCATCCTTACTGACCCCTGGCGAGGGTCATCGTGTCCATCCCTACCTACCCCTGGAAAGGGTCACCGTGTCCATCCTTACTGACCCCTGGCAAAGGTCACTGTGTCCATCCTTACTGACCCCTGGCGAGGGTCATCGTGTCCATCCCTACCGACCCCTGGCGAGGGTCATGGTGTCCATCCCTACTGATCTCACAGATTTCTCCAGTCTGCACCGAGCCCTCTGACCCCACCCGGATGAGGACGCAGGAGGTGCAGGTGGCTGGTGCGAATGGGGTCTGTCTCAGGGAGGCAAAGAAGCCCCTGCCTTTTCCAAAGCCGCCGTCTCTGTCACCTGGCGGGAACACCCACAGCTCGGGAGAATCGGCAGAGACGTCACAGCTGAGCGGATGAAGCGAATGGGCTGAGAGGTGCCACCTCTAGATGTCTGCCGGGTGTCCAGGTTAGAAACTTGTTCTGCGGGGTGGGGAGGGAAGGAGCACATGGCCTTGGAGCATCCGCCCCTGCTCACTAGTCCAGCCCCGTCCAGGACCAAGACACCTCCTGCTGCCGGAAGCCTCCGTAAACTCACGTCCCTCGTGCTGGGAGTCCATCAGCACCTGCCTGCCCAGTGCTGACTGGGGTCAAGGACGGAGCCTGCACACGGGCTGCCCAGGCCCTGGTGCCCAGGGGGGCATCTCCTTGCCACCTGCCACCCTGACCGCCCATACCTGCTTTTAGTCTGGAAGCCCACCCTGCTTTGGGCTTTCCAAAAGGAGCATCTGGAGCACCCCCAGGCAGAGCAGGACCCATTCCAGCCAGTGTCCCTGTCCCCAGCATTTCTACCTCCTGTCCCATCCCCAGCCACTCAGAACCTGCCCAGCTCCTGCCAGGACCCAGACAAACCACAGTGGGCGGGGGGTGGGGGGTGTTCCATGAGCATTTCCACCACAGACCCCATATGCTGCAGCCAAAGATGGCCTCACATATTGATCACCAGCTCTGCTCTCACCCAGGGCTGGGGAACAATGTTCTCGGGATCCTCAGGCCCTGAGACAAGACCCAATTCTGGGGCAGGAAATCAGCCGAGGTAGCAAAGTGAACGGAGAGGCTGGGCTCACCTCAGTCACTGGAAGGCGGGACTTTCTTTGATTAACTCTGAACAACACCAGTAACATGTAATGGTTATTATGATGATGGTTGTTATCAGAAATTCCTGGGCTCTTTGCAGGGGCCAGGATCTATCCTAAGCTCGTAACACGCCTCAGCTCACATGACTCTTCCATCAACTCTTGAAGGTGGAGCCATCGTCCCCAACCTGCCCAAGGTCACATGACTAGGAGGTGGCAGGGCCGGCTGCCTAGGCAGGCAGGCTGGCCGCCCCCCAGGACACAGCCCCTCCCCGGGCCTTCCATCCGTGTCCACCTTTGCTATCGCCTCCGGAGCTCAGCCCTCCCTCCCCTGCAGGTTTGTACCTTCAGTGCTGCTGGGGGTGTATGTCTACCTGCCACACGGGCACCCTGGGGAGCTCCGTGCACAGCCAGCCCTCCATGGTCTGAGCTTCCTCTGCTGAGTGACTCCGAGGAGTCTACCTTCTTCCTCTGGTTTTACTTCAATCTGACTCCCAGATAAAGAGCAAGGCCTCCCCCTAGTTCTGAAAGAAATGCCCATGTGCCCGGGGGTCCCAGCTGATCCTGCCCCAGCCCCTCAAGGAGCTGCCTGGCTGCAAACAGAGCCAGCCTTCAGAGCCACAGCTTTCCCCACCATTTCTATCTCTTCCCATAATGTCATCATGGGCTCCTGGGTCCCCACTTCGAGCTACTGATGTTTAGATTGAGATGATCAAAGTCATCTGGGTAAATAACCCTCGGCAGTTAAGCTCCGAGTTAACAGGGCAAGGTGCCATGGAGACTTTCTCCTTCCAGCAGGGACAGAATCAGTTTCTACATAACACAAGCAATTTCTTGTCCCGTGTCAGTCTGACTTATTTGTGAATCGATTCCTCATCGCTGTGGACTTATTTGATTCAGGTCCTGGGCCCCGTAGAACAGATAAATATGGCTGTACCTCTGTTTCCGGGAAAGACAGAGGCCAAGACAGCAGCCACAGCCCCGGCCCTGCCATCTCTCAGGCGTTGGACACGCGTTATAATAACCACATATTGGGAGAAACGAGAGGTTGACAGCCTCGGAGTGGACACCCCCTGCAAATCCAGCTGCGCACGTTTCCGTAACCCCAGGCTCTAGGGAGAACACCGCCAGTGGATCCTTCCTCCGTGGTCTTGCATGGATCCTTCCTCCGTGGTCTTGCGTGCGTGTGCACGCCAAATCGCTTCAGTTGTATCTGACTCTTTGCGACCCCATGGACTGGGGCCTGCCAGGCTCCTCTGTCCATGGGATTTCCCAGGCAAGAATATTGGAGTGGGTTGCCATGTCCTCCTCCAGGGGATCTTCCTGACCCAGGGATCAAACCCACACCTCTTACTTCTGCATTGGCAGGTGGGTTCTTTACCGCTAGCGCCACCTGGGAAGCCCCCTCTGTGTTCTAAAGAGAGTGTTAAAGCACAGATGTGAATCCAGGGGAAAAGGCAATTGTGGGGTGGGGTCTGACATTCCTGGGGAGGCTGAGGATCTGCAGCATAGAGCAGGTAAGGCTGGAGCCACACGTGGGGAGACCCAGTCTGCACTTCTAGCAGGCAGACCCATTGAAGGTTTCCTGACGAAAGACGCATCTGGGGGATGCTGGAGTCCCTTGGTGGCCTTGGGATACCTCAGAGCCCCAGGAGGAGGCCCCAGAGCCCCAGGAGGAGGCTCTGCCCAGGAGCTGCCTGGGGATAACTTTTACTTGCTCCTTCAGGGCTGGGTAGCGCACGGCCCACGCTCTAACCCACACCCACTCCCAGCCCTCATATCAGTGTCAACAGGCGAACACGATGACTGTCCACATCTGCAGATCAGGACACTGGGGAACTGGCACCCGGCTAGTGGGCGGCACCAGCAGCCCTGACCTCAGGGCTGGGCTCGAGGCCCGAAGCCTCACTGCCTCGAGGGGGAGCCTCTCCGGGGCCCCTCCCAAGGCCCGAGCTGTCTCCACGTCTGTTGTGTGCCAGAAGGAAAATACCAGCTCCGGGGCTGCGCCTTGGACTTGGACCCACAGACATTTTTCCATTTGGGACAGAACTGGGAATGAGAAGCAAGAGCAGAGGGAAACTTGCATTTCACCCAAATGGTCTCTGGAAGCACACACTGGATTCCACACGACACCTGCCCGGGCGCTTCCAGCCACCCAAGAGGTCAGACAGCGTCCACTGCGATGCTGTGTCCTCGGGGGTCCTCGTTGTCGTCCTGGAGAGCGGGCCCCAGGTCACCAGCCCTTGGGAGCTGGAGATCACTCTGTCCCTGTCATCTACACCAGTTGGGGCCTGGCCAGTGAGAGGTGACCACAGGAAGCCGCTAAGGACTCCATGCGCCACCCCCTAAACAGGGCCACTCAGACCCCATGGCCTCAGGAGGGTGGACGAGGTCGGCCGTTAGCTGAAGGACACTGCTGATTCCCCAGATTGCGCTGGGCTGCGGGGCTGGTCTTCCACCAGGGATACTGTGTCATCACCTGTCGAGAGCCTGTGGTCTCATGGAGCCAGGCCGGCCCCACTTTCTCTTGCTGGAGAGCTAGGCCATCTTGTCAGCCTCGACGTGTCCACCCTGTTCTATAAAGTGCAGGGCGCATGGGGCTGTCCCATCCCCGCCGTCAGAGAGCTGACATTTCAGAGGAAGGACGCGTGGGGCGCATTGCAGAGTTCTGTTATGGTTTATCTTCTAAGCATAAGATGTGCTCATCTTGGGGACAGAATAATCTGGAAGTGGGTGCCCTCTGTGAGCACCCCTTCTCAGGAAGAGCTTCCAGAGTTGGCTACGTGGACTGGGCTGATGTGACAAGGGGGCTCTTGCTCCCTGCTGACCCCTCCTCTCCCTGCTCTGCTCCCGGGCTGAGGCCTGTGGACCGAGTCTCCCCGACTGTAGGGGTCTGGTTGGTTTGGCCAGTGAAGAAGGAAAGCGAAGTGGGGGCCCTTTTTCCCAGGCCCACCTGATGAGGTCCCAGTCCTGGGGTAGTCACACCCCTGCACAGCCAGTGTCCAGTCCACAGCGGCCCCGGGTCTCCAGGAACAGGACTTCCCCTTAGGCCCAGGTGGTAATAGCCCCCTCTATTGCTGGTCCCTGTGTAAACAGCCCCTCAGTGAAGCCTTTTCAGCAGAATCATTGGTGTGGTTCCATCTGCCATGGTGATGTATGATCCTTAGAGCTGAAGAAGGTTTACGGAGAAAGCAGTGCTTCAGGGGCTAGAGGTTGAGTCCGTGAGCCTAAGGGCGGTTGGGTCCACACCCATCCAAACAGGCAACCTTTCTCCCTTTCCAAATTCCCACAAGTCAGCCGGTTTCCATTGTCCATAGGACTGTGTGTGACCTTGTTTCCAGAATCCAGGGCCCCCGATTCTCTACCCCCAATCTCAGTCATCGGCTTTACTCTCTGTCGATAGAAAACAGACGGCTTCTGCAAGCTGACCAGGTACATCTCCTCCAGCACGCGTGTGGAGAGGATTTAGACAGGCTCGGCCCGAGCATCCCCTTCGGGCAGATGATAGATCAAGCACTAAGCCTGTTCCCGCCCTGGGATCCATACTCTTTCCTCGCCTCCACGGACCACCTTCTGCACATTCAAGTCCCCACTCACAGCTCACCCTCCCAAGTAGATGTGGAGGCTCCTTGTAACTGACAGTGTTTTGACCAAGTATGAGTATTTAATCCTCTGCCCATGATGCCCCCTCCCCACGAGGCTGGGGCAGGATGGGGGTGCAGAGTGGGGAGTCCTGGGCACCTGGCCCCACAAGGAGACAGCCTCATCCCACTTGGACCACTCAGCTCTCCCAGGGCTTCAGCGCCTCCTGGTCCACTTGTGGAAGGAATGCTGGCCCAGGCAATAGAATCAAGGTTAACTGGGACAGAGAGAACCTCTCGTTCTTCCCCCGCCTGTTCTGGGACTCAAGCATCCTCAGCAGATGGTGTTTCCAGCCCTGTCTCCCTGGGAAACATACTCCAGCGCCTAGCAACCTCCAGCCCAATGCCCGCCCAGATGCTCCTGCTCTAGGTGCCCAAGCCCCCCCTCCAGACACAGCTCTTCCTGGAGGAGGCCTTGCAGGGCCCAGCATGGGCCCCAGCAGCCCCCCAAGAGCCCCCAGCCTCCCACTGACAGTACAGATCTGGGCCCCTGCTGACACGTCCACAACCCCCAGCCTGCCGGGAGCATTTCCTCTCAGCCACCTCCAAACTTCCCTTTCTTAAAAAGAAACAATAATGAATCCACGAAATCCCCTAGAACAAAAGCAGCTGGCCCGGCCCCGGGTAGTCGATCAACAAACAAGGTGGAGCGGCGCCTCCTCTGCCCCCGGCACTCTGATCCTGCCAGTGACCCCGGTCTCGGGGCTTCTTGCCTGCTCTTGCCAGACCCTGAGAGCCTGGGCTGTCCTCAGTGGGACCCAGTGGTCACCCACACGGTCCTCTCTCTTTCAGGACCACCTGACACAAAGTTTCCAAAGCAAGTCAGGCCCGACGTCAGTTGAAAACAAAGTGACCTCTTGCAAAAGGCACGGCTGTTCAGCGTGATTCTGGGAGAGAATCAAAGCCCTAAAAATCTGCGTCTTGGACGACCACGGGGAAAAATCCCCGTTCCCCGTCTCTGCATTTTACGTGCAATCGATCCTGAGCAGAGTCAGATGTTTGGCGGGAGCCCCGGGAACAAAAGAACAGTCGGAGACACAGGCTGGAGGCCCGCCAGGCGGCAAGATTTCCCAAGAACCTTGGAGGGGCCCCTCCCGGCTTCGGGGAAAGGAGGAAGGAATTCAGCCTGGCCCCTCCCCAGCCACCCGGCTCAGCCCGGGCCGGCCCCTTCTTGGGAGCAGATCCCATCCGAGATGAAAGATGAATTTTCTCCCTCCTCAGGGGCCCCATCGAGTCAGGACTAAGTTGGGGTCCTTTCTTGGAACCTGAGTTTTCCATCTGTGAAAAGGGCGTGAAGCTTCCTCTCCCATGGGCTGTCCTGAGGGATCCAGGGCGCCATGGATGGTGTATCCAGCCAGGGCCCAGCTGCTTCCTCTTTGCCCAGCCCTGCCACATCTGGTGCCGCAGGCACTGAGATCAGCTGGGCTCCTAGCTGTGTGACCCCAGGCAAGCCACTTAGCCTCTCTGGTCCTCACTCCGTTCACATTTAAAATGGGGACAAGGACTGTGCGTACCTGATGGGTGTGCTAGAGGGATTAAAGGAAGGTCTCCCCTCTTGGATGAGCATTTATTGGGCGCCGACTGGGGGCCCAGGGGCCACAGTGGTTTAAACACCCCAGTGGTGCACCCATCAGGGTGAACAGTGGGTAAGCGGATCCCACCCCGCTCATCTTCTCAGGGGAACGTCACACTAGTCAATCAAAACCCACACGGAGTCGTAGCAAAGGAGCTTTGAGGAGGAAAGGAAAGGAGGGTCCTCACACCTGATACCCGTTCAATAAACAGCCGACGTTCTCGTTTTGTTGTCAGAAACTGGGCGGTGGAGTGTTATCCTTTGGTTTACAGAAGAGTGAGAGAAACCAATCCAGAACAGCTGAGCATGGGTGCCTGGCTTGTGTGGGCTTTGAACCCGGGCCTGCCAGCCCCAGAGACCTACCCTTTTCCCCGGAACCCATAGCCCATGCATGTGCCACTGAGTGGGAACCCCCTCACCAGACCCTCATGGCCTCCCTAGAGAACCCTCTACCCTCTGTTTCCCAAACACAGGGAGACGGAGGCCAAGGTCATCTCCTCCCACCAGGCTCGTCTGTGTGCACCATGCCAGGAAACCACTGTGCCTTCCCGGCTCCTGTGGCCAGAAAGGGAGCAGCTGCTCAAACACATCACTCCAGCCAGCCCAGGCCTGCTGGCCCAGTGGGTCCCACTGTCCACATTTCAGGTGAGCCCTGGGCACACGAGGGGCCCAAGAAGGAGCAGGGCAGTTGGTGTTCGAGGCCCCTGGCCGCCCTGGATGCATGCACATGGCCGTGTTCCTTTCAGGGCACGGCCAGGCGCTGGGAGCCCCACGTGGGTAACGCGGCCACACGCCCCTGACACCCGTCCTCCCAGCAGAGCCTCCGAAGCCAGCAAGTCCTGGAGCACAGTCTGGAGACAGAGGGAGGGAAAGAGTGAGGCAGGGTGGGGAAACAAGGGCTCGGGGCCGGCAGAACACACTTGCCTAGTGACACGCACGTGGCTGTCCGCACGTAGCCCGCGCTCCCTGGGCTCTTGGTGGTGGGAAGAAGGTGTTCCTCTGTGTCCACAGAGCCCGAGGACCAGGCGAGCGTTTCATCAGACAGTGGAGCCTCAGTGTGGGTGTTCTGATGTCAGTACTGCGTGGAGGGGGCAGGGATGCAGAGATAAACAACACAGACCCTTCACAGACCCACTGGGAGCCAGAGGACCACAGAGAAATGCACAACGCCTGAGCTGGAGGCTCGCCTGCACCCTTTCCGTGGGAGATGGAGGTCCAGGGTGCCCAGTGTCTCCTTTTCGCAGGCCCGTCCCCTGCCCCTCAGGGTGGTGCTCCTGAGTCTCCCACAGTGTGGCAGCTGCAGGAATGCGCCCTGGAGTGCCCTCTACAGCCACAGAAGACAGAGATAGGCCAAGTCCTTGCAGAGAAAGGACAGAGTATATCCTTGGCCCTGCTGACCTTCCTCTCCTTGACAGGCAGCAAGGGAGCCGGGGGGAGACATGGCACAAGACAGAGGGGCTCCTCCTGCCTTGGCTGGGATGGACAGTCAGCACTTATGGGCTCAGGGAGGCCAGGCCTGGGTGTGCACAGGAAACAGGAGCGAAACGGTGCCTGCAAGTTCTGAACCGCCAGCCCAGGCATGGGCTGGGGCGTCTCACCAGGAGAGGCAGGTCCCCAGGACTCAGGACCAAGGGCCTCTAGTGCGTCTGCTGGGACCTTGATCCTCAAACTCACTGTCCCTGTTGCACAGTTTACAGGCGACCTGACTCATTTGAAAAGACCCTGATGCTGGGAAAGACTGAAGGCAGGAGGAGAAGGGGACGACAGAGGATGGCATCTCCGACTCAATGGACATGAGTTTGGGTGGGCTCCGGGAGTTTGTGTTCGACAGGGAGGGCTGGCGTGCTGCAGCTCACGGGGTCACAAAGAGTCGGACACGACTAAAGCGACTGAATTGAACTAAACTGAGGGTAGGAATGACCTCAGCTCATCAGTCAAGCAGGCTGGAGCTGATCTTGAAGGAGAAATCCAGGGGCTCAAGTCACGATCAAGAAAAAGGTCCGCTGGGACAGTCGGAGGACAGGGGTTTGCAGAGAACAAAAGGGACGAATGTGGGTTTAGGCAGAACAGAGGAAATGGCTCGGGGCGGGGCGGGGCGACTGGCAGACGGGGAACACTTGGGTCAGAGCAAAGCCAATAAGGCACCAGACTTTTAAGACAGTTATTTCTTGAGGAAGCACCGGCTGCCAAGGAATCAATGTCCCATCCGCTGGGATAGCTGGGTTGCCAAGAGGGCTGGGTGACCTCGGGCTGCCAATCACTCTCCAGATGGCCCTGGCAACGAAAGCCCGTGTGGAGGAGGGGCAGGAACAGGAGGGACCCGGCGCACGCGGCCGTCTCTGGGCCAGCGCTTGGGAAGAGGCGCTGCTTGGCGAGGCTGCAGGGTTAAGCGATTCGCCCCGGGCGGCTTCTGGCTCTGGCGGGTCACGTGACCCCCGGGGCGCTCGGCTCCCTCCCGTGTCTGTGAGCGGAGAGGACTGGACGGGATGCACTGTCAGTACAGAGGTTCCACAGTCCTAATCAGGGCCTCTGACCTGCCAACTCCGTCTCTCCAGGTGACTGCAGTCACCTGAAGTCAGGCCCAGGGGAGCGGCGGGGCCAGAGGACGAGTCTGGGGAAATCGGAGCCGGGATCCTCTCCTGAAGACTGCCTGGGGCCCCTGCAGAGGCAGCCCCCCCTTCAGAGACACCAGGTCCCTGGCTCTGACATCTAACCCTGGCAAACCCTCGCCTTCCTGCCCTTTCCGTGTCAGAAGGGAGGCTTTGAGCGCCAGTCCCCGCTGCCCACGAAGGAGCCCCAGGGTAGAGTGGAAGCCTTGCTGCTTTTGGGTTCAAGCCCAGGCTTGGGGCTGGTCTGGGCTCCCCTCTCTTTTGTCATCTGATCGGGGCAGGGCTGCAGAGCTGCAGCTGGTTTCTTCTCCTCTCCCCTCCTAGGTCATTTTCTGCTCTCTCTGCTCCAGGTTGGCCCTCTTGCCATCTCCACGTCTCTGTTTGGATGTCTCCACTGGCACCTAGTCCAAACCCTACCTAAACTCCCCGCGGCCTCCGGCCCTCTCCTGCCCACTCAGGTATCTGCCTCCCAGCTGCTCAGGGTACACAGACCTAATGTCCACCTACATCAGTAAGTGGCTTCTGAGGAGCTTCTGAACACTGACCCACCTGCACCCCGTCCTGGGATGCCCCTGGGTCTCCTCCACCACCAGATGGACACGCTCTGACTCTGACACTGCGGGCTCCGATCTGCAAGGATGGCGTTGGAGCCACCCACCTGCCACCGACACCCCTGCCCCCGCCCTAGAGCTCAACCTATGTCCCAGACGCCCACCCCTCAGGACCAGAGATACGGGTGTTGCTATGGTAACTGCAGGTCCGGGTCTCCGGGTCTTCACCCCAGCAGGTCACTGTCCTAAGCTCCCCCAGGGAGGAGCAGACTGGGGGACTCGGAAGCACAGCAGACGAAGTGGAAGGGTGTCAAGCTCTGCCAACACAGCAGCTGGCCGTGACGTGTGGCCCATGCTCATGCTGTGGCTTCTGGAGTCAAAGAAAGGCTGCGGGGAGTGACTGGGAGGCCCAGCTGCTGGTCACGTCCATGGAACCTCAGGGCGGAGGGCGGGGTGGGGCACTCTGCCCTCGTCTCAGAGTGGCTGACCCCCCGCTTAAGCATTCACACTGGTGACCGCCATGCTGCACGGACTCCAGGCCTGGCCTGTGGCCTCTGGACACAAGCAGGCCACCTCCTGTGTGGTGCTGGGCCGTCTACACCCCTGCCCCAGGCTGTGTCAGCCACGTGCTGTCCCGTCGGGCACAGGCACCCAGCACAGCGGGGTCAGCGCTTCCCTCTGGGCGGGGTGAGGTTGCTAGACCAGTACCACTGAGGACCGAAGGATGCCATCTTTCCTGGACACAGGGTGCATCCTGAGGAAGGAGGACCCTCTGAGCGTGACTGTGAGAAAACCTGAGAAAGCCAGAATTAAACTTACAGTGCCGTTACTTAGGATTTTTCCACCAATTTTTTAAAAAAGGCCTAAATTGAACAATTGTTAATGATAAAAATTTTAATGAGTACAGTTCTTGCTCTAATTATATATGAAGTCACACACTTGGACCTGAGGCAACTCTTAACCCAACACTGCCAGGCCCCCAAACATCTCCTCCCGCCTGGAGACTTTGGAAAATTCCATCCTGCTTTCATCCAGCTCTTCAGAGCAACTTCTGGGCCTTAGCCACGAACTCCTAAGGTTTGAGGGGATTCTTTTAGGACAAAGGTATTACTTTTCCTCGCTAGTGTTTTCAATTCGCTCAGAGCCATCTTAAGGACCCAGTTCGTATCTGAATGAAGAAGTGGCTTCTGGCTGGTCTCAGAGGTCAGTTTAAGGACACAGTCACAAGCTCTGTTACATGGAAATGGTTATGTTGACAGAAAGTTGCTTTCATGTCAATATTTAGGGATTATCCTATTATCAAAGTTTTTTTATTGCAGAATTCTGATCTGAGGATTATAAATACAGTAGGAAAAGAAACAGGGCTTCCGTGGTGGCTCAGTGGTAAAGAACTCACCTATCAGGACAGGAGATGCCAGTTTGACCCCTGGGTTGGGAAGGTCCCCTGGAGAAGGAAATGGCAACCCACTCCAGTATTCTTGCCTGGGAAACCCCATCACAGAGGAGCCTGGTGGGCTACAGTCCACGGGTCTCAAAGAGTCAGACAGGACTTAGCAAATGAACAACAACAACACAAACTCTAGGGCGGTGAGGAAAACCTGGTGGGCTCCTCAGAACAAATGACGGAGGCCCCCCCGGGGGAGGGATGTTAGCCTGCCATCAGGAGGAGTCCCAGCACGCGCAGCTTTAAGAGAGTCCCAGGTGATTTTCAACATTATTAGTTTAAGACCACATTTTGAAAACAGCTGCGTGAAAGCTACCTTTTGGCATCTTTGTGGCCCCTAAAAAAATTTTCCCCCTTCATATGGAAAAGAACAAACAAGAAAGTAAAGGAGATACTGAGCTGTCTGATTCCCCCAGGCCCCCGTAGAACAGTCCCGGTAGAAGCCATCATTAGCCGTTGGCAATCACGCTCAGGCACTAGTGTAAAACCATCTTCCCCACTGAGTTCTGGGACTTAAAAGCAGGCACAAGCTAATTTATGTTGAATTCGTAACATTATTAATCCATCTCCCAAATCTACTTTCAAAAGGCTTTTGCCTCTATTCCTCTCCTCTGAAAACTTAAAATTTCATTTTAATGAAACAAATCTCACCAGAATTTGATAAAAAAAAATATACAGTGACTTCCTTTTAATTAGAGGGTGCTCATGCAGCTATGGGAGAAGGCAATAGCACCCCACTCCAGTACTCTTGCCTGGACGGAGGAGCCCGGTAGGCTGCGGTCCATGGGGTCGCTAAGAGTCGGATACGATTGGGTGACTTCACTTTCACTTTTCACTTTCATGCATTGGAGAAGGAGATGGCAACCCACTCCAGTGTTCTTGCCTGGAGAATCCCAGGGACGGGGGAGCCTGGTGGGCTGCCCTCTATGGGGTCGCACAGAGTCGGACACGACTGAAGTAACTTAGCAGCATGCAGCTATAGGGCTTCCCTGTGGTGGCTCTGACGGTAAAGAGCCCGCCTACAATGCAGAAGTCCTGGGTTCGATCCCTGGGTCAGGAAGATCCCCTGGAGGAGGGCAAGGCAACCCACTCCAATACTCTTGCCTGGAGAATCCCATGGACAGAGGAGCCTGGCGGGCTGCAGTTCATGGGGTCACAAAAAGCCGGTCACGACATAGAGACTGAAGGACAACCACAGAGGTGAGACGTCACTCATTCGTGCGGGACAGGGTGGACCCCAAACCCACTGGGGGATGGGATTTCCTGCAGAGGAATTGGCTCCACCTTCTCTCTTTCCTTGGATCTGATTCTCAGGGGAATCTGAGTGCCATGAACCAGGAGTGCATTTCCATCCAGAGTCCTTGCAGGAGAAGTTTGAGACTGTAATGTTCCCTTGAGCACCATGAAAATGCCGGGTTAGCAGGTCAAGTTTCAAATGGTTTTGCCCAAGAGGAAGTTGGAATGAAGTGGAGGACAGGGAGAGACATGGGGCAGGTGTGGACACAGAAGTTCAAGGCCCTCTTTGCAGTCCTGACAAGCAGGAAACTCTGAAGACCACAGAGCCCTAACCGGCTGTGACCCTCGCTGCCGTGGGAGGAGGGGATGCCAGGGATGGTCACTACACCAGCCTGGGGCCCAGAGCGCCCACACTCCCAGCTGCCTGGTGGACGGTGTGGCCTCAAGGTGACCCCTGGCCACTTCCAGGCCTAGCCCTGAAAAGCCACGACCCACCTCGCTGCACATCCTCTGTCAGGCTGGCCCTGAGTGCCAGCTCCTGGCCACATGCAAGCAGAGCCTCGGCCCCTGAATAACAGAGACAGGAGTCCCCCAGCCCCTGAGTGCACTTCCGTGTGGGATCACACAGATCACTGCGATTTCAGGGGTCACGTGATTCAGGAGCGGACAGAGGAGCTGAGGTCCCAGGCTCAGCAGAGAGTTGGACTCAGGGAAAGAGTGCTGTCCACTACTGAAACAGGTGGTGTTCTGGTCCACACACCAGGCAGCACCTCACACCCACCACGGAGTTTCCCGGTCAGCATAGATCCCTACTTCCCACTCTGACCTCTGGGCTTCTCCTGGGATGTTCTTTGTCTTCTCCAGCAGGTGACGACTGGTCATGAGATCAGAATCAAGGGATGGCAGGACAGGAGGGGCTGGGCTCGGCCCGCATCAGCACCCTCACCGCTAGAAGCCCCGGGGGGACCCTCGCCAGGCCTGCATCTCAGCCCTAGTCCTGCAGCGTCTCCTCGTCGTCTCTAGCCAGTGAACTGGAGAGTTTTATCAACCCAAGAACCCCGCACTCTCATCAGGGGCCGAGATGTCAGCTTGCACACTTCTTTTCTGAACAGCACGAAGTGAGGCAGGTAATAAAAGCTCAATCAACACTTCAGTCCATCTGATTTGAGTGGTTATTTTCCACATAACCAGGAAAAGTGGATGAAAGGGCTTGTCTGGACAACTAGACACAGGGGGCTGGACTTGGCAAAACGGTTCCAAGAGGACATGGAATTCACATTTAGGGCCAGTGGTGGAGGAAGCGGCTGGTCACTCTTCTCTTTGGTGGAGAAGCGGCTGGTTCTCAAACTTGAATGCACAGGAATCAATGATGCGGTTTATTAAAAATGCAGGTTCTGGGGCTTAACCTCCCTCCTGTATTCTGATCTAGTAGTTCTGGGTGGAACCCAAGAATCTGCATTTGTGACGTCCCTCCTGCCCCCGCCCCAATTCCCACGCAAGTGGCAGGAAACCATGGGGGAGGGGGAGGCCCAAGTCTGTCCTGTCGAACGTCCCATCACAGGACTGCCCACATCTGCTGGAGGGGACGCTGCCCTTCCTCCATGAGACGAGAGGGGCCAGGTGACCCCTCTGTCTTCTGAAGGCCACCAGTTTGCCGTCACACTCGCACACACTAGGGGGGGCCTGGCTGCCTCAGACCCATCTGCTCCGAGTCCTGACTGAGCGGCCTGCCTCCTGTGACTGGCAGGTCTGCTGGCTCTGCCAGGACCATCTGCACCCAGACCTCCCTTCTCTTCGCTGGCTGGCAGGAGTCTGCTGTGCCCTGGGCCGGCCCTGAGCTGCCCTGAGAACGGGCTCCTCTCTGAGCCTCCAGTCTGTGAGCTCACCCTCCCTCTCCATGTCTGGGAAGAGCGGCGGGGGGCTGCCATCCTCATCCATGTTTGCAGATGGCAAACAGAGAGGAGACATGACTTGCACAAGGTCACACAGCAGGTGGGCTGTGACACCAGGGAGGGCAGCCAGGCTGTGCAGCCAAGCTCCTCAGGTGGACACAGAGTCGCAGCCACTCTGACTCAGGCTGTGGCCCCATCAGGACAGAAATGCCTCTGCGGGATCTTCCTCTAGTCGAGGGGGGAAGGAGGGGAGGGCAGTGAAGGGAGGGAGGGAGAGGGAATGAGAGGGAGGGGGAGGGAGGGGGAAGGGGATGAAGGAGGATGAAGAGGGGATGAAAGGAGAGAGGGGCAGGGGGGCAGGGAGTGAAGTGGGGAGGGGTTAAGGGAGGGGGAAGAGGAGAGGGAGGAGGAGAGAGGGAGGGGGGAGAGGGAGGGGGAGAGGGAGGGGAGAGGGAGGGGAAGAGGGAGGGGGAGAGGGAGGGGGAGAGGGAGGGGGAGAGGGAAGGGGAGAGAGGGAGGGGGGAGAGGGAGGGGGAGAGAGGGAGGGGGGAGAGGGAGGGGGAGAGAGGGAGGGGGAAGGAAGAGGAGGAAGGAAGTCTACAAGAAAGCAAAGCAGTGGACAGGCTGCCTCCGTCGCTGAGGCACAGACACGAGGAGACTCAGGCCACGTGCTCCAGGCCCTGCCGCTTACCAGCAGCCCTGCTGCTGTAAGCCCCTGTCTGTGCTGACCTGGGAGGCCCAGGCGCAGTGGTGCCTGCCCAGAGGTCCCACAGCAGAGCTTGTGCTGGACACATACAGTGAAGCTCCAGGAGAATGAGTGGGTCCTGATTCCACACTAGTGAGAGAAAGCTGTGTGTTAACACAGAGTCCCTCCAGCAACCTTTTCTGTCCGGCTACTGTCTTCGCGGCTCAGGACCGTTCAGGTGAGGCCGGCCGATGCCCCAGGGTACATCCTGATATCAGCACCCAGCCCGCCCTCCCGATCTCCTCCCGTTCAGCCCAGATCCCTGGCTTCTACTGGGCTGAAGTTTTCTGTCTCCGATGGTCTTACGAATCAGGGATATGGGATGTGAGGTTTTCCCATCAGGTTTTAGTTTATGAGCTGCTCTCAATGGGATAAAAGAATGTCCTTTAATCGCAAGCGAAAGAGGCATGTGGTAGACATCAGAGTGAACTTCGTGACAGAAGCGCCGTTTAGCCAGGACATAGGAAATGGCAACTCCAGTATTCTTGGCTGGAGAGTCCCATGGAGAGAGGAGCACTGGGAGGGCTACAGTCTGTGGGGTCATGAAGAGTCAGACACGACTGAGCGACTAAACGGCAGCAACCGTTAACAGCAGGCAACTGGGCGACTGGTGGTGGTGGGGTCATCAGGGTTTCCAAGCTGCAAGAGTGCATCGAGGGGTTGGGGGGGTGTGAGTGGCGTAACCTACGGGCCTCAGACAGGATGCCCCAGGAGGCCTTGGAAGGACCCGGCAAGGCCTTGGGGAGCAAACAATAGATGAACTGAGAAAGGAGAGAGCGGAGGGGGCCACCCACAGGCCTGTCACACAGCACGCTGCTGCCTGAGCCCACACCTGGACCACACGCGGCCTCAGCTCAGGGAGGAGCCCAAATAACCTGTAAGACGGAGTGTGCTCAGCCACCCACACAGACGGCCTTGCCACCCAGGATCACCTCGCCTGTCCCCACTGTCCACAGGCAGCGAGGGCACGTGACGACAGGGCATGGGCCACGCAGAAGCCCACCCCTGCCTGTGGCTCTCAGGCAGTTTCCTCCGCAGCCCCCACCCTGCCCAGCCCCCTCACACCCGCCATCCCCGCCTTGGGGACCCAAGTGCTGTGCAGAAGTCAGCGCTGAAGACAGGAAGGGGCTCTTGACTGCGGCCAGATCGCTGAGGCCATGCTGAGTAACCAGCCCTTTTTTGGACTTTTTCTCACAGGCGGCTGGAGTGTTTACACCCAGGACAGACCTGCCCCAGCTCCCAGCAGTGGAAGACAGCCATGTGAGCAGCCATCGCTGGCGAAAAAACATCCCCACGAATGGGGTCACGGCAGCCGTTCTGACCGTGCAGGAGGCTCAGACCTTGCTGGACTCCAGCGGCTCCTCCACAGACCACAACGCAGATCCTGGGGTCGGGGGACGGTTGCGGGGTGGGCTCCATGGCTCCCTCCCAATGCCACCCCCACATAGCTCCCTGGGCTGGTCGGCAGCCCATGAGGGTGGGTTTCCACGGCGTGGGGTCTCAGCGAGACGGCTTCCTTAGTCTGTTTCAGATGCACAAGCCAGAGACCAGACAGAGGCCAGGCTGGGGCCCAAGGGAGGGGGCCCCTGCGTCCATCTGCAGCCCCACCTCTCACCCCAGCCCTGATTCCATCTGAGTCCCAAGGAGTTTCCGCTCCATGGAGGCCGGGAAGATCTGGAGCACCACGGGGCAGCTGTTTCTGGTTATTTGTGCAAGAGAGACACAGACCTGAGAAGCACTCTGCTAAAGCCATTTCTCATCCTACCCATCAGAAGTGGGGCACGCTCAGTCTCGTGGCCAGGCCGGGGCCTGGGAATTGGGAAGGTCAGTGACAGGGTCAGGGGTCACAGTGGTCCACCTGGATCCACCTGGTTTGGGGCCTCGCCAGCAACCTCCCCTTCCTGATCCAAAGCCCCTGCTGGGAAGCCCCCAGGACGGAGAGCCCCCTTAGTGCACCTGCTTCTCATTACGACGGGCTTTGCCTTGGCCTGTCTGTGTCCCTCCCTGTTGCTGAAGCCGGGGTGTTCTTCTAGCCTTCCGCTGTCCTCCCTGTGTTGGACAGTCAGAGGAACCATGTTCTCCCCTGAAACTCGACTTCCCTTACCCTTCACCCCATGACCTCGCGATGCTGCAAACTGTGTTCTCTTCTCTGCTCGTCAGAAGTTCAGGGCTAACCCCGCTGCCCCTGGACACGGACGAGATGGAACCAAGGGATCGTGGGGCATTCACTCTCACGCATACACACAAACACACTCATAAACACACCCACCCACCCAGATGCTGGCCTTCACAGAGCGACACAACTGTGGACAGAGGTGCGTGCTGGCCCATCACAGATGCCCTGCCACACTCACATGGGCAGCAGCTCTGGGTGCAGGACATGGAGGGTGCCCCACGGTCCTTAAAGTGGTAGGAAACCCCTGAGGATAGAAACACAGCCTGGATGGGTCAGGTGGGGGAGCTTCAAGGCTGGAGACTTTTTGAGACTTTACTCAGGGCTCAGCACTACCTCAGCCTCCCAGGATAGGGGCAAACGTCTCCCGTAAGGGGGAGGGGTGATGCAGACCTCAGGATTGCACACAAGACAGCGTCCATCACAACCATTCAGCTCTGCTGCAGACAAGCAGCTGCAGACAAGCAGCCACAGACAGCATGCACTGAATGGGAGTGGCCGTGTGTCAATAAAGCTTTATTTACAACACAGCTGGGGGGCGGGGTTTGTGAATTCCTGCTTCACCTGTATTCACCCACCAGAGCCCCATGAGTATTCATCTCACAGGTGAGAAGAGCAAGGTCGAGAGATGTCAGTTGAGTTGCTTAAGTTTGCACAGCTGGTGAGCGTCAGAGCTGGGATTCAAACAGAGGCAATCTCGATTCGGGCTTCCCTGGTGGCTCAGACCCCATGGGGAAGGTAACAGCAAACCACTCCAGTATTCTTGCCTACAGAATCCCAAGGACAGAGGAGACTGGCAGGCAGCGCCATGGGGGCAAAGAGTCTGACATGACTGAGCAACTAACACTTTCACTTTTCAACCTGGGTCCAGAGTCTGTGTTCCTGGCCTCTCTGTTGATTGCCCCCCCCCCGACCCTGGCACACTCATAAGGGTGTATAAGTGAAGTGAAGCGAAGTCGCTCAGTCATGTCCGACTCTTTGCGACCCCGTGGACTGTAGCCCACCAGGCTCCTCCGTCATGGGATTCTCCAGGCAAGAGTACTGGAGTGGGTTGCCATTTCCTTCTCCACATAAGGGTGTATGATGACTACTAAATTAAGCAAGAGGCCAGTCAAATGTGACATAACAACAGCACAGGTTTACTGAGAGCTCGGTTCTCTGCCTGGGCTCCTGCGACCTCCTTTACAGATGGAGAAACTGAGGTCAGAGTTGCAGTAACTTGCTCAGGGTTGCAGAGCTGGTGACCCTCAGGGGTCACCGAGTGGCCCGTCCCTTCCACCCCGTGGGGCCTGTAGCCCAAGGAGCCTGTGTCTTTCCCTTCCCTGGTCCACTTCTCCCTGAGCGCCTCTCAACAGTGGAGGTGGGCGTCACTGTCTTCAGGAGCTCCACCCACCAAGGCTGTGGACCGTGAGCGCCCACCAGCCCCCAGAGAGGAGAGACCGCTCCGTTCCCGTGGCAGCCGTCCCCTCTACACATCTCCCAGGCGTCACTTAGCAACACACACCACCTGTCAGTCTCCATGGTGCCATGGGCTCAGCGCCTCACTGCAGCCTCCTCACTAGAAACACAAGCATGGGCCCTGCTCCCTCCCTAAGGAAGGAGGTTCCCCTGGGGCCTCAGCCCAGCTGCTGAGGGACATTCCTGGGAGGGGGGCGACTCGGAGACCCCAGCCTCCCTGCCGTGGCCAAGGCTCCTGGGTCCTCCCCTTGGCCCGTGGGGGGCTGGGCAGGGGAGGCTTGGCTCACCCACATATCTGTAAGCAAGTCCCTCCTCCAGGACGTGGGCATTAGGCATTGCGTCCCACCCCCTGCACCCTCCCACGCCACGGTCCCAGGAGATGCGACTGTGGGAGGCGATCAGGTTTATATGAGCTCGCGGAGGCGGGGACCCACTGGGGGTTAGTGACCTTGGAGGCTGAGGATGCCACGGCACCAGGAGAGGCCCTGGGTGCTTGGAGATGGGGGTGGGGAGGTGGGGGCAAGCCAGGAAGTGGGTCCTCACCAGGGACTGAGACTGAGGGCACCTTGAGCTTGGACATCCAGTTTCCAGAGGTGGGAGGTGGGAGAGAGGAAGGTCTGCGGTCGAGTCCCATCTGTGCATTTTGTCACAGCGGCCAAAGCGGGCAGAGACTCAGCGAAAGGAGGCACAAGGTACACAGAGCGGAGTTGGGGGCTGACGACTCTACACAGGACGTTTCGGCCAAGGTCTCCCCACACCGTGACCTACACTGTATCATTTCCCCCTCAATTAAAGAAACACACACCTTGATACACACACAAGTATAGAACTTAGCTTAAAAAGTCTCAGTGGACGAAGATACCCCATAAACCAGCTCAGTTTTAGAAATAACTTTTTTTTTTTTTGAGGATGGAGAGAATAGAAGCTTTTCTCCCCCCGGCCTGCCAAGGTCCCCAACCATCTGCCCACTCTCTGCTGGGGTCACAGCGCTTCTTTCTCCCCAACGAGGTTTTTCACTTTGTTCCCAAAATCCAAGTTGCTTCCCCTCCCTTGGGGACCAAGAGGAACAGCTGCAGGTGAGACAAGGACGAGTTAAGGTGACAGAGAAATAAAGGAGGGTGGACAAAGAGGCTAAGAATTGAAGAAAAGAGAACGAGGGATTAAAGCCCTAAAAACATCTCAGCAAAGATTCCTTTGTCCCTTTGCACAGTCTTGCAGTCAGATCCCACAGGGAATCAAGGAGCAGCTCGGGAGCCTGGAGCTGCAGCTTGGGACAGAGTGCCCGCCAGGGGGACGGGGGCTTCAGTCATGTCCTATCATCTGGAATAGTCCATCAGACGGAGCATCATCATGCTCCCCCCACCCTGGAAATCCCAAAGAGTTTCCCTGAAGGTTTTAACTTGTCTGGCACATGCAGATTGAGCTAATTAACCCCACACCTGGGAAAACGGTGTCCAAGGACAAGGAGCCTCAGACTGACTGGGAGAAGGCTCCTTGGGATTGACGGGGCAGAGGGGCCGCAGGGGCTGCACGTGTGACCTCCCGGGACGCCGCCAGGGGCTCCCACGATCATGGCCATGGAATATAAGCCAGGACACGAAAGGCCGTCCCACCAGCCACCCAGCACTGTTTCAAGAAAAGAATCACCACAGCTGGGGGTGCCCCGAGCCCAGGATGCAGCCATTTCTGGGGTTTGTGGGAGGCAGGGGTGAGACCAGGGCAGCAGGGAAAGCGTGGACACAGCTGTCACACAGCTGGGCTCTCATCACAGCCCCTCCCCTCCCTACACAACCCACAGAACCACCCAAGGCCCTCCCCTAGGCTTCCTTATCTGTAAAGTGGGGATAAGATCAGCATCTCACAGAGCTGTTGTGGGCTCAACAGCTGAGCACCAGGAAAGGGTCGTCCTGCACAGACAGGGAGGACGGGGCCAGGGGATTGGACCGGCTGCTCTGAAACCCGAGGAAGTGTGAGCAGCAGTGCACAGACCTCTGACACCACGCGGGGCACCGCTCTGGGCTCGGCTGGGCCGTCTGCACCTGGTCACTCCCTTTCAACACTTCCGCTTCCAAAGACATCAAACACACAAACACAGCTAGGCCGCCATCTCGGTGGCTGAACCCAGTCTACAGCCGCGAGAGAAGTCCAGCCCGAACGATGGGACGGGAACAAGATAAAGCCTCGGACGCGATGAGTCTGGGTTTACAGTCCCCTCTGTTTGTTTTTGTTGATGGGAGTAGAGCTGTGCCCCACTGTCCATTTCAAGGAGAGCTCCCTTTCGCATAAATGAACCTAATCCCCCTGTTTATTAACATGAAACTTGACATTTATGGCCTGAGTGCTTTATTGGCTTTAACCCGTAATCCTCAGCGCATTTCTGCAGGGGCGCCACGTAGGGCCCCGGACACAGCTCATGGTGGGCAGCCCCCATGGGCTCTCTGTACCCCTTTGCCAACCAGGACAGAGGGGAAGAGGGGGGCATAGGTGGTGGACAAGACAATCCTGACCCCTGGCTGGCCTGGGTGGCCCTGGGAGGGGATAGCTGCCAGGTCCAGAGTGATAGACAGACCCTAGAGGAGCAGCTTCCCTGCCTGTCAGTGTCCACACCAGGTCCCAGGCGGGTGGTGATGGGCAAAGGGCACACCCTCCCCCCCAACTTGTGCAAATCGGCCTGGGCAGTGAGGTCCCATGCAAGAAGCATCTGGGAGCAAAGGCCCAGATGAAAGGGAGGTGGCCCAGCTCCAAAACAGGAACAGGGATACCAGCAGAGAGCAGCCAGCGGGTCAGGGCTGGGCCCTCCCTTCAGCTCTGCACTGACCACCCCTCTCCTTGCTGGGGCTGCTCCCTGGCCCAGCGGCTCTGGGGCTTCACTGGGACTCAGAGTCACAGTCCCAGACAGTTTGGGCCTTAAGTTTAAGTAAATGGAAAACTGCTCTCTCTCCGTTACGTAGATCTTGTCGTTTGCTGCCTCTTTTTACTGTCTTCATAAAATCTCGAGCTGAAAGTCTCCTCCAGGGCCTGTTATAAAGGCATGCCTGCATGGAGTGACTCCCACTGACCGCCGAGAGGGACTCAGCATCCTGCCTGGCAAGCCCGCCACGCGGTGCCCTTGTGAGCACGGCTCGGGAGGAAGTGCTGAGCACTCCAGATGTGGCGTCAGGGCCCCTGGTCTGTGTGGGGTGCTGGGCTACGCATGGTCCTGCATCCGCACGAGGCTACCTTGTCACCCCACACTGTGCCGAGGACACTGCCTGCAGCCAGGAAGGGAGTGGGCTGCCATAGTTTAAAAAAAACTTTAAGCCATACTCAAGAAGCAGTAGGTTTCACCTAAAACCCAGATTTCCTGTATTAAAAAACCGAAAAGGCTTGTAACGCTGGGTGGATGCCCCTTGTGTCACAAGCTACGGGTGCAGTACCTTCAGGGGACACGTGCTCCTGAGTCTGCACTGACCCTGGCCCTGTTTCTTCTCCAGCTCAGAGGCCACACGCCCACAGCTGTGACCACTTTTCCTGCATCGCTGGGGGAACGTGAACCCCCTCCTGCTCTGGCCTCATCTGGGCACCTTTCTCACCGGCTCCCAAGGCATGTGAGTTTACAGCCTCCGACCTGAGGACAAAGAGATGCCCAGGAGGCTCTCTAGCAAGAGCCACATGGGGCTGGGGACATGCCTGGTGGGGTGCAGAGCCACCGGAAGGAGAGGTGTGCGGCAGGGGTGGAGGGCAGCTACAGGACTGGGAGAAGCTGGCCTCAAGGATGAGGCTGCATGTGGGGCCAGGATCTCGAGTGAGAAAAGGGATTCCAGGGACAGGAGACTGGGCTTGGTGACATCCCCTCGGGCAGAGAGGAGATGGAGGTGCTGACGGCTGAGAAGCAGGTGAAATACTTTGCAAACTCAGCTGTCCAGTAACATTTTATCTAGAACCACTGTGACCCAGGAGGGATAAAATAAGTTGCAATGTCCCCACTCTCATGGCACACGCAGCAGGTAGGGAGGGACCACAATGAAGCCTTGTAACGTGTCCACCCGTTAGCCCAGAGCCCGGATCCACTTTTCTGAGCAAGGGCAGACAGACAAATGGCCGAGTCGGTGGTTCCCCTGCAGGGCTGTTGAGCAGGGAGGGTGGAGGAAGGTGGGGTTAAAAACGAGCCGCCTGGCTCTTCTCCGCCCCTGAAAGCACAGAGCAGCTCAAAACCCCACTCATTAATCTTCTCAGACGTTGGACCAACTTCAGAATTACAGCACAGACGGCGGCCCTGCCGCTCCTCTGACCTGTTTTTCCAGGCTTCTCACATTGTGTGATTGATCACATACATATCTCCCCCCGCTCCAGCTCCCTCCTGCCCGCACGCTCACTGGCTTGTGTGTGCGCACACCCGCGTGCCCCATGCAGGTCTGCACACACACGCAGACGTGCACGCACAAGCATGCACATATGCCAGGGTGCACACATGTACGGCACATACCTGCACGCTCGGACATTCCCACTATCGTTCAGCTTTTTCAAAGGGTCACCCTGACAACAAGACATCCCAGGTAGCGGGGACTCTGTGTTTGGAAAAAGAGGGAAACACACAGCATAGCCCAAGTCCCCTCGTGGTGATTCTCTCCGTCCCACTGATGGAGAAGACAGAAGAGATGGCTGGGCACGTGAGGCAGCAGGCCTGAGTGTTTCCATGTACGACGGAGGCGTGATGACAGCCTTCTTCCCCTGGACGGGGGCCAAGGGGCCCACAGAGAAGAGGGATGTTTGTGGGATTTCTGCCCATAAGTACAACCCATTAATGGTGTACTCGCGGGTTCTTTTCTGGCCAAACACTCTGTACCTGCTTTGCTCACCAGCCCCCAGACAATCACAGCCAAGCTGGAAGGGCCAAGGGCAGGGGCAGTGGGTGAAAGCTGGGGTGGGAAGAAGGGACACACATGGGCCAGGTGGGGCAGCGAGGGCCACACAGGCTAACCTTTGCCATAAGTCTCCACTGGGTACCTGCCAATGGGCTGGCCACCAGAGCCAAGGGGGTGACACGCAGAGGGGGGTCCAGTGCAGAACAGTGCAGGTGGCAGCCCACGGGAGAGGGGCCGGGGGAGCACACGGCTTGGAGAGGGGAGGTGGACGTGGGGGACAAGGAGGAGGTCCTGCAGAGAAATGACGTGGAGCAGAGGCTGGGGCTGGCGCAGAGCAGAGCTGCGGACTGAGTGGGAGGAGTCGCGTGTCTCTGTGTGTTCACGCATGGGTATGTGTGTGCGTGCATGGGTGTGCATGCATGGGTGTGGCTCAGGCTTGACAGGCAAGGGAGACACAGGAGAACCATGTGGTATGTGGGAACCCCTCAGTCCTGCCCTGGGCAGTCAGGCTTGCTAGTGTGAGATGAAGCCACTGGAAACTTACAAATGCCGTGCGCCCGGGGGAGTCACCCAGCCAGCTGCAGCCAGACCTTGGTGTCCAGCCTGCAGCCCCTGTCACAGGTCCTGCCTCATGTTCCCTACTCAGACCAAGAGCTTCTGATGGATGCTGGCTGTTTCAGTGAAGCTCCAGCTACATCCTCACATAGGACGGAACCCACCCGAAGATTTGCAAAACGCAGTGCAAATTCTCCTCTGACTTCTTGCTTGTCAAGGTTCTTCAGTAGCATGGATTTCAAAAAGTCTTATTTTTCAGTGGAAGGAAATTTCCACACTGCCTACCTGACTCCAGAGAGGTGCCGTCGGGGGGCAGGCAGGCTTGTTGCTCCTTTGAGGACCAGACCCAGCAGGGCCGGGACGTAGCATCCTGGGCTGCTGGCCTCTTGGGTGATGATGCCCTAATGATTCAATTAGCATTGATTCTGCAGCAGCAGCAGCATTTCCCAGCCGACCCAGCAATTTAGTGCTCACTGTGGATGGACACTATTCCTGGGAGTAATCGAGCCGTTTGAAAGAAGGGTGTCCAATTCTTCACAGATCACTTTTCAGAACATTTCAATTGTAACGTGATCTCATTTTTCACTTTCCTGAGGCCTCTCTGGTGGGTGTCTCCTGCTAGGAGAGGTCAGCACGTGGCCGGGTCCTCCCTGGCCCCCATCCGGACACCATCAGGCTTCCCGCCCCCACCATCACACAGATGTTCAGCGGCTGTAGCCAAGGAACAGATGGGGCACAGGGCTGAGCTCAGCCAGCAGTGGACACAGCCCCTGAGAGAGAACCAGGCTTCCTGCAAACCTACCCAGGCACCTCTGCTAAGATGGGAAATGAGGTGGGCGTGTAGGGGGCAGAGAGGGTGGCTGGCAGGAGAGGAGAGGGACGATCAAAAACAGATGGTGGGGTACCCCAGCAGTTAGAAACAGGGTTGCCCAGGAAGGAGCTAAAACCCCAAGGAGGTGAGAGCAACCTTGGGATGAATGTGACTTCTGGGACCTCCGGAATACAGCAGTTGCCCCCCGAGGGCCGTGTGGGACCTCTGCCCAGTGGATCCCTGCATCCCACACCCAGCTGTGGCCTCTCCCCGCCACAGCCCTTCTGGGTGAACAGGTGTGGGAAACATGTGTGCAGCATCTCCTGGGAGTCAGTTCCCCACTGCAGGCAGGGGTCTCCGGCTGATGGACCCAAGCCGGGCACTCCAAAGGCAGTTCCCGCAGAGGGTTCTAAGCTGTCCTGTCCATACCGCAGGGTCTCCGTCCTATCCAGCTTGGCTGCCTGCTCTTGGCCCGCGGACCTCGCCCAGACGCTGCAACACGACTAGAAGCAGCCATGACTTGTAGATGTGATGAACGCTGGTGGTCAGGGGGCGGGGTGGGGGGCGGGTGTTCCATTTCATGCTGGTCTCTTACCAACCTTGGGACAAGCATCTGCACTGACAGGCCAGGAAACTGAGGTCCAGGGGTTCCCCACTTGCCCAGAGACACAGTAGAAGCCGAGAGGCCACAAACGAGACATTCTGCCCCCAAAGCTGCTCAGGGCCCCAGAGCCACCCTGGGTCATCACTCCAGGAGCTACGGCTTGGTTTCCACGCTCATCATGCTCACTGCACATGTCGGGAGTCCTGGGGAGGAAATGCTCCTCTTACATCAGAGTTCCCCAGGGTCACCTGCAGGAGCCTTGATCCCAAACCTGATTCTGTTGGCTTCAAGGCTGAGGACTGAACAAAGACCCTCTGGAGGCAGCAGCATCATCTGTCTTCTAAAAACAAAAAAAAAATCATAAAATGACTCGTGGACTGGAGCAGCCATCCAAACTGCATTTATTAACGTTGGGTTTTCGATATTAAAACCAGCCACGTCACTTTTATTCTCCTGAACGTCATCTGGGGCCAGTGTTTCAGAGCAGAGCGTGGGAGGGCAGAATGAAGGTCTTAACACAGGCTGACAGCAAACATGTTCACTAAGGTTCTGCTGGAGACGTTCTGTAGGTTCGCTGAGTGTTAGAGCAGTAGCGCTGGGCACACTGGCTTCCTGAAGCTTAGACATAAATGAAGAGCGAGGCGAGGGAGGCTGAAATCACAGTCTGCAGCCACGTCTTCCCCAGCTCACATTGTGGCAAAGCAGCATCATTGAAAATGAGACTCCATAGGAGGCAGGGAGGCCCACCTCTCCTTCCCAGTCGGAAATGTCTCCAAAGTGGTCACCCAGTGACCGCTGGGCACTATCCGTGAAGTGTGTCCGTACCTGAGAGAAGCCTTCCAGGGAATCCTGTGGACAACCTAGTGCTACTGAGTCCACTGCCTCCTCTCGACCCAATAGTGACCACTGGAACCAGTGGGTCCACGGGGCCATCTTGGTTTCTTTGGTCTCAGCCCCTTCAGACATTAGGTCACCTCCTGGGTCTCAGCTGGAGGGAGGACAGAGTGCTTCTCGAATGACAGCATCCAAATGAGAAGGACACAGTGGACCCACACCATCATTCCCTAAATGATGGAGGTGTGGGAACAGGCAGGAGGGGGGACACAGTTCCAAGTGACAGAAAGCAGCTTTGGGCCTTAACTTACAAGCTAAACCCCCAATCCAAAAAGCCATGCTTTCACTGGCTCTACACACAGGGATCAAGATTCCCCTCACGGTCGCCATGTGTGTGGGGGAGTCCCATCTGCCACCCCCTCCCTACTGGATCTGCCATAGGCCCCACACCACCAGTAAGCAGATAAACCAAAATATTGACAAATAAACACAGCAAGACTCAGAGGTGGTGAGCCACCAAAACTCAAACCAGAAGAACACGAGTATCGCCAAGCACTGCAGCATCGTCGTGGGACTGGACATTTTGGAAACACCTGGAGGCCAACGGCAAGATTACAGGGAGTGGGGCAGGTTCCGAGCATCTGGAATCTTCAGAGCTAGGGGAAGCCCCCTTGTGCAGGGGTGAAGATCCCACGGCCCAGTGGGGGCAGGGTGCCATGTCCCCCCATCTCCCCAGAGGAACAACCTGGGTCACCTCAAGGATCAGCTCGGCTCAGGCTTCTGGGTGCACTTGTGAAGCCCAGGATATGGTTGCCATGGAGACCCTGCTTTTGTGATGGAGTCTGACTGAGTGTCTGATCCCTGGTACACTGCCGGGGTGTGGCTGGGAGAACCATGCATCAAGGTGACTTAGAAGAATGAGGGCTGAAAGTAGCCTGGAAGTGCTGGGTTGAGTCCAAGAACAGCAGAAAGACCCCTGGCTGAGACATGGGAAGAGGACATACTCTCTAATTTCCATTAATATCTTAAGAGAATTAGCTTTTATATAAAACTTGATTACTTCTGACACTGCGACCCTTTTCTTTTCCAACAGATCACTCGTTAAGTTTGTGTTGGTGTTGCCCTGTTGAAGAAAATGTCTCTATTTAAATGCCAGGGGTTTCCACCACAGCTGCTTAAGTACAAGCTTTTTTTTTTTTTTTAAAGTTTTTTAATGTGGACTCTCTTTAAAGTCATTATTGGATTTGTCACGATACTGCCTTTGTTTTATGCTTTGGTTCCTTAGCCACAAGGCATGTGAGAGCTTAGCTCCCGGACCAGGGATTGAACCTGCAACCCCTGCATTGGAAGGCAAAGTCTTAACCACTGGACCACCAGGGAAGTCTCGTAAGTATAGTCTGGCAGCGAATGCCAGACAGGATGGTCCAGGGCTTCACTCCTCCACTTGCGGACCACAGGTCAGCCACAGGGACGGGCATCACTCAGGAGCTTGTTGGGAATGAGAGACTTAGGCGCGCCCCCAAGCGCTGGACCTGACTGGACATTTTGCCAAGGTTCCCAGTGAGCCACATGCAAAGGCAGGTTTGAGAGGCACTGGCTAGAGGGACAGATATTCTGTCTCTGAAAGCCCAGGGTGCTGGAGTAGGAGCAGACTCAGGCAGCTGGCGAGCACCTCTGCTCAGCAGACCAAATGTCTAGGTGTGAAGCCTTGCTGTAGAAGCAGATTTACGAACCTCTCACTGCCTCTGAATTCTCCTCTGTAAGACGGGATGACAGCAATGCTGACCTCACTGGGTGCTAAGCGCCCCGAAGGAGTAAATCCATGTAAAGAGTTGAGGACAGTGCCCGTCCCGTGGTGAGCACTGCCCACGGCCAGTGAGCGGATAGACGGCAGAGTGGGGGAGGGAGCCAGACCTGCAGAGCGGAGCCCGGGGCAGCTTCCGCATCCACTGTGCACCCACCGCCTCCTTCCAACCTGATACAGATAGTCCTCTGTTCATCGCTCCATTCCTGTCCCCTCCCCACCCCCATCTGACACGGCCCCGCTCTGTATCCAGCACCCGAGGAGCCACGGGGACCAAATCTGAAGAGTTCGCTGCTTTAGCCAGTCGCAGCCTTAGGTGAGCCCAGTCATCGTGTAGGAGCATCGCACAGACAGCACGGGTAGACCTCCACGATCACACCACCTCCCGCCCTCCCACCAGAAAAAAAACACAGCTCCAAAACAAGCCAGCAACTTAAAAAATATCTAACCCATGATTTTCTGGGTGAAACCATCAGCCCTGAGTGGCTCCAGCCCCTGGCACCCCCCATTCTCCCACCCCCGAGTGTCAGGCTGGTGTGGCACCCAGCCAAGGAGCTGGCACGAAGTGGAGAAAATTGGCCGGATGCAGGCAAAGCTGTTCTCTTGCCTCCATAGCTCCAGATGTGCGCTTGTCATCCTGGTAGAGCAACTGAGCTAATTAGGAATTTCTGCAGAATCAGTAGGGAAAGTGGAAAGTAAGAATGCCAGAAGGGCTGCCCTGTGCCACGAACGGCATCTTTCCCCATGTCTCCCTGACCCAGGACCCAGCTGGAGGGGGTAAGCACTGCCCTCCGTCAAGTGCAGACATGCAGGAACAGTGCTGTCTGACCCTCCCCCAGGAGAGAGGGGAGCCAGCCCCAATCCCACGAAGATGAGGGGTCCACAGCCCCAATCCCACAAGGATGAGGGGTCCATGGCCAGGGCCACCAAGAAACCACGTGCATGAGGACCTCAGCCCTGCCAGGGTGTCGGGGAGTCCGGGCGTCCCACCCACAACCTCCTGTCCCCTCTGTCGCTCTGCCTTCCGCCTGGGATGGATCTTTACCTCCCTGCCCCGCACCTCTCACCAGGCTAGGCTTTCTGTCACTTTTAATTGAAATAGGCTATGTAGGTCAGCTCATTTAAAATTCTCAAGGGCAGAGCACTGCATATATGCAGGACGGAGCACACAAAGCTGTTCTCTAAACTGGATTTCCTGTATTCACACACACACACACACACACACACAGAAAATTTCTGGGAAAAGCACCAAACAGAAATGGAGATGGGCACTAAGATGCCCAGGCCCAGTCATCTGCCAGGCTTGAGGCTGGGAGTGTGGCTGGGGGACGGCTCCAGAGCTGAGGGGTGTCTGCCCAGTTGCCCATCTCAGGCGCCTCTGGCAGATGCTCTTGGATGCCTGGGTCCCATGATACTTCCCAAGGCAGACATGGAAAGCCTGCTTTGCTCAGGCTTCCAACCCGAGTGCATGGTTACTGGCCTGCCCACAAGCCCGCGGGTCCCCTCCTCCTAAGAACAGGCAGCGAGCCGGCCAACGTGTGTATGCTTTGCATCAGTCCAGCGACAGAGAAGACACGTGATCACCTGGTACCAGAGGGGACCAACGGGAAGGGCGGCCAGGACTCAGCATGAATCTTCAGCATCCTCATCTCTCCAAACTAAAGGAGACCAAAGATGCCTCCAGACACCCAACTTGTGTGAAAGGACTGTGCCATCTGGCCAGCAGAATCCTCCTTGTGAGGACCCATTTCTGAGCTATGCTGGGGATTCTTGGTCCATCTGGGCTCACAAAGTTCAAGGAAATATTAAGAACCAGCCTGTGCGGGAAGCTCTGGAATAATGCCAGATTCTGTGAAGCCAGACAGGAAACAGAAGAAGTGGGAGTAGGGAAAGACAGGTCCTGGTAACCTACCCCACATTCCTGTCCATCAATCTCCTTCAACCTGAACCCGGATCTAATTCCACGTGGCGGTGGGTTAAAGTTAAGCTGCACAATCTCTGATAATGCACTTCTGCTGAAGGGGTGCTTTGAGGTGTGAGAGTTGCTGGAAGAGGCCGCCCACCCCTGAGGCCCAGCCCCATGGGAGGGCCCTGGAGGTGGAGCCCCACTCCGGCAGCAAGTTCCATCTCCTCGGCCGCAGACGTCCGCCCATCTGCAGATGCTGGTTCCCACGATGCTCAGAGGGAGCAGTTAGGCTCCAGAGTTCTTTTCAGGTCAGAGAATACACCCCTGGCTTCCTCGCGTGGGGCCTGAAGGAGTCAGAGCCTACAAATCAGAACCAAGTTGTAGGCAAAGGTCTTCATGGCGCCAGGAGGCCCTAGGCTGGGGAACAGCCTCTTCACAGTCTAACAGCCTCTGAATCTGAAATCAAAATGAACCGCCCCCGCAAGGCTGAATTTGCAAGGCTTTAGAATGCTGAATAATCTGAAATGAGTTCTCCTAATTTGCAGTGACCGAAAAAGAAGTCCTGTCTGCTAGACTGAACAGAAGATATTATTATAAACTCCCCGGGAGCAGGACTTTCCCACCACTGTAAACCCAGCACCTGACGCAAGGCCTGGCAGAGAGCGAAAGAGCCACACGGACTCCTGACTTGAACTCAGTAGAATCTAAATTGCCACCAGATGGGTCACATGAACACGGTGACAGATTCTTAAGTTTCCACGTGGCGGGGTTGCTGGTGTCCCTGGTTCACAACAAGACAGGATGCTGGCTGATTCCCATTCACCGCGTGGACAGACACACTGCTTCCTTTAAGAGAGAAGCACCGACGTAAACAAGTCACAGACAGCAATGAGCACAGTTGCTGCTCAGGTCTTGGCTTTTAAACATTCTTCTCCAGACAGAGGAACCAGGAAGAGGCGTTTGATTCCAGGGCTCGGGCAGGGAAGATTCAAGATGCACCTGCACCACTTTGTGGTCCGAAAGGAAGAAAATGCTGGAAAGAGGCGGGGAGCCATAGGAGGGTCAGAGTCAGTCCCGAAAGACCTTGGACTGGCTGACGCTGGGACAATGTGGGCAACGAGATATGTAGAGCAAGATAAGCAGGATCATGATGCAAATTAGGAGTTGAACAAAGAAAGGATACAGAGGACAGAGGCGACAGAGGATGAGATGGTTGGATGGCATCATCGACTCAATGGGTATGAGGACCAGACACGTGGGATCCCCATTAGACCCCAGGCCAGGAAAAGGATGCAAGTGGGAAAACTGGTGAAATCAATGGAGCCAGAATTTAATTGTAAGTATTATACCAATACTTACTGGGTCGGGAAGATCCCCTGGAGGAGGGCATGGCAATCCACTCCAGTATTCTTGCCTGGAGAATGCCCATGGACAGAGGAGCCTGGCGGGCTGCAGTCCATGTGGTCGCAAAGAGTCAGACACGACTGGGTGACTCAGCACACCTTACCAATGGTGGGCTTCCCTGATGGCTCAGCAGGTAAAAAATCTGCCTGTACTGCAGGAGACTCAGGAGATGTGGGTTCAATCCCTGGGTCGGGAAGAATCCCTGGAGGAGGAAATAGCTACCCACTCCAGTATTCTTGCCTGGACATTCTTGTCCCATGGGCAGAGGGTCCATGGCGTCCTAAAGAGTTGGACAGGACTGTGTATGTACACACGTACATTGTACCTATGGTAATTTCTCAGTTTGAACCCTTATATTATAATTACGTGAGAAGCTGACACTAGAGGAAGCTGCATGAAGGGTCTGTGGGAACTCTTCCTACCACTTTTCAACTCTGATGTAAGCCTAAGATTATTTCCAAATAACTGTAAAAATGGGGGGAAAAAAACCCCATCAGGCCAACTAGACTGCGTTTACAGCTGTGGCTGATGTGCATTCCGTCAGGAGCTCTCGTCTCACCCTGGACTGGTCTGTGTGGCGGGGACTGCATTGTGCAGAGTACTGTGCTAGACGGTCTTATTGACCAAAAAGACAGGAACCGAAATACCTGCTGCTCAAGCCTAGTGCTTGTCATCGGGCCCTGCGGCCCAGCTCAGAACCCAGCAGGTCTGTGGCCTGATTGCTCATGAAACAGGAAACCAGGAGATGGTGGTTCTCAACTCTGCTCTGATTTTAAAAGCGAAATAAAAATAATCCCCATCCCCACCCCAAACAAACGTTTGTGACCTTGGGCAGATCTTCCGTCTCTGACATCGGTTTTCTCATAATTAAATTGGGAAAACAACATGTCCTGCACCTAAGCAGGGCTGGCAGGGAAGCGAGATGAGACGGCTGCGTGGAAGGAATTTGAAAACCATCAAAGCCTGATTCAACTGTAACCCTGGCTTATGATTCACGTATTTAAATGTTCTCCTCTTCATTGTTTTTAGAAATGAATAGCTTCAGTGAGAACTGGTTACCAAATGCATCCATCAACTTTAGAAATGATTTCATGTTTTTGTGAAAATATGAAATTATGAGCACACAGTAGGTGTGTGTTTAAGGCTACTGTGTTTAAGGCTCGGCTTAGAGACTATAGTGAATATAAAAATGAATTCCACACAGGTCCTGCCTGAATGCGTGTGCAGCCTTGGGAGAGGGGTGACATTCATGCCAATGAATCACCCACGTAGACACGAGAGAGAAAAACACGTAAGTCAGTTCCCTTCTCCCCTCATGAGCACACGGCTCTTGTGTGTGTATTTGCCCAAATGATTTCCAAAAACACCCTCGCAGAATTTCACACCATGAAGAACAAATGATTTTAACACCAATCATGGGGAAGCGAGAGGCTTCTGGAATCAGAAACTGGAGGCAGAATGATGGCTCAACACTTCTTTGCTGTGGATCTTTGGGTGAGGTCCTTAACCTCAGTTTCTTCCTCTGCAAAATGGGGATATTCACGAACCTTCCTGGCAGGGTTGTTCTGAGGATTAAAGGAGTTATTACAAATAAAATATTCAGAAGAAGACTTAACTCCACACAGCAGTCACTTGTTACTTTCCTCTTGTTGTGGGGAACCATATTAGTGGCTTGGTGATTGACAATGGGGGAAAAAAGCAACATAAATCAAAATGGAACATTCTAGTTATAAAGGCACCTCTGATCCAGAAAAGCACAGATGCCCCGAGTGATCAGGAGAGAAAGAGGACAGGTCAGGTGTGCGTGGACAGGCCAAGCTGGAGGCTGCCTGAGGTCAGGGTGGGTATGATGTTCACGCCCCCTGCATCACCCTGGCAGTCTCCTGGATCCTCAAGTGGGCTCTCAGTCTCAGATCCACAGCTTCTTCTGCCCAGACGTGCCCCTGTCCTTTGTCTCCTCCAGGGTTTTCACTCCCATCCCCTCTTCATCGTCACAGCCCAGGTGTAAAGCCACAATGGCCCACCTGCCCTCTGTGTGTCCCGTCCCCCACGCCCCTGCTGCGGCCGCACCAGTGCAGACACCTCCTGGCCTGGACCGCTTGGGCCAACTCGGCCTGGAGGAGAGGCCAATAGCCTTTGTGCTGCCCAGGGATCGCGCTGACAAAGGACAGAGGTGGAGAGACGGGATAGGGCAGCCAGACGAGAGGGATGGAGCCACCTGCAAAGGCTCAAAGTCTGGCCTGAGCATCCCTTTCCACCCCTGACCTCCAGGGTCCACCACCTGCCACCCCCAGCACATGGCTTCTTGTAAACTCAAGCTCTGGTGTCACTGCTGTGTCACCAACGCACTGGCCAAAGTGGGGGAGCGGGCAAGGACTACTCTGGCGGCTGAGGATGGGAAACGGGAGCGAGCGGGGGTCTACACTGTGAGTGCCGAGTTGGACAGACCTGAGTTCAAGGCCTGGGAAGGGGAGGTCCCTCTTAAGCCTGCTTTCTCACCTGTGAGACCAAGACAGCAGCGTTGACTTCCATTTATACTTATTAATAGGTTGCTAATGATCAGTGCCAGTGCTTGACCCCATGCCTGGTACACAGCCATGCTCACTAAGCCTGAGCAAGCCCCAGCTAACTATGACATGGGGTGGGGGAGGGGAGGACTCCCTTTGGAAGTTGTTAGAAAGACGTCTCAGACACAGAGCTGTTGCAGCTGCTTGGGCTTCAACACAGACGAATCCCGAGGGTCACTCACACCTTTGCCCTGTCCCCAACACCTGGAAACCCTTCCTCTGCTGCTCCCTCGCCCAGGCAGATCCTGTGCCTGGGGACACAGGACTGGTGCCCAGGCAGGAGCCCAGGAAGCACCCCCATCGAGATTCACCAGACCTGAGTGACTGATATCTGAGTTGAAGGGATCTAAACTCAGATTTTTAAAAATTACTAGTGCATTTCACCAAATTCAGGAAGTCACAGATTGTAACACAAGCTCATCACCTTCAGGACCACTAAGAGAGAAAAGATGGTGTCAGCTGTTCTCAGCACCCTCTTCGGTGTAAAATGCACCCTGATTTTCGAGACGGTCAACTTCAGGGGGAAAATGTGTGCCTCAGAATCAACCCATCAATACAACGTAGTGAGTCAACTCCAAACAAACGCGAGGGGTCCCCTCTCGGGCCGCAGGGACACTGCTGGTAAAAGGACTCTGGCCTCTCCTGCCTGGCCAGCACTTCGCCCAGTGGCCTGGAACGGAAGAGGCCTTGTGGGGCTGTCAGGAGGGGCAGATGGAGCTGGGAGAGGCGGGGGCGGGGGAGTCCAAGCTCAGGCGCGGGAGTTCGTGTGAACCCAAGAGCAGGGCAGCATCTGCAGACACAGAAAGGCTAACCTGCCAAGAGTTGGTACAAAGTGGACCCTGGACTCAGACTCAGGCCATCCGACCACAAATCGCACAGGCTGAGTCACTGGGCGACACCACCCATCTGGGAAATCCCTTTAGCCCCAGAGATTCTACATTTAGCAGTGGCGTTGCTACTGTTCCTGGGAAAAACTGATCCTGAAGGATAGGGAGCTTCTCTCTGGGAACTGGTCCTGGAGAGGGGGAGGGGAGCTAGAAGGACGTCCTGGCTGGAGGGAGGGAGAGGGACAGGGCGAAGAGGAGGAGGCAGGATGGCTTGGCCAGGGTCTGGGAGGAACACATGCTCAGCACCTCCCTGCAGGCGGGCAGGGTGTGCAGTGAGTATCTCAGTCTCACCAATCATGACCATGAATCTCGGGTACATTTTCAGATCTGGGGCAGGTTGAGCATCTTCCACCTGGACAGGGATCCAGGTGCAGCCCTCAGACCTCACCTCACACACACACACAGGAGTTTGTGTTGTGCTGGCAGTTTTCAAGAGCCCTTATAATGGCAGAAGCACGTTTGAAACATGGGGAGGGAGTCAAGAACAGAAGTAGGGCTGGGGGTGGGTGGGGGTGAGTCAAGCTCCATGTACTGAATCGCTGCTCAAGACCCAAGTCCAGCAAAGGGCCATCCGGGCTCCCGGCTTCCAGCCAGAGCCTCCTTGGGGCAAACAATGACAATTATGGAATTACTAGCAGCCATGTGTTAGGTTTTAACTACACTGTGTTTTATGGTGACTAATAATAATACTTTAAACCTGTGAGATATTGACAGAAAATCCAGATTTCTAGTTGGGGCTTGAAATCTTCCTTGGAAAAGCCATCCCCAGGAAGTGTCCTTAGATACAGGAGCTCTGGAATGCTGATGCTCTCCCACAGAGAAAGGCAACAGCAGCTCAGAGAACTGGTCCCTGTCTCCTAACCCCTGAGTCCCAGCTTCCACATCTTTGTAAGGGTGACCCTCAGTCCCAACCACCCCCCATCAACCTCACCAACCATCCGTCATCGAATCACCTACATGAGAGCTAGTTTGTGGTGTCAGTTGAGATCAAACCAGGCACAGGATGCTATAAACTATGAAGAGAATCACAAGCAACAGCTAATTTAATTCTTTTCCTGGCAACATTACTACTCCTCTGAAGAAACCTGTGTGTGTGTGTGTGTGTGTGAGACACCTTGGGGGTGCAGCTCCCCTAAGAAGAGGCTGAAACAATTTTGTCAGCAACCTACAAAGCATCTCCCCCTTCTCCAGCACTGGGGGAGTGAAGGGCATTCTCCTCCTTGGGGCCAACCTTTCAGAGTGTTTAATTGCCGTGGAGTCAGATGGACACACACTCACGCGTCCACAGGATGACTCACACACAGATGGACTGGCGGCCGGCTTCTGTACGGCGGCCTCGCTCCCTGGGGCGCCATCCACGCCCAGCTCTGCTTGGAGTTTTCTCATGAAGGCCCACAATGCTCTGACCACTGTGCTCAGGACAGGAAGCCAGCTGCCTGCTCCTCAGAGCAGTCCCTGACTTCTTGCAGGGTTGGGGACTTGGGGTGTGTCTGAGTAGCGGTGGAAAGAAGAGACAGTGACAGGAACCCAAATAACAGGATTCTAAGCAACACCCCCCAGAGAATCATGCCCTGGGGTCTCCCTCCTGTGCAGGTTCCAGTGGGCCAGCTATTTGGCAATTTATTTTTACAGAAAACAAGGTTTCTGTAGGACTTAGTTCTAGATAGGTGAGAAAGTTCCAACCATTTATTGGTATTTTTTAAAAAGATTTTTTTTAAACTTGGACTATTCTTAAAGTCTTTATTGAATTAGTTACAATATTGCTTCTGGTTTATGGTGTGGCTTTTTGGCCTTGAGGCATGTGGGATCTTAGCCCCTCAACCAGAGACCTAGCCTGTACCCCTTGCATTGGAGGCAAAGTCCTAACACTGGACCCCCAGGGAAGTCCTCATTTATCTGCGTTTTTGACGTGTGCTCTTGATGACTGGACTTCCTGCCACATCAGTTCTTGTCCATTACTTACGCTGTTTTTCTGTGTGTCACGTAACAGAAGGTAACTTCTGAGTGGCGGCTTCCATTAGCTGCTGAGTTTCTGCCTTTCTAAGAAAATGTTAGAATATAATCTCTCAGGCAGGCCCGGGTCTTTAAAATTCTCTTTGTGCCACACTATGTAAGTGCTGAATAAATGCTTTTTAATGACGAAGCAGCTGAAAGGACTCCACACATTACCGTATTCAGACAGAAGATATCTTGGCAAAGTGACGGTGGCTCCCAGATGGAGACAGAAAGGCAGAGGGGTGAGGGGACTCGCAGGTGAACAGAAAGCAAACCGGAGACGGGGGCTCGACAGCTCTCCCAGTCCTCAGTTAGGAGAGACACTGCTTGTTTGCTTGTTCTAAAAAGCCTCAGTGTTCAACACACATGTCCTCTGGGCCTGCACATCTCGGGTGCTGGAGGAAAGACAGCCCTCAGCTGGTTCAGGTACAGCTGTCTCCTGGCCAAACATCAGGAAGCCGGCTTGTAAGCACACATTACCTTATTATCCCCCGAGACGGCCTGGCGACATGGCGGTGCTCGTGGGAGACTCCTGTCTCAGGCCCCAAGGTCTTGATAAGTGAATCATCTCCAGCACTGATCAGCCCACTCACACAGAGGAAGCCAAGATGTCTTTCCTTCATCAGGAAATTGATGGCAAATCACACTGCTGCCCAAGGTCCCACAGGGAAACAGCAAAAGATCCCCCTCCACAAAGCACCTATCACCCCAGACTCTGCACCCACCACTCACCCTTCCTTTAATATTAGAATACTGAGTAGCTGATCATCCTTGCTCCTGCCAGGAGGCGGCTGGGGAGTCGGGGCTCCCGTGGACAGGAGGAGGGGAAGGCAGCATACCCTGCTTTAGCCTGAAGTCCAAGAAAGCTCAGACAGCCACACTTCCCTGCCAGCCAGGTGGGTCAGAGGTGCAGGAGAAAGTTCTAGAATAAAGATAAAGTCTGTGACCCCAAAAACAGAGCTACCATATGATCAAGCAATCCTACTGCTGGGCATATCTGGAGAAAGCCACACTTGGAAGACACGAGCACCCGTATCCCGTATGTTCATCACAGCACTGTTTACCTCCACTGACCTAGGCAAGTCATGGAGGCAACCTAAACATCCACTAATAGAGGAACGGATAGAGAAGATGCGGTTCGTATATACCACAGAATATTACTCAGCCCTAGAAAGAATGAAATCATGCCATTTACAGAGACATGGACGGACCTAGAGACTGTCATACTGAGTAATGTAAGTCAGACCGAGAAGGAGAAATAGCACGTGATGTCATTTATATGTGGAATCTTTTTCAAAAAACTGGTACAAATGAACTTATTTTACAAAACAGAAATAGAGTCACAGCCTGAGAGAACAAATTTATGGTTACCAGGGGCAAAGAGGGAAGGGATAAACTGGGAGATTGGCCTTGACACCCACATACTACCATATATGAAACAGATAACTAGTACGAACGTACCAGGCAGCACGGGCGACTCTCCCCAATACTCTGCAGCGACCTATGTGGGAGAAGCGTTTTAGAAAGAGTGCTGTGCTGTACTGAGGCACTTCAGTCGTGCCCGACTCCTTGCGATCCTGTGGACTATAGCTCTCCAGGCTCCTCTGTCCATGGGGTTCTCCAGGCAAGAGTACTGCAGTGGGTTGCCATGCCCTCCTCCAGGGGGTCTTCCCGACCCAGGGATCGAACCCTCATCTCTTACATCTTCTGCACTGGCAGGCGGGTTCTTTACCACTAGTGCCGCCTGGGAAGCCCCTTAAAAAGATGGATAGATATGTATGTACAACGGAATCACTCTGCTGCACAGCAGAGACTAACGCAACACTGTACATCAACTACACTCCAGTAAAAAGTTCTTTTTAATGTATCCCCCCAAACACCATGACTGTGACCCATTCACGGACAGGTGATGAAGGGAAGGCCAGGAATCACGTGGGTGTCCACGCGGGTCTCCAGAGATCAGGCACACTCATTGTACTAAAACCTCCATCTCTGAGTTCTCAGTGGTGAACAGCTTTGAGAAGTGGAATTAGGAAAAGAAGCAAGCCAGGGGCCCAGTGTCCATCACCAGAACCAGCCAGCAGCAGAGGGTTTGGTTTACAAGCCCAAGGGCAACATCGGCTGGGAACCAACCTCCCCGCTTCTGTAAGCCCCACCTCGAATGTTCCCCTCAACTTGCTCTCATTCTGCTTTCTCCAGACAGATGACTTCTCTCCATCTTTACACTCTGGAAGGGTCTGATGTGGGCACGCTTTCTGAAGTGCATCAAATCTGGCTGGGGTTGTACTTACACGTGATTGTTCATTTGATAAGCAGGGGGGTATCCAGCTAACCACACGCTTAGGGCGACTATGGAAGCCAGACTCCACCAGGCTGGTTTTGAAAACGGATGGTCAGACATGTCCTCATTGGACGGGCGGAACTCAGCACAGGCGCAGATTCGGGCCTTCCCCCGGCATGGCCAGCACACGGTGCAGGCCGCTCCCCCGCAAGGCCCTCGTGTGAAACAGCAATAGGCAACCAACCACACGGCGATGTAGAGGCCCTTCAACACGGACCGTCCAGCCCAAGGTCAGCATCTGCCGCGACAAAACCAAACTGAGACACTCACGAGCTGTACCAGCCCTCCCACCCCGCCCTCAGCCCCTGCTTTCCTATTGTTTCAACTAAACAGATCTTCTTAAATCTATTTTGCAAATCACAGCAGCCCGGACAGCAAATGTTGCCCAGAGTGAAATTGAATACAGCGTTTTATTTGGAACAAGCCAGCCTAACTTGGTTTCCCCCAGCACGCCCGCAGAGACCCTTCCCCTGGTGGCTCTGAGCTGGGCTCAGCACTTCTCCCAGGCTCATGAGGACTGTGCGTTCCTCTGCGCTGGGGAAGTGTTGCCACTCTCCTGTCCCTGCCTGGAGGGAAAACCCCCCGATGGGTGCAGCCTTGGTAACTGCCAAGCCTCAGGTCCTGATGCTCCAAGGCCCCGTCCTTGGCTCAGAGGAGGGAGTAAGGGGAGCTGGGATGCCTCCGACCTGGAGGTCCAGGCAGGTGGTGCCCTGGGCTCCTCGATATCAGCACCGTGTCCCAGAGGCTCCAGTGGGACTGGGCATCATTGTGTTTAAGACAACCTGAAACAAGGGAGCCGGTCCAGGTCACAAGGCTACAGGTGTGTCGAGGCTGTAACTCAGACTCCAAACTCGGCTGTTCTGTGTGGCTCAGTGAACAAGTGGTTCAATGCACCTCCCTGAAAGAGTTTTGCTAAGAGTCAGTGTGAAACTGTCCAAGCAAAACCCAGGGAGAGAAAGATCACTGTGTGTGTGTGTGTGTGTGTGTGTATGCGTGCATATATGAGCATGTGCACTCACGTTTACAAGCACACTGAGAAGAGAACACGTCTCAATACCGAGTGGTAATGTTTAAACTTTCTTCTTTATAAATTTGTCTTTGTTTAAACTATTAAAACAAGCAGATGATTCTTATTAATCTGAAATTAAATGTTTTTAAGTCTGGTAAAATACACACGACACGGTCTTCCCTGGTGGAATCCACCCACCAAGCAGGAGATGAGGGTTCAATCTCTGGGTCGGGAAGATCCCCTGGAGGAGGAAATGGTAACCCATTCCAGTATTCTTGCCTGGGAGATCCCACGGACAGAAGAGCCTGGTGGGATACAGTCTAGGGGGTGGTAAAAGAGTTGGACATGACTGAGCAACTGAACGACAATAACAACCCGCGACAGAAACTTGACCGTCTCAGCCCTTCCTGAGTGCACAGTACAGGCATTAACTGCACTTCCATCACCATGCAGCCATCAGCAACACCATCCTCAAACTCTGAACTTTTCATCTTGCAAAACAGAAACTCCATTCCATTAGACTGCCCCTCACTCCCCTCCTCTAGCCCCTGCAACCATCCTTCCACTTTCTGTATCTGGATCTGCCTCTCTGAAGGACCTCCTGCAAGTGGAGTCACACAGCGTTTGTCTAGTTTTGTGTGGCTTCTCTCACTGAGCACAGCGTCTTCCAGGTTCATCCGGTTGCAGCAGGTGTCAGAACCTCCTTCCTCTTTAAGGCTGAATCACCTGCTATGGCAGGTCCAGACCAATTTGTGCTTGCCCGTTATCCTTTGGTGGACACTTGGCTTGCTTCCGTTCGGGGCTGTTGTGATTACTGCCACTGTGAATGTGGGTGCACAGATAGCTTTTTAAAAAAGCACCTAAACTTCCTTAAGTCAGACAGAGAAAGAGAAATAGTGTATGACGTCCCTTATATGCAGAATCTAAAAAAAAATGATACAAATGAACATATTTACAAAGCAGAAACAGGCTCACAAACTCAGAGGACAAGTTTACGGTTGCTGGGGGAAGGACGGGGTGAAAGGGAAGTTAGGGAGTTTGGGATGGACATGTACACACTGCTGTATTTAAAACTGATAACCAACAAGGACCTACTGTACCACACAGGGAACTCTACTCAATCCTCTATAATCGCCTTATGGTTATCAGAGGGGAAGGATGGGGGAAGGGACAGTTAGGGAGTTTGGGATGCACACATACACACTGCTATATTTAAAATGGATAACCAACAAGGACCTACTGTAGAGCACATGGAACTTTGCTCAAAGTCATGTGGCAGCCTGGATGGGAGGGGAGTTTGGGAGAGAATGGACACATGTATATGATGGCTGAGTCCCTTTGATGTTCACCTGGAAATATCCCAGTATTGTTGATCGGCTATACTCTATATGAAATAGAAAGTTGCTTTTTAAAAAAAAAAAAAAAAAGCACCTAAACTTCTTAATTCCTGAAGCAGATTTCAGAAGATGTCACTGCAAATTGAAACCAGAACAAGTCTTCCCCCTGCCTGGAAAACTGCAAACTCTACGCTGATATCTGCGAGTGAGCTTCTGTCTTTAAACCAGCAGTTCGGCCTGGCCACACACGGCTTTCACACAGAGGTGCTTGTGAAAACACCGGGGGCCAGGCCCCACGGTGACCCTGAACTCCAGCTTCTTAAAGTGCCCCCCAGACAGCTCTGCAGGCGTGCGCCTCGCTGCTCACCCTGTCCTTTTTCTGGGGCCCGTCTCTTTATGTACAAACTCTCTGTCCTGCAAATAACTTCTCCCCCTTTCTCCCATCGAAAGCCAAAAAAAGTGTAATGACCAGTCAATTACCCTGGCAGTTGGACTGATTACATTTCAACTGAGAAACACCCACTGGAGCATCACCTCCTCTGGGTTCAGGCTTTCATCTCTAATTGTGCATTAAGAGCCCGCTTCTTTCTTAGAAGGAATGCGGCTATGAGTAAGCAGGTAGGAAATCACTTCCAGGCCCGCTCCATCCTTAAGGGAATCACAGTCCTGTCCTTCAAAGTGCAGAGACAGGGAGGAGGCACTGGCGGCGTGGTCTAGCGCCTTCGGGACTCGCCGGGGGAGACGAGCATGGGTCCTCCCCGCACTGCTCTGACCCCGGGCCTGGCCTCTGACCCCTGCGCCTGGCCTCTCTTGCTCCTACCACCACTCCTGTGACAAGGACCGCAGCTCGGTGCCTCAATTTACTTATTTGTAGTTAGAGAAAAACAATGGTATTTATCTTACAGGATTCCTGTGGAAATTAAATAATGGCCAGAACGAAGGACTAACATGCATCCAACCATCATCCTTTTAAGACAGACACTGCTCTAAGCCCTGACACACAGTCATATGATTATTATCCTTAATGTATAGGTGAAGAGACTGAAGCACATAGCATGGGGGTGCGGGTGGAATGCCAGGAAGCCACCCACACAGCAGACTTGGGGAGTGGAGCCCTGGGGCCTCACCTGCATCGCTCAGTCGGCTGGTGCGAGGACTCAGGGTGCTGGCCTCAAGCCACCTTCGGGATGGGAAGCATGAACCCCCAAGAGGCTGCAGCAACCCCGTCTGCCCCCCAACCCAGGACAGCAGCTTCTAGCACAGGTCGGTGGGGTCACTCTCAGCTTCTGACTGGACTCTCACCTCCCCTAGATCGGCAGCAAATGTCTCTCCCTTTAGGACTTAGGGTTCAGGGCCCTACTCTCCAGCTGCAGGAAAGCTGCCCTAAACCCAGGCAGGCGCAAACCGAGAAGAAGTGACAAGTGTGAGCAAAACCACCTCCCCCTCCAGCCCTCTCCTGATGCTCTGGGCCTGGTGTCAGGCGCCCAGCCTCCAGGGGCTGGACAGATCCTGGCAGAGCTGCTGTCCTTGTCCTGGCCCGGGTGGAACAGACACACCGAGAGCCTCACTCATTAACATGGGGGTTGCCATGACAACAAGCTGTTGCCAGGGAGCCGCAAACCAGGAGGAGAGTGAGAATTAGCGAAGCCTAAAAATAAAGCCATGATGTCTCCACGTCCTCGTGTAACAGGCAGAGATCTCGCCACCTCCTCCCCAGGCAGCCCCGACGGCTGCCCACCGCCCGGAGAGCAAGGAGGGGCACCGGCCAGGGTGCTGGCTACAGCCAGAAGGCAGGGGACCGGCAGGACCTGGACACTGCCTCGAAGAGCCTGGTGCTTCCTCCAAGCTGGGAGGGGCTGACCTCGAGGGTCAACCTCAGCACACACCTCCAGAGGCCGCCCCCGGCTGTTGGTGTTTGCCCAGACCCTCAGCTCTCAGCGGACGGGCAACCGAGGGCACCCTCTCCCTAGGACCACTTTCCTCCTGGAAAACACATCACGAGGCTCCCAGCCCTGGGGTGTCCCTGGGAATCAGGAGATTGGATCAGGCAGCCCGGGCTCTCCACAGTTCCTTCCGTGATTCTGACACCAGCAGAGCCAGCATGATGCTAATTTCCAAAAGTAAGGTGTCCTAACAATAAAAATCAAAGAGAGACTGTGAGCACCTCCAAGGGGCAGCCACGGGGTCATTGCCAGGGTCTTTCAAGATTGTTCTGAGGTCAGAGCATCAGAGGGCACAGTGCCAGGTGCCCAGCAGTTCTGTGTGTCCTCTGTCCAGCTCCACCGACAGCCTCCGGGCCTCACGAAGGCAGGAATCACGTCTAACTTTGCCCTCAGAGCCTCGGCATCCATGCCACCCCAGACACAGCACACGACAAACTCAATGAAGGAAAAGGGGGGCAACAACTGACAGGCACCCGGTGAACAGCAGGATAGAAACAGTGAGACTATCTGACCAGGACAAGTACCCCTCCCTCTAAAATGCCAAGCCCTGCGTTCCAAGCACTATGTCCTTCTCCTTAGCCAGGTCTCTACTCTTGACAAAATGACTTATCACCTGTACAGGTGCATCATGCTTTACGCAGATCAACTTAATTAAAATCCAGAACTGTGTCGGCAATGATTTCCTTTATAAGCAGTCGTAACAGTATTCCGTCAAATGTAGAGCTGCCTGATTTCTTTCAAGTATGATTTGTTTAGAGCCTGTGGTCATTAGAACCAGTGCTTCCAGTGAAGCCTTAGCAACACCTGAATTCTTAGTTTCCTCCTCGCTACCACACTTACCCTTGAGGTCTCGCCCCATCACCCACCACGGCCAAGGTGCATTCAGCAAGTGCAAACAGTAGCTGATGTTAATATCAGTGCAAGAAGTATGGACTTAAGAAATTATAAAGTCGTTATTTCTCTTACCATCACCCTGTAAAAATAAATAATGCAGAACAAAACGTGTTTTATTTTCTGGTTCTTTGACTATTTCTGGACCATCCAGTCATTAATCCAAATGCCATTTCCTGTGTCCGGTCCCCTAAACTGGTGCAAGTAACCAGAGGCAGCACAGACTGAACAACCAACACTTCTCCTTTCACCTTCTAGAGAAGTTCAAGGTCGCAGATGCAAAGTCAGACCCTAGACCTACTGAAGGGGCCGTGTATTGGTGACGTGGAGCATTCCTAAGGGCCAGGACACAGGGACCAACCCAATGGTGTTACTGGACAGCGGCTACTATGAGCATTAGGATAGCGGTAGCACCCTGGAAATGATAGAATTCCAAGTTACACACGCGTCTAAGCAACGGCCATAGGAGGACTCCTGATTCAGCTAGACCGCCTGATTACCACTCCTGGAGCCGAAGCTGAGTGCCTACATCCAGCCTCCCCAGACCCCTGGGCTTGCAGCAGGGCCCTCAGCTGACCACAAACCAAATGGAACAGTCAGTCCTGGCATCGATTACAACAGGGCTCTTCTGAAAGCACAGCGTGCCTTTCTCCTAAGATGCACCCTGAGAGAGGGCTCCGGACATCACCCCACAGCCATTGGGAGACACAGAATCCTGGCCTGATCTCACTGCCCATCTGGAGACGCCCTTCCTTCTCTGTGCTGCGGACCTCAGGTGGGGTTACTCCAGAGGAGGGGCTTCAACCCGTCCCAGGAAAGTCTCTGGTGCCCAAAGAAGACCCAAACATGCGCAAAGATGACCGAATGAACTTCCTGCTTTTTCCTCTAAAACACCTGCACAGAGAGCATGCTTCACATTTAGGAACCTAGGCCATTGCTCCGGGATGCCACTGGCCTCAAGCGGGTCATGTTCGTCTTGTCGCAGACTCTTTGAGATCACCTACCAGAGTGTGGGAACTGGGTTGAAATCCACCTCTACCCTGGAGTCACCCAGTCTCCCAGACTTCAGAAGGGAGGCCCTCCCAAGTCCAGGCTTCCTTGAGGGCCAGGGAAGGGGGCTGCCTGAATCCTGCACCTGCCATTAGCACCTTCGTTGTGTCCTCCAGGACACCCCACTTCACGCCACCGCACCATCAGCTCCCAGCTCCACAGAGTTCATGTGTCCCATCCCTCCTGGAAGATCAGTCTCTAACTGTGATCCCCGAGAAGTTGCTGACGCCTAGGTGACCCAGCCCTGCACAAGCCCCTGGGTGTGTTCGGATGCAAAAGCAAAAGATAAAAATAAAATCGCACCAAGCAGAGATCTGACTTGTCTCCCTCTGCCTGCCTTCCTGCAATGGATAAACTTGTTTTCTTACTTTGCATTTGCCATTTTTAGAAATGGGTTGAAAGTAAAATGCAAGTGTCTCCTGGAGAGGACAGGTTCTCAGTTCCCCAGCCCCGTCCCCTCTTGGGTGCTCAGTATCCGATTATACGCAGCCTGCTTTACTGCGTCTCTGACACCAGCTGCTTACACACAGCGCAGACAGACACACCCTGAAGGCCACGGGGCACTCACAGTGCTGGAGTTTAAACCTGATCTCAGTCAAGAATTTGACGGGGGATTGGATGGGCCCCAGCTCTTGAGAAACCAGCCGTCACTGTCACAAAAGAAACGCACGAGGAACCTTCCAGGAGGCCACTGCCTGAAACGCAGACAATCTTCCCTGCTTTTGGCCCCTGAGACCCTCTCGGGATACAAATATCCTTCCATGGATGGTTTTCAGAGATGAATTCACTGAAGCTCAAGACAGTTATTTTAAACTCCAGCTCCTTAAACTGTATTTCTAAAATATAATTAGGAATCCTTTATTCTTGGCCAAATGACTGTTAATGGGGCCCTGTGTACACAGTGGGGTGAGCCAGTATAAACCCTACGAGGCAACAACCACACCCTACACCCCACATGGCAGCTTCAACTCCCTTGCCTATCTCTCTCTCCCTCTCTCCGTCTCCCTCTCTCTCTTGCCCTCTCTCACCCTGTCTCTCCTTCTCTGTGTCTGTCTATCTGTCTCCCCATCTCTCTCTCGCCTTCTCTTGTCTCTGTCTTCCTCTCTGGCTCACACAGATGAGACACCGTTTGTCTCGAGATCCATCACATCTCAGGCATGTGATGGCCTCCCAGTGAATTCCTTAGCATTACAGCCACCAGACAGGCCACTCCCAACTATTTTCTTCATTTGTTTGTTCACAAGGATCGTCACTGTTTGTTCCCCTTTGGTTTGCTTTTGAACCCTACTGATACACAGAGTGACACAATTTTTTTAAAGGCGTTTGATTATTGTTTTATGAAAGCAAGTCCGATCACAACACACCTCCCTGCAAACCAAGACAGCAGTGAGGCCTGGGTGACATTTGGAATCACCCATCATCAGGGCAGAAGCCGCTGACCAGGAGGGCTGATCTGGCTCTGAGCCCTCCGCCCTGCTCCGCCCGGGCCTATGGACAGGATGGGGGCGGTCTGGGGGGCAGGGACTGGGGGCACATGGATTCGGGTAACTAGAGCACTCAAGTGGCTGCAGACACCAGGTTCCCCACTATTTCTATGTGGGGTTCACAGGCTGGGAGGAATGACCCCAGAGAAAGACCAAGCCTTTGTTACAGGGTGAAGCACCTTTTCCAGGCTGAGGCGATGGAGGGTGGGTGACCTATACCCATGGGTTCTCTGCTCACTCTCCTCACCCTCTGTGCTGACCCCCAGCTGCTGGGAAAAGCAAGTAGAACCGATCGTTAGACATGAAGACAGATCTCTACTGGTTGGTAAACAGCCGCTGCCCCTCAATTCCCAAAAGCCCCTCCCTCAGGCCCCCGGACCCTCCCTGGAAGCAGCAGAGGGTCTCAGCCTGGCGGGGCAGAGGCTCCTCTGACAGAGGATGACACGGGCAGTCCTGGGCAAGGTCTCCCCGGAAGCATCTCAGCTCACAGCACAGGCCCCGCCCAGCGCAATCACCCCAGGGTCCCCACACCACCCTCTCCCGCTCTGTCTGCCTGCCACTCCCAGCAGCTTGTCTTTTCTGCCCTAACTGTGTTGTGTGCTCAATGTTTTAGTGCCTGAAAGCCCTCTTAGATGGAAGGAATCTGATGACGTTTCATGCTTCTTTGCTCATTTGCTGTTGTTGCTGTTGTATCTGACTCTTTGCGACCCCATGGACCGCAGCACACAAGGCCTCCCTGTCCCTCACTATCTCCCAGAGTTTGCTCAAACTCATATCCATTGAGTCAGTGATGCCATCCAACCGTCTAGCCCTCTGTCGCCCTTTCTCCCCTTCATTTACTGCTTTACACTTAACACGGCACCCGGGGACCGAGGCACATAAGGGAAGTCTGCGGGAAGAAACTTCTAAAACCTGAGGTTCTGACAGCTACGGCCTCTGACCTGGCTGCCCCTGTCCTCCCCGGGCCTCAAAGGATCCGCTCCCTCCGTGAAAGGACTCACCCTCGCCCCGGGACTCAGCTTTTCCTCATCCCCTCAGAACCTAAGGACGGACGGCTGCCCATTCACACCTCATCCACGCTCCTCACGTGACAGTTTGGTTCTCGTTGTGTGTCCAGTCACCCACACGACTTCACATTCCCCGAAGACGGGAACCGTGAGTGAAACGCACACGCCCGAAACCCAGTCCTGGAAGTGGGGTGTCCAGTCACAGACACTAACCTGTTGCCCATAGTTTCAAGTGGGAAAAATTATCACTGTCCACCCCACTGCCTCCTGCCTCCCTCAGTTCAGTTCAGTCCAGTTGCTCAGTCGTGTCTGACTCTTTGCAAACCCATGAATCGCAGCACACCAGGCCTCCCTGTCCATCACCAACTCCCGGAGTCCACCCAAACTCATGAGCATCGAGTCGGTGATGCCATCCAGCCATCTCATCCTCTGTTGTCCCCTTCTCTTCCTGCCCTCAATCTTTCCCAGTATCAGGGTCTTTTCAAATGAATCAGCTCTTCACATCAGGTGGCCAAAGTATTGGAGTTTCAGCCTCAGCATCAGTCCTTCCAATGAACACCCAGGACTGGTCTCCTTTAGGATGGACTGGTTGGATCTCCTTGCAGTTCAAGGGACTTGCAAGAGTCTTCTCCAGCACCACAGTTCAAAAGCATCAATTCTTCGGCACTCAGCTTTCTTCACAGTCCAACTCACATCCATACATGACCACTGGAAAAACCCCTAGACACCCACAAATCAGGGTTAACCCCCAAGGAGGTCCATGGACACTATTTCCCACTCAAACAGCAACCCAGAGGGTGGTACCGTCGCCACCTGCCCGTCCTATGGCGGTTTCTTTCCTGCAGCTTCCAGATGAACCCCGGGGGCTCCCCTGAGAGACACACGAGGCCCTTGGCCTCACATACCTGACAGTCCGCTGGGGCAACAACCACATGGGCAGACGTGATTATAGAGGGTTTTGGGTTCTGTAAGCGACAGGAGTGTGACAGGATGACAGAAGCGGTGATCCCAGGGAAGAGGATTTAGGGATGGAAGCCTGGGGACATTTCACGGAGGCTGCAATAGGACAAGGCGGAGAAAGCAATCCAGAGTGGTGCCTCTGGTCCCCGCCTCCGGCCGACCACCCCTCCCAGACCCCCATCAGGCTGTCTCCAGACTGGACACATGAGGCTTGCCTCTCGAGGGGGTGGGGAGGTGACCTGAACTCCTGCACCCCAGGGCTCCTGCTGTCACTCGGCCCTGAAAAGGGCCCTAATGGGGGACCTCCCGCCAGGAAGTGGGTGGTCAGACAAGGGAGTCTCCGGAGGCCTCAGGTGGGCCTCAGGCAAGAAGCACGCTGGCTCCAGCGCCTGCGGCTGAGACCCCATCCCTGGGGAGGGACACACGTTCGTGGGGGCGGGGTGTGTGAGAGGTTCTCAACAAGCAGAGACTCCGGGAGAAATGCAAGCCGGCTGGTTCTGATTCACTCCTAACTCATCAATTGTTTTGCAAGCACCGTTTGATGTCCAAGAAACAGCTGGGCCTCCCAGCCCTGTGACCCCTTTGAAGTGTGTCCTGTGGAGCGGGCTCTGGGAAGAGAGCCCGGGCCTGGCCCCAGGACGGGCAAGGGGCAGGCCTGCCGAAGAAACCCTGTGGGCCAGGCCTCACGCTGCCTGGGCTGCGCTCAGCTCACCCTCTGCCGTGAGGGTGCCCCAAGGCCGGGCCTGGGGTCCATGGTTGGGGAGGGGGACAGTCAAGATGGCTAATCCGTGCCCACCCCATCACTCACTGAGGGAAGCCTGTGTTGTTGGCCCAGGTGGACATCAAGGAGATTCAGAAAATGGCCTGGAAAATGGCGGACATCACTGTCAGGCTCAGACATAGGGCCCGGTGTCGGAGCTCTCGTCCTTAACTGGCATCACGTTTAATGATGACCCCATGGAGTAGACATCCCCGGGGCTGGAGTGGGGCTGGTGGGAGAACTAACAGGGGGGCAGGCCAGGGGTCCAGACACTACCCCCTTCCCCAAGGAGAACCAGCCCCAGAGAAGGACAGCCCCAGCCGGAATGCCAACAGCTCCCAAACGAGAGCCCCCGGGAGAGGGAGCCGGAGCTGTGAGGCCACATCCTGTGGGTGGTCCTGGGTGGGGGACAGAAGCGGGCAGCAGATGTGACACCCGGTTCTCTGCCCTAACGCTGCTCCTCTGTCTGAACGGCTCAGAGGCTCGGCCCTTTGTGGGACAGCTACCCACGCTTCACTGCAAACCACCCTCGGTGTGGACATCAGGTCACTTCCTGAGCACTCCAGGAGTCTGTAATGGGGTTTCCACGATGCTATCTACACAGAAAAAGAGGAAACTTGTGAAACACAAACAGCCACTCCCCATGTCTCTGCATTCATGCACTTTGATTTCCAGAAACAAAGCCCTTCTGTGTGGAGCAGAGAAGACTGTCCCGGGTGGGGCACACGGGGACTCATCACAGATGCGTCATGGGTGGGCTTGGTGCCTTTCCAAGGGTCTAAGGCCCTTCACCCACCAGCAGAGCTCCAGGCTCACTCACAAGACACCTCCAGGGAGGGGAGGGTCCGGGGGTATCAGCAGGATGCTCTTGCCCTCTCTCCTCTGAGCAGTGGCTCTGGAGACAGTTAAGGGGGGCCCATCTCCCAGGAGACAGAGTAGAAGGGACAGTTCCCCAGTGGCGAGATTCAGAAGGACCCACAAGAGAATTCAAGGCCTCCCACCCCCAAAGTAATCCCCACGCCTCTTAATAAAGCTTGAAACGTCTTTAAATGATTCCAGAGACGACTTAAGAGATGAAACGGCTCATACTCATGCTGGGCTATGAATGACTGCTATTAGTGCTTCAGTTCTTGTGCAGGTTTGGACAGAGATAAAACTTTAAAGAGCACAATAGAACTGATTGCCTGGGTGAGGGGAGGGGAGGGCCAGGCATCACGGGAGTGGGAAAAAGCCACAAAACGAGGCTTCAGCTAAATGAGCATCCTGGCCGCCTCCCCCGACCTCTTCAGGCAACTTGAGCCTCAATTTCTCTATTAGTCAAATGAAAGGATGGAAATTTAAGGCCTTCCAACTCTAAGACCCTGTGCGTGTGCAGTTGTGTCCGACTCTTTGCGACCCCATGGATTGTAGCCTGCCAGGCTCCTCTGTCCATAGAATTTTCCAGGCAACCATGCTGGAGTGGGTTGCCATTTCCTTCTTCACCAAGACCCTGTAAGTCAACCCAGTTTATCAAACACTGCGCTTGCGCATTGTCCTGGTCCAGCTCAGAAGACGGGAGACAGAGGCCCAAGGTCATCAATGATCATTTCCCTACTCATCATAACATAGAAAGAAAAATACACATATTTTTGCATGTGGCGAAGGATTAGGAAAATACAGTTGATCAGCGTTCTTTGAGCCCTTGCTAGGAAGATTAAGGACAGAACTGGGATCGCTGCTCCCTGCCCCCAGGAAACAATGGATCCCTCCTCCAGTTGGCAGGGTTCCACTGGGCGTGCATCCCTCTCCCAGGAGGCAAGTTAAATTTTGATCCATCTACACTGCTCGAGACAATCCATTCTCCTTGCTAGATGGACACTCTACCAACTTCTGGCCAAGCGGCCAGCATCAGCTGGATGCTTTGGGGAAAGGTCTCCTCGCTCTTGACAGACCCTCAGGACTTTCCCCGGATATTGCCGCTGTCCCGTGATGTCCCGACCAGCTACAGCTGTCTGGTGATTTCCAGGGAGCTCTGTGAAGGACAGGCTTCCCAGGTGGTGCTAGCGGAAAAGAACCTGCCTGCCAATGCAGGCGCCGTACGAGTCACTGGTTTGACTGGTGGGTCAGGAAGATCCCCTAGGGGAGGTCATGGCAACACACTCTAGTATCCTTGCCTGGAGAATCCCATGGACAGAGGAGCCTGGTGGGCTACAGTCCATGGGGTCGCACAGAGCTGGACACGACTGAAGCTACTTAGCAGGCAGGCTCTAAAGAACAGTGAGACCACCCTGAATCTGGCAGAAAACAGAGACCAGGAGGACCATGCCTCAAGGTCCACTAAGACATGAGGGGCATGACACAGAACAACCTGGAGCCACGTGAGAGGGACAAAGTGGCCACACGTGTCGGGAGGGAGGTGCTCACGCAGCCGGAACCTGACCTACAGAGGCTGCAAGGAAAGTTAGGAGAGATTCTTGGACGGTAGACACATCTTGTGATTAAAAACAACTGATGCTGTTGTTCAGTCGCTCAGCTGTGCCCGACTCTTTGCAACCCCACAGGCTGCAGCACACCAGGCTTCCCTGTCCTTCACCATCTCCTGGAGTTCGCTCAAACTCATATCCCCTCACTGAAAACTGAAATCACGAAAAGTCAATATGCTGCTCTGGGCTTGGTCTCCGAGAGGCCTGAGCAGCTGTGCTCCCCACCCACTGGCTCCCAGTCAGGCACCGACACCAGGACCCCCATCTGATCCTCCCTCCACAACCTGCACAGGCTTCACTGTAGCCTGAGGACCACAGAGGAGGAAATAAAGAGACTCTACCAAGGACACTGTAGGAATTCGCCTTTTCCTCAAATGTGGTTCAGGTTCTGTTTTTAAAACTGAAGTCCCCACAATCCAGTGACGTGGAGAAGCTCACGGCCCCCCACACATGCATCTCAGGAGCTGCAGAGAATGGCTAAAGACCGTCATCCTTGCACCCAGGACCGTCTTCGGAGTCCCCAAGAGGAGGGTTCCCAGGGCTCGCGAGAGCCCTTCTCGGGGAGGCAGAGACTGAGGCCCCAACCCTGGCCTGGGCTCCAGTCCCAAAGCCACTTCGGCCTCTGGGGCAGGCGACCACAACGACAAAGGGTCATTTCCATGCACCAGCCTTCCGGTAGTGAAAACTCATTTAGGAGGAAATAAATTTGAATTGAATTTACTAAACCCAGAAAATGTAAATCAGGCACATTCTCTGTGAACCTGCAGTGTGGTTTGCAAATGATCTGAATGTTGCATTTCAAGACAGGGTTCATTTCTGCACCAAACCGATTCCCTGGGAGGTTATTTAGAGAAGCCCTGGCCCTTTTGAAGGGGTCTCAAAATGTCAGATTTCGAAATTAATAAAATTCACTTCAGGTTGGTGCTTCTTGTTCAAAAACCAGTTATTCTCCAGTGTAGTCCTGGTCAATCAATGATTTAAATGAAGGAAAATCTCACTTATCTGAATGTTTTTGGATGAAAAGGAGGGAGGGAAATCTGGTCTAAACTGATGAGAAAATTCCGAATGGCTGATTTTTTAAGAAAAATGGTTCTAGTCCTTGTTGTACTGAACATACAATAAGCTAAGATTTAAATGAACACTAATAAGTAAAATTAAGTTAGTCACTGCAGAATTACAATCCATAATAGGCCTTTATTGCATAATCATGAATTACATTACATCACTGAGTCTTAATTTTTTTTAATCAATGAGAAATACAGACTCAGGTTGATTTGCTGGGGTATAGTCTGAATTTAGGTCTCACAGCACTCAGGATTTCACTGGGCACTTTCAGTGGTCCAGAGAGCAGCTTTAGTGGAATTCTCCAGGCAACAATACTGAAATGGGTTGCCTTTCCTCCTCCAGTGGATCCTCCCGACTGAGAGGTCAAATCCAAGTCTCCCGCATTGCAGGTGGATTCTTTACCATCTGAGCCACTGAGGAAGTCCCTAAGACACAGGGAAGCAGGACAGGGGACCCAAAAGAAAGAGCAGATACACTCCTGAGTCTGGGATCTCAGTTTACAAGCAGCCAAAGAGGTGCTGGGATCTACCTGTCCACCTGTTCCAACAGGTATGGCCCCCACCACAGAAGAATGGGACGGGGCACCCAGAGGAAGGTGTAGCTCAGGACCCACCGCTGGGCAGGGGCTGACCTAGGAAGGGCCAGACTGAGTCCTGCTGGGCAGCTCCGGTCGGTCCATCCTGAGCCAGAAGGCAAGCTGCCAACAGGCTCAGAGATCTAGCCGCCAGGGTCTTTCCAGCCCCCTATCCACCTGGCTCCCATCAGCTCTGGATGGGCTGACCCATGTGGTATCTGAAACACCCAGGAAGAAACGTGTACAGGAACCATCAGGGCTGCACCTAAACCCAGCCGCTCTCTGCTGCCTCGCCGAGGCTGCGCGGCAGACCCCAAGAGTCTCAGAGTAGCCTGACATCCTCCTCAGGGTAGATGCGTCTACATCCTGGCTGGAGTGGCTGAAGGCCTGCGTTCCAAGTGGTTCACGGTGCAGGGGGCCCATAACAGCAGTTCTAGATTACTCACCCACATGCATACTATTTTCCAGTATGATTCATAGCAACTGTACCATGTTTCAGCTACGCTATGGGTTAAACAGGGCAGCCTGGAAATCTAAATGCCATTTCTGATGTCTAAGTCTGAAACACCAACTTGACAATGAATAAAAGAGCAGTTAAAACGTTGGAGATTGTCTAGAAATCACTTTTTCATGAAAAGCTCAAATATCTTAGCAATGGGACCTCATCCAGGCTCTCTTGACCCCTAGGAAGACTTGCCAGGAAGTCATGACTGTACTGTATCACAGTGAATCACCTGAGAAGTAATAAAGAGCCCTGGATTCATTAATGCCCACTACAAAGGGGATTACCTGGCAAATCACAGGTGTTCAGGATGGATGGACAAGAGGGGCTTCCCAAACCAACAGGAGGGTCTGCACTCCTCATCCAGGGAACCCTGCATTAAACCAGCCAAGCATCGTCAGCACACAAACCCGTCAGTCTCAGGAGTTTCCATCAGTGAGCTCACAATCTCCAAAGCAGAAGCCACTGGAGGCTCCCCATTCCTGGAGAAAGCCCTGCTTTTCTCTACCAAGGTCCACTCTAGAAGTATATCTAGAAGATATACTTCGAGAAGAGCACACTTGGGGGTGGGCATGGCCCGGGAGCATCTCGGGGAACTTGGACCAACGGTCTCAGAGGTCTCTTTCCTCCAAGGGCTGGGAGCTCCACCAACACCGAACACAGTGGACTGAGTGGTCGCTGCAGTCCCTTCTGGGATCTGACCTAAAGGTCTGAGTTGGGGCTGAGTGGGAGACCCTTACGGGTTGGACGGTCGCCAGCTCTAGCCGGCTCCAAGAGACCTGGCAGTGTCAGGACGTGAGGTCCTATTCAACCTTGGCCACTGGTCCATCTGCCTCCTCCTCCCCACCCCTACTTCCTTTAGAAACTGTCCCCTCCCTCGGGCACCTCCACCTCCCCTCCTCCGCCCCACCATGTCCCTCTGACCATGGGCTAGCGCGACTTTGAGGGCGGCAAGGAGAGGTCCGGGGGGCTGCCTTTTCACCGAGGACCCTCTAGGTGCTGGGCCCCATCTACACACTTTCATAGATTATTTTACATAATCCTCACAGCAACCTGCAGTTCTGGCAGCAACATTCCCATCTGAACCTTAGTGAAATTAAACATGAGACAAAGAAAAAGTTACTTAAAACAAAAGTTGAGCCTTCAAAATGATCAGGACACAAACTTCTCCATCTTCCCTGCAGCAGGAGACGGTCCCTCGTGGGGGGAAGCTCATGGGGGACACACAGAGGAGGGTCTCAGCTGAGGCTGCAGGTGGGGGCCAGGAGGAGCTGAACTGCTCTGTGCAGTGACAGTGGGCAGGGGTGTTTGTTCAGGCCACAAAGATGGAGAAGGTGAGAAAGCAAGAAAGCAAGAAATACATCAAAACGTTGAAGCCCAGGCTGGAAAAATGCCTGAAGGACTCTTCGGGCCTAGAAATATCAAAAGTTCAATATTCATTACCGTGGTGTGATCTCCCCTGATCTTCCCCAAAACTTGGTGCAGATTGTTGCACCCACAAAATCCCATGTGTGTGTGTCTGAGTCAGTAGAAGGGTCTATGTCAGAGTGCATCCAGAGCAGAGGGCAGGGGCTGGCCAGAGAAAGTGGTTCTTGGTGAGACTTGAGCTGGTGCTGACTGCAGAGGGCGGGCCCCCAGGTCACACTCACATCTCGGAGACAACCTGTGAGGAGGGCTGGAGGTGACCCCTGGCTCAAGGTCATGCCACTGGCAGTTGTGAGCCAAGTCTTCAATCCACTTCTATCTGAAGTCACACCTAAGCTAATGTCTACTCCCTTTGTCCAGAATATCTCCCATACTCTGCTGACCTCCTCCTGGCACCCAGCACCCCACATTGTCACTGGCAAACTCTGCCCTTAACAACACTGCCTCTGATGGAGCTGCTCCTGCCTGCCCCCGCCCCCCTCGGGGGAGACACCTGTTTGTCGTCCACCTGGGCACACAGTGAGACTGCATTTCCCAGTCCCACCTGCAGGAGGCAGCAATGTGCACTGTGTCCAGATGGTGGGACAGGCAGGAAATTGGGGGAGGGGTACCACTCCTGGGCGGGGCCCTAAAACTCAGGGTGCACCCCTCCATGCCCTCTTTCTCATCACATATCTGTCAGTTAAGAGTCAGGGGATCCAGGGGAAAAGCCCCAGGTCCACGAAGGTGGTGTCCCCTCTAAAGAAAAGAAGCCTGTGTCCCTGAGTAACCCCTGTGGCTGCCCTCCAATCCATACTGGGCTGTGATGGAAGCAATAAATAAGCTTTCATCCCGTTAAACCACCAGGAATTGAGGTTATGCTTGTCACAGCAGACAGGCTGCTCTGACTACTACACTTTTTTTCAAGGAGGCCATGAAAATTTGTTCCCCTCTCTACCACCCTTCTCGTCCACCAGAGTGGATCTCGATTTCCCACCGAACATCTGTTTCCCTCCCACCCCATCCTGGGCTGGCCTCTTGGAGGAAAGGAGCTGTGTTATACGTATTCTGTGCCCTTGGCTCCTAGAACACAGTTGACATCCATCTTGTCGGGTGTATAATGAATCAGTGAGAGAATGAATGAATCACAGGGCCCAGCTGAGCCCCACGTACGTCTACAACACCCTAACAATTCATTAAAAACAATATCCCAGGACCAGCTCAGCCCTGGGCAAAGGTGACGGAGGCCAGAAAATACAGCAGGATGGGGACAACCTTCCTCCTTGGTGAGGTCCCCCCAAGAGCAGGCACCCCAGGAGGTGAGAACAAGTACCCTCAGAGATGTCACCTGACAGCAAGCGTTTGCTGTACTCCTTCCGACAGCATTTTGAAATCCTTTGTTTAAATCGACTGGCAATGTTTAAACACACCATTTCACACAGAAGTGCAATATTACTAATTAGGCAATAAGAGTGAGGCTGTGTCATTTTACGGTAACGCATCATGCTAGAAAAGGCCTTCCTTTTCCAAACACATTTTCAAGGGCTTCACGTCATCTCATTTTCAGGGTAGAAAGGGGATCCAGTTCCACAGACAAAGGACTGGTTCTGGGTGAGTGCATCAGTCCCTTAAAGGAGAAACACCAGGCGGGACCCAAAAGATGCTCCCCTGGGGTTTCAGAAGTGCCAGTGCCCAACCCTGACCTTGACCCACGTGGCCACTCCCAGACCCCTGTGCTCTCTGAGACCACGGATCTGAACGGGTCTATATTTCCTTTTCCTGAAGAAGACCTCCCTGGGTCTTTTTGTGTTTTCCTTCTCTTCTTTAATGACCACTAGTTATCAGAGCTCTTAATGGTCTCAGTTTCCCGCCTTGGGTGTTCTTACATCGGGTAAGTCTCCATGGTCAAGGCGAGCCAAGTGTCCCGTGCTTTGCTCTCCCCACGGGTTCCATTCAGCTTTCTAACACATGGTCACAGCCCTCTCCTGGAACCTGGCCGCTGGAAGCCAGAGCCAGCCCCCTGTCTTGGGCACTAGAGCTCAGCCCCCACAGCCTGAGCAGTACAGAGCAGCCCCCGTTTCCAGGGACAGGGCCCTCTAGCCTTCCTCTCCTTGTACAGACCTAGTTCTCTCTCTGCTCAGTTAGACCCTGGGCGCTCAGTATTTGCACACACAGCCCCGGAGCACCCATGTCAGGACTGCAGCAGTGTAAGGCTCCTTGTGGAGCCAGGTAGAAGTCCAGGGTCCATGTGAAACCAGAGTCACGTGAAGGTGCCTGTCGGAGTCTTCAGAGGAGCCAGCCCTCTCGAGGCCCTTGCCCTAAACCTTCTGGTACTTGACCGTCATGTTCAGAATCCACATTCCTCCCTTGGCGTCGGAGTTTCAGGTAATTGATGACGTGTCACCTGCTTGGGATGCTTAGATTCCATGTTTCCCAGAAAACTCATCTTACATTTCATCGTCATAAAAGCAAGAGCCAAGAGGAGACAGGAAAACTAGAGGCTAAACATCAGCCCAAGGAAGCCATCTCTGTATTTCTTCCTCTCTCTAGGGGTGAGGGTGGGAGGGACAGACACAATGTCTATACCCCATGAGCTTTCCACTGACCCACAAAAACACTTGAAATGTAAAAGCAAAGCAAAACCAGACTGGGCCTAAAATATAAAAGAAAATTGCAAAATCAGAATGAAACTTTAACTCCACGCCTACAAAACTTAACAATGCGTCAACTAGTAAGATGCAGCGCAATGCATACTTATCCATCAGAATAACAGAGTTTATGACGCAAGACCAAGATGAATAATTTATCCTTAATAAAAGTCAACAGCATACAAAATACAACCATTCTTTCTAATTTCGTTACGGCAAAACCTATCTATTCAATGTGGTCCGTAGATACATTTTAAGATGATTGAGATGCTAAAGGGCAGAGGGACGAGATTTGGGGAGGGGGTCCCTTGGTACCACACTGATGATAACTTTCTCTATTTTTGTCTTCAATTCTGAGTACGATGACACTTTTGCTTTCTTAGTTATTCCTCTTTAAAGGAGGGGAACCAGCAAGACAGGGAGGCGTTCTGCCCCTGGGGACGCTGCTCCCCATGGGGGCCTCTGATTCCGCTGCGCGGTCCTTGGGCCTGTTGGTCACCAGCACAAGCATCGAAAGGGAGGCTCTCTCCCACTTGCCTGGAGAACCTTCGCTGTGCTTTGTTAGTGCGGAGCCTTCCCAGGAGCCCCAGGAATGAACTGGGCCGTCACCCAGCCTGTGCCTTGAGGACGGGCTCCAGCTACCCCCAGGAAGGTGTGCGTGCCCACTCTGTCCCTCAAGGACACTCCGTCCCCTCTCAGACCCAACACACGTTGACTCCTGAGACACAGCGGCTGCTGTGGAAGGGACAGCTCCTCAGAGAGGCAGCCAGCCGCGGGGGGCGAGAGCTGGGAGGGAGCCCCACCCCTCACTGGGCCCCAGGGTCCCTCCTGCAGGATGCAGACCTCACCGTCCACTCACAGAACGATGGCCAGGGGAAGCTCTGGACATGGGCACATGTGGTCCATGCTATCGCAGGGAGTCTGTGATGCAGGGGAGGGAGGGGAGGGGGCAGTCCCAGGAGGAGGGGGCGGTGGCACGCGTGTCCGAGTCCAGCTCTCCTTCTCGCTGCCCGCGCCCTGGACTGACGGGGCCAGATAGCTCCCACCTGGATGGTCCCCAGGACTGACGGGGTCGCGTCCACAGGATAGGTGTCATCACCCACGAAGCCCTCTCACTACCATGTGGATGTCCTTCCTCCCAAGGAGACACTTGACCGCACCCAGTCAGGGCTCAGTGACGTGGTTATTGACGACGTCATGGCAACATCACCACTGCCCCTTCCAGATCCATCCCTCCCCCTCCAGCGCTTCTGTTCCCATTCCCCCCCACCTCCCTCTTTCTTCGTTGGCATTTCTGCTCTGACTCCATCTCCATCTCAGTCTCTCCCAGTCACTGAGCCCTAGGGCCCTTTGTCTCTCTTTTCCTTCCTTCCATCCTTAACTAAATAATTAAGAACAAATCTTGAGTGGGCAGAAGGAGCCCCGCTGCCTGCTGGCTGCTCAAGGGGAGGCATGGACACCCCCTTATCCTGGTCCCCAGCCACCCTGGCAGAAGCCTGACTCCAGTCCCTTGTAGGCCACGAAAACCAGGCAGCCCCGCCTCGACCAGCAACCATGGGTGCCAACTCCAGCCGCCCAAGGCCTCAGCATGCACCGAGTATCTTAGGAGATGTACCAAGATTCCAGGAAATGAGAAAAAAAAGTCCTGGTCTCCTAAGCTCAGAAGCTGAAAAACAAGTCCCCCCCTCAGCTGCCAAACCCGGAGTCCCACGTTGCCCTCCAGCCTGCGTTTCCCGTCACACACCTGAAATCCTGGGAAAGACCATGTTCATGCCAGGAAGCCAGGAGCTGTGGGCCTTGGGGGAGGGGATAGGGAACAGGGAGGACATTCGTTACAGAAAAGGAGCAGGCCAATTAGGAAAAATTGCAAAAGCTTTCAGACAGAGCAGGGACTGGCTCTCCTGCAAACACCAAACCTCTGTCTCTCTCTCTCAGATGCATGTAATTCATAACAGATTTTACGTTTACGGGAACCAGACGGAAACATTTTCCACGTCAACTTCTCAGGCTGGTTACAACCGAGTATCTTAAGGATCTCCAGACACAGCTGAGGCAATGCTCCACACACTCCCCTACCTGTCAGTGAGCCAGATGACCTGCCACTTGTCCTGGGCACTTGGGGGTGGGGAGTGAGGGGCCAAGTGGCAGGGGATGGGGAGAGCCAGGCAGTGCCAGCCTCCGAAGGGCCCTGCACTCACACTCCCCAGACCCACTTGCCTTTTTCTTTTCTCTTTTAGACTCTCTGTGCAGCATGTGGGATCTAGTTCTCTGATCAGGGATCGAACCCGCACCCCTTGCATTTGGAAGCGCATAGTCCTAGCCACAGGATCACACTGGGTACACGAGAGCAGTTCTTGGTTTTTGTGGGAGCCTGAAGCACTTTGAGACTAGGAGCAAAGCCAAGGAGCCTTTCTCTGGAAACACACACACATTTTTTGCACATACTCTCAGCAGGTCTCCAAACCTGGCTGTGCCTCAGATTCACTTGGGGTACTTTCCAGACCCCTGGGCAGCCCCACACCCACCGAGACAGATCCTCCAAGGAAGGTGCCCAAGTTTTTACTGAAGTTACAAGGATGGCTGGGCACCAGCCTGTAACCAGGATGTGGGTGCCACAGACCTCAGGTTCAGTGGAAATGGAAGTTTTAGTCGTTAAGTCTGTCCAACCCTTTTCGATCCCGTGGACTGTAGCCTGCCAGGCTCCTCTATCCATGGGATTCTCCAGGTCAGGATACTGGAGTGGGTTGCCACTCCCTTCTCCAGGGAATCTTCCCAACCCAGGTCTCCTGCATTGCAGGGTCTCCCCCAAAGTCAAGAGGGAAAGGGAACACCCTTCTATTGAGCCAGACGCTAGGCCAAGCGGTTTCCCCAAATGAACTCGTGTATTTACCTTGATTTTCGTAGAAATCCTGAGGAAGTAATATCATCCCATTTAACAAGCGGAGCACCAGAGGCCCCAGAAGACTGAGGTCCCAGCGTGACAACAGAGCACGTGGCAGGCTGAGGGTGGGACCACGGTCCTCTCTTCATGAGGACGCTGCCAGAAAAACCTGCTGGTGACCCCCAGTGAGATCTCCCCAACCAGCACTGCAACCTGCTGCCCTCCCTCTTCCCCCTGCACTGGGGACACAAGGGGACTTACCCCAGTTGTCCTAGGTCTCAGCCCAGCTCTGTTGTGCTCATCGTTGGGCACTAGACAAACTGTTCCCAAATATCTGAGACCAAGGAAGGGAGACAGTGTGGGTGGGAAGAGGTGGGCTGATCACCCTCCCTATAAACTGCCTGGAGATGCCATTTCCCAGAATGCCGCCAGCCCCGACACCCGCTACTGACCAAGCGCTCGGCGAGGCCAAGGGCTGGATGACGTCCAAAGTCCTCCTGACCTTCAGGAACCTCTGGGTCTAAGGTGCTGAGCTCACCGATAGGTTTTAATTTTTTCATTCATCAGACAATTCACACGATCAAGACTCTGGCCTAAATCACCAGTTCACTAGCCGACCCCCAGCAGGCCCAGCGGAGCCCTCTGAGTCCTTGGTAACGTAGCCCCCGCTGAGTTCTGCAGCGTATCCCAGCTCCAGCCGGCAGGATGCCTGGAACGGTCACGGGTGTTTGGAGAGACCAGAGAACACGCAGAACGTCAGAAAAGACTGGATTGCACATCCTCACTCGTTCACTCTGATGCTGTTTAATCTGTTAAACAAGCACTAGGTCGTTCCAGCCACAGAGGAGACCCCCGTCGCGTCCACAGTTTTGTTTTCCTCTCAGAACCTGGGGAATTCATCTGAAAAAAGAGCACAGCTACAGGCTCTTCTAAGAATCTGGTACTAGCAGCCCCACAGACTCTGTGGGGGGAACCAGGTCATGAAAGAAGTGGCTGGGCCCACCCCAGGCCCAGAGTTGGGAGGCGGGGGAGAAAAGGGCATTTCCAGGAGCTGAGAGATGTTTGTAGCCTTTTGTGATAACCCAGAGGCGCCAAAATTCCAGGTCTGAGAATCCAGCCCCCCAGGCACAGATACCCAGATACCACGAGTCAGTGGTGCAGAGTTGATTCCATTTCAGACCCACCACCAAGCCTCCGCGGACTTGCACCGTCTGCAGATGTGGCTCAGGGAGCACCACCCGTATGGCATCGTGCCTCCCACAGGTGTTTCTAAGAAAAACAGTGAACTGTGCCTGACCTCTGGTGACACGGGGAAGGCGGCAGCTCGCTCTTCCCTCCGCGCCAGCCTCTGCCCCTCGGGATGTCTCCTGAGGCAAGGGCTCCGCATGTCTGTCCTGCTATATCGACAGTACTGGCCACCACCGAGGACGGTCCACCTGACATGCCTGCCCCACCCGCAGCCAGCAGCATTCCTCCTAATGAGAGGCAGGGAGACTCTAAGTCACGACGTCCCTTCTTGGGAAAACCTGCTTCCCCCGTTATGTCCTTTTTTCTCTGCAAACCCACAGCTGGAGAAGAACTGTGCCATGTGCGGTGACCTGGCCTCTTCCACCTCCTCACTTCTCTTGGTCTGTCCCCCGCTTCACATCAGATCTGTGGAAAAGATCTTAGAAGGTTACAGTGGAGCATCCGAGGTAACGACAGGCGAGGATGAGAAGGGAGGCTTGTGAGATTTCTTTGCAGCAAGATCTGCTTGAACTAGATTCAGTTTAAATTTTTTTTATTTATTTAAAAAGTCACTATTTAAGTTGAGGTTGAGTTCCTCTCTGGCTGCTTTTGCTGCAGATACAAACCCAGAGGAGAAGATGAGAGAGGGGAGCAGCTACTTGACAGGCATGCCGGCTGCCTGCATCCTCGCCTCTCCTGGTTGCTAAGCACCCAGAAATTCATAAGCAGCCTATAACGGGCAGGAGCCACAGGCAGACAGATGCTCATCCACAAAAAGGCTCTCTGGATGGCTGAAAAGGCAGCACATATGAAAAGGTGTGTTCCATGCTGCCTGGGAAAGTCTGGATGGGAGAAAAAAGGTGCCCAGCCTACGTTGTTAAGCCAACCCTTACCATGGTTGCAGCAGTGACCCTGGATGGATGGGTGGATGGGTAGGTGGGTGTTAGTATGGATGGGTGGATGGATGGATGGATGGATGGATGGATGGATGGATGGATGGGTGATGGGTAGGTGGGTGTGAGTATGGATGGATGGATGGATGGGTGATGGATGGATGGGTGATGGGTAGGTGGGTGTGGGTATGGATGAATGGATGGATGGATGGGTGATGGGTGGATGGATGAGTGGATGGATGGGTGGATGGATGGGTGGGTGGGTAAACGGGTGGATGGATGGGTGTGTGGCTGGGTGTGTGGGTAGGTGTGTGTATAGATGGATGGGTGGGTGGATGGATGGGTGGGTGAATGGGTGGATAGATGGGTGGATGGATGGATGGGTGATGGGTAGATGGATGGATGGGTGGATGGGTGGGTGGATGGATGTGGGGGTGTGTGTATGTATGGATGGATGGGTGAATAGGTAGGTGGATGGATGGATGGGTGGTGGGTGGATGGATGGGTGGATGGATGGGTGGATGGGTAGATGGACGGAATGGATGGGTGGATGATGGGTGGGTGGGTAGATGGATGGATGGGTGGGTGGATGGGTGGATGGATGGATGGATGGATGGATGGATGGGTGGCTGTATGGGTGATGGGTAGATGGATGGGTAGGTGGGGACATGGATGGATGGATGGGTGTGTGGCTGGGTGGGTGGGTGTGTTTATGGATGGATGGTTGGGTGGATGAATGGGTGGGTAGGTGGGTGGATGGATGGATGGATGGATGATGGGTGGATGATGGGTGGGTGGGTAGATGGATGGGTGGATGGGTGGGTGGTGTATGGATGGATGGGTAGATGGATGGGTGGGTGGTGTATGGATGGATGGGTAGATAGATGGGTGGATGGATGGGTGGGTGGGTAGATGGATGGATGGGTGGGTGGGTGGTATATGGATGGGTGGGCAGATGGATGGGTGGCTGGGTGGGAAGATGGATGGATGGATGGGTGATGGGTGGATGGATGGGTGATGGGTGGGTGGATGGGTGGATGGATGGATGGGTGTATGGATGGATGGGTGGATGGATGTATGGCCCGTGGCACCTCAAATGCTGGCCTAGCTCTGGACTCATAGGAAAGTCCCACTGCACATCTCTGGCTGGTTGACACCAGCCCTTCAGCCATGGTGGGGATGCCCTGACAGACTCACCACCAAGCATATGAGGAGATGGGTCAAGGGGAGGCACAGCCCCACAGATCCCACCTTTAGAAGGGATGGAATGCCATTTCTCTGAGATGATGGATGGATAGTTGTTCTGTTAGGAGTCTGGGGAGTCAGGTTTCTTCCCTGGGATTTGATGATACGAAGCAGTCAAAGTGCCGAAGAGAATGCTACCCCTTGGGACGTGTAAGGATGGACTGAGAAGCATTTCTTGTAGTCCAGCTGTCAGTCTGATGCTCAGAGCTTACTGGGAAGGAAGGACCCTCTCTGCTTTCAATCTGAACTCATTTCTGCCCTTGCCCACTACTGCTCCATAAGCCAGCTCATGCCTTACCTCTGCCCACATCCTCCATGGTTGCCCAGCTCATTCAAGGGGAAACCCATGTCCTTAAGTGGTCTGGAAAGCCCTACATGCTCTGCCCCTCCCTGCGCCCACCCTCGACCTCCTGTCCTGCCAACTGTCCCTCGCATCTTTTCACGGCCTCGCCAGCCACACCGGCCACGCTGGCCCCGTCATTCCCCTGTTATTCCTCCAGCCCCTCTGCCTGGAGGGCTCCTCTCAAGCATGCGCATGGCTCATCGGCCACCTTTATCGGGTTTTGGCTTAAATGTCACCTTCTCCTGGGCTTTCATGACCCTATTTAAATGTGAACCTGGTTCCCACTCTCCAGCACCTCCATGCCCTGTCCTGTCTCCCCTCTCTCATCACCTCGCACAGTATATAAACAGGCTCCTTTATTGTCTGTCTTCCCACTGGAAGGCGAGTTCCAATAAAGCAGCGACTTCTACCTTCTGTCGCTGCTGAATCATCAGGATTTAGGGAAATGTTATCACACAGGAAGAACTCAATAATATATGCTTAATTAATTAATGACAGATCTAGCTTCCTTGGTGAGGGCACCAAGTTATTATTCTGAAAGTTGGTCAATGAAAGATAAGCACGTGTCCTGCTTTTTATGTCAAATTGCATTTCAAGGTAACCAAGAAGCTGATGAGGGACTTCTTCTTTCTAGAAGACTTCGGGCTGCTAGATGCAAAGGGAACAACGGAATAAAAAATGGACATTTCACAAGCTCCAATGAAATCGTGAGAAACGTTCATTGATACATGCTGAAAATGTGAGATGAGAGGTTGAGGGGGATCTCTGTGGCGAAGGGGCCGGGATGACAACCCCTGAGCCCACTTCCCAGGCTCAGCATCGCCGAAAGCACTTTCTGACATAGCCCCAGGGGATGCACTGGGCCCCAGTCAGAACACCCCCTGACCCACCAAAATAAATGAAGCCAGAATCTAAGTTCTAGGTTGCAGACAATAAGGAGGATAACGGAATTTTAAAAAAGACAAAATGAGGAGGTAGGCAGCCAAATCGAACTATGAGACAGTCCACAGGACAACTGACCCAGTTTTCTTCAAAAAAAAAAAACAAATGGCATTCAACGTGGAAGAAGGAACATTTGTAGATAAAAAGATTCAGAAGTCATACAAGCAAATCTAACATCTGGACCTCACGAGGCTCAATTCAAATCAACCAAGAATAAAAGGCATTTTGATAATAAGGGGGAATAAGGGAAGTTTAAATATAAACTGAATGTTAGGTGATATTAAGGATTTACTGGGGTTATTTTTGTTGTTGGTACTGTTGTCTGGGTAGTACATGCATTTGGTTACATTTTTTAAAAAGTCCTGTCTGTAAGGGATGTGTCCCAAAGTATTTACAGATAAATTGGAATTTGCTTTCAAACATCTCAGGAAAAAAAAAAAGTCTTGAGGGAAAGAGATAAAACTGAATTGGCAAGCGTTGATCATGGCTGAAGCTGGAGCTGGGAGATACGTACGTGGGAACTCGTTGCACAAGTAAGTCTCGCTACTTTGATTATGTTTCAAATTTTCCATTATAAAACCATTCTTTAAAAATATATAACGTTCTATTTTGTGGATGAACTTAATGAAGTTTTTTTAAAAAAAGAGAGAGAGAGAAAAACAAAACCCAGTAAACGAGCTGGAATAGTTCGGTGCTGTTGTCGTTGCAGCCGTGGGGGAGGCCAAACCCTGGGAGCTGAAGAGCTGGTCCTCTCTGGCTGCAGAGGCACCCAGGTTTAGAGAAAGGCCTTCTGGTTTTCATCCTGAAAGGAAGGCCAGGCCGTCCCATGCCTCCTAGAGCCTTGGCCTGGCCCAGGAGTGTGGGGCAGCCTGGCCACCCATCCCTCTGGTCCCTGCTCACCTCTCTTCCATGTAAGGCCACGCATCCACACTCCCTTCCCCATGGGCACCTCCTCTGCCCCTCCTGAGACGTTCTTGAACCACCTCTAAATATATTAGGTCATAAATCTGTGAACTGGTGTGGAAAGTATTAAGCTCACACTTTGATGTCAGCTGCGGGGGAGGGGGACTGACGTGCCCTGAATTCCAGACCCATAAAAGGCAGGTGTGCCGTCTCCGTTTCCCGAACGAGGAGCCCTACGGTAGTGCAGACACGCCAGGCTCCCCTGGTAACAGTGGCTTGTCTGCAGAGGCCGGCCCTGCTCTGATCAACCTGCAGGGACCCACATCATCCTCAGCATGACCCCGCCAGGCAGCTACGCACTCCAGGGTACAGGAAGGTTAGGTAACCTCCCAAGGCCATAAACGCAGTCTGTGGCTACAGTGGTGGTGGGGTGGGTGGAGGCTCGAGCAGGGTTCTGATGGTCGGGAGGATGGGCCCATGGACGCAAGCACCGTCTACACACTGTCCACGTGGCCCGCGTCTCCTGCACTGGTCTCGAGTGGGTGGGGTTCCATGGTGGGGTCACTACACATCCTGATCTGACCAGGCCAGTCTGTGTGTGCCTGCTGCCCCCACGTAGTCATCAGCAGTGCCCCTATTCTTTCTCAAATGTGTCCCAGTTTGGATGATAAATGATACAGTCACCTAAATTACAAGCTCCTCCAGAGTAAGAAAAGCACAAAATAGCCAATTAATTAATACCTGTTGAATAAAAGGTTGATGAACATTTTTATGGTGACAGACCTTCCTGGAAGTGGATGAATGACCAGGTCAAGGTCTCCATGGTTTCCTCGCTACTCTTGACCCCTGTGACTCAGCCCTTTCCAACTACTGCTCTCAGACATCATTGCCCCATCCCATGGATGGCCCTGGGTTCTATGAAGCATCTTGGGGTTCTGGGAGGACTCCCACATTTAACCCTCCTATGAGGCTGGTCTCTTGTCCTCAATGTCCCCGCCCCTCAGAACTCAGTCCATCTGCTCCTCACCAGATGCAAAGTTACTGCTACACCCAGGCCAGTGGGGCCCCTCTCAGCTCCCCTGCCAGCCCATAAGCCCGGCCCCACCCTACACCCTCTCTTTGCGAACAAGGTGCGTTGGGCTAGTCTCTGCTAGTTGCCCCAAACCAGGCATTCTGTAGTGGCTAATTAACTCCAGTCCCTTTTTTGTGTTTCATTTCCTCGCTGAGACTTAAAATAATCCCATTTCCCTAATTCTACCTCACTCTTCTGCTGTATTGCCAGGAAAGAAGAGCTGTCCTTATCGGGTAAAGACAGGGGGAAGATGTGAGCCTCGTCTTCAAGAACTCAGTCGTCCCCTCAAAATCCCATTCTTTCCTAAGACACAGCTGCTGGGCTGCGTGGACACATACTTTAATGCTTGCATTTTGAGCCCTTTAGGAGAAAAGCATGGCATAAAACTGCGAGGTTTCATTATCATCATTAATAATATTAATTTTTAAAGCTGAGAGAATGTGGTCTTGACTCATCACAGCCATATGGGGCTTATTGGACAAGCACATTACTGCTTAATTTGGGGACCTGGTGACGTGATGAGCTGGCTCTGAGTTGGCATTAGAGGCAGACAGAGCCTCTAGCATGACCACGTGGGGAGGGGGGACATGCATCGCCCCCACCCACCATGCACCCTGGCCCACGGGCGGTCCTTTCTGCACCCAGGTCCTTGTGCTGCGGCCCGCGTGGCGACACTGGTGCTAACCCTGCAACAAATAAACACCAACACGGAGGTGGCTTAACACAGTCCAAGTTTACTTCTTGCTCGCTGTCCGAAGCATAAACAAGTCCAGGGAGCATTCCTGCCCCCGGGGACGCAGACACCAGCCTCCAGGCTCCTTTAGGCATCGTGGCCGCCTGACCCCCGGCCGTCCCCACTCAGAGCCAGGGGGCCAGCTGCCCCTCTGCTTAGGATGACACTTCCCCAGACCTGACAGGAGGGGGTCAGATCCCAGACCCACAGCCCCAGGGAGGCTTTCCCATCTCTGTGGACACAGTCATGTCCCAGGCCTCTCCATCACGTCACTGCGCTGCCCACGGTTGGAAATAACCTGACTTACCTAGCTGTTCACCCCATTTTTGTCGTTCCACTCCCAAAATGTCAGCTTGTTGATTTTCCAATGGATTTTTAGCACTTAACAGCCCCTGAGAGGCACTAAAAGCCGCGGAGGAAAGGAAAGGGGTGAGAGAAAGCAGAGCAGAAAGAAGGTCCAATGGTGAGGCGATGCCTGGATACTCCTGTGCCAGGAGGCAGCAGGGTCCGCCCAATCTACTCCCCCATCTGGGTTTTTCCACCCAGACTCCTCCTGACCCTCCTCCATGCCCTCTTGTCCCGGGAGGAAGGCTCCTGTCCTGCCTGCACCTCCGAGGCACTTAGGTTGTGCAGGCAGCCACACACTCTCTTCCCAGTCCCCCTTTTGCGAGTTAGTAGGAACAGGGGCCTCGTGAGGACAAAAACCAAGGGTCAGCTTCTGGGGATTGACCTTCTTGGCTCCAAGAGGAGCTGTGTCCATTTGCACATACCTTGACTATCCCCAGATAACTACAGAACATCTAGCCTCAGTGGCTGCGCTGCTATGACCTGGCTTCCGGGGACCACGTCCATTCACTTCCAGACCATGCATACCCTGTCCACAGGGGGATGCTTCAGGGCAAAGATGTGGTCAGAAACTTGCCCGACACTGAGAAACCTCTGCCACGAGCTGGCACAGGGTGGCCTGGGCCACATGGCAGAAGGTCACATGCCGGGGGCCAGCGTGAGGAATTCCGCCCATGGCAAAGGTCATGAGGAAGGAGGCTTAGCATACGCAAAGGTGTGATCAAGCCTCAGGAAACCCCCTGTTCCGGAGCATCTAACCCCAAAACCAGAGTCTGTTTTATGCTCTCACCTACACTTCTGACTTTACGGGGGGCTCTCCCCCATAACCGTTTCTCTCGGAGAAGGAGTAAACGTGCAGCTCCAAGGCAATAAAAATTCTTGGGCGTGACAAGAGTGTTTCAGCTTACAGACTCCTCTGAAGGTTATCTAGCCCGCCTATATAGGTTTGTCCGGCCACAGGTGATTGTTTACAGCCTCCCAATCTGAGAGGCACGAGATGTTTTAGACTTATTAAAGGCAAATTATTTTGGGGAGTTAGAAATTATTAGTATAGTGTGTTGGTTAGGAATTATATTGGTGAAGGGTTTCTTCATTTGTTGTGTCAATAATTGCTGCTAATTCCCTGCTCTGGGTGGGACAAGGATGTCTCAGGTCAAACCTCTCTGCTGACAGACTAGCTTGTGTGACAGGATTATCCTTACTGCTGCCACTAGGCACATGATTGTTTACTACCTCTCAACCATAAACAGCACAGAGAGTTTTGGAGTATTTTGAGAGTCTTAATTAGCATAGGACTTTTTCTTCTTGTTGAGTCAATGATTGCCACCAGGCCTCCATATCCTTAGGCACCTGGGAATATATTAATCAATGTATTTGGAATATAGCAAAGGAAACATAGTAGTTTTTGATGTTAGCAATACTAGACTTTTTGAGTTAATGGATTTTCTCTTTTGTAATAGATCACTATACTTTGTTATAAATCACTGTGTCCTTGCTATGTAAAAATGTAACTCTATCATATCTTAAGACTAAACAGATCTTAAGAGGAGCATTGGTGAAAGGATTTTCATTTGTTGGGCTGATATTTGCTGCTAAATCTCCATGTTCCCTACCCTTATAATGAATATAACTAACATATAGGAGAAATAAGTATTAACCTTTAAGCATATAGGAGAAATAAGTATTAACCTTTGAGACTAATCATGTTAACCTTGGGTTAAATAAATTCCTTTCTTGATTGTAACTCACTACACCCTCACCCTATAGGAATGCAGCTTTATTTGGAGGATGGTGCCTGGTTTGAGAGAAAACACCCTTGGGAAAAATAAGATTTTTGGTTATCAGAAAGAGAGGATCATAAAATGTCAGCAGGTCTCACTCATGGCCAGAAGATGATGTACCTTTTTTATACATTTATGTGAAGCACCTGATTTTGATAAAGGTCAGGACTGCTGACCCCCGCGTGAATCTGTATTCATCCCTATGTGTAACAAAAGGTATATAAGCAAACCCAAAAATAAAGAAATCGGATCAGTTTCCGGAAAGACTGATTCCCCCATGTCGCTTCTTTCTTGCTCCTGTTTTTCTGGCTGAATTCCCATCTGGAGCATGGATGCTATTCCACGTAACCCAAGTTATTCAGCCTCCTTTTCTCCACTAATCTTCTTACTACACTATCCATTTCTAATCTCTCTATATCTGTGATTAAATATGTATTTTTCCAAAGACGCCGACTCCATCCCCCCACCTTCGAATCACCCTGGATCCACCGGGGCTGGACCCCGGCAGTCACAGAGACCCCAGCCCCTTCCTGCTTCCCATGGAGGTATGGTCCCACTCCCACCAGGAAGCCAGGACCACCAGTCACCCTGGGGCAGATCCAGCAGCCCTGGAGTTCCATGGGTCCAGCCCAAAATCTGCCCACAAACCTCCCATTTTCACCTCACTTAGCCTTGAACCTGGTGGCTCCCACATCTCTTCCCACTGAAGGTAGAAGGAGGGAGCAAAAGCAGGGGTAGCTGACACGGACCGAGGCCCCTGGGCCCCACGTGGCTCCTATGCATCCCCCCAGGAACTGTGCCAGGCGTCTTCTGCCCCAGCTCCTAACTCTTAGGTTGGAACGCAGTGTCTCCAGGAGGGTGACTCACTGTAGCAGTGAGAACTGACTAATTATTCCAATCTTCCTGAAGCCACTGGCTCCTTAGTGGGTTCTCTCCCTCCGGGGCCAAGACCCAGCCCTGTGGTCAAGGTCAGCTGAGCCGATGGCACACCCAGGGCCAGGACAGCCGGCCCCTCTACTTTTCTGAGGCCATGCCTGATCCTCTGTCTGTCTCCTGCTCCAAAAGGGGTCTTTTCCCTCTTAAAACAGCATGTGACACAAACCACCACAGGTCCATCAGAGCAGAGGGCTCACCCCCATACTGGAAGGACACTCTTACCTCAGAGTCCCTGTTGTGTTGAAGCCACATTAAAAATAATGAGTCTGAGCAAAAATTCCACTCTCTAAAGATGCAGAGAATCCTCCTGTGTCTCAGCCCTGGCCAGGCTTCACTCACTCACTCCAACCCCCCACAACCGCCGTCTGCGGTTCCCAGACAGAACACAACAGATACATCCCCAATCAGTTCCTCCCCGTACAAGGAGCCTCCCCAGGACATCCCGTGTGTCATCTGTGGTCCAACACAAAGGAGCTGTTTGCTTCCAGGAAGTCTGGGAAGGCGCAGTGCATCCTGAGGCTCGGGGAAGCCTCACTTTCCTGTTGGTCCAGAACTAGGAAACAATGAAGTCAACACACCCACACCATCTCCTGAGCCTCTCAGGGACCAAAGCAAATATATCTTCTCATCATTCCCAATTTGGGTACCCTACTGCCAAGGGTCCCCTTCATGGATCACAACTTTGTCATGGAAAGGGGCTTGTGTAACTCAGTGAAGCTATGGGCCATGCTGCACAGGGACACCCAAGATAGGTGGGTCAGAGTGAAGAGTTCTGAGACAACATGGTCCACTGGAGGAGGGAATGCCAACATACTCCAGTATTCTTGCCCCGAGAACCCCATGAACAGTATGAAAAGGCAGAAAGATATGACGCCAGAAGAGGAGTCCCTTAGACAGCAAGGAGGTCAAACCAATCAACCCTAAAGGAAATCAACCCTGAATATTCATTGGAAGAACTGACGTTAAAGCTGAAGACCCAATACGTTAGCCACCTGATGCGAATAGCTGACTCATTGGAAAAGATCCTGGTGCTGGGAAAGATTGAGGGCAGGAGGAGAAGAAGTGGGTGGCAGAGGATAAGATGGTTGGACGGCATCACCGACTCAATGGACATGAATCTGAGCAAACTCCGGGAGACAATGAAGGAGAGGGGAGCCTGGCGTGCTGCAGGCCATGGGATCAGAGAGTCAGACACGACTTAGTGACTGAACAACTGCAAAGGGTCCTTATCACCAGGCTCATACCAGAACTATCTCTCTCTCAGAGGACTGAAAAACTCAAAGCCAGGTTAGCCGTAGGCCCTTTAAGATCACATGGAATTAACCACATACCTGTTGTGATACGGGAGGTCTGAAGAGAGAGCCAGGGACCTTGGGAGGCTGCTTCTACCTGTGGCTTATTCACGTGTGTTGCCTTGTCCCCTCTTTACCTCAAACTATTCACAGACCACAGAATACCACCAAGCGTATTTTCCTCTAATTGCACGATCTACAGTCTGAACTCAAAAGCCGTGTGCAGTGCTCTGCAAAACACAGCCCTGCAGGGCCTCGCGAATCCCGGAGGCCAAGTGAGGGCATCAGTGGGAAGCACAGGCTGTTAAACCCACAGGAGATGCTAAGAGTCAGCGAGTTCAACCCCTCGTCTCGCGGAGGAGAAAAGTGAACTCTATTCTACCCACAAACTTCCTAACTATCTTCCTACCCCTTCTGGCTCATCCCTCGCACAGATGCCAAGAAATGTTTCTGAGACACAAGTCTGATCATTTTACACTTCTGATTAAAGTTCTCCAACACAGCCTTTGGGATAAAGCTCAAATGCCTTAGTGTAACACACAGCCTTTGCCTTTCTCTAAGCTGCATGCCCTTCTAGTTCTCTCCAACACACACACACACACACACACACACACACACACACACACACACACACATACTGCCCTCTAAGCATATTGAACTGCTTGGAGTTCTTGAAATATCTACTGTGGACTTTAATCCCTGGCTGCTCCATGACATAGATTCCAAGCAACTCAGCTAAGATTGATAAAACTGATCAGAGATTTCAGTTTCTGCCCCCAGGGGAAGTGGGGCTGGGTGTTTGAATTCAGTCATTGTCAGTGCCTGCTAAAATAAAAAATTAGCAGTCTTCTTAGGAACATAATAGAATCCATAGGCTCTACAAGAGATCAGCGACAATAGCCAGAATATAATCCAAAATTGCCAGACATGTGAAAATACGGTCCATGCTTCGAGAGCAGGCAGACAGTGGAGATCAACTCTGAGAGGAGAAGATGCGGGAATTAGCAGGCAGGGGTTGTCAGACACTCTGCTCTGTCATCCGTGACCTTATCCACGCAGCAACCTCCACCTGAGAAGCCCTCTCCACTCTCTAGGTGACCCTTACTCACCTAATCTCAGGTGTAACTCCTAGAACCCTTCCCAGTGTACCTCATTTCTCCTGATCACTCATGGATTTGTTGTCCAATTGCCTGGTGACTTGCCTGCCCCCTCCTTCATCTTCCTTAAGGGTGGGGAGTGAATAGTTTTTGTCAATAACATCAACGCACAGTACAGGTTGAATGATAAAATGGGGGCTGAGTGAATAAAGCAGTGAACAAAGTAACCGAGAATCGCAGTGAAGATGCGAGCATCCTCGAAACCTGAGTGGCCCCTCGGGACCACACTCAGTCTTGACACTGAGTGTGTCTTCTTTTCTTGCTTTGTCTGATGCAGGTCACTTCTGTGCAAGGAGGTCACGGACAGCACCCCGCCTATTCCCACTTCCAGAGGTCTGCTTGCCAGTCTTCCCCCGGAACCCCACACTTCTTCCTTCTTAGTATCAATTCCCAACACGTCTACTGACCTTTTCCCTTAGAACAGTTCATGTCACCTTAGCTAACGTTCACAGAGTGCCTTCTACAACGCCAGGCGGGCGCATTCACCGAATACCAACCCATGCAACTGTCCTAACCTAGGAGGAGGGCGTTACCATTATTACTGCCATTTTACACATGACAGTGCTGAGACCGAGAAGGTTTTGTAAGCTTAGAAACTGGCAAACCCTGTCCATTACGTGTGCATGTGCGCTCAGTCACTTCAGTCGTGTCTGACTCTCTGCAAACCCCATGGATTGCAGCCCACCAGACTCTTCTGCCCGTGGGGTTTTCCAGGCATGAATACTGGAGTGGGTTGCCATGCCCTGCCCTGCCCCGGGGATCTTCCTGACCCAGGGACTGAACCCACGTCTTCTGCATCTCCTGCACTGCCAGGTGAATTCTTTACCTGCTGAGTCATCCGGGGAAGCCCTTTTGCCCATCATCCTAGACAAAGAAGGACTTCAAAGAAGCAGTTTCGCCTCTCATTTTTGACATACCTTAGGTATCTCACTTAGAATTTAATGAGGCATTTTGAATGGAAACTGTGTCTACCCACCATGAAAATCCTAAGTAAACACCAAAGTCTGATGCAGAATTGGTCAGCTCACCCACGTATAACCCAAGCACATGTCACGCCCCATCCCACCTGGGCTCCTCTCACCTCCCAAAGGGGTGTGACAGACAGTCAGCCCCACAGATGAGAGCAGAGGCATCGCCCTGCTCCCGATGGGACTGCTGAGAGTGGGGCAAGCCGTGGATATGGGCAAACATGGCTCCAAAGCCCAGCATCCCAACAATATAGCACATGTGCTGGGCCTAATGGGATTGGGACCATGGCTTGCAGGCTGATGTGACATAGCTCCTCATGATAATCCACCTCTGAGGAGCCAGAGCTGGAATGCTAAAGGGATTAATGGACAGAAGACACTTTGAAGCTGTTCCCCCATGAGCCACATGCCCTCTGCCAGGTATGCCACTTCCATCACTTCCTTCTGCTCGCTGAGGCTTCACTGACATTTGGCATTCTGGTTCTCCTTTATCTTCTGGAATTCTCTGCGACTCTGAGAGCGAATGTCGAAACTCAGCTAAACGTAAATCGTCAAGATAAAACATGAGCAATCTGGAAGTCCAAATCTAGCTGACCCAACGAAGAGACATTATTTTGATCAAACTCTTTTCTTTGTTTCTGAAAGTCAGAGTGTGCTGGAAATCTTTGCAAAT